>NC_140124.1:25753918-26953918 GCF_964035555.1 Netta rufina | reverse complement strand
AACAAAAAGCTACAGAGAATAACATTTGAAGACATTTAATTATCCTTAATATCCACAAAATAACTTGCAGATTGAGCCTAAGGGGTCTTAAGTTAACCCAAAGTTGAATATAGTCTATAGAGTTGGGCTAGATTTATGCCACAGTAAATGATACTAGTATTTGTTCCTGGTATTCTGTAGTGAACTGGGAAATAATGCCATAAGAACCGCTAATCTGTAAAAGCCACGAATTTTAAAACCCTACTAAAATTTCCTGCATCCTTGGATATTTTTTTTACTGATGCTTATGTTATTTGATGAACTCCTTTAAAGTTTGAGATGACACCTTTACTGTTCCTTTTTTTTTTTTTTTTTTTAACCTAATTCTCTCCAGTCTACATAAATAATGCCAAAAGTGAATTTCTTGCCTAAAATGACCTCTGACTAAAATGGACTTTCATGGTTGTTGTATATCACTTTTATTATCAGACTCTGAAGTAAGTTGACTCCTCTACTAGTAATGCTCAGTGGTACCACAGCTGTACCATCTCTGGTTCTTGGAGAGGAAGAAAGGAAGTGAATATTTTAGGAACTGTATCCTGTAACACTCACTGTGGATTGGCAGTCTGTCTATAACAGTAACTTAGGAACATTTTGTAGAATTCTTCAAGTAGCATCTGGGTGACCAACAGGTGCAAAACATCCTCTTTCATAAGAGGAGTGGACATAAGTTTTGGCCACAAGTCTGATTCTTGGCTTCTGTTAAGCAACATTGTAGAAGAGCCTGAAACTGATGAATTATGAAATCAGTAAATCAGTGTTAATTAAGCAATCACTTCAGTGATATAGCTTTATTACAACCCCATTATTAGCTTGACTACACTTAATTTTTAACATAAAATCAGTTATTAACTCTTTTGAATTGTCATAAGCATCTTAGATCTTGACCTGGACATCATGTATTCAGTCAGAGAAATGCTCACAGGAGTCAAGTGCTTCTTATCAATTAGTAGAATCACACTTCCTTCGTATGCTGTCAGCCTCAGCTTGAAATGGCTCAGATCTGGGCGTGTAACCTGCCAGAAGCAGAATCGTACTCCATAGTGGCAAGCTGGGCATACCACTTCCTGGATGAGAGGTCTCTAATCTCTAGGTATTTTACAAATAGGAGAGGCGGTGTTTTCTCACCATGCTCTCTAAAGGAGAGGTTATACCTGCGTCTCTTCAAAAGACTAACTGTTTAGAGACTCAAGGTGTTCTTGTCTCTAAATGCTACAGGAGATGAAATTTCAGGCCTGAAAAGTGTCGTAACTGTTTTATTCCACTGATTGCAGCAGTAGCTTATCATCCAATTCTGAATTGTATACATCTTACTGTCCCACATGTAGGGGCCTAACAATTTTTTCTAATCTCTAAGTACCTGAAAGTGAAGTGTTGTGTTTACTGTCACGCCAACATTGCTTTCTCCAGCCATGCTGCAGCTGAGGAACCTAAGGACACTGCATTTTTCCCTCTACCTTTCCATAAACCAGGGCAGACTCGACTCAGAAGTATATTTTTATACCAAATTTAAGATCTGGAGAAAATGGTTTTATATAGTTTTAGTAGTGGGGTTGTTGAGTGAGATGTGCCTTAGCCAATCTAGGTTAAAAACTCTGTAACACTTTTTGTAACTTTCTTTTGTTGTTGTTCCCATTTTATCTATAGGACTTATCAACTTAAAGCATTCAGAATCCTTATTTCCTAAAGTGGAACCATTTCTTCCGGGACATTATGAAGTGCTGGATTTGAAGCCTTCTGGCAAGGTTGCATCAGTAGAATTAGTAAAGTTTCATAGTTATAAAGATGAACCACTCCATGCTGCTTGTGATACAGTGGAAAATCTGCCTTCAGGTAGTACAATAAAACACTTGCCTGTTAATTTTGATTAAAGTTTTGATTAAAAAGTGGAGGAAAATCATAATCTTTCAATATGAAACTTGAACCAGTTGTTTTTTAAAATGTTCTATTTGAAAGAACTGAAACAGTGTTTATGATGTAGGAAGTTGAGAATCATTTTTGAAGATATTTATATACAAAGATGTATGAACTTGCATGCCCTTATTATCAAAGGAGATTCAGACAAATAATATTTTTTCCTAATCACATAATGCAGCTAATTTTAAGCAGAACTGTTAATGTTTCTTTTGTTTGTTTTTGTTCTTTCCTGGACAGGCTTTGATCTTGAAACAGTGAAAAGTAACATCCGTATTCTGTTTGAAAATGCTGTTAGAAAGCGTTTGATGGCTCACAGAAGGATTGGTTGTCTTTTGTCAGGTAAGTAGCAAGAATTCCAGTGATTCCGTCTTTTCTCTCTTCCACACATCATCTACCAGTTAGAAGAAAGTAAACTGACTGTTCTGCTGTGAGGTATCTGAAGTGATCTGAATCTTCATTTGCTTTCTTGGTTACAGAGAACTTGGTGGTTTGTGACAAAAAAAAAAAAAAAAAAAAATCCAGTTTACAGATATCTTGAAAGTCTTATGCTTTTAAGGTTTAGAGCTGGGATGTTGTCATGTTGAAACACTGACCATTTTTGACGAAGAAAAACCAAAGATAAAAGAAAAAAGAAAAAGTAGGCTTGTTACCGCCTACTTTGCTTTAGCTTCCATCCCAGACTGCCTTTGATTTACCAAATGGCAGTGGAGCATCTGGACCATAATTATTTAGTACACTCTTTTTCAGGTGAGGTAATAGCTTGTGGTTCAAGAACTTGTTCTCTGACTTAGCTGATCAATGTTGTGATTTGGTGGCTCGGTCTTGCAGAGGTAAGGCTTTGTAGCCATGGGACTGACATCTTATTCACTGTGTTTTTGTAGCACTTTGTACTTGTGGCTAGAGTTCTAGTATGCTATTCATTCACGCACTGAGCATCAATAATTACATTCATTTATCACATACTCTATTAAGTGTGCATCTGAATGAGAGAGAACTGAACAGGAAATACTGTTGGAGTATTTCCTCACCATTATAAAAAGTAGGAGGGAAATAAACGAAACAGAGACACGCAGAGCTGGAACTTCCCAGCCTCAGTCAAAAAGCCCGTTTCAAAACCAAATTTCAGATATTAAATCAGAGGACGGTCAGCTCCTCAAATCCACATGCACACTGTGTATCTGCGGTATATCTAATGTCTTGGGCTGATATAATAACAGAGTATCTCCATGCTTCACAATTTTGAGTATGCTTGGAGCATCACAGTTAGAGAAATGCTTGCACTTCAATCACAAAGGGAGTTCCTCAAGTTCACAGTGGAAACTCAGGTGTTCATTTCCCTGATTTTCACATCCCAAGCACTTGGTTTGATTTCTACACTCATTATTTCTTCAGACTTTGCATGTCTTTTTCTAGAGAAGACGTTTTTTGTCAGAGAAGCGTTCCTACAAATGGAATCAGGGTGGGAACAGATGCAGATGCACTCAGCTGAAAAAACACGTGCAGAGTGTAGGAAGCAGAGAAGAGGATTTTGCCTTCTGCTTGTTAGAACTGCAGGCAGGTGTGGGAGAAGAGGTACTGTGCTTTGATCAGTACTTCAGAGAGTGGAGCAACAAGTAGAAGTGGTCAAGAAGTAATAGAACTAGCTAGTGAACCTTTTAATTTTGATGTTACAAAGGTTAATTTCACTAAAAAAAGTTAGAGGTGCTTTTGAAAAATGATTGGGGAAGAGTGGAATCCTTTGACTGAATGTTCTGTTGTAGGTCAGACAAAATATTTTGCTTGACTTTTACTTAATTCTGTT
The DNA here is from genome assembly GCF_964035555.1 of Netta rufina. NCBI lineage: Eukaryota > Metazoa > Chordata > Aves > Anseriformes > Anatidae > Netta > Netta rufina. Next base: position 26,950,161 of record NC_140124.1, on the reverse strand, counting down.
TGATTCAAGCAACAAAACAAAAAATGTAAATAGTTTTATTATTTCAGTATCAAATGTGTAGGTAAGAAGAGGATGGAGAGCAGTTTTGGAATGAAGAGTAAAGCCAATTGTAGCAGAGTTGAGAAGGGACATCTCTAGTGATACAGTGACTTTAGAATACTTTTTGTCTTAATGCAGAATTTCCATTGATGCTTTTGATATCAAAAGTACTAGTAACTTACTGAAGATGTTCCAATAAAGTCATGTGATTATCTTGTTAAGCAGAGGTAAAGTTTTAGAAGAACTACCTTAGATTCATGTTGCTTAAAAATGAAACCTGTTCATAAGATTCAACTTCCTAGAGTTGGTTCCCTTAGAGGGAAACAAAACACAAACACCTAACCAGAAATGTGGTTGATCAGGGTGGCTTTTTGTGTGTTTTTTTTTAAAGGGGGCTTAGATTCCAGTTTGGTTGCAGCCATTCTTCTGAAACTGATGAAAGAAATGAACATCAATTATCCATTACAAACCTTCGCAATTGGAATGGAAAACAGCCCTGATTTACTGGCTGCCAGAAAGGTACAGTAAACGTGGCTTCCACTTTGTAGCTGCTGAATGTTAAACCATGTAAATTAATGGTGGTAACTTCACGATATGGTATTGATTATAATGCTGATTAGTATTCATTTATTGCTATGATGCAAATCAGTTTGCAGTAAATCATTTAGTACGACATCTGCTGCTTAGTTAAATCTTAAGAAAGAGATATCTTGAGTCTTAGCCGTTTTTTCTTCTTTTTGGAAGACTTTTTTGTGATTATTACTGTGTTGTTACCAACAGGACAATCCTTCAGAGTTGTCCCAATTCTGCCTCTAGGTTTTACAGTCTATCACCATGCTATTGCTCCTATGCTATGACATTTGTATGTATATTAAATATTGCAATTTAATTGTTATTTTATTTAATTTAGAGCCGTGTACAAACTGTACACTGGAAAGGATAACTGTGGATATACTTTGGGTATCCAGCCTGTTAAGGCTTTTGAGCTGCTTTTTCTCTTCAGAGCGAATTTCAAAGTACTTAGATTCTCTGCAGATTTTGTTAGGCCTTGGACAAGCAGCTGGATGTTCTGTTGCAGTCACGATTGAACACTGTGTAATTAGGGAGACTGTGTTCTCTTCGGCAAACATACCACTGCAAGTCAGAGTGGTTGCTCCAGTGTCACCTTTTCTTGGCCTTATAATATCTCATCCTTACTATGGCAGAAGGAAGTTAGCTGATGCTTCCAGTTTGTGTGTAAAATGGGTGTGTAAAACACAAGGTGTGTTTAAAACAATGTTTTAACTGAAATGCGATACATTATTATAACCTTTTACAAACAGGTGGCAGCACATATAGGCAGCGAACATCATGAAGTAATATTTAATTCTGAAGAGGGAATTCAGGCAATTGAGGAGGTTATCTTCTCCTTGGAAACCTACGACATAACAACAGTAAGAGCTTCAATCGGTAAGATTTTTAGTAACAATTTTTGCTTTATGTTGCTTGAATAAATTTTATGCAAAACCTTGTAGTCATCTACTAGATCCTTCCTTCAGCTGTTGTAGAACTTGGGTAATGAGACTCCTTAGTCTTGTCTGTGACCTCACAATGAGGCAAAATGAGTTATTAGTTTCAAAGTCACAGACTGTATAAATGTTGTCCAGAGCTGTTCCTGAAGTTTTGGGATTAAAAAGAAACATGATTTAAAAAAAAAATAGTTCTATAGGTCTTAGTTTTCTATTGTGATAAATATGAACCTTGGAGGAAAGGAGAAAATTTGCAGGCTGTCTGAGGCATAACCTGTATTTGAGGCTCAGTATCTGGGTCACTGAATGTTATGATAGCCAAACAGTTATGGTTACCCCATTTCTTGAATAATACTAAAGTGAAGTATTTCTTGTGACCCTCTAGTAGTAATACGTATACACTGAAGTCAGGTAGACTTCTAATGTACATTTGATTCTGAGAAATTACAAGCCATCAGCAGGTCCTTAAAAAGGGTTGCCAACATGATAAGAATGAAAAACCCTTATCTAATGAGGCCTTCTGTGTAATGCCCTTACAGCATTTTACTCAGTTACTCTTGTGTCAGTGCAAAGCATTGTAAACAAGCTAATATACCAAACAGGCAAGACAGTTTTGAAAACTGTATGGGATAAGAAGCTAGAATTTTGCTAAGTGAAATACTGAAAATGTTAGTTTAAGAATGAAAGCAACTTTTCATTTGCCATCCTTCTTTCTTTGCAATTCTTGCTTAATATGAAATACAGCAAAATAAGTCCTTTTCAACAGATCTCTAATACTTATGTTATAAAAGTTTATTGTTTAGTAAGATGCAATGAGGGTAAGATATACTTCTGGTTAATAAACGTTTTTTTAAAAAAAAGGGAAAAAAAATGCCCTTGTCTAGTTCAATCCATAGTGGTAGAGAGCTAAGCAGCAGCTTTTGCTGGTATTTTTGTTCTCCAAAACTAAAAAGTTTGTTCAGGACTGTGCTGGAATTAATCTTATGCTTAATTTCTAATTGAGACAGAACAACTCCGATATGTGTTCCTATGGGAATCCTCCAGCATTCCCAGGATCATGAACACACACAAACACACGTCTCAAGTGATATTTTGAGGGCCAAGTATAAGTACACAGTTTAGATCTATTTGCAGCACTTGGTTTGTGTGGCTAGTGGTGGCTTTGAGTATCAACGACATGTTATGTTAGTGTATTGAATCTGTTTGCTACAGAAGAACATATTGTTGGAGAGAAACTTCCAAAATGCTAAATTAAATCTGTACTGTATATAATGTATCTATAGCTCTATTTTAATAACTCTCTCCTTCTTTTAAGGTATGTATCTTGTCTCCAAGTACATACGCAAGAAAACAGACAGTGTGGTCATCTTTTCAGGAGAAGGCTCAGATGAGCTGACACAAGGATATATATATTTCCATAAGGTAAATACATTTACTGTTCAACATGCCCTTGCACTTGTTTTTCTCCCCTGCAACAGAAAACTTCTACTGAGATTTAAAGGTGCGAAGTTTGAGAGTTGGTACAGCTGTATGTTTATTGAGACTTTCTCCTGAAGTGGCATAAAATCCAAGGGATTTGATTTAATCACTTCAAAAATAACTTTTAAACTTCAAACTTGCTGAGACTATTTCTTGTGCATATTCTTTGCTAGTTCTGAGATCCTAAATAATCTCCTGAAAGCCTGAAAATGAAGATAATCAAAACTATAGCTTCTGTGTAGACAACGATGTATTTGCAAAAGCATGTATTATACCTTGTAATGTGCTTGAAGAGAGATTATTTATATAAGTAAGTAGAAGGGAATCACAGTGTGCAAGTTGCATACATTTTTGCTTGCTGTCAAGTATTAGCTTGGCATGTTTAAACTCTCAGTCAGGTATGTCACAGGTCTATATGTGGTGATCACTGCAACGCAAATGCAGGACAGCAAGTAGTGGTTCCCTTGCTGCAGCTGTATTAGATCTGCGTGCTACATACATGTGTCTGGTTACAGGCGCCGTCTCCTGAAGAAGCTGCAGAAGAGAGTGAGAGGCTTCTGAAGGAGCTCTACATGTTTGATGTACTTCGTGCAGACAGAACTACTGCAGCACATGGGTAAAGTACAGTCTCTTGCATGATGACCAAGCATGATTTAAGAGCCTAAGTGGATCATAGAATCACAGAATGCTTTGGGTTGGAAGGGGCCTTGAATATCATCCATTTCCAACCCCCTGTCAGGGGCAGGAACACCTTCTACCAGACCAGGTTGCCCAGGGCCTCATTCAGCCTAGCCTTGAACACTTTCAGTGATGGGGCATCCACAGCTTCTCTGGGCAGCCTGCGCCAGTGCCTCACCACCCTCAGAGTCAAGAATTTCTGCCAAATATCTAATCTAAAACCTATCCTCTTTTAGTTTAAAACCATTACTCCTTGTCCTATCACTCCACTCCCTGACAAAGAGTCCCTCCCCACCTTTTCTGTAGGCTCCCTTCAGGTACTGGAAGGCTGCTACAAAGTCTCCCTGGAACCTTCTCCAGGCTGAACAACCCCAGCTCCCTCAGCCTGTCTTCACAGGAGATGTGCTTGAGCCTCTGAGCATCCTTGCGGCCTTCCTCTGGACTTGTTCTAACAGGTCCATGCCCTTCCTGTGCTGGTGCCTCAGAGCTGAATGCAGCACTCCGGCTGTGGTCTTAGGAGAACAGAGCAGAGGGGGAGAATCCCCTCCCTTGCCCTGCTGGCCATGCTGCTTTTGATGTAGCTCAGGATACAGTTGACTTTCTGGGCTGCAAGTGCACGTTGCCAGATCATATTTAATTTTTTTTTTGTCCACCTGTACCCCCAGGTCCTTCTCCTCAGGGCTGCTCTCTATCCAGTCATCACCCACATATTCATGCTTGGGATTGCCCCAACCTAGGTGCAGGATTTTGAGCTTGGGCCTGTTGACCTTCATGAAGTTCGCACAGGCCTACCTCTCAAGCTTGTCAAAAAAGTTCCTAAAAAAGAAGTTCATAAAGTATCATAAAAGTTCTTCCGCCATTGAGGAAATTGTATAATTTAATTGTTGCTGTTTGAATTACTAAATGATGCAGAATATTGTGATGCAGGATGACATTATTCTTAGTGACTAGGTCTAAACTACTCTAGGAAGAACATCGGTCTTCAGAGCCATAGTAGCAAATTGCTTGCAGCCTGTACACTGCTTCAGCTCTGCGTCTAGTATAAAATCTCCATGTGACTTTGAGGCTAGGTAGCTTAATGTCTCTTAAGGGAAAATACTGAGAAGGGTTCTTTCTACCAAATACTTTTATTTGTAATTTTATTTGTTGCCTCCATTACTCTAATTTCAGTGTCTTTAAAGCCATGTTATATATAAGAGAATATAAGTACGAAGGCTTTGTACTCTTATAGTTGCTACTGACATAGGAGAGAACTTAGTGTGCAAATGCTGCAGGATCAGTAGGCAGTAGCTTAATGACCATACAGGCTCCTTTTAATTGTCTTTTGAAAATACAAACAAATGCAGATTGTAGAAATGACTGTGGGAATCTTTGCTTGGTTCTGTGACATCTTTACAAACGCTGATGCAAATCCCAGTCAGCAACTTGAAGGTTCTTGGTAGTTCTCTGGGAACAACAGCATTGTTCAGTGTGGGTTTTGTATTTATTTTTTACATGAAACCACAGATGTTGCAAATCCTGTAAGATTGTAGTCTGGAAATCATTGTACTAGAAGCTGTCCAGCAGATGGCATCATAAATCATCTGAGATCTGTAGTTAATCCATTCAGACAATAAATGTAACTTTCTAGATCGATTAATTAAATTAGATAGTCATGAATATGCAAGTGAAATGTCTTTCATGTGAAAGCAGGTAACCTTGTATTTATGTGAAAGACAAAGAAAGCTTATGTGGTAGGGAATTTGTAAGAGGATGATGTGTTGGGTTAACTCAGTGTCATTTCTGTTTTTTTTCCCCCGTTTAGTCTTGAACTGAGAGTCCCATTTTTGGATCATCGTTTTACTTCTTATTATTTATCTCTACCAGCAGAAATGCGAACCCCAAAGGTATGTAAAACTAGGGTTGGATCCAAATGTAAGCTTAGAACACGTATCCACTAATTTGTAAGCATGACTGAATAGCTGAATTCAGTCTTTGAGACCAAAGCCAAGTATGCTCTTAAATGTTTTTTGCTGGATTGTTGGACTCTTGGGAACCCTTTTCTGAGCAGACGTTCTGAAAGGAACCCATTTCTTAGTCAAGTATTTAAATCATTGTACTGCAGTTCTGCATTGTACTGATGCTCATGGCATTGTTTGTTGTTCTGAAAACAGAATGGAATTGAAAAATACCTTTTAAGACAGTCCTTTGAAGACTCCAACTTACTTCCCAAAGAAATACTCTGGAGACCCAAAGAAGCTTTCAGTGATGGTATAACATCAGTAAAGAAGTCGTGGTTTTCTATTCTTCAGGACTATATTGATCAACAGGTATAGTACCACTTGTTTGTTTGTTTTTCACATTTAAGTCTATTGAGATATTGCTGCCAAGGAGAGGCAGGACACAGGCTTAGTTGGGAGAATAAATCTGGGTATGATAGTAACTTGAATTTCATGGTGGAGGAGCAAGATAAATTTTAATCAACAGTCTTCCAGCTACCTGTGTTGCATAAAGGCATTCGAAACTGTAGATTCAAAGTAATGCTAGAGCCTGACAGAAATGACTATGTAAGGAAATGAGCATCATGTAAGTATCTGGATTGCAAATTAGATTATGTGTTGGCAAACACAATTTCTGGGCTAAATTTCTGAAGCAGCTGCTTCAGCTGAAGACACTTGCATGAACTTATTCTGAGGCTGAATAGTATAATGACTTCATAATGCCCTTTCTTCTTTATTTCATTTGCTTTTTCCAAGATAATGCTCAGCTAAGTCCTTTTGCTTTTTAATGCATCTCCTTGAGTTGCTATCCACTGAATATTTACAGCATTTTTGCATTGGACAAAGCATAATCTCTAGTGTATGAAGGCAGTTTGATCACTGAGAGGAAGGATTAAGAACTCATTTTACACTGCAGCTCTGTTACCCATCCCTAGGCCCAACTACACGTATTTCTGTGTATTTGTCTGTCCTACCATCAACTGCTTGTATCCCACTTTCCTTCTCTACTGTATCTGCAGACAAGAAAGTCGTTGGGTCACACAGCAGTGTTGTGCTGCCCCTACTGAGCCTGTACAGTTGTGGTAGGGACAAATTTCATTCAAGGCTGTGGGGAGTTAGATAGCATGTTGGCAGGGAAAGCTGCTGTAGAAATTACTTAAACTGGTGCAACTTTTCATCCTTCCTTTCTTAGCCAGCTTACAGCTGCAGGTGTCTTTTGGCTCTGCATCACAGGTCTTTTGTTGCTGAGAAGCCTGGTTATACAAGCAGAGTCAACAGCTCTGTCCGAGCTGAAAAAAAAAACAGGATACCACTTATATGGCAAAAGACTGCTTTAAGTTGTGCCAGTTGATTGACAATGAAGAGAAGGATAGAAAAGAAGGTTATTGGGGATTTTTTTGAGCTAACAAAGGTGATTCTAACCCAAAGGAAATTACATGTAATCACATGTAATACACAGAGAAATATTAACAGCACTGGAAATATATAGTCTATATATAGTCCATAAAGATCAAAGGAGCCTATGGCAAAAATGCACCTGTGAGAAACCTATGCCTCTAAAATAAATCTATTTGTGTGTATATGTAAATATATTAAACTTATAGGCATTCAGTGGTGAATCCTTGCATGACTCTGATTTGCAGCAAATTGGCTTGTATAAATTTGAAATGTATTTGCATTTTAATTTGAATGTTGCTGTTTTTGTAGGTTGATGACCTTCTGCTTGAAAAGGCAGCGGAGAAATACCCTTTTAATCCTCCTAAAACAAAAGAAAGTTATTATTACCGTCAGATCTTTGAGAAGCACTACCCAGGACGAAGCAGCTGGCTGCCCCACTACTGGATGCCAAGATGGGTTAAAACTGCTGATCCTTCTGCTCGCACATTGAAACATTACAAGTCAGCTGCCCAAGAATAGGCTGTTGAAATAATCCCCCAAATAGAAGTACTGCAAGCAATTTACATACACTCCGCTTTAAAAATAAAATAAAAATAATAATAATAAAAAAAGAAATATGCAAACCTAAATCTTAAATGGTCTTTAAGATGTGTTTTGACAATGCTACTGGAAATGAGAGCTTTCTGTGGTTAGTGTGCTATAAAATATACTATAAAATTCACCCTGCTGTACCTAAATTTGGGGATTTATGGGAAAATACTTTATGGACAAGGAACTACTTTATTCAGCAGCACTGTTTCCTATGTGGTGGCCTCAATTGTATTTTTTTGCCTTGCAGTCATTTAATATATTTTAACGTGAACTCTGATTTTAGGACTTGAATAAGGCAAAGTGATGCGAACTGGTGAAGGTCCTTTGAGCATATGGCAACTTCACTGTAGCTGTTTAGTGATTTGTATATCTGGCTGTGGGATTTGGATAGGCTGTGTCTATATTGTTCTGTTTTGAGTGTCTTTGTAATAATTCCCAAGAACCTTGGCCTAGTGTTCAAAAGATACACGTAGCTATGGAGAGGTGCTAACTATAGTTTATAATCATGGTGGTGCTGGTACTTAATGAAATTAAAGGAAATCTTACTCCTTACTGTAAAGCCACCAGTTGGCCATTTTGAATCGTTTAAATGTACCACAAGTTTAAAGGTACTGTGACTGTTATCAAAGAGCAGAACAGACAAGAAGCTGAGTTATGTCTTTTGTTTCTAACTCAAAGGCTTCAGTTTTTAAATGTATTTGTTATTCTTGAAAACAGAGTGTTAACCGGGTGATTTGTATCTGTCTGATGGAAGTTGCCTGACATAATATTTCAAGAAGTTTTTCACTTATTGTGATAATGTTTCCACCTGTATGTTAAAGAGGTGGACTGTGTTGCTGTTCAGTTGCATGTGATGGACTGTGTGGTGAACCAGCCCTGTTAACCATAGATTTTAGTCAGACAAAGCACCTACAAAGACAATGGGATTGGATTCCTTGCTTGGAAAAAAGAAAAGGAGAAAAAACAAAACAAAACAAAAAAAAAAAACCTTGTTCAGTAAGCATAAAACTTTTCATTCAAACAACTTACTTTTTATTGGGGACAACTTTTTATTAATTAGTTTGGTATAGGGGCCTGCTTTTTTAAAGGTAACATAAATATGAAGTTGGTCAAAAATATACACAAGTGCTACAGATCACCTTGATTAACATCATGCTTTTGATGAAGTAGTCTAGTTCAATGCCCCTCTCAACAAGGAAACCAAAGCAGCTGTTATTTAAAAGATAAAATATAAGCAATTCTTTTTTAAAGATCTTTGTAAAATGATTGTCTATTTATTACTTTTTTTCCTCCCCCTTCCTAATCCTGAATTTGAGTCTGTTCTGGAAGCTTTACTGAAACGTCTCAGTGGTGCCATGGAGCCCATGAGCTGTCCAGCTTTACTAGTAGTGGCCGTATTTTGATTTGCATGTACTTGTTTTATGAACATCGGATGAGTAAGATAGTAAGTTCCTGCAGACTTCTTTACTTAAGGGCCACATGCTTTGCCTTCTTGGATTTTCGTTAAAACAGTAAAGTATATTTTGACTTGGCTACTGATGTGTAAAGGTTTAATACTTACTGTAAACTTCCCAAGGCGCAGATGATAGGAAAAATGATAGTAAAAAAAAATATGCACAACTCTGTATGTAATGTACTTTCTGCTGCAACACTGTTCAAATGTTGCTCTTTATTTCGGATGTAGTGCTAGGCTCTAGCAGGGATAAGTAATATTGTGGAGCAGCCAGGTATTCAAGGAAATCCACCGTAATAATATATATATATATATATATATATTATTATTATTTTTTAAATTTCTAATGAATTGGGCATTTACATAGCAAGGCAAGACTGCAGACCGGTGATCCTAATTATTTTTAGCTTTTCACCGAAGAGCAGAGGATAAATACTGCTTGCTGTTTTATTCTTGTTAGAGGTATATATATGAGGGGTCTTAGGAGTAAAAAGTTCATTCCCCATGTACGGGCTTGACTTTTACAGACTTTCTGACTTCTGTGAAGCTCTGTAGTTTCTTCTTTCTCTGTTTTAAGACCACAGCTACTTGGGATCATCTGATAGGAAGGAATGAGGAATGGGATGCAGGTCCAGAATGCCATGCTCTCCTGTCTTGTTTTACTTTTTTTTTTTTTTTTTTTTTTTGTCATTGCCTCCTTTTCTCACTACATTTCGTTTGTAGAAAATTAAGCTGGACTGTTTTGACAGCTTGAGGCAGCTAGTTAGACTAGCGAGTCTGAGGCGGAGTGGAGAAGTCAAGTCAGTGGTCCACCTGGGAGGAAGGAGAAGGAGACAGATAACTCCCTGGCTTACAGGACTGCTGGGGGAGAACCTGTAAGGTTCTTGCAAAGTGAATAAAAGTGGGACTCTTTATTTTTGTTGTTCGTGCTTTTTTTTTTTTTTTTTTTTTTTTTGCTTTGGATGTTTGCACTGCAGTCACTCCCTGTTTTGATAAAGGAGAAGTAAACAATGTATGTGTTAGAAGCATGTGGGCCATGCTAATTGCTTAAGGCTGCTCCGTGATGCCCATGCCTCACTTTAATAAAAAATCTGCCTGCTATTTAAACCCCCAGTTGATTGGCTTCTGTGGGGCTTCCCTGACTGTCTCCACATCCAAGTATCCCTAAAAGAGTCTGTATAGAGAAGCTTTCCTATACAAACAAATACATAAGAAATGAGGAACAGCTGACGGGACTCTGGGGACCCTTAATCCATCAGGCAGGGATTTCTAGGTGGGATGGTTTGAAATTATACCACAATGTTTGAAGCAGTCTCTTTTTTAAATCACAATAATGTGTAAAAGCAGCCTATCTGAGCTTAAGAGAATATGGAGAGCCCTTTAGTGTGGGAAATGTCTTCTGATGGACCTCTATAAAGTGATGCTTATTTAACTGATTTCATCAAGATAAAAAAAAAAATGCTTTTGGAAAGTTAGGTTGCAGGAACCAGTGTTTATGTCTACTCTGGAGTCTAATTACTTAGAGAATTTTATTCAAAGTTAGTGTCAATCAAAGCTGTCAGGTTTCTGTACTCAGAACTGAGAAAATGTGGTAAATTGGGGTTAAAAATAAAATACTGAAAAATTATTCTGAGACTCTGGAGGGCTGGACTTAGTCTTTTATTCTGACACAGACCTAATACATGACAAGTAAATAAAAAAAAATAGTAATGTAAGGGGGATTAATACAAGGTAAACCTGTGTTTGAACTGGCTGTTGAGCAGTGAACCCCAAAGACTGGAGCTGAGGTACAGGAGAGCCTGTGTGCTATTCTAGTTAGGTAAATCTCATATTCCTCAGGTGTTTCCTAAGGGCAGCAGGCATGCACATGAAGCACCTGGATGGTGCTGGTGAGGTGTGGAAGGTTGGGGGTTCCCATTTTGTTGGAATTCTTTATTTACATATGAACTGATACATTATAGTTGGCATAGGGGCTGCAGTTAGGAAGCTTTCAAAAGGGTATGAATGAACTTGACTGCGGTAGAAGTAATGGCTCATATTTTTACAAAGCTCGAAGAAGGAGAGAAGGAACTGAAGAAGAAGCAAAGGTGGTTTGTGCTGCTCTGGTATTTTGGAGGTTGGTAGGGTAATGTATGCTTGTGTTTGGATCTTTCGAAACGCCCAAGGAGCTACAACAGAAGATGCCAATGGTACCCTAAGATCCACTCAATGTTACTGTTCCACCTGTACTTGGGGGTCATAAGAAGAGTTTGCCACTGCAGAGCATCAGACTTTTGCCCCTTGCTCTGCATGCATGCTGTGGGGCGTGAGCCTCTGTCTGAGGAGGGCAAGATATAACTCCAGCAGGCCAAAAACAGTCTGTCAAAGTCTGAATTTGGATTGAAAGTTATTTTTTCCTAGTGGCTTTCTATCCAGCAGATGGCAGCCGTTGTTAACGTGTCAGGGCAAACAGACTCCGTGCATGGTGAAAACTGCTTTCCATCCTGTTTCAGTTGTGCTTGTAGCCTGTTTTTTCACACGTGCTTGTTGCTGACTTTTTTTTTTTTTTTTATGAGCTTCATGGAAGTGAATTTAATAAACAGTAAATTAGAATAGGAGCGAAGATGATGAGGGGAAAAGTAGGTTTAATTAATCTTGCTCACAAGATACTGTGCAGAGCTTCTTATTCTGGTGCTGCAGGTGAGAAGGCAGCAAAGAGTTGAATACATTAATATTGAGTGCATTCAATATTAAATTTTAAAATAATTTAAAACTGCTTACAATATTATAAATTGTAAATGTGAGTTAGAACAGGTATAGAATGCCAATTCTAAGGAATATGGTAGGTAATGCAGCTGGGGAACGGGAGATGTTGATTTTACCTCTGAAGTCTGCCCTTCCACCCCATTTTTTGTCACAGTTAACATATGGATCATGGGATTTCAGATTGTGTATGACTCTGTATGCCTATGAATCCTCTTAGGAAGTTTTACAGATGTGCATAGGGGCCATACCTCTGCTTTTTTTTTTTTTTTTTTTTTTTTTTTTTTCTTCCCTCAAAATAATTAGTTTGGCTTTTGAATAAACATTGTAAAATGCAGCACATCATATGCATTTAGATTTCCTATTTCTATACATGGAGCAATCCATGTGTTCTGTGAGCTTTATGTGATGACATAATGGTGCAGAGACTGTACCTCAGAAAGCAGAATAAAATCCTGTCAGGAAACAACATCTCCCAGCAACTCTGGTGATACAAAGGCAGCACGCAGCTGGTTGTCCAGTTTGACCAGCACAGCCTTTCACCTGCTCTGGGAGGACCCTGGGAAAAAGCATCATGCACTACTGGGTGCTTAGTTGTGGAATTTGCATTGAGAGGATGGAATAATGGATCCAAATTAGTCCTTTAGGGAATTGTAATCCTGGGTAAAGAAAATTGAAACTGACCTCAATTTCTACATTATAATCATCTTACAGAAGCCAAAGAGAGAGGCAGAACGATCTGGTTGCAAAAGCAGCCTCCATTTCTGCTACTGTCGTGGCTATAAAGAGTTGTCTATATTAATAAACTGTATTATTTAACATCTCTCACCACTGCTCTTGAAGATTGCTCTTAACACCTGGGGCAAAATGTATATTAATACAAATTACTTTTGATTAAAACCATTATTATTTTAGCACAAAAAGGAAGGGGGTGGTAGAAAGGAATGTTCTCTTTTTAAATATTTAAATACTCATTATACCAAAGTGATACAAATTACTGGCTGACTGACAACTTGCTAATAATAGCTTAAAAATGCAAATAGAGCTATTATCCCAATTGACACTAATTGGAACTCTTTTGGCAGCCTCTGAGGGCAGGGCAGGAAGATTTGATTGTTTCCTCCAGCTTAAATCATGGTGGTAAGGAAGTGTAGGGAAGCTCCGCTGTGGATGCACAGGTTGCCATTGCCTGGCCTGATAATTGGCTACCATCTGCGGACGTTGCTGTTCATTATGGTGTATTTCATATTTCCATATTTCAGGAATATGCTGAAGTTGGGATTTCTGTGCACAATTTCGGTGAATTTCATGCTATGGACTGGCCCCATGTGGCTCAGGCTCTACTGGAGCCGAGTTGGTGCCATCTGTGGGAATCCAAGCTTCAAACGCCCATTTCCTGTGAAAGCCCTTTGTTGTATTTTCTATATTATAAGGAGGATTTTTTTTTCACTGCCTGTAACTGAAAAGTCTGCTGACATAGAGGCATTCAATACTGTTTTCCCACAGCCTTTTCCTGCAGAAACTGGCTGCTCATGGCTTGGAAGGATGAACTCTTTGCTGGGTAAAAATGTGGCTGGATGGCTAGGCCCAAGGGGTCATTGTGAAAGGAGTTAAATACAGTTACTGGACGGTCACAAATGGTGTTCCCCAAATGGGCCCAGTATTGGGACCAGCTTTGTTTCATATTTTTATTAATGACATTGATGAGGGGATTGAGTGCACTGAGTTTGAAGATGACACCAAGTTGGATACGAGTGTTGATCTGCCTGAGGGTAGGAGGGCTCTGCAGAAGGATTTGGATAGGCAGGACCAATGGGCCAAGGCCAGTCTCATGGCATTCAACAAGCCGAAACACGGGGTACTGCACTTGGGGTACAACAACCCCGTGCAGTGGTACAGGCCTGGGGAGGAGTGACTGGAAAGGTGCCCAGCAGACAAGGAGCTAGGGGTGCTGGCTGACAGACAGCTGAATGTGAACCAGCAGCATGCCAGGTGGCCAAGAAGGCCAACAGCATCCTGGCCTGCATCAGAAATGGTGTGGTCAGGAGGACCAGGGAGACGATCGTCCCCCTGTACTTGGCTCTGGTGAGGCCGCACCTCGAGTATGGTGTTCAGTTTTGGGCCTCTCACTACAAGAAGGACATGGAGGTGCTTGAGCATGTGTGGTAAAGTGCAACAAAGCTGGTGAAGGGACTGGAAAACCAGATATATGAGGAGCAGCTGAAGGAGCCGGGGCCGTTTAGTCTGGGGAAAAGGAGGCTGAGGGGAGACCTCATTGCTCTCTGAAACTGACAGAAATGAGGTTGCAGCAATGAGGGTGTTGGTCTCTTTACTCAGGCGACAGGTGATAGGATGCAAGGAAAAGGCCTTGCATTGTGCCAAGATTGGATATCAGGAAGAATTTCTTCACAGAAAGGGCAGTTAGACATTGGAACAGGCTGCCCAGGGAAGTGGTGGGGTTGCCATCCCTGGTGGTATTTTAAGAGATGTGTGGATGTGGTGCTTAGGAACATGATTTAGTGGTGGACTTAAGTGTTAGGGGATGTTTGGACTTAATCTTGAAGGTCTTTTCCAACCTAAATTATCCTATGATTCTAAATCAGTATGATTTGAGTGTATGCAGAATCTGGCATAGAAGATGACAGAGGTGCCTGCTGGAAGAGAGAACTAAATCCTTCCTATGCATTGCATAGCAAAGAGGTCAGTATGTCAGGTGTTATTGGTGACATTCAAAATATGAGACAGCCTCCTGGATTAAGGCGAGACATCTGTAGTGACACCCCTGTGATGCTCTGCTGGATGATAAGCTGATATGTCTCTATTAGTTACTCTCACTGTACTTTCTATTTTCTAGCGACCGTTGTCTTGCTGTCTGTGGTTCTCCACCCTGGACAATTCTGCCTGCCTCCTCTCCCCTTACACTGAAATCCATAGATTAAGTTGCAATAGCACCAGTGTTAGGAATTGTATTGAGGTCAGGGATATGGTGTGGGGCACCCCTGTGCTTCCCTGTGAGCACCCTCAGACTCTGTGTCTAGAGTCACATATTTTCCAGCTGTGTTTGTCATCATTTCATACAGACTCTTCCCTGTTGCTGTCACTGCACTTGAGTGTATTGTACAATGAAACGTAGTGTGACAGCCTGCTCTTTGCAGTAGATGAGTTACTTACAGAAAAGATGTGTTAACAAATCGACGGTCACTGGGAAAAGGGATATGTGCATATGAGGGTACTGTGACACCCAGCTCTGTTTTCTGAAATAATGCATTTTATGTCATGTTTTGAGGCACAGTGAAATGCCACTCTCAGCACAGTTCTTGAACCATCTGGTTTCCAAAGAGGATAGGAAACTTGGACTTGATTTTTCACTCCAACATAGACTTGCCTCATGAACTGGAGAAAACCTCACTGCCCTCTTCCGTGGAGCTATTTCCTGCTCTCAAAAGAATGCTGTGAAAGTAAATTCGGGAATAACCAGCTGAGATTCATGTTTTTTTCACTTCTGTCTGCATATGCTTTCCTTGATACAATAATCTTGATTTGAAGTTTTCATCAGGAAGTTGTTATTTATTTATTTATGTATCTTTCCTCTCCTACAGGGGAAAAAAAAAAGGCATGGGGACCTTGGACTTAAACATGGTGTTTGGAGACAGTGAGACAGGCTTCCCTCTCTTTGCACTGTAACTCTGAGTTGACCACATAGGTTGAGTGAGTCCATGCTTTGATACTAAATGTGAGATGGTGATGTTTGATAGCTTCTTTCTTACTGAATGATGTGTTCTGCCCAGTCGTGTCTGGGCATCAACAAAGATATATGGCTGAGAGCAATATGCCATAGTGTCAGTGAGCCCAGCCAGAGCTTTGAGCTCAGGATCTGGCCAGACCAGAGAAGTCAAGGAAAGAAATGCTACTACGGTGTTACTCAGGTGAATGAGAGCTTGTGGGTGCTGGCTTGAGAGAAAGAGGAATGCTGGTTTGAGTGCACATTGGCAGGGTGTGGTTGTAAAGTGGATATCATAAAAGCATAAGTCTGGACCCCATCTGTGTAGGTGTCAGGTGAGAAAGGGGATTGAGCCATAGCTGTTCTCCCAGAAACCTGCAGCCTTGCATAGAGACACCACCAATGGTGGTGGTATCTGAGCAAATTAATATGGGATCCCCTGTGGTAGGATAAGCTGACATCAAATGAGTTGGGCCTTTCCAATGCTTGGGCTCAAAGACAACTTGTTAGTCTTCTTCCCTGCGTGTGCCCCCTGCCCTCCGTTTTTTATTAAAATCGACATCCTTTATCTCAATGGCGACTTGGAGATGAGTTTTCCTGTTTGAGCCATAAAAATGCAAACCAAAATCAGCTGCACTACATGCTGGGTGAATAATAGAAATGTTTTGCAAAATCCATCTGGTTTAGGTCATCTCTGCTTAAGCAAGACGCCTGTTAAATAGTGAAGCGGAGGACTGCGAAACACTGTGACATTCTTTGGGGGATTGAAATCGTCAGCTCTGCTGAGCGGGCGACGCGTCTGAGAGAAAAACAACGCCTTGGAGGGCTCCGGATGTAAACAAATTTTGCTTGGGGAATTGGGCAGAGCCACAACCCAGATATGTAAGTTAGCTGAGTGACGGCACCACTTGTCTCCATCACCACCTATCCTGAGGGATGTGGCAGAGTGGGACGTGAAGACCTGCAAGCCCAAGGTGCCCTAGAAGTAGAACAGAGAAGACAAATCTTCTCACTCTTAAAGTGATGGCACCTGAACTACCTGTCTTGCCTTCTGGTCTGTAGAAACATCCCAAAGCAGACATGCTGCTGTACCCTGAGCTTGCAGTTCCTATTTCTGAGAAGGATTTTTCATAGATTCATAGAATCACAGAACAGTTCAGGTTGTAAGGGACCCTTAAGCACCAACTAGTTCCAACCCCCTGCCATGGGCAGGACACCTCCCACCAGACCAGGCTGCCCAAAGCCCCATCCAGCCCAGTTTTGAACACGTCCAGGGATGGGGCATCCACAGCTTCTCTGGGCAACCTGTTCCCGTGCCTCACCACCCTCAGAATTAACTTGTTCCTTGTAGCTAACCTAAATCTCCTCTCTTTTAGCTTAAAGCCATTATGCCTTGTCCTATTACTCCCTGACAATGAGTCCTTCCTCATCTTTCCTGTAGGCCCCTTTTAAGTACTAGAAGGACACTACAAGGTCTCCCTGGAGCCTTCTCTTCTCCAGGCTAAATAACACCAACTTTCTCAGCCTGTCTTCACAGGAGAGGTGCTCCAGCCCTCTGATCATCCTTGTGGCCCTCCTCTGGACTTATTCTAACAGGCCCATGCCTTTCCTGTGCTGGGGCCCTAGAGCTGAATCAGCACTCCAGGTGGGGTTTCATGAGAGCAGAGCAGAGGGGGAGAATCCTCTTCCTTGACCTGCTGGCCACGCTACTTTTGATGCAGCCCAGGATACAATTGGCTTTCTGGGCTTCAAGTGCATGTTGCCAGCTCGTATTTATTTTTGTATCCACCCATACTTGCAAGTCTATCTCTAAAGGACTGCTCTCTATCCAGTCATCGTCCACCCTATGTTCATGCTTGGGATTGTCCCAAAGCAGGTGCAGGATCTTGAGCTTGGGCTTGTTGAACTTCATGAAGTTTGCACAGGCCTACCTCTCGAGCCTGTCAAGGTTCCTCTGGATGGTATCCCTTCCCTTCAGCATGTCATCCTCACCACACATCTTGGTGTCATCCACAGAATCCCTCTCCTTATCCTGCAGCCTCAGGAAAATAAGAACAGTACCTAAACTGGAGTAGCAGAACTTCCCTGTCCTGAACGGACACTGGGACACTCCTTTTCTGGGCTTGATCACCAAGCTGGGGGCAGCAAGGTAGTTCTGAGCCTTTCCAGACTTGAGTCTTTGTAAATGCCAGGCTTGACTACAGATGCCAGCTGATTTTTTAATTATTATTTAAATTTTAGGTTTTCTTGAAACCAGTCTAGTGTTGTTTCAACAATGTGTTGTATCTTTTGGTAAATCCAGATAGAATTTCCCAGAAAGCAATGGCTGGTTGGGTAGTGTTTGCTTGGTGTTTTCATGTTTGTTTCAGAAGCACGTTGGATTAATTTAGAGTGATTGTAACTATTTTAATACCTTCCTGAGTTCAGTGTGCTTAGTCTGGTGGAAAAAATCACTTTTTCTCCTGATTTGTGCTCAGGGCCTGGTGGCTCACACTCGCCATATGCTGACCACGTCCAGGCAAATGTGTTTCTCTTGGTTAAGCTGTCCATCCTAGCGCAGGACTGCCAGGCTTGATCTGTGCCATGAAATTGTTTTCAAGAAAAAAAAACAAACACAAACATACACAAACATGAAATACAAAACATTTAATTCAAAGGAAAACTTATTTTCTCTTTTTTTTGGTTTTGCCATGGTCTAATATAAAAACATTTATATTTTATTTTCAGAAAGGTATTTACCCTAAAACTATACGTAGGTCTAATGAAACAAAACATGATCTAGTGAAAGATATCCCTGCCCACAACAGGATGGTTGGACTAGATGATCTTTAAAGGTCCTTTCCAACCCAACCCAACATGTGGTTCTATAAAAATGGAATTAAGTAGCCCCTTGAAAGCTTCATTGACATGGCTAAAAATCCTGTTTAGTCCAGCCTGAAAACCACTAGTTTCTACTGATTCCTTCCCTCTGGGAAGTAAGGTTTCTCCATGTTTGATGATCTCAGCAGCTTCTAGTGATGCTCAGGACCTTGAAGAAGGGACTCAGAAACATCCAAAGAGCAGGACACCGAAGAGGCCAGTCACCTACTAGACAGGGTCTATATTGGGAAACAGGACCTGAAGTAAAGGTGAAATGATTAAATGGTTTATATTGATGCATATGTTATCAGTAAGACAATTAGCTGCCCCAAGTAAGTTAAAATGCATCTGACTTCGGTTCACATAGATAAATATAAATAAATATTTATATTATATAATATGTATTATATATTTATGTTATATATATATATATAAATGATCTAGAGATCTTTTCCCCCCACCCCTTGTCTCACTTTATCTTTCAACCAGTACTTGTGGTGGATGCCAGGCTACAGGAATTTCGTTCAGACATCTCAGCATGATTTATTTATTTTTAAATCACACCTCCTTCACTGTTAAAGAATTAAATGATTTCAAAATAGCTCAGGGTGATTAATGTAGGGGTTTGTGCAGATATTTCTGCTCTGGTGCAGAAGAACACAAGCCGAAACAGCTGGAGCTGTCAGACGGCTCTCCTGTCATGTTTAAAATTAAGCATGGCTTACTGCCCCAGCTTGAAATAGAAAAGAAGATAAATGTAATGACTAACGCTCTGTAGAAATGTGCCCTCTATGCAAATGTCTTATTGAAGTAGTCTATTAAAGAAATAATTACTGTGATGTAATATTTTTTCATCGTGGACATTTTTTTTTTGTATTTTTTTTTCAATTCTTTCCTTCCCAAATACACTTTTTCCTCCCCCTTTTTTTTTAAATCTTTTGCTCTGTAAGATTGTGAAGAGGTATTTGCGTTGATTTCCTCTGTCTCTTCCTTTTTGTTAACATTCTTCTTCTCTTAGCATGCAAATGACCAATTAGAGACTTTTATGAGATAATGAAACAGTTTAAATATGCAAATACTTTCCAGAGATGACCTGGCTCCATCAAAGTTTCTAGGAGGGAATGAGAGATTCCTACATTATTCCTGTGGATAAAAATTGCCCTTGTTTCATAGAAAATTGATATTACAGGGAGATCAGAAGTTTTTAACTACTGGGTAAGAAATGTGATGTGCACTCAGCACAGGTTTAGGATAAATATTGTTATCATCAGAGTGCTGATGAAAGGACAGTATTTACATTCTGTGCTCTAATTACCAGATGATCCCAGGAGTCACAAAGCCACTTCCGAGGTGACACCTGTCTCAAGGCTGGAAGTGGAGTGATTTTGTCCTTGGGGACTCCCCGAGAGGAGGAGAAGCTCAGCTCCATGTAACACTGCATTTTAGCAGGTGGAGAAGTGCCTTTGTGTGAGAGATGAAACAAAAAGTGGAACAAGCTAAATTGTTTTTGCTTCAAACACAAGGAAAGGGATAAGTATATTAGCAAATTTAATGTTCTCTGAAGTGATAGCATTACTTGTCAAACAGATCAGATGGCTCCATCCAGGGTACTCTGTGAAATATTCCCTTTTACTTAAGGATTATCTTTACTTTAAATCTCTGGATGTTTATTTGCTTCTTTAATTGTTTCTGTTTTAGATGTCTCTGAAGGAATCGATATCAAAAAACAAGGTATAGGAGACATCACTCATGCTTTTCAATTAAGTTACCTGAAAAAGTGTTGCAGCCACTCAGGAGCCATTTGTGTTTCTATTACAACTTTTGATCTCCTTTGCTCTGAGTAGACAAAACCAGAAAGATACATGAGCACTTCAGTAGATCAGGTCTTTGAAGAAATATTGAGCTCTAGCAATTTGACATAATCACCCTTAAATGCTGCAATAGCTGCCTCAGCTGGATCGAATGCTTGAAGTGTGCATTTGGGGTGCTGTGATTGTTGTATCTTTCGAGGTGTATTTAAAAGTGAAGCAAGTGAAGCAAAGGACTATGGTCATACTGCTGCTCTGAACTCCTGAGCACCCTTGTCTGTCTACAGTACCCTGGGTTTTGAATTGTGGTTTTCTCTGTCAGTGAAGCTGGTTGAAAGAGAGGATTCTGGCTGCTGGACAGTGTTGCTGATCCCTGTGTGGTTCATGGTTTTCTTTCAGAAGGAGCTTATGTAGATATTTTCAAGAAAATATTTCATGATATGATGTTACACCCTGGTTTTAACTTTGGTCTTTTTTTTTTTTTTTCCTCTTCTCTTTTATTTCCTTTTTTATTTTTTTTTAATTTTTATTTATTTTATTTTTTGGATAACCAAAGAACATCTGACTTGCTTGCTCTGAATCTCAGATCACTGAAATATGCTATTCAGATAAGGTTGCTAACCTCTTGTATAAATAGAAATACTTTTTTTTCCCTATAGCGTCTATTCCTGAACATCACAATGTGAATTAAAAGCCAAATATTAATAAAGAAATGACATTACATGGCAGTTCCTGCATACACTTGCTGTGTCAGGAAGTTGAAAGCTCTCTTTACAATTCTAATGGTTGGCCAAACAGTGAAAGTTCAAAGCAAAAGTTCTGCTGAGGAGCATGGAGAAAATCTTTAGAAATACCTTTTGCAACAAAGCTCTCTCTATATATAAGTTTTAAAAATTGTCATGTGAAATGTATTTGTCCTGCAGCTGGGACTTCTCTCTGCACGCTCAGATGGTATGGCTGTGACCAACAGGGAGTTCCTAGATGTCTTCTGCCCTACTCATGGGCTTGTTGGACTCCTCTAAACCAAGGTGATGTGCAGCCCTTCTGGGCTTTTATGTGTGTGTGTATATATATATATATATATATATATATATATACGTATATATATATATATATTAAATATTCTGCTTTCTGAATAATTTTAAAAATTTCTTCTTAACATGGTGCCTAGAAACCTTATTTCTCTTTCAGCATGAAGTTTGAGAATCTCATATAACTCGTGACTCCAGTGCATGGTTCCTGCTGAAAACATCAGAGGAAATGAGACGTAACAGCACTTCATTGGCATGGGTCATCTTTCTCAAGGGGCATCTTGAACAAGTTTTTGTAAGAACTAGCATTAAAAACTATGAAACACCAGTTCTGTTTGCCAAAGGAAAAAGTAAAAATTCTCTCTTAGCTCCATAGTTCACCTATAAAATCTAATACCATCAAATAAAGGTCTTTGAAATATGCAAATAATGTATTCATGTTATGGTTCAAGCTGACTTCCTTTAACATTTCCCCTGTTTTATAATATGTAGCAGGCTCATCGGATTCTATTCAACACAAACACTTCCTAATGGGAGACAAAGTAAATTCATTGCTTTGAGAGAGACTTAAAAATCTGGTATTTTTTGGTTTGTAAGTTTTATATTTGTGCTCTGCAGTAAAGCTTTTTTGTTTTTGTTTTGTTTTGTTTTGTTTGCAAATAGTTGTAAGTTGTCTGAGCTGGAAAGTGCTCCAGCCCATATTCTTTTAGCCATTGTAATGGTAAATGCTGGTTGAGATTCACTTTTTATATTCAGTACAATAAATCATCTCCTCTTCAATGCACGTAGCTGTGTTCTTTAAATGCATCAATACCAGCAGCGATGGTAAAACAAATATTTCCCTGGAAAACAATTGAAAAAAATAAGCAAATAAACTCTTCTCAGACTCTCAGCTCTGAATAGAGGTAGGCAATTTACAAAAGTAGAGGGGGGAATATTTTGTACCGTTCTATCTTCTTTTCCAGGTGATTTCCATAATCCTTAGAGGGGATATCTGTAAAACAAGCTCACCCCATCCAGGCTCCAGTGTGGCATCAGGACGTGCATGAGGTCTCGTGGCCCTGGGCTGCTTGGGCTGCAGGTAGCACCATGGCACAGGGGTGAGCTGAGCACGGGGCTGCTTATGCCGGGCTGCCCCGCAGGGTTTCACGGTAATGAATGCAGCAGCTCCATTTCTAAGCAGAGTCCCAGTGCCCCGTAATGCACCACATGGTGCATCTCAAATACAAAAGCTGTGAAAGAAATGAAACAGTGAGCAGAATTATTTCTTCAGCTGTGTGGTGTACTGCTGTTAAAATAAACTCAAGCACATGGGTACGTCCTGTGAGCAATAAAAAAGAAACAAATAAGTGTGTATGCAACATTTTTCATCTGCAAACAAATAACTATAGGTACATGCAAAATGTCTCTTAAAATCTCTTTTCTATCACCTTGAAAAGTTCATTTCTGAGTTGTGCTCATCATATAATTTAACAGACATAACCATAGCCTATTTTTCACTCAGAAGACCTGTCACCATTGCTTGATTACCTGTCCAGCAGGATTTAATGTTTAACTTCTGCTTTTAAAAGCAGTCTTAATGTAGACATATATTCCTGTACACATATATTCCTTCAGTAACTAACGAATATCTTCTCCAAGCAAGTTTTGCTTTCAAAGGAAATTGCTTGAATTTTAGTGCTTTGATACACTGTGCTTATTGTTTTCTGAGAATAACAACAACGAAACTAAAAAGCATTTCTGTGCCAAAATTGGTTGTTTTTGATTAAAAGTGTTCATCTCTTGTTCAGTTAGATGTTTTCAGTTCCAACTACTTCCTGTATAAAGAAATGACAGAAGTATAATGACTTGTTGGTACAGGTATATCTTTTAACTCTTTTGTAGCTGTGGTTCTTAAATAGCAGTATAAGAAATGGTTTAATTGATTTTGTTTTCTTGTTTGTGTTTTATTTTATTTTATTTTATTTTATTTTATTTTATTTTATTTTATTTTATTTTATTTTATTTATTTTTTCCAAGTAAAACTGTTAATTTGCTAGAACTTTTTCTTAACATTCTGCCTTGTCTTTTATCATTCTTCATAAGTTTCTTTGCACTTAGGCAGCTGTAGTGCTCTCTGTTTACTTCTCTTTCTTTCTGAGCCCTGAGCTGCGGAGTTGCTGTTATATTCTGACAGAAACCAGATATCTATCAGGGATGGAGCAGTGGTCATTTTTAATGAATAACATAATGAATTTCATAGAGCCTAGACATCCCTCCTGTTGACAAATGTCTCAGTCTATGGTATTCCAAAAATATTGAGAGAATAATGTGAAGAGAATATGCTTGTTATCTCTGAAGGATGTAGATAAGGCTGTAGACTGGTAGCATGGATTTGTATGCTTGCTCCCAGCAAAAACAAAGCAAAATAAAACCTACAGTTCCAGTAACAACTCTTTTCTGTACATGGAAGCAAGCTGTTTTGGAGGTAGCATGAGGACACGGAGCTGTACGTGAACTTGCAGGCGGCTGCATGGCAGAGCAGCACAGCATCACCTCAGGGAAGGAGCCACCGCGTGCTCCTGTCCCGGAGCTCTGGGAGAAGTTCATTAACAAAGTCTGCAATATTATGGCTGAGGGAACTGTTCAGGCTCGTTGTGGAAAAATTTGATCATTAGCAAGGTTTGCACTGGGACTTGTGCAATATCTCTTTGTGCTAAAGCACTTATCTGAGCTAGAGTTTAAGAAAGTACAGGGACAAAGTCTGCATATAAATAATGGCTCTTGGTAGCTCTGAAGGAGCTGTTACTGGCTTACAGTGAAAAAAAAAATGGAATAACTTCAATAATTTGAAAAATGAAAATAAATAATGAAAATTAAAACTCTTGGTGTCATTCTGCTCCAGCTAACAATGGCTGGGGGCTGGGCTCCTTCACAGAGTTTTCCCCACTCAGACATTTCCAGAGTCTTCCTTTCCTTTTGCTTAGGATCACACTGAAAAGAAGGGCCCGGCATGGCCACAGCAAAGGACTTGCTCATGGCAGCTGGGTGGGCAAGCGTTGCAGAGCCCAGGCTCCCCTGGCAAAGTGTGCAGAGAAGCCAGACCCTTCCCAGTCCCCAGGGGTAAATTTTGTTGCATCTTCACACTGGGGACTCGTCTCCATGCCATGGCAAAGAGATGAGTGTGATGGACTGAACTGATGTTCCTCTGGGTCACGCTTGGCTGAGACAGGTTGCTGTCAGCCTGACTTCAGCATCTCCTGGGATTTGGGACCTAAGCCTGAGCTGGTGGGCAGCAGGTGAGTGGCCACCAGCCATGAGGCACATAAATGACCTATTTTTGGGGAAGAAAGAAGCAAAAAAGGGGGCAGAGCATGTAGTGAGCTGTGCTATTGAACCGCCTGCATCACCTCCCCAGTGGGACAATTACCCTGAGCATCACCCTGGGCTTGCTTTCTGTGCTGACTTCCTAGAAAGATTTTTAATATTTAGTTTTTAAAGCTCACTCACATTTCACTGATTGATGCCCTTGCTGCAGCTTTATCGATCGGATGATGCAGCTCAAGGGATGTCAGGCTGTTACATCAAACACGACTCAGTCTGTGTCATGGATGTGGCTGGCTGTGGCTGAGGCAGCAGGGGACTCACTGACAGCCTCCTGAAACCTTGCAATGGAGCTGCAGAGCTGAAGACGCACATGGCCTGGGGCTGCAAGCAATGCCTTCCATCACACACACACACACACGCGCGCGCGCACACACAAACAAAGCATTTAAATGCTAAAGGAGACAACCATCTCAAAAGGGAGGGTAAAGACAACAGAAATTATTAAAAAGTCCCTCTGATGTTTAAGCACTCAATAATGTATGAACTATATTGCTTTCTAATAAAGGCAAAAAAAGGGTGTGAGAATAAGGCTGTGAATTCCCACCTGAGCCTTGAGACATCAGGAGGAGCCTGATGAGAGCAAGACAGACTTGGGCAGAATACCAAAAAAAAAAAACAGAACTCCTCTTTCTCCTTCTCCTTCTCCTTCTCCTTCTCCTTCTCCTTCTCCTTCTCCTTCTCCTTCTCCTTCTCCTTCTCCTTCTCCTTCTCCTTCTCCTTCTCCTTCTCCTTCTCCTTCTCCTTCTCCTTCTCCTTCTCCTTCTCCTTCTCCTTCTCCTTCTCCTTCTCCTTCTCCTCCTTCCTCTGTCTCCTCTGGAGCATTGTTGATCTAAAGCATGTTCTCCCTTCACACTGAAGGGACAAGCTGCTGCTCCAAATGTCATCCTAAATATAGCTTTTGGAAAACTGCCCTGATACATACTGCCCTGATTATATACTTTTTGTGTGTGTGCTGTAGGTGGAGATAGTTGGAGTTAGTTAATCCGTACCTCTTGGTGTGTTTTATTTGTATGTGGGAATGTGTGACTGTGCAAGCATATCCTCAATGCCAATTGTAATCTTATTGTTGAAAACATGGACTAGCACATGTACCATCAGATGTGGAGATGAATCTTTTCAAAGGTCAAATTAAAGACATTGTTCAGAAAGCCACGTAACAGGAGAGTATTTGAAGCTGGAGGGTTATCTTCTATTCTAGGGAAAATCATTTTAATGGAAGTTTCAGGGCCCAGTCCTTTGCTGGATGCTGTTAATGAATGCCTGGGCTGTCCTCTGAACATGTGAGACCCGCTCTGGGGTTGTTATTTTTCCACCCCTCGCTGAGCATCACCCAGTGCACATCTGCACATTTCTGCACTCCCTTTGTCATGCCACAGCCCAGCAGTCAGCTTCCTCCTCACCGAGCTCAGTGGGAGCTGACAGTGAGGTTCATTGCTCTGAAAACAAGCCCTGGCAGAGCACTAGTACCTCCATGTCTCGCACTTGTGAGGTGCCTGTCACAGATCTGCCTCATGTTTCGTGCTGTGCAGCCCCTGCCTCCTCCCTGCAGGCACTAAAATGATGGGGGTGAGGATGCAGTGTCCAGCCTGAAGCTGCTGCCACTGGCCTGTGCTCCCCATCTCAGCTGATCGTCCCTGGTTTCTGAAGCCACACCTGCAAGGGCTGAGCTGTTACAGGTGTTCCTCAGTGATCTGGAAGATGGGGCAACACATACCCTCGGCAAGTTTGCAGATGGCATGAAACTGGACAGAGTGGCTGATGCACTAGAGGGTCCTGCTGCCATCCAGAGAGGCCTGGACAGGCTGAAGGAACATTGTGCAGTTCAACCAGGAGAAGTGCAGAGTCCTGCACCTGCAGAGGAACAACCCCAGGCATCAGGACGTGCTGGGGGCTGCCTGGCTGGAAAGCAGCTTTGCAGGAAAGGACTGAAGGGTCCTGGTGGACACTGAGTTGAATATCAGCCAGCAGCATGTCCTTGCTGCATAGAAGATTAATTGTATCCTGGGCTTAATTAGGCAAAGCACTGCCAGCAGATCAAGGGAGGTGATTCTGCCCCTCAGCTGAGCATTGGTGAGGCCACACCTGGAGGGCTCTGTCTAGTTCGGGGCTCCTTGGTACGAGACATGGAGCTGCTGGAATGAGGAGGGCCATAAAGATGATGAAGGGACTGGAGGAGCTCCCCTTCGATGAGGAGAGCTCCATCGAAGCTCTCAGCCTGGAGAAAAAAGGGGACAGAGCTAGGCTCTGTTCAGGGTTGCTCAGTGCCAGGACAAGAGGCAATGGGCAAAATCACAAGCACAGGAGGTTCCCCTAAGCATCAGGAAGCATGTCTTCACTGTTCAGGTGACCAAACACTGGCACAGGCTGCCCAGAGAGGCAAGTCTGTCCACCAGCACTTGTAATGGGTGCAATTGTGGGGAGTCCTCAGTTAAACTTGAAAATGGAGTTTGCCAAGTTCGCTTCAAAAATGCAAACCAACAACCTGTTAATTGTATTGCTTATTTTGAAATTTGGCTTGTGTATTCTGGCTGTTTTTACTGCTGATTAATCTGTGATGAAAGGTTGTACAAAAGCATCAGAGAACTCTAGATTTTAGCAGGTGGAGAGCAAATAGACAGATGCTTTGGCATCTGGTGAGATGTATGTAGCATTTTGGGACTGTCCTGGAAATATAGTAAGCAGACATTTTAATTAAAAAGGTGATTACATTCTTTTTTTTTTTTTTTCTTTTTTTTCTCACATTCAATTGGTTTGAGTCAACAGGTGTTTTTATTGTGAATCTGAGGGCAAGAATTTATTAAAAGCTTGGCTTTCAAATAACAAACCTACAATATTGGATGAAATCCCCAGAAAATTGTTCCACTTGGAGCCGGGGGATAGAGCAAGCCCTTCTCATTCAGTCAGTGCATGTCTTGGATCCCATAGTGGCGAGAACAAATGGCACCTCGTGTGACCCCGATCAGCCCTGGGAACTCCTGTCTCCAGCAGCAGCTCTCCCAGAGCTTCCCCCAAACCCACAGGAGGAGGATCATAGCAAAAGGAAGCCATTACACTGATATGTCCTTCTAGTCTGAGATCCCTGCTACTTGGATCCGTATCTCACACTGGAAATAACGCCATCACTATCACCAGAGGAAGTATGTTGCAAAATCCCCAGAGTGGTTTTTATTTAAAATGTAACTATCATAAAATTCCAGACTATGAAATGAAGACCTCAGATTCACATTCAAGCCTTACCCCCCTCCCTCCCCTTTTTAAAATATATAGATACGTAGTCACAAAACATAAAACATGCTGCAATGATACAAATATATTTTTTGATACGGAAATTACAGTACATTATAAACCATGAAAACAAATTGAGGCACTAGACTGTACATCAGCTCTGTTCTGCACTGGTTGTCAAGCTGATATAGACTCACTTTTGATGAACGAAAGAATCTTTTCTCTGTTTAGTGAACGTAACTTTACAGGTCATATCAAACGATGTGCTTTGTTGTGAGACATTACCAGGGTTGCTGGTCTTGAAGGAGCTGTCCTTCCAGAACCGCAATGTACCTACACAACGTGTATCGCTGCCACAATATGAAAAATAATCATTTTATTGAATGTCTAACTCAAAACAACAACAACAAAAAATCCCATCGATTATTGTTAAATAAATAATTATTCCATACAATGGTTAGTTTATATTACACTGCATTGGCCATTGGAACAAATGAAGTTTAATAAATAATGCACGGGAATGTCTCATTTACGCCTCCGCTCGTAATTCTGTGCTATGCTCCTTTCAGAGGATCCTGCAAAAAAAAAAAAAAAAAAAGCACAAAATGGCATGAAGCACATCGTGCAGCCCTGCATAGACCCCAGCAGGTACAAGGAAGCCTCTGTGACCTCAGCATCCGGAGCATGGGGTGGCTGCAGCTCCCACGGGGACGCATCCTACCCTGTCCCCAACAGCCAATGGGTGGGTGCATGGGGAAAGCACGATTTGGAGGCTGCTGCCCCTGCTCACCTTCCAGGCAGTGATGTGGGGTCCTGGCACAGCCCTGAGCTCCTTGGGCTGCTCTTGCCCCTTAGACTGTGGGATTCTTTGGGTTGCCCAAGGTCTGAGCAGTGCTTTCTGCCTGTGGAGCTGCCCGCAGTAGCGTTAGCTCAGAGCCCCTTCACCTCCCAGTACTGCATTTAACAGGCGGGACCTGAACGCTTGGTCAATCTGTGAGCAGAGGCTTTCAGCACTGCCATTCCCACCTTCTGTCCTGCGCTGGCAGCTCTCTGCTGGGTTTAAAGCTTCCCTGTCTCCAGCCCATACACACAGTGATACCTTTTATTAAAGTCTGAAGCAGGAGCTAGGCAAAAACCCAGACTACCCTGTGGGCCAACTGCCACTTAAATAGTCTTCAGGAACAAATTTGGTGCTTAGCAGCTTTCCTTCTTGCTCTTTTAACACGAGAGGGAACACCAGAGCCTGACCTCTGTGGGACGTGGCTGGTCACCAGAGTCACCTTTGCTTCAAACCCGAGGGATCCTGGCTTTGGCAGAGTGTGTGCATGCAAGCAAATGCACGTCTCTCCTGGGGCATTCTGCACTGTGTTGGATCAGTGACAGATTTACATTCAGAAGGCTTCAATTTTCATCAGGCTAATGAAAAAAATGAATTGAGCTTCCTTTCTCAATACAGATTATTATGGCATCTTTACTGTACTCGGCACTTTCCACCTGGGGTGGCATCCTGGCATCATCAGAGCAGGGACAAGGATGCTGGCATTATGGAGCCCTGCTGTCACACCAGCCTTTGCCAGGGTAGTACAAACACCTGCACACTGCCAGGAGGCACAGCGCTTCTGCACAAGAAGAAAACCACAGCATGGTGCCACAGAAAGGTCTAAATCCTGCCCAGTTAAACATCACTCAGTGGGGAGGGTTAGCTAGAAGTGACAGCTACCCTTGCACCTATTCCTGATCAGCCCTTGGCACCTTTCTTCTCAAGAGGATGAGAAGAAATTTCCTACCATTTCCCTCTCGGGGAATCAGGCAGGAAAGCAGTGAATTGTATTTTTACCTGTCAGGCAGTATTACATAGTCCAATGGGGTAAAACTTCATTATTCCCCTTTGTTACTGATAAATACTTAAATACCACACAACAGTATCCTAACTATACCAGCAATTTTGAAATTAGAGCAGTCAAATCTTTGCCTTTTAAAAATATTTGCTGTATATTATATCCTCATATTCATGTAAATGTAATCCCAATGGAAAGCAAACCTGGTCTGTTACTTCCAGGCTATTTACTTTTATGATAGCAGATATATTTACAGGTATTATGCATTTAATAGCTATTGCCACCACAGATAAAATTGTACAAAATTATTCATGATACATAGCAATTTGCAAAATGATGCAGAGAGCAATATTACTAGTCTGAACAGGGTTTAATTGAAAATAAAAGTTACTGACAACCATAATTGCAGAATATAGATCACAGCATGTATCCAAGT
The DNA here is from genome assembly GCF_964035555.1 of Netta rufina. NCBI lineage: Eukaryota > Metazoa > Chordata > Aves > Anseriformes > Anatidae > Netta > Netta rufina. Next base: position 26,920,010 of record NC_140124.1, on the reverse strand, counting down.
AATATAAAGGTGTCAGCTAGTAATTTAACTTTTATCATCCATTTAACAAAAACAGCAAGAACTATTTCAGAGACATGAAATAGGCATTAGTTTTTTTTTTTCTTTTCTTTTTTCCTTTTTTTTTTTTTTTTTTTTTAATTCCTGTTCTAGGAATTAACTGACACTTTATGGTTCACAGCGAGGGATTTCCTCACTGCAACCCTGTAGCAGAGGGAAGCTGGAGCTCCTGGCAGCCTGGAACTACCCTCAGGGATCGTGCAAGAGAGAGGAGAATTCTGCCCCACATGGATGCCATGGGAAAACAATAGAAATTCATTGTATCTATTCAAAGCTTAAAATGCTTTTTGCTATTTTTAGGTAAAGCTGGAAGAGGCTGGGAATGTTTAGCAGCTTGACCTGCAAACTGAGGTGGTGTTAATGGCTGGTCTCTGCTCTTTCACCTCCTGCTCCAAGTTTATGAGGAATAATGATCTGCAGAGATGATGAGAGTATCCCTTCATCTGAGGAGATCAGTATTTCAATTACAAGTTTAAATGAGGTTTATGTTTTCAGTATCTGGATTTTTTCCTGGTGCATCAATAACATTTCTTGTTTTCTGCCTTAGCACCTTGGGGACCAGAAGCACATGCTGCCAGCCAGGACAGGGGGAGCGAGGCAAGTGCCCTCGGGACCTTCCCCTGACCTCATGTGCACCATGACAGTGCTTGGCCACCCCAAGTGTTGGAGTGAAGGGCACTCTGACATATTTTGGTTCAGAAAGAAAAACCAGGTCCCTTCTCAGAGAACTCCGTGTCTCCACTAAAGACTGCTTCTGCCATCCAGTGGGGGGGAACAAAGAGGCAACAGAGTTAAGCAGCTGTATAGCAGAGTACCAGACTTAGTCATATACATACCAGAATTTAAAGATCTTTTGCCCATGAGTCCAACAAAGGAGTCTGTTTTATGCCCTGAAAAATATATATTTGGGGCTGTTTTAATACATTTTAAATAAGCAGGATTTTAAGAAAATGTGCTCTCCCAACAAAGACACTGGCTCCCAAACTGTTCATCTCACACACTAATTTTTCATGCCACTCTCAGAACATGTAGAATGAATATCAATCATTTACTTGGATGGACTTTATTATTTTATTTTTTTTAAATACAGCAGAAAAACAATGGCCAATAACTGATTCTTATTCCTCCCCTAGTACAATTCTGATTAATTTGGACACACACATGAGAAAGCAGTATCTTGGCATAGCTTGCATCTCTGTGATGCATCTATTTTACCTACTGGTGCTTTTTTTTCCTGTAATGTGGAAGAAAATCTTCCCCACAGACAAGGCAGTGCCCTCACACTGGAGATGAAGCCAATGGGGCTCAATGTCTGTACATGTCTGAGCTAGACAGTCTGGCTCTATTTCTGGAATATTTATGAGTTCTGATATTGTCTCCCTGTCCCATTAGTACTCCTCGAGGCACTGGATGTGTAGAGGATAAATTAGTCCGACTTCTGACCTACAGCAAATATTGGATATAGTGATAGCTGAAGTTTCAGGTAAGGACTGAGAAGGAGCCATTCTTCTTTCTCTAAGCTGACTTTGAGGCAAACTTAGAAATTTCTCTTTGGAAATAATTTTGCTTGTCTAATTTATGTACAAGCCAAGACAAATGATCTTCAGACATCACAGGTATTAATTTTAGCCGAAGCAGTTTCAGAAGGCTGTAATTTTTTTACTTTAGTCAGCAGGCTGTTTGGCATGAGCTTTGTATCAGACTCTTTAATTCGTCTTCCAATAAATAATCCCAGTTATAAAACCTAACTAACAGAGCGCTGGGGCAGTTATTGACCTCTATGGACAGAGGAGGTCTTCCAAAGTAAAAAAAAAAAAAAAAAAAAAAAGATATTTTTCCCTTGTTAAGTCTTCCAGAGCTTGCCTAAGCATCTTCACATATATATTTAGAGAGTAAACTGTCACCATGCACAACTGGGTAGCACTGCACTACTGACACCATCTCCCATGCGGTGTTGCACAGAAACAAAGCAAGGCACGCTTATTAACAGTGCAAGATGTGTTTGTAGGGCAGAACATGGCCAGCCAGGCTGTGCGGTGAGCGGGGGCTGATTCATGCCCGGACAGCATGGGCAGCACCCACCCGGCATCTCACAACCGATCCTTTGGGCTCGCCCCTGGAATCATTCACAGGGACTCGGGAGCTTGCTATTGTAATCTTCCAGATTTTGCTGTCTTTATTGTTCCTCTCCAAGTCTGGCAGTAAGCCTGCCTTGCCGATGAGAAAGGCTACAGAAAGCCCCCAGAGAAATAAAAGAGAACTGCAGCATCCACACATTAATGTGGCTTGAAATCCCTAAGCTCGTGGCAGCTCAGACTAGGTAAGGTTTGAGACTTGACTGTGGGGTATTCTGCCTTTAGCAGAACAGTTCTCCACCTCTGCGCTGCCATTCCTCAGCTAAACTCAACTACCTTCTACTTAATTCCCTGAAAAACGCTATTATCTACCTGAATATCTTCTCATAATTACTTAAAATATTTGCATTTTAACTTACTTTTGTGAGAGATCTGGCCGTATCCTGGTTGGAGGAGGAGAGGAAAGAGGAAAAAAAAAAGGATAAAGTTATAAAAAGAATAGCCATACACATATGATGCTACTGTAACACTTTGAAGCATCAAATCCAGAAACCACCCTATAGGGAAAATTAAGGTGATGTTTACAACCGTGCTTCCCTTTGAATAGACTACAAAACCTTGTTTCAGATAAGCCTGCACAAGTTAGATCTGCTGGCCCCGAGTGGCGTTGACCAGTTCCCACTTCATGCAGGGGACACGTTACAGACCATACACACGCCCAGTCCCGCATGGCACCGGGGTTACACCGTGCTGCTAGGTGTGGAGCGTTTGTCTTATATGACAATTAAAAACATGCAAGCAACCGAAATGAAATCTTTGGAGGGAGATGCAAGGGGTTAGGGAGGCACGGTGCAAGGCATGCCACAATACCCCCACCCCACTCACCGGCATCCCGCTTGCCCATGAGGCCGAAGAACTGCTGGGGCCGGGGTCTCCGCGCCATCCTCTGCAAGAAGTGCTCCAGGGGCAGTGGCAGCTCCTCCTGCGGGGTGACAGCGGGCAGCCATCAGTGGGGACCCTGGACCCACAGCCCCCGAGGGGTCGCACCAGCACTGAGCCTCACAGCATGCACACAGACACACAGAGCCAGCTCGGTCCCCCCGAGGTGTCCATATGTCCCGTCGGGGCTCACCTTCGCCTGCTCGCCATCGGCCCAGTCTGCCCAGTAGCTGAGATCGTCGGGGGCTCCCATTTCGTCGGCCAGCGCTCGCGCCGAGGCCAGGAGGAGCACGGCGAAAGCCAGCGGGAGTCTCATCGCCGCCTCGACGTCCTGGGGGGGCAGAGGGTGAGGCCCCGGAGTGCCTGGAGACACCTCGCACGTACAGCTCTGAAACCCCCCACACCCGGGACTTGCATCCCTCCAACCCCACACACCTCGCACATACAGCCCTACACCCCAACAACCCACCCCCAACGGCCGCCTGCCCCTCGGGGGGCACAGGGCCAAGGCAGGCACAGAGCCGTGCGTGTGGGCACCCCGCACGTCGGGCCGGGCACACGCACACCCACCGGCAGGCTCCCCACCCCAAAAAACCAAACCCCACACAGCATCCAGACTCCCGGGGTCAGACGTGCAGGCAGGGGGGGGACCCACTCCCCCTTGGCACCCCGGGGTGCGGCCGGACAGACGGACAGACGGGGGGAGGACACACGGACACACGCAGCCACCCCCCTACCCCCCACCCCGCACGCAGAGGGGACGCGCACGGAGCCCCGCACACACCGCACGCACACACCCTCCCAGCGCAGCCCCACGCGTCCAGGCGCACACGGACGGACGGACAGACGGACGGACGGACAGACGGATGGATGGATGGACAGACGGACGGACAGACGGACGGACAGGCTCCCGAGGTTCACGCACCGGTGGCAGCGGCAGGGCGGGCGCTCCGTGCGCATTGGCCGTCGGCGGGCGCCGCTCCCCGCTTTATAGACCCGGGGACGGGGAGGGCCGAGGCAGCCTCATTTGCCTAAATGCAATTACCCCCGCTTTTATCGTCCCAGCCCCGTGACAGCCCCCGCCCCGGCGAGCAGCCCCCGCCCCCAGCTCTCTGAGGGGCCGCTCCGGCTCCCCCCAAACTCCCCCAAAACCCCGCTGCCGCTGCGGGGACCCCGGCTATAGGGTGCGGCTATAGGTTGCGGCTATAGGGTGCGGGTGAGGCGAGCAGCAGGCATGGGGTTGCAGGGAGCCCCCCGAGCTCCGCCAGGTCTGGGGACCCCCGTGCCGCCTCCTGAGGCAGCATTGAGCGAGGGTCTGAGGGGGCAAAGGGGGAACCTTGCTTCCCCGGAACAATGTCCCTACCTTCGCCCATCCCATAGAGCAGCTTTGCATTTCCCTAGGGGCTCGGACAGCTCCTCCTGCTCCTCTCCGTTGCACGGCTGTTCCCATTTCCCTGAGGCCAGCGGTGTTTCAGACAGTCCTGGTGGATCCCCAGCACCCGGGCTGTGCTGCAGCCTCCGTAAGGCACTTTGTGCAGAGTTTGGCAGGAGCTAGCAGTGTTTGTTCTGAGAAAGGCAAGATTGCTGGAATCAGCTCCCTTGTACCATCCCTTGTACCATCCCTCGGTTTGTTCCAGGGTTCTGGGACACCTAGGTGCCTTGCTGACAGCCGTAACCCTCCTCTCTGAGGACAGGGCATTGGGATACAGCTGTGGATGCAGCTGGTCCCTGTGGGGACCCAGCATCTTGGCTGCTAAATAGAGGCACAGCTAATTCCAGGCCTCCCCAACAAACAAATGCTCCCCAGCCCCCAAAGTATCCCCCAAAGCACAGCCAGGGGCCAAGCCTCTTCCCAGCTCCCTGTAGGACTCAGAAGGTAAAGGAGGAAGGATGTGACCTGGGTACCTAAGGGACCCTCCATGGCCAACAGGGGCTGTCAGAGGTGGTGGCTGAGGAAGATGGGGTTTGGGGACACCTGCCTGGGGATGGCACGGAGTCTGGCACCTGCTGGGGTACCTCTGCTGACACTTCTACCATGAGTGCTGTGCATGCTCCTCGTCATGCCTAGCAGCGAGCAAGCAAAAATCGCACCGTTCAGCAGCCCTGGGGAACCCAAGCTGTCAGATTTTCGTGCTGCAGCTTTGCAGTGTTCCCTTTGATACGTGAACTCTGAAGAGTCCCTAAGGAAAACTGTTTTCTTGTCTTATTTCATCGTGCTGCCTCTGTTCACTGTAACAACAGACCGAGAGGTCAGGGATATGGCTCCAGGCAAGGCAATCCTAGGCATGTCGATGAAGCTTATGTTTTACAGAAACACTGAGAGCTTCCTCTGAAGTCAGTTTTGTCACTGAGGAGTCTAAGCTGTGATAAGTATGATAGGTTTGAACTGAAAAGTCTTCTCTCTTCTGTAATTCAGAGCCCAATGAAAATGGATGTAATCATAGCCTGACCTGTGGAATTACAGGGATTTTCTTTCTTAAGAGAGTGCAAGAGATGAAAAAGGAAAAGATGTGTATTTTGGTCCTCTCCATTCCTTAGAAACTTTAATGAATTCAAGCACGTTATCTCAGACTTACCTAATAGTTTGGGTGGGAGTGAAAAAATGACTAATAGGTCAAGCTTACTTTTGTCTTTCTCTGTTTCTGAAACAAATCGACGGCTTGATCTTTCTTTGACCTGAGATACCCGGACAGTACACTTATGGACTTGTCAGGAAGTTAGTGGATTTCATGGCTAATTAGCAAAACTGCTTCCCAGCAAGGATTTCTGAGTTGATTTTTCACATGAAGGCAAGGTAGAAGGCTCAAGTAGGGGAGGAAGAGCCACATCTCGACCTGGAAGCAGTTACAGATCTTGCCCTTGTGCTGCCTGGTCCTTGCCCTCCGGCTGCATCAGGGCAAAGTAAAATGTCCTTGCTTTTGCCAAAATCTTCCTCTGCCTCAGGCACAAGAGCAGAAGTATTTGCATAGTATTAGTGGGTTACATTGTGAATTATTACATGAGAGTGTGTAGGCACAAGGTGTCTGCATTGAATGTCCACCCTGTACATGTCTAATGCAGAGATCCCACCCTCCCGGTACACTGAGACGGCGTGAATTGTATCAGCTAGCACAAAGACTTTTGTTCATGAATCAAGAGATCATTAGACCCATGGTAAACCAAACAGTGGTCAACATTTCCCACGGAAGTGGCAGAAAAAAGCGCTATTGGAGTTATTATCCAGACATCTCCCTAATCGAGCTTAGGAACCAGATTAGAGGCGCTTGTTGTGGCTTCAATCTCGACACTAATGGAAAACTATTTGGGAAGCAATTGCCTATGAAACACACCTCAGAGAACTGCTTTTCAGATGGGCTTAATATGATACATCCTGTGTGATGATCCTTGTGAAATGTTTATTTGAATTTTATGATGGTGCTTTGGTTTCCAGTAAAAAGTCCAACAGTTTAATGATAAAAGACAATCGCTGCTATGCTATTATCTAGTGATCCTTGTCCATCAACAAACAGCTAATGTGCTCTGTGAAAACAGCAAATTAAATGTAGCCGTGTAAGATTTGGGGCAGTTTGCAAATCTGAATTATTTGAGTATATAACATTTCAGAGACATTAATTGAATGCACCTGACATTGTTCTTCAGTGGTTTTATGCTATATAATCATATGCCAGATACTTAAACCTAGAGCCTAAGTCTCATATATTCTGAGATCCCTTTCATCCTTTCACCAGATATCTGAAAATAACAGAGATTCAGCCCTAGAACAGATATTTTATATAACTTCAAAAAATTGGGATGAAATGTGGTTTACCTAAGCATAGTGATCCTGTCTGTGAATAGCCCAGATTTCAGCTCTGATTTCTGTTGTGACAAGAATTCTGGGAATGTTCTTATCCAGAGCTATAACTTTATAAATATTGGAAAGAGACTGTGACTGATGACCTCTTAAAGTTTTCATAGGTATGGATCTCCAGGGGAAATAGAATGATTTTGATCACAGATGAGGTGTCTTTGTAACACAGTGATGGATTTTGACACTGTAAGAGTATTTATTGACAAAGCATCCAAGTGGCATTGGAAAAATTAGCAGAGCTCACAACAGCAACCTCATTTTATAATTAAATGTGACTGGGTTAGTGAATTACTTTCACCTGTATTTTAAATTTTACATTACAAATTTGTTGGCTTTAATTTCTTTCTTTTAACAAAGGTTTACATTTCCAGAGCATATGCCTGTACATATTAATGCATGAAGCATATGTGATAATTATGCATCTCTCTTTCTCGCTCTGTCTCTCTCTCTCCATCCATGAAGTGCATGAGAGAGATTATTGTTCTACTTGTGAAATCAGACATTATAGGGTCAATCATATTGTGCTCACAGGCAGGCAAGAAGTGCAGCAGTGAGATCTCTATGCCACAGGAATGCCATTTCCTGGGCAGGTACAGGAGGAAGAAAGGCTGATCTCACACTTAATTTTCTGTTAAGAGCTGGAAATGCAATGTTGGTCTTTTGTTCTAGCTTTGAAAAGGAAAGGTAATGGTGTTCCCCACTCTTCTGATCCCTGTGACCTTTCACACAGCCATCATTGCTCTCTGTCCTGCCAAGCCATTGGTATCATTTGCACAGAGTTATCTAGAGTGAACTTCCTACACCACGATCCAAGGCCCATTTTTGTCCACACTAAGTTAGGCATACAGCTGGAATGAAAATAAATGGTGGGGTATTAAGATTCCGACTATAAACACATAATGTAGATACCACAATCAAGGCTGACCTCCCAGTCTGGTAGCTCTATGGGTGATCAGCTGAGCAAGGAATAAATGAAGTCCTGCCAGGATCCTTATGGGAGACAGAGTGCATGTCCTTGGAGGAGAAAAAACATTTATCCTCAGCCATTTGGAGGTCTCAGAGGGAGAGAAGCAAAGCCCTGCAAAACCACCTCTACATCTGCAGGAGATGTGGGGAGCTGGTGGAGAGGAGCAGGGAGGTGGCTGCCTGACTGCCCGGTGGTGCCTGGCTGCAGGGGCTCAGCCTTTGCCAAAGCCTCTGGGGTGTTTCTGTGCCTGCTTTCTTTCAGCCTGAACAAAAGCAAGAAGATCTGGACATGCAGATACTCAGAGATACCTTACCATACTTCTTCAAATGTTTTGATCTGAGGCATGGAAGATGCAGTATTTGCGGGGATTTGTTCATAGCCAACCTTGAGCACCATTCTGACGACACATGTTAATAGCAAATGCAGAACAGTATTCACCTCACAGAGACAGTGTTTGTCTCTGTAAATCTTTTTTTTTTTTTTTCCACATTTGCCATAACCAACAGAATGATCAGGGACAACCATGAAATGTGGCATAAAATATTCCTGGAAGTTCAGGCAGACTGTGAGCGTCTCTGGTCTGAGCTCAGCCAGAAAATCTGCAACGTGACCTCTCCTTGCAACGCAGAGGGCTTGGAGCAGCTGACGGGCAGGCTCTTCAGATTAACCAAGTTCATCACTCTTGGCAGAAAACTGCTGACATTGCTTTGTTCTGATGCAAACAGAGACCCTGTTTGTCTCCCGAACACTTATTAGATTACAAATATATTTATAAATAAGTTGATTTGATTCAAACTGAACCTTCCGAGTCTGGAGCTCTCACTCTAAGGCTTTCTGCTTTGGTTGTCCAAGCCTATTTGAAAACTACCTCACAGTGACTTGTGAGGATAAAGGGAAGGTTTAAGCTTACTTCATCAACGGATGAAAGCAAAAATAGTTTTTTAATCAAGTCCTAGCACACCTTCAGCAAAGCTTTTCTGCAGGAAGGACAATCTTTTCTCAGAGAGCACTCAAAAAATAGCTTCGGTCTTAGGAAATTTTGCAGATGGATCATCAAAGCCAGTCCCTCTGGCCTGTATTCAACAGTGAATATCTATCTGATATCTATCCTGCCACCAAAGACTGCCATCATCACGCTGAGTACCTGGCTTATTTGGCATTGGGTCTTTCTGCCAGTGCCTGTAGCCTCCAGGTGCTCGTTGCAACAGCAGAAAGGGATGAACACTGCTCATCCCTGGTACAATCTGCAAGTCACTGAAATGGTCTCTTTTCTACTTTGTTTTAAAAACAAAATAATTTATATGTCTTTATCTTCATTCAATATTACTCTTTTATTTATTTTTATTTATTTTTTATTTTTTTCTCAATAGTGCAGTACATTTGAAAAAGGTTCAGAAGTCATCAGGATAAAAGGCTGTAGTTTCAGTTAAAATTTAAATTAATTCTAATTTTCCTACAACTGCCTCATTTAGGTAGTTGTTACTACAACCTACCAGTTTTGTCACGTTAAACAGCTTTCACAAATTCTTAATAGCAAAATCTTCCTTATTTGTATTTGTTGCATCTCTATCTTTTTCCTTCCTCATATACCTTAAGCAGAAGTTCACCGCATCTCCAGAAGAGTTTGAAGTCCTCCATCATTTTGTTGACTTTTCTGCTTTTTTTTTACTCTACATTTTTGATGAGACTTCCTTCTAAATCCTTAATTCATATATGAAGGCCCATGCAACAACTTGTTGGCAAGTTGTTGCAGTGCAAGTTGGTGCTCCTGGAGCAAACGTCTGTGAACTTAGTCTTAGATATAGCATTGTGCATGGTGAGATAAAAGTGAAGTAAAGGAAAAGAAATTGCCTGAGGAGGAAATATGTGGAAGATTTAAGAAGTTCAGATGCTCAAATAAAGCAGACGAAAAGTAGAGAAAGGGAGAAAATAGCAAGGATAGTCTTTCATGCTGCTTTGATAATCACTTGAAGTAAAATATCTTTCCGTGGCTCGGCTGTCTTCTCTTCCAGTTTTGAACCGTATAATACATTCATTTTTTTTGAACTCTTAAGTTTTAAACTTGTGTCAGTGACAAGTTCATTTTTAAGTAGGTCACTTCCTGACAAACCATTCAGCTGGAAAGATTTTAAAACATGTGAAATGGATTTATAGTCATCATTTATTACACAGAAGCTTTACAAAAGTAGCTGCCTGACCACAGCAGGGCTATTTGTGCGAGAATTCAAAAGTGTGGCCTAAGGAGGTAGGTGACTGAGATGCTGGAGGATGCTATGGAAACCTGAGTTTTTTTCATGGGGTTTCACATGAAGGTATTTATCTGTTTGGCTTCATTGTCTTGCTGTGCTTCTTCCCCACTCACTCCATGCTGACTTCTGAGTGATTTTAAAGCCTTGCCACATCTGACATGGGTACTTTAACAAGCTGGGAGCCCAGCCTTCATTGGCAGAAAGAGGAGGAGGGGGGACCGCCTCACAGTAAATCCCAGGGGACACCTCCATGCTCAGGAAATCAAAGAAACCTCCTCTGCCCCCGCCACCCCCGCTGCTTGATGCCACGTCCCTGATACAGCGAGATCTCTGTTTAGGTTATTTTCATCTATTTCTGCTAGAATTCCTTTTGATGTGCGTGATGAAAGGCCTGAGAGCATTTGCAAAGGGCTGGAGGACGAGCTGGAGGAGCGGGCAGCCTTGGCTGGGGCTCAGAAGGAAGGATGTCCTGTCGTGTGTCTGGGCTGGTGAGAGGCAGCAACGTGCCCAGGGCTGGGCTCCTGCTGCCACCAGGGGATGGTCTTTCAGAGCACTGTGGGCACTGTGGGGTGGGATGGGAGAAGGAAGCTGAACCCCACCCCAGGAAAGGTCCCAGGAGGTGTGAGGTCCCCTCACACTCAGGGCTGTTTCTCCTTGGAGGAGATGAACATCTTGTACCTGCTGAAGAGCTTTTTTCTCCTCCAAGATGGCAACTGGTGTCAAGGGCTGCAAAAGGTGATGTACTTGCTAGAGGTGGACTGTCTGGAGAAGATAAAGCGTGGTCTGCATGGCTGAAAGCTCTAAGTACTCTGCATAAGAACTGTCACAGGACCAACCTCCCCCATTCATACACAAGGCACCACCTGGAGCCTGTTCTGCTCTTGCTGTCACGGTGCTGGAGGCACAGTTACAGGATGCTGTTCCTCCCAGCCCAAGTTTGGGGGGCATTAGCCAAACCCAAGGTGTGAGGCTCAAGACAGGAGGATCACACGTTATCCTGGAGGTCAGAAAACATCACTGAACAGTCCCTTCTGACCTAAAACCGGTATGATGCTGTTGTCCTGAGGGTCAGAGCTCTCCAAGAGCCCTTTCCCTCACCCTTCATTTCCATGTATTCACGTCACACTTACTAGAGTGATTTTGCTTCCTCATTTACTCCTCTGGATACTAATGAACAAGGGTAAATACAGTGTTGATCTGGAAGCACCTGTGTTTTTGGGAGAGCCTTCAGTTCCAATGGGCTTGTGTTCATCTGAAATGAGATCACTGCACCAGCCTGGGAGTCTCACCAATCCACACTTCAGCCAGTTGTCTTTGGTATGCTTGAGGTAAAAAATAAGGAATATTAACTAAGAAGGTGCCACAATCAAGTATCCTATGTATACATAAGGGAAAAACATTATGGGGTCATCACTCAGCTAGAAGCTGAAGCTTTCATCACGTTCACATTTCATATAGCAGAGGAATGGAGTTTCCAGGTCCGAGCCCCGCCTCACTCACAAAGGGGTGCACACATGTGAGCAGGCAGCTCCCTTTCTGCTGAATTCCTTCCCTTTTTGCTCGGTTGCAGCAACGAGAGGTGGCTTTCATTTAGATTCATAGCATTATCCAGTTAAGGCAAAATTATTGTATTTTAGCTAGTAAGAAGATGCATCAGGACTTATATCAGAATGATAATTAAGGGCTGGCCATTAAGGTCTGTGCTCTGCCTCAGTGCCAGTGCCCTCACAGATGCACTGTAGTGCGTGCATACAGATATTTTCTGGTAGTTCATATTGATCATCCATATACTCTGACTGGTTTCCCAGAAAGCTGATTTTCCCAGGACATCCAGAATAATGAATTCAGACAGAAATGATGAGCGAGTCTGCAGCTGTGCTAACTCCTTGCCAACCTGTAAGTCTGCCTGGCTCTCCGCTCCCACAGCCACGTGTGTAACCATGAGCACAGGCTGCGTGTGTAACCATGAGCATGGACTGTGTGTGCAACCATGAGTATGGGCTGTGTGTGCAACCATGAGTATGGGCTGTGTGTGCAACCATGAGCATGGGCTGCGTGTGTAACCACAAACATGGGCTGTGCGTTCCAGAAGCACCAATTCTCATCTGCAACCCAGGATGTGAGGAAGGAATGGCTATTTAGCAAAATGCATGTATTCCAAATTACAGGAGAGAAGACTTTTGATGCTTTCATGCAAAATTACTAAAATTTTTAGGTTTTATTTAAAAAGATAATTTAAGTACATTAAAAAATTAAGGATTGCAATTTTTAAATGTTAGCTGCTTACTTGAGCACCCATAGGAATGAAATTCAGGGTCCTACTTTTCCTGTCAAAGCAAGGAAGAATTAGATGCTTGAAAATGGAATTCAAACATGTAATCACAGAGAGACCACCTGGGGTTAGTCAGAAGAAAGTGTGGAGCTCTGTTATCCTGCCCATCTTCAAGTTAGACATTTCGTCAGCTGTTTTCTCTTCCCTGAAAGTAAAGATTTGCAATCCTTCTGCCATAGGGCTGAGGGGAGTTGCCGCAGTCCTTTAAAATGACTGGAAATATACTACTCATTTTATCTAACCTAAGATGTAGTTTACATGTGGATGTGCCACAATTTATGTGCATTCACTGGACAATGCATGAAAGGCAATGTATACAGCTGAGGTGTTTGTTGTTGTTGTTTGTTTGTTTGTTTGTTTGTTTTAAGTTTAGAAAAGAAGGATGAAGGTAGCAATCTTCAGGTAAAGCTCTGGTCAGTGAAACTAGATGGAAAGGTGATCTTGTTCTTTGCAGGGCTGGTAAGCTTTGCAGATGTATCCATACATCTATTGGAGTTCTTCTAATACATAGCTTAAGTGGCTTTCATTTTACATTGGTGCTGGGTCCAGATTTACTTTGTAAGGAATATAAATATCTAAGCAAAGGTTAATACCATTTAACCATGGTTAAGACCATGTGTACTGTTTTGTAATGAAATCACAGAGATCTGTACTGTCCAAGCCTCTTTCAATATCTAAGTAGCTATCTTCCGAGCATGGCTAGTACACTTCCAGAAGAAGACATTTAGGCATTTTGGGAAAGTTGACTATGGATATTTGAACATGTAGGAGTATAAATGTTTCCTTGAATAGCTGACAGACTTAGATTTCCCCATCAGGGCAGTAGAGATCTGCTTTGTGCTAAATGCTGGATAAACATGTATATATATATAATTGAAATCAAAGAGAGAGGGACAGTTCTCTATCTGCAGCTGAATATTGTAAAGTTAATAACAATCAACATGTTGTACTTTTATAGTCATAGTTTCTTGTAGTGCCCACACCAAACAGAAAATGTGTATAGCTATGTTCTATATTTCAGTTAAATTCTTCATTAATAATAATGTAAGATTAATCTAGACTAAAGGTGTCTACTGTAAGAAAGTATCTTGAATAAACATGGTCCAGGTGAAAGCTGGTGTCATGGACATTTCCCTCCCCATCTTAGAATGAAAGTAATTTGTGCTTATGAAATATTCACATCCTTCCACATTAATGTGCAGATATATAATTCAGAAAAATGTTAGTTCGAGTGGCAAGTTTTGTGCAGCAAATGAAGAAAAACATGTTAAATGCATTTGGACACATCAAAGATAAAAATATTACTCATAGATCTGAGGTTTATTACCTCAGGACATATCATGTATTCTGTTTTTCATGTTCTCAAGTGTTTCATTAAACATTAGTAGTTTCCTCTACTTTTTATACTTTTTCCTTGATATTTTGCTTGAGAAAGACAGAACACAGCAGCATTTTCTTTCTGAGTCAAACTGCGTACTGTATTTTTTTTTACAAACTTTTGAAAGCAAGGGTTTGTCTCTGGCAGATTGTGACTTGATTGCAATTCTTTTATTAATGTACTGCCAAGCCCTACACAGATAGTCAAATGTATGTCATAGAAAGCAAACATCAGGTGAGCAAAGTCATTTTCTCTTAAATTACTTCTACATTCTTTGTCTCCTGATCTCCTGTATACTTTATTTATTTATTTATTTATTTATTTATTTATTTATTATTGTTGTTTTATTTTCTGTTGTGACTTTTTAGAGAAGTAAAAAGATGATTAGAAGAGTATTCCTTGTCCAGAGCAAACATATGCAGCACTTAATCCCACTGATGTCAAATCATTCATAAAATTATCTGGTGCCTTCTCTCAAACAAGATAAGTCTGTAATTTTTTGCTGCAGCTGCCCATGGAGAACAGAGATTGTGGCACTGTGATCAATTCTGAGTCTTTTGTGTTCCAAGAATCCTCACCAAATGGCATATTCCCTGTGCGCTCCCAAAACCTGTAGAAAAAGAGATGACAACTGTGCCTGAGGAGCAAGAGGTGGCAAGAGTATAAAAGCATGAAGATTCTCATGAAGTAGCCACATGCAGAAAATATCTTGTGCACGCTGGAAGAAGACTTTTAAAGTATTTTTGATGGCTTTCTTGAGGAAGATGATGGTAAGGGGTTATCAAAGCGTTAAAAACCACCTAGGGATGAAACCACATCTTCAACTTGCCCCGCATGGACAATCCTGAGGACCAGAACTTGAGTTAATTGGTCTCATAATGGGAAAGGGGGTCCCACCCTTTGAGAATCTGCAAGGCATTGGAGAAAAGGAGGAAACAAGTAGAGCACAGCAGGTTACAAGCTAAAGGCAGAACTGCAGGTCAGACTTGCATGTGGGAGATACTTGAATGGTGCAAACAGTAGAGTTTGGGACTTGGAGAAAAATTTTGAGAGGTGCTTCAACTTTGACTGATTCCATGACTGGAAACTCCAGTGTCGCAGTCAGCCTGTTGGGTGGATCTCTGCTGTAGGAGATGATTTCCTTGGGTGTGATGATACACAACTAACTGCTTGAGGAACATCAGTGCAAATTCTCAGTCTAACCATGGCTAAGAATTGCAGAGCACACTTGCCGTCCCCTTATCTAACTTTGAAGTTATCCTCATGCTGGACTGGATGGCCTCCATGGGTACACCCCAAACTAAGTTTTTCTGTGGCAGAGGGAGGTACTTGGCAATGAATGGCACACTCGGTGACAAAAGTGGTCCCTGTTTTGGGAAACATGTCTCTAACCCCCTCTTTACTTGCTACTCAGCCACAGTCATTGTCAGTTCCTGACAGCACTGAGGTGGTCTGCTACATGTTTTCGGCTTAACACTCTACCAGATCAGCACAGCCTCAGAGTTTTTAACATTTCCAGATTCAAGAAGCTCCTCTTAAGTAAAGTTATTTTTGTGGGGGACAAACTGAAATGTGGGGTATGAGTGGTGGGCATGAAAAGAGCTCAAAAAATTGCAGATGGAGCAGTGGGGTGCAGTATTTTTGCACTTTGGGCTGAGGCCATGTAAATGTTCTGCTGGTGATCAGGGCTGCTGTGCTGTACTTTCTCAAGAGAGAGGAACTGTTGCTTGTCCAGGGCTGCTAGTACAACCAAGAGAGAAAAACAGTTATGGTGACTATTTTTTGTACTCATAAGGGAAAACAGATGATTTGTGTAATTCATTACTGCCTAGCACATAGTAATTCCACTCAAGTTGTAGATGGTCTGAATATAATATAATATAGCAGTAGGGTAATATAAAAATAACAGATACATTATATTTTTCTTCCTTTCCAAAAAGGAGCTATTATATTTATAATTGCATAGAACAGTAGTACTTTTCTGGTTTCTTCAAGATCCATTACAAAAATTTCCTGTTCTGTTCTCATCCTCTTCTTCTGAGTGGCCATATCTCACAGCTGAGCAGTTAGAATTATTTTTGCATGGAGACACCCTGTAGTCCTATCACAGGAGAGATGAGCTGCCTACTGCAGGAGCCCAAAGTCTGTGTCAATTCTTGATACACTGTGATATGCCACAGGACTGCCACCAATTACTCTCAACCAGCACCTATTTGCATCACTCCATGATTCCTACTCCACGTCCTCATGACAATGGGACCTGAGTTCTGCTGTAAGATAGGGTTGGTATGTTGCTAAGTTATATACCTGAACTTGGGAATCTATCTGCATCCCAAGTCCAGTAATATAGGCATTGCCTAGATAAAGGTATTTTACCATAATTAAATACTATACAGACACAGTTACACAACATTAATCCTATCACAGGGGATAATTTATGCTTTTTACTGTCTTAGCTGGGCTAATTTCAGAATCTTTTGGTACAACAAAACAACAGATTTTTTTTCTTGCAAGATCAGCCATATGTAGGACTTCATAGTGAAGAATGCTCTAGAAATCCTATAGGGATCTTAATCAAGATTGTGTTACTTATGGCATTCAAAGTCCAGACGGTGACTGCATCTTCAGTTTTTTAAAGAGAAAAATTACCAATTCTCATTTTTACTCAAATCTCTAGTGCTGGACCAATTTACCCTTAGGGTTGTAAAATAGGATTTTAAGGTTTCTGGAAGGAGAAGCAAGCTCTGAATTATATTTAAATCAGGAATATAGAGAACTTGATTCTAATAGTTCTGAAAACTTTATCCATTATATATTCCATTTAGTTTTGGTAGAAACTAATGCTCTTCTCTACATTCATAATTTGCCTTATTGCGTCAGAAACCCCGTTTTTAATCTAAGAAGAATGTACCTTGTAAATTAACCTTACCTGGGGCAGTCTCACTAGAGATGTTTTTATATTTCTCTAAAGTGGTGACATAGGCCATCCTGGTGATCATTCATTCCGGCAGAATCTGGTGGATATTCTCACTGGGAAGGTTTTATTTGAGTAGAGAGGAGGTAAAAGATGGAAAAAAAAAAAAAAAAAAAAAAAAAAAGGAACTATTGAAACCTTAAGTGGCTTGCCATGTTAGCTAAACTGCATATTGTTTTATTTGCTGTGGTAGGACATTATGAAATGATGCAATAGAAACACAAAATATGTTCAAGTCTTTTTTCCACTTAAACAATCTGTCTGTGTAAAGGAAGTTAACTGATCTTCAGAGCTGCCTTTTCTATTCCTAAAACAACTTGCAGCTTCTTCCCCTCGTTGATGAGCCACGCACAGTTTCGAAAATGTCAGTGTCATCACTGTGTCTCAAATAACTGCAATCACTGCTGAATGTTTTAGAGCAAAGCGGGAAAAACATCGCTCTGAAGTAAGTTCTTCGAGACTATCACAACCAAGATCAGAAGCTGATTAACAGAAATGGTGCCATGAAACAAGAAAAACAGATAGCTTCCATAGGGTCCAAAAGCAGAGAGCTGCTTTGTCATGACTGAAATAATAGGAAGGATGTGGGAACTCATTGCAAATGCACTGAGAGTATCAGGGTAATGAAGAAGGCACACAAAGACATTAAGCAAATATTTTTGGATTCAAGACATCAAATTCTATTTGGAAATAGGAAAGCAGAATGGCGTTACACTATTACAATGGCCAACAATGTGCCAGTATATTGCATAAGGTTGCTTTATCAAAGGAGGACCCAGTTTCATCAAGGGGATTTAAATTTGGGGTCAGGCCAAATTTTCTCTCCCTTTCTTTACATCTGTCACTGCCAAATAATCTGTCTCCTTTGAATAAAGAAGACTGTCCATAAGTCCTGTCCATATTAACATTTTAGCTGTAGAATTTCCTTTTCTTTGCCTGTCTTAGATAGGTGCTGAAATTCTGAAGTAAAATAATATGCAAGAAAATTAATTTATTAGCTAACTCATTCTCTAATTAATTCATGGTTTCTCAGCTTTTGAATCACTAAAACAATAGAAAAAAAGAAGATAAATGCTTTCTTATTAAAGCAGTTAAAAGACTTTTCATATGTAAAATAAAAATACTTTTATGTTAGCAGGTCTGTTATCTTGTCAATGAATGAAGGATTTACATGTCTAATATTCCTTTCTGCTCATAAAATAAGAGATAACATGAAAAATGTGATTTAGAATGAGTAAAAATTGTTTTGTCCAATGTAGGTTTTAGCTTAGCTCCTAAAAATTAAGGCTTGTATCATGGTGTTTGTGCATTTCTTTGTCAGTCCTTCAGCCCACTGTAAACATTTTTCAACACAGTAGTCACAGTTCCAGCCAAGTCTGACAAACCTATTGACCTCTAAAAGATTTTCCTCAAGCTTCAGGAAAACAGTTGGCTTTTTGAAACAAAAGGACTGAAACTACTCCTCTCCATTGGAGAACAGGCCAGAGGATAATGCAGTGGGAAATTAAAAGAGGATAGATCCTAAAGAAAGAAAAAATAATTAATTCTCCTGCTCAGTGAACAGCTTGTCTAATTGAAGCTAACCATATTTCATCTCTGGATCTCAGACTCTCCCTTGTTTTTATGCACAGCATTAATGTATATGGAGCCTTTGCAGCCTGGTTGGAAGTCATGGGGTCGACAATGATGTTTAGTGGCTCTGGGACTCCAGGTGGGTGGCAGGCAGATGGTCTGGTAATTTTTTAGGCTATATGACCTACGTGAAGGGGAGATGATAATGGTCCTCTGTGGAGAGATGGATATGACCTGGTTATTCACCAGCTCTCCATGCACAAGAAGCAGGGAGCATTATTAGGCACCAGCAGGAGACATAGTGCAGAGGTGAGCTGTGGGACTCCTCTCCCACGATGATAAATACATTTCTTCATTTCTTGGGTTTATTAACAGCCAGTCATGCTACACACTCAGAGGGAAGAAAAATCTATTGAGGGCTATTAAATGCAAAGACACTCCTGGTTCAGGAAGTCTTGGAGATGTAAGTTTAGGGGGAGGGGAAGTGTTCAGAAGTGTTGCTGCTATCAGTCCTCTTCTTTTGGGTGCTCTTTACTATCCACCACTATGTTTTGGGTATCAGGTTTTGTTTCCCACAAAAAGTCTTCATTCACACTGAAAATAATGACTTTACATAAAACATCTGAGGGCCCTAGGTGTAACCTCAGAGATGGCAGGTGACCCTCCTTACATGCTGGCAGCAAGACATTTATTTTTGTACCTAGCTACTCGAATGCTTTGTCCTGCCTTTCTAAGTGTCACATTGTCCACTGCATACATTTGGAGAAGAATGCCTGTGATACAGGCAACATCCAGGGAGCCTGGAGCATTTTGACCTAATCCTGTTCAGATTTCAGCTCTTCAGATTTTGTGCTCACTCTCACAGTAAGACTTCAACATTAGACTTGCAGAAGCAGTAAGTCTCCATAACAACCTCCAGCTTTGCCCAACTTTTACTACAGATACAGCAGCTAGCCCAACTGCATGGTCTGGACACAGAGTGCTAATTGTGGGACCCATCCCCACTGCTGCACTATATTCAGACTATATGTAAGATTTTGTGTTTCTTTTTATTTTTTTCAACATTAGTATTTCAGCCACAACTGGGAAAGCACCCAGTTCTCCATGCATCAAGAAGCAAGCAGATACCAAACCATTAGAAATGAACAGTGCAGTTTTGACTGACATTCTTTAAAATAAAATGCCATTGTATATCTGAAAGCTTAAACCTGATCATTTAAGCAATCACTAAAAGCCATGCTATGAGGTATATTAGGGTGTGTGAAGTAGCTGTCCTCAGGGTTAGGAAAGGATAAACAGCATGGTAGTCTGTATTTGTGGAAACAGTCTTTGGCAATGATTGCAATTGCTTGAATAGTGCATATGAGAGCAGTTGGAAACACTAGGCTGAACAGTAGATTAGTTTTAATTTAACTGCATTTATGCCTCCTCACTTTCCTATGTGCAGGTAGGCTTTTGATCTCAGGGAATCACTGGGGATGGGTGTTCTGCATGTATCCTGAAGGGCTTGCATTTCTAAGTGCATATCTATGTAATCATTATACACACTTATAAGTCTGGAAGACTTATACTTCTATAAGAATAAAAATATTAGTAATTTGTCATTCACACTCTCCTTCTTAAAAACTTTCAACCATCTAGATAAAACTGTGAGAACATCCCTAGGTCAGTTTTTATCCTAATTAAATTAGCCTAATTACTTTAGCATTAGGAAATTCTTACCATAATTACTAAATGGGTTATTGAGCTAGTCAGGTAGATAAAAATCTTCTTTTTCATTGGTAAATAGATGCTAAAAAATGCAACCACTTTTGCCTTTTATTTCCATCATACAGAAGATAGTACCTCCACAGAAATGAGCAATATGCAAATAATGATTAATGGTCATAATATGTGGAGAGCTGTATTAGTCAAAATCATTATAGGCAGTAATATAAAGATTAGGTAAAACCTAGAAGTATTTTTTCAACTCTTGAAAATGAATCTGTACAAAGAACGTAAATACCTATTGGACATGGCTTTATTTGGTGCAAGGCAACTTTGAATATGATGAAGGACAACACACTTTGTGAAATGTTTCCCTGAAACATAGAGTTGGGCAGTAAGGAGTGGAGCAAGCACATGTGTCTGTGAGGCCTCACTGTGAGGATGAACTTACTGGTGTGGAGATGGCTACTAACACTTGGAGAGGAAAAACTTAATAGGATGGAAAGGCCAATAGCAACTAAACCTTGATGGAAAAAACAATGAGAACTGCAAATCACATGGTGTTCTGGGAATGACATCCTACATAGTAACAGTATGTAAAGATAAATGTTTTTGTTTGTTTGTTTGTTTTTGTTTGTTTGTTTTGTTTTGTTTAAAGTATTAGCCAGATCATGAGACTATATCACAGAGTGATGCGTAAGTGATCAGTTTTTCCCTCTCACATATATACATATACATGCAAACACACACACACATCACATGGGTGATGGTGATATTGCTGATGAATATGACAAAATAAAATTTGTGAGTACAAATTGACATTTACATCTGCATAAAAAATATTTCAAGGATACCAATATAATTTAATTTCTTAGTCTATGTCCTATGTACTAAAAATAAAGTCTAGTCAAAACTTTTCAGTACTATCTGGAGCAGGCATGGAGAACCAGAACACCAGTGAACTTTTGGACATTAATCAGGATTACTTTGCCCTAATAGAGATAGAAACTCATTTACAAACCAACAGACCTTATCTGGTTTTGAAATGCCAGTTTATAGAATATCATGCAACCTAAGAGACTTTCCTCCTGGGTTCCAAAATCTTTTTCAGAAAGTTAAATATGGCTGAATTGGCACTTCTCAAACAATATTAAGACACTATTACAGTCTGGTTTCCATAGCGTCCTGAAACAGAAGCCTCTCAATAATTTCATACTTATACTTCAAAGAAAACCCTCAAAAATATTAATTTTGTGTACAGGCTCTAGAAAACTAATGAGTCTGTTACCTCTCTACTTCATATCTCTGGAGGAAGGAAATAAAGAATTTGTCTTTTTTTTTTTTCTTTCTTTTTTTTTTCTTCATTCTGCCTTTCATATATTGAATAAAGTATATTATTGGTATTATGTTACAAACTTTATTTGGATGATACTCATTGTCAAAAGCCATTTCTTTTTAACAGCCACTCTGAAAAAATCATCACAAACTAGAAATGGAAGAAGAGGCATGGAAAAAGACACTTTCAGAATCAAAATGTAGTTTTGTGATTGTTTGTTGCAGAAAATGTAGGTTTCACCGGAGCTGAGGTAAAGATAGTAATGTCAGGAAGACATGGACATAATAAAATATAGTTTCAACTAATGTTCACTATTGGAGATCTAGAAATAATTATGTTAACCTAGCTTACTAAATGAAAGTCTAAAGAGGGAAATGAAATCTAAGAGAACTGATTTCTTTTTTCTGACACAAGCAGTGATACCTTTGTGCATCTGCAGCCTCTGTACTCCTTCTAATGTTTTCTGCCCTATAACCATTCCTCCCATAATTCTCTTCACAAATAGACTTCTCCTTGTGGACCTCCATTCTTAGAAGGTCTGCTAAACAAACAAACAAACAAGCAAAAAACTGTAACAAGTGTAAACATGAATATTTGCTTCCCACTTCCAGGTATTTTGGAAGCCCCTGAGCCTTGTCTGGTCATATTTTATGAGAAACATACAAGCCAAGGGAAATTCCTGACACAGTTGTCTTGGAATATTAGTCAGTCCTATTAACTGCTCATAACAAAATTATTTTTTAATGTCTCCAGTTTCTCTAACCCCAAGCCCTGTGGTAACAGATGAAACACTGCAGTTTTCCCTGAGCACAAGCAAAGAAAGGCCCTGGGTAGGGCGAGAAAAAGTCTGAGGAAGCTCTGATGAGGTTGGCCTCTGCTGGCATGGAGGAAAAGACACTACTCCAAATGGGATTACCTCCACAAGTCCCGGCTCTGGGGGTGTGGGGACATGAGAGGAGAGCCTGTCCTTAGAAGCTGTTTGCACTGAGGACATAATCTATTATCCCCTTACCTTGAGCTCACACTCCTATGTGCTTTTCATCACTTGGTTTCTTTGTTTTATTCCTAAACTTGCTCACAGGAGGACTTCCATTGCCTTTCTCACAGCCAGGAGGGAATTGGATGGAATGAGGGAGAAGATGCAGCCTTCTTTTAGCATGCAAGGAGGCTCTGTGTCCTTGCTTTTGCTGCTGCACTGATAGGAAACAGATAAACAGAACACCTGAGCTGGGGGCAGACACATCAGAAAGCTTTGGGAAAACTTACAACAACTGAGTACAAAATTCTACAATGAGAAGTATCAGGAAAAAGTTAAACATAAGTGCTGCCATCTGCACTGCTTATCATGTAAAGTACAAAATGTGTGTCTGGGGCTGCCAAGGGTTCAGCAGATACAGCCTCAATCTAAACGCCCTGGAAGGCAGCTCTGGTAGCAGGACTGAGACAGGCTTTGGCAAAGGGAGCTGTGTTCAAGGCTCTGAAATGGAACCACCTCGTGCATTTGGGATGGATGAGTCTGTCAAAACACCATGCCGGTTTCACTGTAGCAGCAGCGGAGGCTGAGGCTGTTGCTTAAACCTACATCAAAACACGGAAGGGTGAAATATATATGCTTCTTTAGAAAGGAGCACAATTCACAACCAAATAGCTTGCCTTGCCCGCATCATTAATATTTATAGTTTTACACTTAGTAACACCACTCACAACCAAAGCAACTGCTCGCGAGGCCTTGTTAATATTGATAGCAGCAAGCCAAGTAACACTGCGCAGAACCAGTGCCTATTCCCAATCCTTCATGAATATTTACAGCCCTGTAGGTGATTTATTTAACTTATATAAGTTCATAGTGGTAAATCATGATACTGAGGTTAACTCATAGCATAGCTTTTCAGGTTATGTACTATCTTAAAAGCTCAGGAATGAATTAATGTTCTTACGTGCAATAACTTCCATTCTCATTGTATTTAGCTTGGTAAATCAGCTCGTACTGAATAAAGATTTTTCAGTTGCAGCAGGAAGACCCTTTGTAAAGTATGACTGAAGCAAAGTTGTATCCACAGCCTAGTGACACTTTTTCCAGAAATCTTCAGCACTTTTTTTTATGATTTCAGGCATACTTAAGAGATGCTACAGATTGGATAGTGTTGGTATACTAGAGTAATAAATTATTCCTATGGTTAATTAATATTTTGTGCAAACATTAGTGACCTCCCAGAGGTCATCTGATGTATCTTTATTTAAGTTAGATATTTAGTCTAAACTAGTTCCCAGAGTTCCGTGGGGAAAACCTGGCACCTCCAGAATATGATTCACCCTATGCAGGTACTGTTTAATCCCTTTGTCAAAAATTAAGTGGTCCTTTTCCAAACTGTGTGAGGGAGCTGTAAGAATGCTGGGGGGATCTGGGGTGCAGATTTGGGGATAGCCATGGTTCATGGGATGGCACAGTGGGTTTTGTTATCTGCCATATATTTGCCAGTACATTTTTCTGGTCTCCTAAAAGTGGTTCCAAGCTGTCTTACATGCAGACCAGCATGATAATAAGCAGATGCCTTTGTAATTGTTTCAGACCAACTAAGTGAGTATATTCACAGCCCCTGTGTTGTGTTCAAAGCTACAGACTCGATTCTTCATTCTGCATGCAGACTTTGGTCACGATCTCTGTCAATTCCAATAATTTCAAAATAATTTTCAGACCATGAAAACCTGTAACTTGATTTAAAAATTTCTTATTGCCCACCTTTTAATCTTTTGAAAGATACAGATGGAAACATGGAAAAATGCTATCTAGTTTCAAAATACTTTAAAACAAGTCTTGGAACAGAAAAGAAACCTAGCAGAAAAATGTCATGCCAGTGCCCTAAGCTACCAGACACTTTATGGTGCTGATATATTCATATGAACAAAATTAGCTGATGATGCAGAATCTGCTAATGTTCATCCTTTTATATCCTTTTTCTTTCAGACCTGTAATATAGCAGAATCCACTCTCCCACCCACCATTCTTCTTGGGCTTAGAAAACAGATTCCTTATTTTAAAAGGTAGTTTTGGGGCAATAGCTAATATTATACTAGAGTGAGTACTGTTCTAAGTGTCTGGTTCTGAACTGGGAAAACAAAAGGACTGAGGTAAGGAAAGAAGAAAAATAAGTGTATAGTTTTAAACGTGAGGAACAAATGGGGTTTCTCAGACCTATGGCTTGGTGTGGTGGAACACCACAGCATCCAACTGTGCTGGTAGTGCACCTCTGCCCTAGCCTTTAGATATGTAGACACTTATAATGTACATATGTAAACCTCAGGCAAATGTTGGGAATTATGTGGCTCTGGCCATGATCCCATGGAGAAAATCTTGGGAAGAGGAGTGAGAACTGCTTGTAATAAATAGTTATGAAGTATTTAATGAGCTAGAGAGGTTTTCTTGGTGGATGATTTATCCTCTGCCACCTCTCTTGCTTTCTTCTAAATGTTATCTTAATTGTTTTTCTCCAACTTGTCCCTCAATTAGAGGCTCTCTTCACTCTTGCCTTTGTTTACAACAAATCACTTACTTTTCCTTGTTTACTTTTTAATTAATGATCTGTCACTTTTTGCCTTGTTTTGAAAACTCTGTCCTCTTCTACTGTTTATTGAGAGCAAAAAAATGAAACGCATTTGCCCCAGACAAAATAAATCTGACTCTTTACTGTGTTTCCTTTCTTCTGATGAAACCAATGTAACTGAAATCATTGAGTCCATAAATTGATTTTCTGGGGTTGGGTACCCCTTTTCCTTCTGTCATCCTTGGCAATGCAGGCACATTAAAGTGAGTTGTCTTCTGTTAACAGCGTTTTTCTGCAGGATAAATCAATACATGAAATAATAATTTGTGTGATTTAAACAATAGTTTTTCACAGATCTGCAGTTTTTCCAATATATTTTCTGCAGATGGCCCCTTGGCTATGTACAGCAGATGTGTATATATATGTATATGTATATTTATTGAATAGTAAAGTGAGATAAAGATGTAATATATATGCACACTGAAAAAACAACAGTATAGAAAAAAAGGGAATACATAAATTAGCATGGCTTTTAGGCAGATGCAATTTATTCCCTTCCACTTAGGTCTGAATCTTTTTTTTTTTTTTTTTTTTTTCCTGAGTAGCACTCTTTCTAGCTGTTAGCCACATCATCAGGTTGCAAGTAGGTGAAGGTGAATGTGTTGCTCACCACTCTTTTCTGATTGCTCTTAAAATATCATTGCACAGAGAATATCAGGTCTTGTTTTTCCCAGGAGCAGGTCCTGGCCCACCACTTTGAGGTATTGGCTAAGGGCATGTCCCTCTTGGTCCTTCCATGCTACTAATTCACCCTATCCTGGCTCTTTTTGCATCACTATGAGACTACATCTTGTTAAGTAAACAGAATGAGTTTCAGTGCCTTAGAGTGTGGCCTTGTGCCCTACCTGAGAAATATGTTGAGCTTAAACATGGAGATGCATACAGCTAACCTTTTAATATTATTATTATTTTTTTTTAGGGGGTATAATGTTCTTCAGGAGACAGCTGATCACCACATGGAAGTGGACACCAACTTCCCAAGAGACCAGATAAGTATCAATTAATTAAGTCTGTGCTCACGTCTGTGTCACCAGCCAACCTCTTATTCACTTGCCACAGATACTGCTGAAATCTAAGACCAGAGATCAGAGGAGAGTGAGAGTGAAGGCTTTTGAGGTTTATGGAAAGGAATTTTTCTTTCCTCTCATTCAAAGTTGTTCATAGCATCTCATGATACAAGACATCACATATGAATGATTTATTCTTAGTTCAGGTCAACAGTGTCTTGCTAGTCAAGATAGGGCAGTTATTTGTGTTTAGCCACACAATGCAAATTATTGTCTCTATAGTTGAATTATTTGGTGTATTTGCTAATTGACAGACAAGCCATGCAAGTATAGTACTTGAAGTACATTTTACACATTGGTCTTACCAGCTGCTTAATACCTATCAGTGTCTCCAAGTTATATGTGTGTGATTACTAAGGTGCATGTTTGTGGTATAGTTTAATTTGGTATTAATGGAACAGTAAAAAAAAAATAAAGCACTAATAGCTTTATGAGTATTCACGGTAAAGTCATGCAGCTACTATCCGTAGCATATTATTCTCTTTTGTGAGAGCTTAAGGACTTGCTGCTTTATTCATGCAAACAATTGCTACTCCTGAGTGTTTCACAAATACTAGTGTGCATATCTCACTGTCCTCCAGAATTGTAATTAGAATCATTTTCCCACCCAGATTTGCCTTTAAAAAGGGAAAATTTAGAAGGCAAAAATACAAGGTTGGGACAAGTCATTAAGATGGTTTATTTAAAATACATGGAACACTAAGCAGTGAGAACTATACAACAAGCCAGTAAACTAGAACCTGGTAATTCACCTGAAATCAGGACTGCTTCTTAAAAAATAGAAACAAAACAAACAAACAAACAAAAAAAAACAAAACAACAAAACAAAACAAACCAAAAACAAAACAACAACAACAACAACAACAACAACAACAAACAAGGGGAAATACAAAAATTTGTTAAGTCATTTATCTATCAAGAATATGCCAGTCCCACAATGTTGAATCTTGTTGCATTGTCAGGTCTGGTCATAACCACTAAAGCCAGACTGACACCACCTCAACTACAGTTTCTACATTCTCATTGCACTTTAATTCTGGGGATCATTGAAACATTTTTTGAGAGGTAGAATAAAGGTGTTCACTAAGCTTGAAATTTGATAAATATCTTAGAATATTTGCTAGTATTGGTGATTGTGATTTTCACAGTTCAATATTATAAATTTGTTTTACTGTGATAAAAATAATCTCTGCTAGGATAAGTTGAATTCAGGAATAAGCGTTCACAAACCCTGCTGCCTTTTCAGAAAGAACCATTAAAAATATATATATGTTACTTGCCAACGATGTGCATTAATGGAAAGAAATTAAAAAAAAAATCTTAATATTTTCCAGCCAAAGTGACAATTTCTTGTCCAAGCCCATGATGCTGGCAAGTACTATGATGCTCTTTCAGTGGATAGTTAGTCTATCTGGTCCTTCTTAGAGAATAAGACGCGTTTAAGAAGAGTAACAAGTGCCCAAAATACAACACTAGTTGCCATGTTAAAGAGGAGTCATATAATTCCCCAGTCAAATGCAGAATATTGTGAATTATCCCATTCTCCAACTTTATGCAGTTTTTTAGCTCCATCGGCTGTGTTTAGTAGGGAACTATGATTTTTAGTCAGCTTCCTGTTGTGATGCATTAGGAAAAACTGTTGGATCATTGCATTGCTCGAGAGCAGATAAAATTGCTATGGCTTATGGAATACAGTATATGATTCATCTGATTAAACAGCCAGCTGATCAACTGGGAAAATAAATAAAATAGAATAAAGTATACCATTAGGCTGAACCATGCATTGTTATTATCGTTCTTTACTTTTACTGAAGGAGAGCATATGAGCATCAATAAAAGATTTTTTCCATGGCTATTGTACTTGAAGAAGCTGTGATATATCACTTAGGAGTCAACTCCTGCATGGAAGGATTCAGCGAGCATCTGTAGCTGCCCGTGTGTACCAGCTGGAGCATCTGGAGCATTCCTCTGCTACAGCCATCACATACCCTTCCTGAAATGACTTTTTTTTTTTTTTTTTTTTTTTTTTTTTTCTGACAGAGTAGATTTACTGTAGCTTGGAGTTTTCTGCTGCTGATAGAGAGGGTCCCATGGTCTTACACAGAGAATTTCCTTCCTTCCTGTAGCTTAATAAAAGTGAAAAAGGGAGCTTTGTCCACCATGAAAATAAGGGGAGACAGCAAGAAGTCAGAAATCCTGCTTAAATGGAAGAGCCTGGCAGTTTCATGAATAAATCTGTTGTAGCTCTGAGAGTAGATTGCAGAATGGACTTGTCATCTTCCTTCACTTTTCATTGTGCTACCCCAGCCCTGACACCAATGCTGGTAAAAAAACTAGGGCTAACATGATCTCATGGTATACTATGGATATTACTATTTAAGACAAATGGTGGTGAATGTTTGGAAACTTGTCCTTGTATATACTATGAGCAAAAAAATACTGATTTGGAGTGAGCCTCCCACTCAAGATGATAGACATGGATTGAGCGGCAGATCCTCACCTGTAAAAATCCCTGGCTGTACCCTGTAATGAACTTGTGCCCTTGTATGAAGAAATTATTTTCAGACTTAATGTGGCTTTATCCTTCCAGCAGAGAGAGAGGCAGGCCTGCAGTGATGGGTACAATGTTTGCACTTTAGGAAACAACGGGTGAGAAATGAAGATAGGCCTAAGAAGGTTTTAAGAACCACAACAAGGAAATAGACTGCGTGTGGACTCAGCAAGTAGAGCAAATAAAGAAACCCTCACAGCTAAAACCTCTTGCCTAAAGCAGTCCTTCTCCTGGGCTCCTCAACTCAGTATTTCCCAGCTGGGCCATTTAGCTACTTTCAAGAAATTTCAGCTTTAGGTGAGAAACTAATACCTACCTTGTAGCTTCTTTCTTGCTTTTATAAAATTTGCAATGGCAGAACAGGAAGGAGGGCCAACATAGCACTAGTTGGGACAGAAATCCTTCCAGAGCCAGTCTCTGCAAAGAGGGCAGACAGGAGATGTGCCTGGGGATAAAGATGTGATCAATCTGGTTACATCTATGGAAGGAAAAGGAGTAGGAAGTCTTCTTTCTGGGATTGGTGGTCAGAGCCTTCTTTTGGCCCTCTTTCTGCCTTTTTTTCTCACAGCTCCAGCTACTTGGGGGAGCTCTGAGAGAGGTACCCAAGGGTGCAGTGCAGCTTCCACCTTGGAAAAGCACAGGGAGTGGGCATGAGGACATCTGCACCCATGACACCACATAACAGTGCCATCTTTGAGGTGTAGTTACAGCTAGGGAGCATCCTAGGAGAATCCAGTTCCTTTCTGTCAGTGTTCACAGCCTTACACGTGAGAGCTTGGACTAATCCTGGAACAGATAACTTTGGTCCCTTAGGCTCTGAAGACACAGGAAGAAGACTTAATGATCTGTACGCTCTTGTTTACAAGCAGCAGTATACCTTCACTTGGGCTTTTGGTTCCACTTGGGTGCGTTCACACACCCCTTTTTAAGGATATGTACAGTCCTCAGCCTCACTGTAATTGCTATATTCTGTGCGGTATACGCTGTTCTAGAAAGAAGATGTGTTCAGTAATCATTGGCATAATGAAGCCTTCATTCTCCGTTTGTCCACTGGGGAAGGAGAAGTAGTGCTTGGAGGATTGAAGCAACTTTATATCAGAAAGCTTTTTAAAAGCATTTTTTATTTCATGAAAACTGGTTTCTCTGTAGATCAGAAGAGGAGATTCTTGCCATATGCTGCTGGTGCTGAGAATTTTGCTTGCTCATTCTGAAGGTGATATTATGAAACTAAGGCAAAAAATATTTTGTTTTTCGTCTTTTGAGTGGCATTTTTTTACCACTGTTACCACCAAAACATTATGGTACCAAGTGAGATAGCACCTTGAGACAAAAGCTGCTGCTGACAAAGAAAGCAGGAAAAGTAAGATTGCTGGGAAAGGATTTTAATTTTAATTTTGCGAACTCATAATGAAACACGGATGAAATGAGTTGTTGGAAAATGAACGCAGGTTTGTGAGCTGAAAGTCTCAGAGGTTTGATTTTTATCATTTAAATGGCCTAGATTTAAGATTAGTGAAACTTTTTTCAGTACATCAGTGCTAGAAGGTACTTATGTGACAAGATTTGTTAAACTAGTCTTTAGAAACCAAAGGAAAACAAGCAGTGGGTCTAATTTATGACAATTTACATTTGCACAACCTTGTCAACTTGAGCAGAGTATTCTCTTCAGTTGCCTCAGAACTGCATCAGAGATCTCAGTTTACTCTAAATGTATAAGTTCAGAAAAACAATTAAACAGAAGATTGAATTGAGAATTTCTGGATTACAGCTGTACGTGATATGAAAAAATTAGAAAGAAATTCCCCAAGACAAATAAGCTTGAATAACTGTGAGCGCTTCCTTCAAAGAATCATTTTATGGGTTTCTGGAGAGATTTTATTGGGCATTATCTCCGTGTTCTGAAAGAAATGATGGTGCCTTAAATAGCATGACTTCAGTAGTGTGATGTGCAATGACGTGCAGTTGTTCATTGAATGGTAGAGGACCACGAAATCTCCTTTTGTTCACTTTAATGCAAAAAAGTATTTAATCAATTTGGAAGACAGAAATCTGCTCAGGGCCATGAGATGCCTCTCTTCTGCTCCAAGTGAGATGTCTCTACTTTTGAAAGAGGTGGGTCTTACAGCTATATCCATGGGCATTTCTAATGAGCTAGCTGATATGACTTCCATCTCAAGGTCCTGGCTTCTCACTGCCACACACCTGTGCTCTCTTTACAAGGAGAGCGTGAGGCACTTCCATCAAGGGTGAGACTGCTCTAGCAAGATGAAAGCCAGGTCTATATAACAGAACCTAGGAGAGTTTATGTTACATGTCAGACCTAGTCCCCCACCTAGAATCATTTTCATCCTCACAACCTATTACTTGTGAGATATTCCCAGAAGCAATTTTGTTTATAGAGGTTACTTTACCTACAGAAGAACTTCATTGTAGAGATCTTATTTAGAGAAGTCAGTCTCTGCAGAGAGGTTTTTAGTTTTAGTTTATATTAAGTTTGTTATTTTTGTATAACTTGCAATTTATTTCCCCCCAAATAGACATAGAAATGTAAAGATCTCTGCCCTCTCTAAAACATGTCATGAAAGTCTTCTAACAGTGTACAAAGTGCTTTATGCACTATAGACAGGAATCACTTTTCTTCATTCATAATATCAGATATAACAGTGTTGAGCAAAGACTATTTAAAATTACTTATTTCACTACTTTATAAGTATTATTTAGTGCATGTAGTCCCATTTTGAAAGAAACAATATTTATGGATTTGAGGCAGAAAAACCTTTTGGATGGGGAAACGTGTAGTCTTGAGAGGGAAAGTGATAACTGATGCCAGGAGTTTATAGCAGTGTGTTGATCTGTTCCAGACAAGGGATTGACATATTGAGCACCAGGCAGCACAGTAACAGAGTGTGAGCAAGATAAAGCAAGATAAGCAATATGACAAGCCATTCATAAATCCAATTTCTAGACTTAGACTGAGGGACTTGTTGAAAACTCTCCACAAAAAATGTTTTGTCTTCAGCAGGACTGAAGGCACAGACTCTTCTTGGGATGACACGAGGCATAGACCATTCCCAAGGAAGCCAGTGATATTTTGGGAAGAGGCAGGGCAGGGAGGTGATCGCCTTGTGGCTCAGGGGAGGCAGTTTATGGGAGGCCAGAGGGTAGGAGTGAAGGAGGAATAAATCCGAGGGCAGCAGCTTCTCACCACAGATGGGGCTGTCCATCAGTGACTTCAGCTGCAGGAAGGAAGGCAGGACTGAGTCTCCATGGGGATGCAAAGCTTCACACATTCATGTGAGGAGGAGCACAGTCCCAGCAAGAGATGTATTGTTCTTTCATCCCCACAGATATTCTTCCTGTAAAATGACCCTAACTGCAGACAACACTCCTCCTATTCCTGTTAATGATAAGTCTTAGAATTTGTCTTCAAAACATGACATCATCTCTGTAAGATTTTAATATGAGAATAACAGAGATAGATGAGAGTCTGATTAATCTCTGGCATGATATTGTGCAGGAATACCTTCAGGTATCTGTTCTGCATCGGAGTGATGGGGGCTGGTGGTGCAGGATTCTTTATGTGTTTTAATAAGAAAGGCACAGCAACAGATGCTGTAATAAAATAGCTGTTTTAATTAGGTAGAATAAAGAGAGGAAGCAAATCTTATATCCCTTCAGATGCAGGGAACCCTGCTTTCATGCAGCACTGGACAGATCCTGGATGCATTTCCCACAGCACGCTGCAGAGATCCTGTCCATACAGAGATTCCTCATCCCCCCGTACAGTGCTACTTTTGTTTTGTTTTGTTTTGTTTTTCTGCTACAAACAAAGCCATATATCTTCTCCTGACAGGTAGGGATATTATCTCTTTCATAACATCTACCAGTGAGCAGTGCAGGCCAGCACAGGGCGTTCCATCAGTTGCCTTGCAGCGGCTGCTCCTGCTGACATGTGGGCCTCACAAGCCCTAAACAAAAGGTCCAGTAGAGCAGAGCTGGCTTGCCCAAGGTTACCAGCTCCTTGAAAGTGATGTCTTCCACAATGCTCATAATGCAGTATCACAGTGTCTACTCAAACAGTACTTAAACAGAAAGAGGGGAAAAATAACTATCTTTTATTGTAGTTAAGCATTATTTTGCTGTATTATATATGCCAGGAAAAAAAAAAAAAGTCTTGTAAATCAGCAATTATATCATGCAGGCACTTCAGAGAGGGAGTTGAGAAGCATCTTAGTGTCTCAGAGCTACAGTGTAGACTAGCCCTGCAACAAACCGTCTGAGAGACCTTTCTGTGTACAGAAAATATAGTGCTCGCCAAGCAGCACATCCACTTTAAACTGAAGCAAAGAACAATGGGAGAAGAGCTCGTGTTTTTCCCCATGAAGATTCGAAGTTACTATCAGAGTATATTCTCACAAAGTAAAGAAGAGTTAGAGCATTAGGCAGGAAACAGACAGTGTGCCTAGGCAGAGGTGGCTGAGGGTCCGTGTCTGACATGCACAGTACAACCCGTGTAGTTGTATGGAGTATACTTTCATCAGCTCTATTACAGCATCAATTATTTAACTTGCAGAAGCTGTTTTGCAAGCAGATCTTGGAGCATAAGCCTATTCCATTTTCAATACCACCAGGACAGTCCTTTGCAAAAGACACCCCTGAGATATATGCATGCAGGTGGAAAGGGAGAAAGGGAAACAGGAGAGACCATTTGGACGCCTGTCAGTGTTTTAGTTCTTCTAAAAGACATTCCTAATTTTCCCATGCTTAATATTGTTCTAGGATACTTTGAAGAAGGGGTAGTCTGTCTCATTAGACAGGAATTGATGGGGCTGAGGAAGCTTGCTTTCAAAACAGAATTAGAACAAAAAAAAAGCAAAAGATAGACACTCCACTTCTATTTTCCTCTCTGTTTCCCTGTTTTCAGCATATCAACTACAGCAATTCAGACAAAAAGTGTCTCCCTGGGCTATTTTACCTGTGTCAGCTCCTTTGTACTTGTTCCCTGAAGGTAGTCTTTAAGCAAAGGATCAACATCCTTAGCCACACAGTCTTTGTGACAGTGAAAAGTTTTGTCTAGGGCCACATTTAGAACTTTGGAGCTTTTAATTATTCTGTTATTTAGATAGGATGACACATTTCTGGGAACAACACAGAGTTTGGAAACCCTGCTACAGACAGGATGGCAAAAAAAAATATATAAAACACATCAGACTCACGGGAGGGTGCAAGTGTCTGTCTGGTGGGGTGGGGCTTTCCACTGCCCAGTGAGGCTTTCCCAGGGAGGGACAGACAGAGAGGATTGTAAGAAGCAGCAGCCCTGTGAATACCAAGGTCAGAGAAGGAGAGGGAAGATGTTTTCCAGGTGCTGGAACAGATTCCCCTGCAGCCTGTGGAGGAGACTGTGCTGGAGCAGGTTTATCCTGAAGGACTGTAGCCCATGGAGAAGACCCACACTGGAGCTGGGGAAAAGCGTGAGGAGGAGAAAGTGGCAGGGATGAACTGTTAAGGACTGACTGAAGCTGCCATTCCCTATCTCCCTGTGCTGCTCAAGAAGAGGTTAGACAGAAGTGCTGGTAACAAAGGAATGAAGTCAAGCCTGT
Organism: Netta rufina; assembly: GCF_964035555.1. Classification (NCBI taxonomy): domain Eukaryota; kingdom Metazoa; phylum Chordata; class Aves; order Anseriformes; family Anatidae; genus Netta; species Netta rufina. Next base: position 26,885,754 of record NC_140124.1, on the reverse strand, counting down.
GAAAAAGGGCTTGGGGGTGTTCTAGATTTTGTCATTTTTCTTTTCTCATAATTCTACTCTATTTTAGTTAGAAATAAATTAAATGTAACTCAAGTTGAGTCTGTTTTGCCCATGATGGTAAATGGCAAGTGATCCCTCTCTCTTTACCTCAACCTATGAGCTTTTTCATCCTATTTTCTTCCCATGTCCAGCTGAGGAGGAGGAGTAAAAGCAGCTGGTAGGAATCTGGCAGCTTGTCAAGGTCAGCCCATCATGGTCCTTTACCAGGACTATTTTTTTATAACATCCTTTATACTAGTATAGTATGTACTAAACTAGTATATACTAAATTCACAGTGTTGATATAGGGGAAAAAAAAATAGCAATGACATAAATTCGAGGCTTCTGATCTCCCCTATTGCCTCCATACAGACCCCACCAGTTTGTATAAAACACATAGCTGGGGTACAGAGAGCCAGGACTACAGATTACCAGAGCAGGCAATTTTGGATTTGCAAGGGCCCCTAGCCCAGGAGAAAGTGCTTCATTCAGCCATAACTTTTTGAAGGTTGATGTATTCTTCACTGCTTGCTACCCCTTCCCCTTGCTTCCTGCAGACAGCTCATTTTGATCGTTGCTAGAAGCTTTTTGTGGTGTCAGGTAATGTCCCACCTGCCGGCCTCTGCTGTCAACCAATATTGTGCTCCAGGCTGGAGCACAGACTTCAGTTTGACTGAACTTGTTAAACATCTGCTGGGAGTCTTGAAAGCTTAAACGTTCTGTTTTCTGAGACCTGTAAATGGGAACAAAACCTGCAAGACAACCCTGTAGCATGAGGGAAAGAACAAAAGGGTGCTAAAAAAGGGGGCCTTGTTTTCTTCCTAGTAAATACTGCATGAGGTGATGTTTTCTTTAATGCAACCTTTAGTTCCTGTGTGCAAAGATGCTTTTACTCAGCTAGCAGCTTTTAAAGCTTTCGGTTATGCTTTGTAAGTGGCAGGGACAATTTTGATGGGTGATGGGAGACTTTTGCATTAGCTTTGGTCTGGAGAAGAGAGATTGGTTTTCCTGGGAGAGATGCTCCAAGGTATAGTGTGCTACTACTTAGGCAAGGCGTCTGTCACATCGTTGTTTCGACAATTACAAGGGGGTACTAAAACACAAACAGAAAAGTGTGACTGTTGCTTTTTGGTGTGACACACCAACACCTATTTAAGGTTTCATGTGGGCATGTTACAGAGATGTTGGGGACAAAAGTATTTGCTGAATGCCAGTATCTTGACAAAACCATCAGGCTGAACAGACAAACTCATACTAACAACTTTGTGTAGTCCCTCAGGTGTTTCACTGGGAATTGGGCTGTAGGGGCAGACTGGAGATAAATGGGGCACCATTCAAACGATCTTGCCACTGGGCATGCCCCAGCTCACTTGTGATCTTGGTGCCTCTGATTTCATCAGGGTTTTCTTGAAAGACATTCAACAATATCTGAATACTTTCTCAGAGGGGTTCCATTCATCTAGAGATAATGTCTAACACCTTATTTCTTAATTAATTTCATCTAGTTTTCCAGAGAGCAATAATATATAACCCTAGGCTGAGAAAGAAAGCTATAATTAAATAATCTGCTGATGTCATAGGCTGTCATGAGTGGAAAGCTATGATTCAATTATAACCATTGGCTCTCAATGCAATCTGGAATTAATGGCTTTTCCATATGTAATTAAAATGTTTATTCTCATTTAGAAACCCTGGGCCAGGCCCTTGGCAGCTATAAATTGGTGTTTCCTTGCGGACTTCAAAGGATCACAGTAACTTAAATCAACTAAAGATCTGGCTGGTAAGACTTCAGAGATTTATTCTAGAAAGGGTGATGAAAATATTATCCTCACAAAACGGAGACCTAAGCTCTATTGGGCACAACAAGGCAGGTGCACTTGCCAAATCACCTTAGTGCAGTTTGATATTGCACTCACTGTACCATGTACACATTTGTGTCTGCTTGTTGCTCTCATCCCATTCAACGGTGACATGGAGTCCACATCTAAAGATTTTAGAAAAGAGGAACACAAATGGAGACTTGTCTCTTCCTGCCCAACCAAAGGTGCAATCCCTACACAACTTGATTTTTTTTTCTGTAATTTCTCCTTTTTAAATTTAGTGTGTGATGCTTCTTCAAACAGCCATGCTGGGTAGCTGTTCATTTCATTTCATATTCATCATCAATAAATGAGGAAAAACACTTTTCTTTTTAATCAAGATCTGAGGGGCAGCGAGCACTTACCACTCTTACCAGAGCTCAGTGGAGGCCACAAATACATAGGACCAATTCTGGAATCTTTTTCCCACCTATTCCTTCTGACTGGTCACAGGCTGTAATTTCTGTCTTTGGATTCCCCAGCAGACCTGGGCTCTTGGCCATGCTCTGCCAGACTACCAGTGCTTTACACCTGATGGCTTCTTAAACAGGTGCAGAAGATATGGAGAAAAGAGGCTGCAGCCAAAGACAGTTACATGAGAGAAAAAGTTGAGAAGACTCCTGGCCTCTTTCATTCTCCTCCAGTACATTAACATTCCTCCAGCAGCCCATCCTATTGCACCATGTCATGGATAATTTTCCCTAGCGTCATATTTCCTCATTGTAAAAAATACTATAATACTATTTAGTCAAAGATGAACATTCATGCAGAGAAGAATTTAATTTTATTAATGTGATGGTTTAAACTCTTTTTTTTTTTTTTTTTTTTTTTTTAAATGACTGTCATTTCTCAATATGATGAATCTCACATGGGAGGGGGGAAGAGAAGAAAAATTGGACCATTTTATTTGAGCTGCCTTCCACCCAGCCTTTTCCTCAGTTATTTTTCATGGAAACTTTCCTGTGCTGTTTTGCTCCACTTCAAAATGAAAATATTGAAACAGTGAAATTTTCTATAAAATGAAAATTCTAGTCTCCACTTTGTGGTAATATTTATCTGTCTCAAAGAAATGCTAAATAAAGCCTTTGAAATTCCCAGGGCCACAGAAGTGTGGAAGAGAGGTTGTGGTTAAAATGGGTTTCTGTCCTTTGTTAGTCCTTTCACATAGTGAACCTGTTTTTTCTGCCAAAAAAGAGAGAAGTCAGCAATCAGCATCATGCAGCGTTATTGGCATTTAATTGATGAGATGAAGGAGTGGTGCATCTGTCTTCATGCGGATTTCTGAGTTTCTTGTAGGGCTGGCAGAGAAAAGGGACATTTATGAGCCAATGTGTGCTGGACACAACTGATGTTTCTATCATATGTCTTTCCCCTGATGATATGAGGTATAAATGATCTGAAATGTCTCCCTAGGTAATTTTGGTGAAAGACGTTTGTTCATACAAGCAATACATATACCAAAAAAAGTAGCAAATGGAGGGCACAGTGTCATCAAGCAGTTTGCATATTAACATTATGGGGAATTTGTAACAGGATCTAAACAAGGCCATTAGTCACTGATGGAACCATTAGTAGAAATAATATCACAAAGTCCTTTTAGCATTTTTTACACAGCTAATAAGAGAATTCAAAATGAACTTTAAAGGTTCATTTCCAGTCAAATAATCTCTCCTACAACTGGCTAATTCTCTCAATAGCAGAATCTTTCAATTTCCAGACTTGGAACTGAAGCCAATACCTGCTGAATCGAAACTGAGCTCAGCAAAGGCAGGGAGCTGGTAGACACAGATATACTGCAGATGTACAAACATCTCACTGTCTTGAAGTTTCACCAGCTTTCCTTTGGATTTACTTTGACTTATTAAAAGAACTTCAAATCACAGAATAAAATGATCTTCAACCATACATATCTTTATATTATGCTCAGATTTTTTTTTTAATTGATATATTTTAAGTTAAAGGCATGAGCTGGTTAAGAGAAGACTTTTTCTTCAGTCCTGAAGATCTTGGTTTACTTTATATCCTTTCACATTTTAAAATCACCTACAATTTGAAGTAGTGCTTTTACTGGAGAAAAGTGTCTTTTATTATTTCTTTCTAACTCAGATCAAAGCTAAAATCTGTCATTGATTACCAAATGATAAAACAAGCAGATAAAAGCAGCCAAGCAGCTGCTCATCAAATAGATTTATAGCTGTTTCTGCCAAGGGCTTATATGTCCTCCATGACTCAACAGGACTGGTTGGAAAAAAGATAACATAACATTGGGCTGACTGCATATTCTCTTACTTCTTGTTCTGTTTATTTTATGAGTCAAAGAGATAAGAAAAATAGCATAACTAATGGAGAACACAATGCTGTCAACAGACCGGGACCTTTTGAGTTGTACCACAACATAACCACAACTGCAACCAAAAGGGAGGCTCTCACCTTCTCTGACACCAAGGAGGAAACTTCTGAATGTGTTTTAGGAAGCATCCCTCATGCCTGACAAAGGGATCAGAATATGGATTGGAAAAGGGGTAAAATGTACAAAAAGTTAGCTTTAGCAGACCCAGACATTCTCTGCCATTTCCTACATGATATTGAAAGATAAAAGGAAGTCACAGTTTTTAAAATTAAGTCCTTCATCTCTCCCTTTTCTGAAATTTTGCAATGATTTTGCTCTAGCTGTCTGCTCTCAGGAGTTTCTTGGTGCTTACTAGCCCTCACTTGGGGTTTGGGTCTCTGCCTGCTGCTGGTCTAGTCTGTGGCACATCACCCTCAGTGCAACCACCACAATGCCCTTTGGAGGCCTCTTGGGTCAAAGCAATGACCATGACCGATGTGCCACACCACAGATAGTCTCTATAGCTTGAGCAGACATCACAACTTCTTATCCTGTTCTGGCAGCAGATAATGTGCAGGGGTCTGATTTGCTTCAGTTGGGTTTTATGAGCTTTACATAAGTCATGCTTCTTTTAGAGTGTGAAATGATTGTCTTCCATGCTCTTGCTCTAGCTCACATCTGCATTTAAATAACCTTAATGAAACTAATAATTGAGTTGCTGAAGACTGAATACGTCAGTAAATGAATATTTGAATGGAAGTTTCCACCAAGCTGATTGCAGAGGTCTGTCATTTGATTATCAGATCACACTGTTACCATCCAAAATGAAGGAGCATGAACTTGAAGCAGCAACAGACAGACAGATGGGGGGGGGGAAAGATCATTAAGCAGCATCACAAATCAAAGTTTTACACTAAGATAGCTATGGCTGTTCGTGCAATGCATGGACTTAAAGTGTTATTTGTTGCTGTATAGAGTCAGACTGGCCACAGTTTGCAACATGACGACTGTGTATATAATAGTTATAGGTCGTGTATTATATACGCAAGTAAGAGAGATAGGTTTTAAACCAAGGACAGCTAGAGCCTGAATACTCATTTAGCTCTTATTGTTGAGCAGGTTTGAGCTGTGTTCTGCTCTCAGAGCACTCACACTCTCACACTTTGCATGACTTCAGGCAGAGCGTTGAGGTCCTCAGCTTTCCTATGGTGAGCATAAGGATGCAGCGAGCTTCCAGGGACCTTTGCCTGGTGGCTCCTCTTCAAGTGCTACCTCTGAAGTAAGGTGACACCTTGTTGCAGTGCCAACAGTTTTGATGACAAATAGACTTTCTTCCTTTTAATTTGTCTGTCAGGGTGACAAAACAGTGATGAAAACTTAGTGAAGCTAACATTATCACAGTTTACAGTGCAGGGTCAATAAAGATGACGTGACTGGGTTTGGTGAGGTGAGCACTCATTTTGCTGAAGCAAGCCTTCAGAACAGCATTAATGTTTTGCAGTGTAGGGCAGATCATGCACATCTCTGGGTGTTCACCAAGATCAGTGCAGAAAGGTAGCAGCAGAAAAGGCAATCTGCTTTGGAGAGCCCTCAAGAGTCTGGAGGTGGACTGAACTCTCAAGAAGTTCAGCAAAGACAGAAGCAAAATCCTTCACCAAGGATGGAAAGGTCCCATCCAGCTGCAGAGGCTGAGGCTGGCTGGACAGCATGCAGCCTTGCAGAGAGGACATGGTGGTAAATACACTGCAAGTGCTCACTGTGGTCTCTTATTCAGCAATGAAAGCCAACCACACTGTGGACCACCTTCTAAGGCAGCGTGTAGCCACCAGGTCCAGGGGAGTGATTCTTCCTCTTTCTTCCCCTGAGACCAAGTGTGTGGCACCAGGTCCAGTTTTGGGATCCCCAGTGTGAGACAGACATTGCCACAATGGAGAAAGTGCAGTGAAGGGCATCAGGACAGGTGTGGGCTGCAGCACACAAAGGGCAAGGAGAGGTGAGGAGGCCAGGTTTTGTAAGGGCTTGTTATGATGGGGCCTTACTCTTCTCTTCAGTTACAGAAGAGGGAGATATAGAAGAGGGAGCCAGACTCTTCCTGGAAGTACACATGATCTTGAAGGTGTTTTCCTACCTAGATGAGTTTATGATTCTCTGACATGATGAGAAGTGAGATACACAAGCTGTAACATCCAAAATTTGTGTTTCCCACACACTCCAGGCACCACTGTTTTGCACTCCAAATAGAAATAGTAGCAAATGCCTCTGTAACCACAGGGCCTAAGCCAAGGTATAAAAAGGAAATGATGAATGAGCAGGTATTCTGTTTGTTGTCCTACTTGGAAAACAAAACCGAGTGATGAGAAAATGGGATACAGTGCTTAGCTGTAGTATAAATATCAACTCCCTGGCTTTTCTTCCTCTCATGACAATGCACTGGAAGCCATGCCAAAGTATTAGCAATTAAAATAGCATTAACATTGCAAAAACGAGGTTTGTTGAAAACCACTCACAGGCATCCCAGATGTACAGTGCAAGCCAAATCTATAACTTGTTGGTAATGTAAAACATGCTGTGGGTAATGGGAAGTGACATGTCGAGCAAGACATGCTAACTGTCTGTGGAAACCTGGATCCGCAGGTGGGTGTCTCTCCTTTACTCCCCCAGCAGCATGTAAGAGTGCAGGAGACACAGGGGTGAGAAGTGCAGAACTAGAAAGCTGTAGGAGGGCTGAGGAAAGCTATCAAACCCATCCAGACTGCAGAAAGCTACTTGGGAACTGGTGTTTAGGTAAAAACTGTGCTGCAGGCTACCCCTTCAGCCCAGTAAATCAGGACTGTGAGTGTACAAGTCCAATTCAGAGCGCATGTCTGTGACAGAGAGATGCTGATCTACAACAGTGCTGTGTCTGAGTTTGCACTCACCTTGAGGCAGTGGGCAGATGCACCCTCAGGAGACTTTTGGAAACAGAGAGATTTGATCTCTTTCCCTGAGTGCTGTGTAGGATGCAGCAGCATGGATCGCTTGACAGAAGCAGACTGGTTACCAATCCCGTACACAGCTTCTCTGACAACTTTGCTGCGCAAGTAGGAGACGAATCATCTCCCCTCAACACAAACTCCTCTGTTTGGCAAGCCTGGTGGTTAGGAAAGGTACCAACAGCATTAGGTTTTGTTGTTGTTGATTTTTTTTCCTAGGCTTTCATGCTCAATTATTAAAATGGCTCAAGCTGCAATGAATAATTAACTCAGACTTTGTTTGTATTGGGAGGGAGGGCAGTTGTTGCCTTGGAGGCTGTGGATAACTTCCAAAGTGCAGGGTCTAAGCCCTGTAGGCTGCACAGAGCAGCCAGAGGTGGCTGCGGTTTCTGCCCGTGTTCCTGTTCACATCCACTTACAGCAGGACTGACATGATGAAAAAGGTTCTGGCAATGGCCAAATAATTCCTCCTGTCCGAACAAAAAGTAACCTCAGGTGACCCTTCACAGTCAGTAGACTCTGTTGCACAGCAGTTTTTTTCCCCTTTCTTAACTCTGCTCTCCCAGAGGCTCACCCAGCATCGCTCCCTGGCTCAGCTCTGGCTAGCAGCAGGTCCCTTTGGAGTCGGCTGGAGCTGGCCCTGATCTGACATGGGGCAGCTGCTGGGCTCTGCTCACAGAGGCCCCCCCTGCAGCCCTCCTGCTACCAACACCTTGCCACATAAACCCAAAACACCTCAGAAATAGGCCAACAGGGCTTGAAAAATTCCCTCAGCAAAGCATTGCCCTCTTCTGCCTTCCAGAGAACCTCCATCTTCTGCCTGCACTTCCCTGCCCTGTCCTCTTGTTGGTCCTCCAACATGCATTCACAGAGGCACAGCAGGTTCCAGCTGCTGATTCCTCACAGATGCTCTCCACCACCCTTTCAAGTCAATCTTTGCAAAGGAGGCAAACTGCTTTTTTCCCCACAGGCATTGTATCTTTCTCTGTGGTGTGACCATGGCACCTCTGTTTGCCAGGAGGTATCTCTGAGGTGTCCTACAGCTCTGCAGGGCAGGGTAACTGACCAAACACAAAGAGAAACATTAAATGTGATGTGACCCTGGTGTGCATGCAGTGAAGCTCAGGACCAGCCAATTTGAAGGCCAACACCAAAAACACTTGTGCAAGGAGGGAAGGTAATTTCTGAACAATAGCACTGCTGAAGAACACCTCAGAAAATCATAAATGGCCACCTGCTGCAAGAGCAGTGGACAAGTCACATACCCTGAGTGAGCATCATCATCATACATTGCAACAGGAGGGAGTTATTTCCTCCCATTGAGCGCTGATGAGATTGCACGTAATTGCCTTTTGGCTCAGGCCTTGAGCAGAGGGCTCAGGAACAGGATGCTCAGATGCTGAAAGGCTTGAGAAATCAATCATGTACGGATCTCTCCACTCAGCTTAGCATCTACAAGGCCAGATACTCATTCAGGCAACACTTTCATTGATTTAACAGAGGTGTATTGCTAGGAAAAGGTTCTTAGCATGCAGGACAGACAGCCTACTGGAGCAAAGAGACACCCCAGTGCTTCATGAGGACTTGACAATGAAGAGAGAAAGAGCTCCTGGGACTATTTTTTTTTTCAGTCAGAAATGAGAAAATGATGATACCTTCTTCCATCAAGGAAAGTGTTTGTCAGCAACTGCTGGTCTGAAATCTGATTTCAGAGCTGAAGGCCTTGATAAAAGCCCTCTTTCCACCTGTCTGTCTGTGGTGCTATTAGTTTTGCAGCTGTAAGAGGCATCAGTCAAGATTAGTCAAGCTGTCAAGCAGAATGCAAGTTCTTCCCATTGGAGAAGTTTTTTTTAGCCCACATTGCCATTGGGAAACTCTCCAGGTATGGGGTTTTATTTTTGGAAAGTGAGTTTCACTGAAAAGTTTGAAGTTGAGTCTCACTGGTGCTTAGAAGCTGGGTAAGTATTCCTTGTTCTTTGCAAAATGTCTCCTGCAGGATGTTGAAACCAATACTCAGAAGACTTCTCACTGAGACCTAAATACTTTTCCAGCAGTGGGAAGTGACTGGAAATGATTTAAAGGAGGACAGGAGAGCTCTGCACTGTCTTTCTGTCCGTGGTGTTGCTGCAGGTAGCAAATGCCTGACCTGGAGCTGATGTCCCCTGAGCATGGGAGTGCTAAAAGCTGTGAGCATCCACCAGCTGTGCTTTTCTGTGTTAGAAGGGGCTTACTGGGGTGAGGAGTCAGAATACAGCCTTTGAGCACAGGTTGAAGTTTTTCAGGCCTGGTGGTGAAGAAGAGTGGTGAGGCAATGGCACAGACTGCCCAGAGCTGTGGGTGCCCCATCCCTGGAGGTGTTCAAGGCCAGGCTGGATGGGGCCTTGGCCAACCTGACCCAGTGGGTGGCATCCCTGCTTATGGCATCAGGTTGGATTAAAGTGATCTTCAATGTCCCTTCCAACCCAATCTGGTCTGTGATTCTATGAAAGGTTAAAGCCCTTATGCATCAAACAGTGCATGTTGACCAGGGTGGTAGGATTTTTGCTTTTTAAACTATTTTCTGGAGTTGGTTGTGCTGATTTTTCCAACCCAACCACTACATTCTCTTCTGAGGTATTCTCTTGTAATGGCTGGTGAACCTCTCTAGACACTTGAGAAATGTTCATCCAAAGTCTTTTGTTTTCTCTCACATATAAGCATCAACACACACTGGACAGCTTGTAGTGGATAAAAAAGAAAATGTAAAATGTTAAAATAATTTTTTTTTTCTTAATTTACAAATATTATGCAGTGGTTATAACCAGATTCCTCAAATGTCCCCACAGCTAATCTGTGTTTAGTGTGGCAAAGGAGCTGAACACCGCTGAAATAGTCTGATCCCTGCAGTGCCATGCTTCAGCAAAAGGAAAGCTTCCTTGGGCTTAGAGATGAAGGTAAACTGTTCCCCTCTTTCCCCTCTTCATTTTTTTTTTTTTAATTATTATTTTTGTTTGTTTATTTTCTATGTCTCTGTGGATCAGAACAAGGGATGTCCTCTCAGCATTTTGAACTAGCCACAAAATATCACAGCAGCTCTGTACTTTACACATGGTAATGGCGGAATAAAACTGGATTGCCACAAAAGGGAAATGGCAGGCTTGGTTTTACAGAGCAATTATTCTCAATTAGATAGAGCATTCTGCTTAAACATAGCGTGCAGATTCACAGAGGGGAAAAAGGTACAAGGGATCTTTCCTTTTCCACTTTAACACTAGTCAATCCTAATGGGGAATGAAATTCTGCAGAACCCTGTAATTTACCTAAAAGCTCCCAGACTGAAAATGCATCTCATACTGATGTCTTGATGTTTTCTTTGTGTACTCGGCACAGCAGGCAGACACAGAAATGACAGGGGAGATTTGTCCCTAACTCATTGCTTAATCATTTAAATAGATACGCCAGCCAGCGTATTTTATTCAAAGCTTGAGGTCATTTGTACCACCGTGGGCACGACAACATAATATGTTGGAATCTGCTGCAGACACAAAATGCTCCATCAGGCCGAGGCTGTTGCTGATGCAGAGGTAAGACTCTTTCGTAGTCAGAAACTATTTCCAGCTCTGCCACCAAGAACCTTTAGGCGGGGAAAGTCACAGGCCGATCTGGCTCACCCTTCTTTTCATCTGACTTTGTAAACAGTTTTTAATTATTATAATTAAGAGGCTGTCAAAAACATGTTTCATAAAGACAACATTTGCAGTGTTTACACAGCCAGTGAAGGGTATTTGAAGTGAAAGGGAAACAATTACTCCCGCATTTTAATAACAGTAGCAGAAGTTCAGATCACTTCATCTGGAGAGTTGTCTCACAAAAATGCCATCAGAGGGACTTGATTTTAACCTATTTGAACCTTCCAAGCTTCTACTCCAGTGCTCTTCCGGAAGGTCCTGTTATTTGTGAGCAACGTTGTCTCTGCTGACTTCGGCAGCAAACACAGGCTTGTGCTCTCTTGAAAACGCCTGTGCAGCAGCTAACTCCCCGCAGGAAGAAGCCTTTTAAAAATGAATATTTTTAATATTGCAAAACACTTTTATGTTATAAAATAATCCCCTTCCTCTTGCTGTATGATTATAGTTAGCAATTTTATTATTAGCTGACGGCTCTCTGGAGGCTCTTGTGCTTTATTTTGCAGCATGTTGGCGATGGGGATAAAGCACTCCCTGAAGCTATCTGATAAAGGGGACTCTACAGCCATCAGATATATCCTTAGGCCCCCTCAAATTGTTCTTGTTTGTACTCCATTTTATGCTTTTTTTTTTTTTTTTTCCTTTTTTTCCTCTGTTTCCTGAACCAAGCCAGAGCACACAAGGGTACAAGGTCTGAGATTCTGCGCTCCACTCCTTACACGAGAGCAGTGCTTCTCACACCCTGGTTTTTTGGTGCAAAAAGTGCCATTTATTGCATGCTGCTCTGGGCAGTCCTGCTTCTCCTGCAGTCATGCAGTGGGCACAGCACTGACAAGGAGAGAGATGTTGTGCCAGCTAATGGGTCCGCTGAGGATGTAGATGGAGAGGATTTCTCGCCATTCAGTGCTAACCATCCAGAGCTGGAATTTAATTTTGTGCAGTGGACATATGGGAGTCAGGACAGTGTTTGCCTTATTGCTGTTTGCTCTCTGGCAGCTTGATTGCTACAACCTTAATCCAGGAATAGCTGCAGCCAAACAATGAGGTACTTATTTCGCTTTTCAAGGTGGTCCCTGCAGCTTTCTAACTGGAATTTAGGGATTTACCAAAGTGTTTCTGATGTCTTTTAATGAGGGAGGCTCAGCAAGAAGGTACCCTCTTTTTCTGGGTATGTGTCTATTTAAAACCATGGAGCAAGAGGTGTTGTTTATAATGTACCTATTGTTGGGTAACATCCTTGATCTGTCCTCAGGCAAGAATAGGGACAATAGTAAATATTGCAGTGAAAATACACAGGGAAAACACACAGCTTGCCACAGGCATAATTTTGGGAAAGTAATAGATGAGAAGCTGAATGAAGAGTTTTCTCTCCCCATGGGTGAAAGAAAGAACATTTGCAGGGGAGACTGGGAATCCATGTTGTGTGCTGTTGTCACCTCAAGACATTGCTGTGAAGCAAACACTCACTTAGGAAAAAGCAGCACTGGGAAGAAAAGAGTAGAGTAGAAAACAACAAACCTACAGGCCTCCACCCCACGTGCAGAGCAGAAAATGATCCATTTGTCTTCTGCAAGGTGCCTCACAGGATGCTGCTCATTCTGGAGGAGCTGCTCAGTGATCTTGCAAATTCAAGCTAAAGTGTTTTCACGATGGTCTCGATTTTAAGTTACCTAATATCTTCCAGACCTCCTTGCTTCATGTAATCATAGCAAGGCCTTGAAACCGTGCTGAGTGGTTCAATCAAGGCCTGGAAATAGTGTTATCATCAAGTCAGCCAGGTCTTCTGAAATATTCTGTCAAGCATTACATTGTCTCGTGGGGACAAAGCTTAAGTCGTCTTGCTGTAGGTCTTACTGGTTTGCTGATATTTTGCCTTCACTGCATTTTAGTTTCTTCCATTTAAGTCTATTAAATTGGGATTTATTTTTTTTAACCTGAAGGGATGTAATTTCTAAATTAGGAAAAGACACATTTCTGCTAATTGAAAAAAAAAATCCTCTTAAGAAAGAGTAAAATCAATTAAAATTATTTGGCAGAAGTTTCATGTGTATTAATGCACATTGCAGTTATATTAGAAATTTAATCATCTTCACTAAAGGTGAAACAAAAAGCATGTAATTTTCCATTTCATTTTGGGGCATTTCAGCAAGATGTGGCTGATGCAATACAAGTTTGTATCACACAGACATCTTCTGGTATCTATGCTACCAACAAATAAATATAAATTACTTCTATAGTAATGCATAAATGCAGAAAGCACTATTTAAATTACTTGATGCAGTGGAGTTGGGGAGGGAAAGTAAATGCAAAGAAATAAAATATTGGAAAAAAAAATATTTGTAAGACAATATTTTACAGATTGGAAGAAAAAAAGAAATCCAATAAAAAGGTCCCAGATGCTGAAATATCAATGAGTAGTAGCCTCTCTGGTAACAAAAGTCCAATAAAGCTAATAAATCTGCCATATAATAATTTATTACAAACGTGGTTTATGGCAGATTGAATGTGAACAAAGACAAACATAGGTTAGAATATAGCTGACCAGAGGAAAAAGATATTTACTGTCTGCTTAATTTATGAATTTTAGAAATATTTATTATGTTTAAATGGTTAGTTTTGTACTTTAGAAAATTAAAGTGAGGGGAGATCAATAAACTTGGCATCAGCTCCTAGTGATACACTGAATTTTGTAGGTGTGGATGCCCATATGATTTCCCAGGTGCTTATTTAAATCTTACTTAAAAATTCTAAATTCACAAGTCTGTGAAACTAATCTGAAAATTTTGTAATTTCCTGCAAGATGCCCCATGGTTCCTGCATCTATTTAGCATGGAACTAGGAATGCAAATGGTGTTGGCATTTGCCCCTTGGCCTAACCAGCACAGGTCACACACACCCTTATATGTCTTCAGTAGTTCTCACACCTAGTTGAAAAACTGTTACAGAGTTTTCAACTAGAAATTGATATTTTTTGTCTTTTAATGAAATTGGGGAAGACTTCCCAGCTGTGCTGGCCTTGGTATGGATAGTGATGCTGCTGTAAGGAGCAATCCTCCTCTGCTATGCATATCTCAGGGAGACCTTTTGTACTACTGGGGATGAGTACAGAGGTCAAGCAAGGACCTAAATGTCCTACTGGCATTAATTGCTACCCATGAAGGTGGGATCCATATCATACAGCTACATTTCTAAAAACTTTAACAGCTTGTGAGAGAGCTGTCTGGTCTTCCTCTCTCATCAGCAAAGACATACATCCACAGGAAGACCAGGTCAGTCCTGCTCCTGTTAACAAGCAATTGGTTCCCCTTTTTCCTTTACTGATGACAGTGAGTGGTGCCTGTGTGCTTGGCTCAGACTGGATCCCTAGCCTTTAGACAAGCGATGTTAAAGATGTTAAAGGAGACAAGCCCATCTGGGCTGATTCATACAGCCACATTTCGCACCTCCTCCTCCCACCTCGTGTAGGGTGAAGCAGTAACCAAAGTCCCATCTGATGCCACTGGGACACAACACCCCCACATGAGCCATGCAGAGATTTACGAGTGTGGTAACTGGGTGTTAAGCAATTAGGAGGGAAGGACTCGCTGGCAGTCATGGGGTGCCCCCAGAAACCAGAGAGGAGGGGATGAAGATCCTTTGCACCCACACAGTTCTTCCAGGAATTTGTCCTCAGGAAATTGCCTCATGGCCAGGGTGGGCACTGCCTGCACATCCACCCCCAGGGGATGTGTTTAAATTGCAGAGCCTCGACTTGGTAAGAAGAGCCAGAAATCTCTACTACAATTCAGCAGGTACTGAAGTGCCAGATGCTCCTGGCAGTCATTAAATTGGAGTGGTGAGGCATAAACTGCTCGTTCTGTACTGACATCAGTTCAAAACTTAGGCAATTTTCTGAGATCATGGAGCTTCTTTTTCCCTCAGTGTTTTGTTTTGCTTCGTTTTGTTTTCATAAGCACTAACCACATCCACTTTTTGGCCATTTTTCACCATTTGCAATAGCTCCCAGTGCAACTTCTTTGAAGAGCTTATGCAGTTATATTACAGGGAAACTTTGAGGCTACTCAGTGCCAAAACATCTGTAATGAGACTTATACCTAGTATGGCTCAGCTCCAGTCCCCAGTGTTAAGATTCATATCAATGCCAATATTTTAGTGGCAAAGCATTAAAATTTTAGAAAATATTCAGACATTTAAATGTTAGGCAAAGTCTCTTCAAGTACATAGACTTGCAGAAGTACAATGACTGGAAAGCTAAACTCATTCTCAGTCCATGATAGCTTTTTGTAACCTGAGTAGTTTTGTTACAACTTTTACTTTTCATACTAGATCAACTCACTGTCATGCCTCCCAAAGTGTCACAGCCTGTAAACTTGCTTTTGCAGGTGAAAGGAGCACATTTGGTTCTGCATCAAACAGGTTTGAAATGTTTCTCTGGGATGCAGATGAAACTTGGTGCCCACCAGTCCAGGAGATATTTTGCTTTCCATGCTGGTGCATGGCATTAAAGCCAGGTTTATAAGTCCATTTAGGCTTCAGAAACAACAAGCAGTGGGCTACTCGAGATTTGCAAAAGGGTTTCAGTTCCTCAGTGCTTCTAAAAATCCCAGTAAGCCTCTACATGTTGTTCAAGGCAACAAAATAGCTATAAAAATTTGAGTCTTCCAGTCCAGATGCAGAGATATCTGACTCTGAAGAGAGAATATCTTCATGCATGGAGAACGTATTTCATGTAAATTATGAAATCTATTCCTATTTTTTTTCTTAATAACAATATACTGCTAATTGATAAAGTTAGGCTGGAAATTAGCAGCACATTCTAGTTGGCAAGCAAAGCAGGTGATTTTAGGAACAGTGATGGGCAGCAGCCTATGAGTTTAATGGGAAGATAAACTTCCTTGGCAGACTCAGATCTCAATGAGAAGGACCTCTCCAGCCAACTGTCTCTAGGTGTATTTTCTCCCACTCTTTGTGGTACAGCTCACAATATGAAAAGATCCCATAACCACAATGGGAATGGAGAAATGCAAAGAGTAGCACAAATAACCAAGCTCCTCTTCTGCCAAAGCTTCCCAAAATCATTGCCAAGCAATCTTTCAGTCTGAGCTGGACCATTGGCAGCATGCCAATGTACTACAATGTATTACAAAGTACTACAGAGTGGTTAAGTGACATTGCTAATTGACCTCCTAGTGTCATACCACTTCCGATTTTAAACTTCTCCAGCATTTGCCCTCTTTTCCAGCTGCAGGGAGCCAGGTCCTGCAGGCAATGGGAGCCAGGGCTGCTCCTGTTACCCCAGGAAGCCTCACCTGCTATGTGCCTCTGACCATCCCTGTGAGAAGAGAGTCTGAATGGTTTGTTCCCAATTAATGATGAAAAAGTAAAATAATGTAAAACTACAATAATCTTTTTTACTTTTTATTTTATTTTATTTTGTATTTATTGATTGATTTGCAATATCACATTTACTGTGCAAGCAGGTGATTAAATGATACAAGCCCCTTTCCAGAATGACCCATACTTAAACATTTCTCATTAAAAAGACTCTGCTGAACTACGCCAGGGCAGATTGTAGTCCAAGATGTCATGGTTTCAAAGACAGATGTGAGAGTAAGCTTGCAGCAAAGAAAATTAAAAATCAGAAGCTCCTGTGCTTCCTGTGCCCCTAGCTCAGCTTGCGGCTGGCCACACCAGTGCATGCATGCTGGCAGCCTGTCGACAGGACGTCATTTGTTCAGTTAATCCCTACCTTTAGACATTTCTAAGCTGTTAGTGCTTCCCTTGGTAATGTTCTACATAAAACATTAATCATGTTTCTGAGGTATTGCTTCTCTAGCCAATTTAGCAAAAATGTATCATATGTGGGTTTTTAACTCTCTAAACCACAGATTAAACATGTCTGTGAAATTATGCATATTTAAAAATATACATTAGATTTTGTATTACCTATCAGCTGCTAATCTTCATGGTCAATAACATTAGAGAGAAAATTACAACTAATTATTGAAAGCATTGTTAACTGATCCCAGAGAATGTGTATCAAGAACACTCACATAATTTCAGGGTCTGAACATTTAAAATGGTATTTTAACATTTTAGTCAAAATGTAATACTCTTCCTTGGCATTTATCCTTTTACAATCCAGACAAGAACAAGGACATTAAAGAGGTCAACCACAACCCTTGAAACTACCACAAAATAGTGCAGCAGTGAACACAGGAAAAGAAACTGTATACAGAATAAAAGATTTTATTTGTTTCTTTAGAGAGAGACTCACGGAGAGGTTAATATATACTGGAAGGGAGCATCTGCTAAAACATGGACTTTCTTATTCTCCTTTGACATTATTTCTGATGGTGGCAACTAGATGAAACACAAAAAAAAGGAAGGGATTAAACTGGTGGCTCAGTGAATCCCTGGCAGGTCTATCTCCCAGAACCTAGCTGAGCCTTGTGGTGATCCTACAGACTCCTTTGAGCCTGAGTGATTCACCCTGTAGGATTTCATGTGGTGATGATTTACAGCCTTTGACATGTAGGTCAATTACTGATGTCCATATTTTCAATGCCTACCTCTCTACTTTGGAGACAGACAACAGGATGTTTTTTACTTTACTGCACAGTAGAAGTCAGAAGCTTGCTTGCCCACCACTGGCTTTACTGGTACACAGACAAAAGTAAGGGATGATGCATTTCAAGCATCGTGTACAGAAAGCTACTTTTGCTGCACAAGTAGATATCTGGTGGAGGAGCTAGAGAGGATTTAATCAAAGAAAGCACTGGACTTCTTTTAACCTGAAGTAGTTTCCATATCCTGTCCACCACAGTGGAGATAGCAAGAGGGATATGACTCTGGGTGGTATGGAAAAATTAGCCAATTAGCCAAGTTAGCCAATTGCTGCCTTCAGTAAGGGCTTTCAAATGAACATAACTAAAAAAAATAAATAAATCACTCTTTTAAAGCATGCAACCAAGGCTGTCAAAAAGATAATAGATAAAAAACACTCAATGGGGTCATACTAGCAGGTAAATTGCAGTATTGCTTATAATAAAACATGAATGAAATACTGTGTAATTACTAATAATTTGAAAAAAGGTAAGAAAAGTTGGTAATTATACAGACTTAAGCACCTTGTAAGCACATGAAGAACACTACTAAAATTAATACAACATTCATAGGAATATACCTCCTCATTTTAAATATAAATTTTACTGGTTGTGGTCTGCTTTTTCATCATAAGTTTCTGCCATTGCTAGCAAATCACTTTCTAGTCTAGATCTTAGATTATTCCTCTTGGAATCTGGTAGCAACAAGGTAAGAATCTGAAGAAGTAATGATGCTTTCATTAATTTTTTACACAGATGAGAATTCAACACATGACAGTCTGGAAAACCTGTCTAAAACAGAAAGTCGGAAGACAACAAACTCAAAAGGGCTGCTCAGTGAGGATGTGGTGTGAGTTCGGAGAACAGCAGCAGGGCTAGGAGAGGATAGGCCAAGGGGACCTTGAGATGAAGCCTGTTAGATACCACTGGCAGGCCTGCAGGAACTGGAAAGATAACAGTGCCTTTGCTGGGTCTTATGTTGACACTCTCAGTGCTTGTTAGGGGTTGTTCAGAAGACTTTTAACCCTTGCCAAACTACATCTCTAAAAGCCTAAAATTAGTCATCAGAATGTGTTGATGCTTGACAGTGCAGTTGCTGGTTTTCTGCAAAGAAGTAAAACACCAGGCATGTTACTGGTAATAGCAGGATTAGGCAGGTTCTTTCTCCAGCTTGGAGCTCATGAGAGTTTTCTCTCTATTAAGAGGAAATATTTTAGTCTTGATTACTTTCAATGATATTTTAAAGCACAATTCTTTCCAGTTTGGGACCTAAAAACTAAGTTGTATGAATTCCTCATATACCAGAATCACACTGAGATAAGGTGGTGTAGAAGCAGGATTTCGGACTGGTTGTTCTCCAGCTGCCCTGGGTGACTTTCATGAGCTGCATGAAGATGTGTGTGAAACATTTCCTCACTTGCTTTCCTGTAAAAATAGGCATTAAGCAAAAATGTTTTGAGGCCATCGGTATGTTTGTCTTCAGCAAGCTCCCTGTCATCCTGTACTTATTATAGCTATGTTGTATATAGCAAACTGTTACATGGACATCTGTATTGTAGCTGGATGCTACATTGTAAGATGGATAAAGCTGCTCTTATCAAGAAGGCTACAAACCCAGAAAGAGCTTTGAACGCAATCCCAGGATGAAATTTCTCCGTTAGGGGTCACATAATCAGTGTCCCTGAACAGATGACCAAAGTGAAGATTGAGATTATTTCCTCCTCTGCCCCACCCCTTGCATTTTTCTCTTTTTGTTGTCAGATTTTTTTCAAGTGTAGGGACACTTATTAAGCACAACCAAAAGTGCTCAGGCAGGAACCGCCCAGGAAGGCGTGCAGAAAATGACCAGGTTTCCGGAATAATATACATACGTCCAGGAGAGATGGAGCACACAGCAAATAGTAATTGGTACCATATCCCCACACACCTAGTAATCTGGGAAGCTCAATTAAATTACTGTGCTGTATTAAGAAAAGTATGTGACCACACAGCTAATGACACAGAACATGCACAGTGAAAGGAACAGATCTAAGGTCACATTTCCAATTCCTGGCTTTTCCTGCCTTCTGAATGATTAATGAAATCTAGGGTGCATTAACAAGTCATTTTTGCCTTGAAATTCATAGCTTTTTTTTTTTTTTTTTTTTTTTTTTTTTTTTTACTTTAGAGAAAAGAGATAAAATAAGAAAAAAACAGAAGAGTCCTGGGAGGCAGCAAATGTGAAAGAAATGATTTATGAGCACCAGAATTTCTTTGCTGAAGAAGAATGGACAAAATTTTTATCTGAAATAAACTGGTTGGACTACATCCATAAAACTTGGCCAAATAAACTGCAAAATCCGCAAAAATAAAATTTTATCCCATAAACCACATGAACTAAGGAGCTACCAAAGAATATCAAAACAAACTTTCTATGTGCTAACTTTGGTGTCATGGTAGATTGGAGTATCTGTGGCTATCAATTGCCAATGTGATAGTCCTCTACTTAACTGATGTCTTTACTTACCAGCTTCTGAAAATAGAATTCTAAAGGTATAAAAATTGTGTTCTCCTCTTTGTATGAGCAGTTTCTCATATGAGGATCCTCATATCTGTAAAATTCCATATGAGAAATTTGCTAGCCATCAGTTCAAGGAAAGGTTCTGGGGCCTACAGCAGGGACATGTACGTCTCAGTTCCTTTTACAGTCTGTGAAACTGGATAGCCTGGAAAAATTGTACAAGAGCAGCAAAAGAAATTGCCAGCTGAACAAGCCGTTATGGCAACATAAGTGTTGTTCCCTCACTGGCTTTGGCACCAAGGGAAATATCAGCAACAGCAATGGTTCTTTACTTCCACGGTATGGAAATAGTTGGGCAGTGTGCTGGTGGCACAGGAGATTGCATGCACAGGAGATTTCCGAGATGTATCTGGATGTTGATTTTCTGAGAGACAGAAAGACAATCCCACATGATTTTTAGCATAGTGCACATGCCCAGCATTACAAGCCAGGCAGTTCTATTATGGCAAAATATTGTTGGTGTTTTCACCAAGTGAAAACATTAGCTGGGTTATCATCCATATAATGATGATAGACATTTAGCTGTGTCTCTTTGAGACCTCTCGCCTAAGTTTAAACTGTGGACAAGGTCAAGGTCTTGCTATATTATTTTTTTTCAATTGTGGATGACAGAAGTAGGGAGAACACCTATCTGCCACTTGTTGAAGAGTCCTTATCTGCTGAGTAAAAGGCCTATGCCTATTCATCACAGATTTACCATGCTATAAGTGCTCTTCAGTGAAGAAGACTGAGCTGCTTCACAAAGTAAAGAAAGCACAACAGAAATTCAAAGAGTGTAGACATGAGCAACAACAAGAAATCTGAGTAGTCAAAAAGAGTCATATTAAAAACCCAGAAAAAGCAGAATGGTACTGCAATGGCACTGCAGGCCAAATTACATGGTTAACAGCTGGGAAAGGAGCAAGCAACCCAGTAAGTGGGTTAGGTGAGGAGTTCATATGGTAAGGGCCTACTCTGAACACAACAAGTGGTTGCCAAATAAATTTCCAAAGGCCTCCCTCAAAAATAGCAAAGTTACTGTCCTTGACAACTGCCCCAGGCAGACAGGACTTTGGATCAGCAATAAAAGACAAAGTCATAGTTAAGGTAAACAGCTTTGCATTTAAATTTCACACACAGCTTTTGAAACATGGCAATAGGAACATCTTACAAAACTGCAGAAAAGAGGAATGAACATTTGAGGGATGAGGATTTACTGGCCTGTGTCTTTGTTATGCTGTCTTTATAAGTTATACAAACAGGCCAGTATATTATCTATCACTGAAGCTTTTACTCCCCAAAAAGCTGTGTTCTATGCAGGAAAGGTGAAGAATCATATGGAAGATGGATTTGAAAAGGCTGTTGAGGCCATATTCAAGGGTACCCCAGCATCAGAGATGTTGTATGCCACTGCAGGCACAGTGCCAAAAGTTCAGCATGATAAGGCAATGTCATGTTGCGTGGCAGGTTTTTGTGCTAGCCCCCTATGAACACCTATGTCCTAAAATTAAGTTTTAGAATAATTACATAGATTAATGCAATGTTTACACCTATACTAACATATACAGAAATGTACTAACCATAAAAATATAAAGTCCAAGACGTAACATAGGCCAGCGATTTAGCCCGAGCTAAAGGAATGTTGACATCCGATTTCTTTCAACATAATTGTCTGAAAAATCAGTACCCCACTAAAATGCAAATGACTCCCTTTTATCTCTGATCATGATATAATAATTTAATATGATTTGGTATGGAATGTGACTCATTACTGTTGAAATTATTGGGTATGGCATTTGATTGAAAACTGTGAACAGGCAAAATGTTGGGTTAGCTCCTGGAATAACATAACAAAGAAGCTCAAATTCAGAAGCGGAAGCTAGACACCGTGAATTATGAAAACTGCCTTCAGTTAGTTGCAGCCAAATGTGTGTGTCCAGTGGGGGAAGGGCTGCTTCATGCAAAAAAGATAAATTTCATACTAAGTGAAAATTATTGCCATGTTTGATGACATCCAGGGATGGTCTTATCAAGTCTAGGGATCACCTGGCCAAGGATCAGGACCATGGTCAAAATTAAGATGAGAGAGGTGACACTGAAAACATGAATTTATTGCAGCTGTTGAGCTGGCAAAAGTAGGAAAATAGCTTTCTTAACACAAAAGAATCTCTTAGGAAAATATCAAACGTGATGCTGCTGGAGAAGCAGCATTTCCATGTGGCTTATCACAATTAATGAGGGATGGAAATTGGTATTAATGTTAGCTACCACCCATGTGTAGGTGCAGAATTGGACTGGCCAAGCTAGAGATGTTTAAATTGCTTTTGAGCAAGAGTTGGCACAAAAAAAAAAAAAAAAAAAAAAAAAAAAAAAAGGTGGGGGGGGGCTGTTATAATGACAAATGACAGAAACATACGCAAATGTGGGAATTTGGACCACGGAACATCCCCGGCTCTGTGCTCTCTAGAGAGAGCCACATAATACCAAAGAATACAGATGAAACATGCTTAAGTCTCAGGGAAAGAAACATTTTGGACAAAGAGGACAAATAAAATGACTCCTAATTTCCACTAAAACTGTCAAGTCTGGTTAATTAACGACTATGCATGGAAGCAGAGAGCCCTTTAGGTATTTCACACTCTAGTTTGGCTTCAAGGTGGATTCTGCACGTCTTTCAGCCAGCACATTCCCTGATCAGACTAATTCCTAGTGATTTACACTGTTCCCAAAGCTGAGAAGTCTGCAGAAGTCCATCGCTCATTATTTCCCCCAATATGAGGTGAAGTGTTCCCTTATGTGTCTCTTTCTCAACAGTATTCCTGTTTAGTGTGAGCTCACCCTTGGGACTTCCACTGACAGATGATTCAGAAATAATGCAGTTGATGTACAGTACGGTGTGTCCTGTCAGACACCGGCTCACTTCATGTTGTGAAAGGATGCTCATGGAGTGCCTCTATCCTTGTGGCACGTTGTACCAGGCCTAACACTGAGCTGGCTATAAACAAGCCAGAAAAACGTCTTCCTGGCAGACATACAGGTAGATAAGGTTTTATGTATTGGGGTTTTTTCTTATGTGATAAAATCATAAATAAACATGATATAATCCAAAATAAATATGCAAATGACAGGGGTGAAAAGGTTTGTATTCAGCTTGGATACATCAAGACATGATGGAAAATGAAGGCACTGGAAGATGAGAAGGAGAATGAGAAAACTAGCTGTTAAATAAATTTTGCTGGAAGTGGGAAATAACAAACAGCTTCTCTCCCTTCCTGTCACAGAAAAACTGCAGCTCCTTGTTTGGATCTTAGCTCTATTCATCAGTGCTGACTGTTAGGCTATGGGATGTGAGCATCTCTCAGTCATGTTATCTTTTTGCATGGTTGATATTTTCTCCATCCCGTCCACATAATCTGCTCACAAGCCAAATCCCAACCTAAAATTCAACGAGGGGTGTTCAATTCCTTCCTTCCTTCCTTCCTTCCTTCCTTCCTTCCTTCCTTCCTTCCTTCCTTCCTTCCTTCCTTCCTTCCTTCCTTCCTTCCTTCCTTCCTTCCTTCCTTCCTTCCTTCCTTCCTTCCTTCCTTCCTTCCTCCTTTCTCTCTTTCCTTCTCTCTGTTTCTATTTTATTTCTTTGTTGTTGTTGTTTCAATATAAGTTATTTAAATTAGCAAAATCAATTGAAAGAAAAATACAGTTATATTTAGTTATTCCAGAAAGAAAAAAAGGTTTTAGATGATATTAAAATATATATATATATAAAATCCAACAATAAAACATGACAGCTTTCATCTTACTACCTGATGACTCTAGAAAATTATAAGAAAAAAAAAAAAAGTGGTTTAGAATGAACAGGCAATGTAATCTTAGTCTGTGTGTCTCTTACTGTAAAGTTCTGAAACCATTGGCTCCAGAGAAAAGAAGCATGCAATGAAATAAAATGTCACAATGAAATATGTCAATAAAATCTTTCCTGCAAAATGAATCATTTAAAATGTCTTTAAAACAAGTTGAATTCACCTCTTGTGTAGTATTCAAACATTCTGTTCCCCAGCATATTCCCTGTAGCATAAACTGATCATATCTGCCTGTAGAGGAGTGAACAATAATTGTTTTACATACTGTTTGCTGTTTGGATTTTTTTCTTATTCTTTTTTTTTTTTTTTTTTTTTTTGTTCCTGTTTTCAGAAAAATGCTTCAGATGCCCAACGATGGCTTGCTTCATGCAGATTATGTCCAGATGGATAGAAGCAACTGAATTGCCATGCTTTCAGAAGCTATCATCTCCCAGCTGAGTCCCTCAGACGAATTCCTTTTCCTCACACACATGCACATGTACTCATACAGTAAAAGCCATTCTGGAGGTTTAATAATGCAGGCAACAATTCTAATACTTTTTGTGGTTTTCTTTATGCATAATTTGTGCTACCTGGATTTCATTTGGATGATGTAGGGAACTTGTTTTTGTTAAATTCTATTAATTGTAAAACAGAATGTTATACTGATACACTGTTAATTAAAAATAACTAGAAAAAAGCAATATGTGCTATATTGACTGGGGGATTTCTAATCCACAATTGTCATTTGTTTTATTCTAACTTAAGAAGTTTTTGTCCTGAAAATGTAATCATTATTCTTTGGAAGGAAAAGAACTCCTGTGGTAACTGATGGAACTGTTCAGTTTTTTATTAAATATAAGGATCACAAAGCTTTGCAATCATTAAGTTTGTATGTGTGTATGGAATACAATTCTCAGCATATATTTTTCAAGTAAGGAGGTGATAGATGCTTTGCCACCTGTTTCTGTGCTTAGTAATGCTCCTATGACATAGACTGACAAGAAATTGTAGCTCCTGCTGAACTGCTCAATGCCCTGAATACAGCAGAGACTTTCTTATCATTCCTTTCCTACATTGTCTAATTGACATTTCTGAGAACTGAGGGTATGCTCAAAAAATAAACAGCAACAAGTTACCAGTATAACCTCCCTCTCCCATTTCTTGGTGAAAATAAACAATTAGAATAAAAAACAGCAACAACAACAACCTCTCTGCAGTGTGGAACAGAATACTTGCATTTTAAAACTACATATTTTTCCAACTTCATAGCAAAGAATTTGCAGCTGTTTAGACTACTTGGTATCATAAAAGGATGAGGAGAGTTAGAAAAGTATAAGAGTTTCCTAGTTTTTCCAGCCATGATTTTACATTAGTATATGATCTGAAAAGTAATTTGTATTTGAATCAGCTTGCTCAATGTTTCTCTCCCAGGAAAGTGAGTCAGGTAACCAATATTTCACTTGCCTTTGATTGCTGTGAATGGCTGTTGTCATGCTCAAAACTATTAACATTAATTACAACAAGTTTCTACTTTGGCTAAGGATTAGTTTGCATTTGGAAAATGCTATGGTTCATATTTTATGTTTTTAGAAGTTTATTCCCTTGTCTATAATACCATATGTTTTGAATTTGCTATATGCAGTATAATATTTGCTTATCCTTTGAGGCATTATAATGATTATTTAATACCACAAACGGAAAAGTACAAGCCAAAATTGCTGTGTTGAAGTGCAAGATGGCTCTTGGAAATATGAATTGATTCAGCAGATGAGCATTATGTTAAACAAATCCATGTGGAAAGATCACTCCCCAAAAATGTTATAAATATTCCCTGAAAATGAATCAGCAAAATAACCTGAGTTTTGAAGGGGAAATAACCACATTTTCCTATTCTGGACCAATGAATTTGATGGAAATCACTGATTTAATTTAAATATGCATGGATAATACAACCTATGTGAGAGAAAAGATGCAACTCATATTAGAATAAGCACTGAATCACTATTGCCCAGGTTTGTGATTACAGCCAAAAACAGAGTAACTTGGGGAATGTAACAAAAAGGCTCTGAGTCACGCAGTCCCATGACGTATAAATGGTTTTGATGAAATTTGAGCTCCTCAT
This sequence comes from Netta rufina, assembly GCF_964035555.1. Lineage (NCBI taxonomy): Eukaryota > Metazoa > Chordata > Aves > Anseriformes > Anatidae > Netta > Netta rufina. The sequence continues at coordinate 26,859,785 of NC_140124.1, read as the reverse complement.
TTTCATCTCTAAATCCTAAGTTACAATGTTCCTTCACATCTGCATTCATTGCCCTGTCTCTTTAATCAGTAAGTGACATTTACCTTCTTGCTTCTTTGCCTCACATCCTCTTTTCCCTATGTCTCAGAGATGACTGTTTTGGAAAGGCTCTTTGGAAAGGTATTTAGAAATAGCAAAAGGTAGCTTTTGCTATTTCAAATTCCTCCTCAGGCCTCAGTTCTGCCAAATAGTAGTGTTTAGGAACCAGGGCAGATGGCCAATAACTGGATTATCAATCATTACATCCTCCTAGCCTCTTAACATAATGCCTATTGACAGGTTCAGCATGTTCAGCGTCATGCTCCATCTCACTCTGAAGTACTGTGCCCACGGTTTATAATGCAGGGGGCACAGAATGTGTGCTATCTGTACATTCAGAGGAAGCATCATTTTCCTCTCTAAGGGTCTGAGATAAATCATATCTAACTTGACTGAAGGAAAAATGAGCATGGCACTTGCAAGCAGTAGATGGCAAAAACCATGTTTGTTTTTTATAAATAATATATTGCAGAAATGAATCAATTATGGTTCAAGGGAAAAGTTTTAGCACCACCATGCATTATTTCCTCTCTGATTTGGAAACAGCCTTCTTCATCTGAAAGTGAACATGGGTTATCCAGGAGTCAACATTTTACTGTGGTCATGTAGTTTTTATTCTTTCTGATTCTCTGCTCTCATGTGGTCATGGATAGCTTTTCTCCACATCCAAAGGAATCCTCCTGGGTATTAGCTAATGAAAAGTGCTGTAATTCAAGAAATGCATCTCCTTTGGCTGATGGTACTTGCTCTCCTCTGGCAGTCAAACAAATATTGATATCTGAGTGCTTCATGTACTGCTTGATTTTTTTTTCCTCAGACTTTCATAGGGTTGCAGATTAGTAATGCATGTAATCCACTCCCACTCAAAAACTTTATTTAATTCTATGTTTTGTAGCAAATCATGTGTTGTGGTTTTTGTTGTTGTTGTTGCTTGTTGTTTTTTATTTACTTTTTTTTTTTGTTTTTCAGTTGACGAATAGATTCTTCTTTAACATGGGCTTAGGTTTGTCCTGATGTGCATAACAATTTCTGCTAACAAGATCATATAGACAGACACTTTTCAGTTCAGTTGGAGGTGTCTGGGAAAAAAAATGGAAATTTAAAATCTCTTAAAACTGTATGGAGATGTATTATTTTTAAAGGCTGATAGAAAGAAAGAGAGAGAGAGAAAGCCAGCTGAAAAACAGACCATCCATTGCTCTCTGATAAGTCCATCAGCCTTGTGCAGCTAACACAGTGTGCTGGTCCATCAGGACATGACCCTGCCTTGCATTAACCTAGAGCCTGCTGCTTCTAACAGAGCACCAAACACATCCAAGCACTGCTCAGAGCCAATGTTTCCAGGGTGATATTGGTGATATTTAGACCAGGAAAGACCTGGAATGCTACAGGAAGCCTCAGGAGAAAGAAATTTATGGTTTGTTTTCAGACAAAGGTAGTAATGACAAGTCCAGCTGTTGTCGTTCAGGGATGTGTCTGGGCTTCCTAGGACCTACTTTTTGAACTAAATAATTAGATACTAAATCCACATCTCCTTATTTTTCTACAGTGAGGAAATCAGCACTGGCTCTTGATGTCTGATTGATGTCTCTCTCTTAGCACTTCTCTTCAACTGAGCAATAATAATTAAACCAATGCAATTGAGCAAGTAATGCAAGAATTAGAGTTTTCAAGATACCACATTAGTTTCACTCATAGAAAGTCAAGATATTCTCAAACACAGGAATTGTTGTTTAAGAACATTTCTGAAATGTAGATGGGGACAATTTCATGGCCATGGGAACTGACTTTATGCATTTACCAAGAGCCATATTTCCAGAGAGAAAACATTTGCCCCACACTGCTGTTATAATTTTGATTCAAAATGTGGGATTCTTAACCTCTGCTCCTTTGGAAACCAATTTCCAGAGAAAAACAATTAATATGAATTTGTAAAGGAACCTATATTGGAAAAATAATAGATTCAGTGTGGCTTATTTCTTCTACATCAGATGGTGACAGGGCTAGAGTGCTATGCAGACGCCCACAGTTCTTATCTGGTTCCAGCCACTGAGCTGAAAAGAGTTCTGCCTGATCAAACCTATAGCTGCATAGGCTTAAATGCAAAATAAACACATCCAAGTGTTACTAAGTAAAAGTGAAGTTTCACAATTGATACCTCAATTGATAAATTTTTAAAAAGAAATTTTGGTTCATAGAACTGAAAGGGTGACTTATGCTTATTCATAAAAATGTGGAGTATTTAGAGTTTATTTAAAATAACTATATTTTCAAAAATAATTACAAAATTATTTAATAAACCTAAAAATAAGTGATTAAATATTTCTTATAATGTTTTCATATCTTTACTTTCAATCACTTCAGAAAATATGTGAAAACATAACATTTTTTAAAAATAATGTGTTTCACAGGACAACAGCAGATACAGATTCATGTTCTCATTTGTTTCATTTCCCCTTAAATTTGTATTAAAACCCTTTGGTTATTACTGTTTATATCCGTATACGTTGCAACAATTCTTTAGAGTAATAAGGATTGAAAATCCAAAGTTTTATATATGTTTGTACATACATAAAAAAAAAAAAAAAAAAAAAAAAAAGGACAAATAAATCATAATGTAAATAGGCACAAGGGGAAATGAGTGGATTACTGCAATTATGCACGCTTGCTTGGTAGACAACAGAATGAGTAGATGGGAATAGATTTGTACCCAAAAGTTATGGCAGAGCCAAGAACTGATCTCAGATAATTCAAATACAGCAAAAACGCTCTATGAAGTTTTATTCATAATTATATATATTTTTTTAAAGATTGCGTTTTAGCTCTTGTACTCTGTATTAAGTATGCAAAATAAAGACATATTAAGGGTTTTAAATTATGAAAGGTGACAATGCAGAAGCACAACTTTAGCATTGTTAACTCTTGCAAACATATAGTGCTGGGCTTCATAAACAAAATATTTATCAGTACTGGAAATTAATGATGGACAATTCTGGCACACCACCAGTGTCAAACATCTAGTATATTGACATAATTTTTACTTCTTCTAACAGAGTTGGCTGGAATCTGATTTATTGCAGCAAGCTCTTGTTCCCTTGCAGCAATTGTTGACATAGTATATTATAGCAATCAATCAATATCTGATTAAATGAATGAAGCTCTTTCATTACCTTCAAGCCCGGATTGAATTGCTGCAGCCATAATGGGAAGACAATATTTTACCTTGCTTTGGGGAAACCCCCACCCTACTCCCAGGCGCTGATGCTTATTGTTCAACTTGTTTGGCAGGAGAGTAAGATTTATGTCTCTCCTTTCCCAGCAGCAGTTAGGAAAGAATGGAGAGAATTAACCAGTAATTGGGTGACTGTGTTATTGCTTTCACTCCGAACCAAATGTGCAGGTTAAATATTGACTGGGAGTGTGGGAGAAGGAAAGAAGGAGGCTTTCTGGGAAAGGGGATGTCTAGAAGTGGGCAGGCAGCAGTGGCAATGCTTCTTGTCATGCAGCTGTAGGAGCTGTGCTACATCACCAATGGTGCATGCACTTACATTTTGTCTGTGTTGCCTCATTGGCGTTAAAGCTTGGCCAGCTTCTGTCCTGTTGATATTCGGAGGCGGACGAAAAATAAAGCAGGCTATGAAGTTGGTTTACCAGCAGCTACTTAGAGAAAAACCTCTGGGTGGCCCAGTGGCTGGCTGGTGGAAGTGGCAGTAGCTTCATGGCTCTCAGCGGAGGCCCAGGAGTCCCTTCTCTCTACAGCTGTGGTGCACAGTAGAGCTGCATCGCTTCCTGCTCTTCTTTTCTTTTCCCTTTCCATATCTCTACCTTCATTACCAAGAAGAAATCATTTACCAGAGCTAATAAAGTCACTCTACAGCACCAGTGCACCTAAAGGGAAAGGGATTTAATTGGTCCCTTCAAGATAGCTCGAGCAGAGCTAATGGAGGCTTACAGCCGTAGTGGTTACTAGCTGCTTGCTCCTTGTCCAGAGAGAAATATTGTCCTGGTTTTAATTTTGTTAATGGATGATTAAGAAACTGTATCTCCAGCAGTCTCACAAACCTTGTTTAAGTGCATGTGTACCATAGCACTGGCTCTTACAAGTTCCTTGAAACTCTCCAAAGAGATGTTTTGAAAATATTACAAAACCAGGCTTAAATTAGTTTAGTGCTCCACAGAGCAGTTCAGTGCTAAACCAAGCTCTTGTATGTGAGATTAGCTTTTCGGTTTCTTTTTGCACAGCCAGGTCATAGCGGAGGTGTGGTGTTTCAGAGAAGGAGCCTTTTGAAGCATCTTCTTGCAGCATTTCTTAGTGCTCCATCCATGCTGCAGCACTTCAACTCAGCAGCTCCAGCACGCTCAACCAGCCCCATCCATCTCCAGAGACACCAGCTGAGATTTGAGGCCAGCTGTAGCCTCAGTTTCTTGGTTGAGGTTGCAAGAAGGAACCTGCTCTCAGCCTTGTTTTACAAAAGCGTGCTCCTGGAAAACTCCGACTTTGACTTCATAGAGCCAATAGAAGACACCAGGTTGTAACAGATATCAAAAGATCATCATGTCCAACCTCACATGGGAAACAGGAGCCTAGATAAAGATTATCTAACACACTATCCAACCCCACCTTGAAAACCTCCAGTTACGGAGGTTCTACCCTGTGCCTGAGGAGGTTGTACCAGTGATTGGTTGTGTTCATTATGAAAAATTTATTTGTTATACCAGGATGAAACCTCCCCAGTGCAACTAATACCCATTGCCCCTTGTCTTTCCATGTATCTCCTTGTGAAGAGAGAGCCTTTTTGTAGCTGCCTTTTAAGTGCTGGAATATTGTGGTGCCATCCCCACTGAACCTCCTCTTCTCCAGGGTAGGAAGACAACTTCTTCAGTCTTTCCCCATAAGACTTCACTAAGAAAGGCCTTTCTTTGCTCTTGTGTTAAATACAGCTGAAAAAAAAGATTGCTCCTGCTCCTGGTCCCAAATGCAAAGGCTCCTCAGGAGGAGAGTGCTGCCCACTGTGGAGGAGGCAGGGGCTGAGGACTGCTGCAGCCTTGGTGACCACTTCTCCTCCTCCAGGAGAAAGCGGCAGCTGACACAGGCACATAAGGGGATGGGTTTCATCCTTGGGTTTCTCAGTGGAACATCTTGTCCAGGGCATTTAAAAAAATTTGCAATGACCATCTCCTGTGTGCAAGCTGGTGAATGGTGGCGGAGCCTCCCCTCATGCTGTGACTTTCCAGTGCAAGTAAAGCCTCTAAATCCACTCTGCACTCTGCAGATCCCAGGGCTAAGGCACTCTCAGTTAGAGGCACAGTCAGGATTACCTCGCCAGTGCCCTTGGCTCCCATTTCTTTAGGCGGTGCTGTCACCAGCGCTGTAATATACAGTACTCTTGGGCTGAAAGGGAGATGGGTATAGCCAACTAACACGGCCCATTTTGCTGGCTGTAGCTGAAAGCCAACATGTCTAGGGGAAAGCACAGCACTTAATCACTCACTTTGGGTGCAAATTTAGAGTGTGAGACTCTTGCCAAGTTGAATCAATTATTTTATTGGCTGGAATAAGTGATTAAGAAGCTGTCTTGGCATACAATTAGCTCTCCCTGTCTCCTTCTTCCAAGCACTGCAAAGCTTTTATAAGAAACGCTGAGACAAAATGATTCAAGGATCACAGGGCAATTGTTATATTTTAATGTTATCTGTACTACAAAAACCATGGCAGTGTCCACATTTTAAATTTAGGGAATCAAAACAAATGCTTTTAAGAATTGCCATTTATGCTAAGTAAAAGTAATAACAATGACTTGCTGTTACAAGAGTAAAGCGTCTTTCAAGTGTCAGAGATGGATCATGGGTTAAAACTTGACCCTGAGCTACTTTTTCTGAGGGTCTTTGTTCTGTAATCAGATTTAGAAAGCCTTATGCAAGACAATTGAAAGTAATTCCTATATATGCAAGACATGTCAGGGAGCAGAAGTGCACATTTTATGGATGGCCAAAGAAAATTGTAATACCTTGGAAAAAAGCAAATGTCTCCTTCCCATTATCCCTCAGCAGCCAAGGATGTACAGACAAGGATTTAGACAGGCAATTCTTCCTACTACTTGCGATGTCAGGGGAAGTAGTGGGCGCATTGCATTCCTTAACCTACATTAACCCTTACAGAGCGATAGATCCAGGCTGTGACGGGCCTGGATAGGGACTGGGAGGCAGAGAAGGAAATACACAGAAGAGGACCCTTCACCTTCAGAGAGGTTTTGTCTTGTTCTTACAATAAGATGTGAGTGAAGTCGGGGACAGCACTGGGCTTTTCCAGGGGACAGACATGTGAATAGAGCTATTGTCTCTCTCCATGTTAAACCTCCTGTAGCTGCCTCATAATGGTACAGGGACACGGAGGGATGGCCTCTGGACATGTGGAGCAGCACCCAGTATCTTTATCAAAAGTATCTAATGCCACCTATTCCCAGGCTTTGCAACAGGTGACCTGCTTTCATACCCTGATTGCAGGCTCCTTTCTGCACTTGCTATAGCTGAGCTCCCTCTCCTCTTTCAAGAGATATAAGGCTCAGTGTGAGACCACCACAAGACAGAGCCTGGAGCAGGGGTTAGTGGGTGGTGGTGGTTAGGAGTCAATACTATCTGTGCTTGGCAGGGCTGCCTGTTTCCTTCATTCAGCACTTGAGTTGGAGAAAAAAAAATAATTAAAAAAAAAAAAAAAAAGAGAGAAAAAAAAAGCTGCTCTGGACAGCTTAAAAATATATAATACTGCTCCAAAGCCTACAGAAAGTCTTGTGATGTTCTTTGAGGTTCTTAGATACACAACTGCTACTAATGTACACAGTTAATAGATGTCCCTGTGGGAATACTGAGTGATGTCAAGTATTATGCACAGAGCAACCAATTTATTGGAGACTTAATCCATACAATAAAATGAATATCTGTATGAGACAAAATTTACATAGAACCTATTAATGTTTAATGTTAAATGATGTTCATTATTAGTCTTTTAATATTTACAAAATTATATAGAATATGTATTTTTCTGAAAATGCTAACAAATTCTCTATATAATAAAGATTTGAAATGTTCTAAATAATTTGACTTATTTCATACTCAGAAAGCAGCAGGAGTTTGAAAAAAAAGTTGTTAATTATGTTCCAACAATGATGCTGGTGAGGTGGGTACTTGCTCATGGGAACAGCCCTGCTGAGTTGAATAGGATCAGCCATAGAAACACCACTACTTGTGAATGTACATTCGGGAAGAAGCTAGGTTTACAATACTGTGTTTGACAGGACACAGCAGTCCCTCAGTGTCACAAAAAAGAAACTAGAACAAACTTCTTCATTTGGGCTTTCTGACCTTGGTCTCTTGGTTTCTGAAAGTCTCTGTACTTTCAGCAAGTGTAGTCACAAAAAAGCACACCAGCATTGATATTTGAGTCACCTAATATAAATGATGTAGCTACTAGTTGGAAAAAAAAAAAAAAAAAATGTATGTGTAGCATAGTAATCTTTAATAACAGTTTTTGTGCTTTGTCTATTACGTATCTCTGACTATATCCTTTCACAGAGAATACATATCAGTCTGTGCTTCTTTTTTAGAAATGGGAGAAATAGTATCAAAATAACATATTTTTTTGAAGGGATAAGGAGGAAGGAAAGACAGAAAAAACTGCTTTTTTTTTTTTTTTTCTACCTGAATTTTCCTGGAAATATAGAGATACATGCTGCAGAACAGCTTTGGTGTTTCTTCCGTTAAGTTGCAAGTTTTCCTCTGTTTGAAACAGAGCAGGGAAAGGATACCTTGGTAAGGAAGAAACTGTGCTTCAGAATGGATAAATGGGTCTCAGGGCCAGCAGATCTGATTTTCATCAGCCAGCCTGATTTAATCTGGGAGCGATCTCCTGGATTTGCTTCAGCAGAGTTGCACCTAAGTGTGGAGAGAACAGCTGAAGCCACAGACCCTTTGCATTTGCAGGGCTTTTCCTATGGGAAGGAGAGCGGGAGGGAGAGCCATCCTGGTCCTTGTTTTCTGTTCACAGCAGAGCCCCTTTGCAGCAGAGGGAGTTCTGTCATATCCTATTTACATGGGCATGTACCCATGTCAAATGTAAGGGGTGCACAGGGCACTGAAGGTCTTGGTATACTGTTCCCACGTGGCACTGCTGTTGGCATGTCAGTGCACAGTCACAACCCCTCTCCAGGACAGCTCAGCCACACTCCGAAATTATCACCTGGAGATTAAACACCACCTGCTTTTATCTCTGTGTGCCTCTTCAACACAAAAGCACCTGAACATGGAGGGAGACTGATAATGCAATAAGGATCTGTGAGCAAACCGAAGACCAGACATTGCCAGCTGTCTGGCTATCCAACATGCCAAGAATGTGCAAGGGCACGAACAAAACCATGTGGTGGAACATGCTGACTTGGGGGTTTGCCTGTCATTGGGTTGGCATTTACTGCACAGTGTGGGGAAAATCAGCCCTGCATGATCTTGTTTGGGCAAGAAGCGGTTTCTTGTAGCCCAGAGAATTCGAAATGAGCTGTGGCTCCATTTAATGAGTCAGTCTGGCCTTCTGACTATTGAATAGCAATAGCCTGTGCTAGGAATATATTAGAGAAAAGAAAATAAATAGGAGAAAAAATCTATTTTGTCAGCAATTGCAGCTGTCAAGCTTCTCTCAGGCTCATTCTCATTTTTAGTTTTATCATTATACAAAAGATGTTTATTTCAGTCTCTCCCTCTCTGGTCTGGGCTGCCATCTCTCAGGGATTTAACTACTCAAAGCAGAGAGGAGCAGACTTTAATCCCTGGGCAGCCAGCAGCTCTGTGAAACCTGGAGTTTCCAGGGAGGACAGAAGTCAGTGCAAATGCTACAGAATGAGATTTTTGAGATGGGAGCTGTGTTGGACCCAGAGACCTTTAACATGCCCAGGAACCAACTGTTAATGGGAGGTGCAGGGAGACAAGGCTATCAGACAGAGGAGGAGATACAAAGCTAAAACAACCCAAACACTGCATTGTTCGGTCTCTAGTTAAAGTAACTATCCTTCCTATCCCCTGCCCTGCTCTGGCAGCCTGTCTGTAAGCCTGCCTGAAGTGGGGGCTAGTAGGGTAAGCAGGGCTTGGTTCCCCACTGACTCATTTGTGTAATTCTAGAAAGAAATATTTTGCCCTGGAGATGCTGAACAGATCTTTAGATACCTCCAGGGGTAGGGTTGAGTTTACTCCCTAAATGTTCAGACATTAATGGTGCCCATATACCAAAACTAGCCCATAAAATTCTCCTAACATTTATCTCCTGCTACCAGAATAACAGCTGTGCTACACCACAGGTATAAAAAACTCCTTCTCCACATAAAAAAAAATCCTTCTCTCACCCAGCTTTTCTATTAGCTACAGCCAAAATCTGCTTGCTCCCATGGGAGTGGACTTACCCCCACCCCCCCCACCCCCCACCCTAAGCATGCTGGCCCCACCAGAGAGCACAGGAGGAATTTGCTATAGTGGATCTGGCTGGGATAGTGTTAACTTTCTTCACAGAGGTCCATATGGTGCTGTGTTTTGGATTTCTGACCAGAACAGTGCTGATAACACAGCAATGTTTTAGCTACTGCTGAACAGTGGTGGCACAGAGTCAAGGCTTTCTCTTGTTCCTACTCTGCTACCTGCCATGGTGAGTAGGATGGAGGTGGGAAAGGGTTTGGGAGGGGGCACAGCCAGGACAACAAACCCACTGGTGAAAGGGATATTTCACACCATGCAAGGGATATTCTCTTACATGTCAGAGATATTCCAGGCTTATAATGCCATGCTCTGCACCAAGTCTGCTGGTGGGAGGTGGTGAGTGGTCGCCTTGGCATCACTTGGTGATTTTTTTCTCTTCCCTTCACTTTTAAACTGTTTATATCTTAATCCACAAGTTTTTCTTGCTTTTGGTCTTCCAGTTCTCCCCTGCATCCTGCTGTGGGGGCAGTGAACAAGCAGTTGATGAGTGCTTAACTGCTGGCTGGGGCCAACCCATCACAAGTTATAACAGCCATCACTTTCCTGGAACTGTGAGGTTTCTCTAGCAGGGTTTTATAGAGGCTTTCCTGGGATTTCTTGTAAAGTTTCATCAGTGAGTCAGCCACTTGTGCTACAAGATAGATGAGAGCGGTAGTTAACCAGGCTTAACTAGAATTTTTCATCAGTATGCATATATTTTAAGCATATACAGCTGGCCTGGACATGTGAACAGGTGATCGAGCAGCATCTGGAGTTATCTGCTATATAACTCCATGCTGTCACTGTGGCTTTGGGCCATTAACCAGCTTGGAGTGTGTTTGTCTCCATACAGCAGCAAATTTTGTTCCTGAGGTGTAGTTGGTGCAGCCAGGTGTGTTGTAGAGGGCAGGGAGCTGCACTGGGTTTTCACAGGTTTTTCTGTGTCAGATGGCACAGAACATATGCTGAACCAGGCAAGGCTTAGGGGGAAGGAGAGGAAAAGTGGTCTTTGGTCTTTTTGACATCCCCAGCAAATCTGTGCCTGAGAGTCTCCATTATTCCCTATAAAGACACATCTCTGACACAAAACTGCAGTGCTAAGCAGAATGTGTGCAGTCTGGTTTTGCCCAATGACAAGTACATTTGTTTTTGTAGATAAGTTTGTAGATAGAGCACAGCTGGTGCGGAAATGAGTGGGTTTAATTTCTCATTTGTTTAGGTCTGTGATTTAATTACTGCAATCGCTATTATCAGCTTCTTTAAACTTTCATTTATTATCAGGCACCAAGAATACACTTTATTTCATTTGACAGAAAGCTACTTTCCACATAGTGACAATTCATTGGGTGAAATTTCAGTGTTTATCAGCATATTCACAAATATATCATGTGCACAAATGAGGACCACTGAAGCTAAATTGTGTTAACTAGACATCAGGTGCTTTAAGAGATTACCAATAGTTGTGGTCAAGAGTAATCACCAGGATTATGTCTGGGCTATAAAAATGCACATGATCAGAGAGAAGGTTTTCCTCACAGCTTCCATTTAACAAGATTTCGTCTCTACACACCTGGCACAGGGCAAACCCCTGGCTGGGTCTGCAATGGAGAGATTAAATTAGCAAAATACTTTTTGAATACCTGGAAGCAGTCCAGTGTTCACATACAGAAAAAACCTTACAAGTTCCTGAGATGCCTTGGGCACAGGCATTGAGTTTTCCTGGTGGCCCCTTAGGCACAGGGCTGCTGAAGGGCAATTTGAGTTGTCCTCAGTCTGGTCAGTCAAATTGGAGCTTTCAATATCGTCAACCTGGATCCTCACTTCCAAAGGCAGAAATTTTCATCCTTTCTGATAAAACCATGTTGTTTACAGTTGCATAACTTTTTAATAACAGAACAATAAAAAGATAAGTCTTAACCCAACAATTCTGCAAAAAATGGCTACCGTGGGACAACCAGTCCAACAGTGTGAGAGGTGTTTATGGAGAGCATATTTCTGAAAACAGACTTGTTTTCAGAGGCTTGTTTTGGTGTTTTGCACAACAGTCAACTGATGTGATTTATATTTTTATAAATGGTTTCTGCTGCTATGCAAGTGTGTTACTGTGAAAATGTGAAGATCTTAATACATTTTAGTATGGCTCTGAATCTTCTCCTTACTATTTTGTACATGCTTGGTGAATGAGTAGTGTACTTGTGGCTCTATAGAGTTTGTTTTTATTAGCACTCACCACAGTAGTAATGCTGTATTGTCTAAGAAATATTTCCCATATTTTCCTTCAAAACAGAAGAAAATATTCCAACCTTTTAAGAACTGTTCTCTTTTTAGGAAGAAACTATGCAAGAATTAGCACACTGTTCATCTGAAGACTCAATCCCATCTGACTGACAATATGGATAAGTACAACAATTCTCTATTATTCCTCAACTCATAGAACTCTTACAGCTCGTTATGGAATGATTTCCACTAATTCCTGAAACGTAAGCTGCAAGCACAGGCTGTTCACCATTGCTGTGGGATAAAGCCCTATGTGAGGGAAACTGTGTCAGAGGACCACTGTCAACATAATTATGGCTGCAGCAAGGATATCCCAGAAATCTAAAATTTATAAAGACCCTGCAGCAAAGACAGTACAGAGACAGGGGCTGCAGTAATTCCTATTTTTTTAACATATATTTGGGAATAAGAATAGTCACACACTTGAGACTGAATCTTCATATTTAAAGCCTCAGTGAATTCTCACCCTCTCCCTTAGAGAAAACAATTATGTTGGGAATTTCATCAAAACCACTTCTTCCCATAGAGTTTTCAGGTCAAAATTGTGAGGAACGTATGTCAGCAGAGGTTAGCGGTATGATATTAACTACACACTGCTCTGTAGGAGCAGGAATTTGAGTACCTGAACCAGCTGTGGAGTAGTTGAATGTGTGAGATCTGTGAACGTGCTGACTCCTTACATGGGCACAGCTCTATCACAAGTTGCACAACCCCACAAAGACTCTCTGCACACCATGCACAGCAGACAGAGGTTGAAGGGTCCCATGCCTGCTTGAAGGAAGCAAGATGAGATCTAGAAAGGCTCATGGCCTTGGAGATAGCTCAGAACTTGCTGGTGGCTTCATTTGACACGTATTTTGTGAAACATATCTGCTGCAGTCTTATCTCTGCTTCTGGTGGCATGTTAGATACTAACTGAAACTTCTGCCCTACCACTATTCCTGGACTCTTTTTTTGGTTAGGCTGAACATGAAGCAGACTTTTTTCCCTAAATTTTCTAGGTAAATTGTGCAGAAATCTAGAGGGGAGATGCTAAGAACCCAAAGTAAAACCAGAGAAGTTACCATCCTGACTCACAGCCAGGTCAGCGAGGCTGCCCCTGCCCCTCAGGTTGCATGCATGCCTGGGTGTCTACAGTATCGCCCACTGAAATCCTTGTGGTTTTTCTCTGACAGATTTTTTCAGGCTTTTCCCACACATCTTGAGAAGACACGTGCTGCTATAGCAAGGTATATCACCATTATTTAGTTAATGTAGGGATCATCGTTCATCTGCTTAATCCTGTGAAACAGAGGGACATAAGAATGTGATTTATGCCTTTCCTGAAGGAACAAGGAAAGGAAAAAAAAAAAAAAAAAGAAAAAAAAAAGGAAAAAAAAGGATTACAAGTTTCAGTCAAATATTCTGAGATTAAAAATGTAAACAAAATAACATTCATAACCTGTCAACTGATTGATGCATCTATTACTTTTAATGAAATCAACCATGAATTAAGCCTACTGGAAGGCTACAGACTACCTTTAGACAAATGTATTTTGTTATTTTGAGTGCTGTAATTAATTTTGGAAGGTTGCTTGGTGGGGTCACTAAAACAAATATATTTTGCAAAAGGAAAACACAGGCAGAATGGCATGTGACTGGAGGAAAAGGATCTGTTCATAAAGGATTCTTCTATTTGATTTTATATGAATAAATTAATCAGAATTCATGTAATTATTGTGCTCTTAAAGGTCTGCTGCTTGCTTGCTAACCTGTATAATGTACTGATGATTATAAATCTAATGCTGTGATGATTTTCTGAATGACTATCAGACATCTTTGCTATGAGACAGCTTATAGACAATGTTTTCCCACACTCACTCTTACAAGCAAAAAATACACAAAAAAGCACACATAAAAGAAACAAAGCAAATAAATTTTTTAAAAAATATATTTAATTCGGATTTCTTTTAAGTATAAACTTCTCAAAGGGACATAAACTCTACATTCAAAATTTTTCCAAAGCCTCTAATGATGTCAGATGTCTTATTGTCAATACTTTTTGTGTTGATGTTTTTCTGTGAAGATATTTTTTTGTTAAAAAATAATAGTATTTTCTTGTGACTATTACAATATAAAATTTGAAGTCCAGCAATAATTTTCTATACTACACTTTGCAAAGGTCCTGTACATCTGCTTGCAATATGTTCCCAACAGCTCCTCTCATCGGCATCTATCAGCAAATTCAAAGTTCTTGGCAGTAGGTTTTGATGCTTAACATTGTTTAAAAATGCAAGTTACAGGGAAACTTGGATATCCTCTTTCTGTTTCATTGGTGATGACACCAGGCAGAATCAGAAACAAGAAAGAAACCAATAGATAATACCTGTAGATCTCATTTCTGCAGTCTAGCTGGACTCAGCTTGGAGGATATTTTCTTGCAAAAGAGATTCCTGGAATTGTATTATTTTTTTCTTATATAAAGTCTCAATGCTTTAGAACTTTGTTCTGCAAAACACTGGGCCTTGTGAAACAACCACAAAGTGTCTATGAGTCTATGCTTGAGGACAGCTTACTTAGAACATTGACACTTTAGACTGGAATGTCTTGGATAAGCCAAGGGGAGCATTATTGCAGCAATTTTGTTACTCCTGTTACATATGATCTACATCATAGCTCTAAGTGATGGCAACTGTGAACAGCAGCTTTCTTACTTGTCTGCATTAGCCCTGCCTGCCATGTGAAATGCAGAATCTACTTCCAGAGGGACCCAAAGGCTTTATGTGAGCCGATCAGAAATAAAGATTTCCAAACAAATTCTTTCTTGTCTTTTAGTAACCACTGAAGGGAAAAATAAATAAATAAAATAAAATAAAATAAAATAAAATAAAATAAAATAAAATAAAATAAAATAAAATAAAATAAAATAAAATAAAATAAAATAAAATAAAATAAAATAAAATAAAATAAAAACAAGAAAAGTGTGAGAAGGTTTTGTACTTTATCCAAAAAAATAATAATAATAATAGAAAAAATCATTTGACAATGTTCCATAGCTGATGGCCTGTACAGATCCATGGCAAATTCCCATGGTGTGCCAAATCATGTACTCTTCAAAGCCAGTGCCTCTGCATTTCCATAAGGAAAATATAATCAGAAGAAGGCTGTGCTGTCTTCCCCAGCAGTGGAAGAATGGATGGTCTCTGCTAGGATTGTCTGTGCAGGAAATTTAATTGTTAATATGCATTAAAAGGTGATGTTAAAATGGTTTGACAATGAGAACTACCAAGATCAATAAACAAACTGATGTTCTGGAAAAACAGATCCAATTAGGTGGAGTTCTTGAGGCACTGGGTACATCTGCTCCTCACCAGCAGTACATCACAGCCACAGCAAATGCACCGAGCTTACTATTCACAAACTGCCCTGTCTCCCTCTCCTGTCTGCAGTAAATTCACCAGAAGCGCCCAAGAGACCCAGGAATCCAATCACCGGAGTCCCGTAAGTGGGTGTAAGCTCTTTGGGCAAGGAAGCCAAGCAGATTGCATTGCTCCTTCCAGCCAGGAAGGAGAAACAGGTGTGAATTTAACCCTTAAAACTGGCGGAAAAGAACAATTTGGTCCCAGTGAAAATTCACTGTTCTGGAATTTCCGGAATATCCTTCACTCCCCAAAAAGGGATAGGAATACCTGTACAGTCATCTAAGAAAAAAAAAAAAAAAAAAAGTATATATATATAAATTCACAAGATTACACTCCTTTTCAGAATTTCCATTAACTTCTTTAGATGATGTTTATGCATCTAAACGTTCTATTTCCTGCTGTATTATGTACTGTAACAATTACACAGTATTTCAGCCATTAGCAAAACAAATTTTGAAGACATAGAAGGCAGTCAGTGCACTTTTTTTTTTTTTTTTTTGGCTAGAATATATGGTCACATTTCTTCTATCATCAATAGACTAACTGTGGGTTGAAACTTCTTAGTCCCCTGTGCCTTAGAAGGCAGAAGATATAACTTCAGTCCGAATCATAAATTTCATAATATGAAATATATATGTTTATAATAATTATGTTAAGAGCACAGAGGAAAGAAAAAATAAAACATTAAAATATGATTTTTAGTTTATTTTAATATTCTTCGGGAGGTAGCAAAGCAATCTAACATAATCTTAATTCTAAATGTGAGGCCTGGCTTGCTGAAATATATCATACACTTTGCCAGACTAAATCTTGCCACAGCAAGGCATTAGTAAAAATGAACAAATGTAAATGTTTTATTTAACTAACAAACTGTACATTTCAAAATTTTGTTTCCAGATGTGTCATTTTTAATTTATCTGTAACACATAATTAAGCTAAGCTTGGTCTTTCTATATATACAAGGATTAGTGCAGCCTGCCTGCTCAGCTGATAACAGAAATCATATGTTAAATAATTGCAAAGAAAAAGTGGAATTTCTCTTTGTCCTGAAGCAAGTATCTATAAGTAGACACTTCTATTTCCCAGAAAGCCCTAACTGTATGATACCTAATAGTACTGAATAAATGGGAATCTGGAAAAAAAGTTAAAAAAAAGGGGGGGCGGGGAGGAGGGGAAGAAATTGGTGAGAAAAACAAACAAACAAAAACCATTAAAAACCATTTCTCCGCAACCTTATCACACAGAAAGAGGGCAGATAGCATGGCAAGGTGCTTGTCATGGGGCTTTTGTTTCAGAGCCAAGATGTCCCATCACTACTATGGCTCCATGAAACATTCCTAAATTCACACTTGTCAGGGTGAACAATGGAGCCTCACTTAATTCACAGGAAAAAAGAAATTGCATTCCTGCTTTCTTTACATAATTATTTCGAAAGCAACACTGCTCTCACAGCCACCATGTCTGCATTTATATAAATTAAGCAGAAAGTCTATGTGTAAAGGTGAAGCTGTAAATCCAGCAATATTATGCAGCCGGACCTAAATGTCATGTTGTACAATTGACTGCACTAAAAATAAAATTAAAATTGCTCTCTTTGTCTTAATGCAATATCATATTTCTTTCATAAGAAAAATCCTAATGATAAGAACAGCGAGTCTGAATTAATGTCCCTTTAACTTTTTAGACAAATTCTGCAATGTCTGCTAAGACAATTTCTGTGTTTTGTTTTGTTTTGTTTTGTTCTGTTTTATTATTATTATTTTGTTCTGTTGTGGTTTTGTTGTTGTTACTTTCCTTCAGTATGACATTGCTCTGTTCTTTTTGCCATTGCTGGATATTTTCTTCTGGCAGAACTAATAGAATGAGGTAGAACAAGATTCATAAGGAAGAGGATCCTTCGGTCCCCTGCAGGCCTGGAGGCTGGTAAAGGGATGCGTCAGCAGTGGAGATGTGGCTCCTTAGTAAAAAATGCTTTCCAGAACTCTGGAGCCTTGACTTTTATTAACTTTGTTTTTTTTTTGGAGAGAGGCGGGGGAGAATAAAGCAATGAATGAATGCTCAAGATGCCCTCAGACTGCTTCAAAATCATGTCTTACTAGCAGTAAAAATAGAAAATCCATGTCAATTTGCACTTTTATGTGACAGGGTCCTGATATATGAGTGCAAATGATTGTTCCCTCCATTTGGTATGTTGCAAACATCCAAGTGTGTAAGAAAATATGAAGAAATTAAATGAAATAAGAGAAGTCAGTTCATGCCAATGACAAATATTCTGAAAATTGGGATACAGTTTAAGTGAGACTTCACCGAGGAAGTCCCACAGCTTTGTACCCTCAGAAACACACTATCCAGAGGTCATCAGACTTCAGATGTGAAGTTCCATCTACACTTGTTACAGACTTAAAAACCAGGACCTCCTTGGCATTTTAACACTGAATCTGAAGCACTGTCTCCTGCAGACCAGTGTCCTAGAGAAGTTGTGGGCTGAAGATCCATCAGGACCAGGTCTGTGGAGTGAAAGTAAGACAAAAAAGTAGCTTTAGCTTACTTGTTATTGGATTATGATATTCTGGGGGCATCTCTAATGAAGGAGCAAGATCTCTACTGGTTGAGTTGCCATAGGCAGCTGTGCCAGAGGAACTGTGCCCAGACTGGCATCAGTCAGGGATGACTCCAGATTGATTACCCCTAGTCTCACAGGCCTGCTGCAGCCAGAGTACAGCCATTTTGAACACAGGTGGATGCAATGCTCTGTTTTATTTAAACAACGGGCCTCTTATTCACCTCCCAACAGAAAAATTTATGCGTCATTTCCCTGAGAGCTCTGCAGACAACAGCGACAAGGTAGCAGCCTGCTCCCAGTGTCATGTACACTCTGGTATCTCTTCAGTGTTCATTTCGTCCTTGCCTCTCCTCATAACTTGGCTTACAAACTGATTCGCATTCAGTGGGACTTCTCCACTCATTATAACACTCAAGTCCTGCTGAGTGTGCTTGAGGCTGACAGCTCTCTTGCTGCCTGGAGGATGCAAGATAAACATGGCACTCAGTATTCTGGCAGCAACCTCAACATCATGCATCCTGAGCAGGATGGGCAGCCACGAGCCTTTGAAGGAAAAATAAAGCATCTCAGCTGATCTCCATGTCAAGAACTGCCATTTCCAGAAGTCCTAGCCATGGGCTAGAGACAAACTGCTCTTGAGCATTGCTCACCCTGGACTATGTCAGCCTGTGTACTAAGGCAGCAGTGTCAGTCATTGGAGCACTGATGAATAGCCATAACTTGTCTTTAATTTCTACTAGTAGTATTAAACTGCAAATGGTTTGAGATTCAGTGCAAAATGATGAAAACTTCAGTTCCTGTAAAACTTCTGGGCATATCAGTGAAACTGCTTGTCCCCAGCATGTTACAAGAGGTGCTCAGTAGTTTCCAGAAGTAGTCTCCTTAATACAGGCAGTCAGTCCCCAGGATCTACTTGTCCCTAAATCCCAGTCCAATTTCCCTATAGCCAAATGCTACATATTCCCTCCTTTCAAGTCCCAGAGTGCCCTCCTTCCTGGAGGAGGCAATTCCAACAACTCAGGCAATGAATGGGCCAGGAAGCAACAAATCAGCAGGAGATGTGCAGTCTGTATTTACATAGTTTCATTTGCATAGTTTAGTAAAATTGTCCTACTCTTCTTTTGAAGCGCAAAGATGTTTCAGCTTACACTGCAGGACTGAAGCTTATCAGGGACTTTCCAAGGGTCCATACACCTTGCCCTTTGCCTCTCATTATTCCAGAGATGAACAATTGCAAATAACAACCAATCTCTTCTGTTCTCTCCAACATCCAAGGTTGGATGCCACAAAGTTTTAGCTGCATCCTCTGTGCTGAATCACTGTTCTCTGTGATTTATCAGTATCTGTCTTTCAAAATTATGTGCTTTATGTATTCCAATGACTCTGTATTCATAATCCATTGTCACAGACTTCCTGTATAACCTTGGACAAATCCTTTATGAGCTGAACTTTGTAAAGATATTGTCGTGATTACATTTGGCAGACTAGTCACTAACTACATTGATTATTCTGCTTCTTAATATCCCTTTGTCTTCATTCCTTATTTGGAAAAAAATGAAGATAACAATACACAGATATTAAATGCCTTTGTTTGTCTAATTTAGGTTACTTACAGTCCAGGGTAAGGCCTTTCTTTCACTGTATTTGTATAGAGCATAATTTAACAAGTCTCAGGCAGAGATATGGATGGTACCTCAGGACAAACAATTATACCTGTGATATTTTTACATATTCCACATTTCTTAAAACTGCTACAAAAGAGTACATTTATAATGTCAATTTTAGTTCAACTTTTGTCATCAAATTGCTAGTTCAGGTTTAATATCCCCCAAAGTACTTATCCTGTTCATAGCTGTAGATTACATTAATATTTTAGGCAAGTCAGCTCATATTTAAATTTGGATTGAAAAGGCATACAAACAGCATCTCTGAAGGGTGTTAAATAAATAGAACATTTTTTGTTAATTGTCTTAAAATAGTTTCCTTTTTTAGACATAAAATAAGTGGAACTTTTTTCATTGTGTTTGTATATAAAGTAGGAAGTGAATTGCCATAAAAGTAAATGTTCCCCTGTCTCACACTCTCCATCACATCAATACAGTTTACGGGCAACATCATTGCCAAAATGGGTCTGTGAATCTTTCAAAAATATTTTTAACATCAATGCGCAAAAAGCATCTTATAAAAAAGTAACAACAGAACTGGCATGCGAGCAAAGAGCAGAGCTTAGCCAAAAGTCATCAAAATTAATTTTTCCTTTTACTTCAGTAGATTTAGATCCCACCTAAAACATTTTATCATTGATTTAACACTGAAGGAAATCAAGATTAATGGAGAAGAACTGAGAGACTAGAAGCTGCAGTTCTGCTTCTAAAGCCATCAGACATCTGTCTGTGGGGATGGTTGCCCAAAGCAACTGAGACCTTTTTTTTTTTTTTTTTTTTTTTCCTGGGGAAATCTGCCTCATTTTCCACTCAACACCATAGTGAGATATATGTGTAGGAGCTAGGTCATATACGGGCCTGTCTCAGGAACACTCTGTGACACTGGCCCTGCACATTAGGGAGAGTTGAGATAAGTGGCTGGCATGGATAAGACAGGTCCTCTTGGATATTTCTGCTCTGAAATAATCCTTATTTCAAAAGCTAGTGAAACACTGAGAAAATCCAATTGCTTTCTTAAACGGGAATCATTTTTACCTGTGGTAGAGTTGCCTTACCTCCCAGTTTGTAATTCCTCTCCATAATTTAACAGGACACACTGTACATAGAAGTTGTCAAGTGTCCTGATAGGAGGTGGACACAGCTTGTGGTAGGTGGGTATGTCTGGAGCTGCTTGGTGTTGTTCTTGTGAAGCTGCAAACAATTTTTGTCTTTCAGAAGTCAATTCCATGGGCAGTTTAATATCTGAGTAGGAAAAATAAAGTTACATCTTCTGCCTTTTCTTTCCCTCTCTGCAGCTAAAACCTCACAAAAATCTGTCAGTGGTTCTCAGGCACTTATTAAAACACCACTGATAAAAGGTGTGCTGATGTAGCCTGACATGGGCACCTCCGCCCACGAGCTCTTCACCTAGCCATAATCCCACCATCTTCAGGGAAATCCACAGGCCCCGACCTCCACACTCCATGGCCACAGCACCCAGGACCTGACCCATGCAGCTGCCTTTCTCCCTTGGGTGCTGGTGCTCTCCCTGCCAGCCCAGGAGGTGGTTGTCCATCCCCACTAGCAAAGACCATCTATTTGTTCTCCCGTGTCCCTTCTTCCCTCTCTTCCTGCAGTTGGTCCTGGTTTTGCCTGTTCTCTTCAGTAACTTTAGCAGTTATCAGTAACTTTAGTAGTTATCAGTGTTTGGTAACTTCCTTGCCTGCTGGGGTTATGAACACCTTGCATAAGGGCAAAAATACCTCTCTGAGTATCCACCCACAAAGCTATCAACACATTCAGTACAAATATGCCTGTTTTCTGAGGTACAGGCTGCACTCCCCAGTCCTGTGTGCTCAGGCTTCAAGGGACAGTCAGTGACTCCAATGTTATAAATTATTTTCTCTGACAGCCATTTTCAAGAGCTTTTTTTTTTTTTTTTTTTTTGCTCAACATTCACCAGTGATGTGCGCCTGCAAATATTTTATTGCAATTAAAGCCTAAAGGTGATTTTCTTCTTTTCAGAATTTACATCCTGTGCTGTTGTGATGGGACACTTGAAAGCACATTCAGTAACTCCTGCTCAACATCCAAGCTTCCATTTCAATTGAATGTCAGGTCAGGTTCTAAATTTACATTGCTCTGTGTGTTGCTTTTCATTCTACTCCTTATCTTCATCCCTATGGGACAACATGACTTTTACAAAAGTTGTTCTAATGCCTTTGTTGTTCCTGCTCAGTGCACCACCACTTAGCACAAAAGCACACAGAAGAAGGATGAGGAATCAGAAAAATCCACTCAGACATCTCTCATTTTCTTTAGTGGGCCTTTAAATGCTGCAGATTAACATAATCCATCTTGGAGAACTGGTCAGGACTTTGTATTTTAAAAATGAAGTGGCTGTAGGAGTTTTTTGTTTTTGTTTTTGTTTGTTTGTTTGTTTTGTTATTAATATTTTTGTTGTTCTCCTTTTTTTTTTTTTAATTGAATTTTTTATTAATGTTCCTCAACTTTTAACAAAAATGAAAACCAAAGGAGAGTTCTTTGGTTAAAAATCACATGGTGCTGACACATTTTTCCCTGCTTTGCTGTTGATAGTAGAAGTCCAAATAGTGACACCTGGTCCACCAGAGATCCACACGGACACTTCCACCCCTCCTTTGTCACCAGAGCTGCTGCCCCTTTTTTCCCAAGGCAGCTGCCAGGCAACTGGGGGTAGCAGGAGGCAGCAAGGGCTACCAGGATCCTCCTTGGTATCCCTCAGACACAGCCCCTTCTGCACACCCCTGGAGGTAGACAGGAAAAGAGTTTAAAACCAGCAAGTGGTCTAGGGGGAGAGAAAAAAATTTGGACAAGCTGAGATGTTTTGGTGAGCAACTTTGGCAAATCAAATTTCAGCAAAATTTTCCCTGATGTATCATTACTGTGTTCAGCCAGCCAGTTTAACCACTTGCTTGATACCTTTCTGTAAAAGTCAAGCCTGCTCCTGGCTGCAAGTCTGTACTCTTAAAATATTACTCAAAAACATGCCTGCACTCCTTAAAGGTCACACAGAGACAGAGTGTCTGTTAGCTGTCCAGGAGAAGAAATTGTGGATGTCAGCTAGATAATCCTGAAGAAAAAAGAAACGTCAGCATCAACAGGGAAACATCAGGGTGAGTTGATCCTCCGGTCTCAGGGGAGTTGTTCATACACCCTCACACAGGGGTTTCTGTCATATGAAAACTTTCTGAGCTTGCCAGGGTACTGCTCACTGCCATCAGTGAGCTTGTATATGTGTCCACTGTTGGTCTGCTGAGGCTGCTGGAGGAAAGGCTTACCAGCAGGATCTGTCCTACAGACTTTGCAGGAGCCTGCAGAGTTGTATGGGAATATGTACTGTATAGCTAAATTAAATCCGTGCAACCAGGATGGAAACACTGCTTTGTTCTCTGTAATAACATCACTGCCGAAACACTGACATGAACTCTGAGTTTCAAGAGGAGAGGCAACGTTTTCATAAGCTTCAAGGCCAGGGGAAGAAGGCAGTGTCTTTGATTGGTACTAAAAGCTGACTTTCTGTCTGTATCGGTGGCATTATCTACTGCAAGAAGTTGTGTGCAGATTAGCTGGCATGGAGGAGCATTGTGGCTGTGGATGTGAGTGAAGAACTCCATCAATTCTCTTATGGCTTTCCTTCTTCTTATCACAGGATCCCTGAATGCTGTCCAGCTCTGAAAGCCAGGGAGTTTAATTGTGGTCTTGTAAAAGAAAATAAAAGAAGGGGTCAGCATGATGACTGTATCTGTCCAATAACATAGTGACAATGTTCAGATCAAGTGTGTGGCTCATTTGATTGCTGGAGCAAAACCAGGTCATTCAAACTGAATAAATATTTATTTTGCAGTAGAGTAAGTAGCTTAAAAGATTTATTGTCTCCTTGGTCTGCTTCTTTTGTGATTTGTCTCACAGCCTCATGAGCTCTAACCAAGCAAGGTCCCACTGCCAGCACATACAATTTTCTCTTCAGGTTGGATCTTCAGCTGGGTCTGTGCCCACTTGCAGCAGCTGGTAGTCGAATCCATCAGGCTCAGCCTTCTCCCACACCTCTGTGAAGACCCAAGTAAATGCCTTGGCCAGGGATGGAAAGAGACAGCTCTCAGTGAAGTCTTTCACATCCCAACAAGGAAAGGACACTTGTTGTGGACCTGAGGTGGTGGGAGCAGGTGACAGCCACATACAGGGGTGGCAGTGCCATTGGCAACGGGTAGGCCAGGAGAGACAGGGCAAAGGTAGGACAGCTTAAAGGATCCTGCCTCTGTTGCATTTTATATTTGCATTAAGATACAGAGAAAAAGTGCTATTTCCTGCAACCTGGCTTCTGGTTGTAGATCCTTCTTGATGTATTTTGTTTCATATTGCCTTTATGTGTCCTCCATGCAATTGTAGGAGCACAGCTTGCTCCCAGGGTCACTGTTCACCAGTGGTGCTGACAGTCCCCTGCTGCTTCAAAAGACCTTATTATCCTCTGCTGCTCACACACCAAAAGCCTTTCTTTGGACCACAGAACAAGGGGTTGCCCCAGACAGCCTTGGTGTCCCTTCCAACCCAAAATGCTTTGTGAAGCCATAAAGGAGACCTTTACTCTGCAACAGGCACCTGAGAGCTGGGGGCACACTGGGGCAGCTGGAAGGCAGATGGTAGGGATGTGTCCTGTACTGGTGAGCAGCCAGATCTGAGGAGAGCAGGAGCAGCCAGAGAGATGCTTGCTGGCTGAGGGACAGGCAGGAGGGACATCTGGCCAGACACTGGCTTCTCAGCTCAGTGGGAATGGCGGTTTTGGTTTGTTTTGTATAACTTTCTGTGGACTCTCTCAGGAAAGTGCGATGGATGATTTAATGAATCATTATGAGTGTGTGGGCTCTGCCTTCCAGTGGGTGAGATCTCTTTCACTCCAGCTTTGTCTCACATTATAAAGAAGTAAAAATGTGCTCTTCTGGAACTTTTTATTTATATTTCACAATAAAAGCTCTGACAGCTGAAATAAAGCTGTTAGTGGATTTATTCTTTTCAAAAGTACAGACTCAAACTCATGGACAAGGAGAAATTGTGGGGGAAAAAAAGTAAATGATTTGCACTTACAAGGAAAATAAGGAAGAAGTGATAATAAAGTGGGACAAGGATGGTCAGGTGGCAGGGCTTTGAGCATCAAGGCTGGCAGACATTTCTTGCTGTCCATTTTCTGCCTCAGCTGAGCAGGAGGAAAGGCCATGCGCTCTCCCATTAGCTGCAGTTATTTGGCACTCAGGACACTGCAGGGCCCATGGCAAGCTGTGGTACCTGGCTAAGGCGTTTCTGACAGCCTGACCATGATGTGGAGGAAAGTGCTGATGAGATATGGCTTCTAGCAAGACCTGTTTATACTTTCATGCAGTGTTTGTCTAAGGCCTTGGTCTTTCTCTATCTTTCTTGAAAGTCACTGTGGGCTTCTGCTTGGCCCACGCAGAGGAGATGATCATGGAGAAGCCTTTCTGACGCCAAAGGAAATCTGAAGGATGAGGAGCATTTTTCCAGATTGCACATGCTGGGGAAGCTTGTAACTTGGGAGGAAGGAATTAAAGCACAAAGAAAGAAGCGTGTATGTGCCATGTGTGTTTTAAAGTATTCCTAACACTCTTGATATGAGAAAGGGAAATGTTAAGAATCAGACATAAGGCTTGTGAACTTTCCTCTCTGTTGTGTTATACTCTTCTGGTATGTGTCAGACAATAATAATATGGAAAACAGGGTGCTGTAGAAAGTTAAATCTACTGGTGACAAAGCCAGTGAAGATAAATGAGAACATGGAGAAAGATGTAACCTGGAGATTAACTCCCATGTGGTCATTCTTCCAAATTCTGTCTTAATCTGTTTAATGCTGAAATTGTTTGATTTTCATGTCTTGCTGTACTGGGTCTGGCTGGGATGTTAACTTTCCCGGCAGCAGCCCCTACAGTGCTGTGCTCTGCACTTGTAGCTAGAACAGCAGTGTTATCACACCAGTGTTGTGTCTGCTGCTGAGCAGTGCTGGCACAGCATCGGGCCTCTCTCTAACCCTCCTAAGGGGTGGGCAAAAAGTGAGAAGAGAAACATCACCACGGCAGCTGACCTAAACCAACCAAAGGGCTATTCCATACCATGTGGTGTCACACTCAACAATAAAAGGTGGAAACAGGAACAAGAGCAGAAGGGTGGGCTCTCATGAAAATGTCGGTTCTCCTCCCGAACACCGGCTACGTGCGTTGAGGCCCTGCTGCAAGGATGTGGTCAAGCATCGCTCATTTGTGGGAAATAGAGAGTAATTTCTTTCCTCTGCACTTCCACATAACCTTTTTATTTATTTATTTGTTTGTTTGTTTGTTTGTTTGTTTGTTTATCCCCCCCCCCCCTTTTTTTTTCCCCTTCAGTTAAATTGTTTAGTTAATAATAATCTTTCCTTATTTTTTTTTCCTTTAATTAAATTATCCTTATCTCAACCCATGAGTTGTTCTTTACTTCTTCCCCTCCTCATCTAAGGAGGGAGAGTGAGAGAGCGCGTGTGGTGTTTAGCTGCCTAGCATGGTAAAACCACCACACTTACTCAGACTTCCTACATAGTTCTAACAAATTAAAGAATTAAAACTTTATCAAGGATGTTCTAAGAAAAGCCTTTTTCTATTTAATGTGCTGTTCCAAGAGGCTGACTTTTGAATATTTGTGCACATCAGTTCCAGCTGAATTGCTGTGAGGTAACAGTTAAAATGCAGTAAACAAATATTGGGACAAGTCACAAAACTGCTGAAGATGGCATCAATCATCCCATTTCTCAGCCACTAGAAACTTTCTCCTCTGTCCTTGATTCACGTCCTGCTAGGAGTTTCCCCAAACATCTCTTCTGGGCTTGGTGCCAGCCTCGGTGACAGTAGAGGCTTGCCCAGGCTGGAGGGCAGCAGAGGCGATGTGCTGGCTGGCCTCTGCAGGATTTTAACATTTTTACCATTACCCACTTGCTCTAAGCCACAGTAATAAATACATGGCAAGTTTCCCACAGTCCTGTCTGTAGATGAATAACCTCCTGAATGCAGAAAGTTTCATTAGTCCCAGGGAAGAGGAGAGATTCAGGCTGTCACACAGAAGGGTATCTTTGCGAGTAATTAAACAGGCACTGCAAACCTTGCAGTAGTCAGTCTAGAGAACTGTCCTCCTGCCCTGACACAGCGCATTGACAGTTCCCAAGCCTCCATCCTGATGGATGTAACAGCTTGGCTTGCTCCTGCTGGGTTATTTCAGACAGCTTCTGGACGAGCACCTCAGCTCCAGGCAAGGCTCAGCAGTGACTCAGCAAGGGGATCAGATTATTTCAGCTGCACTTCATTATCTGACCAGGAACCCAGCACAAGAGATACCATTGCTTCATCAAATAACTGCTGGGTTTTTGCCTGTCCCTGGTCTGTTTCTGGGAGGAATGCTAAAGGCAGTGGCACAGCAATGCAGTTTTAGCTGAGCCTGCACAGGGGGCCTGAAAAGATGAGAGGGCTTTATGGAAAGAAAAGACAAGTATAGCAAAGGTATATGTTTTTAATAAATTTATTCTCCTAATAGTAAAAGAGTCTTTATGTGCACAAAGCTAAGCTTGATTCATTAACTTTCCTTGTTATTGATGAAAGGCTTTAATTTTTTTCCTCATCTAATATAGGTTTATTAATTCTTAAATCAAATATACATTATTTTGTTGTTTCTCAACTGAAAATGTATGTTCTGAGACCAATTAAAGTAAAGTATGGGGAGTATTTCTCATTCAGGCAAACAAACATAATAAGGTTATTGTTAATATCTTTCCTCCTAGGAGTCTGCATTTCAGTGCTGGTCTACTTTACTGAATGTCTCGATACTGACTTCTTAAGATATATGGCTATATATACTTTTTTGCCTCTGGGTATACATTTATTATTTTTTTTTGGAGGGGGGGACTTTTTAATTTAAGAAACAGAAAACTCTGAAAATCAAAAAACAGATATTTTTTCTACGTTATGAAAAATCACATTTCTTAATGGACAAATGAAGAAAAATAAAGGAAGGAAAAGTTTTCTAAAAATCAAATTTGAAACCAATAAACCCAGTAAGGTTTACTAAGAATCATTTCTTTTCTTAAATTTCTTTGAAAAAAAAAATACATTTTAAAGTGTTTTTAGTAAAATTAACAATATTGATCAATTGTTACAAAACAATTGTTATTAAAGAAATGGAATTTTTATAAAATAAGAACCTTTTTTTCCCCCAAGTCTTTTATCAAAATATTAAAGTTTCACATACTTGAAACATTAAATTACAAAAAGTTCTTCTATCTTCCTTGGCACTTTCAGAAACAGAAGGGCTATGCTATCTTAAGAAAAGTTCTTAAATTACTGGTGATGCCACATTGAGGACTGACTGCAAATTGCACAACAGAGTATTTTCTGATAATGTTTCCGGACCAATTTTGATGAGTCAAGTGGTCTGGATAATATTTGAAATAAACAGATGGTCTTCTAAATGTTTCTTTTGTCCATCTCATTATTACTTAAGAATCACTTTATATGGAGTAGATTAAATTTGCCAAATGTCAGGTACATTTAATTGCTGCTATTATGGCTATTGTTATTATTAATATTCTTAATAATAATATGGGAAATATCAACAGAAATAATAGCATTGAAAACAATGCAATTATATGAATATTATGCCCAGATCTTCTGTCTCTTTCTGATCAGCTTTCTGCCAGAAAACTAATCTTAAAACAAAAAATCTTTAGAAATCAGACTTAGAAAATTTCACAATAAAAGTACGGTAAATCACTTAGCGTAGCAAAAGATAAAATAAAATGCACCAACTTGCTATATAATGCTGTAAATTTTTCATTAATGCAATTTACGTAAAGATATTCTTTTTCCCTAGACAAACCCTTAACCAACTGAAAAAAGTTTAGGTTTTCCACTGGAAAAAATACCTTCTGCTGAAAGCAAAAATTTTCGCATAAACAAGTTAGTTTTTGCCAAATTTCCCTTTAGGAACATAAGGAAATTGACAATTCTGAAGAAGTTAAATATTTTGTTTAAAACAACAGGACATTTTGTATCTTCAGAGTCTATTAATTTACAGTGCAGCATATAAATTGAAGCTGGAGTTAATTGTTTTCATCCTATCAAGGGAAGGATTTAGTCTGGCCTCCGATATTGCTTGTTCAGCTCTCCACTTCACTGGGGAACATTTCTTTTCTTAGGTGTTTTTCAGAATTGCAGCATTTCCAACCCAAGGAATTATTATGAAATGAATGATCAGATTTTCATTCAGCTCTAATTTTGGACTTGTAAACCTTATTGTATCAGGAATTGGACTAAATAATCTACACAGAGAAAATCCAACAATGTGACTGTAGGCTTTTTGTCCAGCCAAAGCAAAAATATCACTAATTTTGAGTTGGCAGTACCTTTATTATACCTAAAGTCAGGCAATGACTGAATTATATACTTCTTCATTTATGGCAAAATCCAAGGAAAAGGATTTATAATGCATATTTGATGGGTTGTCCACAAATTGTCCATCCATAGCTTGTAATCTATACATCTAAGAGAGTACTGACATACTTTTTTCTTTTTCTATACATTGCTCTTTTTCATTTTGTTCCTAAGACTAACACCAAAAAGCTTTCATAAAGATTAAATCTCAGTAACATTTATTGCAGAAGATGTATAGCTAAAAATTCTTTTTAGACAGAAGCTATGTCCAAATGGCACAAATAGTAAGGAAATTCACCTTCAGTGGAGCAAGTCCTGTTTGTTTCCACATAATGACTATCCATAAATTAAGCTATTTGTTATCTTTGGCACTTTGCAACTATGTCAAGAAGTTCTACATAAATATTAATCATATATGAGTTGTTGTAAAATATGTTTGTATTTCTTTTTTTTCTTTTTTTTTTGGGGGGGGAGGGGGGGGATTAAAATGTAAGTCCAGGCTCCATAGAACAATAACTGTGTTTCACCTTGTTAAATTATCAGAAATGACCTAGCTCAGAGAGAGAATAATGTGAGGTACAATATTATTTTGGGGGGTGTATGGGGGTTTATTTCCAAGGAAATTTCTATTGCTTGTGGCAATACAAATGTAAAAGAATAAAAGAGCATTTGGCTGAAAGTTTGCAATGCACCTCTTGCAAATGATGGCAAGTACAGCCCCACAGGAGCAGTCCCCCCACATTGACACGTCTTTGTAACTCAAAGTCACTGCAAGCTATGGTCTGGTTCTTTCAATTATGTTACAGTGCAGAAACAGGAGAAGCTGTGCACTATTTACAACATGCTATTTCATTATGAAGCACCCCATTCATGTGAGAACTTTTAAAAGTAAGAATGGAGGCAATCTTGTATTGACAATTCAGGTGCTTTACAGTTCTTTCTCTCAAAGGCTTACAAGGTCTATAGAAAGGATTTGGCTGTACTAACCCTTACCTGTCTTCTACAAACCAGTCAGACTGACAGGTCATCTACAGATATATTTGCAAATGGTTACTTTCTTTCCAATGGTGAGGATCATTCCCGATGGTGAGAAATAAAATAATTTGCATTTGCCCTGCATTACCCAGCATTTGTGCTTGTTGAATTCCATGCCACTGATTATTGCCCTGTACCTGAAGTGTGTCAAAGGGGTGAAGAGTAGAGTAGAGTATAGTGCAGTGCCAATGTAGGCTTAACTTTTCTTCAAGATTAGCTGCTGCAGGAACTATTCCATAACTAATGTGAGAAGCAGCTCTGAGCTGTAAATAAGAGGATCTGCTTCAGGGGGTTTAATTATCTCTTACAAGATTCAAATCTGCTGTAAGAAGAAGGAGAGATAACTACTACAATGAATGCACTGCAGTCCAAGAATGTACCAATGAAATGTCCTCCACTTCAAACGGCCACGCACTAGAAATGTGCTGTGAGATAATGTATAGACTTTCCACTCTGCCCTAAAAAAGAGAAACCCAAGCAGGAGGATCCCGTGGGACTCACATTCTCTAGGTCTTGGTGTTCTCATTATATACCATAGAAGTAATAAAAAAGGCCACGAATGTCACTCTGAGTCACCATCTGCAAAGTATTGCATCTCCTGGATGTGATTGCAGGTGATTGGACTGGGGGTCATCCAGCTGATGAATCCCTGGGGAACTTTACCGGTAAGGAATTCCTTCTCTATCAAAATATGGTTGGTAGGATTAGAGTAAATGTACAGTTTATTGTAATATTTTGTATTGTTAAATACTTGTAACTAGTAAGCAAAATAAACATTTATTTATTTATTTATTTATTTTCTGTAGATACATACAATGTTTGTATATATACACCGGTGAATTAGAGACAATAACTAATTATCAGCTCACTTGTTTGCCACTCACCCAGAACACTAAACAAACTGAAATAGTTGTGAAAAGTGAAAAAGCCCCGCATACTGTTCTATACCTGCATGGTGTAGAACTAGAACTGATCTGTCTTAATTCTCTCCTAAAATCTGATTTTAAATAAATTGTTCTTCATTCTTTTAAGACACTTCAATTATGTCCATTCGGGCCAAGACTAAGTTTGGCTCTGGAAATTCAACGAGGTAAATCGGCACATGACAGTAACCCCCAGATTCCTGTGGATCCAGAAACTCTAATTTCTCAATAACACAGCTAAATTAGCAATTGAAAGCCTTAGGCTTAGATCAAAGTGTTCAACTGCTTTCATGTAACAGGACTAATCCCATTTGCCTCATTTGTATGAATATCCTCCCTTCTATAGAACAAAGTCATGCCTAACAGGGCAGACTCTAGACGTCACACTGTAGTTTTTATGCCTGTGTTGCAACAGGATTAAACATCCTGAGGCATAAGAGCAAAGATGTCAGAAACAAGGCAGTCAGAGGTAGAAAACCATGTCCATACTAAGGAGCCAATGAATTCTGCAAAGTCATATGTCTTCTAGATCTTTAGAGAACTTCTGAATGATGGTTTGTGGTGCTTCTTAAGCCAAGGGAAAAATTAGCTCATGTATTTTCCCCTCATCTTTTCTGCTCCGCCTTAGTGACAGCCTCTTGATCGCACTATGCTGAAAATGCCCTTTAGCACTGAAGCCATGAGTCACATATCCAGCGTTCACCTATAATTCCAACTGAGCCTCCTCTTTTCAGTTCATGGTAGGGCTTGCCTCTTTATTTCTTGGGTTCTGATCAAAAACTAGCTAATCGCCAAGGCAGCACAGAATTTGCATGATTGACAGATAACATCCTATGAGAGAACAAAAGGCCTCATTTTGGAAAGATAAGACAATAAAGATACTTCAACAAGAAGTCAAACAGCAGGGAGTGCTAAAAGACTCCCAGATCATCACACCAGAATGGATCTTTGTCAGCTAGCTTCATCACAAGTGACAATTTCAGCCTGGAGTATTTGATCAGCTCTAACTCATTCGCTCAACACACGAGGCAACTGAGCTCAGTCACTAGGCTTATTGAAATGAACCAACACATCTCTAGATCACTGCAGGATGTGAAGCACTTCATACGTGATGGCCAGCTTCAGTGTGCTCTGGTGCCATTTTATTCCTAGCCAAGCGTCCAGGTGTTTTATCCTCCAGCCTTGCCACCTTTACCTGGATCTTTGTGTCCCAGCAGCCAGTGAGGGCAGGTTTACATATAGTGCAACACCAAGGGCACCACTGATGCTACACCATTCTCATTTCAGGATGCTTTCAGGTACTTGAATCCTTTTCTGACTGATGTTTTGATTCAGCACAGTGCCCCCAGGCAGGCCACCCAATGTCTGCTATGTTTGTAAACAACACTTTAGGACTTTTCAGAGTCAGAGGTCTCCTTTTGGTAGCTATGAACTTTAACATTTGCTGCTCCCCTTGATCGTGGAACAAACCTCAGTGCATTTGCTGTGGGACAATTCCTCTATAAACAATGGTGCTAATTTAGAAGAGCTGGTTTTATAGGCAACCACTCCAGTTAAAATAAAAAAATACGGAAGAGTAAAACATGATTTACATACAACATTATAAAGATAAAAATTTCTCTAGCACAGATAATTTTTAACATTATATGCAGGCTAATTACAGTAATAGAAATATAAAATTGCTTCTCAGGCTCCAGAGAGCAGTTTAATCAAATGTGCTAAAATATAAAGAAAATATTTGTTGCAAAATACAAAAAGTTATTATCAAGACATTAGTGCCGATGTTTATCATCAAGGATGATGAAGAGGTGTTTTGTGGCACATTTCTCTGCTGGCAGGAATGTCTCTGTGTTTGAATTCAGTTGAGACAGGAAAGTGCTATTCCTGAACATAATCAGGAATCGATTCTACGTGACACCACGGAGCAATTACAGTACCATTAAGTTCCATTAAGGTGGAGACACTGCCAAATTTAGACTCAGCAATTAAAATACTAAATGAAAGTGTGTGATCCCCATACTTTCCTATCTTTTGCCTGTCAAAAGAAGACCTGTCAAACAAAATCAGAACTGAGAATTTTGACTGAAACTTGTACAAATCAGAAGTTCACAAACTTACCCACGTTTTGGCAAAGCTATAAGCCCTTAATGAAATGAAAAAGTCATACTGCTCTGTACCACCCTCCACTCGAAAACACTTCTGAAAATCACATGTTAATTTATTTTAACCAAATCCATAGGTGTTGTTTTTTAAATCATATGTTCTAATAAAAGATGTACCATTCAACTTCACTTTAATTTTTAAGTATTGAAGCTGTTCAAACAATGATTTTCCCCGAGGGGTAAAAAGCTCCCAAGTAATCAGTGACTGGTGTAATATAATTCAGTCTGGGAAATACAATGACTACCAGGGAAAGTGCCGAAAGCAATTGAGGAAGGACATAAAACCATCTAGGGCATTGCATGGTCAGATACTGAAGTTAATGGATAGATTCTTAAACCCTAACAGATTATATCTGCAAAACATTACTGTCTGATGGTGCCTTTTGCTGGATGGACGTGTTTTGCTCCATACAGTATGCACCCAGATGC
This sequence comes from Netta rufina, assembly GCF_964035555.1. Classification (NCBI taxonomy): domain Eukaryota; kingdom Metazoa; phylum Chordata; class Aves; order Anseriformes; family Anatidae; genus Netta; species Netta rufina. Next base: position 26,826,294 of record NC_140124.1, on the reverse strand, counting down.
ACACTTTCACATTGAGCATTTTCCTCTGTATTGTGCCATTACGATGCACCAGCCAGCTGGCTCCCACCGCACTGAAGATACTCTCTAAGAAGCTGTTCAGAGCAGTACAACAAGGAAACAGCTTTATTATCTTCAGACCACAAATGCAAGCAGTGCATAGAATGGCTTTCCTTGTTTTATACAAGTTTCTGCTGGTTCCAACACCACCAGGACCCAGGGGAGAGGAGAAGGGATGAGATGTGTGCTCCCTTGAGAGAACAGCCCAGTACCAGGAAGAATCTGGTACCCCTCAAGCATCTGGGAAGGCTAGCAGTACACCTCAGTCCTGTATTCACAACGTTAGATTTTATCCACAGTTCACTAAAAGGTATAAAAATACCTGTCCTGCCACAATCCATACATCTGCTTCTCCTACAACAGGTGACTGAGAAGTGCTGAGCTAGGCAATTTATATGGATTGGGACATAATGCTCTTTTTGCTGTCCTGCTGACATCTGGTGTGTGTTGTAGGCAGCCACAGGGTTAATGGTGCCTATGCTAGCTCCAAGTGCACCTCAGTAAAAGCAGAAGATCCTTGTTTTTACGATAACAAGGATGGAAAGGATGGTATAAAGAGGCTGTCTGATTTTAATAGGCAAATGCAAGCATTTCATTGTTAAGGGTCCCTTACAAGTGAAAGTGCCCTGCTTTGGAGTTAAATCACTCATCTCCTTTTTATTTCTGTCATCAGTCTGTAGATGCTAGAAACAGTACAACGCCTCCCACTTTGTATTAAGAATGGCAACATTACCATGGAAATGACCTGGTAAATGGTCCATTCAGCTGGTAATTTTACTTCAAGCACTGAAATAAATAAAAGAAAAAAATTATGGTAACAGAAAATGTCCATGGTTAGATCCTGAAATATTTTCTATGCCACTTCAAAAAAAATAAAAAAGTATATGATTTGCACTAACTGGATTAAATTTAGACAGGATAAACACTCAAATTTTCCTTGAGCTGCAATTTCCTTCAAGTGCATTAGACTGAATGCCAGGGACCTTTCAAGCTTTGATACAGTAAAGTTAAAAGAGGTTTTCCGATCTTGCCTGTGTCACCTTTTCACTGCACTTCAGGTTTGAAGGATCTACAATAGACTGAAACAACCAAAAAACCCCACACCAAGGACAGCTATTTGTAACTCTGTCATTCCTCCCTCGTCTCCCACCATCCTGACAGTCGTGCTAGCTTGACTCCTGGTTATGCAATTGCCATATCACATCACACTGAATTTACAAAACAGATTGTGCTGCCAAACAGGTGGGTGGGACTTGCATATGGGCTGCTTGAAATAGATGGGGGCTAACCACAAATTTATTCATATATTTGAATGGTTCTTGGGTGTGAATAATGAGAAACAATTAGCTGAAAATAAAATACATACGAGAATGAAATGTTATGGTTTGCGACTCACAGAAATAAGTTTAAATACACTGGGAGTAAAAACATTAATAAAGCATAGCTAGCTTCAAAATCACTCTGTTAAATCTTAATTTCAGGTTTTGAAACACCATAACGTTTACTCCATGCTTAAATGCTGAAAACATTTTCTTACTCCATGCTTTATGTGGATATAATATGAGAATGTGATTTTAACCATATTCTTAAACGTTTTATTGTTAATTGCAGAGAATCTGTGTTTCTGCATCAGGAGTGAGTAACAATCTGATCAGAAAGCAATTTATTCTAATGTGTATTTGATGAAAGCTCTCCCCTACTTTGATAAAAATACAGAAACTTCCAAACAAGATCCTTTATTTTGTATAGTGCTGACAGTTTCACTTGGTTGTTCTTCGGTGCTTTTCATCAAAATGAAAATTAAAGCATCTATTTAGGAGATCCACTTTCCTATATGATTTCTTGTTTCTGATATGCAAATAATTTTGGCAGAGGGAAATGAATAGAGTGTTTATATCCAATAACAAGTTGTGTGCATCTGGTTGTGTACCAGAGATAACTGAAAATCAGTTGAAATGAAGTTCTCAGTCTCCCATTCTAATGACATTCTCTCCCTGAATTATGAGATGATTGCATATTTTACTTGGAGGAGGGATGGTAAATACAAGAATCTGGGATCCAAGACTAGGAAAAAAAATATATAATTAAAAATGTAGGAGATATCACTAATATACTTATGATCAATGAAATCATATGGGGGAGTTTTTTTCCTCTTAATCTGTCATTAATGGCCTTCTAAGAATTAAGTTAGTGTTAGATAATTTTAAGCATACTCAGGAATCCAGTGCTTCCCAGAGTTCATGGGTATAAGGGTCTCTTAAGTGCTGTCCTTCAGCCCTGGTTTAATCTTCCTCCTGATGTGTGGGTCAGTCTATGAGACCATCACAGACTCTGGACACAGGCACCAAGAAAGCCTATTTTCCTTTATCCACAGCAATTGTTGTGCAAGAAAGCAGGCAGAACCCTGTGTCCCATGACTGACAATGCTTGGAAAAAGTAAGACCTACTTTAACCTTAAGGATATGACATGAGTTAGGCAAAACAGAGTTGTGTAGGCCCTTTCCCATTTTACCCATCTTCTATGACTCTTAAGACCTTCTGAACGTATTTCTCATATTAAGTCTTACAGCATTTTTATCAACCACGGATCCTAAAGAGAAGTCCCTTACAGCCTTGTTGGTGTGTGCTAGCAGAGGCACAGTTTTGTATCCTGCAGTGCCAGAAGGGCAGGTTGTCACCTGAAAATGATCCTCTGAATGAGATTGCAGCAAGGGGTCAAAGATACAGCTAGTCTTGTGGCTGTGACCATGAATCAAATGGAATATTGTTGTTGCAACATGATACTTCACACCAAATGGGTTAAAAGATATTGCTGTTCATTATTGCTCAGGAGCAGCTGAATGTACTAGCCAACACTTCAAGCACCCCGAGGCCTACAAGGGAGCTAGAGAGAGTGGGATTTCTCTCTGCTACAGAGTAGAAATTTAATGTAACTTCTAATCCAAATTCTCTGTAGTCAAGGCAGAAATAGGTACCTCAAGAGCCAGCTCTCTCACCTGGACAACTACCTTATATTAGAGATCTCATTTATAGCTTGCTAAAGTTGGGGGAAATTTTCTTGCTTCTGAAGAGTTGCTTGATTTTCTGGGTAAAAGTCCCCTCGGCAATATAGGGTATAATTTACTGCTGCATTAAACATGGATTTAGGTTTCCGTCTTTTGACCCTAATATTTAGAAATGTGGGCATCATAGAATCCTAAAACTATATCACAGAATCATAGAATGGTTTGGGTTGGAAAGGACTTTAAAGATCACCCAGTTCCAACCCCCTGCCATAGGCAGGGACAGCTCCCACCAGACCAGGTTGCCCAAAGCCCCATCCAGCCTGGCCTTGAACACCTCCAGGGATAGGGCATCCACAGCTTCTCTGGGCACCCTGTTCCTGTGCCTAACCATCCTCTGAGTGAAGAATTTCTTCCTTCTATCTAATCTAAATCTCCCCTCTTTTACTACAAAGTCATTACTGCTTGTTCTATCACTACATCCCCTGACACAGAGTCCCTCCCCGTCTTTCCTGTAGGCCCCCTTTAGGTACTGGAAGGCTGGTACAAGGTCTCCCTGGAACCTTCTTTTTCTCCAGGCTGAAAAACCCCAACTCCCTCAGCCTTTCTTCATAGGAGAGGTGCTCCAGACACCCGATCATCTTTGTGGCCCTCCTCTGGACTCATTCTGATAGATCCATGACCTTGTGCTGAGGGCCTCAAAGCTGAATGCAGTGCTCCAGGTGGGGTCTCATGAGAGCAGAGCAGAGGGGGACAATCCCCTCCCTTGTCCTGCTGTCCATGCTTCTTTTGATGCAGCCCAGGATACAGTTGGCTTTCTGGGCTGCAAGCACAGAAAGTTGTTGGCTCATGTTGAGTTTCTTATCAGCCAACACCCCTAGGTCCTCCTCAGGTGCTCTCCATCAACCCCATATATATGGGTCCTTGTGAGACCAGGCAAAACACCAGACACCAGGGAGGCATAACACTCCTCATATTTGCACAGTGCTGGTGGTACACTCCACTGAGGACTTGCAAAGCTTCTGTGCTTGCTGGTGAGAGGTAAAGAAGCAAGAGCCAGGAAAGATGTATGGTCTTTTGTAGTTCAGGGTTATTTCAGCTATTAACCACTAACTTGCCTGTTTTTGCCACCCTCATTAGTAGGCAAAAGAAAGAAAAGAAAAAAAAAAAAAAAAAAGAAAGAAAAAGTGATATTGTTCTCTTATGAATCATCCTTCCCACAAAACTGTCTCCTTGACTGGCAGTTGGATTTGTTAGTCATCCATCGTTTCAAAATTGTGGGTGGCAATTATCCAGCGTTTCCTCTAGGTGTCAAGTCATACGGATAATCCCCTGAGGTGTTTCATTACACCCACTGGAACTGCTGTGTTTTCGATGTCCTGATCCTTCCAAAGCAGAAAGAGTATGTTTTTCCTTCCATGCCGCAACTGCAAAGTTTTGTTACATTTCCACAGATTTTACTCACGGGTGCCTGATACTTTCACAAGCCATGACATTCTCTCTCAAGTAAGACAAAGACAGCAACTTTATCTGTGGCAATAAACATAAAAGAAAATCATGCACAGCTAGCTCAGCCTGTTTGATCCTGCAGAAAGGTGAAAATAACAGGGTCCCAGGTTAGAGGGGAGGAGATCTGGGAAGTGCACTTTAAAGGCCTTCTGGAAATGCATCCCAGGTGGATGCTGACGATGGAGCAAAACCATAGCATCCCTTCCTATCTCACAGGGGGTCAGGGTAGGGTCCCACATTAGGGGTCCTACACAGCTCCATGGGGTGCATTTTGGTCTGCATTGATTGTATAGGACATTTGGTGAGACTGATTTCCTTCCAGAGAAGGAAGCCAAGCATCTGTGGAGTATGGGTAAGTAAGCAATTAATAAGTAAGCAATTTATTGTGTAATCTGCACACTGCTCTGATTGGAAAGGACTTTGAAAAAAATCTGAAACTCTAAAAGACTACCTGTTTTGTTACTAGGAAAGAGTTAAATCGTAGTGGGAAAACTGTATGAACAATCTCTCTCCCCAAAATGCAGAATTACCTATATTTTAGTAGCTATTGTCTTAGATAAAATACTTATTTCACTATCAAACTGAGCAAAAGAGACCCATGAAACCTCACATTGTTTATGCTCGATTAACAAACAGGATAATAATATGCTAAGTGAACTATCAACCTCTGGGTTAAATTTTGTGTTAAAACTAATGAGATCAAATATAATATATGTATTTAGAGAGATACTAGTCTTTTAATGTGAAGCTACCATTAAGATATTTGACTTTTTTATTTGTTTAAGACTTAGCAGTAGTTCTTTGCTTTTCTTTTTTCTTTTTATTTTTCTTCTTTTTTTTTTTTTTTTTTTTTTCTGAAAAAGGCTTAATCTCTCTTTGATGCTTTTTATCAGAACATCTATTAAAATCTATCCAATAAGTGCTGTGGCAGAATGTGAATAGCTGTAAAGCTTCTATATTGTAAAGAGAGGAAAAAAAATCTTTTTTTTTTTTTTTTTGAAAGTTTGTTTTTAGAGGAAAAACTGCCCTTTTCCTGGAAATGTTAAAGAAGCAAAGAACCTTTTTCTGCCTGTATGTCTCATGCACACTGAAAATTTATTAGATTATTGGAGGTGTATTTCTCTGATTAATTCAAAACATTTTTGCTAGGAAGAAATGGTAAACTATTTCATTAAGAGCTAAAATGATATCTTTTCTGAAATAACATTAGTCTCAAAATGGTGTTCATTTACCTAGTTTCCATTTGGCTTAAAGACAGCAGAGGTAGCAAAAGCTAGGTTCCTGGGCAAAAGCTGGAATAAGTTTTTCAGTCACATAATGTATGCCTATAAATTGGGGAACCTTTGACCTTGGGTGTTTCTGCCAAGATTGATTTTTCATATCTGCCAAGCTAAAATGAATTGTAGGCACAAAAAATATTAGGAATATTCCATTTTACTTTTCTTTACAACATTTGACCAATGTTGCATCATTAAAGCATAATGGTTGTTTCTGTTCTTTTTTAAAGTGCTATTTTCTTTCTCTTTGGTTTGGTTTGTTGTTCTTTTAGCCTGAAGACTTTAGGTAAAATTGGGTCATGTGGATGTGGACTGTTCAGATATAAAAGGCAGGGTGTAAAAGTGAGCACTTTAGAAGGTGTTTTAAGGCATCAAAATAAATAATTTTTAATACATATATTTATATTTTTAAAAAATGTATATAATACGTACACTATCCAGAGTTGAAACAAAATAATAAAGCTACAAAAATAAGGCAGTTACATTATCTACTGACTGTAGAAAATAATCTTCCAAAATAAGTTGCCAGTCATAACAATATCTGAAATAGACAAAATGTCATCAGAATTGGAAAAGTGATTATGTAAATGAATACATTTAACCAAAAAAAGGGCACTGGAAACCTAAAGAGTAAATTCTTACATTACAGTGAAGTTGGCAGTTTAAAAGCATAGCTATTTGTAGGTGCAGCACTTCACACTTAATATTATTTAAAAAAAAAAATCTTAAGTCAGTAGCTGTTTATTAGTACTCTGTTGCTAAAGGAACTATCACATTTCAAGTTCATTCATGTTTGTAGATATTATGTACAGTGACTGGTGAAAGCTTAAGTCTTCTTAGCCTATTCACAATACATATTATTCTTATTGCTGTTGCATTTAGAAATTACAATTTAGGGTCTTCTATGCACAAAAACTGAAGAAAAAATCAATCCCTGTTCCTTGAAACCAGGACCAAAACATAAGGCTTGAGACAACTTGGAGACAAAAAAATTGGTGGGCAGCTATAATCATCATGGAAGACGTCAGTATCCCTGCACAGGCAATCTTGATGTTTTATGTTTTTCATTATTATGGAAAACTCCTAATCAAGGAGGACTTTCAAGGAAAAGAAGGAAGCAGCTCTGCAGTTATTCAGAAGGAGCTCCTCCCAGACACAAGAAGCAGCAGAGAAGAAAACAGAAAAATGACAGAAAATGTGCTAACCAGGAGATAAAGGACAATATGTGTGCAATATTGGACATATTTGTACTAGTGGAGTGGCCATAAAATCACTGAATACATTAATGTGTTGGTGGAGTAGTTTGGAAACAACAGGACAGAGCACGCTGTAAAGTAATGGAACTGAAAGGGTAACAGGGATTTATATCGGGAGAGAGTCTGTTGTGTTTTCTTTTTCAAACTGTACTTACTGTTAGTTTGCATGTTTGTGTCAAACCTAATCACAAAGACGTAATTAGAATATCTTTAGAGCAAGCATTCCTTTGACAGAAGAATTAACAAAAGAAGCTGATTCTCAATGATAAAATGGGCTTTGAGGGACACAAATACCTTCTATTTTGTAAATGTGGGAAAATAAACTGTTCTATCATTTTCACGTTCCAGATATACATCACTGAAACTATCTAATAAGTAAGTTTAGACGTATCAATTAATGCAGTTACCAGAGTGTTCTTTAGAGGTCTGTCTGGCAAAAGCTGAGATTAATTGCATATTTCTTACCGTAGTACCATACCCGAACGTGGATGAATAGCAGTAAGGAAATGTAGAAGTTATTTGGGTTGATGCCATCACTGTCTCCATCTGGCTTCTTTGTTTCTGCCACTGGGATGTTGTTCACCATCTCCAGCTGAACACCATGTCCCCTATGAAGTGTCTTCAATGCCAACACCAGGCTTTGCTCAATGGGGACATGGGAAATCCATCTGCTTGTTGGTGTAAAAGGGTGGCGGGGCTTACCTACTTTCCATGGCATCTTCTGCATCAGTGCTGTTCCTGCCCTGGCTTTCTGGGGATGAAGCTTTACCTCTGTGTGGATGAAGGATGCATTGCTTCTCTAAGCAGGAGCATGGACTTTTCTTGGCCTTCAATTAATGTAGCTGTCTCTGGGAACTTCCTGAAGGTGGAAATGTACTGTGAAAAAGCACAGAAGTGGAAAATGTGTTTATGTAAAGGGTTATTTCATTCATTCCTGTAGCTTTTCCTTGGGCCTTCTTTGCAAGTTAATGAGACCAAATTTCTGCTTGACCTATCTGATCAATGCCAAAATCTATATGCATCTAGCTATTTAGTGCAGGGTTGTTCTCCTGTAGTGGTGGAAATGGCATTACTGTGCAGCAATACATCTTGTTCTGTACAGTAGGATCTCACCTGTCACAAAGGAGATGAGAATAACCTCAGGAAGCCATTGGCAGTGCTGCAGCAGGGTCAGTCCTGCTCTTGGTGCATGGGAATAGAGTAGGTATGGAAGATCCTGCGTGAGGTGACAGCTTCATATCTTTGTCTGGATACTGTTGAAATCTGGGTAACCGTCCAAATATCCTTGTCCACCTGTGTCTGGCAAATATCCTTGGATATTGAGATATCTGTTCTAAATATCCCAGCTGTGTCTTGCACCTCTCCCAGATAGCTACACCCACAAACGGCTGCTGTCACATGGATTATCAACATGTGCTACCACAAAAAAAAAGACCTTGAGTTATGGTATGTACATAAACCAGTCTGCTACTCATTCATTGTTTTAATCCCTGCGCAACACTGAACTTTTTTAACCCTGGGATGTGTATTGCTGGTATCATTTTGTTTTATGGTCCTGGCATGGTGAGCAGTGAGAACACCCCTTGACAGACACAATGAAATCTAGTCTGAAATCTAATGCTTTGAGATAGTGGATTACTTAGAAACTTGGACTAAAAAAGAAGATAAACTCTTTCTTTTGTTTAGCAGGTAAGGCTTTTGTATTAGGAAGCACAGCATGGCAGCTCTGCATAGCAGGCCATCTGAATCACAGATCTCTTAAACCTTTATTACCTCAGCAGGCACCTAAATCCAGCATTGGCACAGTGGCAGGGGATCTGCGAATGACCCTATGACAGCCGTCCCATGTGGATGATGTGGCTGCACCTGGGGGCAGGGGCTGGTGCTGAGTACAGAAGTCACCACTACAAGATGCTTCTGCTGTCCAGAAGCCATCATCCCTTGCTAGAACAAAAGGCAGTCCTCTCTCCTGGGCTTCTGGAAGGCAGGCAATATTTTCACAAAGCTGTTCATCCTACTTCAAATGGGATGAATTACTCCTCTTCCTCCACTGATCATTCAGAGAGCCCAGGTCAAGATGCTAGTTCTAGCTAACACCAAGAACGTGCCTTGTGCAAACAGACGAAAAATAACTCTTGTGGATATTGGAAAAATTAAAGATGATCACATCTGACAATATCAAAAGCAAATAGGAATACCTGTTCAAGGACTTTTTTTCTGAGCATCCATCCTGTACTACTGCTTTAATATATCCATCCCTTTGAGTGGCATACAGAGTGAAGAACAATATCTCTCAAAATAGCCAATATTCTTTGGAGAGCTTGGAAAAATTGTGTTCTTGCAAGGCAGACTGGAAGACAGGAAGCAATCTGATAGGCTTATTTGTAACCCTGTACTAGCATCGTGTTTCCTGCTCAAGGAGCAGATAAAAACTTCCCTGAACAATCCTCGTGAGTTGTGAATTATGGATGTATCTCTGCAAACCATTGGGTTTCTGACTGAATGTTAAATAAAGCAGAAGAAGTCACTTTCTTTTTTGTCTTTTCTTTAGTATTTTGATTCCCTGCACAGATCCTTATATCTATTATTTTAACTGGGCTTTTCTATTTCCCATTGTAGTCACCCTTAACCCCACATAGGCATGCAGACTTGCAGCTTTTCTGTATTTCCACTATATACTTTGAATAATGCATGTGTATTCTTCCTAAATATTGATCCTTCCTTTTTTTTCTGAATAGTCAGATGTGCTTATGCATCATAAATATCAATGTTCATACTGCTTTTTACATATAAATATGTTTTTGTTTTTGTTTTTTGTTTTTGTTTTTTTCAGGAAGGACTTGCTGTATCTATTCCAGGCTTGCTTGCCTGCATTGCCTTTCAGCAAGGGTCAGCCACCAGACCCAGCTGCTTTAGCAGCGGCTTGTTCAAATCCTATCAGACAGCCTTTCAGACATACTTCAGCAAAAGTACCCAGGCTTTTGGAGCTCCCCCATATGAAACATATTCTTGTGAAAGTAACCAGCACTCCAGCAGGCTCCCCTCCAGCAGCTGCCCTGGACCAATGTCCTGATGCCATTTGAATATCTCCAGGGATGGAGACATGACCACCGCCCTGGACAATCTTTTCCAGTCCTAAGTCATCTTAACAGTCCAAAAGTGTCTTCTGATTACTGGCACACAGCAACCAGCAATGGTCGGTGAGAGACTTTTGCAAGAACTTGATCATTTCACAGAACAAACTGAGATACCACCCTGTCAAGCCTACCTACCAAGGTTGAGGTACAATGTTACTGAAGTGACACCAAATTGACACCTTCCAGGTTACTCCTTGAGGTATAAAGAGGCTTTTGCAGGTATGTGTCAGCTGGGACTTGTGAATGTGCTGGGGAGAAGATCATGTTGAAAGCTGGTGGGGCACTAGGGCTCAGACAACTCAGTGAAGTTCCCCTCCATCTCTCAGTTGCACCCTGATTTCAGGGCAGTGCAATGACTGCTGGGCACCCAGACCAGTGGGTGGACCCCGGTACCTCCTAGCATCACGCTGGAGCAAGACCTGGGCACCTGGAATGTGTCTGTGCTGGGGACAGTGATGTTCCAGCGCTGCACTGCTGTTGACGCCCAGCCTGTCCCTGCAGGTGGGTTTTGTGCACGGTTTTGGAGTCTGTCCTACAGGCAGGTTTCATGCGGCACGTTGGCTTGGAAGTGAGATGTTTAATAGCTGGGATTTTGAAATGACAGACACACTGTCTGCATCTGGCCTGCCGGAGCTGCCTGGTTGCTCAGGTGTGCAGGGGTGGTGGCATGAACCACAGCAGAGCTCCTGGGCCCATGTGGGCTCACTCGTTCAGTGGGACAGCTGTGTCACGAGAGATGCGTCAGAGCTTGCCCAAGATGGTCATTGTTGGGTCATCCCAATTTTGCTCATTTTCAGTGCAGGAATTGTTTTCTAAAAGTACAATCCCTCTGCAGAAATGCACCTTCTTGATTCAATGCCCTCATAAGGCCTCTATGAGCATCTTCTTTTAATAACATCATATTCTTGAATGCCGGAAATTTCCCTAGAAAATCAACCAGATTTCTCAATTTTAATTATCTTAGGGTTCAGAGCAGGTGATGTGCTGGCACCCGTTCCAGCTGCTCCTTTCAGGCTGTTTTCTCCTCACAGAACATGTCCTGGTGGTGGCACGGCCTGCAGCTCTGCCTGACCCTCGCTCTGCGCCAGGCTGCTGTGGGGCAGGCCAGCTCAGGAGGCACCATGCCTCTGTACCTAGCTGCTATTTAATTAAACAATAAGGCCCTCAGTATTAATAATAAATCAACTTCATGGCAGAAAGAGGGGAAAGAATCTGTTGGAAACTTTATCCCTCCTCAGGCTCTGGTAGTGTCCCCCCACAGACAGAGAAATGCTCTTACTTAATACTCCTGTCTCCTGTCTTCACCAGCATCGAAGTACCTGTTCAAGTACCGCTGAGGCTGGGGTGCACAGCAGGGATGGGGCTGTCAGCATGGCCTGCATTCCTGGCAGCTGCACAAGGTGCAGCTCCTCAGGACCTGCAAGCTGGATGCTGGCTAAAGTGCTTGGATAGCCATGGGCTTGTGCTGGGAAGTGGGAGACTGGAAGAGGATGACGGACATGCCTTCTGTGTTGGCATATGCATTACATGCAATCATTGTATGCACCACAAAACGCTTCCCTCTGGCTTTCCCCCACTCTGGAGACAAAGCTGGAAAGCCTTCTGTAGAGGAGGTAGCTCTTCAGTTTTGAAAACAACAAAAGAAAAAAAAAAAAAAAAAAAGACAAAACCAGAAAAGTATAAGGGCATTTATTGGACGTGGAAGAATTCAATGTGGACCATTCCTGATGCTTCCATTCTGAGGTGGAAGATGACTGGAGTCACAGTCCAGGCCGGGTGACTCCCTGCACGCTGTGGGGTTGGCCCCCGAGGAGCCCTGCGTGCACGAGCCTGCTGGGAGGTGCCATTTACAGGCCCTGCAGCTGCGTTGGGCTCCACAGGTCCTCTCCTCCCAGCTGAGGGGCCGCGGCTGCTGGGCTGTCTGCGGGAGGTGTAGCACTGCCACGGGGATCTGCTGTGCACCCTCTCTCTGTCTCCGTTCCTCCAGCGGCGCGCACATGAGCCACCCCTGCGCTCCTCGTGGTCTTGTGGCAGCCTGCGCATCACCCACTCAATCCGCTGCCTGCAGAGAGAGCAGGTGCTGTTCCGCCTGCCCCAGCACCGGATGCAGGTGTAGCAGAAGCGGTGGGAGCACCGGTCCACATAGGCGGCGTCCGTGATGTTGTCCATGCAGATGGGGCACAGGCTGTCTGCCGCTGCCTCAGCTGGCTCTGCCTGCTGCAGCTGGCTGCTGCTGCCCCTCGCAGCAAGGCTGCTCTCCTCCAGGCATTCCTCAACACCCGACGCCATGTCCTGCCAAGAGAAACATGCCGAATGGCCGAGTGTGCCTTGCGCTAGCAGTGGGAACACAAGGAGAGCCCAAGACCGTGGTGGGAGAGGGGTGGCAAGGGCTTCCCGGAGGGCTCCTGGTGGGCTGAGAAGCAGCGATGGCAGCCTTTGGTGCAGCCTTGGACAAAGGGCCCTGGGCAGGGGGAGCACGTGCAGCTCATGGTTGAGAGGCTGCATCCAGGGCTTGTCAGGAGCTGGGGCAGGGCAGACACAAGTGAGTGGGGCAGGATGGGATGTGCGTCTGCACCCTGTTGGATGTGTGAGGCAGAAGAGAAGGGAAGCCCTGAAGTCCTCCTCACTTGCCCAGTGCTCAAGCCCAAGGTGGGCTCTGGCATCCTGTCAGCAAGCGCTGGGGAAAGAGCTGGCTTGCCTAGGACCTCGGAGTCCCAAGGCTCCATCCCAAACAAAGCCAGAGTTAGCCCAGTGTACCTGAAGGAGGTGGTTAGAAAAGGCACAGCAATGCACTGGGAGCCTTCAGCACTGCTCACAGCCCCAGCACGCTCTTTGTGTCCACAGCCACGGGACGGCCACTCAGTGGGAGCCTCAGCACCCCACAGCCAGGCAGCAGGGACAGCAGCACTGGCAGGGGGCTGCCTTGGCTCAGTGTCTACAGCTGTCGCTCTCCGCAAAGCCAACACTTGGCCAGCACAACCACAGTCCTACTCGAGCCTGCACAACTTGCGTGTGTGCCTGCACGAGCCTTGGATGAAGTCAGCGAGGACAGAGCCTGCGGCCTCTGCAATATATAGAGGTCACACGCAGTCACAGTCAGCACTGGCAACATCACCAGGGTTTCTGTGGCTACCTGCTGAAGTTGCCCAGCAAGGATGGCAAACTCCCCAAAGAGGGAAAGCCTGCCTCACAGGGTATTGCCATCCTCTTGGCAACTCTCTCATCTTCAGGCATCTTGGGTCCTGTGGTGAGAGACCAGTGCCCCCTGAGCACCAAGGCCCAGCACTGGGCAGGGGAGCAATGCATGCAAGTGAGCACTGCTGACCTCCTCAGTCCCATCAGTGCACAGATTCAGAGGCTCCTCCAAGGGCTGTCAGAGGAGAAGGACTCAGCTGGGAAAAGCAGAGGGAAAGCCCTTGAGAGGACAGAATGGCTGAGAGTGGAAGGGACCTCTGGAGGTCATCTTGGAAAATGTCCACACTCCAGCCAGCTCCCCTCCAGCAGGCAGCCCAGGACCATGTACTGGGTGGACTTTGAACCCTGCTGCATATTTGCTAGATGCACAAGGAAGGGAAAATAGAATTACCACAGTTTTCCACTAGTTTAAAATCTTTCCCTGGGAAGACACAATGCCACTTGTGCAGGCAGAGTGACTCAGAGCAGCAGGCGCATTGCCAGGATGCCCTTTTGCATCTGGCAGGACTGTGAGCATGGGGAATCACCCCAGATGAGGGCACATGCTGGTGAAAGAGAGATGGTTTGGTCAGGCAGGATCCAGGCACAGCTGCCTGCAGCCTCGAGAGCACAGCTGGGAGCTCAGCACCAGGGGCAGCACCACTCCAGGGCCCCAAATCAGAGAATATGTTTGGTGAAACTGCAATTTCCACTGTGGAAATGGAAGCTCAGGAACACACACAAGTGATCCCCAACTGTCTGAGATACAGAAAAATTCCTTTCTGAACCTGCATTTGATTTAGCCCCAATAACATGAGGAAGACGTACAAACCAGCACTTGGGACAATTTCCTCCATAGCAGGAAACCTGCCTAATGCCTTACCTGTTTGAGACCAATAACAAATGCTTCTGAGTAAAAATATAAAATACAGCAGATAAAAATGATGCCTCATAAGAGAAAAGAAAATCCCTACAGGTCCTTCTCAACATATTACCTAGTGATCGGATGGCTCTAAGTTCCCCTACCACACCTTCAAGCAGATCATAAAATAAGGAGAGCAAAATAGTTTATTTGCTGCTTTTCTAATCTTTTGCAAATTGAGTTTTATATGTGTTTTCCTATTTTGAACAATGGTAAAAATATCAACTGTGCAGAAAGGGTAGCATCGGGGGGACACAGAAAACAGAGAGAGTGGAGAAAAATAGAACCAAGTACAGATGGCTGACTGGACAGAAAGGCACATTTTTCTCTGCATTTGGGACGCTGCCAGCTGGGTTATACTGCTGACTTAAACCAAACCATTTGTTGTAAATGGGGTAGATCTTTTAATAGACTCATGAAGGTAAAGGATTGAAAGGATCCTAAGAGATTGTTCGGTCCAGTTTAAAGCAAAGCTAAATGGTCCCTGAGAAACTATTTTTAAGTCTCCAGTGATGGGGACTTACAGCCTAAGCAGCCTGCTCAGTGTTGTGTTGGCCTTACTCTAAGAAAATGGTTATGCAGCTGAAAATTAACTGGATAGTGAGCCAGCCATAAGGACCTTCCTGTGAATTCATCAGCAAAATTGAAATATCTCACTAATTTTGCCTGGATGCATTCAGCAGATTTCCTGCACTTTTTCAGGTCCCTGATCAAATGAATGTGGTACAGAGAATAAGGTATTTGTGCAGGGAGTAAGGCTTAGAAGTTGCCATTGGTACTCAAGCAAAAAGAAATTATTACTTCAGAGGATGGATCTTCTTGTTTAATGTGCTTTCAGTAGCAGTTTATAAAGCACTTGATACAAACACTGGAATGAGAGGTGAAAAAGTTACAGATACCTGCAAATATTTTTCCTTCTTCAAAAAAGTTAAGTGTAGCTATTAGCAAAAATACCACAGCAAAACTGTGGAGGCAGAAACCTCAGCAGTTTCTTGTCTTCAGAGACAATTTCATCTTGTATTCACCAGCTAACAGTAATGATCTCTTGTCTAGGAATTGTAGCTTTACCATGGCTTACTATGAATCATAACCACTTGCCCCCCTGGGAATAAAGAACAAGGAGGGAATAAGCAAGGAACACAAAGACATTCTTCCCCTTTATCAGATTACTAGCTGAGCACTCAGGATACATCCTGTCTCTGCTTAGCATGGTCAAGAAATAATACTTTATATTTATGAGAGTGTCAAAACAGTGCTGACTCATTTTATTCATGAGAACGTGGCAATAATTTCAGATATTATGAACAGGCAATAAATACTTGTCAGTAACTAGCTGTTTCCACCCTGTTTTTTGTTTGTGCAATAAGAGAAATTTCAGCACAGAGAAGTGATGAAAGGCTGTTGGTTTGGGGAAATCTCTCAATCAAGTGTGAAATTATTGATTTATAAAAAAATTGTTATGTAAAATGTTTTGTGTGTGTACATATATATATATATATATATATATAAGCCCACAGTAAATGTGAGGATTTGTAAAGTACTGATTGCAGTGCCCATGACCTGAGTAAGAAATGTGACTGCAGTCCCTGATGGATGCCACCAGTCACTGGCTGTTGGGTGGACATCGAGTCTAGCTGAACACCACTCGTTGAATCTGAGAGTCCTACCAGTTTTCCACCCAATTAACCATTCGCTTATCCAGGCCTTACTTCACCAGTTTGGCTTGGATATTTTGGGAAACTGTGTCAAAAATCTTGTAAAGTTTGAGGTATATATCATCCACTGCTCTTCCCTCATCCACAGAGCCAACAAGAAAATCAGGCCGGTCAGAGATGATTTGTCCTTAATAAATCAATGTTGGATATTCCTGATCACTTTCTTGTCTGTCCTGTGCCTGGATATATCTCTCCACAGCCAGAGGTTAACCTGGGGTTAAGTCTATAGATACCCTGACCCTCCTCTGGCCCTTCTTGAAAATAGATGTAGCATTTGCCTTTTCCTCCTCATCAGAACCCTCTCCCGAACATCATGTCCTTTCAAAGAGGATAGAGAGAGGTCTCGGGTTGACATTAGCCAGCTCTTTCAGCATTCTTGGAAGATGACTTGAGCATATGCATCTCTAATTCGCTTGAGTGGTCCCTAATGTAATTTTCTTTTAATGTGAACAATGCTTCCAGGCCTTGCCACTCTTGTAGATTAATCTGATGAGAAATGTATTTGCTTTTGTTACAGGTACTACAAATTGTTCTAGATGAAGCTGTGGCATTGCTTCCACACCTCAGCTTGCGAAAGCTTTTTTCTCAACAAAAGCTTCAGTTGCTTTTGAAAATGGCAGGATTTACATTCAGTCTTTGTTGGTTTTATGCTTTTCATAGATTTTGACCAGCCATTGCAACAGTAGAGGATGTCATGTAGCTATAGTTATTAAAATCTTTTGGTCCTCTCCCCTGACTTGGTATTTGGGGAATTTGTATGAATGAATGAATAAGTGTTTCTGACTCAGATAATAAAAAGATCAACAAATTTCACCAAATATGTTGAAATCTTCAACATCCAAGATTAAAATAACAGGCCAAGGTCATCTCTGGGACAGACACAGAGCCTACTGGCTTTGTGAGGCCTACATCTTTGAACCTCCTCAGTTTTCCTCATGAGCCGAGTGCCTGGTCTAGATGGCTGTGTGACTCAAGTGTCACGACTTAAAAATACTAAGCATTTACTGAATGAGGAGAGCTGGACTGGCTTAGGAAATACAAATTTTCACTGTGGCAGAAGGTAAAGCCAGAACAGAGTAAATAGTGGCATCTGTAATTTCACATGCACATCAGAGAACAGAATTTGCTCACATTATAAGCAATGTATAAAAACATATTTTTTGTTGCTACTGAAAGCTTTAACAAGCAAAACTAAGACCTGATGTTTCTTTATACAAGTGTTTCACAGTGAAATAAGTCATGATAATGCATTGAGCAGATAAAGTTGTTGGAAATAATGACAAATAAATTACTTGGTACATTGTTTTGAGGTCCAGAAGCTGAGAAGAAGCTGGAGATTTATCTGTGTGTAACTTGGACAAGATCTTGTTGACAGCTCCTACTGGCTTGCTAACGATACTTTCTAAATTATTTTTAGTAGTTTATGTACTTAGTCTCATAGTCATATCTGTACAAAATGTAATACATATATGAGAGTGTATCATTCTTCACTGGGATGTGAAGATGCCCAAGCTCAAATTAGTCAAGGAAAATCTTCTTTCCCAGAACTGTGGCAAATGATAACTCCTCTTGTCACATTTACTTTCATATTGAAAAAGGAATGCTTTACAGTTGAACTTTCCCTTTGTACAGATCCCTAGTCAGAAAAGGGCTACAATTTGTAACCGCATATAGAAGGGTGGAGCAGGATACATTTGGCCATCAACCAGGGGGTTTCAAGGGAGAGGTTTGTCTTTTGTATATTAATAAACTGAACTGAACACTTAATCTTAGGCTCATTGATTGACTTCTAATTAACAGTGGCCTGGATTTCAGACCTGCTAAATACGAATACTTTGCAAGTATGTTGCTGAATGTGAATTACTTTGCAAGTGAAGTGGGCTGCAGGTAACTGCAGGAAATGAGAATTTGGTGAACTGAGATTTATGGAAATTTAAATATTATGTAACAAATTTCAACTATTTACTCCATGTTTAAGCAACATAATTTAGAGATATTATTCTGAACTACAAATGATCTGGCAAACCCATGTCCCAGAGGGACAGTAACACTCTTGTAGGTAGCTAGGGACAGACTCCATGTGCTGTGCAAGAGAAAATGGATGCCTTGCCATGCATTGAAACAACTGTGGTTCACTGTACTCTAAAGCCCCCTTTCCACATTGTCAGTGATTGTTATAGGAATCACCACACTCAGCTTTATTTCATAGCTCTTCTTTATTTCATAGCTCTTTTCTTTCTCTCAAGAAAGACACCTTGATAATCCTCATTGATAATGGGGCTTGCAAGATCTTCTCCTGAAGTTCTTCCTAATGTTCAGGAAGCAGTCCCAGGTGACTATGGCGCCCATGAGAGTCAAAATAACCCATGCAAGCCTTGTGAGGACGTGTCTCAAATGTAACCCCAAGAGCTGCTGCTACTTTAGGTGACTACACACCCATTGTCAGGCCACTGTCATTCACATTTGTGAAACTAGCATAGTAACGTGTGTTTTTCACTCCTTTCAGTTGTCTTGTCTGGACAGAAATATCTTTGGCTTCCTTGTTGCCCAGGTAAAGGAGATCTGGGTCTCTACGGAGAAACAAACAAACAATAGATAGATAGATAGATAGATAAATAAATAAATAAATAAATGTCGTGTATACGTATATAGTATATGAATGTTTATATACAATTTTATATTTTGTTTATTTATATAATATTTAAATATAATATAATGCATATATAAATGAAAATAAAAAGAATGAGTAGTTCTACCAAGATGCCCTAAAACTGTTGTTTAGAACACCAAAGCATCTTAGCCCACCACAATTTATTCTAGTGTGAACAAACAAAGAAAATTGAAGTTAGTGCCAAGCCTTTACTTGCATATTCCTCTGTCACTCCGGGGACTCTTCCTATGCTGTGCACATCGGGGGGGAACAGTTTTGTCCTATAAGCTTCCACAGGCAGCATGTCTCTAGCGCACATGAATAATGGAAAGGAAATCAAATCTGTGCAGCTTTTTATGAAATACATATCGAAGAGCCAAAATGCCCTAACAGCCTGAAATCTCATTGCTTTTGCCTGGAATTGAACTCAAGTGCTTTGCCATTCACTAGCTGAGCATGTTGCAGTGCCTAGCGCCATGTGGGACCAACTCCAAAGTGTTTAAATACAATGGCTGAAAAATGAAATGAAGGCGAAGACTTACAAAGCAGATACAGCCAGGAGAATGCTTCTGAAGGCACGGAACAGCTTGTCAGGGAAACACAATACAAAAAGCAGGTTATTATGCTCTATCATTGACCCTGACTTTTGTTTAAAGATCTGCTTTTTCTGCAAAAGTCTTCAGTGTGCCAGGGCTGAGGGTCACCAGAAGCTCAGCATCACCAACTCAGAGGATGCGGTTTTCCAATTTAAGAACAAAATAATAACAACGCTCAAAATGGTTGTAACAACAATAACTGCATACATGTATCAATGCATGCCCACAAACCCAGGAATGGATTGGATCCTTTGTTAATCCTTACAGTGTGTTGTCAATATGGTGTGTGAATCTGCTTCACACAATGCTTAAATCTCTTGTATCTCAGTGTTGTGGGGAAGATTCGTCCTGTCACGTTGTTGTGTGGGTTGCCCCCGGTTGTAAATCAGCTTTATTCCTCCCATCTCCTCCAGTGAGATCCAACTGTACCTTCTCTGAGCTCTCCCAGTTCAGAAGCCCATATACCAGCCAGACCCCATGCACCCAGGGCAGAGAGCCCAGGGCAGTAGCCACAGCTACTCTCAGCTTTGTTTTTGCCCTAAAATGCATCCCTTAACACAGGGACAATACAGAAAGCAAGCACAATGCCAGTGAAAAAGATTGTTTTGTTCATTTGTTTGCTTATTTCCTAGATGTTTCTGCTCAGTCTACAGATGAAAACTTGAGAAGTTGGATTGTGTCTAGGGACACACATGCCAGTGCTCCAGCGTGGCAATTTCTGTCGTCTACTGTGGTTGTTATCCTGGCACTTATAGCCCCCTATGGGGAATCCTGTGAACACATTTGGGATGTGAGTATAATTCTGCTGGCTTCTCCTATTCACCTGGAAATGGCATTTTCTCTTTCAAATACATGCCAGAGATGGACAATGCACACAGCTCTGATGCAGTTTGTTCACAGGGGCGAGGTCACCTACAACTCCATAAAATGAAGCCACTTGCTTTCCACCACTTGATTGGCATTCACAGAATACTGAGCTTTTGGAGCCAGATTCACTGTTTTTCTGAACGCACATGACTATTGAACACAACACTCGCTAGAACCATATTTTGCATTGAAAGGGCCAAACCACTTTTATTTGCAACTGAGTGCAAAATTATGT
Organism: Netta rufina; assembly: GCF_964035555.1. NCBI lineage: Eukaryota > Metazoa > Chordata > Aves > Anseriformes > Anatidae > Netta > Netta rufina. Next base: position 26,805,897 of record NC_140124.1, on the reverse strand, counting down.
TCCGTGTCATTTTTTATCTTAATTCTATGATCACCGTAGTGGCATGCCTGCCTTTCTGCTTCCTACAGAGCAGGGGGAAATGGGACAAAATGCACTCACCCCTCTCGTTTCACATGATCCCATATGTGACACAAAATCCCCACATGTATGAGAAGCTCGGAGTTAACCAAGTACTTGTGATTTCTTAATGTGCTGAGAAGCTGCTGTGACCTGCTGCCTCCTTGCATTTGTATCTGAGAGTTGAAATAGAGGGTGGGAAAGAAAAACTGTCTGCAGTTGCAAGTAATCCCTGGAGACTCACTCTTTTTCTCTTTCCTGCCTAGCTGCTAGCTGGCTGTCCTTGCTCTCTGCCCAAAGCTAGAAGCTAAGCTAAAACTCCAGCATCAGAGAAAGTTTGGAAAATGCAGCTTCTGTTCTGTCCAGCACATTTGTGCCTTTCTATAAAATTGTGTGCCAGCAGGATCAGCAAAAGGAAGAGGTTAGAGAGACCCAGTCCCTCCAGGGATTGTTCACCTTCAAAGTGTTTTCTCTGCCTTCCTTTTTAGACCTGAAACCTCAAAAGAGTGGATAACTCCCACTCATTGAACTCAGGTGTTTATGGGCTAAAAAGAGCAAAATGTTCAATCAGTCATTATTTTTCTTGCCTTGGAAGAGACCACCAGAACTGCAGAGCAGTGGGAAGGACAAGAGCCAAAACCTTGTGAGACTTGGGGGAGCCCCAGACTGCCCTTGTGCTCTGTACCAGGGGAAAGGAGCTGGATTCATTTCCACGCATATGCTTACAAGCTCTTTGTGGTAATAAGGTCTCTCTGCATCACCTGTGGTTGGATTAATGCAGCTGATGCCAGGGGAAACTCCCTGCAGAGCCTTTGTTACCCCAACAGGTCCCTCTCTTCCAGTTGCCTCCATGCTGCTGACCCTCCACAGCCTGATCCTTGCACCAGGGCATCTCCTGTCCTGCAGAGGATATCCAAGGACTGTAGTATTTAGACATCCTCTGTTGACAGTCAGGCAACATATCTTTAGCAGGTCTTTTTCTGTTCTCACTGCCCGGGACCCTACAGGTAGCTAGTGCTTAGCTATTCCCTGTCAGATGGGAAATTTTGCAAAGCTCTGGAAATCTTTTGAAATTTCAGTAGTACCACATGGTGTCAGTCTGCAAAACTGGCAAGAATCTACAAAATGGAGAGTACTACACCCTCCGATTACTTCTGTAATGATCAGATTATGGAAGAAGAAATGTGGGAAGCCGCTGTTATCAATATGTGTGTACTTGTCTTCACTTCTGTTCCTGTGCGTAGCCTTGTGCACCTGGTTGGAGCTTTTAATAACACCAGGATGTGATGGAACAGACTCAGAAATAAAGCAACAGGAGCAGGTAGGTCAGCCAGGACCTACTATAGAAGATGAGGGGTGTAACCAGGTGTACAGATGTCACATGCCCAGGATCCAGGCAACTGAACTGAAACTTCTCATCAGTTCTGGCTGCCCCTGCTCCTCTTGTCTATTTTCTTTTTTTTTCTCTTCCTTACAGACACCTCATCTATCCTTTATATGTTGTCACTGATGCTTGGTTCTGTATTGACTTTGCTGAGCATGAATGCTGTGGATGACTTGATGAAGGTAAGATGGAGTCTTAAGGTTTATTTTGCTTATTTTCTATTGTAAGTCACAGCCTACGTTAAGAAACAGAGACAGAAGGTGGAGACAGAAGGTGTTAACACAGAGTTCACAACGTTCTTTGCTGTTGTTCCTCCAAGACTCCCTAGCCACCTCTCCCCTGTCAGGAAAGTGTACCAGTTTGTGGTGATCAGGCAAGTGAAATTCAGACCAGAGTTAAAAGAAGAGTCACAGTTCTCAACGCTGACTTTGGGCTCCTGTTCTGCTGCTTCATTCTGAAGGGATGGATGCCTGCAGGATGATGAAAGGCTGGGTCAGCTTTGAGGAAGGGAGTATCCATCCCTTGAGAAACACTAGTACAAGTGGAAAAAAAAAGGGGGGGGGGGGGGGGGGGAAGAGAAAAAAAACAGTAGGAATACATTAGATGGCAGGGTAGAAAACTGCTTATCTCATTAACAAGGAGAGAACTAGCCTCTTTCAAACCTTCAGACTTTGAAAGGTATTTTCATAAGTCTTCTCAAAACAGTCCTCTCTACAGCTAACAGACTAACAGTGTGCATTTGCTACACTCTTAAGTCACAAAATGATGGAGATTTGGTAAAAATGAAAACAAATGGTGAGCAAAACAGGTTTGTAAAATTTTAGTGATTTTAGCATTATAAGAAGAAAATCAGAGATGGCATGAAAATGTTTTTAAGATCCTGCGCTTATACTGTCACTGCGGGTCTCAGGAGAAACAGTACCTAGGGGGTCAGAAGGTAACAGGCAATCCTGACTGCCTAATGCTCCTCACTTTTTTTTTTTTTTTTCCCCCAAATCCTTTTCTTCTCTAGACAATGCAAACACTTTTTCCAACCAATATCCCATCAAGAGCTCCCGCTGTGTTAAATGTGTCTTACCCTGAGATTCACACTTTGGTGCTATGCAGCGAAGTAATGCCATTGCTTCACTGAATCAAGTCTTTCATTGCTCAAAGGGGTTGTCACCTCTTTGACAATGTCAAAATTAACTGCTTCACAGCAGGGGAGGTCTTAGAAATAAGATAACAGGCACTTAAGACATAGAACTGTTAATATATGGCCCTTTTTGTAAGGATTTTCACCTATAAGAAAAAAAAATTACCTCTGAGACGGGGAACAAATGTTCTTTAAAAAACTGCCTCCTCTTCATTCCTAATGCCTAATAGCCTGTATTATTTCAAATATGATGTCTCTGATATTAAAGAGGTACCTTCTTCACCAACAGAGGGGCCCAGCAGGACCTACATGCCAAAGGACAGCACGGTAAAAAGTGATTGAAGTGTTGCCAGCAACTGCCTCCTAGCAAAGAAAGGAGCATGTTATGAAAAGTAAAGTCCATTTTTTCTCAAGGAAAACACATGCTCCCAGTCGGTATTAGTTAAGAAGAAAAATGCTAGGAAAATAGTATGGACACAACATAAACTGCCTCTCTGGAAATGGGATCTGCACAGAGGATCTGTGACCCACCAAGCACTCTTCTGTAGACTTCAGCCAGGTTTATTTAGCTTGGGAAACCACATTTTTTTCTGCCAGAAATCAGACTTTTTTTCCAGTTCGTCTATGACATCTAATAAATGATGCTTTATTCACAAAAGGGAATGGGACAGAAGTACAAAAGAAAATAGGAACACTTTGAAACACTGGGGTTTTTTTCTTCTGCAGGTGTAAGCTGCACTCACATTACCGTGGTATTGCTAGCAGCTGGCACGATTTAAACCATTCTGTGTGTTCTGTATTCCCAGCCACTGCCAAACAAAAAGACATCCATTCTGCAAAGAGCACTGAGCAAAGTCAGCACAGGGCAACACACTCTCCAACTAGGATAAAATGAGCTATTTTCAAAAATACACCGTATAAAGGACTCTCAAGGCACCAGCAAAAATTGCAATTGTGTTTGGATCCAGCTTTCCATTTTCAAAATGCCTTTTTATGGGCTTACATGGCAAAAATCTGATGATTGTTAGTGCAGTGCACATATCCTTACCATGGGCTGCTTTTCCATGCTCTTACTGGCAGAAGAGCTTCATTACTTTGAAAGCCAGGCCTCCAGTCCCCATCTGAGCAAACTCACTACTGTCCTCTTTTGTCTCAGCAGTTCCACATCCCTAGCATAAAAAAATCTAGTCAGTTACACAAGTAGAGCATCAGCCACAGCAGCATGTGATCCTGGCTCTGCGTGTGTATAAAGCAGAGATACACACAGATGTACGTGTACATGACCAAAGCTTTTGGGGCCTCCATTTGTTACACATTGAGTTTAGTTGGTACATTTCTAGCACAGTAAATCAAACATAAAAATCAAGAACAGTCTTCAAAACAATATTTTTTCTTCAGTTTTGCCTTGAGCGTTCGGTAATAGCAGCTATTTCAGTAGATGTTTAAAAATACCCATTTTCATTAAAAACAATAGGTACAGAGATTGGTATAATCATCTAAAAATCTGTGCAATGAAAACTATCAATGAGGAAAACCCACTGTAAGCAACAGTGACTCTCAATAAAAGGACAAAAAAAAAAAGTGAGATAAATTAAGAGAATTGGTTTTTTATTAAGTCCAATGAGTCTTAGTTGCTACAGAAACTTTATCTGGGGAAAAAATAATATGCATATATATATATATATATATATATATGAGACAATAGGAGACCCTGGAGTTATGTAAGACAGCCCACTGGTAGTTGCCATTTCCTTAGAGTTTTAACCAACTTCCCCCAAGCTAAACCAACGAGTGACATGGCCTGTGCCAAAACACTCACAGCATGAATGGGTGTTTTTATCAGAGCTATGGCATGAGGTTTGCTCTGAGGTTTCTGTTTGAAGAGACACGCAGTGCCTGGCCAAAGGAGCCAGACTGCTTGTGGGGATTTGGTGGTGATGCTCCCCACCTCACCACTCTGCAAGTGCCACTCTCTCCGAGGAGAGAGAGACAGCTGTCCTTTGGGTGCTCGTCAGCTTTCTGTATCACCAAGAAAAACTATTTATAATATACTATAGGCATGTTAATCATCAGGAAAAGCTATAGTGTACTATAGGCATGTTAATCAAATAATCTTGAGTAGGAGGAGGAGGAGGAAAGAAAATGACATAATCCCCTATGGTAAAATAAGACACTGTTCCTGTGTTCAATCAGAAGGAACAAAATGAAGGCAAATAGAGAGGGAAAAGGAAGGTTTCCTTTGCTCCTGGGCAGGGGAGGACCAATCACCACCTTTGGCAGTGGGCACAGCCTGCCAGCCAGCTGAGGTGGGTTTCCTCTAGGAAGCATAGCCTTAAGTACACATTTTGCTGTTTTACCTTTTCCCATCTGTGCTCATAACCTTGCCTGGTGAGAAAACCTTGAGCTCTGTGGCATGGACAATACATCCATTCCCTTCCTCAGGGTGCCGGGATGCATTCAAAGAGCCACAACACCCCTCCTTTGCCGCATGCCCCACACCAGAGCATGGGGCTCATGTCAGGGGATGTCTGCTGATGTCCCTACACCTGCACAGTCCCTGGCAAAGAGCAGAGGGGATGGGGGATGCTGCAGGCAGCATCAAGGTCTGTGCTGACACCGAGCATCCCAGCACTCACCCCACACCACCCCTGTGGTGTGCAGCGGGTATGTGCCGCGGGGGTGCTGGTGGGAAAGATGTGCTGCATGTGACTCTGCTCTGCTCAGGGTTTCGTGCCAGTCCTTCAGGTTGAGGGCTGTAATTAAAAAATTAAAGGAAGAAAAAATCTACCACTTTCCTGAAGAAAACTGCTCCTCTAATGCTCATTAGGCTCATTTGTGAAGCAAAACATCCCCAGGGGACAATTCCGCACTTATAAAATAAACATTTTCCACGCATGTGGTTAAGGACCCTCATAAAATATGTAACGAGGCATTTCTGTTCTGAATACGCCTGGCTTCCTGGCATGAAAGTACTTGTGGAGAGCTGAATTCAACTGTGGAAGAAGCGAGGGAGATAATAAAGCAACTGTGGATTAAAGACAGAGATAGGCAGGGAATCTGGGGATCGGCTCCCCTTCTATTGGTACGTATTTCCATGGGGAACAGAGCTTTTAGAAGGATACAGGTTGTTTTCTTCAATCTGTAAATCAGACAAAAACAAATCTCAGCAGATCATTGCTTAAAATTTCTCTTTCTTTTGACTCGCTGTAGAAATCAGAATACCGACGGTTTATGCTTTCATCTCTTTGAGGTTTTCCCCACAAGCACCCCCCTCTTTCTGCAAGCTTTTGTGAAATTTCTCTTTAGTGAACACGTCGAATCCCTGTGTTTTGGATTGCTGTTTCCTTTCCTCCTCAGGACTGCCATGCATTTTCTGGAGGAGCAGAGGCGAGGCAGTCGGCAGTCAGCCTTCTGGCATTTTAGAAAAATCAATGGCACCTGTCAGCAGAGCTGCCTGCGACTGGCAGCAGAAATAACAGAGAGCAGCAACCAGCCTCACGAACTCCAAAGTGCTCCTTCTCCATGGTTAAAATGCAAAGCTCTCCTGTTTTCCCATGTAGCACTTTTAATTACTTGGGCTCTCCTCTACCGACCCGTGGCACACCGTGTCATTAGACAAATATTGTTCATTATTATATCAAACGTGATGAACCCATATGATCACTTCACAGAAATGCAGCTCTTTTTTCTCCCTTTTGTGCTGTCTGCCTAATGTGAAACCAAAACACCAGGGCTACACTAAATAATAGATAAGTAGTATTTAAACTGTATGAATAATTTATTTTTATGTCGTGCAAAAGGGAGCCTCCTCTCTGCCTCTACAATGCTTGTCCAGGTTGAAGAAACAGTTTGTTTGACCTCAAATTGAATGCTTTGTTTCAATTTTGAGGTGGAAATTTAAAAATAATTTTATATACCTTGGGAACAAAAAATCAAACTGATGTATTTAAAAATGATGAAAGAAATGCCTTGACTTTCATAGTGCTACTGCTCACATTTCAATGTGTGATTTGATGTGAATTCAGGAATACTTCTGAAACTGAAATTGTTCATAAACAGACATTTTTATCAACTTGTGAACTAAACTTTTTTCTAAACCACTGCTCTCACTGCCAACATCGCTCTTTGTCCCTTTGTAAGCACCAGTATTTCTGGTACATGTGACCTGGTAAAAAGCAATATTTTAACATAGGGCACAATTAAAATTTGTTCCAAAATGTGCTTAAACTTTCTACAAGAACGTTCCCTATAAAACACTTGAAATACCCAGATGAAAGCATTGCTCAGTACAGTAACAGGGAATGCGTATTTGACCTAATATGAGCCCACTTTTGATATTAACTATAGGGAATGTTATACAACCCACTTCAGAATGTGTTAGCAGTTTAGAGATGATGCCTTCTTTTATGTAAGTTGCTTTTTTATTGTCATCAAAGAAGCAAGGCTGCAGAGAGGGAATGCCGCTTTCAAGAATCCCATCTGGGACAGCAGTCATGAAAACTTTTTCTTTTCCAGTGTTTGTTTCCTTAAGTAAAAAATAACCAACATCATTTTATAATTATTATTATTAATAATAATAATAGAAGATGTTCAGTCTTTTCCTACTTTTCTTTCAATTCTTTTTTTTTTTTTTTTTCCCCGTCTCCAAAAATGTCAGAAATGTCAGCTGAATTTGCAAAGGCTTTTAACCTAATCAGATTTCCATTTTTGGTCAGTAGAGTGCTCTAGCAAAACAAACAAAAAAGCATGCTGCTGTGTAAGAAGGGATTGTCTGTGGATCCGTATCCTATATTAATTTTCACCTTCTTTCAAATTTCCAGCACGCCTGGCTGTTTAGCCATGTCTTCTTGCTAGTTCTCACGTAGGAAGAGCTGATGCAGCTGCCTCTTCAGCATACTTTGGGCCAGGCTTTCTGCTCTGCTTTCTGAAGCATTCCCAGGAGAGGTTTAGTATCTAACATTAAGGTCAAGTCCATAAAATCTACCCTGACAGCAGTACACCGCCCAAGCTGTACAGCAAAGCACACAGACCTTAGAGAACACCATCCTCAGCATGCCCAAGTAATTTAAAGCCAGGCTCCTTTGGACACATCAGGACAGGTCTGTGAGTTACCTGAGCACACCCTTTTGCTCTGCCAGCTCTCTGCTGCCTTCAGCTCAGCTGTGTGGCTCTGTGCTCAGCACAGCAGCTGCCTCACTGCTCTGCCACAGCGAGGCTCCCCTGGTGCACAGCCGAGCAAACCCCTCACCTGCTGGGCCTCCCCTGCTCTGTTCATAGTGCTGTCCCCATAATGTCAGGGTGCCTTGCAGGCAAAGTTCAGGAAACTGATACAGTGAGAACCCCAGAGTGGGAAAGATGCTAATTTTCCCAGCTCTATTAATACATCTATATGTATGTGTGTTGAAAGTATTCATGCAGCGCGTGGGTTTCCAAGAGCACTAAGTGCTTCTAAAAACTGGCACTTCTCTCTGTACGTTTTTTGTTTCTCCAAAGCCCTTTGTAGCCCTTCCTAAGTAATTAAAATGTATTTTAATAATTATTAAATGTTTTAGAGGAGGAGTTTGCTTTTGATCAAGTTGACACAAAACGTAGCACTCCCACATGGCAGGCATTTCACCCTCTCCTTTTATCAGTGTCTTGCACTCCTCTGCTGCAGGTTTGAGCAGATGGAGTTTGGAGTTTCAATCCACCAAATCAGTAGAGCTGCCTGTGTAAGAGCGAGGTAAAGGAGGAGGAATTGGGACTGTTGGACTAAAACACACCCAGTAGTGACTGAACTAATGTTGAGGAAAGTAGAACATATTTTGTACTTCTTTGCTGTTGCGAATATTGCAGCCAGCCTTTTGCATTTGCTGGTCTTTCTGTTGTTTCTCATGGGCTGTGGTGCCAGGCAAGGCAAGCAGGACTGCAAAGGAGAGACAAAATGGTGACAGCTACAAAGTACCTGTCTGTATGAATGCACATGTCCCCTGATAGGTGCAGTGCTATTTATGGTGGAAATAATTTCTGTTCATCTAGGGCCTGGAGCTCTGCTCATTTATGTAACTTTGATATTCAAGGGCTGAAATTGCCTTAATAGAGCAGGGAAAGGATATTTTAATGTAACATTTCATATCTGCACACTGCTTGCTCTGTACAGAGGCATCTTTGCCAACCCAAATGGAGTCCTTGGAAGTGCCTGTCTTCTAGATAGATGGAACTACTAGAGTATCACGACTACTAAAATTGCTTGGATATTAGATTCAGATAATGTTGCCAGTGCTCAGAGATCATATTCAAAGAGAGGAAAACAACAGGCATACTAATGCCCTGCCTTTCTGAAGAATATCAAGCTTTCACTGTAAAGGTACTATGTCATTTGTTTGTTTACCTAATGAGATCTAATCAATATTAGCTTCAAAAATCAGCTTGGGTAATATTAGCAGTTGGCATCAGAATACAACCCATACAGTACGTGGCTCATGAAGCCCTTTGCTGTGGGAAGATCCCATCTTGCCTTCTTAAAACTAATTGCCAGAGGTGCCACTGACAATAGCCAGGCTCATCAGCCAAAGCCAAAGTGATGTGATGTGCACTATAGCCTGGGTACTCCATGGCCTCCCAGCCTCTTCTGGTCTGCCCCAGCTTGCAGAGGCAGAGAGCTGTACAACCCCCTCAAAGGAGAATCCTTAGAGAACCTCTAAAAGAAGAACCCCATGAGTAAGCCTAGTCCCAGCCCCCAAGAGCCTGGCAGAGCACAGTGGGGAGAGGATGCATCACTGATCAAGAGAAAAAAATGTTCTTCAGCCTTGTCAACTGAAGAAAGGGTGGGAGAAGAACTGCTGTTTCTCCTTATCTGGTGACAAATTGGAGGATACTTCAATTACCTCTCCTGCCCCATCTTTTGACCCCAAATAGCACTGCTGATGAAGTGGTACCATTTTATTTTAATGTACACAATCTGAGAACGTAGCTAAAGCTAACAATGGAAACTAACTTTTTTTTTTTTCTTTTGAGGATTTTTTCCTGATTGACCTAAAATGAATTTTTTTTCCAGAATTTTCTTCCACAATAAATTTTAACCTTAGTTTTGCTTCATCTTGTATCTTTGTTTGTTGAAGACAGAACAAAACTACAGAGATACCACTGAAATGGAAACATGATTCCCTCCCAGCTTAAACACCTCTGCTCTTCCCTGAGGAAAATTCTTTCAGCAAGAAGTCACAGCAGCTCAGCTGTCCTAGCTTTAGGACAGAGGTAAACTCAGCCAAAACAATTGCTTGGAGCTGAAACCTTCCTTCTCACAGGCAACCCAAGGATTTCTTTCTCCTCAGCTCACGTTGTCTTTGGAGGACTCTTCCTTTCTTCTCTCTTCAGTGGATAGCAAAGGCAATATTTGCTAATCTATATTTTTCAGAAATGGTTGAGGCAACAGTCACAAGCTGAAGAAAGGGGAAGGCCAGTTGCATACAGGAAAAACAAATTCACTACAAGGGTGGTCAAGAACAGGAGTACATCATCCAGAATTGTGAAGTCTCCAGACTTGGAGACATCCAAAGACCAACTAGAAATGGCCCATACAACCTTGAACTTGCTTTGGAGCAGGGCGTTGGAGGAAATGGCCTCCCTTCCTACACAATTCTGTGATCTTAAAAACCAGTAAAATACAAAAGTTTTTTTTTGCCTGATGTATTCTGATACTGTGCAACAGGCTTTTAAAATTATAAAAATAACATTAGGTAAATAGAAGTTCCCCCAGTTCTCGGCTGCTTTTGCAACAATAAATCTGTTAAATGTTATTTTTCATTGGAAGACCATGAATCAGTGTCCTTGAAAATACTCTATCCATTTTGTCAACAAACCTTAGTCCGTCTGGTTTATGTTAGGCACGCTGGTTTTATTAAATAAAACTTTGGATATGCTATCTATCCAGCAACAAAGAAGACCATTGCTAAAGACAATTGGCCCAGTCTGATCTCTTGTCCGTGTAAGTGAAGAGCAACTTCACTGAAGTCAAATGAATTTATACTGGCATAATAGTAGTTCCTGGGGGAACAAAATGAATCTTGGCTGTCCAAGGCTGTTTGACAATAGAGAATAGCAGCTCAGCAGAAGCTTATAATTTTATAGTGTTTACTTCTATAATCCCTGGCAGGGCAGAATACCTCTGCAATTCATGATTTCATGCATAGGTACATTAGGGATATGGTTTAGTGGAGGGCTGTTAGCGTTAGGTTGGAGGTTGGACTCGATGACCTTGAGGTCTCTTCCAACCTAGAAATTCTGTGATTCTGTGATTGGGTCAACAGCACAAAGTCATTTCTGGCAAGAGAAAGACCAGTTCACCAGGTGGTAATGGGAATTGCTACCACGAATAGGCAAAGCATTCAGGATGTTTGGTGTAGGGCGGCTCAGAAAACAGTCTTGATCTCATCTACCTTTCTTTTATTTTCATTTTTTATGTCTGTACTAAAGTGAGTTAGCTCTATCATTACCTGAGCCAATAAAGATGTCTAAATGCAAGACACACCTGAAACCACCACAGCAAGCCTTGAGGTGCCAAGGAGGAAAGAATACTTTTGGGGCTCCTTCCATTCTGTGGGTAAAATTTAATAAAGCATCTGCTTACAGGCTATTGATGACTTGCTTTGCTGAAGGCAGATGGAAGGAATACAGCTGTTTTACTTTGGGGAAGGACGTTGACAGGAAAGTGGTACAGACACCAGCTTGTGATAAGTTTCTGTATTGGTCTGAGTTTTCTGCTAAGATTAAGTCCACTCAGTCTATAGAGTCATTGTAGTCATTATAAATCTAATCAACATGCTGGAATCGATGAAACAAAAAACAATTGAAGCAGACATTATTTTTTTTTACTTTTTTTTCTGGTCAATGAGAGCTGAAGCAGAATGCAAAGTTCTTTTTCAAATTGATATAGACAAAGGGGTTTAAGACTAGAGCATTGGTAGTGTGCATGCTGCCTCAGGAAAACAGCAGAAAATTCTTTTATTGTGGGAAATAAAAGATCTTCACCATTTATTAGGATTTCTTCTGAAATATAAAACCTTATGTCAATTTAGGTTCAAGAAATGCACTGCTTTGAAACTTCTGTAAATCTTCATGAGGAAAAGAATATATGTAATGACTTCAGAAAACAGGGCTGAAAATAACCATTCTACAGATTTGTAGAAGCTTATTTGGAGGAGGAAAGAGGGCTGTAAAAGATTGCCTCCATGAAAATAGCCTCGTAAAGAACTCTGCATTTTTAAACTAAATCAGCTGAAGTTCTGTGTGTCTTTAAGAAAAGAATCCAAACTCTTTTTTTTTTTTTTTTTTTTTTAATATACACTTTTTTCAAGCATATTTAGACTAATTTAAATTACAAAAGGTCCTTTCTGGCTGAACAACAGCTTTCAGTCTCTAATACCACCTTTGTTACAATATACTTTCATACAATTCAAGAGTGTTTTTTTTTGCAGGGCCCAAAGCTAGCTTTAGTCATCACTGGGTCCTGCAGCATGAACCATTATACTGTATAGAAAATATACATATAAACTCATTCTGCTTCTGGTGGTAGTTCTGGAGCCTTCTTTTTTTGTGGTTTGTTTAAATTGCTTTTTCTGTTATTTGCTCACATTGCAGCTGGTGTTTTCCTGATGCTGTGCTCCTTCAACATTCAGTGTCTAAGAAGAGAAGGATCATCACCAAGACAGTGATGGTGGCCAGTGGAAGGGGTCAGGTCCATGCAGTTCTGCCTGGTTTTTGCCAGGATAAGTGGCAGGGACATTGCTTTTGCAGCTGGGGTCTACTTGTATCTACGGTCCCCAGCTGAAAACACCCCTGCCCCCTGAGACACTGGGTTTATCCACACGCGAACTGCAGTTAGGTTAGCAAAGTACTGGTTACCCCTTGTTCAAAACAATCCTATTAAGTGTCAAAGCAAAATCTCAAAGGCAGCATTTGCATAGAACACCTCAGCTCTCCTGCTAACAACAAGATATGTTTTAGAAAAACAATAGCACCTTTGAAGTACTTCTTGAGTGTTCTAACAATGCACAGGAAAGTGCAAGAGCACTTAAAGTGTGGATCCATTTGAGTAATGAAGCATGTGCATCTGACAGCGTCAGGTTGCTGTGGAGAGCCCTGAAATGATTCTAACTTTCCTGTCTCAGTAAAGAGCCAGGAGAGCCTTGGTTTCCGAAAACAAAAGGCAGTTTACTGGTATCAAGAGCTAATATGGTATTATTGACCAACATAAGCTCTGTTCCTATTGATGTAGGTAGAAACCTGCTTTTGAAGTTATACCTCCAGTATAAGAGTCTGGCTTCAGTCGTTAACATCTTAGCCAAACACAGACTATGTCCACCTAAAAAGCTACAATGCAGGCAGGAGGAGGGGAGAAATTATAATGAAAATGATATAACCATTTCTCAGAGCTCATTTGCCCATCCTAATAATTCAGGCAATTATTCTTGTGGAATTTGGCTGGATATTGTACATGGCCAGGTCAGCTCTCCTCCTATCCCCTAAAAGAGCTGCTCAGGTTCAGACACAGTTAAAAAGCTTCAGCTGAGAGAAGTCATCTCATATGAAGGGTACGGTGTGACCTTGTAATTTAAAATTAGACATAATGCATAGGCAGATGAGAGCCAGCTGCTGGTGTGAAGGCCACACAGCTGTGGCAGGACAGTGCTGCACTCCCTCAAGCACCTCCTGGTTCCCAGCACAGCCCAGTGGCTTGAGCACATTGAGGCTCAAAAATTTCCTTAATCAGCTATTCCCTAGCTTTCTAAAAAGTATAGGTCATCTCTGAAGTTACACCAGTCAAGAAAAAAGTTTTGATTTCAAAGTAGTTATTTTTCTTTTGAAGTTGTAAAATTTCAGAGGAGCTGGTGTTTTGTATGCAGTCTTAGCCTGCTCGGTGAATGCCATTATAGCTAGAAACAATCCTACAGAACTGATAAAATAAGACACTAATTGTTGTATTTATTCCCCTGTGAAGGTACACTCTGGCACTATTAATTGTACTTAGTCACAATCTGTTCATCATCTAATTGTTCTCCACAGAGCTGAAGAGAACCAAATATTTACTCACATGAATTTATTAATACTAAGTCATGAATCATAGTTCTACAAGGTGGTGTTTTTTTTTTTTTTTTTTTTTTTTTTAATAAGGCAAGAAAAAAGTGCAGAAAAGGAGATGGGCAATGTGGAATAAGGTTTAGGTGTAGGGTTCAGGTGTTGGGCTGTCATGCAGGCTAGGGGCTCCCTGGAGTCCAGGGCCACAGGGGTCCCTTGGGAGGATGAGGACAGGGATGTGTAGCCGATGCCTGCCCCACTGCCCCAACCAGGAGCAAGGTAACTCAGTGGCACCAGAACTGCCCTGGCCCCAGACATCGCTGTGGGTGTCGTGGGCAGAGGTTCCCCAGCCTGCAGGAGCTTGCCCTGCCAGGGTGGTTGGTCTGAGACTGTCTCTGAAGAGGAAGGTTTGGCCCCAGCTGGCTTTGAGCTCTTGTTTTGGCCTGCCTGTGCACTCAGGGTGAGGTTTCTACTGCATTTAACTTTAATGCAGAGGAAGCTTTTCAGTGGCACCTCTGGAGAGACACCTTCTTTAAGACTAGCCTGAATTAAACACATGAGCTGGCACTCTGGTAATCAACCAGTAGGGTTAATTGGCTTTCCCTGCATGTCCTACAGGAAATGTACTAAAAATACTTTCCTGATAATAATGTGGGATATTCTCAAACTCTGAAGGCAGAGGCTTCGAGTCACTTATCACACACCTTTGATGTAAGGCTATGGGGTGAGCTAAAAGCTCACATTAATACTTGTTTCTTCCAGATAGATCTTTCCCTTTACACTTTACAGCATGGATTATTTGTTCCTATATGTGACAGGTGACTGGATCATCTCACAGGGATAAAAATGCCTCTCTTCTCCTTTGATGACAAGGGACATTTACCTTTTAGTACACTGTAAAATATGTAAAAGCGACAGGCTTTGGGTCACTCTCTTTTCTTTAATCAGAAGATTCCAATTTGCTTTAAGAAGTCCAGGGTTTTTACAACTTTTAGGCTGAAAATAGTGCAGTCTCTCTAGCTGGGCAGAAGTCAAACTCAGAGTCAAAAAGTTGGTACAGGTGCCTCTGTATTACAAACTGAGCCCTACCCAGGCACGCATACACCACAGACATTAGATGGGATTCTCAACCACAAGAGACCTGAATGCACAACATGATGCCTCCCATTTGCAGTGTAACTAGTGGGATCAGGGTCCACGATGATCTCCCTGAGATCCCAAATCAGCAGTGTTCAAGGAGGGCTGTAGTGCCCAATCTGGCTGTATGATAGCATCATTTTTCCACTTTCAAAGTGGAAAAAATGAGGCTTTTAACATTTTTTCTTGCTGCTGCAGTTTCTGAATACAAATGTGTGTTTGTCAATTGAATACTTAACCTCTGGATTGGGGTCTAATGAATTTTGAGATGATGGCACATTTAAAATATGGTGTGAAACCAAGGAATTTGTCTCCTCCTCAGTAAAGTTTAATAGCTAGGCTAAGTTTCATGCTCTAGTCAGGTGGGCTTGACTTTGAATGTTTCCTTTTGAAAGTAAACCAGATTTAATAAATATGTCATGAATACAATTTACCATTATTTCTGCCACTTAGTGAAATTTTTCACTATCTTTCAAGGAAATATAAACACCACTGAAGGTGACTTCTAAAGTAAAGCTCTCATAGCTTTATTTATTACAGGATTATTCTTCATTCACTAAACCCAAGGCATATTTTACAAAAATAAAAACATACTCCTATACACAGTGTGGCATATAAAAGCCCTGTGTGCCTTTAAATTTGGTACTTTAAACTCTTTCTTATTCCCTTGGAAGCTATTCAGCTCAGAAGACACTAGAATATATAGTATAGGAAGAAATGTCAAGATTCCTCTGTGAAAAAATATCTTCTCCTTGGTCTTGGTGTTTGGTAGCCTAAAATTACAGATCTAAACATGCTAGGAACATTTTTTTTCTATAAACTAAAATAAAATTTATCCTGTTAAATTACTTAAAATGCAAAGCGCTAGAAAACTGAGTGTGGTTATACAAGTCAAGAAAATTAAGTACCTTGCATAGGAAGTTTAGAAATATGAAGGATGGTAGTTTTTCATTCTGGTGATACTTCAGAGCAGAACAGCAGCCTCATCAGAAACAGATGAGCTACAGAAAACAAATTTTTATTTGTAAACACTGTGGGTTCACCTCATTAGTAATGTACTCCCCAAGAGACCATCTCAAAATATCACTCGATGTGTTGAAATATAGTTTTCTTTCACCACAGCTTGTGGCCGTTTGTGTTGGATCTTTAGATTGACTGCTTCCACATTACAATTGATGGTAAGAATATATCACCAAAATAAAATTTCCTGGAAGAAAAAGTCCCTGGAAGAGGGAAAATGTATGGAGCTTTGAGGATATTTTGGTTTCTTTTTACTATAAACCCAGGGTGCTGGCACATCCAAGTGATTATGCACCTGCTTCACTGAGCTTTTTTTGTTACATATTCCTTGCTGTTACTAGAAAACTTGTTGACTAAGTTCTCAAAGGGAATCAAAGGGAATAAAGCGTGAGCACTGCCCATGGAATCACAGATAACAGGCTTGCAAGCCTTCTGCATGCCCTCAGTTTCCATCTCTCAAAAAGACAGACGTTCTACTGTCACAGTGACATTTCTGACACAAGGTGTTGTCCCTCTCTTGACCTACAATAAAGTGTTGACACCATGCCCTGTGTGGTCCTTGCTGGACCAAGTTCTTGTGAACAAAGACAGTCTTTCGCTAAGTCTTTGTGAGGGTTTTTGTCATGAGCAACACTGAACTGGACAGAGAGCCAAAACCCAGAATGTGCCCCCTCAGGGCATTCAGGTGAGACTTGAAATCAGATCTTCAGATCAGATCATTGCAACCTGACTGTGCCATCTTGTTTCTCCTCTTTTCTTTTCCTTTTTCTTCTACTTTTTTTTTTTTTTTTTTTCCCCCAAAACACCAAATGGTTTATTCAAGAATTTATTTAAAGATATTATTCTCTGTGGATACATCCTCTGTTCCTGCCACCAAGCACTGAGCCAATCACTGTTCTCTAATTTAATGTTGACGTCCTTTTATTGAGCTGCGTACATAATGGGGAAGTTGGGAGATGAGTGAGAATTTTTGTTAACTTACATTATTAAGTAGATTCCATTAAGTCTTGTATCTTTTACTTCAGGGATGTCAATTAGATTCTTCTGAAATGCAAATAATCATGCTGCAAGACAGGAGCCACTTAAATGTGAAAAATGTTTGCTGCTGAGAGAAACCAGAGGCAGTGAAGAACACAAATCATCAGAGCATATGACACAGACAAAACCTTTGGAAAAAATCCTCTGTGATGCCTTCATTTGGATCAAAACAACATACTGGGTATGCACGTTACTGATACATGTTCTTTCATGTTGGCAAAAGTGAACAAAACCAGCAATAGATATTCAGTTGATAGGAAGGTAGTGGTGAAAGAGTGCACAGATGTGACATAATAGTTTTTAATAAGAATAGGTATGCTCCAGTTTTTCCCTTTAGCACTGTTATTCAGGATCTGTTCTAGACTTGTTGGATCTGCAGTCTGGGCCAGTTTTGCTCCCTGGTGCTGCTCAGGAATTTCTGTGATGAGCTGTGCAACCAGAGTGTCATGACTCCGGGCAGCAGTCTGAACGGAGACTGGGAGCTGAAAGCCAGACTGCCCAGCTCAGACCTGGCAATTTAATGAATCTAATCTAATCCTCAGCCTTCTCATACACATTTACATTGATATAACATGAATTTTCACCCCCAATAAATAAATAAATAAATAAAGGGCTAGAATTTTTACATTCTTTGCTTCTATTTTTCATGATAACATATATTACAGAACGCTCTGTGGTTTACAGTTTATTCAGTGTGCTTGGTACCCTCAAATCCAGACAGGCTGTTTAGTTAGTAAGAGGCATTGCTAATGAAATCAATTTATTTCTCAACTCTTGTCATTGTTCCCACTCTAAAAGCCAAATTTTAGTTTCTAGTGCCAAAAATAATCATTATGTATTTAACACTGTTCATTTTTTCCTGTTATATTCACAAAATGTTTTGTCCCATGGATTTCCTTGATTATTTCCTTTTTCTCTGGGGACTTACAATGACAAAATGAACTGCAGAGTTTTCCAGTAGGTCGCATGGTTTCGGTCTCTTGCAGTCCTGTATAGAGACAACTCTACATGGTTTCAAAGATGGAAGACAAGAACAAAGAATTTCCAAGATGACTGATATAGCTGGGTTTTTGTTTGTTTGTTTCTGAATACCCTTAAAACTATGTGTCCCTGAAAATTCCTACCTTTCTATATTTATTTAAAAAAACTGTCATATGTGACTAAAGGTTGGGTACATGATCCTATACCCAAATCCAGCAGGAAGGCACAGAGTACCAGAGCTGTATGGTAGCCACACATTTTCTGAGAAGGAAATCAGAGGGGTTTGTAGGGACCCACCTTCTTACTACTACTGTCCTGAATCAGACTGTTCAGTGCTATGACCCATTTGGGTAATTCCTACACCTGAACTGGTGAATGAAAAATAATTCAGTTGCCCACGCAGATCCATACTAACACCTAAACTCTTCTGATCCCATCTGTCTTGTCTGTAACATTGCTTCTTTCCAAGTACCACGTGGCCAAAAAACTCTTCCTAAAACTTGCTGGTGTCAAAAGTAAAAGCCATCAAAGCATTGCTCCCTCAAAGCATCGCTATAATCACAGTGAGGCATATGACAAGCAGCAATAACTTTGGCACATTCTCATGGATCAGGTCAGTCAGGACCTGCCGCCACTTTCCAGAAGAAGGTCGTGCAGCTCCCGTTGACGGGGAAGTGAACAGCAGCAACCAGCATTCGGCACTGGTTTCATTGAGACTGACGTTTTTCAGGCCAAGTTTTGTTACAAGCTGTTAGGAGATGGCAGCGAACTGTGAAGATGAGATTTCACCGCACTGTGAAACTCCCACAAAAGAGTGGTAATTGAAATTGCAGGTCTGCATTGAGGACTGTTTGTTAAGATGCTTGGCTCCACTTAGAAGCAGGCCTTAGCAGCAAATGACTGTTATCAAAAAATGACCCTCCCTCCATTTCGTCTGCAGCAATTTAGAGAATTTAACCCACCAGAAAGTTGTGAAGGTTTGGGGTTCTTCAAGCATGTAACAGGTACTGGATACCTGACTGGTGACTGATCAGGTGGAAAGTTTGAGGGATCTTTGCAATGAGGAGGAGCAGGAGTTAAAAGTCAAGACATTGTAACTTATTCTGTTAGTAGGGAAGCTTACAGATCTGTGGCTAGCTTGGGAAACATTTGTAGAATTGCTTTAAGAAAGTGAGAAAGTAGCGTGGTCTCACAGGCATGCTGTGGGCCTCACCAGCTCATGGAAGGTGCCCATCCATGATGACCCCATCGTTCTGAGATGAGATTCACCGATCAGGTAAGTGGGTGAAACCCCACAAGAACTTTGTGACTGCCTGTAGCCCAGTGTTTAAACCTACAAACCATAGCCTCCATAAGCGACATCCATCCACCAGAACTGGGTGAGCTTGTACCACCCTGAGTCATGAATGAGATACCTCCTGACCAGCATCCATTGTGCTTTCTCTGGGCCTCAACTATCCAGTCACATGAGACAAGTAAGGAAACCAAATCCACCACAAGGCTTTCCTTCTCTGTGTTTCTCTGAGCTGAGATTTTCATTGCTTTAGCTCGCTTGCATGGAGGCATGATAACCTGGGGACCACACTTTGGCACTGAAAGTAACAATTCTGGTCAGAAAGAGAGGGAACAAAAAAAAATAAATCTGAATATTTCTATGGTTTTGTTCCCTAAAAAAATGGTACCACAATGATATCATTCCTTCCAAAATCCTTGCAAAACTGAATTATAAGGGGAGACATAACCATGCCCTGTAGCTTGGTGGGATGTGTCCAAGCCTTATATATTTCTCAAATTCATATTTCAATAACTGTGCCAAGACACAGAGGATGACAAAAAATCTGTGAGTATCTTTGCTGTCTTCAGAAACTTTCCCGTTTTCTGCAGCTTCCATTTCCTTGGAGTTTCTTTAAGGCACATAAATGAAATTCCTGGAAGCGACATAACAGGGGAGTTTCCACCTTTGTGGAAGATTAATACAGTCTCATGCATTTATATTAAAGAGCAACCTCAGTGCTTTCTTAATGGAAGTAAGGTGCTTGAGCTGAGTACGATCTGCTTTACAAAATAAGGGAAATAAAGTTAAGGAAAAAAAATGGTGAAAACTGAGCTGAACTCTGGTCCCACTGAAGTCCGGGATGGACCTGACATAACTGTTTCAGCCAATGCACTTTGCTGATCCAAGCCGTGCTCATCAGAACACTGGAAGAAATATCAAACCTGACTGGGTAATAAACACCTCAGACAGTTTTAGTGGTATCACATTAAACAGCTTGTGAATCTGTTAATGATTCCCACTCTAGCTCTTTCACTTTCCTTTCTCCCTCATTGTTAAACCCACGCATAATAAACTTCAATGCTGGGAATGTATGAAATTGTTGCCATTGTTAGGTCCATACGGCTAAAATTGTCTCCTTTTCATAACCTGCATGATTCTCCACTGCAAAGCAGCAGCCTGTAGTGTATGCTTTGCTACTGCAGTTGTGTATTTCAAACCATTTCCTTCTTAGTGTGGGTGCCTCATCATCTGGTAAATGGAAAAGATGTTCCATCATTTCCAAATGTAAAGTACTTGCAGCTCTGTCCACTTTCACGAGACAGGGTTTGGGTGTCACAGGGAGTCCTGCAACCATCTGGAAAATAAAATTACAAGGGGCATTGGAAAGCAGCATTTGCAACAGGACTTTGCAAGTGATGAAGGTCTAGAGCTGTTTGGAGTGGATAGCTGAACAAATACAAGAGTAAACAATGAAAAAACCTGCTTTGTTCAGAGAGCACTAGCACCTTGTTAGAGGATTTCAAGACTATACCGTGGAGTTAGATTGTAAGAGGTGTGCCTTTGTTAATTTCTGTGCTAAGAAGTAATTGAGGTATTGATTAAAATCCTGAGTGGCAGCATATCAAGGGAACATGGACATTTTCATTAACTTACGGTCTTGTTCCATGTGCTGAAGATCAGCTGTTGGCTTTGTCCCTTCAGTCCATGGCTTTGTCCCCCCATCCTGTAGGGATCTAGTCTTACTCTAGGCTACTGGTTTGTGCCACGTGGGAGCTGTGGGCTCAGCTGTCCTGCGTCCTCCCAGGAGGCATCCCTTGGGCACAGAGTCTCCCAGTGGGACCATGCAAAAGGCAAGGACAGGCTCAGGTCCTCCATTCTCTTTGGGAAAGCCAGGTGATGCCACACTTGCCTCTAATTAATGGCTCTGTGAAGTTTATGCACCTTTGCTCTAACTGCTTGGACTTTTTCTGTGTTCAGAGATACTGTGCAGCACTTCAGCAGAGGACAAACTGGCAGAGATGTGGTATCTGACCATGAGAACTGCTTATATCAACAAAGTGACTGGCCCCATTTGTATCACAGTCACACGTTTATTAGTTATGAGAACCAATCTAGTGTGTCTCAAATATATCCTGCTTTCAAAATAATACTCACCAAAAAATATATATATATATAGGTCAGTGATGATTTTTGTTTTTCTCTCACTTTATTTTCTCTGCTTTCCTCCCCCACTCCCTTACAGAATAAAATAGATCATGGCAGATGGTTACATTTCTCATGTTCATCAAGGCAAGTAAGAAAACCAGACATGAGACAACAAAAGTTGTACAAAAGGCAAGTGTTTAGTATTTTGCAACTGAATATATTTTATGGAAGGCATTAATTTATGGTGTAAGAGATGCAAAACTCCATGACTTATAAAGGAAATTAAGAGAAATACATTTCCAGGGCAGAACAGAGAACTCAGAACCCTTTATTCTTTGCTTAAATTGTGAAGAATGAGAAGCTATCAAGAGATTTGTGTTAAATATAAAGAACAATCTACATTCCTTTAACTAATGGGGGAGAAAAATAATAAAATGTAAACACATTTCAAAGGAGATATCCTCAGTCAGGCTTTCTTTTCCATCTAAAGGCTTCATCTACAAACCTTTGAAGGCACATAAGTCTCAATTCATTGCCATTAAGAAACACTAGAAACTTGAGAAAGACATGAAGGTAAATAATAACTCATTCTGTGGCTGAGGATAAACTTTTATATTTAATACCAAATTTGAGTGTTTACCTTTGTTCTCGTCAAAATGCATGGCATAGTACTGAACAACTCATTATACTCTGAAAGAGTGGGATTTTTTTTCTCTTGATTTATATAATTTGTTGCAGTTCTCCTAAACTTTCTGAAAAGAGAAGCCTTTCATCAAGTTTTTTGTTTTGTTCTTTTAAATTTGGGTGACTTCTGCAAGGTTTAAAAGCATAGACATGACCTTGTCACATTGTATATCAGTCCTGATGTTGCACTGGGTGCTTTTCAGGACCCATGGGAACCAAACTCCAGCCCACAATGAGGACATCCAGCTCTGGCAGACAGCTGGGAAGAGGTCTTATTTCTGACTTTCCACAGAATGCTCGCATTTGGATGCTACCAGGTCTATTGGCTCTGCACACATACTCTTATAACCTCTTACAGCACACAACTTACTGTCTTTTCAATAGTTATCTTCTCTGTGTTGTTCAGCAGTGAGGTTAAGATCCCAGATCTTTGTTATTATTCTCCATTCCATCACCAAAGGGAGTTGTCTTCCTTATTCATGGGCTTTCCATACCACACTCAGTTGCCACAGCTCTGTCTGTTGGGAGCTACCCTTATAAAAGCTGGAGAGTTGTAATGTTACTTTTCAAGAGGAACAAAATTTTTCAGATATGGAAATGACAACATAATCTAACTTCAATTCAACCCAAGCTTGTTCTGATGTGTGAAAGGGTTGGATTCATTTTTTTTCTTGCAAAATATTTCCATCCCTGAATTTTCAAGTTCAAATTAAGCCAGAAACAATACAATCCTTCAAGACAAGCTGTTCTTTCTGGATTTCTAATGTTTTCCAAATGACCAAAAATCTTGAGACAGTGTGGGTAAGGCTTACCTGCTCAAAAAAAAAAAAAAAAAAAAAAAAAAAAAAAAGACACAATTTTTGTCCATGTCTTGGCTTATTTGCACTCTAAAGTTTCTTGCCAGGAGAAGGCAGGAGAAAAAATTATTTTTATTTTTGGCTCTCAAAGAACCAAAATTTCATTTTCTTCCTCAGTCAGAAAGCTCTTACCCTATTGTATGGAGACACTTCTGTCACGTGAAGATAGTTGTCAGAGGCTGCCTTAACCCACCAGGACACTGTGCTTGACAGGGAAGGCTAGACTCTCAGGTTTCAGTCAAGGAGAAAAAAAAGTAAATAAACAAAACTCATGGAAACCATTGCCACCACTTAAAAAAAAATGTAGAAGAATGTATAAGAGTGTCTGTCTCATACCGTTAGGTAGGCAGCAATGCTGAAGAAGACTTCATCACATCCCTCACTGATGTAATTACATCACTTGGGGATGTCATCCACATGCCTCATGATTAAAATATCTCATAGGTGATTTAACTGAAACTTTACTTGTGTACAGCACAAAGAGAACAAATTAATTTGTCCACACACAATACAATGATGCTTATTAGCTATAATCACAACTACTTACAAACTATAATGCATAATGAATACTAAGGGAAAATACTAAAAGCCAAACAATTTGCTGTAACAGAAACATCTTATTTTATAGCAAGGCCTTAACAATTCATACAGTACATTCACATACTTTAAAGTAGAAAGTGGCAGTGTTATTCCACTGATGTGCAATCGCAAATGAACTATATTTTTTTGACTATGTTAGGTGCATTCCTGGTGTCTACTACCAAAGCACCAAAATATCTCCCACATTTTCCTAAGCCTATCTCCCAGTATCAAGTAGTGTCCTAATTTAACAGTTAGACACAGAGAGGAAATGCAACTTGGCCAAGCTCATACAGGAAGTCCATAACAGGACAAGAACCTGACAAGGGTATCTTGACTGGTCAATTAAAATTTTAACAATTTCTGAAATACTGTAGAGTAAGTAATTTGGACTGTATGATGAAGGCGGGGTAGTGCAGTTTTAACAGTGTTGATTACAGCAAAACTTGTCATGCAGCATGGAAGATACCCTTATCTGTTTATATCGGGGATCACAGATGCCCCATGCTGGTGAATAGAGGTGTACCCCAGTCAGCCCCCCGGGTACCAGTAGGACGATTTGCAGAGGAAAAGAGAGCAGTAGTTCACATTAGCCTGGCAGTACTTCTGGCCACAGTGTGCATGTGTGCAGATTCTCTTCACTGTGTAGATAAGAGCAATGAAGAATGCTGTGAATGAGGTACCATTGTTTAGGCTGCAAACGATGCTGTGGTACCTTGGGTTTGTCCTGATATGAAGCAAAGTAGAAGGCTTCATTTAAAAAACATCTTTTTTTTTTTTTTTTTTTTAATAATCTTTTTGTTCTTTTTTGAAAAGAAGTTCATTTTGAAGTGAGGAACAGAAGAGTACTTCATACCCCCGTACTTGTAAGCTGAGCGTAATTTATTTCATCGTGCACTGCCTGCGTGCTGGTTTTCTCAGTGCTAGATGTTTCCCCTCGGAGTTTTAGGTTGCTGTTCTCACTAATCTCATTCATGCAAAGGTAGACTTCAACACCTGCTGTCATGCCATTAGTGTTACTATTTGATTTTTTCTCTCTGCTGGTCTATACCTTGCAAAGTAATAATTACAGACATCCTTCCTGTGAGTCCTGGTCTATAAGGGATTTCTCCCTAAAGGCAGTCCTGTTTTCATTAAGCTTCTTGTGCCTCGCTAGAAGAAAAGCTTCTTGTCACAGTACAGGAGACAAAAGTGAAAAATGCCTGTAAATCTGCTTAAATGATCTGCTTAAAAACTTGTTCACACCTCTAAGTTTGCAATGTAAGTAATTCCCACAGACTGTAAATTAGGCTTTCCAATATAATTTAACTGCTTCTTATATTATTTTTAAAGGCAGTTGAATCTGCTGCTTTGAAAGATCTTTAAAAATAAATCTTCTTAAAGACTCAAATTGATGCCTGGTCAGTGTCTAATGATCTGGAAAATTGCTGGTTCAGAACAACTGACTTCATGCATACCAGTGCAGTGGAAGCTTGTCCGGGCTGGTGAAAGAAAGGCTATAAAATAGTTACATGGTTAGGCTGCAATCCATCCCTATTCGGATGTAAATGCATTTTTAACATGAGGCACAGATTTTAATCCCACTTAATTCAGTGGGTCTATCTGAATGAGATCTTATTGTCAGAAAATTGCAATTTCCAGTGATTAATATCCAGTGCTTATTGATATCAGCTTAAGGATGTGCAATTAAGGATCCTAATACATAGCAGTATCCTGTTCATGTCTGTAAATCTTGCCTGGAGCCATACTAAAGGTAGATGTCTCTTAAAGACTAAAGCAATATTGTTTCTCATAATCACATAAATCACCATTTCCCATGAAAATCTGAGTTGAAGAGGTTGGGTGCAGGAATAACGGCCACAAAATACCAGAAAGACTGTATTAATAAGACCCAGGTTATATCAAATCATTATTTTTTTTATTAAAGCCTCTTTCATATTGTTTTTACATCAATTATATAGCACTCTCTCGCAGTAGAAAACATAACACTGTCCTGTTTGTAAAGTATAGAAATGCATTAGGTTAAAAGGATGTGTTCCAATTTCAATAGCTACCATTTGTTTAGAAATTAAATAAAGAAATCATTTTAATATCTGTTCTTTACTCAAGAGTAACCTCTCATAAAAGGTCTATTATTTATTCCTTCAGACTTTATTAAATATACAGCATTGCTTGCATCCTGCAGGTTACTTACTTCAGCTCATGATTAGAGAAAAATGCAATTACCTTAAAACAAATTTGATACATATATACATTTTTGGAGGACATAGCCATTGTCATTGTGCTGGAAAATAGAATTAATACCAGGTTCTTCAAAACAGAAATGCTCAGAGATAATGACCTTAAAAACTAATGGCAGCTTGGCTTCATTTACTGACTTTCAATAAGAAAATAAATGCAGTTAGTGCTGCCTGTCAAAATACACGTTTGGGCAGTGGGCATGAATAGCTATGTTGCAAAAGCTTTAATATTTTTGGCCTTTGTTCTTGTCATAGTAAGGAAAAAAAAAAAAAAAAAAAAAAAAAGGATTTCTAAATATTGTTTAAAAAATCAGCATGTAATACTGTAGGTAACAGACACACCTCTCTAGATCAGAGCAAGGATGTCCTTGAGCAGCTCCATTCAAATATCCAGAACCTGACTCCACAGATCAGTTTTCCAGAGACCATTACATGTATATGCCTGCAACTGCTACAAGTAATTTACTCCCTGGCATACGTTTTTTTTTCCACTTTTATGTCAGTGACGTATTTCCTGAAATATCTGTTCCCATAAAACTTTAATTTAGTGAAGCCATTTATCAATGACAGAGTCACCATAGTTGAACATGGACCCTGTGCATTGCAGTTCACCAAAACAAATCAAGACTTTCCACCTGCTTCAGGGCAGGCAAATATCTATATCAGCCTTTGCTATGAGCAAGGTCCCCTGTGCACAGTTATCTTTCAGCTTTATTTCACACAATTTATTTTAGAGTAACCATAACCATTTCACAGAATCACAGAATCATTGAATTTCTAGGTTGGAAGAGACCTCAAGATCATCAAGTCCAACCTCTGACTTAACACTAACCAGTCCTCCACTAAACAATATCCCTAAGCTCTACATCTAAACGTCTTTTAAAGACCTCCAGGGATGGTGACTCCACCACTTCCCTGGGCAGCCTGTACCAATGTCTAACAACACTTTCGGTAAAGAAGTTCTTCCTAACATTCAACCTAAAACAACCCTGGCTCAACTTTAGCCCATTCCCCCTCGTCCTGTCACCAGGCACGTGGGAAAATAGACCAATCCCCACCTCACTACAGCTTCCTTTAAGGTACCTGTAGAGTGTGATAAGGTCACCCCTGAGCCTCCTCTTCTCCAGGCCGAACAAGCCCAGCTCCCTCAGCCGCTCCTAATAGGACTTGTTCTCCAGACCCCTCACCAGCTTCATCGCCCTTCTCTGGACTCGCTCGAGCACCTCAATGTCCTTCTTGTAGCCAGGGGCCCAAAACTGAACACAGTACTCAAGGTGCGGCCTCACCAGAGCCGAGTACAAGGGGACGATCACTTCCCTAGCCCTGCTGGTCACACTGTTTCTTATACAAGACAGGATGCCATTGGCTTTCTTGGCCACCTGAGCACACTGCTGGCTCATATTCAGCCAACTATCAACCAATACTCCCAGGTCCTTCTCCACCAGGCAGCTTTCCAACCATTCCCCTCCCAGTCTCTAGCTCTGCTTGGGGTTATTGCACCCCAGGTGCAGGACCCAGCACTTGGCCTTGTTGAACTTCATACAGTTGACCTCAGCCCATCGGTGCAGCCTATCCAGATCCTCCTGCAGAGCTTTCCTACCCTCGAGCAGATCGATACACACACCTAACTTGGTGTCATCTGCGAACTTACTGAGGGTGCACTCGATGCCCTCGTCCAGATCATCGATGAAGATATTAAAGAGGACCGGTCTCAGCACCGAGCCCTGGGGAACGCCACTAGTGACCGGCCTCCAACTGGATTTGACTCCATTCACCACGACTCTTTGGGCCCGGCTATCCAGCCAGTTTCTAACCCAACGAAGCGTGCGCCAGTCCAAGCCACGAGCAGCCAGTTTCTTGAGGAGAATGCTGTGGGAGACGGTGTCAAAAGCCTTGCTGAAGTCAAGGTAGACCACATCCACAGCCTTTCCCTCATCCACCTTTCATAAACCCATGCTGACTGGGCCTGATCGCCTACTTGCCTTGCAAGTGCCACGTGATGACTCTCAAGACAATCTGCTCCATGAGCTTCCCTGGCACTGAGGTCAAACTGACAGGCCTATAGTTCCCCAGGTCTGCCCTCCGGCCCTTCTTGTAGATGGGCATCATGTTTGCTAGCCGCCAGTCAACTGGGACCTCCCCCGATAGCCAGGACTGCTGATAAATGATGGAAAGCGGCTTGGCCAGCTCCTCTGCCAGTTCTCTCAGTACCCTCGGGTGGATCCCATCTGGCCCCATTGACTTGTGCACATCCAAGTGCAGTAGCAGGTCGCCAACCATTTCTTCGTGGATAGTGAGGGCCACATCCTGCTCCCCTTCCCCTTCCACCAGCTCAGGGTACTGGGTATCCAGAGAACAACCGGTATTGCCGCTAAAGACTGAGGCAAAGAACGCATTAAGCACCTCCGCCTTTTCCTCATCTTTTGTAACTAGGTTTCCCCCCGCATCCAGTAAAGGATTGAGATTCTCCTTAGTGCTCCGTTTTGCGTTGATGTATTTGTAAAAAATTTTTTGTCGTCTTTAACTGCAGTAGCCAGATTGAGCTCCAGATGAGCTTTGGCCTTTCTAATTTTGTCCCTGCACAGCCTCGCAACATCCTTATAGTCCTCCTCAGTGGCCTGCCCCTTTTTCCACAGATTATAAACCCTCTTTTTTCTCCTAAGCTCAAGCTGCAACTCTCTGTTGAGCCAGGCCGGTCTTCTTCCACGCCGGCTTGTCTTTGGGCATGTGGGGACAGACCGCTCCTGCGCCATTAAGATTTCCTTCTTGAAGAGCGCCCAGCCTTCCTGGATTCCTCTGCCCTTCAGAACCACCTCCCAAGGGACTCTACCAACCAGTGTCCTCAGCAGCTCAAAGTCAGCCCTCCGGAAGTCCAATACAGCGGTTTTACTGGTCCCCTTCCTGGCCTCACCAAGAATAGAGAACCCCACCATTTCGTGGTCACTCTGCCCAAGACAGCTTCCAACCACCACATCTCCCACCAGTCCTTCTCTGTTTGTGAAGAGAAGGTCTAGCGGGGCACCACCCCTGGTAGGCTCACTAACCAGCTGCGTCAGGAAGCTATCTTCCACGCTCTCCAGAAACCTCCTAGACTGCTTTCTCTGGGCTGTGTTGTGCTTCCAGGATATATCTGGGAAGTTGAAGTCCTCCACGAGAACAAGCGCTGATGATTTCGCAACTTCTGTCAGCTGCCCGTAGAACTCCTCATCAGTCTCCTCATCCTGGTTCGGCGGTCTATAACAGACCCCGACCAGGACACTAGCCTTGTTGGCCTTCCCGCCGATCCTAACCCAAAGGGACTCAACCTTGTCATTCCCAGCCTCGAGTTCCACAACACTGAACGATTCTCTAATATAGAGAGCCACACCACTACCCCTTTTGTGCTGCCAGTCCCTTCTGAAGAGCTTATAGCCAGTCATTGCAGCACTCCAATCATGAGAGTGGTCCCACCATGTCTCCGTGATGGCAACCAATTCGTAGCCTGCCTGCTGCACGATGGCTTCCAGCTCCTCCTGTTTGTTACCCATGCTGCGTGCATTGGTGTAGATGCACTTCAGCTGGGCCACTGCCTTATCCCCCGGCCTTGCCATCGTTCCCCCTGGCACAGCTCCAACAAGCCTTGAGTGAATGAACGGCTGTGCGAAGGGCTGTGTGGTGCTTAGCTGCCGGCTGGGGGAAACCACGACGACAGCAATGTAGTCAGGTAACCAAATTAAAGCCAAAACTTTCAGCCCAGTCCTTGACCTGAATAGGGAGTGAGGATCCGGATCCTGGCATTTATACGTGATAGTTTATATGCAGCCAAAGTAAATACTGCAGTCGGAGGTCGTGGCACTAGATTTTGAAAAGTCCGGCATAAAGAAGAGATCTCAGAAAAGCAAATTTAAGCAACATTAACGTCAAGTAAAGTCTTTCTGATTGCTATATTCTTTATCTGTTGTGACTAGACAGATGAAAATCTATGACGGCAATTTTGCCTTTTAGGTCATTTTCTTTTTTATTTATTTCTTTTATTTATGTTTATTTGTCTTATTTTAACAGGCTCTGTACTAATTTTCCTCACAGAATGACTAGCAGCAATATGACCCTTACATGCCTTTTGTATTTAATTCATTAGGTCAACTCTAACCCCCACTAATCCCCTTGTCAGGTTATTTCTATTAGCGATAAGGAGCAATTGAACCTTAAACATTGAAACCTAGGCTGATGAGCCTATTCTACAAGGTCTCATGACTCCACACATGTGAAGTGAAATCTGCCAGGTGGGGATCATTTGACCTTTGCTATATAGGAAGCATGAGGAGTTATGGGAAGAATTGCCACTTCAGGAGAGTTTGAGGTTCAGGTCACTTAGGGTGCTTTTCTACTGTCCTGGTGACATGGACTCAGTGTTCCCAAGTGGGGTGCTTTTACTTCGTGTTTTCTACCATCTCTGTGAAATAGTTTTGGAGACTCTATAAGCTACGAACATTGGTGGTGATTACACAGAACAGGAAAACCCTGGTGGTGCTACTTCCCTGTGAAGCCGTTTGGCAGTGAGACAAATTCAGAAGCTGGCAGGTAAGTGTTCTGGGGTTAAAAAATTGATTTGGGTTGGGGAGATTGAGGACTTCTTTCAGCTTGTCTGTTTCTAGAGAACGTAATTTCATGGACTCTCAGCTGGTCCCTGGTCCCGGTCCCCGGTCCCGGTCCCTTGTGGCATCCCAAGCAAGCTGCTCCAATTGCTATCCTTTGACAGAGGTTAGACTTACTGTAGTTCCCAGATTTTTTTTTCCTGCCCTTCTTGAAGATCCAAATGGCACTGTCTTTCCTCCTGTCTTCAGGCACCTCATGTGTTCTCCAGGACCTTTCCAAGATGATAGGGAAATCTCAGCGATCACATCTGACAGCTCCTTTAGCACACACGGATCTAGTAGATTTGTCGTAGACCCCTGCCACGGTGTCTCCCATACCAGCCCACCCCTTAATTCTTACTCACAAGCTCTCCATCTGTCCATCACCCTCCCCCAGCTGGAGCTAGGTACACTCTAATTGCTCCCTCACATAAAGGGCAACTCCACCCCCTCACTTCCCCAGCCTGTCTCTCCTAAAGAGGACTTTGCCCTCCATGACTGTGTTCCACTCGTGTGAGACTAAGGAGACGGGGAAAGCTGAAGAATGACTAAAAGACAAAGCTTGCAGGGGACACTGCACAAGTCTCTGCCATACAGTCAAGTTGGACAAAGGAGAAGAACAAGAGGACTGTTCACAAAGGGACAGGTTATGCGTATGTGCAGGAGCATTGGGAAACTTCATGGATATATAACTCTTTACTAGATATAATCAAAGCAAGTTGCCACGTTAGGCATGCATGACTTTGGTGGGACTACCCCCACCGTGCTGCCCAGAACTGAGTAAACATGCCTACTTTACAATCTTACTGATCATGGAGTCAGCTTTCTGTGAGCCAGGCAGGAGACACTCTGCTCGGCTGTGGGATCGGCTGCAGAGCAGACGCCCCTAGGTGCACCCCGAGTGTTTTGCTCGGAGGGGACTCCACTCTCAGACGCTCACCACAGGAGCAGACAAAGACCTCCTGAAGCTGCAGACAAATGGTATGTTTTCAGCTGCTGGAGGGATACAAACTGGAGTGTTAATAATTGCATGTCTTATTCTTAAATGTCCAGGTATTTTGTGTTGAAAGTATTTGTGTAAGTGTAAGGGTTTGAAACAAAGTGTTACAAGTCACTTCACGAAGAACACAGTCAGAGATAATACTTATTTGGGTTGGTTATTATTCTAAATTATGTTCTTGTGGTATGAATGAGATGCGCTAGAGGCCTCTTTGTGTGATTGCATGATTGTGCAGTGTGAGTGAAACACAGTGTTGCCGCAAAACAAATCACACAGAATCACAGAATTTCTAGGTTGGAAGAGACCTCAAGATCATCGAGTCCAACCTCTACCTAATGCTAACAATCCCCACTAAGCCATGTCCCTAAGCTCTGTCTAAACGTCTTTTAAAGACTTCCAGGGATGGTGACTCTACCACTTCCCTGGGCAGCCTTTTCCAGTGTCTAACAGCCCTTTCAGTAAAGAAGTTCTTCCTAACATTCAACCTAAAACAACCCTGGCAAAACTTTAGGCCATTCCCCCTCGTCCTGTCACCAGGCACTCTCAAGATGACTCTCAAGACAATCTGCTCCATGAGCTTCCCTGGCACTGAGGTCAAACTATAGTTCCCCAGGTCTGCCCTCCGGCCCTTCTTGTAGATGGGCGTCACGTTTGCTAGCCGCCAGTCAACTGGGACCTCCCCCGATAGCCAGGACTGCTGATAAATGATGGAAAGTGGCTTGGCCAGCTCCTCTGCCAGTTCTCTCAGTACCCTCGGGTGGATCCCATCTGGCCCCATTGACTTGTGCACATCCAAGTGCAGTAGCAGGTCGCCAACCATTTCTTCGTGGATAGTGAGGGCCACATCCTGCTCCCCATCCCCTTTTAAGATTGAACAACAGGCTGTATGGAAAAGGTGCCTTACTGTGAATTCAGACCTTGCTTTGTGGTAAGAAGAAACAGATTTGGGTAGATACTGGTGGCGTTATCATTACTTTTGTAAAGTGTTAATTGTGAGAATGTGCTTTTCATAAAAGAAATGCTGTTCTCACAATACACAAGTCAAAAGCCTTTAAACTACTAGAAGTTACAGTTCCAAGGAGATAACTTGAAAGAAATTATTGTTGGCCATCTCCACCTGACCCCTCCATAGACCAGCTACCTGAAGAAAGTGTGAAAGATATCATTATTAATAGTTTCTGAGGTAGGGTCAGGGGAAGACGTGTTTTCCTACTTGTTCATTCTCCCTTTCTTCTCCTCCAGGAGAGTTATGGCAGCCTTCCAAAGCTTCTGCAATCCTTGGGATGTTCAGACGAGCACGTTCTCCTCGGTATTTCTTCAGAATGCACTTGAGGTTTTCTCTAAGGTTAAAGAAATCCTTAGGAGTGTAATCCAGAGAAGTGTCAAGAGGCAGGATAGTTATAAGTGGTAGGGAGAGTGGGAGAATATATGGTCCCTGATCTGCAGTCCTGGTCCCCAGTCCCGAGTGACTGTTTTCAAAGATTTTTTTCATTATTTATTTGAATTTCATCACTGATCCATTAACTTATCAAGGATAATAGGGAACATGTTGCTTCTTGTGTTACAGTGCTAATGTATAGCAGTTGTCAAATTTGGTAATTTTCTGTTTCCAGGAAGTCCACATTTATCAGTCATTAGTCTTTATCCTTTTCATCCTTTTGCAGCAAGGAGTGAACTGTATTTTCTCCAGTGGAGTCACTGAGATTTGTAAGGCATATAGCCTTGAATCTGATATTATTTACAATGGGAACACTCTCTCAAATTAACTTATTGGAGAGAAATGTAAATCAATTATGTTTACAGCTCTCAACAAACAGAATTAAAACCTTCCACCAGTCTGCTTCGAGCTCTTAATCATCTGAGTGATTAACCCAGTGTCTGGGATTTGCAAGGGAGCATGAGATGAATTGGCTTATCTTCGTTATCTGATGTGGTTCGGTTATTCCTGGTGTCCTGAAAGAAACA
Organism: Netta rufina; assembly: GCF_964035555.1. Lineage (NCBI taxonomy): Eukaryota > Metazoa > Chordata > Aves > Anseriformes > Anatidae > Netta > Netta rufina. Next base: position 26,772,731 of record NC_140124.1, on the reverse strand, counting down.
GGCAAACAAGCAACCCCCCTTAAAACAACTATCTTCAAGAAATGGATAACACCCACTGGCATACCTCAGGACCAGTGCACAGGGTATATGCATGTCCAAACGCTGCTCTCTCGAGACTGCAGATGAAGCAAAATGAATCATGGGCCAAGAACAAACGTATGGCTCTGGTCAGGGTGCTCACTGGGGAGTGTGGGTGAAGGAAAGAGGATAATATAGAGAAATTATATATAATGATGATATATAGAAATGCGGCTCTTAGAAATAAGGAGCAGTCGCCATGCAGGTGAAGTTCTCAGTACTGTTACCTCCCAATTGCAACACTTTAATATTACCCCCTGAAGCAATCCCTGTCAATCCCTCCTTGCTTGGACCCATGTGATAGGAGACTCCAATGATCCCCAGGGTGTCAGCTTTTGCAGCAGTGTCCCACACCAGCCCCATGCCCAGCGTGGTTCCTGGCCACGAGGAGCTCCTTGGGGTTGGGAGCGTGCCTGTGGACAGAGCCCGCTGCCCTCAGCAGCCCATGCCCACCTCTGAATTTCAAGAGCTCAGATCCTCCACATCCTCATTGAAACCTCTGCTCATTCATGAGTTTGAGAAAATGTATACCCTATGTGCAGTCTGTACTGACATCTACAAATACAGCACTTACTGGTTTGGCACACTGATAAAATATCACCTATTATTTATTTCAACCTTATAATCAGAAAGTCAGAATTACAGTAAGTGGAATCTTTTCTATCTTCTGTTTTAAAAGGTCTAATTATTTTATTACTCAATGTATGTACATGTGGATAAGTAATAATTATTCTGAGTATTATCCTGCATAGTAGAGCCAGTTAATGCTCAGAGATAATAGCACAGAGACAGCTCATTATACCAATTTGTACTAAAATAACAGATTTTTTTCTTCTGAACAAACTTGATCTGGTTTGATAATAGCAAGTTTCAATCACTTCTTTATTTGCTGGAAGATTAAACTGTGTGCAGCCAGTATAGTGATTATTATTTCAGAGATGAATCACTGCATGCTTCTATATCAGTTTCAGAGAAGAATTAGCTGTCCAAAAGATGTGAAGACAAATTCATATAAAGCTACACTGAAATAAGGATGATCCTGGAATTATTGCACACCTATTTGTAAACAGCCTGCTTGCAGGAAACATCATTTATGCTTCCGTGTTATTAACAATTGAGAAAACTGTGATGTGAGTGGGGAGGAGGAAAGGGTGATGTTTTCCAGCATCACAAACCACACAAGGTTGAGATGCAGACAGCCAGTGAGGACACCAAACAGGTTTGGTTTCAACAAGGCTAAGGTTATACCACAAAGCAGGAGAATGGCAACCCACGAGGTGACTTTTCTGCACCCAGCAGAAAAATGACAGCCTTATTCTTTGATAATCCAGATGCTCAAAGTATTCCGTCCTCCAGCCTGCTGCCCTCGACCTGCGTAAGGAAGGAAGTCCTGCAACAGGGCAAGAGACCAATTTCATCTGCCCAAAGCTGGAAATCCAGACTAAATTTTTTGTCCAGGCTCCTGTCAAAAACGCAGATGAGGGAGATGGGATGGGATGGGATGTCTCACCCTCAGCAAACACCTTGCTGTTGCATGCACTGTGGCATGAGTCTAGATGGCCAAGGTATTTAGGATTTGCAGTCATTCTCCTTTTTCTAATTAAAATGTAGGGGAATTCTGAACAATGGAAAACTGACTTTCTTTTTCTAAAACCCCACACATTTATCTGCATTTGTGTTGCTTTGAGATGAACAAACTGATGATGCCAGGTGCTGACTCCCGAGAACCCCCCACCTGCGAGCTGGCTGTCACAGACTGGTGAGGGCAGAGGATTGATATGACAAAAAAATAAGAAGTTGTCCTTTCCTGGGTGTGCTGGAGCCCTTTGCTGAGCAAAACCCCTTTCCTGGAGGAAAGCCACTGTGACATCTCTTGTTTTGGCCCAGGGACAAGAGAAAATGCAAGTGCCCAGGTCAAAAAGGGCGAGCCCCTGGAGGTTTCCCAGCTTGCTGTTAATCCTCAGTACGCAAAGTGTAAACACATCAGAGGGCTTAACATGAGTAATAGGTTTGGCTTCCAATTGAAACTCCCTCTCTGAATCAATTTAGTATTAAAGAAGGAACAACTGCCTCAGTAATTAGTTAAAATTACCAATGATTATAATCTTATACAATTAGTATGATAAAGGAATTGCTCAAGGAAAGCAGCAATGGCTTTGGAAAGGATTCAGAGCTCCTCCTAAAGACGTTAACGGGGACAAGGTGGTGGCTAACGAGGAGACAGAGGCACCTCACCTCTCAGCAGACAGATGAGGGTGCTCACCAGAAGTAGGTGTCTGCTGCCCCAGATCTTGTCTGGTCAGGACCTTCAGCTATTCAGCTGTTTTGTTTTTTTTTCCCTACATGTCTCATCGGCTCCTCTGAAGCCTCCTGGTAGCAATTTAACCCTGTTGGTCCACAAGTGTGTGTCCTACAGCAGCAGAAGGACTTGGCAAGGTGGCCAAGGGATGGCCGCCCCTTGGCCAAAGATCCACACTTAGAGCACTGGAGGAAACTGGGCCCACCTGTCCCCTCCAGATGATGAATGGTTTCTAACTTGGGTATTTACATCAGAAATGGGGTGAACTTGACTGTTTGAGACTTCTGACATGTACCTGCTTGATTTATTTTCAGTTTACATGAAAATGTTTTGAAAAACCTCCAGACTAAGGAAACCTACCTATGGCAAGAGCCTGGAGCCTGCAGCCTGTGCCTTTCCCTAAGAGGGAGCGTGCCAGGGGCTCCTGGCTGCGCACTGACTTTCAAGGAAGGAAAATAACTCACAGAGGAAGAACAAAAATAAAACCTCCATAGGCAAGGAGGACTTTAATTCGGAGACTTTCTATCTTGCATCCCTTGAGTCCTGTTCTGCAGAGAAAAGAGAAAATCACTACTATAATGAACACAGCTTCATGGTTCAATTCTGTTTTTGATGAGAACTCATTCATTTGTGTATTTTTCTGCACCAGCATTTATCTGTGTGACCAGGGAATGGAAAGGGCTCCTTTAAACAAATGAAATATTGTTCCTGCCTCTGGACAGACATTACGGATTTTGTGATTTCTATCTCCCACCAGGGAGGGTTGTGAAGTTATTTGCCTATGGCTTTGCTTTTTTTCTCCATCAGCCACTGCCCTTGCTTTGGCTGGCTCTGCAGCACTGACCCATTTTCCTCGCTGGCACGACCAACACCAGCCCAGCTCCACATGCACAGATGAACTTTGCCATCGCCTTCACTGCACCAGGGATTTATTGGAGGAAAGATGGTTTCCTATTTCCTGGATTCCAGATAGTGATGGTGCTGGTTACAAATCTTATTTCCATGGTGCTGATGAGTTCCTTTTCTGCAGATTACAATGGACTTTTTTATCATCCAAGCTGCATGGGCCAGCAGTATAATTCACTGGAATATATTGCCTCTATAAATATTTCATAGGAAGATGCCAAGCACTATAAATTGCTCATACGACCACATTTAAATGCTTCAAAGTATGTTGCACACCAAAAATATCACAAGATCTTTGCTCTGCAGCCAAAAAGGAGGTGTTGTCTGTCCCACCCACTGGCAAAGGGATACCCAGGAATTTTTTGTTTGTACAGAGACTACATCTCTAGTGACCAGCTCCCTTCCTCAGGCTTGATTCTATTCCTCTGTGCTGTCTGAAAGAGGCAGATCGGGGATGTCACAGAGCTGGAGGGGCACCCTGAAAAGCACCAGTCAACAGGAGCCAGCAGGCTCGTCTCACCATAGCCTGGGACCAGCAGAGTCCAGAAGGTTCACTTGCAGCCCAGGACAAAGAGATGAGAAAAAATCTCCTTTCTGTTGCCCTCTACATTATATTAAAAATATCAGGGGGGAAAAAAAAAAAAAAAACCTTGGAGGTCCCTGCTCATTTGGATGGAGGTGATCTTTTACGTGGTGTGCTGGGCACTGAGTTTCCTGAATTTTCAGATATGGTAGTAAAACTGTATCAATTTTAAAACTCTAAATCTGTGCTGGTTCAGCCCTCACTATATGGGAAGGGGAGAGGGATCAGCCTTCCCCAAATGTCCCAAAGAGGACAGTGTGGCACTGGCTCCCTGTGCCATGGAGCAGAAGGTTTGCAGGCTCTCCGCAGTGGTGTGTGGTGGCAAGACAAGAAATGACAGACAGAAATTTAACCAGAGAGGTTCCAGTTCTGTATAAAGCGAGAAATGTTCATTATGTGGGCGGAAGAAGTTGTGGAGGCTCCATCTGGGGAGGTTTTCAAGACTGACCAGGTACAGAGCAGGAGGTTGGAGGGGAGACCTCCCCAGGTCCCTTCCATCCTGAGCGGCTCTGCTATGCTGTGACACTTGTCCTGACCACATCAAGCTGATCACCTTCACTGAGTATTTTCAAAAGGTTTTCCCGAGGGGAAGATAAATGCTGACTGCGGGTATATCACAGAGGTGGAGAAGAGGCAAACCCTTTGCAGTCCAAACCTCAGCCGTCTGAGGACAAAGCCTGTCCAGGCTGAGCAGCTTCAGCCCCAGCAGATAACACTGGGATTTCTGCCAGTGGCTTTCTGTGCTGTGCCAGGAGTTCCCTTCCCCACAACATGGGAAGGGTCCACTCTCCCATATGGGGATGCACCCTTTGGGCCATGGAGGTGCTATAGGGGTGTGACATCCCAATGAAATCTGCTTTAGAAGGAAGCCAGAGCGTGTGGTTTAGCTTTTAATCATGGCTAAGCATCATGCCTTGCATTCCCAAAGCATCCATGCTGCAGAAATACGCTGTATAGCATCCTGTTAATCATATCAAGCTACTGCAGAACAGCAGCTGAATCCCACTGGTAGCACTGGTATTTCATCTTTATAGCTCTCCCCGGTTCCCTTTCATCAGGAAACAAAGTTTTGCTCTTACAAGTGATTACATCATAGCCAATTACAGGGTGATCTGTTTGTTTTAGTAGAAGGGGCTATGTGGCTGTGGTTAGACCCAGAAGAGATTACAAATCACACGTAGCGTCCCTGTGACACAGCCACAGAACTGTGCACGCATCTTGTTCCGCACACTCTCTTTAGGAACAAGCAGTGACATTATTCACTGTCTAAGTCTTTTTCTTTTTTTTTTTTTCCTGCGGTATAGCCCAGGCACTGATTTCTAGCACCTCAGGTTCTTACAGGAACTTTTTTATGGTTATCTTAGTAGCCCAGGTGTGGTTGGTGACCCTGGCTGATGCCCATCCAGCCGCTTGCTCACTCCCCCTCCTCAGCAGGACAGGGGGAGAAATAGGATGAAAAACACCCGTGGGTTAACATACAGACAGGGCTATCACTCACTGGTTACCAACATGGGCAAAACAGACTCAGCTTGGGGAAGGCTAATTTAATTTACTGCCAGTTGATAGGAGAGTAGGGCAATGAGAGCTAAAAAAGAAACAGAGGGAAAGACCTGCTGGAAATTGGCTTTGAGAGAACATCACAGGATGTCAATAACATGTGGCCAGCTTTTACAGGATTTCCTCCAACTCCAAATACCCCCTGGCATTCCAGGTCAATATTCCTTGTTTGTTTTGCCTTACTGCATAGATTTTACTAAGCTATACGATGAGCTCAGAAGTGAGCTTTTATACCAATACCTTATAAAATCACTATCGCAGTTTGAGACTAGGGTTCAAATTAGTAAATTCCTATAGTGTGATTCCTGTCACTCAATTCTGTTTATTTTTCACTCCGAGAGTCCTTTAAATCAGTGCCAGTCAGCACAAAAGGCAGTACGTGGTCAGCCTGACTGCCCTCAGTGCATGGTGGTTATAGTACATGTTTACAGATAGCCAGGAGGACAGCACTGTCCAGGACAGCCTACGGCACTTTGCAGAGCCAGCGTGAGCAGATGAAAGTAAGAGAAAACCCAAACAGTAATTCCATATGATTTGCTTATCCTGGAGCATCCTCATTTAGCAGATTGCTTCTTCTGGGCTCACACAGACTGGTGGGACAGCACGGTGATTCAGGTATGTCCTGCAATGGGGTCATGGTGACAGCCACGGATCTGAAAGGTCAGGGATGGGGCCACACAGCCCTCCCGTGTGTTCCTCCAGCACAGGACTTCAACACTTGTCAACCAAAAGGGGTGATTCTCCATGCTGCTCTGAAACCTCTTTGATCACTCTGTCAGCGATGTCTTGTGCCTCTGCTCCAGCCTTTGGATCCCATAACATCAACATAGCTTTAGTCTGGCAGGGTCTCACTCGGTGGTGTAGATGTAATATTTTTTGAAGGGGCAATCTGTTGTGCTTAAGATGTGTCTTTTTTTTTTTTTTTTTTTTTTTTTTTTTTTTTTTTTAAGTTTCCAAGCTGCTTTTGAAACTGTGCCTAAGCAAATACTGCAACGATCTACTTAGTGTAGCAACATGATCAGGCACACTTCACACTTTGATCTGCAATACAGAAGGGTACAGACTTCATGCACTGTCATTGTACCGTACTGATCATGTACCCAAAAGGAATAGATATATACTTGTGCCTTACTATGCAGCCATGTAGTTTCTGCAGTAGGTTTTGCCTCAGACAGTGGGCTAGCATGGGAAGACTCTTCCACAGCCATTTAGAAGGTAAAGTCCCAGAATTCATAGCCAAGTTGTTTTAAAAATGGATTATAGAGAAAATACATGTAGGTCTTAATGTTATAAAGCATCACATAGCTATCTGTAGGCATCTGATCATGACCTGTGCATGATCTGAGGGGCCCGGAGCAGTGGCCAACACTACACAACCTCCAGCCTCTGCAGCAACAATGGGAAGTGCTTTCCTCCCTCAGTTTTACAAACCCAATGCTATAGTCTCACAGGCAGGCTGGGTTTTAACCTATGAGAGGTGGAGTTGCTCCCCACCTCACTTGTGAAGTTTGCCAAGCAGGCTATGGAGGAGAGGGGTGAGGGGCCAAGTGAGGTCATGAGGCCTTCCTGAGCTCTATGGTGTGACACGGCGGCTTGGAAATGACACACTGGGGACTTTTTTAGCCCTGCAGGACTCGTATGTGGTAAAGCACAGTACTGTGACACAAGCCAGCTAGGGCAGGGAAGGGCTGCCCAAAGTGATGGAGATGAGAAAGCATGCAAGGACTGTCTTGATTACACACTGCCCCACCTCTCTACAGGAAAGTACCTACAGGTGCTTGGAAGACCTTTCTGTTTGTAAACCAGTTCTTCCTAAATATTTTTTTCAGTTTTTCAGTGATAAAGGATTGCAAGATTTGTCCTAGGAGGCTTAGAAATTCTCATTTAAAGATATTTAGGTCAGATCCATTTTCCTACCACTTGGTAGCATGCACTTGCATTAGAAAAATCAATAGAAAGAAATACAAATTCTCAAATCAACTTTAAATAGATCTTTGAAAAACAGCATTTTTTTTCTGCTTTGAAAAGTTTAACTTACTGGAGCATAATCAAAGGTAACAGCACTGACGACAGACAGCATGATCCCGTTAATCTGCACTCAAACAGTAGAAAGAATGTCCTGGGAAAGAATCCCTCTCTGAATAGGAAACGTGGACTGTGATAAATGGGATCAGTCTACAGCTCCTTATGCTTTTCTGCAGTACCAAGAGAGAATTCAGGCTCTTTTAGCAGCCCTCTCAACCCAGAACAGGGACACATACCACAGACTTTAAGGTTCTGACAGAGCCGTGGGCAAGTTAAATCTCAGTCTGGTTGGCAAAGCCTGGTGAAAGGTCCTGCCCCAGGCTGTCACCCACTTGGGTTACTCACCGGTTCCTCCACCTCACCATCCATTTCTGATGTGGGTCTCTTGTACAATGGTTGAGCAAAGGGAGCTTTCATTGCCTTGTTGGACTTTCTGTGCTACAGGTTCTGTGTGTTATTCCTCCACAGCAAAGCGATACCCTACCTTTCTACAACCCCAACAGCGTACTTGGCTGTATATATTTTACCACTTTTGCTGTTGATCTACCATGATAAATGCGTACCGCCATTTAGATTCTGTACTGGATGTTTTACCAGTCAAAACAGAAATAGTAACCTTCCGGAAATGAAAAATGTTAAATATGTTAGCTCTCTTAAAAGAGGATTTAGCAATTTAGCTTCCACTTCAACCCTCCATAAGTGTAGTTGGCATAAAACAGAAGGCTCAGCTTTGCTGGAAATGGTGTTGCAAATGGCAGTGTTTCAACAAACTACTTATTAAGGGCTTTACAGTAATAACGCACACTTGTTTCTACGTTCCTCAGCATTTATAACATGTTGGCAGACACCGGGTAACTCAAGGTCAGCTTATTAAATAAGGGATTCTTGTTTTACAGTCTCAAGTACTGGCTTTGAAATTGGTAGGGAGCAGATAACGGAGTGAACTCCCCAGGCACAAGGACGGGCTTGGCTGGATCATCTATCACCTAACAGGGCTTGTTGAAACACCTGGCATTTACTTGTAACACTGCTACAAGCAGCAAAATCTCGTTTCAATTCTTGGTCACTCAGAAGTTGACTTACAGCTTGATTTTGATGAACAAATACTTTGTGTTTTTTTTTTGTATAATGGTTGCAGCCAGATGAATTTCAATTCTGTGACCTTCAGGAGCTTTAATCAATAGGCACAAATCACTGGAAAAGTTGGAAGAACTCAGCACTGTCGAGGCTGTTCCCAGGGCAGAGCTGTACCCACTGAAATGCTGAATAAATTCCTACCAAAGCCATGGTTTTGCATCAGGTATGTAATCCGTGAACATGGGCAGATCTTTTTCAAATGCCATTATTGTCACTTCTAACACCAGCCATGTAAAAATACCTGCACTGAAAATATTGTCAGCTTCTGGTGGTAGTAAACACAAACCACCTGGTCAAAAAAGGCTCAATTTGAAATTACTCATATTATCCTAATGGATTGTTTGGAAGCACTGTAAACCAGCAGCTTTTCTGGCACTTTCATGATGAAAAGGGTTACCTTCCCTCGGGAGGCAGCACCTTTTAAAGTATTTCTGTTACCCAGATTCCATCGTTGGGCAAATGTAAATGGAAAGACGATTCCAGAAGTGTAAAGCCCCTTACCCGGCAGAGAAATGAAAACTGCTTTCTTTTCTAAGCGCACATTCGGTGAATTCCATCACCCATTGAAAAATGCAGGGGTGGCATGAGAAATGTATAATGCTCTAAGGATACATAGCGTACTGGAAGAAGTTGAATCATTTGATTTGTGCCAGGCTTTACTGAGAACTTCCCGATATGGTTCAAAACGCCTGGATTTCCAGCACCAGAACTCCTCGTCGTGGGGCTGCTTGGTACCAAACACTGCCAGGGCTGGGTCCAGCACAGCGACGTGAATGGGAAGGAGGTGGATCAGGTTTTGAGGCTCAAACCGCTTTCAGTTTCTGAAATGGGTAGAAAGTATTTAGGGGAAAGGCAACGTCTGCTGTGTGAATTCCTTTAAATGAAAGGTATGTATGAGGGCTTTCAGGAATCTGTGGAAAACCAGCCAGAAACACAGCTATTGCTAGGGCAGGTGACTGAATTGGGCACAAACTGGAGTCTGCACCCTCTGGTATATTCAAAAGCCACAGGGATCAGATCAATCTGCTCTAGCCAATCCAGCTGTATTAAATCACATTCCTGTCAAGAGCAGATCTCACAGTTGCTTCTCTGAAAGAAGTAGCTAGCAAGCCATTCATCAAATATATGCTAAAAATTATGTTCTTGGGATGTCTATGGGCATTAAAACTGTAGTCCCTAAGACATGTTACAGGCAACAGCATGCCTGAGAGATCCTCCACTATTACCTTGGCTAATAGAGTAAAAAACAGACTAGATTACAACAGGCAGGGTAAGGTCTAATTATTACTCCTTCACTCACTGTTCAACATCGTTACTTAGAAGACAGTGAAAACTTGGCTGCTAAATCATCCGTGGAGAACCAGCCTCTCATAAATACATATCCAAGATGAAGAAATGGAAAGCCCACTACTAATTCAAGAAGATTAAAGTAACTCCAAATAGCTGAGAAATGTAACTCCTTCATAAATTCTCTCTTCAATGTTATTTATTTATTTTCAGGAAAGAAAAGTCATGTTTTAACAGTTCTTGCTGGGCAGCCAGTTAATAAATGGATAAGCTCGCATCACTGAAATAATAAAACATTGGAGGAATGACATTATTTTGTTGTTCTTTTTGAGATATATAGCTGTATTTTGCACATCAAAAGTGTGGTAATTTTCAATAAGACATATTTCTCAAGACTGTTTGCCTGTTGGCATGACCTCAGCCCATGTGTCTTTCTCAGCTCTCACAACCTTCCCTTCATTTTCATCTCCTGCCAGCTCCTACCAGTTGCCAGGCCATCACGTCTTACTACAGACAAGGTTTAGCCAACTTAACCAATGAATTTTGTCACTCTTTTAGCTCAAGAGAGCCAATGACTTTAAGATCACCAAAATTCAAAGGATCTTCCTTAAGGGATAAGTTGAATGGCCTTTTTGAGTGCTAGCAGCTTTTCAATCTTCAGCCGCGTAAAAGCAATCCATCCCACTACACACACAGCACAGCTTAAAACTTTGTACTAATCTCTAATGTGGCTGTAACTATTCTTCATCATCTTTTTTCAATACAATTAATTATATTTTTTCAGAAGGTGATTGATAGCTTTTTCCTAAGCAAATATTTTGCCACTCGAAACCACAAGCTGCTAGTAGTTTGGGGGTAATTTTGACTGATGCCTTCCATTGTGTAGAATTCCCGAAATTTATAATTTACACAAATAAAAAATTAAATTCCCCACAAAAAATATCCTATACCTTAAAAAAAAAAAAATCATCTTTGTCACTCTCTACGGACATCATAAGATGTCCATTGCCTGCCTCAACTAACAACCATTAATACATACACTTACAAATCAAATAATTTCACTAATCCTTGGTGTTGTTTGGCAGGCCATCCATGTCTGGTGTTTGTCTGAGTGCTGCTTGGATCATAGCATGCCTTACTGTTAGCATTGGCTGTCTTAAAGCCAGCAATCTTCAAAAACATTTTGTTCCCTCGTGAAATTCTGGCTTTTCCAAGAGCTGTTTGAAACAAAAAAAAAACACAAACGCTGTACAAAATATTGGCTTCTATTGGGAATGAAAGAAAAAACTTGTCAGATTTATTAGAAAAGGGGCTGTGAGCTTGCAGATGTTTACCTTATCAACTCGCTTTAGATCTCATTACAAGCTTAAATGTCTCATACCAAAGAACAATTTTCATTATAAATTAATTTAGCCTCTAGAAATGTGCATTATCTAGGTACAAAGGTACCTAGCAGATACAAAAGTTGTAGTTTCTATTTCTGTATTTTCTAACTGGTTTCATTAAACATTAATCGCGGTCCTCCCTATTGCAGCATTCCAAAGAAATCTGAAAGTCTGGATACTTACATGAAAGTAGGGTCATGGACTAGCAATCGAGGAATAGAACCAAACTATGTTGCCAAACACATGAACACTATTTCTGATATTAAAATTCAGTAGATCTACTGTGGAAAACTACTAGTTACTGTAAACCTGAAGATAAATGCAACAGAATATATCTTTCTACCCTAAATTCTGGAGATGGATTAGATTCTTACAGCCTTTGATATATTAAAAAAAAAAAAAAAAAAAAGCTTCAGTTATGTGTAAATGGCAGTATCAGAGACAATTTTCAAGCTTCCTGCACACACATCCCATCGTCTTCCCACTTTGCTACTGGGCAAGATCTCAGTAGGCAGCAGGCCAGAAGGGAGCTGCACTTCTCCCCAAGAATCTGCCTGAAACACCAACACCTGAGACTTGTGAGCCCCAGCCCTACAGCCTGGGTGTCATCTCACCTCTTTAATCTGTTTGGATTAGGAACTCTACAGCCTGTCCATTATGCTAGAGAATGTTCCTACAGCACAAACAGCAGAGGCTGAGGCTGCCACAGGAAGATGTAGTCTGTAAGCATACAAGAGTCATGCAATTGATCTTTTAATAGATACGAGCCACCTGCAAGCTAAAATCCCAGCAAAGGCTTCAGAACTGGGAAGAGAGGTATGGGAAACCGAAGCAGGCTGCTCCCCGTATTTGCCCCCTGTTGGGATCCAGGAGTGTCGCTTTGGCAAACAGCATGTTGTTACAACTTGAGACAGATGGAAATGTGCTTACTTGTCAAAGCTGTTATCCCCAACGAAGCAAGAAATTATGTTGTCTCGAACGCTCCACGGGTAAGGAGACAGTGAAAGGTCCAGAAATAGAACAAAACTAATAATATAAAACTAGGTTTGGAATATGAAATGAAAACTGTCTTTTGAACAGGGGGTTGTTTCTTCTTACCAGATAAAGTAGGATTTTTGTTATTTTTTTTAGTTACAATAATATGAGTATTACAATAGATATGCATTGTCCTGATGAAGACTTACCCGTTACCCCAAAAAACTGATGTCTGTTATACATTATTATGAACCAGGTGATTTTAGTGATTGAGGACTCCATAAATTTGGTCAATATAATATATTATATATGATAATATAATATAATAATATTGGATGCAGAGCTTATAAAGATTATTTGAACTCTAACTATAAACCAACCAACTAATGAATGTGTTTAAAAAAAAAGTTTAGATATGAATAATAGCTTTCAAAAATAATTTCCTTCATAAACCAGCAACTCCTTACAAGTCAATTTAATAATGAATCATACCTTTTATTTTAAAGCAAATTTCACAATACAGCTCAAGAAGAAAACCAACTTTCAATTTCAGCAGCTCTATGTGTTTAATACTGCTCATTTCTTTCTGTTGAAATAAACACACTTTAGCACCACACTTTTGTTCATTGTCTACTGAATTCACATCAGAAAACAAATGTTAATTGCATCTTTTCCATCATGGCAGAGGATGATGTACAAATGGAAAGAAGTTTTGCTCTATGGGTGCTTAAATTAAAAATAAAACTTTTGATTTTTTAAAATGTCAATTTAATGTTACCAAATTCTTTAAGTCTCCACCTTCCATTAGGAGAAAAAACAAAAAAAAAAAAACAAAAACAACTGCAATTAACATAAAAGTGTTATGATTCCATTTTAGCAGTCATTCTTGCACAAGAAGCCAGAGACATCAGCTTCAGATAAGTTATAGCAACAGCAGCATCCGTCATTCCACAAAAATCACATTCTAGCCCAGCTGGAAAGGGAAGTTGCAAAATGCTTCCGTATGAATTAAAAGAATCTTTAAAACCTTTTTAGCTTTTGTGTTCTGAGTCTTTAGAAACTGTTACTTCTTTATGAGGTTTGGTAGCCTCATCCATCAGTTCCTTCAGCTGCCCAATCTGCTCATCGCGGAAGTCATTAAGTTTTTCTTCTGTGAGCTGGATGCCAAATACAGTCTTTTCTCTTGAATTTTGTTTGTCCTCATTAATTTGTTGCCGTATCAGTGCCGCGTAGTTCTAACAAAGAAAGAACACAAAGGTCACAAAAATGACAAGTGCAGGATGTCAACTTTTTAAATACCATTTTACCATAGTATCATACTCTTACATAACCTTCTATAATAGTCTATTTACACCAAATGACAAAAAAGTATACTTTCTGTTAGAAAGAAAAGTTAAGAAATCTCTAACATCTATGATCAATTTTAAGTAGATAGTTTAAAATACATATATAATACAAGTACTGCCCCTAATGATGGGCTCTGCTTTGCATCACTCCAAAGTGGCTCCCATCTGGACCTGTCACCCCTGGCTCTTCTTCCCCACTCATTCTCTAGCTGAACAAATCTTCTGCACATGCCAGAAAGCCACAGTAGTTATGGCTTCACTTCGATTTAAAGTGTAAAGAACAAAAATTCAAAACTGGACCCTGAAAAATGCTGGGGTTTTGTTTGCTCATTACAGAAAATGGTTCTCACTTCATTTTGCCAAAAGGCAATGATGCCCCCATGAAAATATCTTTCCACCTTTACAAAAAGGCTGGAAGCAGAACAAATACACACTATAGCTCATTTTCTCCATCTACAAATCCAGCTGAGAAACAAACAAATCTCAGGATGCCTCGTTGTTTACACATTATTGTGCTCTGAGAAATTCATAGTTTTTTCTGATATCAGGGATCTGTGGAAAGGCACTACATGTCTTGCTGGTACGTAGTTCTGTAATTTAAGATTCAGCTTCTGTATAGAAGATGCACCATTTTTCTAACTGCACATGAACTTTAATTCAGATGAAGTTCAGAAATAAGTGGAAAAACAAAAAAAAACAGCCTGCAGACACAGCAGAGCCACACTTAGTACATGCACAGCACCAGAGGTGTTCTCCCTTGCATGGATGCCAAAGAGTGACAGTCAGGGACTACTTCTGCACCTTAGGATTTTTTTTTTAGGTTGGTTGGTTTTCTGTTTGTTTGTGTAAGAAGCTCTGATAGTCACAATACCTTGTCTGAACCTGCTGTACCCTATCAGGCATTTATATGAAGAAAAAAAAAAAAAAAATCAAACCAAGCCAAAGCAAAACCCACCATGTTTTTGCCTTGTATATGACTTACCCCTTGTATATGACTGCCACCAGAAACAAATAAGACCAGAATCAAGCCCAAGTCAAGTCAACCTCTCCTGATGGTTTCAGTCAAAAGAGAACTATTTATCTCACAGTATGTGGCCATCGGTGTCACAGACACTCGGAGCCCCTCTCCTTGCAGCAAATGTCCCAGGCTGAGAGCAGGTTATGAGCAGCACAGGGTGCAGGCAGCCAGGTCCCTGCACTGCCACGACACACGTGAGGACATGGAAGCTCTCCTTGCAGGCAAGGAAGCAAGGCAGATGCCCAACCATTAGCCTGCTTTAAAATCCTATGTCACTGTTAAATACATAAGCTTGTGTTTGCTACACAAACTCAGAAAGCAAGTATTTGCTGTAATCAATAACCTTTCTTTCTGAAAATAAATTAATTTCCTGAAGTGAATAAGTGGTGTTCCTCTTCTGATTCATAAACTTTCACAGAATGCACAAATTCATCAAAAGGGCATGGGACAGGCAACATCAGAAGTTTTAAAATACCACACATTACAGAAACGGTGTAAGCCTTGCTGTTTCCAAAGTTTAGAAAGAATTAGATACAAAAATAAAAGTGACAACCACACACACACAAAAAAAAAGCCCCGTTCCTGACTGCCAGGTGCAGACTGCCATCTTGCCCAGTACCTGCTGGTAGATCTGATATGTTGATAGGAAATGTTGATAGAAATTTGTGATTTAATTGTAAGATTAAATGGGTTAAGAGCTTGTTTGCATTGGGAAGAGTGGCAATCGTCTTTCCTATCTTCTTCAGCATCTTCCTCAAAGGTAGGCATAACATGTAGTATGTTACATCTTAAACCACTCCCAAAATCTCTGAAAGGTTTTCATTCATTAAGATAGAAACATTCAGGATGGATATGCCTATTCACAGTAACTACCTGTATGGTTCATTTGGCTGCCAGATTTTCTCTTAAAAAGGTCTAAAGGTTTTTAATCTCCCTTCTACGTGATAAGCAGTTAAAGTATAAAGCTGACGTTTTTGTTTCATCCAGACGACCATCTTCACTTGCAGCCGAATTAATGACAGCACTGATCAAACAGCAACATTACTGGGGCCAGGTAGGAAGCAGCTGCTCTGTGCCCTGTTTGTTTAACATCTCAGCCAGGCACTGAAAAATGGTATCAGCTTATTTTAAACTGATTTCCCAAGGTGACATCGAAAAACAAGCATGGCCTGGCAGGCCACCCTCATCGGTCACCGTGAGTTAACTCAAAATCACAGCATTTCAAATTCTCGTTCTGCTGCTAGGAGCAAAACCAAACACATGCTGACAGGACTGTGGCATGAAGAAATGATGATGTGAACAAACAGCACAGCAAGGAACGACCTGTTCTCATCTTAACAGAGAGATGCTGAACGCATGATTATATGCGCAGATTGCTGCAGGTGATTTACGGTGTCTTTACTTTGAAAAAATAACGTATTTGTTTTGTATTCTGTTAAAGTAATTAATTAACAGTAAAAGAAAGTCTTCGCAGAAGTGAATTTTAAATGGGGAATATACTTCGTGAAACTCCAGAGCATTTTCCTGTGATTTTACTTGCAGCTGTAAATATAGTTAGAAATGTAAGAGCAATCCCAGAAAAAATTTACCACACATTAGCTCAGCTTAATGCCTTATTTCAATGGATTTTCATACACTCATGTACACATAAAACCGGAACAACCTACACTTCACCCTTTAAAACCACTTAAAATATCCCATTAAACTTTAAGAAACTGTATAGTTACTCATTCAAATACAATTACTCATTCAAATAAGTTAGTCGATCTGAATAAACAGCTATTTTAAGTCACACGTCCTCTAACAGGAATATATTAGACAACTTCACATCACCTGTCTTTGTGTAAAGGACACGCCGTGATGACTTCATACAAATTGAGAATCTACTAGAAAAGGTGGTGAGTAAGCCCTCCTCCTGCTTTTTAAAATACTCAGTTGTATTTGAATGATACCAGAAAGTGACATATTCCCTGCAGCACTCAGGGTCCCTTATGTGGAGAGTCAAAGCAGTAATTGCTGTGAGAAGGGCACAGAACGAAGGCAGGCGGGTACCCAGCGCAGCCCAGGACCCCTGTGGCACAGCGTGGTCGTGGGCAGATGCCCAGCTCCGGCTGGAAGCCTTCACTGAAGGTGGGAAACCCTTTCTTCTGGAAATGTCAGGCATTTAAACCACCTGAGCAGCCACTATGTTTGTAACACCAGGCCAGAGGCAACCCCTAGCAAAGGGAGCTGTTCACCAGCATTCAGCACTGGCTTAACGCTGCTCCTGCTGGGCGATGCCGTGGGATTTCACACGTAACGTGGAAAACAGCAACATCCAAAAGGTTCGAGGCCAAATGTTTCAGTCCTATTGCCACAGACGGTGCTTACATTCAGAGGCTAAAATAAAGCCTCTAAAATCACATTTAAATGAAGCACTAGAAACAAGCTGATCTTCATAAAATATGGCTAAGTATATACCTGTTACATTTATAACAGGTCAGAACTACCGGCAAGCTTATTTATGACAGAAATCAGCATTTTGCCTTATGTTTTCTTGTTCTAGCATCTCCTTTATTACACTGCAAAATCCATCAACAAAATGCTTAATATCTACTAGAAAACAGAGAGTTGTGTTAAGTTACATTAAGTTCTCCGGTTTCCAAATCAGGAAGAGTTTCCCACGTCCCAAAACCCCAGCACAGCCCTTCATCAGCAGGGCTGGGCTGAATCAGACGGAGCTGCAGACCTGACACAGCACCGAGGCTAGCACAGGCTGCAGCAGGTAAGCAAGAGGATGTTCCTCAAGTGCTGTCTTCACACAGGTCCTAAATAATATGCTTACCCTCCCTGCATTCATACATAGACCTCTGCTGCTCGAATTCAGCAACACCATGAAGCACATGACTAAAATTGCAGTTCCTTCTTATCTTTACAGAACTTTGAATTCCGTGGTATTTTAATTTCTGAGGATGAAAGACCATGTCGCCATTTCTGATGCACAGGGGTAAAACAGATTTCTCCAGTACAAAGTTACAGTCGTAATGACTGGAAACAGCCAGAAAAAAAGTGTCCTAAAAGTTGAGCTGGAAAAAAAAAAGCCATGAGAAATTTAAGAACACCAAGTTTTCCCTGGAGACTCGGGAAGGATGCTAGAATATGTGATTATCAACCAAAAGTTAAGGCTGGTGACCACAGCAACACAATGATGCACACACTGCAACTATACTGAACTGTCTTGGGGTTCGTTGGGGTTTTTTTTGGTTGCTTCTTTGCAGTTCGGAAGGAGTAAATTAAAAAATGTTCAGCTAAAATGGATCCAGAGAACATAATTATGCAATACCTAGTAATCAGCATGGAGAATTACTATTTGATCAGGAAGGTATAAATAGACTCCTTTTTGAACAGAGTTTACTAATGTTGTTAAACTGGAAGAAATAACATTTGTTGAGAGGAATGTGAAACAAGTTCAAGGACCAACTCAGCTTTGCTTGTAGCTTAAATAATATGTAATTTTAACGTCCTTTTCACATGTAAGACTTATGAGATCATAATTTGAGGTAAAAGCGGAAAGCCCGTGGCTTGACCATCAAGGTAAACATACACGTATACCAATTCTATTCAGGCAAAAGAAAAAAGGAATGCAACACCGTTACAGTTCATCAGAGTGACTCTACTGTCACTTGTGGGAAAACAAGCTGTGATTAATCATTTCTTTCTGGATGTACAATACCGATGTAAGTACTGTGCCTCAGGGCCAAAATCTAGGTCACTAAAAGCTTTTTGCACCATCTGGTCACAACCACAGCCTTTGAGATCCATTCCGCTTACATTAATAAGCTTCATCGCAGGCCTTAAATAGAAAGCTCGAGCTCATTCTAGTGAAGGAGAGAGGAAAATTCAGCACATACCGGGTAGGAAAAAACAACTCTAGAAAAAATGAATTGACCGATTAAGTTCTGAGAAGAGCTCAAGCTGCAATGTAGATACAGCACAAGAAGAAGTGGAGCAGAAACAAGAGATGGGAGGTAAGCCAAAAGAGACGGTCGCGTGAATGGGTTCCAACAGCTCACCAAGCTCCTGCAGTGGTCTTCTTTCCTTGGACAGGCTGCAAAATTCAAACTGTAAGCTCCTACTAAGCCAAAAAAACTTCTCTTATGTAATAAAATTCTTCTCTGAAGCATAAACCAGTGTTTGAGAAGCTTTTAAGTTGGTACTTGGAGACAAAAATACTTGAAGAGAAATACGTTAAAATGCCATTGAACTCAAGGACAAAACAAATTATTCAGTCTAGACCGTATCTGTAAGAATTACGATGAAATTACAGCGTTACATACGACAAGCCCTAAGGCTGTTGTGACTGGACAAATAAGCAACAGACCAGAAATGTCAAACTTCTTTCAAGAACATGGTTTCATATTTTTAAACAAATCCTAATAAATCCTCAACTATTTGAAAGATGGTTATTCCCTGACTCAGTTTATATTTTGATTTATTTTTTAATGCTGCATGTGGCAGCTCTCAGGCTCATTAAACAGAGCTGTCCTGTGCACTTTTTTCTACTCCTGATGTTTTGTCTGGCAGATCTCATGCTACAAACTCACAGAAAAGTCAAGGATTTATCACATGCAGCTAATTTAAAGCAGGGTAAAGGAAAAGACCTGAAGTGATAGTCTCAGTACATACTTTAGGAACGTAACTTGTTCAATACATCCGTTATACTGTAATATTACTATTTTAATATTGACCTAGAAAATCCTGGCAGAGTGGTTTACAGCAGGTAATTCCAACACAAACATCAGCTTAACAAGTGAGTAGAGACATTTTAGGTTTTTTAAAGACTGTTTTAGCAACATAATCACACTACAATTAAAGCACACAATACAGACATCACCTACAGACTTCTGTACGAATTCTCTAAACAGGAGACAAACACCTGATTATTTTTTTTTTTTTATTTCTTTGAGAAGTATAACTTCCAGATTTTCAAGGAAGACAATGATTTCACATCTAGATATTTGCAAAAGGAAAATAAAGCCTGTTTCCAAGACAACCACATTAGCTTCTAGACTGCTAGATACTAACCAAGAACATGTAGAAGATTACATATCCCAACTGATGACACTTGAAAGACTCACCATGCATGTTCTTCTACTCCATTTATACCCAGTGAAGCACTTCAGTCGTACAGACACATACAAAGGATACTCAGCATTCTTATTTTTTCCATTGCTCATAGTCTTACACACCCATCAGAGCCAAAGTTTTCAATAAACTAATGATGAAAAACTCAAATATAAACAAAATTTTAATCCGCAAATAGGAATCTTGCACTGATTTCAATGACACCACAAATAACCTTCCTGCTGAAAGTGCACTGAATTTTTCACTGTAATGGACCTGCAGAAAAATAATGTGATTGAACGAATTATGTAAAAAAACATGGGTGCTATTTAATAAGCAAACCAGAAGGTCATTAGCATAAAAGTCAGATCCATTCCTCAGGACAGACAGAAGCATCCCCAGTTTCAACAGAACATTTTTTATGTTCCCTGTTCCCATGCAACACAGCGGTCTCTCTCCTAATTTAGCAAAGCAAATTTGTCAACAGATAATCCTGAGTCAAAGTCTGTCCCAGAGGCTCATTTCCTTGGCCAGCCCTGCCGTGGTCCCTCTGATAACTACGGACAGACACAAGCCCAGCCTGGCTGGAACTACCACCCTGCACTTAAAGCAGAGTCCTTCAAGTTTATCTACCTGCTTCTTCACCAGAAATGTACACTCACATTTCAAGGAGTGCTCTTCACAGAGCCTTCAATAAAAGAAAGCCTGAGTACAGGTGGACTCACAAGCTTTCAGGAATAAGAAATATATTGCCGCTAGGAAATGCAGGTGAGTTCTTATAAGGGTGCTACTTCGACAAGTTGGACATCCAGTCTAGTCATTTTTAAAGTCCTACTCTATAGAAATAACTCCGTGTAGTTAATCACAATGATTTGGTTAAAGTTCAGTCCTTCTTGTTTTCAAACAGCACTAATACAGCATTTCTGTGAAAATAAATGCATACTGATATAACTGATGTTATTTCAGACAACTACAACATACTGGCTTGTATCTGTATACTCACACTTGTGGTAAAAAAGGTTTATTAACGCAATTAGCATGTATTTAATAAAAGGCAAAAAGATTAACTCACTAATCTCTCTGCTAGACCTAAGGCATATTCTTTTAAAGTTCTTGCTGCTGAGCAACAAAAGATGCTAAATGACGTTCACATTTTAGACCAGAAATACATTTCGTATATACATAAACTTACCACCATTTAATGAAATTAATAAAACTGTTTACAAAACCTTCTACACTCTCCACACAATAGAACAAATCACAGCACTTTTTTTTTTTTTTTTTTTTTAACTGTACTGCTCTCAAAATTGCAATAAAAGATTCTTTACTCTGTTTTGCTTTTCTTAAAACAGGTTGATGTAATGCAGCCAGAAAATCTCCTGATATGAAGCTGCAGACAAAAAGATCAAAGAAATTAAAAGTTGCCTTTCTAAACATAATTCTAAGATAGTGATGATTTTTTTTTTCTGGTTCTTTGAGGTCAAGAAATTCTAAAGCCTGCAAATCTATGCAACCTACCAGGGTTTTTAACTCGCAGTCTGCAGATTTCAATACAACCTCTGAACTGCTTCAGAAGTAGCCAGAGAGGTTAACTGAAGAAAGCAAGTGTGCTATGGCCGTGTTTAAGAGTAGCTATAAATGAGTACGCATCTCTACTGACTACATCAGAGCCCCAAATCTGGAAAATGAAAAAAACCTGTGTAATCATCTGCAATCCACTATCTATTTATCCCTCTACCCAATGGCTCTGATTAGGAGGATTTTTATAGCATCTCTCACTTTACAGCAAGTATGGGCTGAGCTGTCACGGAAGAGCAAAAGACTGGAAGGATTACGTACAAAAGGAAAAAGGAAAATTCACTTATCATGGAATCATAGAATAATATTCCAAGTTGGAAGAGACCCACAAGGATTACAGTCTAGCTCCTGATCTGCTGAACAAGTTTCAAAATTCAGTAAAGTACTGTAGGGAGAGCTAATTTAAAAGTGCTTCTGAAAAACTCCATAAAATATTCTGTACTTTTCTTCCATAAAATATTTCTGTACTGTTCTTCTGAAAATCAAATACATATATCAAATTCATGCCTGAACATTCTCCAATAATCTCTCATACAACAAATACTTCAACTCATCTAAATCTTCTCTTACTACTTCTTTCTTGTTTCTGCCACTGTAAAAGGCTTTTCTACTATTAAAGGGAGCTTGCTTTGAATTATCAGATGAGAGGGAAAACAGGGTGGGGAGTAAGAAAGGTACAGAAATCAAAGAAGTCAAATCGTTCAGAGTTGTATTTAGTTTGAAATGAACACTCAGTTACCAAACCTTAATCCTTTACGACAAAAATTCAGGCTGCCTGCTTATTCCTAAAAATTCTCACGCACTTGGTATATTCCTCCTTTCCTCTGTGCAACCAAAGGCTGTCCCCTACCAAGCCAAAATACCCGTCCGACTGGAAAACAAAGCAATTTGCTTCTATCATTTAAAGGAAAAGACAGTAAGAAGAATGTGAAAACACTAAAGTCAAGAAAACATCAGGGCAACCTTTCAGGAAAGCAAATACACCCTGCGGAGATCGGTCACACTGGCTTAGTCCTGCTCTCTGGTGCTTTCCCAGCTGAGCGCGACGCTCTCCAGCTTCAGGTGAAGAGGTATTAACATTCAGAGCAGGAAGGGGCTGCCTGTACGTAAGACAGCAAGAATGGAAAGTGAGGTGTATTAGTTCTACTTGTGGGTCAAAGATTCCTGAGATAAACTACCCCTGCTCTGATTTAAGTGGTAGCATTTACTCATTTCGGTGTGGCACATCTGCATCCCTTCAAATTTCTCTCCACACTGATACCAAGATACTTTTATCATTAGTGCCAATGACAAACTGCTGCATTGTTTTATTTGTACTGTATTAGGAAGCATGTCCTTCTTCTGTTGTGTATGACAACCTGGAAGAGAAGAGTTTTCAATCTGACTACACAGTAAGTCTACAAAAAAATCTTTAGTTGTCATCCAGTGATAATATGAATAAATAGCTTGCCTCAAGATTTCTACCAGGTAGAGAGTATTTAAAATAGTGAGAGGTCCCAGTTTGTGTTTCAAGACTTCTCAATATTAAAGAATTATCTCAACTCATATTAGCACGGCTTTAAAATTACTCCAAAGTTGCTTAAAACTATTCAACGCTATTTTAACATTAAAAACTTGAATTATTTTTGATCTGTTTATACATCAATGATTTC
Organism: Netta rufina; assembly: GCF_964035555.1. Lineage (NCBI taxonomy): Eukaryota > Metazoa > Chordata > Aves > Anseriformes > Anatidae > Netta > Netta rufina. The sequence continues at coordinate 26,749,802 of NC_140124.1, read as the reverse complement.
TATTCACTAATCAAGAAAAAAGTGGAGAAGAAGGCCTGATGTGTATCTCAAGCTCACAAGCAGGTAGTTCTCACTCTCCACTCTGTAGGGTAGCTTTTGGACAACTAAATGTGTCTGCTTTGTAATTTAGGCACAGGATTCCTACAGCACCAGACCAAGACCTAGAGACCCAACACAAAAAACTCAAACAAGTTACCTACAGACACCAGCAAGGTGATCTTGGATAACACTTACATCACCTATCAGAGATGCTTACCCTTGAACCACACTGATGGTAACTTACGGGTCTTTTCCATAACATGGCTTAACATCTACTTTTAATGTCCTAAAGCAGGGTGACACCGAAAACAAAACAGAACACTGGTATGAAAAAGAGACACTAGGAGACCGATTGCTCTCATGTTTCTTTTGCACACTGCTTACCTCTAAATGAACTTCAGGAACGTACGTATCAGAAATCAAATTGCATCACTACAACAACACAGGCTCGGTCAGGAGGATTTGCCTAATACCCTACCAAAAAAAAAAGTGCCAAGCTCTCCTAAAATAAAGCTTAAGAGAGAGAGTAGTGGGTGGAAGAACCAACGACAACACATCTTTTAAGGCCTTTTGTTTTGTTTTCGGTTTAATAGATTGTACTTCGACAACTTGTTTTGGGGGTGAGGATAAAGACTGGCTGCCTTCTGAATTTCAGCCAGAGTGAATGAACACACTGTCAATGCTGTTTTGAGAGACCAATTTGAGACGTGGTTATAAAACCCAAACATTTTATTTAGTTAAATATGATTTAAGCTATAGAAATGTAAAATCCCTTTAAAGCTAATATATAGGTTTGTAGGCATATCCTTGTACATATTTTCCTTTTCTTTTTTTTCCTTTGGCAGAAAAGCAGTGGGATCATTTGTATTCTACTGTATTCATTTATGAGAAAAAACACCAAACAGATCTCCTTATCTTCACTGAACTGCTTGTTATACCTGCTATAGGAGTGATTTTAAAAATAATAGCTTTGCAAAACACCTTTCTTCGCAAAATCCAGCACCACAATGTTTTATTTCCTCAGGTGGGTGTTGAATTTCCCTAGGAAAGTTCTGCCACTAGTGCTGTCAAAATTATCACATGTATTTGAAATAGCTTTAGGATCCTATCTTCCCTCACAAACACTGCCTACAAGCATCTAGTCACAAACGAAAACAAACAAAAAATACTCAGGAGAAAGGAAACCTTTGGCAAGTAACTAGGTAACGTGCACTGATCCTTTGCTGTACCAAAAGCTTTAATCAGGAAATGGGATATGCTGAATAGCACAAAGGGCTTGAGAAGTCACCTAACCCAACAGATTGGGAACATCTGAAGGTGAAAAGAAAAGACAAAGCCAAATACAACAAGTTCAAAGTGCTCGTTCATACTGCAATTAAACCCATTACATGCTGTTGCATGCTTTCTGTTAGACTACTGAATGCGTTCAAGTGAAGCCCTGGTAGATATCAATTTAGCTAATGCATCCTCAAACTGTAATGCCATGAAAGGCATTAACTGGAACCAGGTCTCTGATATCAGGGAATTGATTTTCAAACCAAAAAAAAATCTACACAGACTTGTACACCTAATTTAAACCTACCTATACCTGTTGCTGTGCTCTGAAAGTTTGAATTTGTGCAAATAAGTGCACAAACGATACATGGAAAACAAAATAAAAGAAGTTAACAGCGATGAAGACAGCACTTGCATCCTGTATAACACCGTTTTCCAAGTCCTTGCTAACTGCCATAAAGGTTTTTTCATCAGAGCTGTGCTTCATAATAACACTGCAACCCTCATTGCTTCTATGTTGAAAACCCACATAATTTGTATGGCTGATTTTGGTGTCATAATATGGAATGTCACATACTAGCGCATACCAAACATCATTGAAACACACAGCCAACACACATCTACATCGTCACATTACACATAAACTAAACAAACGATTAAGCAAAAATGAACACAGCACGATTTCAGTTCTTAGGGACGTTGTTCTTGGACTGCAAACAAGCAATTAGCTGCCCCACAAAGGATGCTGATGTGTGCCAGTGACCGCGTACCTTGAGAGTACCAAGTTCATGCTTGTACTTTAGTCCTACTTTGTTGTGAATGTTGATTTAAATTATGGCTTTCTGATTGCTATCATTGTAATTTATTTTGCTTAAACTCCAGAAACTTCAGCAATTTTCCCAGCTAACACCAGAAAACTATGCTTTAAGTCAAATCTCTTCTCCATGTCCTCTAAACCAAACTAAAATCACATGGACAGATATAATAGTATGGTTTGTATGTCAAAAAACAAGTACTATAAGCACCACAACAACATGCATTTCCAAAAGTAAACTCTTCAGATAAGAAAACACAGGTAAAATTGTAATCTTACCAGAATTAAATTACACCAAGGTTGTGCCACACACACACACAAAAAAAAAAAACTAAAACATTTCAAAATTCTATCAAAGATTTGAATGCTATGAAGCAAAGGCAGAAATGATTTCCTGCTGTTAAGTGCTTAAATATTACATGCAATTAATCTCATTAACTGAAAAAAATATTCACATATTTAATGGATAAATATGACAGATCTCACTAAAACAATTTTTTAAAAAAAGTTGGAAACTAAAGCTACTTTCCAAGGTCTTCCCAAACTCTTATCCAATTGTTTATTCCTTAACAGAAGCAGCACCTTCCAAGTGCCAATGGCAACACGCCAACAAAATTCCTCAGGTTTGCTCTCTAGGTGGCATTGTTGCAAAAAGTACCCTCGGTCTTCAAAACAGGCAAATTATTGAGTCAAGCACACATTCGGTAACTAAGACTGGAAGTTTGGAGCAATTCCATTTAGCAAAGTTAAAATGAAACAGCAAGAAAGCTAGGAAGCACTTAACAGATCCCATCCCAACTTCTGTCCCTATTTCAGCCAGCAGTGCCAGAAACCACAGCACACTAGAAAGGTGCTTATTTTATCCAACATACGTACCAAAAGTACAGTAATTTCAAGACTGTTTTCCTTACTAGCCTAAAAGCTCTTCAGACAAATCAGCTTCCTCCAGGTACTGCTCCATACCAGCAGTAATTCCCTGGCAGCCACCAACCTGATGCACTTCATTTGTCCCCCGGACTCCACTCACCACCCTGGCATCACCGCTGACCCGGCCATCTTCCAGCCTGAGCGACCCACAGTGTCCTCAATGCCAGACAGCTCTGCCATGGTGAACTCGGGGGAAGGGAAGCCAAAATTGGCCAATATTTTGTGACTGAACTTACCAATCAGGTGGCCGCAGCTCACATACAGCAGGCAGCACAACAGTGCCACTGCCCACAGAAAAGATTGCTGGTGCTTCAGAAGGAGCCACTGAAATCATCGCCTGATTTCCACATGCTTTGCTGCTGACCATGACCGTGAAATACTCAGAGAAGTAAGGCACCAAGCCTCTGAAATATAGCACACAAACACACGAATACAGGGGGGAGAAAATCCTGAAGGGAAGGAATAAGTTAACACCTAGAAAATTCAGCGCGTAAAACACCCGCTAACACGGAATAGTCAACACTGGGTCATGCTGCAGGAAGTATCTTCAAAAGGAGAAGCAAGGTGGTTCCAATGCCAAATGAGGTCAGACAAAAAACTTTGTCCTGAAGACAATATGAACTAAGCAAAATGCAGAATGGAAAATTTGGAAAAACTTAAACAAATTCAAGAGCAAGGTTTAGAACCCTAACCAAGCCCATGTTATCCTTTACGAAAACAGGTTATTGGTGAAGTAATTATTAAATGAATGCTGATAAAAAAACCTTGAATAGGTTTTCAAACTACACACACACAAAGCATCGCAGAGTATCACTTTAAATACAGTCAGTGGTCCCATTCCTGTCTCGATCAATTTGTTAAATCCTATTTCAGACCTTAAGTTTTGATATAGAGCCAACCTCTACAGCTTGATGGACACATCAGTCACAGAGTGCCTCAGAAACACTATTCCTTATCTCCCCATCTCTTATAAAACATCTTCATAGCTGTTCATCCAGAATCAGACAACATACACTCAGGAGAAGGACCTGTAGTTGTCAATACTGACCTTTCACTTAATCCTTGCATTTTAATTGTTTCACGGCTCTCCACTGGACTAAAACATTTTAAGCATGCTTTTATTTACTTCTCCATTCAGAATAAATCAAATCCAAATGACCACAGAAATTAAGTTTACCACTGGAAAAACATACACTTAAGATCATTAAAACACCCTAGCTTTGAATCATCTCCTGCACAGAAAGTTAAAATTTAAGAAGCAAAGCAGAACGGCAAACTTTCACCTTGCAGTTACAGCTCTGTCAGCCAGCCAAGGGCTATCGATGCTCTAACACCAACCACGAGGGCTGCAGCAAGCGGGTGAGGGCTGCATCTGGACAGGCTGCATCTGGACAGGCTCTACTCCGATCCTGCAGGTTCTCGGGCTCCTTTCTAGCTAAACTTTTAGAAAACCCAAACAGTAATGTCATGGAGCCCTGTGGATCAAGTCTGGAAGGACGGCATCCACCACCTCAGTCCGGGGTCTGCCATTCTCAGCCACGTTTAAATTCCCAGCAATTGTGAAATCAGTCTGCTGCTGCAGGTGTCTGCAGGGACACGACAACCTCTATCCACATCCAAACATCAGCTGCTAAAGAAAAACGGTGCATGTGTTTTTGTTTACAGTTTGGAGATGGCAAAATGGCATTATTCACAACCCAGGACATCTCATCTAAGAAGAATCCCTTTCCAAAATTAGAAAGGACAAGAGTACTCTCGCCTAGGATTCCTTATTTTTAGGGCACTGCTTCCTAGTACTTTTGTGGCAGATACACTAACAACTTGGCCTGTTTTTTTTTCAATATGCCTCTTAAAGTTTTATACGGACATGTCCTGCTGAAATTCATTGAGACTTGGGCTTCTAAGTCACCTGCCTTGCTACAGGCTTTCAGCAATCTTGGCACAGGCACCTTTGTACCACAGAGAACCCCTCCATAAAGATGCTTCTGGAGTCCCAGGACTCCTGGGTCACCACCTACTCAACCAAAACACTGCTCTACACCTCCACGCTGAAGACCAAAAGCAACTTATTCTGTGTATTGCCATCTCCCCTGCCACGGGATTTAATGCATCAGCAGGAAACAAAACTTTAACCAGCTCCTTCCTATAAGATAAATATTTAATTGTTTACAGCATAAGCTGTTCTCATCAAGGAAAACAAGGGCAGCACCAGGCAAACTGCCATCAACATTCCTAAGAAAAAACAAGGTCCACCACAACTACTTTCCTCTATCTGGTCCATGTTGGGAAACTGGTCTCCTGCTTTGGAGTGGCATCTGCTGGCAGACAGGCACTCAAGAGAAACCAGATTCACCAAGGACGAAGTAAATAAATCAGCATTCACATTATTCACAAAGTATCTTTCATTTCCTTCTTGACTGAGGACAGGATGTTTCTTCTTAACAACGTAACCTCTTTCAGTTATAATGCAATGATGGTGGAATTGCCATGAACCAGAGTGACACCCTTAACACTACCCATGAAATTTCTTTTCACTAGTCAATTAGCAGCAGAACCGGTGGGGAAAAAAAAAAAACACAGCTACACAAGATCTCATCCTTGCAAAACCACTAAGGACATAATACGTATTTGTTATTTAATTAAAACTCTTCACATCACGGCTCTCAAATCCTTACAATGACTCACCACAACGGGTGTTAGAAACCTTGCCAGTATGCTTCACTGAGAACAATCAACTGGATTTAAAAATTCAAGAGGTCAAGAAAACAACTGGATATCGTGTTTTGCTGTACACCTTATATTGAATTCTAAGTGTTAAACCAAATTTAAACTCCTGTAAATAAAGTACATAGAGCAAGATAAGTCATTTCCACATGAACCAGAATATACAAACGTGCTTGTAGCACAGCCTAAACCTGATCTACACTTTTCTTGTAAGCCACAGTTCCTGTTATCTGTGTCAGACTACAGCTCCTTGGTCTAAAATATCACGGTGTTTCACTGACACGTGCCTGTATGCATTCTGGAATGGACAAGAAAAAAGTCCAATATTCAGTTTAAACGTTTCAGCTATTTCCAGGAATGAACGCAGGAATAAATATATATATATATATTTATTATTTTACCTTTTGAATAAAACTTCCTACTCTTAAAAACACCATGCAATACCAATGTACTTTGCAACAGAATCTAAAATTTGGTGTTTTTTTTTTGTTGTTAGGTTGGTTTTTTTGGTTGGTTGGTTGATTTTTTAGGTGAAGACCATACCCATACTGGGCTACACTTCCAGAGACATAATCAATTTAACACTCAGTGGATCCTTTAAATAAACTAGACTAATTAAAAAAGATTTGTGCCTACATACTGAGGCTCCATCTCCTCCAGGCACACTATGCTGTGGCCCACTGTGGCTGATGAGGATTTTTAATGACTCTTCTCAGTTGCCAGATCAGTCGGATGGAACCAGTTCAGGAAGCTACGGTGTTAGTCCATCTCCTTCCCGACACCCCGGGAGTGAGAAAAGGTGTGCTTTGATGTCACTGAAGTAGGACATCTGACACCAGATCCGCAGGCCAAGAACAGGATGCTTATCCTGCAGAGGACACCTGCTGGAGAACCTAGTAGTGGTCTAGATTATGAGGTGAGAACTTGGAAATACTAACTGGCAAGGGAATAAAATAAACAAAATGCTACAGAGTGTACAAAAAAAACATGTATCTATTAAAGAGTACAGGAAAATGTAAGTATCTAAGGTAATAAATGTGCCATCAAGGCTTAAAGAGGAACAACAGAAGCAAACCTATTGCATTGGACCATTCTGTCACAAAATGATGAGGAAAAAATAGTTCGAAGAACTCCCAGAACTTTCCAACTCCAGGAAAAAAGGGACTCTTACCATATCAATGTCTGCTGTAAAAGTATTAACACTGTCACACACTGGCAGTCTACTAAGTTTCTAGAAGATGATGAGGATTTTTTTTTTTTTTTTTTTTGCATAAAGGCTAGCTCAGGGTGCTTATGTCAGGCTGGTTTCCTGTAGCAGGTTTGGCTCAACTGCAAATCCAATTGTGAAAAGCAATCTGAGTGAAAATCCTACCAAAATGAGAGACCAGAGGGAGAGTAACAGAGGGTGAGTAGGAGCACATTACATGGGATATCACTGCAGAGAGGTAAGACATTTCTCAAGTAGAGAAAAACAACCACGGGCTCCAGAAAAGCAAACTACAGCACCAACAGGGAGCCAGAGGATAGCGTGCCAGGCAAATACTTTGAAGCATAAAAGGGTGGTATAGGTCCCCTTTTCTGTGACAAGGGATCAGAGAGTCACTAAATATTGCAAACTACTCAGGTTGGTAACAGCTTTTGCTGCTGGGGAAGCAAACTACCCCAGTGCAAGTCAAAATCAGAAAGCACCGCAAGAGACAATTATAGCTACATCAGGTGGAAAGCACGGAACATTTTTAAAATAAAAAAGCCTTCTCAAAATCTGCAGCAGTGGTTTAGTGAATTACAATACATATTTCAAAACACATTTTAGCAAGAAATGAATATGTGAAAATTCAACTTTGTATCAGAAGATTCAAAGCCCAACTTGTTTCTGGTATGGGAACGCGCCTTATAACTTTGAGTATTTGCTGCCATCACGCGCACACTTCAAGAACTGCAGTCTTATGAAGGGTACTCACTCCTGATGTATCAACAGTCAAAAATCAGCTGACTACATTATAAGGGCACTGCAGCCTGAAGCTTGAAAGTGCCAAACCCTGAAAAACTGCAAATATAATACTAAAATATTTATTATATTTTTATTTAATATTTAAACTCAATTCAATTCCACTATGCAACTGTAAAAGGCAAGAGAGCAATATGTGCTAAGTTATATTTGGTGGTCTACAGAAAATAAACCAATCACTCTGATTCACCCCATGCAGACATTAACACCACCAACACAGTTCCATACCTCCAGTCAGGCCATCTCAAAAGAAACAATGGTGATGGGGGGATGTCTCAAGTCTCACCCTCCTACCAGGCCTCAGAAAAATGGGAAAACAAATTAGAGAACGCTGCAGTGACCTAATTATCTGCCCATTTCCTCTAAATTATAGAACAGAATAATTCAGGAAGAAAAAAAAAAAAAAAGCATAAAACTAGTGTATCCATTTCATGTTGTCCAGGAATTCCCACGTAGCAAGAGAATAAGCATCTACATTTTATGGATCAGTTGCTAGTCATTCTTGGAAGATGGGTGCAAGATCAATCTCAGAAGGTATTCTACAGCTCTACCTAGTTAAGAAAAAATTAAAAAAAAAAAAGGCATCACGATGTCTTTTACGTTGCTCTGTTGTTCACTAACATCCTTGCAAGAATAACAACAAAAAAATGGAACATATTAACAAGAGCATATTAAACTCCTCACATAGCCTTAAGATATAAAACTTAGTTAAGTCTACTTGCAAGATTGCTTGCAACTTACTTCTAGTATAATGATCATTTCATTAAAAAAAAATCCCATTAACATTACTTCTGGACCTTTAACATTACCTTTAAGAACCAGCAAGTCCAACATTTTGTCAGACTTAAGTAAGATTTTCAAATCACAGCCTTCAAAAAATGTAGTTTTTAATTAACAGGCACGGAAATAAAAATATTTCAGGATATTTTTTCTGCTCAGTTTATTCCAAGGAGTGAGTTGCAGTATAATCACTAGGATATCAATTAGGAGATATCTAACTGTAGACAGAATCAGCTTCAGCGTTAAAACAGCCAAAGCTTTCAGCATCATGAAAGCCAGCAAAAAATAAATAATAATAATATAAAAAAAAAAAAAGATAAAAATGGTGCTAAATACAAGATTATGAAGTTGAAATTTGAGGTTGAGCTTCTTGCAAAAACACAGTTGATTAACTCACACTACTATTAGTGAACTGTATAAAAGAGCCTTGACCCTTTAATGGGTTCAAACACATTAGCTGTATATTCAGACATGCTATACACAAATCTGGGGCTTTAAAAATCCTCCAATTTGTGTATCACTTGTGCAGATACCTCAGTATGATGCTGAAAGGTAAAAAAACAGTTCTGCAACAATTATTTAGATGTGCTCCAGATTCCATTTTAACTCACAGAAAAATATCAATTTTGTGTCTACACAGAACAGAAAAGCACATCCATACAGTATAGGCAATTACAGCACTCATAATATTATTGCAGTAATTACAAAATATGGTACTTGACAGCACTTGTGGAAAGTTGGCAGTGTTTATTTATAGTGTTGATAGTGGAAACGCATTGAAAACACAGTAACACCTACCATGCTTACAAAACACTACAAGCTGACAATATTCACACAAGTACCAAACAAATGCTGCAAGGAAGGTCTCAGTGAAATACAAACAAGCAGAACTCCTGATAAATTTGCAATTCCAATTTATAGCCAGTTTCTCTGTTTGACCCACTACAAAGTCATTTGTCGATCAATTGTCCTGTTATCATCTCCATCTGAAAGCCCACACTGATAAGGATTTTTTAATTCTACTGTAAAACACTTATGTAAGAAAAACAGACACTGCTAGAAGAGCAAAATGAGGACAAAATAATCTGAATACCCATCTCCTCTTCTCTCCTTTTAAGTCATAGAGGAAACAAGAAATCTAACTAGACTCGTACACATACAACTTACAGACAACTTTTAAGACTTATTTTTTTTTCTGTAGACCTGTACTGAGTTAAACTTTTTGAAATGGCTGCCAAGGAACTGTGAAAAAGCAGAACGAGGTTAATTTACAGCAATGAAATAAACTGTTAGATTAAAAACTACTCAGGGATCTGAGTGCACACCACTAAAATCACTGATTCCTGACCACTACAACTTTATTTCAAAAATAAGGAGACCCTCAGAGTTATGCGCTATTATGCATGTAATTTTTGTCCTTAGGCTATTTCCTGATTTTTAACCACATACACAAGTATTACGATACGCTACATAGCATGGTTATGCATATGCTGTGCCTCGCATAGCTTGGACAGAATTTTATACAGCCACTAGATGGAAACCTGAATTACTTTTTAAAAACAGCAATTCTGCAAATGTCATTGCTGGTTGTGTTTCTACTGGGTCTGACATTATTGCTAGTTTCTTATTTAGAGATCTAATCACATGCTGACTGTCACAAAGCTGTATTCATTTTAAAAGTGTCCATGAGCAGGCACACACAGAATTTCCCCTGATGTCCTTGAATCTGAAAGCACTAACGTTTCTATGAAGTTCCATCACTTCAGTGGCATTCACCTCACAATTAATTTATTATAACCTAAGGTGACTGGCGTACGCAAGGGGTATAACCTGAAGTGACTGGCAGCTATGGCTGTCTGATGAGACCCCAATGGCTCAGATGTTGCTTCTGGCTGTGTCCAGCTCCCAGGCTCTCTGCAGCTTCCATGGAAGAGGAGCAGGTCCCCACTCCTGCTTCTAAACCTGTATTGGAAGGAGCACTGAAAGGATGAGAGTAAAGCCACAATATCAAAAGGATGCTTTACCGTGAAATTCTGTTATAGGGATTTTTGGGTTTAGTTGTGGTCAAAAGGAGCTTTACACATGAAAGCTGGCTCAGGGCACTCACCAAATCATGGGTGCTGCACCCAAGGGCCATCTGACAGAGGCAGGCTTCACATCTGACACCAGAGCAGGACACCCCTGGCAGTAAGGCAGAGCAGGGCTGATTCCCTGTGTCCAGCCATACCCAAATCTCACATCAGCCATAACTACCCAGCTCTCAGAAAAGTGAGAAGTTCCTTCCTGCTTTTTGAGAAATATCAGAGAGAATCAAGGAAATTGTCTCCAATTTTGCGCTTACAAATTAAGACCCAGTGAACACCCTAAGTGGGGGCTAAATACGTAAGTCTCAGTAGGAATTTACTCTTAATAAGAAGGTTTTCATCCAGATAGCCATAAAAATCACTAAAAGCAAATTCCGACGTATCCGGTAATGTTACAATGAAATACTACTCTTAAATCCTATTTCACAGTTTTTATTAAAGTCATAAAATGGCAAAAACCTGAAAGTCATATTTCACTTCCCCCCAAAAATGTATTTCTTTGTCAGGCAAAGAAAAGATCACTTATATAATGTACTTCACGGAAACTCAGAATACAGAAAGTTAGCAGCAGTTTCAGACTTATGCAACCTATAAATTTGCTGAAAAGGCAACCCACATGTCCCACTCCTATCCCTGTCTGATTCCTGTACTGGCCACAGCTTCCTCGTCCACCCACCCAACTTTGGATATTTGCCCTTCAAATTCTCTTTTCAACTTCTCAACTTATTTTTCAGTGCCAGAGGCTTAACACAGATCAAAAATGGGGAGGGAGGATCACACCAGCTGAAAGAATTAAGATGCAAAACTTTCAGTATACCCAACCACCAACAGAAAGAGATGCATCATGACAGCTGTGTCCTGGGAGACATTATGGGTCCATGCCACAAATCATCCAGGCAAACCAAACACAGCAAGCGAGAAGGTTGAAAACAAATTTGATGAATGATAATTATTTTTATCACACCTGATATCATACTGACTAGAAAAATTAGCCATTTGCTAAGTGACCAGCTCCCCAGGTGGAAAGATACAGTTCCACCTTCATTTTGCCAATACAATGCCTGGACATGTTACCAGGAATGAAAAATGGTCACCTTCCTTCCAAGCGTACAACAGCAGATGCCAGCTCCCAAATCAGTCGCAGTTAATTTGAAAGCTTATAAAAAGGCTCTCTGAGTCAAGAGAGGCCAAAGCATTTCAAAGGCAATTTATTCAATCTCTCTGATGTGAGAAAATGTCATGTAATTCTGCAGGATGATTCTGCTCATCTCAGGAAGTCCAGACCTTCCAGCCTACAGGGTCAGACTTTTTAACAAGGTAAGTAAGAAATGACCTATTTCCAAATCAAAAGAAGAATTAACCTAAATGATGTAAAACAAATGATTACCTGAATTACTTAGCTGAATATTCTACACCATTATCATTTGTAACCCGGAATGAAGTAATCAATATTATCTTAATATTACCTATTCTTAAGTATGCTTTCTCATCAGCTACCACACAATTTAGATGACTTGAATGAATTCACTTACCATATCTGTCAACATTAATTCAATAGCATTCCAAGGTAATAATCACTATCAATCTAATTATATCAGCCACCTCCTGTAAATGAGTACCAATTATTTTAATTAAAATATTAAATATTTAGAAAATAGAAAGGAACGTATATTAATAATTTATATACTTAATTTCAATCTACCTGAACAACCATGATTCCTGAAAAACAAAGCTTGCTTTCTTTGCATCTCCCCTTCCTACTTCTCAGCGGGTTTCAAGAGGCAAAGCATTAATCTAACAGCAACGACAGGAAAAATGCAATTTTTGTATTGTTCTATTATTTTTATAACTTTTTATGTACCTGCAGACTATTTCTACCAGTCTTATTTAAGAACTATTCCAAGAATATTCAAAGAACAGTTTCCCCATTTTGTAATTTCAAACGAGTCAGTTTAGATTCCCCATAAAAAATGTCATTTGTGACCTGCCCAAACTGGGACAGAACAATAAATCCCTCACTTTTTCTACGTACGAAACAAGGAGATCCTTTCTCATCTCCTTTAATGGAAACTGACACTGCAGCAACATTAGGACATAGACAAGTTGTTCTAGAATCATTCACACACCAAGGCAATTATCAATTGGGTGTCTTTTCACCTCTTTTTTTCCATTTCTGTTTAAACTTCATCTCAGAAATCTCTCTTTAACCTTCTACTTGTGTTTCTGCGCCCTGCACGTATACTCAAAATGACTGTACCCCTGTTAAGATTACACATCATATTGGAGTCCTCATTCAAAGTCAAGAAATGTCAGTGCAATCATCCTATCCACAACTTTTGGTCTATCCTATGAAGAATATACATTAGGATGCACTATCCTTACATAAATTCCTAAATACTATTTTTCTGTAACATCAGACAACGTGCCACTTTGTACCAGATAGCATGCACGCAAAAAAAAAGATGTGAGGGAAGAACTTTTCCCATTGAAGTTGAATATTTATAGCACTGAACTGCAACCATTAAGGTACATGACTACTTTAATGAACAAGCTAATCAGGAAGAAAAAAAGCTTTGCATGCAATATGCCAAAATACTGTTATCTGAGCAGTAACTTTGTTTTTCCCCAAAAAAATGGTTAAAACTGGACATGAAATTTTGCATTAATGTAGCAGTGATTTAAGTTTTTTTTTGTTGTGTTTTACTCTTCTTTTTTTTTTTTTTTAATAAAAATAGATATGTAGACAAGAAATACAAAAATGGTTCATCTATATGAAGTAGCATGTTACAGCTTCAGCATCACTGAGTGAGCAACACACACACCCTTCAAGAACTGGGCCTTCACAGGTACGCTGCTGTGTTTTGCAAGAACTGTTCTGGAGCCTCCAGTCTATTTCTGATCAAAATTTAAAAAGAGTGTCCTGGTGCCCAAGAAAGGCAGAAAGAGGACTCCAAAATGAAGTGGAGCATCTTTCTCTTACCTAAAGCAAGTATTCTACAGGCTACCTTCCTCAGCTTCCTAGTTCAAGTCTTCAAGGTACTGCACACCACAGCATGTTGTGAGAGGCAGAGATTCCTACAGGCCAAAAATCTGGAAGTCTGATTTACAGATTCCCCCCATGAAGTAGATAATGATTTAAGGGAGAAAAAATCCAAGAACAAAACAAAAGATTAAAGGAAAGATGAGAAGAGCCACATTAACTACATGCTAGCATCTCGCTAAAAGAGAGACATACTTGTAAAGTTCTTTACACTGACACACTCAAAATAGTTATTAAATTAGCTTCTTTTCTTTGAACATATCATAACTAATAGCACTGCATGCCAGGTTTCAAAATTCAACTTCTCTTCCTTGTAATCTATTTTTTCCCAGTTTTCCCTGTAACCCACTTTTAAAATACTTTTGAGAAACACATTCACAGAAATGGCTAATGCTTTTTCAATTTAAACATTGTCTTCCTTAAAAAAAAAAAAAATTCAAAGAAGATTTTAGCACTGAAAATAGTAACGTACAACTTGTTTTTTTAGCTCATTAAAATTGGAGGCAGCGATGCAGAAACATTTTGGCAATATCAAATAAACTGCAACTGAGAATTATAATAGCATCAGCCATTTGAGAAAATGATACAAAATTTCCGATTTCAGCATCTATCAGTTGGCAAGAGGCAATTAAAATATATTTATTCATTTCCCCTGGAGAGAAAACCAGGCAGCGTTCTCCCTGCCTGCTCGTGACACCCCAGTGCAAGGCTAACGGAGCTGCTTCGCCCCTTGTATTTTAGCTACCCCTGTAGCTAAAAGCAGAAGAGATGGCTGGGCCAGGTGTCTCCCCGTCACTCTTCAGCTGCTCAGTCTGGAAGTCCTGCACACTGCCCATTCCAACCAGCTGCCAGGATGGAGTAGAAGAGAGGTCTGTTGGGGACTATTAGTGCGCTAGCACCTGCTAGAGCTGAGGTTCGTGGAGGGAGCACCTCGAGAGCCACCTCCTGTCCCATGAAGCCTGTCCCATCCCAATTACTTGGGCATTATCTGCCTGTCTCGTCCCAATTCCTTGTGCACTATCTGCCTTGCCGTCACTGCCATCCGGGTCACAGGGGGCAGCGCTCACTTAGGACTTGCTGCCTTAGGAACCACTCTGCAAAGCGAAGAACATTGCTCAAAAATGACCTGAAAGCTCACGTGGGAGCTATTTACACATACATATTAACTGTATTTATACGATTAGCTGCATATGGAGCTATACATACACATCTGTAATAACATATTATATGCAAATCACACGTGCGGCTGCGTGGCTGCCGTTTATAATGCATATATAGCTGGTTATATGCTTATAAACATATCGTCAGCTATACGCATATGTGCATACATAGCTGGTTATATGTTTATATGCACAGAGCTGCTACGTTTATCCACATATACAGCTGACGATACGTTTATATGCACACAGCTGAGGACACAGCCGCGTGCAGGCGGCTCCCCGCACACAGGACGAGGAGAGCAGCCCCCATGGGCCGCCCCCTGCCCTCGGGGCGCCCCTCAGGCACTTGCCTCCCATTCCCGCAGGAAGCGCTGGGCCTCAGCCGGCCCCACGGCCCTGTGCCTCCTGAACTCCTCCCTCACGTAGCGGTCGCCCAGCTCCCGCAGGGCGGGCGGCAGCGCCCGGTGCAGCCGCAGCAGCCGGCGGTAGAGGCCCCGCGGGCCGCCCGGCCCTCCCGGCATGGCGGCAGCGGCCGGGCCGTGAGGCGGAGCCGCTGCCGGCCTCCTACCGGGCGGGGCCCGGCCGCCGGAGCAAGCGCCGCTGTCGCAAGGGGGCGGAGGGCGGGTGAATAAATGGGGCTGGAGGGTGTGGAGGGGACGTGGAGTGAGTGAGAAGTCACTGGAAGGGGCACACGAGGATCGCCTCGTCCCTTCAGGGCTGACCGCAAGCTGAAACGTGTCGCCGAGGGCATCGCCCAAACGTCCTCAGGGTGCTGACAGGCACAGGGCACCCACCACACTCCTCTCCGGGAGACCCGTCTCAGTGTGTGACCACCCTCACGGCACTGACATTCCTCCTCACACCCAGCCTGGCACAGCTCTGAGCCCTTCCCTCATGTTCGAGCTCTGCTACCACCAGAAAGAAATGCAGAAGAAAACTGCATTTTACACCCGGGCAGAATTCAGAGCCAATAAAGCAGTCCACTAAAACCAAACTTCATCAGCTTAAATCTATCTGTGTTATTAAGCTTGTATCAGAGGGAGCTATGATAAGAAGCCCTCCCGTCTTCAGGGGGCTGCTGAGGGTTCATGCCGCCGCGCTGTTATCTCCGAGCTCCCACTTTCTGCTGCCTCCCACATGCAGAGCAAGCTTCATCTCTGCAGCTCGCAATACGGTTTTTTCAGCTGTTTAACATCATATCCAACCCACCCACGTGGAAAAATCTTCAACAGTCACAGATATTTTGACACAAGAAAAAAAGGGGTTGAAAATCAGGCAGCAACAGCAGCGACAGAAGTCCGGCCTAATCACACCGTCCTGTTAAGCTCCTTCCAGCCGCTCGAATAATTGACTCTTCAAAACAAAAAGGAAACATTTCCATAGGCCCAGGGAGCATTAAGCTTTCCCCAGGATACCAAGAAATGTAATAAAAATATACTGCCTTGTCAAAAGCCCGGGTCATTATGTCCAAGCAATACAGAAAAGAGTACAAACTATTACTCCTTACTATTTTTTGATGTTTATTTATTCTCCCAGGCACTTCAGTGAAGGAAAACTGAAGTTCCCAGTAACTAACTGAAAAGTGGCTGAAGCAGCAGAAAGCTCTCACAGTTCCAGTTTTCCTCACTGGCAGTTTTCTCCTAGTGCCCCTGATGTACCCTGGGCAGGCCTAATCCTCAGTCAGTTTTGCTATATTCTCAAACTGCATTTTCTGCAGATATTTCTGTTAGGAAGGATTTCTAAACTTAATGCATTTCGTTCACACCTGAGTCCTTCAGGATTTTCACATTTTTGAAAGGCCAGAGTTAAAAAACTGACTTGTAATATCAGTTGTATTTGCAATGGTGCAGTTCCCCTGAGTTACCTCAGGGTTCATTCATTTGCAGAAGTCATTTAAATATTTTTCATATAACAACCCCGGCACTCACACTGCACACACACACTGACAGCGATCTTGCTACATCCATCTCATGTGAGTTTAGGAGTCCTTGTCCTTCAGTGGCCTACTTAAGCCCTCTGCTGGACACTTGCTTTGTGGCTCAAATATTAACAAGGATACCTCAGCCAAGTCTGTAATCTACATTTTTTTTTTATTTTTTTTTTTTTACATCTTATCTTTCTGTCCACAAGGACCAAAAGACATCTTGCCCATCTTTTGTATAATATTCATGACATCTCTATGCAGTGAACTCTCAGCCATCTGTACACAGCACACCCATGCCATAAACAGCTTGGGTCCAGCTGCAGTTTCAGCTAACATGAAGGAGAGGAGTGACAGTAGTTCTGCCTCACTGTGGGCACTGGGACATCTGCATTGCCTTCCCCAGGGCTCCAGCACCTCCTGGCACCAAAGGATGGGCACCTGAGGGAGGCGATACATCCTGCCCCTCCTAAGCAAGTGATCCTACAAAGATCCATGAAGATCCTACAAAGATAACAACATATCTCTGTGCCGTAGTGCCTTTGTTTTTGGGGAGGTGATACCAGCTCTGCTACAGGGCAGCACAAAGCCAGGCAAAGTGGTTTAGCCAATATACCGAATATTTATTTCCATGGCTAGGACTGCATGAGTAGCATCTCAGCCTTTTCCCAAGGGTGCACAAAAGAGTTGTAGTACAGCATAGCTGCAAAGTCCCAGCCCATTGCTCCAGGTGCTGAGCTGCTTCTGTATCAGCAGCCAGTAATAAAAAGTGGAAGACAGATTTTGAGCCTCTGAATCTGCCAGAGGAGTGATGTTGTTTGCTACAGTCCCATCTCCAAGGGTAGGAAGACTGGAGGAACTTTTCCATGTTTATTTTTTGCTTTTATCAGGAATGTGTTGACTAGAGAAGATGAAGCTGAACTATTTATTGAGCTCTTATAATTGCTGTAATTTTAAAAATTAACAAGACCGTCCCGAGAAGAGTTCTCTTTGTGAATCAAAATAAGTGATTAAATATAGAGTGTAATGACATGATATGCCTTTCCAGAACCTCTGGTAATCCGGATGAAACAAAACTATATTGTCATCTGTTAAAATAACAGGATAATCTGCAATCTTCTTTTCTAGACTGTAGGTTAAATGTCAAAGTACAGAACCCTGGGGTGTTTAATTTCCTGCCATGATCAAAAATAACCATACAGTCCTGTCCTATGCATCCTATCTTTTCATTGTGCAGGTCACAACCAAATTCCATCTCTTACTTCAGAGCTGTGAAGTTTGTAATAAGCCCTCTAAATATTCAAATAAATTCAAGACTGTTCCTTTTTGCATACTATTGCAGACCAAGGCAGACTTTTCTGATTCAGAAGCCAAGCCAAAGATCTGTTATGACAGCTAAATGCCTGCTAGATATTTTGTGGCATCTTCCAGTGTGCCTCATAAAGATGCAAAATTATCTCTTTGTGGGAATCAACTACAAAATGAATAGTTTCATAAATGACTTAGAAAAAGCTCCTGATAATTGGAGTTCTGCAGAATGACTCTGCCCCTGTCAAAGTCGAGTATAGCTTTGTCCTTGATTCAGCAGGAGTGAGATGAGTCCTAGCATGGGGTAGCCTGCTTCAAAATCGTACGTGCAGGTGGGTATACGTGGAAAATAGACAGGCTGTTTCCCCAGGACTTGGAGAAACCCCAGCCGGTGAAGATACCAGCTGTGGTTGCAGTTTGCAGGGGAGGCAACAGCCTGTCCGCTGTGAGTCTGGCCTGGGTGAGACCTGTTCCTCAAACAGGCTGGGCACGACACAGGGAGTGGGACAGAAATGGTTTGTGTTCAAAAGCTCCATTTCAAGGAGGAAAAAAGCTGCCATAATAAATGCTGCTTGATGTAATTCATCAGGATGGCCTCGGGTACTCAGGTATGTGTCTCACAGTGGGATGAAACCAAATAACAGAAATTATTTCTTATGAAATAAATGAACTACACTATGATTGTCAAAGGGAGACAGAGCCAGCTGTTTTTGGGCTTCTGTCAATTGAATAACTGGTGTGTCGATGTTAAAAGGAGATTCTGTCATGGTTAAGCTTCTGCCTGAGCTGTTCATTCATCACAAGATTTCTTGTTCCTTTACCCAAAGCACGTGATTGGTATCATCCAAAACACATTTTTTGACAGTCAAAGCAGAATTTCATGAGCTCTGCTTGCCTCCTGCAGACCTGAGAGATGCCAAGTGTATTGGAAATCCTTAGAGACTTTAGCTGCCAAACTCCACCAAGTTTCTACTTGAACGTGTGTGAACAGAGCTTTGCAGTGAGACAAATTTAGGCACCTTTAAGCCCAAGGAGGAGTGCTAGGCTCAAACACAGACACTCGGACCCTCAAGTTCTCCATCTCCCCATTTTCCTCCCTGCAGCTCTCTTCTCTGAAGTCAAGAGCCAGGCCTCAAGTCCTGCCCATGAGCACAGAGCCACTAATGTTTCTGAGATAAGCGCTTCTGGAAGAGTGACGAACTGCGAAGAACCTGTGTTTTCATCTTTTTTTGTCCTTAAACTATTACTGTTTTCAACATTCAAGGTATATACGCAAAAGATTGCCTGGGTTGTAAAACAATCTTTCTACTTTTGAAAATTCAAACAGAAATTTAAAATGTCAATATTTAGAATCGCTCTGTGTCTTTTCCTTTTATGAAGAGTCTTTATGGCAAACATACTATTAATCCATTTGGTTATTCTACCACGTGTATTGTTTTGTTCAACTGCATTAAAATTCTATGAAATATGCAATATTCTCCTGTTAATTCACATAATTACAGTTTGAAATAGCATGTTTTGTTATTCCAACGACAATACGAAGAGTGCACCATTCATTGGCAAAGCTTTGTTTTCCTGGGCTCCTTAATAAGTCATTGTAAAACTTCAAGCCCTGCAAAGATGCTTCCACAAATACATTAAAATTCCTTCCAGAAGAGCACAAAAAGAGCACAGAAATTGTTATGTTGATGGTTGTAATGGGGGAGGGAACAGAGCAAGGGAGGAGATGGCCAAAGCAAATAAATAACTGTTTTGGAAATCTGCAGGGAAAGACCATGCGTGTGAATACAAAACAAGAGTTTAACCTCCTAAAGTCAGGAGGGGAGGGCTGGTGTCCCCCGTTGGTACTGCTGCTTCCGTGGGTGCTGAGAGCCCCAGGTGGTGCTCGGTCAGGGCCCCCCAAGTCCAAACTCAGGAAATAAAACTTGCCAGCCGACATCACTCGTAAGCTTTTAGCCCAGCTCCACATTAACCCAAGGGGAATTTAAAACACAACATAAACATGTGTTTAAACAAAGCTAGAAGAAAGCTTGTTGTCCTGTCTCCTGGTTTAATTAAATGTATTTTATATGAGCAGCACAGCTTACAAATGCAAGCTATGTGGTTTCTCTGGCAGCGCTGCAGCTCTAAGTAAATACACTATAGTATTATTTTGTTTGCTTTCTTCCCTAATTAAGTTTTAAAAGTTTCCTCAGCACTCTGTGTGGCTGCTGCAGTTTTGGCAGCGGTACTGTGGCAAAGGGGACTGGGAGGAACATGTGTTCTCTTTCCTCCCTCTCCCCACAGAGTAAAACAACCTCGGCTGAAAATCCCATATCTTTCGGAAGGATCTGCACTCCAGGGGTGAAGCAGGAGCCCTGTCACACAAGCATGAGAGCCCGAGCCCTCCTGCTGCGAGCAGCCCGCATCGGCAAGGGGCGGCGCACGGGGCTGTGCTGTGCCACACGCTTTGCAGCAGAAATGAGAGCTGAGATGCTAAATTGCAACCCAAACGTGCGTTTTGTTGCACTGTGAGGGTGTTTGGATTTGTCGCTTTACTTCAGCGTGAAAGCAAGGGTTCAGATGTGAGCTTCGCTTAGAGGCTGCGGGTTTTCAGCTTCAAGGCTTTCTTATAAAAAGCTCTTAGCATTTGCTTATAAAATGCTCTTAGCATTAGCTTATAAAATGCTCTTAGCATCTGAAGAATCCCAATCGCTGTCTGCCGTTTAAAATGAAATATGCATAACCCAACAGCATTCAGCATTTGGGCATAAACAATATGCTATTGGCAAAACATTTTTCATATCTCAGACTCTTCCTAGCCCTCTGATAGAGCTCTGCATGCATCCGGTTTGTGCAGGGCAATTTGACCAAGCACTGACCAAGCACTGGAAACATTGGCCAAAGTGACAAGCACCAAACATTGATCAACCTAAAAGTCATCGCCATGCTGCAGACTGAGGGGTATCACCATGGTCATTCACCCCGTTTTGATTCTTTGCTGGATCAGGCAATATTTGGAGATTAATTTCTTGGTAGCCAGGATTTTCCTTTGTGGCTTGTTGATTTAACGTCAGGTATTAATGGTTGGGATTCAGGAGGGAGCTGTAGGATACCACATGAAAAAAAAGCAGCTTTAGCATAAATAGTCAGGGTTCCTTGAACCTGTTTCATGTAACAGCACTATCACTGTTCATCAGTTCCTCCCTCCACCCCCCTCCCAAATCACCTGAAGGCAGGATTGGTAGTGATCAAAAGACACGCTGCATTTCTTGCCATTGAAATGATCACATCTGTGAAATATGGATTTTAATAATGACTTTATTGCTGTTTGCTTTGTGAGTTACGGCTTTGCGCTTCTCCTAAACCAAAACAAAAGTTATTTACAAGGTGCCACAAGAGCAGCTTTTGGCCTGAGAAACAAGTTAGCAATCACAAACTCCCCACTGTTTGGTGAGAGTTGTATTTGCTTTCTACTTCTCTGAGATTTTATTTTACTAATAAATGTTGAATTGTTGAATGTTGGCTTCTTATATGCTGTGGAGCAGCTCTAGGTGCTATGGAAAGAACAAAGCCCTTCAACTGCAAAAGCAAGGGCAGGAAAAAAAAAAGAAAAAAAAAAGGTTGACTATTTCAGGCTGACATGTTTGATGGTAAGATGGCCACAGTCTCTTCAGAAGAAAAAATGAGACTTTCCACCAACAGGGGAAAGCAGCTACAAAGTGTCACAGCATCCTTTATTCCCCTGATCCTTTTATTGAGCAGATATCCACTACAACACTTTTACAATAATTAATGGAATAGATTAAAATAATATATATATTTGAAATCCCTTGACAATGTGTCTTCCAAGCAGAGTGTTTTATGGTGCAGTGATGTGCTGCTGCGGTTTCTGCTGAAAATAGCATTCTGGAGACTGCCAATTTTTCTGTGAGAGCTGAAATTCAAACATTTCCTGGGTCACGCTGGGAAATCAGAGCATGCCACCCAGGTCTAGGGTACAGTCTGTGGTTCACATGTCAGGTCATTTAAGAAATGGATACCCAGAATGAAACTCACCTTTAAAAATACTCCAGAATTAATATCTAGCAAGTCTTACTGTGTTCAAGGGATCCTTTTTCATTTGTTTTTATGCATGGACGAACACAAGCACACCATGAGCTGTACTGGAGGGGATCAATATTTCAGAAATTCTTTAAAGGAGTTGTATCCTTTCTGTTGTTCAGTTTCACATATCAAATGGTGCTCCTCACAGCTTCCAGAGGGCTTTGCTCTGACTCATTTACTGTCTTCCTGCATTCTGTTTTCAAAGTTATGCCCTGGGAGCAAAGCTGCTTCTTTAAGAGCTGGATTTCAAAGTTCACTAAAATCCACAGGCATCTCCAACATGTTTGGAAAATTGTTATACCTCATCAGAGCCCGGGGCAAAATTATCCATGCAAGTCTGAAGTCCTTTGGTTTAGCAGGTCTTTGGATAATACCCCTTCTTTACAGCCTTCATGGGAAGGACTGCGTTTAGTACGCAAGTTGCTGTGAAATCCACTGGGATTTGACTGTCCTGAAAACTCAGTCATGGCAATGACTGCAGGACAGTTTGCAACTGTCCTGTATATATCTGTCGTGTATATATATATACATGATGGTCTCATCCTAAGCTCAGCTCTTCTACTTACCGAACTAGGAAATACTTAACACTACTGATTAATTGGAAAAAGTATAAAGCAAAGTCCAGATTTGCTTTTGTGATTCTAGAACACAAATCCCTTTTCCTGCTGCCCAAAAGTGCTGTAGATTCCTCTCAGCTATTGTCTGTATGATACATGGCTGTTGTGCAAGCAAAAGAGATGCACCATGAACCGTTAGTGTGTGCCTATATGTGCATACACCTATTTTTATATATACATATACACATATACATACACCCCCACATCCCTCCAAGCACACACACATTTGCCCACACACGCACACGCACACGCACGCATGAATGCACATAAAACTGTTGTGTTATTGTAGCGGTCTGAAGTAACGCCCCGAAACCATACTTCCCTGTTCTACTTTGTAATCAGATTTTTGTAAGGTTTATAATTTGGTGATTTTTTTTTTCTTTCTTTCTTTCTGGTAACTCATGCCAGTAGTTCCCACAATATAAACTGTACCCTGTACTTGTACACTTGATGCTCACCGAGTGCTTTACATGCTTGCATTTCAAAATGCGCCTTCAGCTACGTGAGGATTGCCTGCCGGTCCTACATCCCCGTTCAACGGATGGGAAACTTGAGAAACCGAGACGTACTGCACGCCCATCATCCAGTAAGACAGTGGCAGAGACAGGACAATAACTTCAGGCATTCCTGGTTCTCAGTTCAGTGCTCTAGCCAATAGCTCGTATTGTTTTTGAGGTTTTGCATAACTTTGTATTAATCCACGCTGTGTCAATGTGATGGCTTTTTATTAAAAACTTTTCGGACAATGCTTTGTCATCGCGTGATAAGTTACCCACGAGACCAGTGTAAAGTATATGGCAAGCTTCGTAAAATCTATGTGCAGACACTCTCGAGGTTCTCCCAATGAAGAGAGCACGTAGTTATTGAGGTTTGAAGTCTTAACCCTAAAATGAATTGAAAGAAGTTCCAGCAGCAGAGCCCCAGCAGCAAAAAGACTTGAAAGATGCTGATTGTCTCTGACTGACGTTGAGTAACAGAAATATGTCTTAAGGCAAGATTAAAACGTTCATTAAAGGGGGGAAATAAAACAGCATTACAAAAAATGAGGTTTCCCT
Organism: Netta rufina; assembly: GCF_964035555.1. NCBI lineage: Eukaryota > Metazoa > Chordata > Aves > Anseriformes > Anatidae > Netta > Netta rufina. Next base: position 26,725,964 of record NC_140124.1, on the reverse strand, counting down.
CTTACACTCTAGCAGTTACAAACTATACTTCTGCGTCTTTAATAGCAGCTTGCAAAGGCTCTATAGCAAGTCATTTAGTTTCTGTAAGTAAAAACCCTGTCCTAGACTTCTTATTGGCATTTACTCCTATGCCACCCACATTGAACTCCAAATCTGGATCCGAGGATTGCTGAGCTGTGAACGCTGTATTTGTATAATTCTGCCAGTAACCACCCATTTAACCTCAGAAGAATCAAAGAGAACTAAAGATATGCTGAAACAGTCAAAAGCCATTTGAACACCACCTACCGGGAGATGCTTACAGGTCTGGGGATATTTTACATGCATCGTATTCCTTTCTCTGGTTGGTCTTTTCAGGGTGGAGGAGGACGAGAAAGGGTCAAAGATGGCTGTTTGTGGTTGGTCATTTAGCAAAAAAGCTTTGTTTTCCATCCGTTTCAACTCCAGACAGTGGTAAATCACATCTCGGCACTGCGCCACGCTGCAGGACCAGAGGAAGACAGCCGAGCATTGCCACAGGGTGAAAAAGCATGTTTAAGGACTAAAAGCTGCTAAGAATAATTAGCATGGCTGTGCTGTTTACCCATTCCACAGTTTGTTCATTCACTACCTAGTAATCTTCCCTTCCTCAGTGGGTAAGTGTCTCCGTTTTGCCTGCTTGCTGAAGAAAATGAAGACATTTACCCAGGGCCAAGGAGAGGTCAGTTGCAAAAGCAGAGCTCTCAGTTCCCATGGTTTGTCTGTCCAAGAGGAGTTTTGTCTCCGCTCTTCCCAGAAGTTGCTGTAAGGCTGGAAAGAGGATGCTCATCGCTTCTGCTGGCTGAGTTCAGTGTCCTAAAGTCTCTGTGCTCCTGAAAAGTGGGTTCTTCCAGGGTGTCTCAAAGTGGGCACCCAAAGGTGAAGAACCAAAACTTGCCCGTAAAATGTCTCCAGATGGAGACTGCAGCTCTATGCATGCAGAGCTCTCTGGCTCATCTGTACACACGTATGTGAAGAAAATGCCTATTTATACAGCCACATATGCAAGCAGACCTCCATACTGAAAACAAGAGAAGAAAAAATAATAATGTAAAGGTCTCTTCCCCACTCTGTCTAAATACCCATAGCGTCATCTGGCACACCTAAGGATAAATATTTTTCCATCTGTATTTTTAACCAGGGTTCTTAGCCCTTCCACCTTATTTTCTGAGAATTCATGAACATTTTTTGAGTATTAATCTGCTTTTCCATATTTCATCATTCTCACAACACAGGCACAGCACAGATAAGAAATGAATTTCTCATCATTTTCTCACCCTACTCCCATGCACTAGCATAAGGCTGCATTGTCTGAGATGCACTGGCCTAGAGGAAGATGTTTATTTGTAATAAAGAGACACCAAAATCCCCTCTGTCCACCGAAAATGATAAACATAGACATATCTCCACAAGTCTTTGGTTTGTTAAAAAAATGTGTTTACGATTACTATCTTTAGCTCCCAGCTTGACGTCACAGCATCCCTTTAAACAAATAACCCGGGCACTGCAATGCATCTCAGAGGGAGAACGAAAGTTACCACTGACTGGCCTTTTGCTGGTCAAGAGATTCAGCAGACTTTATTTTTTGTTTGTTTGTTTGGGTGGAAAAATAAGGAAAAGGAAAACAAACAAACAAACACAAAAACTTTATTCTCTGAACAGATATTTTTTTTCTTAATAGTTTGTATGTAGCCAAGTACATGGGAAATGCAAGTGGAGGTCAAACACTGGAAGACAATAGTCAGGTGGACCTCAGAGACATACAGATGTACGCCCACCTGCAAACGTAAAAGGCAGAGGCCATCTTAAGGTTTGTGTTAGCACCAACCCGGGACACCAGTGTCACATATTCAGGCCACATCTTGGTTACTGCAGCAAGAAAATCAGTAACATGCATGAACACTTACAGAGGGCATGGGTGCTGTGGTAGCTTAGGACAGCAGACCAGAAATCTGCATCTGATTTATTGTTTTATTCATTATTAGGTGTCACTGTGCTTAACACGAAAGTTCGCCAACCATAATAGCTCTGTTTAAAGAACTTACACATATCAGAAAATATGGAAAACATTTTCTTGCTCTTGATTTTTTTTCTCTCAGTACAATATCGCCATTCAGAACCGAGACCCAGGATGGCATATTCAGACGAGCAGCCTAGCAGATACACGCATTCCTGTTTCGTCCTGCATCCTGAATGCTGCTTGTCAGGGACCAAATGCCACATTCTGACACTGAAATTGTCTGAGGAGGGAAATTCAGCCCACAGTTGTCCCATTACAAGCAGCCCTGTAATGGGACAAGCAGGGAATATCTAATTCTGATGTACAGAGGGATAAATATGCTGTATATGGTCTAGTAAGAACTTTCTGTAATATCTGAAATGTCAGATTTTTATTTTATCATTGATTTTTTTTTTTTTTATTGCTCAGAGGAATACCAAATCTTTATAACAGCAGAGTGGGCTACTTACACCTTATCATTCTTTTCCTTTCTGAATTTTGACTTTTATTCTCACATCCCCTTGTCTTTTCTTCCACTTCCCCTTCTCTTTTCTTTTTTTTTTTTTTTTTTTTTTTTTTTTCCTTGAAAACAGCACTGTGAAAAGCTCATTGTTGAGCAGTAGGGTTGTGACATTAGGGTCAGTTCCCTACCCCTTTGCTCACATTCCCTTTTCTGCTCTGTAAGGGATATAAGTGAGAGAAAAACATATAAAATTGTAGAGCTTTAGACTTCTTGCCTGTATCATAAATGGAGCCAACAAGGTGATGGTCCATTTTGAGCCTGTTCTTGTTTCCTGGTGAAATCTATATGTAACTTGTCCTCCAGTCATCCTGGGTTAGGGTGGCTGCTTTTAATGCAGAGCTTTGTAACAGCTCATCTTTGCTGACCTTGCTCCAGGGTACAATATTTGGCCATTTTTTGGACAGCTTAGATTTTCTTCTCACCACCTAGAAGCCTGTACAGCCCTGGACTGAGTCTAGTCCATGCTGCACCCCTCAACTCTGGATTGATTTGCCTACTTCCAGTGGAACCAAAGCTTCCTTTCTGCACAGTATGCTCCTCTTCTGGATGCTATGCCGATACCGTAGCTGTGTCATATTTCCACCCTAGTGCGTCTCACTGGGTAAATTGGCACAGCCTACCAGTTTTAGAAAGCAAATATGATGATTTTCTAAGGTGCCAGTTCTGCTGAACTGCATCATCTTGGTGAGGCAACAGAACTAAAATTATAGGAGCAGGGCTGATGGAAGACAAGGGATTTCAAAATAATACACTTCGAACATACAAAGTGTGAGCTGGTGGGAAATCTGTTCTCTCTCCTATCATTAGCATTCACGTTTTCAGAAACAGACATGTTTTGGTTGCCTCCTTTATTTATTTTAATAACATTATTTGCAAGAGAAACACCTTACTGCTGGAGAACCGTATGTTTGTGGTATATTATGTATAATTTTCTGCACAAGACTTACAAAGATTGCATCACGGTAAGAGAAAAACACGGTAATAGCAGTGCGGTGCAGAAACCAGGACTGTGTCATTTGGGGATATCAGAGACCTGTGCTTGCACGTATCTCTTGTTCAAGAGCAGTGGAGGAGGTGCGTGTGTGCATTTTGGACGTTCTTGGTGGATTTCTTGTGGTTACACCCAGTGTAAGTTGCTTTAACTCCTTTTTTTCATCCGACAGCCAATTCCAAAGACAATAGAGAAACCCTGCACCATCTGAGGATTTGGCCTATGTTTTGTTTGTTTGGTGGTTGTTGTTTTTAAATAACAGTAAACAAACAATGCATGAGTAAAATACCTTGTATTTTATGTCTTGCACAGTTTCCATTGTTTGACTTGGAGTATTTACAGATATTCTTCTGATTTATTATCCTGCCTCCCAGAGTGATGACATCCCCTTTCCTCACAGAGCCGAATCTGCACAGATTGTTTTGTAAGCCTCATGCAAGCACTCCTACAGCCATCCGAAGCGGCCAGCAGATGTCATTGTGTTTCCACCACAAGAGCACGTCAGGCATATTCGTCTGGCTGCAAATGCGTGTCCAGTCCTGCAAACAATGCTGTTGACTATTTAGGACTTTTTCTAGCCAGAGGCAAAATATTTGTTAAAGATGTTTAGCCAGAAAAGAGTGAAAATGAAGTTCAAGCATTTGATAGCTGTGACTAACTAGCCAGAACACCCTTGGTCTCAGCCAAGATAGTGCCAATGGCATTATACAAACACAGCTTTCTCAGCAGGACACAAATCATTGTTAATAGATTATGACAAAAGATGCCAGCAGAGGAGGGCAGAAATTATGTCTCCTGGATGAGCCAGCTTCTTTAAGGAATCAGCTTTCTTTGCCGTGGGGAATCTGCTCTTCGGTATTTGAAGAGACGGGATTGAGGAGTTACACTTCAAAACTTTTCAGACTTTCCGAAAAGTCACTGCGGCCTTTTATTTTGCAGCTATTTCATCCTGGACTACGTTAACAGCTTCCTAATTTGCATGATATAATAATATTTGTGATGTAATTAGAAAGTTCCATCCGAGGTCAAAATATGGTAGCAATCGAGCCTCTCTTCGCATCCATCCCAGAGGTAGGGTTTCCCGGAAAGTCTGACATATTTTTTATCAGCAAAAGCTCCTGAGACACCATTTTAGGTGCTATTTTTAACCATCTTTTCACAAACTTAATTAATTTAAACTGCCTTTGGTATCTACAAAGCTACAGTCTCAATTACAGAATCTCATTTTTCCAGTTAGAGAACAAGCCCAAGATGAACTGGGGGTGAATTCAGCTTGCGGCATAGCACCCGAAAATGCACAGAGGGCCTGGATCCTCGCTGGTGGCAACCAGCAATATGACGCCAGTCCTGGTGACATGGGACACCCTGGAGAGCTTCAGCAGAGACCTGGCCTTTGGCAGTGTGCTCTGAGTCCCTGAGGCCGGCCTCTGAGGGAGTGAAGTCAATGGAAATCTTGTGCTTGCTGGCAGCAGGCTGTGGGTAAAGCCATGAATCAGGTTTTCTGGAGGCTGGGCGCTGCACAGCTGCATTGGGGTGAGGCAGCTGAGAGGAGCCTGCGTGGGGTGGAAAGGATGGGCTCCATCCCGTGAATCTCTCCTTGCTCAAGCTTTGCTACCATGGGAAAACCCTGAGATTATGCCGTGATTAATGATGTTCTTCCCTTGCCTAAGGGAGATGCAAGAAGAGAGGTTTGCCCACTTGTTTGCTTGTGGAAACACCAAAACCCTTTTCAGGCCTGAGGACCTCTTTGGCTGTCCAGATCACCAAGTCTTATCCCTGGGCAAGCAGAAGGATGCTCAACATGAAACACATATGACAAAATATGTGATTGCCCATCAGCCAAGTGGCAGGGGATGTTATATTTCCCTACATCTGCCACGTTCCTGTCACACACGGGTGCCTCTCGCTGTCTGAAGGATGCCTGAAGGCCCTGCCCTGCCCAGCTGAGACCGGGCCTGGTCTGATGCACCTCCAGACCCACACATTTATCTGGGATTGCTCATCTCAGCGAGAGGATTTAGAGTTGCCCTCAGATGACTTTTTGATTCACTAAAATATGAAAAGAAACATGCAGCCACAGTCTTGAGATGCAGTATTCCAGCTCCCTGCTTGCCCACCTGATTCCTCTCACTCCTGCTCCCTGACCCACCTGCCTGCCACATCAGGAACTTTTTGACTCTCAATTACACCCTATTTTCAGGCCACCAGCAACTTTATTACAGCGTGATACTGTCAAGCAGGCACATATAAGCAAAGGATATAAGCAAAGGGAAGGTGTGGACACCCACAAAGAGGCAGAGGCACTGGTGGGATGGGTGAGGGAGCCCAGGGAGCTGACATGCATCTGGACTCCAGCAAGTCTGCTCTGTTTCATCCCTCCATCTCAGTCAGGGGAGGTAATACTATTCATTACCTCATTTAACCCAAGGAAAAATGCTACCAAGGTATTTACATACTACAGGTATCAGGCAGTTCACACTCCTGCAAAAGATTGTGAAGAAGTGACCAACCCTACTTGTACCAAATGCAGTAACCAAGGCAGAGGATGGCTATTTTAAAATGGCAGGGAATATGCTGATCTATCTCACTTCTTAAGCATGCTCTGGATATTCTTGCCAACACAAATGTTCCAATTAGAAAAAAAAAATTGTGTGTGATGATGTTTATAAAAGTGTGACGATGGAATTAAAGCATCTCCCTTATGGAAGTATGATCTAACACATGGAGACTTTCTGAACTCTGTACGTTTTGATACACCCAAGGTTCACTGCATTGGGAGCTGAATGTCACTGCAAGAGCACCGCAGGTGGGACTGGTGTCCCCACATCATATCATGACTTGCAAGGTGATCAATCTGTAAGCTACAGCACTGAGAGGCATAAAAAGAGATGTGCTGGTTTGTGGATTTTTTGGTTTGGGATTTTTGCTTATTTATTTATTTATTTATTTTCTTTCCCCATGGTATTTCCCCCTGTCACAGGGGATGCTGGAGTGCTGGGCGTGCTGCTCACTTGGTGCACTGCTGTGCACCAACAACACACTACAACCTGAAGCTCATGGCTACCTTCACCTTACCCAGAATATTCAGCTAATTAAAAATAAAAAGAAAGCATCAAAATTTGCAATGGCTGGGGGGAAAAAAAAAAAAAAAAAAAAAAAAAAGGAAACCCACTCACATTCACAATAGTTATTTTCAGCATTTTTTTTTCCCAGCAATCGTGTTAATAACCTATTTATTCTAACTGTTCTTAGTATAGTATCATCACAAAACTCGCTTGGTGTGCTCAGTGTGGAAAGTCAGTTGAGATGCTATAATGATGTCGAAATGAAATGCTGTCAGAGCGAATCCACGAAATGACATAACGGTGTCAGAAATGAAAGGGAATCATATCAGAGTGTGTTCCAGCACCGCTCAAAAATTTGCTAGAGGAAAGGGTGCCAGCATTTGGGGACAATGTTTGTTATGACAGAAATCCTCAAACAGCTTAAAAGGGAACCTGCATTTGCCAGCCACATCACTTTGTAATCCAACAGATTTATCAAGAAGTTGTGTTAATTTCTTCTATAAATATCTCCATGAGCAGAACAGCGCTTTGTGTTGTAGAAAATGTGTTTTTTTAAGTAATCATAACTCCACGTTTCTTCTGAAATGGAATGGGAAGGCTCATATCATTGTTCACTTAAATAAATGGGCATGGTTCTTCCAAGAGAAGGAAAAGGAAAAAAAAAAACTCTCATTCAGTTACTCTCCTTGAGGAAACCCACATCATGGTGCCTGTCACACCCTCCTAAAGAAAGGGCTGTCAGCATCACAGGTCAGAAAAATCTGTTCTATTTTTTTTTTACTTTCTGGTGGCTACAAGTCCCAAGAAGTTCTGACAGCCTTTGAGGAAGGATGTGTATTTTGCAACTGGTCACATCCAAATTGAATAGTTGGCAGGAAATTTCTCAGGAATTTGAAGTTCTCAAGCACGTCAGGGAACAACCTCACAGGGACTGTTGTCTTCCAAAGTGGCCTTTGCATGGAGCCTGGCTGGGCGTCGGGCTGCCTGCAGGACATGATGAGTGATTGCCTTTGCTTCACTTGCTGTTTTTTTCTCTTTCCTTCTCCTGTCAAACTGTCTCTGTCTTCACCCATGAGTTTTCTTGCTTTGCTCTTCCAATTTTGCCCCTGCCACACTCACTGGGGGGCTGTGGGGATGCTTAGCTGCTGGCTGGGACCAACCCACCAGAGGTGCACATGCAGAATACCAGGGACATGACTTGGCTAGCAACTCAGGGCACAACGCTTCTGAAGTGCAATTTAAAGCCAAGTGCTGCAAAGGACATAGCAAAGCATGAAACAGCATGCTACGAGGGCAAGCAGCCAGTGGGACCTGCTGCAGCATAGAGACATGGAACTTCAGCTGGTGGCTCCTGTCCCTGCCCCATTTAACAGCTGGACTGCAGCACATCACGGTAAACTGGGGATTTCCAAGGGCTGGAACCATGGCTGAAGCACAGGGAAAATGCAGGCATACTGCTCAGAGTGGCAGGCTTGCCAGGGAATGCTTTGGTTACCTAAGTGTGAGGACTCACACACTGAACTGATGGGGTGTGCACAGGCAGCAAAGCCACCTAAGTGAGCTGCATCCCATGTAAATGAAACTTCCTGACCAGCCATAACAGATTGCATTGACACTCAGATATAAAACCCTCAGAAAAGACAAAAGAGGTTGCCTAAAATTTCATCTGGTGAGAAGAATATTTCCAAGCACCTACTTTAGGGGCTGACGCTCCCTTTTCAGCAATTAAGTATAAACAACAGAGTGGGTTCAGATGTCTTCCTTTCAGCCAAAGTTGTCTTCTAGCAAAAACTGTACATTTGGTTACTCAGAAATATCCTGAGACTTCATTTCAGATTTTTTTTTTCTCCAACAATCCATGCTGAAAACAGACAAAATAATGTGGAAATTTAAAAATCCCACACTGATGTTTTTAAACACATTTTCATTCTGTGATTGAAAAATTTCTTTAATTTCCTTTATATGGAGCTAAGGGCCATAAAGAAACACTCAAAGCTGAAGTAAAACATTTAATTTCAGGTCAAGCAAAACATGTGTTTTACATGACCTGAAAAAAATTATCAGATTTTTTTTATTTCTGCAACATTCAGAGTAAATAATGACTGATCATTCAAAGCAAGTTTATAAAAGATCCACCAGTCTTTCCGGTGAAATAAAGTCCTACCTAAATTGCCCAGATTTTATCAAAAGTAGCTGCCTCATATCACCAATGGCCGAAAATTGGAAACAATATTGCTAATTCCAATTGAAAGACATTTTCCTACAATGATTTTGCAACTTAGAAATGGTGCCAGGAAAAAGTTCAATTAATTTCTAAGAGGATATTCAAGCAGATTAAAACTCCTCAGGAGATCTTGGAAGATGCTGTCAATTTTGACTAGATAATATTTTTCAGATATTCGCAATTTTGACAAAATATTTTCATTTGAGTAGAATAAATGATTAAGCTTTCATTTGTGTGAAATATGCTCCCCAAAGTAGTAAAGAAAGTGCAAAATAATGTTTCACATTATAGTTAAATGCATTTTAAAGTCTTTCAAATAAAACTTGAATTTGTTTAAAGGAGGTTTGATATTCTTGTTTTCTGTCTATAAACAGGATTTTCACTGAAAGGAACTCTCCGAGGTCTTCTGTACGTTCATATATTTAAAAAGTAAGTCTATTACTATGTCAAATGTGTCTCACTGGAAAAAGCTATTGACTTTTCCATTCTATTGCTTTAATTTTCCACTACTCTTGTACATTGGAATACTCCAGGTGGGTACTGTGTGTGCTCCTGATTATGCTGTGTTACACAGCAGGGAAACCTCTTATCTCAGACTGGTTGCCTAGTTGAGAAAAAAACACATTTAAGGTAGTAAACACAGCTGTGGAAGAAGTATTTTCTATTTCCTTGCTGTTTGTTTTAATGTACCAAAATGACATAATTATAGAAGTTAGCAAAAATGCCAAAATGTAAAACACAATAATAATTCTGTGTGTTTCTATTATAGTCTCTATGTCCTCAGATATAGCTTTAAGCAGTTCAAGATAATATTTACAACTGTCTTTTCTGCCTTATACTCTGTTTTGCCATGATAACTAAAATACAGAATTTCAGAGAAAAGGAATTTAGAAATAATCTGGTGGTTGTGCTGGTACTAAGAAGTGTTCACATCTCGTTCTTGCCATTTTCATGCCAGCTTGGAATTTCCGGCTTGAAGATTTTTGTTTCTATTGTTTTCTTTTTGACTCTGTGCAAACTCTTTAAAGATAGGAAATTTGCAGATCTGTAAAAAATAAAATAAAATAAAAAGAATAGAGGTTTTGTAAATCTAACCACCACAACTTCATTTGAAGAAAATGAAATCTGAACTCTGAAAGAGGACAATGCCTCTTATTTATTTATTTTTCCAGCTTGCAAAGAAATAGAGTAATGCAATCCCTTTTATTTCCTATTCAAATGAGGCTGAAGTGTTTTCATCTGTGGCGTGTAAAGTCTGCTTTACAAAGAATAAATTCAGAGCACACACATTGTAAGTATTTGCCAAGAGCACCGGGCTTGTATTGGTTGAGTAAACAGCACTATAATGTCATAATTATGAAAACAAAACCTGCAGAAATATGTGATTGTCATTTTTATTTTGGCACTCTGTTACTCTCTGAAGTCCTAGTGGGGAAAGATGAAATGTTAAGCAGTCAAGAAGTTCTGCTCTACTCCAACCTGTAGCCATTCCCCACCAGCTTTTCACTAGAAGAGCCAGGCTTCGACAGAGATCCTCAGTGCAAATTCTGACTGCAAAAACCCACAGCTATCCCCCCCGAAACCCTGCGTAAGATCACACCAATGAGGTCCTGGCCACTTTGGACTATGAAAGTTTTCATCTTTTACATCAACATGTGTAAGAACACAAAGGGCTTCATGAAGTTCTTTTGAATGTGGCTGGAAAGCCTCACGCTGGCACCAGCGCACCTTTGGATCACACTGCACCATCCTTTCACTCAGCCCAGAGCTATTATTTTGTTGCCCAGAATTGTTGCAAGATGACTGTCTCCCTCTGTAATCTCTGCATTTTATCTAACTTCTTTTTCCAAAGCCAGAAAGGGTAATAGCCAGCTTTTGTACTCCACCACAAAAAAGCCTGGGACAGGATTTGGAGAAATGGCTTTCTCTACTCTCCAGCCTCCTGATACCTCCTCTGGACCTGAAGTGCCTTGAGACACAGAGCAGCAGCAGGCACAATGAGGATTTCTGGTCTGCCTACAAGCAGTAAGAAGTGCAAGAGGAATAAAAGATTTTATGCCAAACCCATCACAGCAGCGGGACTGGGAAGAATGAGCCGGCGAGCGAGCAGCCCTGGCAAGAGGCTGATGGGTGTCTAAAGCTCAGGAACCAAAATGGGGAGGCTAAGGCAGAAGCTACAGCAATGTGCTTCCAGCTGTTGATGAGACAGAAGGAGCATCAGCACACAAAACATCCATCCACCCCCACTGAAACCCTTTCTACTGGTGTTAACAGGACCTGGATGAAGTCTGTGTTTCATACCAGGTAAGCCCCACCAACAGGCAGGCTCCCATGAAGGCAGGGAAAAGGAAGAGGCAGCCACGCACACCTTGTTGCAGAGAGCCCTCGGGTTCACTGCCGGTCCTTCACGAGATGAAAAGTCCCAAATCTTGGGACTTTTGAATGTCCCGTGGGCATCATCATGTGCCCATCATTTCTAATACAGAGGGAGTCTGAAATCAGAGGGATGTTGCATGAATACTTCTTTTGGCAGCACATGAGAAAAAAATATATATATATAAAACCGGCAAAAATATTACTAAAAATATACAGGTTTGAAGGCAAGAAGGAACCACAGGAATCATTTGCTCTGATTTCCTGCACAGTACAAGTCATACAACCCTATTTAGTAATTTCTGCACCATTCTTTCATTCTCTGCTTGACTGAAAGGTCCCACTTGGAAGGGGAGTCCATCTTCATGAAAAAGTACAAGTCATGAAGAAGCCACCATGGCCTTTTGTTTTTTCCAAAGATTAATTTACCCTCTTTGTAAGAAGAAATAAAAAATAAATTAATCAATCAAATGCATCTTGTTCCTTGTCCAAATGCATTTTCAGCTAAAGATCTTTAATGAAAATCCGTTTCCTTCTGTAGGTGTTCATCCAGGCAGTACTTTACCTCACAGTATTCGCCTGCCTCAAAATAGTGAGTGATTCTTAAGAAAAACACCTTATTTCTCAGTCCCATATCAAGGCATTTTCCTAATAATAAAAGAACTAGCAGGCTCACGGAAGCACAAAAGATAAAGCCCCAAGAGCTATTTTTCAGTCACTGACTAGAGAACATCGTGATGAAGAAATCTGAGCTGAAGAAGAAAATAACCTCCATTTTCCCAATAAATGAAGATCTTCACAGGAATGTAAAATGAGCGTTAAAGCAGAGCATCTTGATGCTTCTTCCAGCAGGGCCTCTTTCAGGGACAAAGATGTAATTCAAACATGGAGACCAGAGAAAGGAAAGTCTTTTCCTCTACGCTTATGACCATGATGGTGACCTTATGGAGCCCCTTGAACAGCCGGCACGACAACACAGCCACTGACGTCCTGCTTCCCTGCAGGGCTGCCTGCAGCTGCAGCCCGGGCTGTGAAAGATGAAGGAGGAGAAGGTTCCCCTGTGCTGCACAGGAATGTTTTTAAGAGACAAAGTTTGAAACATGGCAGCTTGCTTTTCAGCAAAGGACGTAAAAGTTAAGGAAGGAGATAAAATAATACAGCCCTGAAATTGCAGTCAGGGAAAGTCTAGCGTGTATTTATTTTAAAATAAATAAATAAATAAAGGCAAAGCTGTACTAAGGAACTGAACATGAAGTATATTTTGTATGACAGTCACAAGTTAGTAAAACTTATTATACGTATTATCTACTAGATATGTGTACATGAGTACACTTTGATAAACTGAACAGAAGAGGCCGGTAGGTCATGTGATGGGAGTACTGAAGACAGAATGGTATGAAAAGAGATGTGTTTTTTCTAGCTTGATCTTTAACCTGCAAGGTGTCCCGGCCCCTTGTGAATGTCACTTTTTGTCTTCGCTGCCTGAGCAGCCTAATTGCTGCGGTTTATTACTGCATTGATTTGTATGCTTTAACGTTGCCTGATTTGTGCTGATTGCACAGGCATTCGAACCTCACACCAAATGCGGAATTAGCTGAACAGGATTTTCTGAGAGCTTTTCCCAACACTGCCATCATCCGCAGATCTGTCAAGGTCTAAATTATGAAAGTTTGGCTGACCTCTGTAGGATAACACAGTATTAAATAATTATGAAATGAGCAAAACCAAGGTGGTAAGCTACACTCCTGAGGCTTGCAAGGGAAGATCCACACGCCGTGTTGTGCATGGGCTTTCATGAGCCTCTCTGCCAGCAAACCTGCCCGGCTCTGCCCCAGCCACAACAGACCAAAGGGAAACTACAGCCCTGGAAAGCTACGCCTCAAATTCTTTGATCAGTCAGTCATCTTTTAACAGGGATGTCAGCGATCTGGGAAAGCATTCCTACTGCATCAGGATGCAAAGAGACTTATCTAAATATCTGAAGTCCCGCAGAGAGGCAGCCCTGCTCCTATCTGAGGGACCGAGAAGTGAGTTATGGCTGAAGGAGATGTGACAGGCGGGAGAGAATAAGCAGAGAGAGCTGCCGTACTGGAGATGAATCAGCCCTCTTCCTTGAGGAGCAACCGCCTGTGGCTACTTGGAGCTGAAAGCTACAGCAATAAATTTTAAGGCCTGAAAAGATCATTACAGTCATCCAGCCCAGCTGCCCAGTCACGCAGGACGCCAGGTTTCCTGAAGCCATTCCTCCTGCCCCTCCTGCCTGCCCCATGCCTGCGGGGCAGCACCCTCGGTGGCCAAGATCCTTTCCTCCTCAGCTCCTGGTCCTTTCCCCATCTGCCCTTCCCCTCATGCCGCTGTCACAGCCATGCCAGACCTGCCCAGTGGCACCACAGCCGCTCAGGAAGGGCAGCTAGTGCAAATATTTTCTTGGGAGCATTTCCCTGCTGTCCTCCGTGACCTCAGAGAGGCTGGTGGCGTTACACCGCGGTGGAAGCACATGGGCTGGAAATAGGAAGAAGCCCTGTAAGGGTCTTTTCCTCACCGCCCAGCCCAGGGCAGGTCTCCTTTCCTGTAAAGATGGGTCGTGTATGTGCAAAGATGAATCGAGCGAGAGCTCCCATGTCACCAGGTCACAGGGATGGAGGTCAGAAAGGCCGGGCAGTGGGCGAGGTTGCCAACTATTTCCCATTCTGGAGGCGGAGGCCGTGGGCTGGGCTGTGGTGGCAAGGCAATGCCCTGCCTTGGGAAGGCTGTGATGTGTCAAGAAATGTCTAAGCAGCCCCTCAGTGACCCCAGAGAGGAGGGACAGGGGTCTTGCCTCTCCTCAGTATCAGCTCGCCCCACACAGTCCATACAGCTGAGGCTAACATGGAGCCCCAGCTCCTCCATTCAGGGGTGCAGTTTGGGCAAAAATAGGTGGAAGCATAAGCTCCTTGGCAAGTAAAAGAGACAGCCCCAATTCGCCCTGAGTTTGTTAAAGGGCAAATTCAATCCCTAACACATTTTAGGTGGCGGTCTTTCTGCGGGGTATGCTTTGCAGGCCAGGCTGAGCCCCGCGGCCTGGTCAGCTGCAGGCCCAGCACCTCCTGGGCACTCACAGCCGCTGCCATCAGAGCCTGGCAAGTGCTCTAATGGGAGGGCAGGAATAATGTCCACCCAAAAACACCTGGGAGACCTCATGGACTGTGAGCCCAGGCTCACATGTGCATCCTTCCATCAGCATGAATGGTGACATTCAAAGGGGCGCCCCCAAAATCCTGTTTTTTGAAGGGCCACAAGTTCCCCAGAGCAGCGTGCATCATGCCTGGGGGGAAATGCCCCTTTTCTGCCTCCTGACCCAGCAAGGGTCTGCAGAAACCTACTGAAATCTGACCAGAAAGTCCCAGGGTCTCTGCCTGGATTTTCTTTCGGGTTTATTTCCCTTCTCCCACTCCCAATTCTTTTAATTCCAAACCCCTTCCTGCATGTTTCCCTTCTATCATTGTCCTGTGAACATCCTTCTGGGCAGCCCGCTAGCTCTTGCCATTGGCCTCCATCTACCTTTCCCCCATACTGAACACACCAAGATTTTTACTTTGAAGCAGATGCAATTTTTTCCCAGCCTTAGGCTGAACACGAGGATTCTCAGACCCTTCACCTTTCCTTTCTGAACAATCTCCCCGAGCCTAGCAAGCCCTAAACCAATGCTCCAGGAAAGCCCTCAGGTTGTCCAAGCTCTTCAGAAATCACAATTTTCTGATGCTGTAAAACAAGAGTTAATCCATATTTCCACTGTGGAGGTTGTGTGTGTGTGTGTGTGCTATTTTTTTTTTTTTAAGAAAGAAAAAGGGGGGGGGGGAGAATTCCTTTCATTCTTTGCCAGCAATTTCCATGGAAATACAGTTTCCAGAAAAAAAAAAAAAAAAAAAAAAAAAAAAAAAAAAAAAAAACACTCGGTGCCCAACCTAGAATATTTTATCCAGAAAGCGAAAAGATTTTCTCTGAACAATTGAGAAGACTTCATCCAAAACTCTGAGAGCCTTCTCCGAAATACTTCGCCCGTCGGCTGGAGAGAGACAAAGCTCCGAGGGGCGAGAGGGGACGGAACCCACCCCGTAAAACCCTCCCCAAAACGCACCCCGAACCCTCGGGGCTCCCGAGCTGGGTGTCTCACGGCACCCCACGTTGGGGGTTGGGGGTGCCCCGTTCCTTTGCAGCCAACCCCCAAAACCCCTTTTAAACCCCCCCAAAACCCACGGGGCCGGCCCGGCTGGGTGCTCCCGCTCCTCCCGGCGGCGGCAGCTCGGCGCCCCCCTCCCGGGGCCGCCCCCGCTCGGCTCCCCGGGAACAATCGCCGCCTTGTCCGCCGCCCCGGCCCGCTCCCCGGTGCCCGTGCCCGCCGGGGCCGGCGCTGGCGGGGCCGCCCGGCTCCGCGCCCGCCGCCGCCGCTCAGTCTGGGCCCCGAGGGGGCGGCGGCGGCGGCGGAGCTTTGGGGAGGTGGCGGAGGGGTGGAAGGCGGGGGGGGGGGGGGACACACACCGCAGGTAGCGCTGCCGAGCCGCTCCCACGCGTGACCGCGGCGTGGCGCTCTTGGCACGGCCACGGGGAGGCTCCGAGGTTCCCCCCCCCCCCCCCCCACGCCGTGTCCCCCCTCCTTCTCCGCCCGTTTCGGCCCCGGGGTTCGGCCCGGAACGGGGAAGGGGGGGGCCCGGGGCGGCGCGGCGAGCATGTGCGGGTAAACAATGGGCGTATTGTGGGGTGGAAGGCAGGCGCCGGCTCCTGCCCCGCGAAGGCGCTCGCCCCACCGGATGTGTTAAATAAAAACCGCTGGGGGAAAAAAAGCTGAAAAACAGCAAAAACAGAGCAGGCGGAAAGTCCAGAAAATCGGGTGCGGGGCGCCGGAGGCGGGGGGCAGGAGTCCCGCAAGGCGCGAGGGGTTGCGGGAGCGGGGACGGCAGCGGCTTGCGGATGCCTTCCGAAAAAATAAATCCGCGTGGGGCTGCTGTGGGTATACCTGGCGGATTCCCCCCTCTCACACGCTTGCTTTTTAACATCCAAACTTTTTTTCCCTTTGCTTCTGAATAAAGGCAGAGCACCAGCTGCCGCGGCGGGCACCCCTTCTCCCCTCATTCCCCCTTATTCCCCATTATCCCCCCTTATTCCCCCTTATTCCCCCTTATTCCTCATTATTCCCCCGTTTCCCGGGGCTGGGTGCAGCGGCTGCCGCCGGCCCCGCTCCTCTCCCCGGCGCTCAGGCGGCACCTTCCTGCCCGGGCGTGTTGGAGAGCAGTGCCCTGGAATTTATGGCACCGATGGGCTTCCCCCCGCTCTCCCCCTCTTCATCTGCTCAAAATCTCTCCGACTGGATGCAAATCGGGAGCTTTAATAAACCCGCTTCCCCCCCTCCCCAGTCGTAAACGTGTCCCGCTCCGGTTCCTCTCTTTAGAGAAAAAAAAAAAAAAAAGAAAAGGGGGGGGGGGGGTATTTCCATAGACCTAAGTGAATCATATAATGAAATGCTCAGGGATTTGTTTAATGTGATTTTATATGAGCTGTGGACATTTCCAAAGCAAACAATGAGTTCAAGTACAACATGCACGGTTGTGTTACAAGTGTTACCCAGCTGGCTACGAGATCTTCGGTGAGCAAACAGGCTAAATCTGGAGGGTAAACAGCTTCAGAAAAAAAAAAAAAAAAAATCTACAACTCCAGGTCACTGAAAACAGCCTTTTATTTGTTTTCCTTAGTGTCTTGTAAAATCCGAACCATTTTTTTTTTTTTCGCCATAGAAATCACCGCGGCCGGGCACAGCCGGAGCGCGGCTCGCCCCGTCCCGGCCGCTCCCCGGAGCCGGGGCTCGGAGGAGGCGGCTGCGGCTGCTCGGGACGGGTTTTGGGGTGCTTCTGGGGCGAGGGAAAGGGGGGCGACCACCTTACCCCCCTCTCTGGGGGGCTGCCACCCCCCAAACGGGCTCTTGCGACGGCGGTGGCGGAGGTGCGATGGGGGATTTGGGCTCCACCGGAGCCGGACCTGCCTGCAGGCGGCCCGGGGCGGTGGGGATGCAGGAAATGATGCAACCAAAATCCGATTTTTTTTTTTATTTTTTTTTAGGGGGGGGGGGAGGTAAGAGGGTTTATTAGAGGGTTTATTTCGCTTAACGCACACTCTCAGGACCACGTCCCCCAGCAGGGGAAGAGCAAGCCGGCTGAGGCTAGACGCTAACCATTACCGCCACCGGAGCCGAAATCGCAGCGGGGACCGGCGGGTTGCTCCCGAGCCACCGGCGAGGCCGGGAGGAGCGGGGCAGCACAGCCCGGGGGGGCTTCTCCACTCTCCCCCCCCTTCGGTGCTGCGGGCTGGGGGCGCCGGGGGCCGGCCGAGCCCCCTCGGAGGCTGCACGGTGCTGGGAGGGGGGGGGGGGGGAACGGGACGGAAACCTCCCCATCGCTCTGCCTCGGATGTTGCTGTTGGTATTCACTTTAAAAGAGCTTGAATGGGACTTTTTTTTTTCTTTTTTTTTTTTTTTTCCTTTTTTTTTTTTTTTTTTTTAAGCCGAAGCTTTGTTGTGCTAAACTAGTTGGACGAGTTAGGGTGTCGCTGCTCCCGATTGCTCTGGCCAATGGAACCCGATCCACCCTGCTGTGCGTAAGAGCGCAATTAAGGATTTAACCAAGCCTATGCTGCGCCCCAGCCAGCAGTCTGCCGGAGACAGACACAGCGCCGCAGCCTCCTCCCCCAGCCATGGCTGCTTAGCCCCGAGCAGCCCCAGCAGCAGCCCCAGCCCGCAGCCGGCTCCGAGCTATGACAGGAGTATTTGACAGAAGGGTCCCCACCGTCAGGTCCGGCGACTTCCAGGCTCCTTTCCAGAGCGCCGCAGCCATGCACCACCCGTCCCAGGAGTCTCCCACTTTGCCCGAGTCCTCGGCGACGGATTCCGACTACTACAGCCCGACGGGGGGAGCCCCGCACGGCTACTGCTCGCCTACCTCGGCTTCCTACGGCAAAGCGCTCAACCCCTACCAGTACCAGTACCACGGCATGAACGGATCCGCCGGGAACTATCCTGCCAAAGCCTATGCAGACTACAGCTACGCCAGCCCCTACCACCAGTACAGCGGGGCTTACAACCGCGTCCAGGGCTCCGGCAGCCAGCCAGGTGAGAGCTGGGCTCCGGGGGGGCGGCCGGAGGGGAGCACCGGGGGGGGAGAGCGTCCCGTCCTTGCCCTGGGGATGGCGGGGATGCAGCTGCAAGGAGAGGGAAGGGAAAAAAAAAAAGAAAAAGAAAGAAAAGGGAAAAAATAAAAACAAAAAGAAAGGAAAAGGAAAAAAGAAAGGAAAATGAAAAAAAAGAAAGAAAGAAAGAAAAAAGAAGTAAAATAGAAAGAAAAAAAAAAGGAAATAAAAAGATAGAGAAAAAAAAAAAAGAAAGAAAAAAAAAAAGAAAGAAAGAAAATAAATGCTATTTTTTTTAAAGGGGGAAGGCTGGGTGTAGTTTTCCTGCCCACCCCGCGCGATGCGAAGCGCACGAAGCCCGTCGGGAAGGGCTGCTGCTGGTGGTGCTCCGGGAAAGCAGCCGTCGGGCAGCGGCCCCGGCCCCCCCCCTCCCCAACCCGGCTGCCTCCCTCCTCCTTCCCCCCGCAGGAAGAGGGGGAAAAGAGCCGAGCCTTGTTGTGCGCCTCCGCCTCGGCTTCGCGGTGGCAAAGAAAGTTTTTCCTTCCCCCTGCTCTCCGAGGGGCGGGGGAGGAGAGTGGGAGGGGGGAGCCCCGCGGCGGCAGGGCTGCAGAGCCGGAGGATTTTTTAAAGTTTTTTAGTCTTTTTTTTTTACCGCGTTTTTAGCGTTTTGCTGCTTTGTGAGATGGGGAGGGAATAGATAAAGGAGGGGGGAGGAATTAATAAAACCGGCGAGCCCCCAGCCGAGCGCATGGAGGAGGGGGGGGCTCGGCTGGGGACCAGAGCGGCTTCGGGGAGGTGCGGGGGAAGCGATCGCCGCCGGGGGCCGGGCTGCGGGGGCCGGATCCGCGCAAACCCCACGCGTGGGGGGCGAGGCCCCGCGCTCCCGGCCGCTCGGCGCCGCCGCCGCCCGGGGCTGCCCGGCCCGGAGGAGCCCCGGCGCCCGGCGCGGCCGCAGGAGGCGGAGGAGCCCCGGGGGGGTCGGTCCCGGAGGGCAGGGAGCGGCCCCCCCCCGGCGGAGCCCCGGCGGGAGGAGCCCGGGGGGAGCCGCGGGGGCCCCGTCGGGCCGGCGCCGCTGCCCGGCCCGGCCCGGCCCGGCTCGGCTCGGCTCGGCCCGCGGGCGGGACCCCGCCGCCGTCGTGTCCGGGCCCCGCGCCTTAACGTCTGCGTGTCTGTCTTGTCTGTCTGTGCGTCTGTCTGTCTGTCTCCCTCCCGCCCTTGCGCCCGTGCAGAGAAGGAGGTGGCGGAGCCCGAGGTGAGGATGGTGAACGGCAAACCAAAGAAAGTGCGCAAACCCCGGACTATTTATTCCAGCTTTCAGCTGGCGGCGTTGCAGAGGAGGTTCCAGAAGACTCAGTACCTCGCCCTGCCCGAGCGGGCCGAGCTGGCCGCCTCGCTGGGACTCACGCAGACACAGGTACGGCACGGCTCGGCACGGCTTGGCACGGCTCGGCACGGCTCGGCACGGCTTGGCACTGCTTGGCACGGTGGGATGGGGAGCTGGGAAGGACAGGGTCGAGGGGCCAGGGGGCTGCGGGGTGTTCCCCGGCGCTCCCATCCTCGGGCTGGCAGTAATGGTGTCGCTTTCCTCCCTCTCCTCTCTCCTCCCGTCCCCCCCCCGTTCCCAGGTGAAAATCTGGTTCCAGAACAAGCGGTCCAAGATCAAGAAGATCATGAAGAACGGGGAGATGCCACCGGAGCACAGCCCCAGCTCCAGCGACCCCATGGCCTGCAACTCGCCCCAGTCGCCTGCGGTTTGGGAACCTCAGGGCTCGTCCCGCTCCCTCAGCCACCATGCCCACGCACACGCTCACCCTCCAAACTCCAACCCGTCCCCCGCATCCAGCTACCTGGAGAGCTCCTCTTCCTGGTACCCCGGTGCCAACGCCATCAACTCCCACCTCCAACCCCACGGCTCCCTACAGCACCCGTTAGCGCTGGCCTCTGGGACAATTTATTAGAGCCTGACCCTTTATTATTATTAATTATTATTATTATTATTTGTTCCTTGGACTCCTGTGTTTTACTGTTAAGGAATAATAACGAAAGGAATGCATATGGGGAATTTTTAAAGGGAAACGAAACAAACAAACAAACAAACAAAAGATTAAAATGTGTAAAGCTTGTGCATGTAACTTATTGCATTTCAAAGGAAACCCTTTTTTATACGATACGGACATTTTTTGGCTCAGCTGTGGACACTATCAATGGTGCCTTGAAATCTATGACCTCAACTTTTCCAGAGACTTTTTTTCAATGTTATTTTAACCCTGTAAATAATTGTAGATAGAGGAATTAAACTGTATATTCTGAATAAAATAAAATTATTTCGACCACGAGGAGCGTTTCCAAATTCCCCCCCTTCTTCTGCCGGTGAGAAAGGACACCAAAAAAAAAAAAAAAAAGAGGAAAAAGGGAAAAAGAAGGCCGGGTTTTTGCGGAGAGGGACGAGGCCGCCGGGTGCTGAGCAGGGCGCGGGGGCTGGGCAGGATGCGGCCCCCGCCACCGAGGGGTTGCGGCGCGGCTCCCCGCAGCCCGTGGGGTTTTTTATGGGGTCGCGGGTGCTGCCGAAGCGAAGCTGGAAGCGGGGCTCTCTCCTCCAGCCGCCCCGAGAGCAATTAGCGTCGAGAGCCGCGCACTCCACAGCCCGGCTAATTACACAAATTGCCTCTCCGTCCGAGGGAGCCGCTGAATACGAGAAAAGGAGAAAACCGAGGGCTCCGCTCCCCCCGTTCCCATTAAAAGCCGGGCTGGGGCGCTCGCAGCGGGTCCGTCTGAAGGAGGGACTTGGCGGAGGGACTTGGCCGGCTCCGCACGCACAAAACACCCGGAGAAGGATGCCCGGGCTCCGAGCTGCCCCCGGCCACCGGGGCTCGGCGGGGACAGAGCCCTCAGGGCTGGGAGGGGACCCGAAAATGTGTGTGTCCCCCCTCCCGGTGCGCTTACCTGCGGGGGGCTTGCTCCCGCCGCCGTGCTGCGTGCGGTGCGCTCCCCCAGAAGGCAAGCAGCCCGGGGGTGCTGTTTTGTAACAGGTCTGGGGGTTGCTAAACGCCTTGCAATACAATAGACCGGGCTGCTCGCTAAAAGCTTCGCCCTGAAAGCCGGGGAGGGTGCGGGGGTGCCGCCGGGCACGGTGCCGGGCAGCGGGCAGCCCTGCCGGGGGGAGCCGGGGGGAGCCGGGGGGAGCCGGGGGGAGCCGGGGCCTCTCCCGCAGCCCCACGGCGGCTCCGGGCAGCGGCTCCTGCTCGTTTCCCCCGCCAGGTTGCGGGGAGTTTCCGCGGCCGTGGAGCTGCCGAAACGCTCGGCTTTGTCTCTGCTGCTCTAATTTCCACCTCCCGAAAAGAAGAAGAAGAAAAAAAAAATGCTCGACCTTTTCATTTTCTCCTGTTCTTCTCTTCATTTCGCTCTAGCCAAGCATTAATTTATTTATTATTATTTTTTTTTTTTAACCTGCAGTAAGAGCTTCCCCCCCTCCCTGCGATTCCTTCCCTTCGCGGAAAGGCTCGGACACAGGAGGTGGAAGTCTCTTCCCCAGGTCGGTCCACCCCCCCCAACCCCTTTCCTTTGAAGAGCTGCCGGGCTCTTGTAACCTGCAGGGGCAGGGAGCGCAGGAAGGGCTGCGGGGCAGCGGGATGCGGCCAGAGCCCCTCCGGGGAGCCCCGGCTCCGGCACCGCTCCCCTCGCCCCCCTCCAGCCTCGGCTCGGTTTCCCCGTGGCCCCCTCTCCACCTCATATTTCTTCTCATATAGAGGGGCAGGAGCCTGGCACGGCGTCCCGGGGGAGGGCAGCCGGACCCGGTGAGCACACGCGAGGTGTCCGGCCGCCAGCCCCCGGGGATGCTCCGGGCCCCCCCAGCCCCGCTCCCCCCGGCGCCTGCCCCCGGCCGGGCGCACCCCGGGGCTCCGGCGGCGGCCGGAGGGAGCCTGGCTTGTCCGGGCCTCCCCGGGAAGGGGATGGGATGAACTGTCCTTTGTCTGACGCTGGGTTTGGGCTCGGCGGATTGCTGGCTCGGGGCTTTTTTTTTCTTTTTTTTTTTTTCTTTTTTTTCTTTCTTTTCTTTTTTTTTTCCCCTCTCTCTCTTCCCCTCCCTTCTCTTTTCCTGGCGGCTACTTCCATGTGGAACCGGGGCAGCTCGGGGAGCCGAGAGGAGCCACATTCCTGTGGGTGCCGAGCGGCTCCAGGGCTGAGCCGCAGGGCCTGACACACGCACACACACACACACACGCACACGCACACACACACACACACTGCAGCCCCGGCTGCCCCGGCCCGAGGCGTCCTGACACTGCCCGCACCCCTGGAGCTCTCCCACCCACGGCAGACCCCCCAACACACGCACCCAGAGCTGACCCAGCCGAGGACAGAGGGGAATAAACCCCAGGGGACCCCCACCGTACCCTGCCCGGGCATCTCCGCATCCCCCGGCACGGAGGAGCCTCCACCCGGGGGAGTGCTGCCTCCTCGGGAAGCCGTTCCCTTTCCCTCCCCCTCCATCCCCGGGGATAAAAACCCACCCCCTCCAACCTGTCACGGCGTCGAGCAGCCCTCCTCGCTTTTTTTTTAGGGCTTTTCTTTCGCCCTCTCCCTCCCCTCCGGCTCCCCCCGCGGTGCGCGGTGCCTGCGCGGGGCTCCGGGCGCTCCACGGCGCGGCCGGCGGGAGCATCGCAGCATCGCCCATGTGGCATCCATTAGGGATTTTCTGCCACGCAATTTTGCGACTGACAGACTTTTAGGTGGTTCGGCTGTGGATTACGGAAAGGGGATCTATTGCTGGGGGAAAGTCGGGCTGGGGGGTGGGGAGAAACCCCTCTTCTTGCTTTCGGGCGTTTCAGCGGTCGCCTGCAGTAATATAATAACCTGTTTTATAGGTCAGACAAGAGCCGTGAAAATAGGAACTGAGGAGTTTACATTAAGCCTCCCTTTCTGTCTCTCTCTCCTTTTTTTTTTTTTTTTAGGGAGAATCTGTCTTCCATCAATTAAATGTTTCTGCTCTTTGTTCTGCGGTGCGTCTATTTACACGCGAGTTAGGAGGCTGAGCGATGGTTTTATCTGCCAGAAACACCGACCCGATAAACCCCGACGCCCACGCCACGGGTGGCTGCGTGTACATCCCCCACGCACTCGACGTTTAAGGCCGCAGGAAAAACCCCCGAGCCCCCTCGGCCTCCCTATTCCCCTCCAGGTGAGGGCCCGGGGAGCCGGTCCCGGCCAGTAGCTGCGCCTGATTCAGCACTTGGCAAGGAGGAGCCTGGCGGTGGCTCCTCGCTCTCCTCCCGCCGGCAGTCCCGGAGAGGTTGCCTAAACCTCAGCCCGGGCTCTGCAGCAGCAGCAGCAGCGAGCCTCGCCGGGCCGGATCCTGCCCTGACTCCGTGCCCTGCCCTCCCTGCGCCCCGGGAGCCTTTTGCAGGAGCCCCTCCGTGCGCACCGTGCCGCGCCTTCATAGGGCTTTCTCCTCGCGCTCCCCACCGAGCTTCCCTTTCCCTTTCTCTGCACCGTTTTTATCGATTGCCAGGGGCTGCTGCTGCCCGGGGAGAGGAGAGGGGGCCGGGGTCGTTCCCCCCTTGCGCCCCCTCCTCGGGCAGCAGCGCGCAGCCCCTCGCATGCACCCGCCGAGCGGGTTTGCGCGCTCCGCGCCCGGGGTTAAGGGAAGCTAATCAGGAGGGGAACCAGCCCAAGGAGTTAACCTCGCTAGCCGCAGGTAGTCCTGTTAGCCAGGCTCTTTTGGCTAATTAATTCCAATTAAGCCGGGGCTGCGCTAATTTCCTTAAGGACCCCTGACGACCGGGCCAGCGGGCGCGCAGGGGCTCCGCGCCTCTCCGCGGAGGGTGCCCGGCACCGGCCCCCCGCGCCCGGCAGCAGCCCTGGGGCTCCCCCCGGGGCCTGTTCCGAGCCTTGGGGCACCTGGGAGGGGGCCCAGGGCAGGAGCGAGGCCGCGTTTGGGGCTGGGGGAGCCTTCGGGGAGCCTTGGGCCGGGAAGATCCGCGCTGCCAGGCGGGATGGTCCCGGCAGGAGCCCGGAGCATCAGCCCCCGGCTGCCAGCAGCCTCGCACTCCTCGAGGTTTGGGCACGTAACGCCGCAGACCACTGATTTGCTCTTTTCTTAATTCCCGCTCTTCTCGTTCCCTATGAATCAAACAGCCTTTTGTCCTTCGGAGTTTGATTTGATCGCTACTGTTCGCATTTCACTTTTGTATTTTTCTCTCCCTATACCATTACTCATTGAGTGCCCCGTGAAATTACAATCGTACATTTTCAACTCAGCAACCCATTTGCAGTGCAAAAATAGGGTCTAAATAATGGCTGAATTAGCCCTACTGGACAGTTTCAGATGTAACACTCTGTAATAATTATATTGCAGGCTGGATTAGGATGCTATTATCATAATCTGGACGTTTACAATTATCTGTAATTTGCAAAGATGCGCCAGGTCTTGATTACAGCAGTTTTTTTTTATCAAGCTAACCATCACTAAACAGTGACAGTAATAACAGCTAATTTTGCTGGCAATATAAGAGGTGCTGGGGTGTGCAAACAATTTCACACCTGGATGTGCTCACTCAACCAAGAATATAGAGAAAGAGCTTCTGCCCTGAGACTCAGAAAAATATCCTACACCGCTTCTGGTCGGTATAGGTTCCTAGACCCCGATCCTTGCCTAACCGATTGGCGCAGGGGGTAAGTTTGGGGGTTCGGCTCGGGTTGGGGCTGCTTGGCGGCTGCTTCTCGCCTCCCTTCGAGGCACGCTCCGGCTTTTTCTCTTGCGTCGCTGCCTCCCTGCTCCTTTCCCCCGCCGGGGCCGGGCGGCTCCGCGGCTCCGCTCCCCTCGGGCGGCGGCGGGGGGCTCGGGGGGGCGGCGGGGGCGGCCCCGGGCCGGGCCGGGCTCCCGCAGGGGCTGCGCGGGGGCTCCGCGCCCGGCGGAAAAAACGCGCTGGCCCCGCAGCGGGGCGGGGACAGCGCACCGAGCCGTGCCGAGCCGTGCCGAGCCGTGCCGCGGGGGCAGCGGCGGCAGGGAGGCGGCCTCGCCCAGCCCTGCGGTGCTCCGCGCCCCCGGCACGGCTCGGCACGGCTCGGCACGGCTGGGCACGGCTGGCAGGCAGGCGCGGGGAGCTGCCGCCGCTCCATCCATAGATGCCGCTGTTTCATGAGAGTCTCCCTGGGCGAGGGGGGGAGATGGCTCTGCCTCCGCTGTCATTCGCTCCCCATCCCGCCGGCGCCCGTGTCACCTTCTCCCACTGCGCTACGCTAATTGGGCTGCTTTATTAGCTGCTCGCTCGCTCGCTCGCTGTCGGGGCAGCGCCTGAGCCTGCCCTCCGAATCGCGCGTGGGGTGGGCGCCACGCACCCGGGGGCTGCCCCGCGGCAGCCCACGGGGAGCAGCGAGCCCCTCCTCGGCCTCCCCCAGCCCCTGCTCGGTGCCGAAAGGGTTAAAGCGGAGCGGGTGGGGGGGTGGGGGGGGGCCGGGGGGCCAAACAGGCTCGGCTCGGCTTGGCTCGGCCCGGCTCGGCCCGGGTACCGGCCCCCGGGGCTCCCCCGAGCCTCAGCCCCGTTCTGCGGGAGCCCGGGGAACCGGCGCGAAGGCAGCGCCCGCGTGCGCGTGTAAACGGGGCTGATGCGGAGCGAGCAGGGCGCTCGCACACGCCCGCACATCCCCGCGCAGGATGCTGTTGGTTTAAATGTATGGTAGCTTTCTCTCCAGTGTCATTTGAATAATTCAGTGAGCCCCACTAGCAGCTGTACTTCTGAAGCCTCTTCCATTCTTTTCAGCATTATAATTTTGGTTAATTTTCAATTTTAGGCCCTACGTCTCTGCAATTTGTGTATGAATAACAGAATAATTTTCCTCTTTTGTTTCGCCTTTCCTGTTCCTGAATCTAAATAAAGATGGCTTTTTAGTATTAAAAGTGGAAGAAAATTACAGGTAATTATCTTTGACGGTAAAAACGCTGTAATCAGCGGGCTACATGAAAAATTACTCTAATTATGGCTGCATTTAAGAGAATGGAAAAAAACCTTCTTGTGGATAAAAACCTTAAATTGTCCCCAATGTCTGCTTCAAATTGGATGGCACTGCAGCTGGAGGCTTTGTTCAGAATTGATCCTGGGGAGCTCTGAACCCAAAGTTTCACAGTGGGAAGGGGAAAAAAAGAAAAGAAAACATTTTTCCTAATGTAACAATACGAATGGTAGAAAATGACAAGACTGATCGGTTTTAAACCACTCTGAAGACTGACTGAGCGTGGAAGTTGCTCAAAAAAAAACAAAAAAACACCCCCCAAAAAACTGGTATATTGGTAAGTAGTCTTTGCTTTGTGTCTAATTATAGTGACTGTCCTTTTGCACGACTGTGTGTAGCTGTCATTATACGGAGCACTCTGAGGATCTCTATTGACTTCTGATAAATGGCTCAGTGGTTTCAAGGTTCATAATTTGCAGGATGCCCAGGTCTCTAGCCATTAATTCTCGCAGTATGGGGCACCCAGCTCGGATGAGGAAAGGGCTTTGCATTTGCGGTGGTCGCCGTGCTTGCCACCAGGCAGGAGGGCTGGAGCTCGCTGGCCAGCGTGGCGTGTGCCTAGGCACCTTTCGAGGCTTTGCAAAGCATTCCTCGGCTTTCATTGTCTGCTGTCGAAAAGAAAAAAAAAAAAAAAAAAAAAAAGGAAAAGGAAAAAAAAAAAAACACAAAGGAGGGCGCCTCCTTTCCTAATAATTTTGCTTCTCCGACCTTCCGAGGCAGAGCTGTCCTCGGGGGGGAAGCGCAGCGGGAGGGAGCGGCGCGATCGCAGCACCGGCCGGGGGTTTCTGCGGGCTGGGCTGGTCCCTGCCTGCACCGGGACCGGCTTTGGGGTCGGGATTGGGATTGGGGTCAGGATTGGTTTGGGATTGGGGTCAGGATCGGTTTGGGATTGGGGTCGGGGCGCTGCCGCGCTGCGCGGGGCCGCGGCAGAGACACGCGAGGCGGGCGGGCGTTTTGTGGCTTTTACTCTCTATATATGAAAGAAGACAAAACCATACAAAGTATATGTACAACTAAAATTCAACAATATATACAGAAAAAGGTTGCTCGGGAGAAAGGTCCCTCTGGCTTCACGAGCGGGGGGGGACGCCGGCGCTGAGCCGCCCCTGGCTCCGTCTGTCCTGCCGCTGCCCGGGGCTGGGGACCGGGGACCTGGGGGGCCGTGTCACCCCCTGCCCGTGTCACCCGTGGCCCCGTGGCCCCACGCGTGTGCGAGGGGCTCTGGGCGGCGGAGCCGGTGCTCGCCTCCAAGCCGCAGCCCGCTCCGCTGCGGGAAAGCATGCAGGTTTCGCTGCGTGGCAATGTTCGGGGCTTGCAGCGTTATTTTCATCGTCAAGCAGTTCTCCTTCTTTTCCCCTCTTCGCTTTTTTTTTTTTTTTTTTTTCTTTTTTTCTTTTTTATCCCTTCTTCTCTCTTTTCATCTTTTTCCCCAGTCCGCATTTGGTGAATAAAAATGAAGGAGCTTTGACTAGTCTCTCTTTCATCGTGTAATGTCTTTAGCTCATTAAACAAGTAAAAACGGCTGCCGCTGTAGATTCAGGTTCTTCTTGTGGGCAAAGTCAGTAAAAAGTTTGTTTTGACGTATACTCCACAGAGAAAGAGGCTGGTGCCTTGGAGTCCAAATGAAAATATCCTAAAGAGAAGTGTCTTCTGTGCGCCAGGATGAAAATTGTGTCTTTCTGGTCGAGATCAATCGCTGAGGTTACTTAAAAAAAAAAAAAAAGGAAAAGGAAAAAAAAAAAAAAAGAAAATAAAGCCACTCTGTCTCTTTGCCGCATCTACAAGTTCACACAGAGCCTGCTAGCTGGCACGGCTTGGCAAAGCAGGGGAACTTTTTGCCATGTCGAGACGAGGCGTTCTTGGGAGATTATTTCTCTTGGACAATTCACATCATTTGTGGTCTCTGCATTGTGTCTTGATGTGGAGAAGAATACCAGTGAGAATAGCCAGGCATGTAGCTGTTGGGAGGCATATTGACTCCCTTGGCAGAAGCTGAAACGTCCCAGACTGGAGGCAGGGCTGGCGAGCGAGGGGACAGGGCAGCGGAGCCGGGCAGAGGGTCGCTCTCGTGGGGGTTGCTGCCCTGCTTCAGCAGCTTCTTAAATTTGGAGCGTTTGTTCTGAAACCAGATCTTCACCTGTAAGCAAAACGCAGCAAATATTAGGCTGCCGTGAGCACCCAGGGCCCGGCAGGGAAGATCCCGGGGGCTGTGGTTTTTGCTCCGAGAGAGGGTCTGGAGAGTCCACGCCATCCGGGTGTCAGGCTGGGGGTGGGCAGTGGGAGAGGAGGGTGAGCTACTGCTGCTCTTGGGCTCTGGATGTGACCGGAGAGAACAGCAGAGGAAGAGCGGAGCTGGAAAGCGAGGTGGACGCAGGTTTTAAGCCGGAGCGTGATTTTGCCTGGGCAGGCCAGATTGATCAGGCTGGAGTAGGGGCCGTGCTCTGAGCCCTCCTGCTTTACATGTGCCCGCGTGTGTTAATGCCTTCCCGTGGGTGCCCCGTTCAGGGTTTTGGGGGGGTCACTCGCTCGTTTGGGCACGCTGTTGTCAACCACAGGCACTCCTGCGGGTTTGTGCCAGGAGAGGGGAGCCAAGAGACAAAGGGCATCTGGACGCGGAAACCGCGCATCCGAAAGCACGCACGGCCAAACCGTCCTCGCTTAGGTGACAGGGGAGGAGGCACAACAGAGCCGGGACTGCAGCTTTATTTTAAAAGTCGGTTTTAAGGGAAAGAAAATTCTCTTTTCTCAGAGAGCCATCGGCTATCAGGGTTGCTCTGGGTCCCATCCTGCTCCTACCCCAGCAAAAGTGCCGAGGAAGGAGTCAGCCCTCACAGAGGCGTGCCAGGATCGGGCCCGCTGTGGCAGGTCAGGATTATTATGCTAGGGATGCTATAGATGTGAGCCATACGTATAGATATATAAATACACGTCCCGAAATCAAACAAAGACAACTCCCGAATGTGTTGTCTCTCGACCTTGCAAACTTTGCAGATGTAATGGTAGGGCATAGGCAGGGGTGCCTGCCTGTCTGCATATTCAGGATCGGGCCCGTAAATCTACATGAGAGGGAGAGGGAGAGAGAGGGAGAGGAGTGCCTGCTAAATAGACCAAAATCCCATTTGTATGACCATCAGCTCTATTTCCGTGATTAATGTTTGCCGAGCATTTAAAAATCGCTGGCTGGAAGCGGCTGTTATCACTGACAATGATAAAACAGCGAAGTTATTTGTTAAGCTCATAAATTCACATGATTACATTTTGCCCGAATTGATCCCATCTATCCGTGCGCTCCTCCGCAAACCCCAGCTCGGGAAGTCTGTAATGCCTCATGTGTCTTTCAGGCTTAAATTAGCAGAATGGCACAGCTACTCCAACCACACTTAACTATGGCTTAACCTGCTATAATTTCGTACATGGCTGCTTTGATCTTCAGATCTATTATCACCTTCTGTACATTTTGCCCAAGGGTAACCACTGCATTTGCGTTAGTCATCCAGGATGAATTAACTATTGATTTTACAGGTATTTCCTAACGTGTTCCTGCTTTCTCTCTACCTCTAGGTTGCTACGATGCAGCTTTCCTTTTCTTTTAGCTCTACATCAGGCCCAAGGCTTCCTCGCCTTTGTTTTGTTCTCCTTTCCACAGCTGGGCAATTGCACGTCGGTGCTGGAATTAGTCTCATCCGAAAAAAATATAGGCAATTTAAGAATTTTATTTGTGACATCAAAAGGGGAGCGTTTGCTCAGCAGGCGGCTGAGGGAAGGAAGGGCACGTTCAGTTACTTCAGCAGAAGACCGTTTTCTCTGTCGTGCATTAAATAAGTCCTATCGCGATAGATACGGGGCCGTGTGCGTTACCTTTGCTACCGTTCCTGTACAGAGGCCAAAACGCCTAGGGACCAGCGCACCGTGCTTGGCCTTTATTGCTCGAGCCGGATTTCAGTGATTTGGGATTCCCAGTAATTACCTGTGTCTGGGTAAGTCCTAATGAAGCTGCCAGTTCAGCTCGCTCTGGAAGTGCCAGGTACTGAGTCTGCTGAAAGCGATGATTTAAAGCCTGAAGTTGTAGACTAGAGTAAATGGTTCGAGGCTTCCGAATCTTTTTCCCTTTTCCATTGAATCTGATTTCACCGTTTTCGATCACCGTTGTTTTTTGCTGATCTGCAAGCAAAACAGCGCAGTTGAAATCTCGGCCGGGAAAGCCGCACGACCCTCCTTTAGCTATTAAATCGTGGGTTTTGCCTTTTTTTTTTTTTTTTTTTTTTTTTTTTTTCGGTCGGGACGGCTCCTAGCAGCCCCGCAGCCTGCCTCGGAGCCGCTTCGGCAGCATCGCTGCGGCTGCTGCGGGATCAGCGCGGCTCCTCGCGGGGGTCCCCTTGCAGGGTGGGCACGCCGCCCTTCCCAGGGGAAAAAATAAGAGGAATAATCAGAAAAAAATAGTAAGGAAAATAAGCAACGGAGCGCCGCGCCGGCTTGGCGGGGGGATTGCTGCTTCCCCGGCCATCCAGGTTTTCCCCCGGCTCATCGACTTCGAGTCGCCAGTTTGGTGGTCGGGGAAGCAGCAGCCCGAGACTGCCAACAATGCTTCCCCCCCTTGCCCCCCTGCCTTGCCCCTTCGGGTGAATACATACAAACGATCGGCTCCCGGATTATTTTAAAGGAAAAAAAGAAAAAAAAAAAGAAAAAAAAAAAAAGAGAACACCATAAATCAGGCGGCCCCAAAGCAAAGCGGAATGCGACCCACTCGCCCGGAAACTTTCACTCCTCAGGTGTTAGCAGGAATTTTGCCTCCAGCCGGCCGCAGCCGAGCCTCGCCGAGCGGAGCCCGGCGCCCGACGGGGACCGGGTGGGCTCCGCCGCCCCGCACCGGGGGCACCGCGGCCGTCGGGGGGCAGGGGGACGCCCCGGGGGGCTCCGCGCGTCCTGCTGCGAGCGCCCCGGGGGTCGGGGGGGTTAGGAGGGGATCCGCCAGGGGGGGGATTCTCCGGGAGAGCCGGGCCCCCCCCGCTCACCTGCATCGTCCGCCCGCGTCTGGCCGGCCGCGCTGCTGTTGTGGTAGGACTGGAGGTAAGGGCTGTGCTGCGAGTGGCTCACGTAGGGGTAGGCGGCCAGCGAGCGGTGGTTGTAGGAGCCGGCGGTGCCGGAGTAGGGCGAGCTGTGGTGGTGGTGCTGGTGGTGCGGGTGCGAGCCGGCGGCGGAGTGCAGGCAGTGCAGCGGGTAGTGGGCGCCGGCCATGGCCGGCGAGCTCTGCTGGGAGTGGGGCGGCGGCGGCGGCTGCGGCGGCGGCTGCTGCTGCCCGAACTCCATGAAGGCGGACTTGGAGGAGTCCTGCGCGTCCAGCCCGTCAGCCATCGTGGTCATGGTCATCATCGACGCCGGGGAGGCAGAGAGCGGCGCTCTCCGGCTCGCCCCCCGCCCGCGGCCGCCCTGCCCGGCCACCACCGCGGCACGGCTGGAGGCGGCGGGGATTTATTTTTTTAAGGCGCCGTGGTGCGAGGGGCCTTGTTAACCGAGGGAGGGAGGGAGGGAGGGGAGGAGAGGAGAGAGAGGAGAGAGAGGAGAGGGGAGGGAGGGCGGTGTGTGCCGAGCGGGGAGGGGGGGGGGAGGGAGGGCTACTCCCGGCGCCTTTCCTCCCCGCTCCTCATTCCCCCCGACGGGTGTTTTTGGGGGCTGGCGGAGTCCCGGGCGGAGGTTTTTAAGGTGGCTTCTGCCAAAGTTGGGCTCCGGCGCGCCTGGGCGCGCAGGGCAGGGACGCCACAAGTCGAATGGTTCGGCTCCGGAGGGCAGCGCCTCCCCATTGGTCACTCGGCCCCCTGACGTCACCGACACGGCGCGCCGGCGCGCGCCGCTGCGCGCGGGGGCGCGCCGCGCATCCTCCCCGGGCGCGCCACAACCCCCCCCCCCCCTCCTTTTGCGCGCTCTTTGCGCGCCCCGCGCTCCTGCGCGCAAAGGGGGGAGGGGGGAGGTGAGGGAGGGCCGAGGGGATGCGCGCCCCCGCTCGCCCCCCTCCTCCTCCCCCTCCACCCCAAATCCGCGCCCCCCCCCCCATTTTTCTCCCCCCTGCGCGGTATTTTCGCGCTGCGCGCCGCCGGCGGCCGGGCCCGCTCCGGCGAAGCGGCGCATTTTTTCCGCCTGAAAGCAGCGGCTCCCGTAATCGCTTTCAAATATATGCAAATGGCTACGTGCGGTTAGTGGTTTTGGCAAAGCTTGATTAGGATATAAACGACCCAAGGAAAAGCGCCTTCGCCCTAAATTTGTCTTTAGATTACAATTCCGGTTGATTTTATTTTATTGTCAACATTGTTAATGATAAAAATAGAGTCGTTTTACAGTTATTTTTACTTTCTGGAAGGAGGCAATTAGACTTCTAATCAGGAATACACAAAAATCTCCCATGATTAACTGCAGTACTTTGTTCAAATTGCTGCTATAAAATTCAGAACAATTTGCCTGTAATGATTATGGACTGGGTTTATTTTGGGAGGTGGAATAAAAGTGGATATAGCATAAATTATCCTCTAATTATACACCAGTGTCGCCTCAATTATCCTCTTATCAAAATGGTTGTCTAACTGCCGCATTTAGTTTCAATTCTCTCCTTTTTTCTATAAAAAGAACTTCATACCTTGTTATTATTAATCCATTTATTATTTGCAAGGGGATTTATATCCGAGCATCCAGGTGGTATTACCACTTCTCTTTCAAAGATGGACTGGGGAAAGACATTAAGTTTGATCCAGCACCGCGGAGGATCTCTCTCTCCTCTCTCTCTCCCCTCTCTCTCTCTCCCCCTCTCCCTCTCCCTCTCCTTTTTCCCTTTCCCTCGCTTAAATCTCCTGGCGTCCAGCTAAGCATGAACTCCAGAGGCAGACCCCACCGCAGAGGACTGAGGTAGGAAGGGCACGGCGGAACCCGCCGAGCCCCGAGAAACCCGCAAGTTTCTGCGGACGGGGAGATGGGGCTGGAGGCTTCGGGCTCGGAAAAGCGGCACCGGCACCAGCAGCCGCCGCTCGCAAAACCCCCGTGAGCCCCGAGCAACCCCCAGACCACTCACAGGTCCTGACACTGCCTCTCACAGCGGCAATCCCAGGGGATTGGTTTCTAGATTTCGCTGATTTTTATTTATTTATTATTATTGTTATTATTTTCCAACGCATCGCTTTGGGAAATATTTCAAGGGCGGTTTTATTATTGTTGTTGTTATCAGCCTGTTGTTTTATTTTTTATTTTTTTAATTACTAACATTTTTTCTCCGTTTCCTTTTCTCCTTCATCCATTTCTGCTGCTGGCTGCCCCGCAGCCCAGCGGGGCGGGTGGGTGCCAGCCCCCCGGGGGTGCCCCGCGCTGTCCCCGGGGGAGGACGGGGACGCGAAGCGACCTTGGGCGGTGCGGGGCAGGAGCCGGGCTCAGCTCGGCTCGCTTGTTGTAGGGGGATCCGCGGGGTCTTTTGTCGAGGCTGCCGGGCACGCTGTGCCCTCTCGCCCACCCTCTCATCGCCGTTTCACTTCTTGAGCCTCTGGAGTCGGTTCAGTAACTCTGAATGCAGTTGTAAGTGTCTTGCCTTGTTCTCCGGCTTTTAACAAGAGTTCCACTTTAACACGCGAAAGGGTAACCCGATCCAGGCGTTTACAAACCTACAGTGAATAAAAATATAGAGAAAGGGGAAGAGAAGGGAGAGAATTCCTACTGGGACTCTTTATTCATAGGTGGAGGTAGCGCGCTCCATGGGAACAGGTACATTTGGCAGTTTTATTGCTTTATACCCTCCAGCTCGCTGTTAACATCACGAAGGCGTTTTTTCGCAGGTGCACACACACTGGCATTTTCTCCACCGGCAAGAGCACGCGTAACAAAAGGTGTCAGAAAATGGGCTAGGGAGTGCTGGCAACACGTCGCTCTCTGCTTCCCAAAGAGCTCCCTCGGCGTAATGGATGCTAACCCGGGCATCGGGAAAAGTTGGGCACGACCGGAGACCGCTTTGCGGCGGTACCTAGGAAGGGAGAAAGGCGGCCGAGACGGGAAACAAAAAGGAGAGGAGGAGGAGGAGGAGGCAGGCACAGCCTGCCGGGGCTGCTCCTGCCGCAGGCAGTGAGCGCATCGCATCCCTACCCGGTCCCGGCTCGGGTGCCGGGGGCGCTCCCTGCGCTGCGGGGCGCGCACCGGGGCCGCGGGGGTCCCCCGGGAGCCCCCCCCGGACCCCTGCCGGTGGGCACCGGAGGAGGGATGCGCTCGGGGAGCGCCCGTCCCCCGCCGCATTCAGGCGTCCTCGTCTTTCGGCGGGGCAGTTGACTCCATCCAGCCTCACCCCTCTCATTTCCCCCCAATTTAATTAGGCAAATCTCCCGCTATGGAGCTGCCGTTGATTGGTCGCTGTTAATGACTCGGCTGCAAGGAGTCACGCTGCTTGTCAATATTTATTGTTGTCTTTGCTTTTTCTCTCCCCCTCCACCCCCAATATCCCCCGCCCGTTTTCCTCGTGGCCTCTGGCACGAAGGGACCGTGCTTGTGGGGAGGGGGAGCACGGCTCGGCACGGCTCCGCTGCCTTGCACCCCTCTCTTACCGCACCTCGGGGCGGAGGATAAGGGGGTCGGGGACGCGGGGAGGGGTGTGGGGGGCGATGGAGAGGTGTGTGGGGGCCCCATGGAAGGCCCAAGCCTTGCTGGGGGGGGCAGCAGGTGTCGGGGGACGGCCACAGGTTGGAGAAATCAGACCTCGGTCAGCGGGGTTGGAAGGCACCGGAGCTGGGGGGTGACTCGTGAAATAGGGAGAGGGGGGCGCACCCCGGCCCCTCTTGTGCCCAAAGCGAGCCGGAGGGCACGGAGGCCTCTGCACCCCCAGCCCCTCTCTGCTCCGCGGTCACGGGTGGAGAACCGCGCGTGGCACCGTGCCCCGGGCCGCGGTGACTTCGTGCCGCCCGTGTCGCGGTGCGAGCCGCGCCGCCCTGACCAGGGCTGTGGGTAAGGCTCGCAGAAAGCCCCGAGCGTGTGCGTGCCTGGGAGTCGCGTTCGTGAGCCGAGAGATGTCACACAACAGACACAACAGTCAGAAGGAGCTGACGAACAACAGGAAACGGGGTTCTATTTTTAGGGTATAATAGGAAGTTAATATAAGCGGCCAGAGGCTTCCTATATGCCTCGGAGCACCTTCTGTTCCATTCATTCATTCATCCATTCATTCATGCGTTCAACAATAACAACAGGGGAAAACAAACATTCCCCTTTCATTTCCCATCCCCTCCTTCCCCCGAAGTCCTGCTCTGGTGTTTGTGCGGGGGGGCTCTGCAGGGGGATCCCCTTTTTCGGCTCGCTCCGCTCGTTTGTTTGGGGGGGGGGGGGGGCTGGTGGCGTTCAGCAGCCGAGGCTCCCCAGGAGCGCGCCCCTCGGGGTGTCCCCGGCCGCGCAGGGAGTGCGCGGGGCTGAGGGATGCTCTCGGCGTGTGTCCCCCCGTCCGACCCCCCCGCAGCTCACATCAGAGCCAGGCAGAGCATTTGCTGTCCCAGCGTGGCCGGGAAAGTCCGGGAGAAGCTGATTTCAGGAATGGTGTTAGCGCGGCCGGTTGCTTTTCTTTCCTTTATTTTTTATTTTATTATTATTATTATTATTTGCCGCGGGAACCCCACGCACATGCCTGAGGCAGACCTTGCTGTTCGATTTTCAAAGGGACGGGGAAACGCTGAAAGTTGTCTGCGTGGCCGGGGGGTGCCTGGCCCCCTGATTTTTTTAGCACCAGAACCGAAGGAACAAAGGGAGCGAGAGGCTCTCGGAGCCGAGGTCCCCAGTAAAGTGGTGGCGGTGGGGAAATCCTTGGAGGGGCGCAAAGCCAGGGAGCATCCCTCCCGGAGGCATTTCTCTGCCGAGCCGGTTTTTGGAGCGCCCCCCCCCGCAGAACCGCACCGGGCACTGCCCCGCGTCTTTTGCAGCCCGGCGGGGCC
This sequence comes from Netta rufina, assembly GCF_964035555.1. Classification (NCBI taxonomy): domain Eukaryota; kingdom Metazoa; phylum Chordata; class Aves; order Anseriformes; family Anatidae; genus Netta; species Netta rufina. The sequence continues at coordinate 26,689,677 of NC_140124.1, read as the reverse complement.
AAACCCAAACGCCTCGCCCCGCATCCGCAGATGGCGTTATTATGATTTTTTTTTCTCCCTTTCCCTCTCTCTCAAGCCTGTTTGCCCCCAAAACACACGGCCAGCATGCCGCATCGCCGCCGCCTCGACAGCAGCCGGGCGGCGAGCACAAGGAGGGCACCTCCCCAGGCTGCGAGCGAGCTGTTTGGAGGAGAGGCTGGGGAATAAGAGCGCTGCCAGCGCAGAGAGCCGGATCGGAGGCTCCTCCGGCTTTCCAGCCGCTGGATTATAACAGACAGGCAGGCGTCGATGGCTTTCCGTACCGCGAGTGTGAAGGAAGTGGCAGGGAGGCGGGGGCGGGGGGGTAAACCCCAGCCCAGCCCCGCAGCTGGATCACACACGCCGCTCTCTGTGCTGTAGCGTGGGTCAAAATAATGGGAGTCAGAAGGGGAAGGATCCAGAGGGAACCAGCCACTGTCTCTTGTACAGATTTGTAGCGAAGGCTTCGCTGTAATTAAAACCTTACAGGCAGATTCATTCAATGTGTGGCTCTGCGGAGAGCCGGGGCTCGGGGCTTTTTGTTTGGGCAATGTTTTGTTTGGTTGTTGTCGTTGGTTGCTCGCCCCGATGGGATGGGGCGCTGTGTGTTTTGGGGGGTGAGGCGGGGGGGCAGATATCTGCCTTGACACGGAATTAGGCTTCGGGCTGCTCGGCTGGAGACGGGAGCCCGGCAGCCGGGGCAGGGGGCCTGGCCGGCCGCCTCCCCCCGCACCTGGCCAGGTGCGCACCCAAACCACATCCCTGAGCCAAAAATTGGGGAAGGGTCCCCCTACACACACCCTGCGCACACGGCCAGCCCCGTCCCCTTCACTCGGGGTCCCCGGGAGCAGCCCGAGGGGCTGGGTTTGAGCTCCGCGCCCCTCCGCGGGGGGCTGCTGCCCTGCCCGTGCCAGCCGGGGCCCGCCGGGGGCCCGTCCCCTTTTGGGGTCGCGGGGAGCCTCCCCTAAAGGCAGCCGCAGGTTTGCAGAGCTCTGCCCGCCGGGCTTTTATCTGGCGTGCTTCCCCGGCCGCTCGGGCGCTGCTGCAATAGAGATGTTGGTTTTAGCGGGGACTTTTGTTGTTTTGTTTTCTTTTCAAATGAAAGAAGAAAAAACAACAACAACAATAAAACCCCTTGCTTCTGGCAGAAGAAGAAGACGCCATCCAATTAAACAAAAACATAAAAAGAGAAAAAAAAAAACAAAAAACAAAAAAAAAAAAAAACCACCGCTCTCAAGTGCCCATCTTGGAAGGGCTGAGAGGCGGATGGAAACTCGAGGCTCTTTTAAGTCAGGACAGAGGCTGCAATTTCTCCTGCGGTCGCGGCCGCCTTCTCTCCCGAGCCAAACGCCGTGCCATGCCGAGCCGTGCCATGCCGAGCCGTGCCATGCCGAGCCGAGCCGAGCCGAGCCGTGCCGGGCCGAGCCGCAGCCGGCTCCCGGTGTCACCCGGCCGCGCTCGGCAGCCCCCGGTGCGGGCGAGTGAAAGCAGAGGCTTTAATCGCAGCGAACGAGCGCGATGTCCTCTCTCCAGGCTGTTTCGCCTCCGTTTATTTTTAGTACACTTCAGATGCCTACACATTTCCCTTGTTGAGATCCGTGCAATTATTTACTCTACCTTTAGGGATGCATTTACCCAAGCATTGAATAGAAATGTAGTAAACACTGCGCAAAGTCAATGCAGTTATTGAGGTTTATTTAATAGGAAAAGAAGTAAATATCTCGGCTTTACTTGTTCCTTCAGGCAGCCTCGTTATCTAGAGTAGATTGCAAGGAGAGTTCCTCAGTCGTTCCCGTGTAATGAGATTGCTTTAAATGTTTATCTCCTATCTCCATCGAGCTATAGCCTCTTTTGTCAGGGTCTCAACAGACTATAAAAACAAATCTAAAAGTTAATTTAGAGAGGTAATCCGGAGGGATCCATTATCTGATCTCCCTGTAGAAACTCATCTAGGCGAGATCCCGTATCTGAGGGCGCAAAGAGGAGCAGGCGAGCAGAGAGCATCGCCTCCAGCGCCCTGAATTCCTCCTGCGCCCAGCGGCCGGAGGGGCAGAGCTCCTGGCACCCAGCGCGATGTCCCCGGCACCGCCAAACCGCGGAGCCCGCTTTGCTCATCCCAGGCTCACCACGGCTCTGCCCTCCACCTCCGCCCTGCCAAGAACCGATTTCATTTTATTTATTATTATTATTATTTTATTTTTTATTTTTATTTTTTTTGCGGGTGGAGATGGTCGCCGCCGTCCACCTGCTTGCCCCCAGCCCCGGCGCCCTGCACACATGCGGGGGGGAGAAGGGGGCAGCACGGGCAGCCTGAGACGCGGGAGGTATCCCGGGCTTCTGACAGCTGGATCTGAAACAAATCAGATCTGGATTAACTTGCCTGTTTTGTGAATTGTCTGCATTTGAGCGAGCAGCCCTCACCCACTCCGCTTCTGGCAGGTTTTGTTACACGTGCCTCTATAAATATATTATCCCAGCCCTCTCTCCTCGTTGGAGCTCTCTGCTCAACAAAACAGAAACCAGAACGAGGAGAAGCGATTTTCCTTTTTAAATGAAGACATTTATAAGTAACCTAATTTCGTATCGTGGAAGTAAATTTCATGCTAGGATATATTTTGCACAACATGTAATCTTTTAGAGCCGGAAGACATTTAATTAAAGCCATATTCGGAGAAGTACAGCTTAAAAGCAGCCGTACGACCACATACCTCATTCATATTCAGGATCCATCCGCGAATTCATATTGTTTTAATGTGGGACATCGCCTTTATGGCAGAACTCGGCGAGGCCTGGGCAGCACGAGAGATAACACAAAGGAGAGCAGAGGAGGCACAGCTCGGGGGGCTTCTCCCGGCGGAGAGGTGCCCGTGGGACCCCAAATCCCCGCTCCCTGCGTCCCACCGCCCGCTTTGGGAGCTGGGGAGGGGGGGGACACCCACGGAGGCTGGGTCAGGGGGAAGCTGCCGGGGCTGGGTGCTCATTTATTGCCCTGGCAAACTCGTGCAGAGGGGGAAGGCTGGGGCTGAACCCCTCTTTTCGCCCTGCTCCCCCCCCCCAGCTTTTGGCCACTTCCACCTGGGGAGCGCTGAGATCTGCCCCGAGCCGGGGCTCTGCTTCTCCGAGGCGGCGGCGAATGTTGCTAAAGGACCGAAAACAAATTTATTTCCTTCTTTTCTCTCCCCAAATAAATATCTCCCCGTCCTCCAGGGGAAGCCCAAGCCGAGGTAAAGGCGCCCAAAGGAGCCCCCTCCCCCCCCCCCGCTTCGTTTCACGGGAGGCGAAACGCGTTGGCCAAATCGAATCAGGAAGGCTCTGGTTAGTTTCCTTGTAGGGGTAATTAAAAGTATTAATTGGTTGTGTCGACAGCTCAAAATGACAGGTGTTGCTAAAAAAGCCTCATTAATCTTCCAGTCAGTGCCGAGCGGCGGTGGGAAGCGGGCTGGGAGAAGGAGCCGGCTGTTTCCAAGGGGGCTTCCCGGGCTGGGGATGGCAACGGTGCCACTGCTGGTGGCACGGCTCGCTGTGTTCCTCTGGAAGAAAAAAATAATAAAAATAAAAGAGAGAAAAAGGAAACCAAACGGCCTGCGTGCCAGAGCGGGGCAAAAAGCGCGTCGTGGACGGTGAGGTGTAAGGGGCTCGGGTGGTTTCCGATAGGAAACCGGGTTTTAAACCGGGTTTTAAAGGGCTCTGCTGCTTTCCAGCGAGTGTCTGTGTGCTTGGTGCTTTGTGCCTCGCCTATTTCTCACCCTCGGCCCGTGAGGAGGGCGAGTTTCACACAGACCCCGCGCTGGGCTCCCTGGCTGAGCCTGGGGGGGGGAGGGCTCAAAATCCCCGAGCCCAAAGCGAGGGGGGCAGAACACCGGGCCCCCACAGCGCTGTTTGTACTCGGGGGCTGCGTTTGGTGAGCCCCGGGCCGGGGCTGCGGGGCCCCTGCCCTGAGGGAGCGGAGCGGGAGCGCCGCGAGCCCCCCCCCCGCGCGGGGTGCGTGTGAGGGAACGGAGGGGGGGGGGGGGGGGGCGGCGGTTGCCTCTCCTCTCCTCAGGGCCCTTCGCGCGCGGCACGTGACCGCGGCGCGGGGCATGCGCGCGCGGCGCCGGGCCTCAACCGCCCCAACGGCCCTAACGGCCCCAACGGCCCCCCGCGGGAAAAAAATTAAAATAAATAAATAAATACATAAAAATAATGAAATAAATTGATAAAGAAGCCCCTCGAAACGTCCTCCCCGAGGAGCCGCCCGCGCCACCTGCGGCCCCCTGCCCGGGCTGCCCCCCCCGACGGTGGCGCCGCGCTCTGTGCGCTGACAGAACGACGCCGGCTTACCTGGAGGGCCGAGGGGATTTTTATTATTATTATTTTTTTATTATTATTATTTTATTTTTTATTTATTTCCATAGCCAGGGATATTCCCCGCGTGGCACGCACACACACAGAGGCGCGCAGCAACCAATGGAGGCGCGGGGTTTGATGCGCTGCTGTGACACCGATAATTGTTGCATCGTGTAACTTCCCACAGCTCGGTTTTAATTTGCAGCGAACCAAACAAAGATATTTGCAATTTTTTTTTTTTTTAAATAAGCGCTCCATGTAATAAATGGGAACATTGTGCATGAATGCTGTTTCTTCCCCTTTTCTTTGGAAGACATTATTAGCTCTGACAGCATGCAGCTCAGGTTTGGAGGAGAGGATTTTGTAAAGGGATGACAGACAGGAAGGGCAGCAATCATGGGCTTCTTGGGCTAAAGCTTTTTTTCTTTTTTATCAGAATGTTCTGTTCGATGCCATTTATCCTTGATGATAGAAAATTGCTCTGTTGCCAGGACGCTGCTGCTGAAATAGAGGGCAGGAGCCACATTTCCATTTTGCAGCTTGAAAGCTATTCAAATGAATTTGCAGAAAGGGGGAAAAATCTAGAGATAAACAAATGAGAATAAATCGAGTTCCCTTTTCCTCTCCTTTCTTCCTCTCTCTCTCTCTCTTTTTCTCCCTCTTTTTTGGGGGGGTGTGTGTGTATGCGCGGAGGAACTATTCATTTCCTCCATCAGGATTTTGGTTCATCAGTGTTTGCAGCACCTGGGAAGTGTTCTAAATCAGGGAACACTTCTTTTGCTGCGGTTCCAGCCCCCGAACATATAAACATATTAGAGAAATTTATGTACGTGCGCGTGTGTGCAGATATGCAGCCACCTACAATTTCCTTGTGTGTGTGTGTGTGTGTGTGTGTGCAGACAGACGCAGGAACGCGGTGCTTGTGAGAGGCAGAGGGGATACCAAAAGGCAGACGAAATCCTCTCTCGCTGTGATCGCTCCCAACGTTCAGGCGTCGATTCTGGCGAAACAGCTCCTCGTTTCAGAGCAATTAAAAACCTGAAATGCTGAAGCCACGGCACCGTCCTGCCGTCCTAACTAACCGAGGGGCAACGCTTCATTTTCCCTCCTGGTCCATTCAGATATTTCCGGGGTCCCGAGGAGAAGTGACAACGCGCCTGGCTATAACCCAGCACGTAGCCTAATTTTTAATCATTATTATTTTTTAAAAAATTAAACGTTGAATAAAATAAAGCCAGAAACATTATTTATAAATCGGAATGAATGGTGATTCGAGGCTGCGCTCAGCTCCTCGGCTCCAGCCCGAGTGAATGCGAGGTGCGGGGCTCTCCCAGCTCTCATTTCACGCCCCTCGGTCTCCTGCAGCCGTGTCAGGCCAGAGATATCGGGCACACGGGGCCGGGGCCGCCAACACCCCCCAGGTCCGAGAGCCGGGCAGCCACAGGAACTTTGAATGAGTCCTAATTTCGCTGACTTTAGCTGAGGAAGAGCCGGGGCCGGCGAGTCCCGGGGGCTGGCAGGTTGTGCAGCGCGCCCCGGACACCGCATTTGGGGTGACCCTGCCGCGTTTGGTGGCACGCTAAATTCGGGCAGCTCGGGCTCTTTCACCGCGTCGTTTCAACAGGGTTTTACCCCTTATGAACCTACAATTAGCACGTTGGCTTCGGGAACGATGCGTTTCACCGCGGCACCTTGCTAGAGGAGGGCGAGACAACTCCGGGGACGGAGGAGAAACGAAGGGGACGGGGGCAGGAGGGGAAGGACGGATTTTTTGGCTTCTCCATGGGCAGCCAGGCGTGCGGCCGCCTTATCGATTCACGAATCCCCCCTCAGCCGAAAGCACCGCCGGGCGGACACCGGTAGCGCCTAATCCCGCTGTGAGGAGCTTAAACCCGGGGCTGGGGCTGTGCCCGGCCCGGGGGGCTCCCGGGGGGCTCCCGGAGGGCTCCGGGGGGAAGGCAGCGCCCGCACCCCGCGGCCGGGGCCGGGCGAGAGGCGCACCTGGGGGCACGGCCCGGCCCCGCGCCCCTGGCGCCGGGCGGGCGGCGGCGGCCCGCCAAGGCGGCGGGGAGGGAGGGAGGGAAGCAGGGAAGGAGGCAGGGAAGGAGGGAGGCAGGGAGGCAGGGAGGGAGCCGCCTCCCTCGCCCGCGGCCGCCCCGCCTCAGCCTGGCCCCGCCACCGACCGGCCCCGGCCCCGGAGCTCGGCAGCGGGCAGCTGCAAATCTCAGCCCAAAGGGGCTGCGGCACCCGGGGCGCTGGTGTCGTGAGGACTGCTTGGGAGGCTTCTGCTGGAGAAAGATTTAGGCCTAGATGAGTCCGCGCTGGCTGACAAGTGGCTACGTTGTTCAGAGGGCTAGACAAGCAAAGATTGCTAGACCTGGGTGTAAAGTTTCAAAGGCGCAAGGCTGAACAAAGAAATATTTAGAGAGGAGGTGGCAAAAGCCACGGAATTGCCACCAGCCCTCCCCTCCCACCCCAACAAAAATATCAGGAAAAAAAAACCACCCAACTTTGTCAGTACTGTACTCATAATGTGAAACAGATTGCCACAGAAAATAAAACGGGTCATAGGCTAGGGAGCAACCTTGGCTGCAGTCTAGCCCTTTTTGTCAGCGATTCCCTTGGTGCGGTACCCACCACACAGCTGCAGCCGCAGCCCACTGCCTTCCCTTTCTCCTTTCCTCCTCACCTGCCCGTACAAGAGTTCACTGCACGGCGGAGCGAAGGGACCTGTTGCTACCTCAGCAGGGCAGTTCCACAGCATCCAGGGCAGAGCTGGGCTGCTCTGTCCATTCCTTTAGCAGTCACACAGACTGCTCCAAGACCGTCCAGCACAGCACATGATACGATTCTGCTGTTCCTTATGACTTTGCTCCTCTAATAAATGTAGCCTATGTTATCGTTGTCCTCATGGAAAAAAGTGTATGTGTCCATGTAATTAAAGCATGTCTAATCATGAGCTCATATGAGGAACTCAATTTGGGTTGCATATGTAACCTCATGTCTGGCACTTTCTACCTTTTGAATGACTAACTTCTCAATCTTATTGTTCTTTTAGCTTTGAGGGATATGTGTGTGAGAAAGATTTTTTTATGTAAACTAAAGCAGAATAAGCAAGCCCGACATGCTGCAAAGCTTTCTGAAACTGAGGTTGTCCACAGTTTGGGTTCGTGCCACGAGAGCAGAAGTGCGTCTGCTGTTTGGATTCTGGCAGACGCAGCGCCTACAATTCTCCTCTCTGATTTGGGTTCACACATAGCCGAAGTCTCATGAGAACGGCTTGAGACACAGCATGGTTATCGCTTCATCTCTGGCGCCTTCTCTTCCCCACAAGAGAATTCGAATGCCTCTTTTTTGATTACTGTCATTTAAGAGATTAGGTGTTGGAAAAATTAAAAAGAGAAACATTCGAATATGCATCTGTCTCCTTGCTACCACTTTAAAATGGGCAGGTTTTAGTGGTACATTCCACCCAAACCCCATCATTTTCAGTTTTAAACCATAAGGCTTTTGTTGCATAACATTTTTTTTTTCAACAGATTTACATTGTTCATGCAAGGGGCAAGAAATCTTAATCCCACGTACTGCATGCAGCGTCTGTCAGCCATGAAACTACAGAACTGTTTGGTCCTCTGAAGTAACTCTTGCTTGAATGAGCTAGGTTTTAGTATCCCAACAGGTTCTTTTGCCCTTTTAAGTCCCAAGCCATTCTAGAGTCAGCTGGTCAGAGCTAACACTAGCACCATGTAGAACTTCAAAGTGTTTGTAGGTCATGAATTGAGGGAGGGCTGTGTGCACACCACAGTGCTTCCTGGCCCTCGTTTGTCGGGTCTGGGACCTGTCTGGAAGGTATTGCAGATCCCCTTGGGTATGTCCTTCCCCAGGTGGCAGCGATGTTTGGAAGAGCGACTCTTACCCTGGGATGGCATCAGGATAAGGCCGGGGCACACGTTCAGCCCGGTGAGCTTGAAGGACATTCTAGACCCATCCACATGCAGTAACTACTTCTCCTTGACCCAAATTGACAAGGCTACCTTTGCAAGAGGCCTGTTGTATGCAGTTGCCATTGTTACACAAATGGTAAAGCTTCTGGTCTGTTAGAGTGTCTGTTTTACACTGTGTGATTCCAAAAAAAACCACCCAACTTTATAAGGTGCTTTTATAGCCATCCATCACCTGAACACAGCTCTGTGGTAATCGCCTGTATCTGAAGACCGATTTTTTTACAATCAAGTCATGCATGGCTCAGATGAACTGTAAACAAGGTTAGACACCAAATAAAATTTTGTAACAGTTTTATTTGAAAGCATCTGTGGCAGAAAGTTGTCATGTTGGCTTTGGCTGACTCCAGACAGTCCAAACTGATGCTTGTATTTCCTAAGTATGTAAAGACTGTGGAGTTAAAGAAATTAATCTAGAGTCTATGATGAGTATTTTTTCCTGTGACTTACTAAGTAGCTCAGTAAGCTAAGTAATTTTTCCTGGCCTGTTAATGAAGAATCCTCCTCCCATAACCATAAGTGAAAATGACAAATTTTCTTCATATTTTATATCAAAATGCATGTGGGGGGCATTCTGCAAAGGTCCCTTGCAACACGGAACACGGTTACTGTGCCAACTACCCCAAAGTTAACCTGAAGCTCATACTTCAGGTTAAAATCCTGAAGAATTTTGTCACTTGACCTACAGGGAGGGTTCCTCTACTGAAGACAATCAGAAAACCTTATGTTGTCCATGTGGGTGTTTTCACATGCTCCCAGATGACTGACTTAAATCTTCATGGGCAGCTCCTACCCCTTAGCTGAACATTCCCACCCCTCGGCTAGGGCACATTAGCTCACCATCTGCAGTGTCCTTCCCTGTTGTAAATGGGAAAGAAAGTGTAAGGTGGCTTTGCTTAAGCCAAACACTGTTGACTATTGGAGGATAAATTACATCTGTTCTTTCTACAGATATTATAAATTAGATACAAATTGTAATAATTGTACTTAATTGCTACTTAATTACTGATTAAAAGAAACCTTTTTATTTTTCTTTATTGCAGTCCCATGCTTGTTTTTTCAAGGATGTTTAATCAGGCAGACAGAAGAAGAACAGACGCAAATTGTATTTTAGTTGAAGGATTAGAAAAATAGAATTCCATACACCATGTTGAATAAGAGCAATTTGCATATTACCTAAACTTCAATACAGTTGGATCGTTTCTGTCCAAGTGTTGCCAAAGAAGTATGCAGCTTTTTGGAATGAGGATATTTGGATGCACAGAGCACACTAACTTAGATTTTTTTTCCCATATCATAGCCTTTTGTTAAGCAGACAAACTGTGGAGGCAGCTATGAGGGAAAAGAAAATAACTCTTAAAATACCCTCAGGACTTTTATACTTCACAGTAAAGCCCTTACACCAATGAATCAAGTAGAAGAGGTGGAGGAATCTTTGCTTGCCCTGCTGTAGGGTAGGGAAGATAAAGGGGGATGTTATGGAGACACGGACAGAAAGTCTGGGAAGTCCCCAGGCAAGACTGAGATCTGGGCTCAGTGGCCGGTTCTGTACTGGGTTTTCCATTTGCATGACTTTATGAAGTCACTTAGGCCTTCAGACTCTTGTTACTTGATTTGAGAGGCGATACCTTTGAAATCGTATGGCTCGGTTCCCCAGCTGCTAGGTGGGAGGGTGGCACACTCTCCTCTGAGGGGTGTTGTAGAGATGCATGGCTCAGAGACCACAAGGTACTTACGTGCTGAAGTGGGAACAGTCACCCAGTGCTCGCAGTGCCCATGCAATCATGTTCAATGAGGATTATGTAGGCAGAAGTCTGCTTGAATTCAAAGTGCCAGGTGAGTCATTAATCAAGATCATGCCTAGATAACTGGCTGAACATCTACAGCAGGGTTGGTTTATGGCTCTGAGAGAGCCACTTGTGGATAGCAAAATGATTTTGACTGTGCAGCAAGTACTAGTCTGGGACAGTTCTTTTATATGTGCAAACTGACTGTCCTTTTGGAAGTCAGTGCAGGTAAGGTGGTAACAACTGCTGAGATCTGACCCGAGCTACTTACAGTCTAAAAAAATCTGGTTTTGTAGATATGAAGTCTAAAATAATTTTCCAAGCATTAAAAGAGACCAACTGCTGTTAGCTGCTTAAAGGGTTGGAGTAATTATGCCCATGCACTGCACAATATAAAACCCTTATGACTACTATATGGATTGTTTTGTTTGGGGAGGGACTTGTCATTTGGAAAGGAAAAATAATCACCTATTCTCTTCTCTCTTTGCTTGTTACAAAGCCCATTGAAGTCAATGGGAGTGTTGGCATTGATTTGTGTGGGCTTTCGTCAGGCCCTGTATATGCTACTGTAAACTGGAGGGTGAGAAAGGGTATGGTTAAAGGGAAGAGAAGAGAGGGGTGGAGTTAAACACAGGAAAAGAATAGAGCCCTTTGTCTATTAATTAGGGTTTACACAGCTTGTGGAAAGCAGCGTTCCTCCAGCACTCCATCCCTTTGCCCCACTACTTCATTTTTACATCTCCCATGTTGGCTCTAGAATGGCAATGAGCTACGCGCTGCATAGCGCTAACCACGCAGCCCCTCCGCTGCACGGGAGAGGAAGGCATTGAATTGAGTGAGCTTCCCTAGGGTGAAAAACGCTGCTTGTTTCTGCAGCTCATGTCCACTCTCCTCGAAATGTGTGGTGTGGCAGCAATTCCTGTATGGATCGCAGGAGCTTTCTTGGAGTTACTCACCAATATCTAACAGCTTGTTGTCTTTGGGGAGATGGGACCTGGTGGAACCAGGCAGTTTTCCTGGTGAAGCTCTGCCAGCATGCCTCTGCTGAAGCTGGAAGGTCCCACTGGACAGTCCCAGTTCATTCCCATGTCCATTTTCTCCTGGTTACACCCACCAGAAGACAGTGACAATTGGTTGCAATTAGAGAGGAAAAGTGCCATTGTATTTGACACTAGGCTGGACTCCGGAGATGTTGTTCAGTCACTGGGTGTGTCTCAAACTGCTGGGTGACCTCGGGTAAGCCAGTTGGGACTCAGACTTATGATCAGTTTATGACAATTTAACAAGCTATTGTGTCTCAGTTGAACAGCAGTGACTGTCCTTGTGTGCACTCTTACCCAGGGCAAACACAGGCTGATGTGATCCAAAGCGTAGTTATACCAGCAAACCAAGCCAGTACAACCAACTCTGCTGCCATGAGACTGTGTCCTTGGCAGGGGAACTGATCTGATTCAAAATGTGGGAGGTTTTTGGTTTTGCTTTTTTTCTGGATTGCTTTTAACCATCACCAGCTCCCCAATGCAGGGCACTCTGCAGGAACAGTTATTTTGGGAAGTAAAAAATGTCTGGCATGCAATGGCAGGGCTGTTGCTTGAAGATATATTAACGTGGTTGTGAGTCTGATCTATTAGATCCAAATCAGCAAAGCACCTGCGTATTCTATGGATTAAAGCATTTATTCCCCACGTAAAAGGGAAGGAACAAATGTTTCCTTTATTCACCCCCACCCCTATTCTCTGCCCAGATCCTAAGCTATATAGTGGAGGTGCTCTTGCTCCATGTTGGTACAGAATCCAACATAATGATGCACTGATCTTATCTGCATACAAGTAAAAATAAATCACAAGAGTAATAGAGGGAGCGGTGTGCTCATCTGTCAGTGGAGAAAGGCAGAAGGCAGCAATCAACTCCAGGTTCATAAGCTTTGTTGTCTGCCAATTAGCTCTGACCTCAGAGTAGTGATAAAGGTATAATCCAACCCCTCCTGAGCCCCCTTTCATAGGTTAATTTCCCTCAGTAGGACTTTTTTATTATTATCATAAGTGCTATTTTTATAGAGTAATGAATTTGCTACAGAAACATTTATCTTAGTAGCACGGTAATGTTGAGTTATTATTTCACACTATGCTTCCTATTCTTAGGTCAATGTTTTAGTCCAATTTTCTACCTCTTTTGGTGTACAGACAAAATAACACATGTATTGTCTGTGTGAGTTAAGGAATTTGTAGGACCTACCTGTGAGCACTGAAGAAGGATGAAGTCAAAAAAGAGTTTATGGAGCAGAAGACGGGTATCCGGCACCACAGAGAGGAGCCAGCCTCTTGGGGGTTGCAAGGTTCTCTCTCAGAGAATGGGGAGGATGGAGCCCAGCCACCACCAGGCTGGGAAAAACAAAAACAAATACAAAAACACTTATTGCGTAAGAAGCTGTACATCAATTTTACTACATAGATTTAATTTCATCTCTGGAATTCTGCTGAATTGATGTGCTTTAGCTCTAGAGAAATTGTTCTTTGCTCAGCTGGCTTGCACTCAAAAGCAGAATATTTGCAGTTTGTTCTTAGGTGCTGATTAATGACAGCTATGTGTTGTTTCTTATAATGATGATCACATTTTACCGTGACAGTAAATATTGGTGTTAAAAATAACGTGCAAAGAGTGGGATATGTATGGGTCACAGTCAGGCTGCCACCTGACTTCTCTAACAAGAGCTTCACAGCAGCATGTTCCAGGTCCCCGAAACGGTTTCTTTTCTGATGCAGTAGCTACTAGCTAGCAATTAAATCTCTGTCTATAGAAAATGAGTCCAGCTGGCTCTGCTTCCTCTCTCTTGAGAAACTCTTCAAGGTTCTAGGTTCCCACAGCCAGGCTTCCATGGCTTCAAAGGCATAATTTGGCACCTGCCCCCTGGGCATGCGTTTGTCAAAGTACACGTACAAAATTTCACTGTTGAGGATTTGTGCCTCAGGGCAACTTCCACTCTGAGGTGAAATTACTTCTTTCCAAATGCCATACTTGAACTATGTAAGCATACACCCTTTAGCATAATAATAGTGACTTCTAAATGCAAAGACATAGACTCTGATTTGCAGCAGGCATACCTGCCACAGATTACCTCTTAAGATATCTGAAGGCAAAGTATTATAGCAAGAGCTATTTACCCTGGATTCTACCTCATTACAAATCGTCCTTACACATTATGCTGGAGGAACAATAAACCAACCTTCTATTACCCCTTATAGACTGGCAGACAGATCGAAATGCTCTCATTTTTTACTTCTCCTCTTTCAGACAACCATGGTGCTCAACTCTAACCTCCAGAACAAGCCACACCTTTCTGACATAAGTGCATTTTTTTTTTCCCCACCAGACACATTTTGCAGTGGAGGAATACCAAATGACACATTGTGCTGCTTCATGGAAAGAAGCCAGGTGAGGTTTGCTCCCCAGATGAAACACTGAGGCAGATGAGAGTGAAGCAGAACAGACCCTGAAGCACTCTCATTGCTGAGAGCTCTCCGATGTTCTGCTCCTATAAGCTCACTACCTTTGGCAGCGTCTTTTTGACACACATAAGAAAAGTTCCACAAGCAGCATCCAAACAAATGGCCCTCCAAGTCTGCACTAGCCATGGTGACACAGATGCAAATGCAAAAGCAGGTGATGGTGGGCAGGCAAAGAAAAGTCACATCTGGGATACCACAGATGCTGGTTTGATGGTGCACCATGTCCCAGTACACAGGAACCAGTATTTGTGTCACTTGACTTCTGCTGTCCCAAAGAAGAGCATTTACACTGACTTGCAGTCTAGGCCCCCACTGCAGTCAATGGTGGTAGAAAGATGGGCCGTACTATTTATCAGAGATACCTAACAGATTTATTTGTTCGGATATGGTGAGTTGTTTCCTGGAAATAAGCATGTATCTCCATAACTGTAAGGGAAGTCTATGAAACGGAGTCATCCTAGATGCCTATCTCTTTGACAGCTTGATCTAAGCAGATGAATCTTATCCAAGTGGATGAAACAAGATACCTAGAGAACAGCCACACAGGTAAAATAAAGGTGTGTAAAAAAAAATAAATAAAATCAGCTGAGACTTATGTTTGGCATCCTACATATTTTCTTCCATGCCTAGGCTCTGAAGGATCAGGATAATTTCCATTAAGAGCAATGTTGCTTTTCAGTAACAGCTGCAGAAGGGCTGTATGGTTTTAGCAACAGAGATCCAGATGAACTCCTGCCCAGGAGGGGATGTGCACTACCTGATGCTACACGGGCAGTATAACTGTGTAATTTATACACAGTATAAGTGTACATGGGCATGTACACTTTGGGTTACTGCAGAGGTCATCACAGTGATCATGTGTCCAACTAGTTTTCATCTCATCTGAGGGTTTCAGAAGAGAGGCTTGTCCAGGAAAGGCTGAAACCAGCAAAATATTCAGACCCATCTACTATTTTATGTACCGCTGGGTACATAAAATCCAGTCTCCTTGGTTGTTTTAGGGGAAGAAGAGGATAGGACTGCAGGCACCTAGTTATGTGTTAGCTGTGTGAGCCACTTTTAAGGACAAGGCCTAAGCACCCACGTAGTGAGCCTGGAGATGGTTATCTCAGAAGGACCTCGCTCTGGAACTGGCATCCCAATTTGGCCTCATTGGACCTGAACCTCTCATCCTGCAAAGTACTAGCATCTTCCCAGACTCATTTCTGAGGGCTGGCTTAACCTTCAGAACAGTTCCTTTTACTGAAAAAAAATTGCTAGTGTCAGTGTTGCTATCTGTGAAAGCATTTTGCATTTGTAATAATTTCTGAACATGTGGCTTTTGATTCATTACAGCATAATGAATTTAATTCATTACTACAAGATTTAATTCATTACAACATCCTTAGCTTTCCCAGGTCAGTGTAGGCTTGTCTGTAGTCTTTATTTTAGTCTGTTTCACTACCTGTAATGCTCCGTCCTTTGACGCAGACGGCCACAAGCCTTGTTCTGGTTAGGGAGCTAAGATGTTGATAGAGTCAGGACTTTCTTGAATGCAGCTCTACCTACTTACACACAATATGCAGACTCCTGTTTCTCTGACTGCAGATGCAATCAAACCACCAAACTTTGCTTATATTTGCTTATAATTTCTTTTTTTTTTTTTTTTTTTTTAAATTCAGCACCCCAGATAAGGTTTCCCTTTAGGCGTTTATGCCTAGGTAGCTTCCTTTCAGCTGCTGTGCTTAAAGCTTTATTTCTTTCTGTTTCAGCTGGCTTGTTCTCTTGCACCTACATACACACAAATACATCCTTACTCAATGCAGTAACCAGCAGTACCATCTGCCCACATTGTTCAAGATTTAGGGTGTACTTCTGCTTTGTCTTGGAAACCTGTATTACCTCATCAAAGAACTACCTTGACTCTGTTATCTTAAATGAAGGGTGGTGGTTACTTCCATCAGCCTCAATGACTCTTCTCCCAGTCCTCAACAATAATACAGCATATTCACCCTGCCTTTGCCCTTACAGGGTTTTCTATTTGTTTATCTTTCGTTTATCTCTGTATTGCTTTGTGTGCCATTAAAATACAGACTGGAGGTGCTGGGACTGGATTCACCTCTCACTGACAACAGTTCCACAGTCATCTGTCTCCACCATTGCTAGATAGTGCAGGTATATTTGATGCATATCTATGAATAAAAGAAGAGACAGAGCCCTGGGTTTTCATTACTTTTGCCAGCTTCTGCCAGCTTATTTGTTTGTTTGTTTGTTTGTTTGTTTATTATTTCTCTGATACCTCAGCTGTTTTTAATTGACTTTTAAAGAGAGTGGATAACTTTAAGGAGCACTAAGGGAGAAGACAGAGCTATCTGAGGACCACAAGGAAATTATATTGCAGTTAAACAGGAGTTAAAGCCAGTTTTTTTCCCATCACTCATCTCTGGAATTAAGCAAATCATGCTCTCATGGTTAGGAAGATATTAAATGAGAAAGCTTTTAGCTGTTTTCCCTGTCAAACAACATCTGATGACCAACAGCGATGCTGACAGGGATTCACTTACGTCACAGACTTTCTTTGGGGTGAACTACAAAGAAACATGTGGGTCAGTGTGACCCATCCCTTCATTACAACTGTGGAAATGCATTTTTTTTACAACAAAATAACATCTCTGTGATACCTTGATTGTCAAAAACCACAATTATAGTCATTGTTTATGCATTAGGGAAACCTCATCCTAAATCTGGCACCATATGGGGGTGAAAAGAGCAGCTGCTGACATTTCAGTATAATCATTGTGATCTAGCTGCAGATATGACTCAGCATGATGAGTCTGACAACAAGAATGGGGAAAAAAAAAAAAAAAGGCAAAGCAGCATGGGCAGGTTTCAAATGTCACTTCGAGGCATCAGTCCAAGTGCATTTCCAAGGGGAGAGACTTTCAACACACAGAGTGGGACAGCTCCATACTAGCTCCAAACGGGAAGCCGGCACAGAACGGCAGACCAGCATAACCGAAAGGGTTGTTTATGTTTGTGTGTGTTGTAATCCAAGGGAGAAAAATAATTAATAAGCGCCTGGAAGTGTTTTAGGATATTGTTATTCTCCCCACGTTTTTGTGAAAAATGAAATTATGCCAAGCTAAACTATACAAGCAGCCCCACCTCCCTGTTTTCAACCCCTCTCGGAAGCACTAGCTCATTGCTTTTCACTGAGTTTGGAGTTCAACTGATTCCTTTTGATCAGAAAATGACAGAGATATTTCACTTCTACCATGCAGTCCCACTGGTAATTTTCAGTTTCCCTGAATTCTTTCTCCTGACCACTACCTTCTCTGCTTTCATTCTATCTATTCCCTTCCTATGATGCCTACAAAAAATCTCACTGTTGATGACCTTGAAAATTTTAGCCCCAAACATGTTTTTGCCCCTCTGTTCTCAGAGTGCTGACTTCCCAAAGCAAGGCTGCTCCTTTCCTGCATACACCTGAATCACATAGGTTTTTGCTATCATGAATGAATCATTGTGACAGAAAGACACTATTCATGTTCAGGAAAATGCTAGACTTGCTACTTATCTCCAAAGCCAAGTTCTGGTGCATTACATCTGGCACCACATTATAATTGTGTTTACTCCATAAATATGTCCTCCACATACCTTGTGTCAATCCCAGCCCTTTGGTCTAGAAGATTACATCTTCTTTTATGAAGGAATTAATACACTATAACCTCTGGCATGATAAGAACATCCATTAATCAAAATGCAAGTGCTTCCTTCACAAAACAATTATTTTGGGAATAGATGAGGAGGTTCAAGCACGGCCTGTCACAAGGCTGAGATTTACACACATTTTTGTCACAGGATTGTTCTCATCATGTGGTAGGGACGTGCCTGGACTAGGATGGATGCAACTCCTATCTTGCAGTGGTGTAGAGGCCATAGGACGCTGTGCAAAAATGATGCTAAGACTAAGCTGCTGGCCAACCCTTTGCCAATTTAACAGCTTGCAGTTTATTGCCACCCTGTTACTGAGGGCAGCAGTGAAGGACGTGTCAGTAAAGTGTGGCTGTTGGCTGGTTAAGTTACTGTGGCCTTTGGAAGCTGGACTAGAGGCTACCCAGCCTATGGTTGTTGGGTATTTCTCCTTTATTATAAAAAAAAAAAAAAAGTCATATATAGAATCAATTGAATAAGAAATTGAGGCCTGCAATTGATTTGTAGGTACATGTTAAGCACTGCATAAAACTGAGATGTGTCACAACCTCTATTGTCCCATTTTGAAAGAAAGTCCTTGCTGTTCTGGCTGTTTTTGTAGATTCTTTCATAGCTCATTTTTTTGTTTGTTTTGTTTTTGTCCTAATATTATATAAACTCCCAGATACAAATTAGCAGCCTGACTCACCAAATTCCTATCATACCAATTTGAAAAGACACTACTTACCAGTAATAAACGAAATACATTAATAAATGTATTTCAATAATTTCTGTGTCTACTTTTGGCTGTGTAGGAAGGGAATGAAGCTAAAGAGTCTATGACCTGTGCTCTTCTTCTCTTGTAGACAGCTGAATATTTATGTGTCTATAATGGATACATGTTCAAGGTTCATTATTGCTATCTGTACCTATTATTACTGTTGTGTTATCATCATTATTATTTCACACTGTGGTCGAGGTCCCCCTAAAGATCAAAGTCCCTCTGTATTAGAATCTGCATGAAGAAAATGAGAGGCCTTGTTCCCATGCTAATCACCTCTTATGCTTCAGCAGCACAAGGGAAGATGAGTTGCTACGGTGCCATGTGGAACAAAAATATTTCCTTTGCACCCTTCTCTGTTGGACCAATGTGTGAAGCCTATACGATGCTCCTTCTTTCCCGTACTCTCTAAAACATTTCAAGTGATTGAGGAGAACTTGCACAATGGCAAGCTAGGGTCCATGGACTGATATGCAGCATGCAGACAAGTCACTGACCATGTTGTGCTGGCATACTGTTCTGCTTGAGGCCCATTCCTTTATGACTGGTGAGATTTCATGTCTTGTCTCATAGAGTTCAGCAACACAGATAATTTCCAAAGAGGTGCATTTTGGTTACAAAGTAGCCTTTGAATGTACAGTGTTGGACATCAGAGATTGAAATTATATATCAGCTGAACTATTTACTGTCATACTGTTCTCTTTGGAGAATATGTCTATGGCTAGATCTCTACAGATGAATGGATATGTGCATATTTATACAGATTGGACTTTTTACCTGCTCTATTGATTGCTCTAGTGATGGCGTATTAATGACCTGGCACATTCTGTCTAATGTGTTCTTGCACAAAGTTGAGATCTTTCCTCTATAAAGTCTAAGTATCACATGACTTGATTGACATCAGTGATTTTTTTTTTTTTTTTGAGACAATTCTCTGCAATTGAGGACAAGGCATGTGGTTGCCTTATTCGTGCTGAAAGTTTAGACCTATATGGCTATGGAGTTTTTGTCTTCTACAGTGTGTTGGAATGAGCTGATGCTTCACTACTGTTCTGGAAAATCTGTTCTTCTGCGATGTTAGCCAGTCCTGGTGCGTAAAGAGAATGAACATAATTCTCCTTGCAGAGGAGCAATATGTGATTCTAATTTAACATGGAAGCTCTAGATAATTCCTCTCATTACTGTCGGAAAACCAATATATTTCCTTCATAAGTAGATGACTTCCATCGTGCATTGGAATGACCAGTACTCACGGGAAAGGCCATTTAGGTAAAGCTGTGCTGTATTCTGCAGAACTGTTAACTCAGAACAGAAATACATTTATGTCTGAGGTGTCATGAGTAACTGCTGCATTGCAGTCTGCCCGTGAGGATTATTGCTTCATTTATTTCTTGATCTCTAGGGTGATTTGTTATAATTCTTGATTTTTAGTGTGATCTCTTATAAATAATGGGAAAAGTTACAATGCACTGGATATAAAACCCCATACATTTAAAACACAGGCAAGACCTTGCATTGTGACTGGATAACATGCTCTGTCAGAAGAGTGAAACTGGTGTAAATACACATAAAGTTTTTGCTGACCACCAACAACACTGAAAAAATTGTTGCAATATCTTAACTAAACCTTCATTCTTAATCTAGATCTCCACAGCCTACAGCGGGACAACTGTATTCATTACAGCCATGGTTAGAAGAGACAGCTGTTTTTCCAGCTGAGATGTTGCAATCATGACTTAGATGCCAAAACACAAAGCTTTATTTTTTTTTTTTTTTTTTTTTTTAACAACAATGGTAGCAAAAACTATCCTTCTAACAAATGTATGGTATTATTCCTCAATTCATTTTTAAGACATTATGTTTCTCTTCCTACTTAACAGTATACAGAAGGAAACAATAAAACTTGCATCACAGATCTGAAGAGTAGCTTTTGGGCTGTGCCCACATGCTGGTCTAGAGGAAAATAAGGAGCAGGAGGCCAAGCCAAGAACATGTGTGGAGACTGGCACCATGAAAATACTCCAAATTCCTGGTCAGATCCCCTCTGCTTTTTGTATGCCCATTCTAGGCAATGTGACAATGTGTTTGCTTACTGGTTATATCACCACTGGAGACAGAATGTCCTCTGGGGCTCCTCCAATAGGAGGATGATTTGTTGGTTTAGCAATCATTAACTCATCCCTATTTTTTTAACGCAAATTAAAGTCGGCAGTAGAGTAGGCTCATGCTGCTCAGTGGCAGCTCCTTGGCAGCTCCTTATGCTTTCTGGTTAGGTCCCCTTTGCCAACCAACACATGGACTTCAGCAATTGTTTGGAGTGCTTCAGCTGGCTTGTAATCAGACTTACCCGAGCAGAGCTATACTGGCAGGTAACTTAAAGACCTCTCAGAAAACATCGAGGGTTTTTGCTAAAACCACTAATGCGTATATTAGCTGAGTTATTTGCAACTGGAAGTAAGCAGCTGGACACCGTGTATGCATGTATCAAATCATCCATCCAGCCAAGAATTTTAGGTTAGTGAACAGTTAAAGCCAGAAACATTATTTAGGTACATGCAAATACTTTCAGTTTAGGATGAGGTCAGTAGTCTCCACTGATTCCTGAGGCATTGATGGGAAGGTATCTGTAACATTCAAAAGGCTGCTGACAACATCAATCAAAACCTATTATGTGACACGTTATTTGCTTGGAGATTTGCTGTATTAAGATGCCATGTGGTTGGAATCAGATCATTTTAATTGTTATCATATGTAATTGTCAGCCACATAATCGTGTCTGACCAAGCTTTAACAGTGTTTGTTTTTCAGACTTCTTTCCTGCAGCCTGAGCTCTTTTTGGATTATTTCAGTGTCGTTTTTTGCTATTGTTGTTTGTTTGTTTTTTAATATCTAAAGAAAAACTGAAGTTTTCACAGATTGGACATTGCAGTGACCTTACATCTGAACAATAGAGGGTCTGATGTTAAACAAACATTGTAATCTGACTTTCCCAAAATTTCAGAATGCATTATAAAATGCTATCTAGATGTAAAAGCAGCAGTGGGACCTTTTGTTCTAGTCACGCAAAAGCAAACACACAGAATCTGCTTTTAGTCACATTGTTTTGAATGGATTTACTGTCTGTTGCTGCTAATGTAGCTGGCTCAGCAAGTTTCTGGGAGATATAATATACTACAACGTGGAAGAGGGGGGAGGATGCTAACAGTTCTTAATTAGTGTTATTTGATAGAAGCAGAAAATATCTGAAGTTCTAACTATTTTAAAATTAACACAGGCACAATTTAATGTCATCATGCATTTCAGAAAATACATGGTTGTAGAATTTTCATGATTAGTCTATTAATATCTGCTAAACTAATATTAGTTGCATTTCTTCCCTCTATCTTATCTCAGGTTTGTAGCTAACAAATAAGGGCTATTCTCTCTAGCAACTTGCCATGTTGCATGACAATTTGTGTTGTAGACTTTGTTACACATTCTAAATGTCTCATAAACTTTTCTTTTATAAAATTCCTTAAGGTAAGACTAAACAATGATAACCTGCCTCCTTAGAAGACAGTGTTTAAGTAACTGAACATGAGTTAAGAAACAAATAAAGGCTAGAATTCAAGTGTAAAATAAGCTTGCAGAATTTTGCTTGAATTCTTACATAGACGGATAGAAAAGAAATTCTGATAATTTTCCATTCTTTATACTAAATACAGATGAGGAAATGTTGACTCTGGTAAATTTGTGTAAAACCATACACACAGAATATGATCAACTTGTCTGTCTAGATGTCTTCACACTATCTCCTGTTATTCTTATATTAAAACAACAACAACAAAACAACCGTTTTTGGCTAAAGCATTTCTTCCTGTTGTTTTTAAGAGATCATACAGTGTATCTGGCATATCTGTGGAAAATGTTTTCCAAAATATAAGCTCTTTTATTATAAAAAAGGCACCTTACTTTCAATTTTGGTGTATCTGGCTTAAGTTTCCAGCCGCTGGTTATTTGGCTAGATGGAAGAGTCTTTTTTTGGTGTTTCCCCCTGTGAGTTACTTATATATACAACTCACCTCTCCCCATCTTCTTTCTGATAAAACAAAACAAAACAAACCAAACAAACAAAACCAGAAGAAACTCTTATTTATATATGTATGTATTTATTTATTTATCATTTTTACTGCAAGGAATTATCCTTTGAATATTTTTGTGGCTCCTTCCTGTACCATTCCTGATTTCTGTTTGACTGCCCAGTCTCCATCACTGTATGCTATCCTGCCAAACTTGTGTCATTCACAGATTGTATTCAGGGATATGTTTACATGACCATTGGTGAAATTGCTAAAGAATATTAGGCCTTGTACAGAGCCCAAGGGAACATTGGGAACATTCAGACAGTCTCAAATCCCAGTTGATGCTTAGTTTTTTGAGATCTGTCAGCTAGTTTTTAATCCATTTGATATGTGCTGTATTTCTATTGCACAATGCTAAAATCATAATAGTATGTCAGTTTCTGTGGATATTAATTTAACCCTTCCTTTCTCCTTTTTCTTTATATACCACTGCAGTGTCAGAGTGACTCCCACATAGAGTTGTGGTGGTTTCACACGGATAGGCAGCTCAGCTCCACCATGCTCTCTCACTCCCATTCCTCAATTGAACAGGGGGAGAAAATATGATGAAAAAAGGCTCATGGGTTGAGATAAGGACAGGGAGATCACTCACCAGTTACCATCACAGCTGAGACAGACTCAGCATAAAGGAGATTAATGTGATTTATTGCTCACTAATAACAGACTAGTGCAGTGAGAACTAACAGTGAAGTAAAGACACCTTCCCTCTATCTACCCTCTTCTATATCCTCCCCTTGAGCATCTTGGGGGAATGGGGGCTGTGGTCAGTCCCTGATGCTTTGTCTCTGCCGCTCCTTCACGGTCACTCTCTGCCCCTGCTCCATGTGGGGTGATCGTGTGGCAGCTGCCCACAGGCAGCAGCTCTTCAAGTACTGCTCCCACATGGCTTTGTACCATGGGGTCCATCCCCCGGGAGCAAACTGCTCCAGCACTGGTCCCCCACGGGCAGCAGCTGCCCCCAGACCCCCTGCTCCTGCGTGGGCTCCTCTCAATGGGTTGCAGCTCCAGCCCGGGGCCTGCTCCTGCGGGGGCTCTCCATGGGCTGCAGCCTCCTCCAGGCCACATCCACCTGCTCCACCGGGGGCTCCTCCACGGGCTGCAGCATGGAGATCTGCTCCATGGGCTGCAGGGGGACAGCCTGCTCCACCAGGGACCTCTCCACAGGCCGCAGGGGAACTGCTGCTGCATGCCTGGGGCACCTCCTGCCCTCCTGCTGCACTGACCTGGGGGTCTGCGGGGCTGCTTCTCACTCCTCTCTCCCAGATGCTGTAGCAGCTCTGGTCAGCTCTGATCATCAGAAGGTCCCTCTTGGAGCTGGCTGGAGCTGGCTCTGATCTAACATTGGGCAGATGCTGGGCTCTGCTCTCAGAAGCCACCCCTGCAGCCCCCTGCTACCAAAATCTTGCCACATACGCCTAATACAATAATAGATATCATTAAAGAAGTACCATTAAAGAAGACTTCATAGTATAGCTGGCACTTTCCCCACATTGGGGGGGTGGGGGTGGAAGTGTGTGTGGGGAAACAACAATTAGTTCATTTTCATTAGTTCATTAACAGCAATTAGTTCATTTTTGTATTAAGCATTTTTTTCCCCTGCTTAAATACCGACTGGATTAGGCTGGTAACAGTAGAGGTTCTTGTGGTGTCAATGCTTACCTGTGTATATGTATTGTGAATTAACTTCCAGTCTTCATCTTGATTTGAGCAAAATATTACAGTATACATCCAGAAAGTACAAAAAGAAAGGCCATTAACAACACACAGAGAAAATATTACATTTTAAATTGTGGCTCCGAATTTCAAAGTATGATGCACATAGTGTCTCATGCTAAAAGCTGATCCATTGTTAAGTGCTAAAACCAGCATACGTACTATTGAAATTGGGAACCTATGTTGTTGGTATTCTTCAAGTTACATAATTGAATGAGACGTGCGTAACCAGTTTAACTATAATGCAATGACAGGGAAATTAGCTTCTACAAGCTTTGACTATTCAGTATGTTTAATGTACCTAGAGCCCCAAAATACATGTATTTGTTACCAAACCCTGTAGATAAACAGAAGTAAATCAGCCCTGAAAAACAACCTAGTGATAACAGTATTCTGTAGCTGGCATTCAAATAAGTTGTTTTCAGTGTTACTACTCCATAGTATTGTACATAGAGACTGAAAGACATAAAATGTCAGACTAAGTAATGCTGGAAAACTCAGTCCTGTAGCTAGTATATATTAATACTAACTGCGTGTATGACATAAGTATGCCTACATACAGTGTAATTAATACAGAATTTTATAACAGATTCTGCTCAGAAAGTGAGGAATCATTATATCTGAGTGCAAGACTTCATCTGAATCTGATTTGGTTGCTGGACAAGGAGATGGACCTTGTTTTTGCTTGTTTGTTTTTACATGCATATCTCTGGCAGCTCCTCTCTAGTAAGTCATTTGAAGAAGACAGATATGATTTCATTAAAAAAATAACAGAGTAAATTAGGACAAAGACTAGGAAAATATGCTATTTTAGCCTATAGGGAATATCAGTTGACAAAAATCTTCACTCTGTTTGTTAACAGATTCCTTTTTGACTGCAGCAATCTCAAAGTTGGACATCAGGCAGACCAAGTGAATCCTGAACTCTGGAGGTCATTGATGCTCTTCCAACTTCAAAAATAAGCAGGGATGATATTGGGATATTGACTACAAATCAGATGACGGCTCTCGATCATTTTCTTCCAGATCACTAGTATGAAAAGGAATTTGTAAAACAGAAATATCTCCACCTCCTTTAAATAGTAATAAAGATAAATCCATCAAAACAAACAAGCAGCTAGTTAAATTCTTTGTCCATATACACGTGCCATTTCCCATTTGTAATCAATAAGAAACTTCTGTATACACCCCAGGGCAGAATCTCACTCATCATATATAACACTTTAATGTTAATTTAGGATGATTAATGATCAAGTCAGTAGCTGTGTAATATTTGTGAATTCTATTCTACCACTGCTTAATTTTATATTATTTTAAAATTTACAGCTGCCATGGAAAATAACCAGAAATCTACAATCTGAGAAAACCCATCCATCATCTTCAGGCAGTCTTCCAATCTGTTAACTTTAGCTGCTACTAATATGTGTGTGAGTCCAGGAAAAGCAATTAGTACAATGTTTCACAGAATAGCTTCCAGATAGCATATGATGTAAACTGCTCTTGGGCAACATTTCTTCTAAGGAAGCAGCCTTAGAAGCATTTTTTTTTTTTCTTCAGTAAGCAACTTCACTGATGCAGGTATTATAAAAACAGAAATGGAGATCTAGAGCCTTACATGTTGGAAATGGGGATTGACCATAGGTACTGTGCCCATTTACACCTTCCAAAGACTTGGATCACTATGCTTTGTGAAATGCTCGCTACAGGTTTGATCAGTGTGCAGACTCTTTCAGTAAGGAAGAGTTCTTACCTGGATCTGAGATGTAGCCATTAGGATGATATATCACACAGTGCCAAATCAGGCACCCTGTTTTGACTTCGTGTTCCCCTCCAGGAAATGATATTTTACCTACTATTTAATGTATATTACCAGCAATGGAAACCAAGCCCAAACTAGCGCATGAAGATCTCTAAGACTGCCTCTCTAAAATCTCTAAGTGCATGACAAATCATGAATATTGCCATTCTGAGGCCCTTAATAAAAATTCAGCATCACAGCAGGCTGCTCCAAAGTAACACCTCCCCAGGTAATACCTCCCCATCTAATTACCTTCCCAAAGTAATAATGGAGCATTGTGACAGAGGTGGATATCCTGCAGTTGTAGAGAGGCCAGTGCAGGAACTCAGCTGAGCTCCAAATACAAACAGCTTCCTCACAGAGAAAGGGGCCAATGCTAGAGTGTGTGGCTTATTTGGGTCTACTTTCACTGTAGCCTGATTTCTATAATGAGCAACCTCTGGCAAGGGATTAAAGAGGAAAACTTGAAAAATCCATTGTGATGAAAAATATGCATTAGTAAAAGTTTTACATCAGGACCTTAGAGCCAAAGCATTTGCCAAAGCATTCAGGATCAGTCAGATAATCATACTGTGGCATCTCATCAAGCCTCTCTGATTAGTTTGGGGGCTGGTTAGTATTGCACCTCTGTATTGGAAGTTCCTCACTGTAGTTCCTGGCTGTTCTTCACTTGTCCTTGTAGGCAGATGTTAGCTCATGAGTAACTTTGGAAGCATTTCAATATGCCTCTGCTAGGCTCCTTGATCTTGATGGCTGTTGCTAGCAGATGACATTCAGCATGCTTCCAGACACCCGTCTAGCTCATTGGACTGAATGACTTGTCTTTTCGATTCCACTTCTGCAGCACATTATAGATCGTCTTGGCATGTTTGGATTTTGGATTGCAGATTTGCTTTCTGAACCATGAAGAATTTGACACTAAGAGGAAAGCATGGTCTGGACTGCTTCTGAAAACTTCTGATTAATGTGCCAGATCTTTCTGCATAATATGTAATCCAAACCAAGACACCCATCTAATTATTATTTTTATTTTATTATTTTTTTTTAAATCATAGTCATGAATACCATCATTAAACTGTTTGTTAGGAGAAATGAGATCAATAGGATCATGGTATGCTTATAATTTTTGTTTGGCAATTGGTTCTTTTCATGAAGAAACTAAGGAGATACACATACTGGAAAGTTACAAATTGTAATTTTCCTTGCTTAAAAAAAGCTGTTCAGTGTATCAAGATATTTTCTTTAAATCATCAAAGCAGTTTTGGCCAGCAGATGCACATACACACATATATATCTGTTATTAAAATATGTGTAGGCATTCATCCTAATATATATATATATATATATTCCTTATATATGTATGGTTATAATCTGTACATTCATGCCTTCATATAAATATGTAAAATTCCTTCTTATATATACATTCACATACATATACATGCATTCCTCTTTAGTATATCCTCTTGCCTTTAATTGTTGAAGATTGATGGATGTCAGCATGATTGATGTCTAATAAGAGGGTAAGGTACCTTGCTGAAAGGTCAACAAGCAGTGTCTGGGAGTTCTTGGTGTCCTTGACACCCTGAAGATAAGTGGCTGGAAAGGTTGATCTTGCCATAAGACTTCTGAGATGATCAAATTTTGGTTATAGAAAGGGCTATATTCCACATGCAAGTCATAGGCAGTTTGAAATGTTCATCAACTTAGTTACATGTCCTCTGTTCTCTTGGGCAGTAGCTCTACTGTAGTGAGTTGAAAGGTTGTTAAAAATACTTATTTTCCCTGGGATAGGGAGAATGAGAGCTTAGAACCACAGAATCAGAGAATATCTGGAGTTCGAAGGGACCCACAAGGATCACCAAGTCCAACTCCTGGGACTGCACAGTACCATCCAAATATCAGACTGTATGTCTGAACTTCTGAGTTATTAATTTTTATTTATTTTTTTTCTTCATGTGAACTTGTTTTGTGTGTTAATAATGTAAAGTGATGATGTGAAGTGTGATGATGAAATTGTGAGCTGGAAATGTGCAATGGTAGCTGTTTGATTCCTGACAGCATAATGCTATATGTAATGATGAGAAAGGTGAAAATAAAAATGACATTTCCTATTTGTCAGATGGTCTGTAGCACTAACAGAAGTCCAACAGTCAGAAAATTTCTAAGCTAGAAATTATTGTAGGCCTACTGGCAGTACTTCTTAATATCAAGGATTCTTTTAACTAAATGTGTAAATTAAGATGTGTCTAAGTAACAAATATCAAGTTTAAGGTCATGCTTTGCTATTAGTTTTAAAACAGAAGCCATCGTTGTTTTCCTAGAGACAGCAGTTTGCAACAAGAATGACTCTGGTCTTTGTGGTACTCTGTTATTTTACAGCAATGTGCTCAGTGTGGAGAGCACATGCCATTAATGAATATATATATTTTTTTAATCCAGATACTCATTTTATCGTACAAGAAAATCTCGGTTCCTAAATCTTTTCACACGTATCACTCAGTTTATGTACACAACAGGTTTTTGACTGTTCTGCATCTCTTCCTGAAGTGAAAAGTCAGAGAAAAAAAAAAAAAAAAAAAAAGAGGAGGTCTTATGTCTAAGTATTTGAAAATTACTCTGGTCTAGATGCTACTAAAACAGAAGTGTAACAGCACATGTTAAAAAAAAAATAAATAAAAATCACTAGATGTAGAATACAATGTTCCAGACACACTGGATTGTATTCAAGCTTGTATGAACCCGTTGTCTGATTAATTTACCCTCTTGAGAAGTACTAGAAAACAGGTGGCGTTTTTTCAGTTTTGTACTTTGCTACTTACTAAAGTCCCCAAACACATTTCCTTATATTGTTTTTCTGTGTATTCCTCTGGGCTTGTCAGAAGAGATGTGTGAATGAAAATAAACCTGAATTCTGTGTTGCTTATAGGGCTTGGTTCAAAGAGGATTGGCAGCCACAGAAGGATCTCACCAAGGCTTCCATGACTTCTAGTCACGTCATTAATGAAGACCTTTTGAACGTTTTGGTCTTCTACCTTCTACGTGAAGAGAAATAATGATCCTGCCTTTGAAAAATGACTTAAAATTGACAGGGATGTAGATATTAACCACTCTTATACCTCCTTAGAAGCAGTAAGAAATGAAAGAGCATTTACAGAAAGACTGTGTTTTATTATATTTACAACAATGGAACTGGAATATAACCTTTTTATTTAAAAATCAAGCTGCAGATTAAGTTTTGATTGCAGTATTTTGTACTGAAAATAAGAATAATGGAAGCAATTAAGTATTCATAGTCCTGCTCTCACACAAACACCTTCCATGGTGAGCCTGTTTATGCAACTGAGTGTGCCATACAATTGTTTTTATTACCTTCTTATAAAACAGCCTGTATAAAACACTTTCTTTTTGATTGTTTCTTTGTGTATTGTTGAGCGTGTTTGCATTCTAAAGGGCTTTGCCTCATTAAAGCAATTACTGTAAACTTGCTGTAGTTTGTTGCTTTTTTTTTTTTTTTCTCTTCTCCCTCTGAGCACTAGAAATATCCATAAAGAGCTCTTGCCCAGTCAGGATGTTCTGTATCTACCAAGGCTAGCAGTGGGAAGCTTCATCTGAGCACAAAAAAAAATCGGCGGAGATTTTCTTTAGCTGGAGCATCAAAACAGCAGTGAGCCTGAGGAGGGAACGTCGCTGAGCTCTGCCTGCTCTGACAGCCCCCATCCCCCTCTTTCTGATACAAGCATCAGAAGAGCAGAGATTTCCAAAGACAAGCTCTGCCACGTGAAGGGAGGAAATAAAAGAAAGGTAGATGGGTCTGTTATGGGGCAAGATTTTTATTGATTCTCTTATGGATTTTGTGGTTTTAGAGGGGGTAGGGCCATATACCACCCCTTCCCATGATAGTTCCCATGCTCTGCCCACATCTCAGATTCACTTAATCAGATGGAAGGAACCTTCAATTTTCTCCCCATACTACATCAGGTACCCCCACTCAGATGGTGAGATATAGCATATGTGTAACACCTGCTCATGGTTTCAGTAATTTGCTTCCTCCTGGTGATGGGGAACAAAGAGAGACCTTCTCTTTAGGGTGACAGCTCGGTTAGCATAGCTACAAGCTGACCCTTCACATGGTGAAAATAAAAGGACAGCTTATGCTGTGGAAAGGCCAAAGTGGTCTCCTATATATAACTTAGAAAAACAAAGATGCACAGGTGGAGGAACCTACTGGAGATCTGCAGGTAAGGGTGAGATGGAACACAAATGGCTGAGAACTTTCTGAAAAAAATGTCCTCTAATCAGAAAATGCTGATTTGCCAGACCCGTAACTTTCAACAGGAAGTTGAACACTGGTTCAGTAAGTTTCTGGTTGAAATAAGAGACCCTTGTTTGCTGTCTCAGGGCAGCCAGAAGTTCCTGGGTGGGATAATCAGATCCCAAACAGCACACTGCATGTAAGGCTGTAGTCCCTTTGAGTTGACCCAGGGAGGTGAGAGTCAGCACCCCACAGCCCAGGTGGGTTTGGCATTGCTGACTGTTTCAAAAGGAGAATTTCTCCGGTTGGAGCAGCTCCAGCTCATGTACATAACAACACAACATTAGGCAAGAGAGTGAAAGAGCCTGGGCTGGTAGTCCAGGAATTAGCTCAGCGTGCTGGGAGGAGCAGGTGGAAGTCCCTGTCTCCTCTCAGACTGACGTGCCATTACTTGCACAGAGTGAAACACCTTCAGCTGGGGAGATGAGCAAAGCACCACACCCTCCTCCAACACACCGAGCTGATCCCGGGCTACAGCAGCCTTTTATTCTTGTTCCTACAGAGAAATCATTTTACCCAGTTCTCCAACAGCTCCGGTGAGACTTAATCCCAGGCTGTTTACTGCTCTGAGCAGGAAAAGAAAATATGGCTGGCAGCATGCCTTGTTTGAAAGGCCTTGGTAGCACGCTGAAGTAGAACAGGCACAGGGACCTTCCTGAAGCCATGAGAACTTTCCCCCTTCAAAGGAACCATTTTTTCTACCCAGCTCTAACAAGGAACAAGTAGCTGAAAAAATAAATAAAATAAATAAGGCCAGGGAAGTGTATAGCACTGTATCACTCAATAAAGTGGCCCTATATTTTCAGGAGTACGCTTAAGTAACCGAGTCTCGTGATACCCGTAGAAATGCTAAACAGAGCCTCAGGGAAAAGAGTTAGTCAGGGACGGAGCTTTGCAGTGCACTTGGAGCCAGCCCCAGGTGAGGAAAGCTGTGATTGTTACTGCTGTCAAACAACACGCAGTACCATATCCACAGAGGTTTCTCCCTTCAGACCACAAACCGAGACAGCTGGAGATACAGGGCTTGTTCCTCACTGTCCCAAAGCCCATTCAGCCATCCACTTCTGCATATTCTGCTTACAGGAGGTTTAAAGGCAACTGCTTGTGCCACTGAGTGGTCATGCCTCCTGTGTCTATGGTCACTTTGATGGGGGCAGTGGGAAGTTGGCTGCTCTGGGCTCTGCTTCCATCACTTCACTGGTGATGCTCTAATGTGAGGGGTGCAACTAGAGGGCCATTGCTGCCTGGGAATTCAAGGCTGGTACCAGGATTGAGGTGCCACATCCAGTTAACCCAAGAACCTGGTGTTACTGGTCTTCCCTACCCCCCTTCTCTGCTCACCATGAAGGTGCTGTGAAGAAGCAGCACACGTGGGACAGGGCCACAGAATAAACCTGATGGGCTTCATTAGGAAGCCTGAGGAGAACCTTCAGTGCACAGATGTAGGAAAACAACTTAATCCTGCTTTCCCATTTCACACAAACTCCCATCTAACTGGATTTTTACCATGTTATATGCTCCTCTAGCACTGCAAACAGTGGGCCAACTCTGCCTGCAAGCCAGCCCTATTCCAGTGATGACTACAAAGGGTTACTCCAGCAATCCATAATCTCTCTTCTTTCCTGGTGTGTTGCTGCTCATGCTGTTGGCTCTAATCCCTGGGAGGTGCTGAACACCTACCTTTCAGCATCCGACTCCAAATCGCTATTCTTTAAATACATACAGACCATAAAACCACCAATAATTGTTTTCTTTATGATCGTATAACTTAGAGAAAATAATTCCCTCCAAATGCCCACATTAGCTCTGAGTTTGCCTTGACGTTGTTTTCATTGCAGTTGTGTTACTTCGATGCAGGATTGTTTGAGGCATCTGCATTGTTATTATGCTATGATTTAAATTTCAGTAGCTGCAAGTCTGCCCGTGAGCTCTAAAAGCGCTCATGTCAGCATCGCCTCTGCTTATCTCTGCATCGTCACACTATATCTAGCGCTAAAGAAGTGGTTTGTATTTATTTGTTGGGTGTCTCAATAATTTTGGAAGCTGCCAGTGACTTTCCTAATTCAATAATGCTGCTACTACAGTATTAATCATTCATCATATCCCGAAAGCAAAAGTGTAGTGATTTAAGAACAAAAGGATTTAAAGAAAAATAAACACATGACCCACTGTGGCTGCTCTGGGGAAAGGAGCAGTATATGCATGGCAAAGGCAGTAATGAATAGCATCTGCTTTATCTGTGGAAGAGCAAACAGTTGTAGACATTGATCATTTCTCAAAAAGAGTGGTGTTGACCAAAAACATGGAGGAAAGCCATCCAGAAGCTATTTTGTGCAAATGAAGTGCAGATTTGTGTATATGAGTCGATACCCCATTTGCTGTTTCCTTTCATTAAAACCACAACATTAGCACTGGAAAATGATTATAATGGTTACAGTCAAAGCCACTGTAATGCTCAATTCACAGAGAGCTCAGTGAGGGCAGAGAAGGGAAAAAAAAGAAATCCTTCAGATCTTAAAAAAGTGGGCTTTCGTGCACTGGAGCTGTAGCGGAGCAGGCTCCGGTATTGTCTCTTGTCATTGTCTCACTAGGCTGCAAGTAAGTCACTGATTGCGTCCTCAGGGCCATGCAACAGCACGGTGCCATTTCCCAAAGCACCCTGTCACCACCTCTGCTTCCCGGCTGTACTGAGGCCAAACCCTGGTTCTCGCAAGAGCAGCTCCAGCAGGCCAGAGGAGTTCATGGTGTCCCTCGGCTGGCTCTATCCCAAGAAACATTTCAGCCCCCTGGCTCCCTGAGGCAGAGCTCTGCGACCCCCTGGCACCCCAAACATCTGTACACTCAGCGCTCAGTGCTTCCCCCCGGCTTTGTCCCATGTGCAGGCAGAGGGGTGTCCAGGAGCTGTGCCAACTAATAGCAGGGGAATGGCTTTGCCTGTGTGAATGGGTTTCTCTTCAGGCATAACTGACTGAAATCCCTCCTTGTTATTCAGTGCTGGTGTGCAATGCTTGCAGGAGGAGGGTTGCAGGTCTGTGTCCTGTGACAATGATGTTCAGCCTTGGGCAGGTGACTGAGAAGCTCTTCTTTTTCCCCTATTTACTGTTACCTTGTCACTCACTTTCCCTGTTATTGGGTGACTCCTCCTAAGATTACCCATGCTTTCAGTGCTGGACCTGAGCTTCTCTCCCAACATGGCCAGCAGCCAAACTTCCTCTGCTCTCAGTGGCAAGGGACAAGAGTGTCCTGTGCTCCCCTGTGCCTACAGCTGTCCAGAGAAGTCCTCTTCAAATTGCCTTTCCAAACTACCCCTTTTCCCTGGAGGTGCCCAGAACCAGATCCCACTTGACTCTCACCATCAGGCAAACCTTCCCAAGCCAACAAAATCCTTCTTTCCCCAAGCAGCAGCTCCTATTCAGTATCCCCTTGCTAATGAGGGACCTTTCAGAAACACAGCCCATAACTGCGCTTCGAAAGCAGGGATGCAAAATGTCCATTGACCAATTTGCTGCCCAGGTTGCCTACCCCTTCCCTCAGAAGACAGCTCTAAAGGGAAAAGGGAAAGAGAGATCCTTGGCATCGCTTTCAAATGAAAGTTGAGTTCAGCTAATGGCTGGTCCCGAGAGCTGACTCCCCTCTTGCCTCGTGTGCCGGCTCTCCTATAAAGTTGCAGCCCCACACTTGAGCATAGCTGGGGTTTGGCACACTAATGCTCTACCTCTGCATTGCTGGGAGAGGCCACTGAAAATATACAATCCCCAGACGGGAGCGATTTAGTGAAATTAAAAACAGACAGGGGGCACTGGAACAAGGAGGTGTCAAATGTTCCCCCTGCCCCACGAAGAGTTTGATGTGGCTGCTATGTATACCTGTCTGTCTCCTCTTCACTGCTGTCTAATTTTGAAAGTTAAAATGCACAGAATGAGAGGAATTAGAGCAAAGACACACACACAATCACAGACACGCACATGCGCTTTTAATTGTGTGTTATTACCAGTTAATTTCGGCTTGTCCAAAGGCAGGAAGAAAACAGCCTACAGTGGGACCTGGGCCTCCAGAGGTATTGTAAAACATAACATCCAAAGGCCTTCCTTGACTCCATTGCTTCCTCTAGCCTGCAAAGAATGTATTAATTCACATTGTTTGATTTTTCCAGATGCCGTTGCTTTCCCACTGTAGTCCTATTTTTTTTTTTTTTGGTTAGAAAATAGCCTCTAATGCACAAGTGAATGATAATGGTGCTGCCTTTTAGCATAGAACTAGCAAGAGAAAAATTAGGAAGTCAAGATGGCTTTTTAAAGGCCAGAGTAGCTGAATATCTCAATAGGAAGAGTGAATATTTTTATTTGAATATATCAGAAGCTTGAAGGCTTCAAGAGAATCGCAACATTGCTTGGGCTCATGGGAATTGAAGGGTGAGCTATGAAAGATTTTTATTACATAAGGTTTTGGAAAGTTATCTGTTCTCCACCTCCTCTTTTCTAGTAGTAGTAATGATAACAGAATGTGAAACAAAGGTGTCACTGAAGCAAATGGTAGAAGAAAAGCAAACACATTACCATACAGTACAAACCTATTACTGCCAAGTGATAGAATAAAATTTACATTTCCTTATTAATGATAGGAGTAGAAAAAATTGTAGACTTAGACTTCCAGTATTTAGAAATGCAGGATGATTTGAGATTTATGGACCAGTGGGACTCTTACTTGCTCCCATTAGATTCATCAAATGGCACCTAAAAATAAAATGGTAAAAGATCAGGAATATGTGTGCAGGTAAGGCTCGACGCAGATTTTGCAGAGATGAATTGTACCTCCCTAATATCTCTGAATTTTTACCCATGCCCGTGGGTGGTGGACAGAGGCAAGCCAGCCCACCATGCTCCTGGACTTCCAGTAAGCCTCTAACAACACACACAAAGTTATGGAAAACAACAAACCACCATGCAAGTTAAGCTGAATCTTTCTATCAATCAAATCTGGCTTGAACACAGGAAGCAAAGCAGTCTTTATACCTAGTGAATAAACAATTACTCACATAGGGATTAAATGGCTAGCTTTTGACAAAGTCAAAGGTTTAGTAGCATTGAGATGCTCCATTTACTAGGATCAGTGTCATTTACTATACTACTACTACGATGTTACTGTTACTACCATGCCTGCTGTACAAGTGGGCAGTATGATGAAAAATGAACAGTGGACATAGCATTGTTTTTTCAGCCTGTGAAAAGAGCATTTTGAGAATATTCACATGGCTACAAGCAGACTAATGAGTAATGAAATGACAACAGGAATTCAGTGTTGATAAAATATTTCTATATAAATCTTGAAAACAAAACAAAACAAAGAACATCTTTTTCCAGAGACCTACATTTAGATACAGATTTAGAGGGGAGCCCTAGGAATCCTAGCTGGCAGTTCATTGAGGATGCTCTACTAACATGAAGCAGTAGATTGAACCCCTGGACAAAATAACGGGGTGCATTAAGAATGGGATAGCAGAATGCTGTTATGTAAAGCACTGCTAGAGCTTCCTCTGGCACTGCGTGGATGGGACTGGTTGTTCCGTCTGCAGAAGCAGAGGGGTTTGGAAACGAGCTCAGAAATTACTCTGACTCACTAGTGGAGAAATTGGAAAGCTGGGGCAGTTTCTCTTTGAAATGGGTAGAAGGAGAAAGGGATATGATAAATGAAGAGAAAATAGTCACTGTACACCTCTCACACGCAGCAGAGAGTGGGCACGATGGCAATGAAAGGCAGGTAATGCCAGAGCACAAGAAGGCAAGCCTCCTGCCCCCTGGGCCCTCTGCCTCTGGACCTTCGGCTTTGCCAAATGGGTACTGCTCCAGCCACGAATTCAACACCATCCAAAGGTGCACGGAGCTTTCTTTTGGACAATAAGGCTCTCTGCAATGACAGTAATTAAGGCTGAGGAAAACAACAACAGAGAAAGGTAAGGAAATTCATACTTCAAGCTGGTCCCTCACTGTTTTAGAGATTATTCTGACATCTTTGTTAGGCCGTGGACCAGGCAGGTAATATGTCTGGTTATTGTGATCTCTATCAGGTACAGAACAGTGAGCAGATGGATCTGGGGGATGTTCCAGAAAAATAATTCCCACATTATTATCCTGCCTAAGCTGTAAACTTACACTTTTGTAATGCCATCTGATAGCAATTGAGTGTCAGTTTTAACGGCCATGGCTTTCCTCCGGTATTTTGTAATGCATTTTTATTAAGACATAAATAACTAGGATTTTCCAGATTGAAGGCTGAGTATTATTTCTATCTGGAGAGCTGCTGATAAATATATATTTTTAAAATTGCTAACCTCATTTTAAAATCAGATCGATTCATTAAATGATGGAAAATGGCTCAAGAAAGACATGCCCCGCTTTAAGCCCTCTGCTTCTGTTCTGTAACTTTTTACAACACACCAGATCCGGGATCCAGACAGATAGGACGCTTGGTATATTTTATTTTCTTCAAATACTCTGTATTTAAAATACTACTCCAGTGGTTTCTGACAACTGCTTAGGGCAATTTTGCTTAGCCTAGCGGAATGTCCTGGAAACTACTGGCAATGATTTAGCTCCCAAAATTGGAACACATTTAGCAGAGACAGAAAGCCTATGAACAAATAATGGACAAATGCCAGAGTAAATAAATGTGGTTCATGAGCTGTGGTCAGAAATGTCTCTCTTTCAGTATGCAGTGCAAATCTTTTGCCAACATTTACCATAAAGTTATTACACAAAGCAGTTTTTCCTCTCAGTAAGACAAACTCAATGAAAGACTGCTTCTAGTCTAGCAGCCTACCATTAAGGCTGCGATAGCCTGTCATGCCAGAAGAAAACCTGTGTGCAGCGGTCTCATTTCAAGCTGCGCTGTTCATTTTGTTAGTCAGGCTTCTGTGCAAAACAGAGAGGGAGTGAGGCAGAGGCTCCTCACGGTTCAGCACTCCTTCAGGAGACCACGACAGGCCCCGGAGTGAATCCCGGCCCTCTCATCTCCCAAACCCAACTCTTGGCCTGGCTGCCCAAGTCCTTCTCTAGCACTCCGTGGGGCTGTCCACACAGAGGGTGGTGTCCCCGGCATCCCCACCGTCTTGCAGCACCACTTTCCTCCTCATGCACTCTGTCTGTGACCTTGAGATGGGAAAGGGCAGGGGTAAATTGGCATCACGCTGGTGTTGCTATTGTTTTCAGAAGCCAGCTCCTTCACCATGTTTTTCAGGATGACTTCAAGCTTTGTATTGTGCAGTCCCTATATAGTCTGCTGGTGTTTTGTTCTGCTCTCGGGTCATGGGTCTCAGTGGATGGGACTTCTGCTCTGCTCTCCCACAGACACAGCCATCCTTGGAGGAGGTGACCGATGGCATCTTCACAGTTCTGCAAAGAAACTGAATTTTCCAAGCTTCTCTGTAACATTAGGAATCCCAACTCAAAAGCTACACGGCCAGAGGTGACTGTAATTGGCCATTTCCCCACCAAAAATGCCCTTCCAGCTACCAACTTCCCACTGAAATAATAGAAGAAAAAGACGGGTGGAGGCAGGGCTCAGTCTGGGGCTGAACCAACACCAGGTTAAAATAGACGAGGAACCAAAATTACATTGTTCTGCTCTGTGTAGTTTTCCTTGTACTAATATGTGGAAAAGCAGAAACAGAGCCTAAATTCATCTCTGCAGGCTGCCTGTCGGTGTCAAGCGTGTGTGTCAGCCTGGGCACACTGCCACGCAGAGCAATAATGAGCCCCATCTCTTGGCACGTGAGTGAGAGGGCATCTGGTTGAAGAAGTGTAATCCTAATTATTGATTAAGTAATCAATGTTATCACCCTATCTTTCCTACCACACATGCAGATATACGGCCATACATTGACCCCTAACAGCTAGAGAAGCACAGGAGTGAAAGCAGAAGAGGAATCCTACTAGAAAGAATTAATGGGAATCTTGTCATTTACAACTTTATGAAATTATTAATAGATGTTGTTCTAGCAGTTTTCTGGATTTTCACTGCTGACAGAATCCAGGCAAACAAAGCTAAATGATTTCAGTGACACCAGCCACAAGCTGAATTGCAGCTACAGAGTTAGAAACCATGCTACTTTTTAAATTCAGAGCATTTCTGTATATGAAAATCTCCAAGCCCACTCAAGCTGTCTCTAACTAGAACTGAACGAATTTGCTTTACTCTAACCCTATTCCTCTAATGAACATACATCATTCTGTGCTGTGCCCGGCAGATGTAATAATAGCAATGTCTGGCGAGCTTCTGCAAGGAGCCCTGCAATAAAAGCACCTTCCCCTCCCGCCAAGTTAAAAGAGAACAGGCTGACATGTATTGGAAATGCACGGGCAGTATAATGATAGCAAATTGCTTTGAAAAGAAAAAGGTTGCGCAGCGCACATGTCATTTCAATCCACGGCTATGAGGCAGTGCTTCAGCTCCATCCTTTGTGCTTCCCTCCAGACCTACCCCCTCCCTCACCCTACCTTTGGGGAGAGCTGTCCCTGTGCTGTAGATCAAAAGCAGCATCCTCACTACAAAGGAGAAGGGAGCCTGCAAATTCCTGCCACCCCCCAAACTCAAGAAGAGGCAGCCTGGTCTCCCCTTTCATTATTATTTTAAGAGGACATTGGAAAAAATCATTCCTTTTGGTGCCTCCTGATGAATTCCTCTGACTGGGACATTCCTGCTAGTGCCTGTTTTCCTGCTAAGCCCCATCCAGGCTGTGCCATGAGGCTTTTGTCACAACAATGGTTCTTCTGAGATGGTGACAGAACATCTTCTAACACCCAGAAAAATGGGGCTTAGCCATTATTGCTAGAATATATTTAAGCCCTTTGGGAGATTGCTATTGAAAAGGCCACGGATGCTGATTATCATTTTTTCTTTTTTTCTTTTTTTTTAATTCTGATGTCTAACAAATATAAGGATCATCCACAGCGGTAAGGATGAGCATAGCTTTCAGGATGCCAAGTGGGCGACCGCCGTGGTCCTGAGCTGCCGGGCACGGAGACGGAGATCATGTTATCCCCTTATTTATCCCTCTGTACTCTTTCCTTATCCACCCTCTACTTCCTTGACCCCTGGGCTGTGTTTGTGCAATTCTGAATGCATTTTACAAAGCACTGTTTTTATTTTCGCTCAAAACTGTTAGGCTTTTTCAGCTGCGTGAAAAAAAAAAAACAATTGCGAAATGGTGTAAATCACACTCATCCACCTTTCTGATGTGTAATGCGGTCAGAGTATCTGGACATTGTCAGGGCATTGTAGCACATATCCCAGAGTGACTTTGTTATAAGAAAGGAGTTTAATTTTTTCCTCTTTTGTAACCTTGTGAAATTTCCACATTAAAAAGCAATCACATCTTTCAAACCAGCAATGATTGTGTTTGGCATAATGGCTGTAAACCCCCAGTGTGCAGGGCTGAGCTTGTTTTCACTAAAACGAAATCAGCTTTCAAAATAAATGATCTGCAACAACATTATATTCCCCAAATCTTATAATCCTATTAACAGGGTTGATTTCTTTTTTTTTTTTTTTCCTTTTTTTTTTTTTCCTTGCCACCAGACTGACAAGATTGGCCCCATTTCAAGGGATAGAAACAGAAAGTCGGTTGAGGATGCAGCCAAGACATGCACTGAGAGCCTAGGACCAGCCCTGCCAGGGCCTGTGGTTAGAAGCTCTTAACGACTATTGTAAGCCCTTAAATATAATCATCTGTATTTCACCTCCACCTAATGTACTTCATGTGTAGCATGTTTATCTGTTCGCACAGCCTTCCGAGAGACTCAACAAACAGCCCTGCTGGACGGAGCGGGTTGCCATGACTCTCCCGATGAATGCGACTTCTATCAAAATGACATCGCGGTGCCAGTGCGGTGGAGGAAAATGTGTCCAAATTAGCCCGGACACAAATCTCTTTGCCAGAAGTGGAAATTACGTGGTAATATCAAAAGGCGACCTTACTTATATGTAATTCCAGGTTTCTCTGCAAGTGTTTTTTTTGGAAGGAAGCCAGGAGGGCTGAATCTTGCGCTGCTCTCGCCGGTCCTGCCCGCTGCGCCTTTGCCGCCGAGGGACGGGGCCCTCTTCTCCCACAGGCATGGCACACCTTGAAGCACTTTTCTATCTTATGCTGTGGCCAAAAAGCGCAGTAACAGGCCCAGGAAGGAGAAATACGTGTAATGATGTCAGAGCCCCCTGCTTGGAGGCTCCCGGGGTGAACAGAGAGAGGCTATTGCTGCGTGCCCTGCTGCTGCTGCTGCTGCCTGGTTTGTTCACCAAATGGCTTTGTGACAGCTTTAAGTGAGATATAAAAGTATAAGGTAAAATATATATATATATATCCAGGTAAAGAAATAAGATTATAAAGGTTTTTTTTTAAAAAAAAGGATTGTAAACAAAAAGGTACAGTCCCCTCTATGAAAACACACCTGCTTCTCTTCGCCTTGCATCCTGCTGCCACAGGCAACTGAAGCACTTGTGATGACTGCACGATGAACAAGTTACTGACCTCAGGCCAAGCCTGCTCCCACTGCCACCCGGGGGAGGTGTGCTTTTGGCAGTGCTGGGAGCCCCTCAACTGGTATCGCAGTCCCGGTTATTTAAATACCAGTGCTGAGAGCCCTGGCATACAAATCTGAGCTTAAAAATCACGAAATCTAGGAAATGGGGACTTTATTTTGTCTGATTTCTGATTTTTGAGCCTCTAGAAGATTATACAGCTGGGCTTTTTTTTTTCTATAACCAAGAAGGTTTGAGTCGTCAGAAAATAAACAAAGGAAAGCCGATATTTTGCCAGCCTGTTTCTGCCAGGAGCTGTGATTGCAGCAGGGCAAACTATCCCATGCTTGCAAGAAAACCTCCAGGGCTGCAGCATAAGCGGGCCTGAAGACTGATCATTTTCACATCCGGCTGCAATTCTGCAAATAAATGACCTTCTGGGGAATTGTGTGCAACTTCCTGCCCCCCTGGCCGTGAATGGGATCCTGTATGTAAAACTGCTGCTTGGGCAGGTAATTTCAGGATCAGACTCAAAAATTCTTATAGTCTCTTCCACTATTACGATTTTAATAACTGCAGCTAAGGGTAGGAATTTTCCATGCGAATTGCTGTTAGGATGTTATTATTAGCCTTCCGATAATAAATAAACACACTGTGGAGAATGGGTCCAAGCTGCATGGATTTGCTGTATTCATTAAATGCCTGTATTGCTCCTCAGGTGTGAGCCCAGATACTAAAATTAATCATATGAATAAGGCAAGAATTTGCCTACAGTTTCTCCAATGCACTCTGCTTAGACACGGGCTCTTTTCTGACCGAATATTTTATTGCAGTGTCCACACTCACAGGCATCTCAACTCGTCTTCTCTGGACTTGTCTGCATTCTCCTTGCAGACCTCCCGGTGAGATCACAGTGAGGATTTGTTTGGAAATTACATCTAGATACTGCCTGTTACATAGTTCATTTTTTTATTATTATTTAAAAAAAGGAAAAAAAAAAAAAGATAAATGATTCAAAAGGCTGCCTGGTTTCAAGTATTGGAAGTTACTAAGTCCAGTCATATCAGTGGGAACACCTAATGGTGTGTACAAAACAGAGCAGATCCCTCACAGGGCTTCTGCCCTTGTTTCAACAAAATGATGAGTGCTTCAGATCACTTAATGTCTGGATCGGCTAGACACGGCCTCGTTCCTCTTCCTGCCAGAGCAAACCCCTCTGAGCATTTTGATGCTGGAGGGGGCAGAGCGAGTGCAGACGGCTGCGTGCAGAATTAGGCATTTGGATAAATATCTTGCTGAACTGGAATCTTTCTGTGAAAGGCTGGATGTGAGCACTGAAGTGTGGTGCTGACAGTGGGGCTGTATAATCTTTTTCTTCTCAGAGCTCCCCATCCAAGAGCAATGCTGTAATAACAAACTAATGCAGGCAGGCAGCAGTCTGGGGAGAAATCTAGGTGGGATTTTCAGAGGAGCAAAGGAGATTGAGATGCACAACAACTCTCACTTTTTATTTGGGTTTTGGTGAGTTCAGATCCTGAAACAGGTACGATAATGTCAGTTTATATGCTAGTTCCTAACTATCGAGATTTTACCATAAACAATGGTAGAAAAAATGCACGGGAATAATTATGAAAAATATACTGACATTTTCCTTTTAAGAAATTTCAGCTTTTTTTCCTGAAGAAACAGTTTTCTAAGGCAATTTACTCAGACAATAATAGAAGTGTATTTATGTAGCTGAAAAGATTAGTAACTCTCTTGAGAGAAAACAACAGATTCCTTCCAGCCGTCAGGAAAGCACTGCAGGCTGCAGCTGCAGAAGGGAGGAATCAGCTCCCGCGCCAGGCAGGACCTCCTTACACCCCAGCGCTGCCTTCCACTGGCAGACCCCGGCGGCCGTGCGTATAGGCGAGGAGCCCGACGGCTGGTGTTTGCACTGCAGAAGTGTTCAGTCAGCACGGCATAAACTTCTGAAGTGCTCTCCAAACAGGCGGAGGGCTCGCTGAAGTTTCCTCTCCGGTTGTTCCGAAGCCCCAGCCAAAAATCTCAGTGGGATTTCCCGGAGGAATTGCAGACCGAGTGCCTCCGTGCTGCGGCAGAATGGGGCTGGAGGTCTGTGCATTTGCTGCCTCTTTGGAGGGCTCCTGGGATGGATCCTGCTCGCCATGGGCTGGCTGAGGCTGTCACCAGCCCCACTTTGCACGTTCACTGTCATCCTGTGTCCCTTGCCCCAGTGTTTTCTCTTTTGTCGTCCCTCTCACTGCGTTATTACCATCTTTCACCGCTTCACAGAGACTCTGCAAAGGTTATTTTCCTTAAAGTTCAGTGCCCAGAGTCACTTAATTACATGTAATCTCAGCCTTTGTTCCAAATGAAAATTCTCGGCCCTAGTGATTGCAGTGCAAAGGTTGTACATTTGAGCACTGGGGCTTGTGGAAGGCAAATAAAAATACCTAGTGCATATATATTTAATTTCATGGTTTAGGGGTGGGAGACTCGTATTTCGGTATCACAAGGTTGGCAATAGTGTGTTTGGTTTCAAACCAAGCTAAGAAGGCTTTTATAACATAGTTCCAGCAAGACTGACTTTTCTTCTCTTGGCCCTTGTTTATTTCTGGAGCATGATGTGCTTGTGGCTTGGCAAATAAGTCTCTCTGGACCATTGTAATACTTTATTGGTGCACACACAACTATTGGGACAACAGCTGTAAACCAGAAGTGAATTCTCATTTTCTTTTTGTTTCATACTCTGGCATGGTAGACATTATAACCTTGGTATTTTCTGAAAAGGCAACAAAATGGTTTTAAAAGTCTTACATTTTCTGGTATGAAAAATATGGGCAGAGAAAACAAACACCTCCAATCAGCAGCTTTTTCAGCCTAATGGCCCATTCTGGGGTGGATGCCTTATACCTCTCTGCGCCTGCAAAGCCACATATTTCTTTCTGAGTCTTACTCTAAATGTAGGGGTTATACTAGGCCAAATATGGTTGTCCTCAGCTAGATTTTATCTGCATTTTGTGGTAGGAGAGCAGGCTTCCAAGAACTCTGTCTGTCTGGAGAGCTCACTACCTTTCTGCAGCTTTCTTAGCTTACTGGCTCACATTTCTCTTTTCTCCCTCTGTTTGAAATGCATGAAAATGCTTTTAGATGATAACAAAAATCAGTTTTTCAATACAAATACAGGTAAAATAACAAAAGGCATAAGAAAATGCTCAGCAGGGAGAAAGGGAGAGGTTCAGGTTGCGTGCCCCATATGGGCTCCACAGTCACGAATGACAACTGGAGTGCTTCAGAGATTTTTCCATGACACATTTCCACTCCACAACCTTAACAACAGAATTACCCATAACTCTTCCCTGTTTGTTGTTGT
This sequence comes from Netta rufina, assembly GCF_964035555.1. NCBI lineage: Eukaryota > Metazoa > Chordata > Aves > Anseriformes > Anatidae > Netta > Netta rufina. The sequence goes on along the minus strand of NC_140124.1, from coordinate 26,645,760 downwards.
TTCTTCTTTTTATTTACTTATTTTTTCTTTCTTTCTTTTTTATTTCTGGTGGATGGCAAGTTGTTGGTACAGAGCAGCCTGATGCCTGCAGTTGTCCATGGCACAGCTGTGAAGTGGGTTGGGCCCTAGGGCATGAATACAAGTTCTTTCTTACACTTTTGTCCCACCCCATGAGCTGTTGCACTTTGGAGAAGCCCTTAAGTATCCAGGCACTGTAGGATGGGATTGTGATCCAAAGGCCATTGCCATGCTTTAGCCAAGTTATGTACTATTGTAATTTGCCATCGATTCTTGAGTTCCAGCCAGCAGTGACCAAACTTCATCAGCTACAGGCATGTGAACATGGAAAGAGAACCAACACCCACAAATGTGTCAATGCTCAAGGGTCAATATTGTCAAAAAGAGTAGGCATTTGTGGATGAAAAGGTGAGTACCAACATGACATATCCAGCTGAAGAGAGGACAGATTAGCCGTGGATGATGGGAATCCCTTAACAGTGCTTTTGCTCATGTTATCTGCTACCAACCAACCTCGATCCTTTTCATCAGGGTTGATGTTATGGTTTTTCTCCTTCTCCTGGTTGGCTGTGTCTTGCCCCACCACATTCCTCTGACTCTTTCCTCAGGGTGTGGAGTACTGCAGAGACACAGCTCTGGTGGGGAAGTGACAGTGAAGGAAGGAACAGAGGGTATCCACGTGGGTGACACTGGCCTCTATAGAAGATGTGATTTATTGAGACACCTTCCTTTTCCACCAGAGTGGTAGGAGGAAGGCAGACCCCAGCAAGGCTGGAAAACATTTTGAGAAATCTTGGTAAGTGTTTTTTTGGCCTCAGTGTGGGCTTTTTCCACTTAAAGGTACAATTTAACACTTAAACTATGAATTGCTTGCTTCAGGAATTTCTGCCTTATGCCTTAAACATTGATGACACTTAATAAATAAAGTGCTGCCTCTCTTCTGCCCTGCTCCCCACTTTTTTATTTTCTCGTTGATCTCTCTCTCTCAGTATAGCTGCAGAATTCATATACTTTCACTCCAGGCAACCTGGGATCACCTCTCAGTCTCTCAATCTTCCCCCGTGATAATGTCTCCCTCTGAGTTCTTGATTTTCGGTGCAAAATCCCACAGTGTGTGGAAAGTGACAATATGAAAGCGGGATGACTGGAAGGATGGTAAAACTGGAAGGCATGGGATCAGCTATGTTGACTTTTGTTCAGTGTGAATTTATTAAAGGCCTTCATATTTAAGAGGTAGAGGAAGCTGGGCAGAATGTACCACCTCCTGCACAGATAATCTGAGACTCCCAGAACATCATTTGTTAAAGCTAGTTTAAACTCTTCATGGAGTATGCTTAATTTGGAGTATGCTCATTAATTTTAGATGGAACTTCTTTTCATTGAACATTTATTTGGTTGGTATTTGACTAAATTACTTGGTATTGTTTGTATTAAGACTAAAATTATTGATATTAAGACTAAAATACCTTAATGGAGATCAGGCTCCCTTGTACCTGGCACTGAGTGTATAGGGAGCTCTCTGACTCCAGTGCTTCACCTCTCAGTACACAAGAGAGCACAATTTGGGAAAGGAAACAGAGGGATAAAACGATGCAGGAATTTGTCGTAGGACAAATGGCAGGACAGTAGCAGTGATTCAATGAGAAGCAATGTCTCCTAGCACCTAAGTCAATGCCCTTTCCACTGGGCCACAGTAATAACAGCAATGAGTCCTGCTAGTAAGGAGGTAATTTTGATATTCATAGCAAGATTAACCAAAAAACTGTGTCCAGTAGAGACAACTCAGAATTCATACATACAAAGGGCACATTTGTCACAAATTCACTGAATCCTTTTAACCTTTTTCCATTTATGTCTGATTATTAACACTGTGAAATAGGCAGGACTAGGGTTTAACAAGCTAGAAGAGTTAGATTATGGATTTTACTGTGCTCCTTCAATTTCATTAAATGGCATGCAAAGTAATTATCAGTCATTGAGTTTCCCCTCCTCAGAGACAAAGCAAAGGGGCTCAATTATTGCTGCAAAACCAATGAGGAAAATGAAAAGAGAGAGATGTTAAAAAAAAAGAAATAGTAGTAAAGCCACAGTGCAAGTTGGTTGTTCCAGAATGAGCGTGGACCTCATAGCCCTGCAAAGAGATTAGCAGTGATGCCGTATGGATGTGCACAGCTTCTGGATAGAAGACTTTTGGAATGAGCCATACCTAATGTCCAGAGGTCAGAGTGAGTGGAATTTAAGTGTTGGATGTGATGCAGGCAAAACAATGATTTTCTTAGCTTCCTCCTCTTGCAGGTTGGGCAGAGAGGGACAGCAGACTGCCAGTGGCCTGGCTCACAGAGGAGCTGGGGTTCATTTCCAGCTTGAGGCAAGTCCCTTTGTGTCTCAGTGTATATCTCTGTGGCAGCTACATCCTTTCTGAGTACCTTGAAGGCTCTATGTGGGAAAGCTGTGTGTATGGCCTCCTATTTGTATGATCTGGTTTTGTCCAGGGAAAACTCTGAGCAGAACTTTGTTTCCAAGCAGCTACCATCTAACTAAATTGCTTTTCTGCTAATGGTGCTGGCTGCATTCTTGATCAAAAGATGCATTTTAAAATAAAGCTCGTGTTATTTTTCTTGGGCACAAATAAAGCTTTAGACCATTTCCAGATGACCACTGTATAAACAATACTGTAAGGAAAATGGCGAGTTTTGAATGTGAAGTTTCAAAGAGCTTCTTCACAAAGGAGAGCCATCACAGTTTGCCTGCGAGGAAATTGGAGGGGCAGGGCACGGCCACCTACCCCTGAATGCAGCTCCATTTTATATGTCTTTTTCCTTTTCTTCTGGCAGGCCATTAGTCATGATGACAAAAGTATTTACCAGATAACTTGAAACAGGCAGCATTCACAGCAATGGGGAGGAATTCGACAAGAATTCCAAATCAGGCATCTTTCATCTGAATTCCTCCACTTGCTCAAAGTGCCTGAGCAGAGCTGCCTGCACTACAAGGACAAAGCATCATTGGCAAAGCTCCTTGGTCAGCAGAGAGTCACCTAGATGACCCTCTAGCTCTTTCCTGACACATCTAGCCGTGCTGAAGTGCACACCCGAGCAGGATGTAGCTGTGCTAAGATGCAAAGAGAGAACAGTAGGGGATGCCTTCACTCTTGGGTGGAGCCACATGGAGATGCTGGATGAAGATGCATCCAAATTATGTCCCTCTCTCCAGCAGGATCTGAGCCTCTTGTGGGTTCTCCGTGGCAAGCCAAAGCAGTTCTGCAGAACTTCAGAGTTTAAATGCCTCCCATGACAAGGAGGTAGAGAGAAGGTTGCTATGGCCAACTGAGAAGTGAAACCAAACATGTAGTAAACTGGAAGCAAAAAACAAAACAACACCTTCTTTCATATCCTGTGACCCTTGTGGATGTCTGCTCTGAGACCATTTGTTCAGGTGCCTGTATGAATTAGCTTGTAGACACCTGAGTGTGAAACTCTGGTTACAGGACCTGAGTTCACCATTACAGGTGTTTTGTACCACTTGAAGCACAGACTCACACTGTTCGTGTAGCCAGAATTAAAGCCTCTTTCCTAAAAATGTGTCCTGTTGAAGTCATACGCTGCCCTTCTTAATATCAGAACATGAGGTATCTTCTATGTGGCATTGCCTGAAACAACTCTAACAGTGATCTCACTACATCTGATATATTTACCATGGAGAAAAAAGTGGCCCGTGATAAGATGGGATACAGTTAAAGGCTCAGCTGGTAGGTTTTCAGATCTCATTGTGTAAATACAAATGGCCCTGAAATAAATGCTTGAAATTGTGAAAGTTGTGAAGCTTAGTGAGGGCAGCTTCGGGATCCAAACCTAGAACTGGCCACTCCTGTGGCTTGTCCTGCCCTCTTCCTGCCCACAACCAAGAAATCAAGAGGAAAAGGCAGATTTCCAGCTCCAAAAGCTGGAACTACGCTTGACAGAAAGAACAACCTTGATGCTGTCAGAGCACACTGGAGGTCCAAAGACTTTGGCTCCTTTCCTAACATTTGGACTTTGCTAAGTTGCTCTCTCCCCCAGTATTTTTCTTAATACACTGAAAATGAGCCACAAAAAATCTAACATTCCCCAGTGTTTGCATAAAAAAAAGAGATGTACTCGTAAAATGCAGATGACGGGTGGCTTTCCTGTAGTCACAAGTCAGTGTAGTCGAATCACAAACATGTGCTGTTTGCTAAAAACAAACACATAAAATCAGATTGGTTCTGGCTCAAGACTAGTTTAATTAGTGATTTAAAATATGACACCTTGTTCATCAGCTCTCAGTTGTCATCTGAAATAGAATTAAAGTTAATTTGAATGCCAAAAGATCTCTCAATTTCTGAGTTGATTTTTCTCCTACATTCAGAGTCTTCTGTAATTAAGATTCTCTGTTATTATATCCTTTACTTATCCCCATCTTTTGTGACTTTTGTGACATTTTGTGATGAACATTCTTTTTTTTTTTTTTTTTTTTTTTTTTTTAATCTACCAGGTCAGCAGTGGCAGTAGGGTCTTCCCTTCATAATTGCTTTGTTTATGTCAACAGTATTTGGCATCCCTATGAGCTTGCATCCCATCACTGTTCAGGTCCACAGCATTTAAACTTCTAACATCAGGCAAGGATGGAGCCATTATACCCGGTAATGCTAAGGCACAAATAAGATTAAGGTAATAAATATCAAATATCAAAGCAGCTTCAACACAGCATATATCAGAGTTGTGGAAAGAAAGATTTTTTCTGATTCATCAGCAGATCCAAATAATAAAAAAGCTTCCTGACCACTTAAATGAAATATTTTGTTTGATCCCCAAATGAACTGTTTTATTTTGAAATTGAGATTTTAAAAAATGTTTTCAATTTTGTTTCAAAGAAAGTTGAAAGGCATCTCAAAACAAAAAGTCGTTTTGCAAAGAAACACTGAATCCTTAATTTTGAAAATGTTACCACAAAAGATTTTGATTTTCAGGGAAATTTCTCGTCAGTTTTGTGTGTGAAAAAAAAAAAAAATAAAAAAAAATATGGTGAAATGGGACATTCCTGGAAAGCTTCAGTGTTGACAGATCTGCATTTTTGATCCATCAGAGTCCTCATGAAAAAGTATTGCCCACTCTATTTAGTCCATAGTTTCATAAACCAGATGCCATTCCTTCACTTTCCCAATAGTATCTACATTTTTAAGGTGAATGCAGTGCTTTCCTTAGAGAGAAGATGGCCATTAGGAGGACAAAGTGCTGCATTCAAACCCAGGGTGGCCACGTCCTGCACCGCAAGCCATCCAAGTTGCATTGGCTCTATGGAAATAATGCAACTCAAAAGAGTGTTTACAATAACAGGACAGTATTCTATCAATGGCAACTCATCAAAAATGTTTCCTAGCCTAAAACAAAGCAGGTTTATGACCAGCTGACGTTAGTGAAGTTTAGGCTTCCTGTTGCTCTTCAAGATCTGCTAATGTCACTGGACCTTACTGGGAAAGCTGTGCACCCTTGGACTTCCTCATACCTCAGCTATGGGGAGCCTACAGAGGGATACAAACCCCAATCCATCCAAGAAATGCAAGATGCTGCCTCACTGTAGATGGTTATGCCATTAACCTCTTAACTAAGTCTAATGTAAAAACCTTTTGATAAAATTTGAGGATTCGCTTTTTGTTGTCATTACAACGATTACTTTCTCTGAAATGAAACTCACTTTGAGACAGAATCAGTTCTGTATTTTCCACAAGTTTGGCAACTGTGTTAACATTAGCTTCCTTTGGTGTTTTGAGGAACGGAAAGGTAATTTCTGAGTATGGAGTGTTAGATACACTTTTGTTTTGAATGCCAGACAGAAGGATTTACTAAGATTAAAAAAATGGTAAATAAGTAGGAAAAATCACAATTGTATAATCTGTGTATATGTTTTTTCTTCTGAGAAACTCAAAGAGAGAATTATACCTACCCCTACCCCACAGAGGCCATGAGTTTACAGGGCTGTCTCATGCCAAGCATGTGTGGATGCCCCATCCCTGGAGGTGTTCAAGGCCAGGATGGACGAGGCCCTGGGCAACCTGGTCTTCTGGGAGGTGTCCCTGCCCATGGCAGGGGGTGGGAACTGGGAGATCTTTAGGTCCCTTCCAACCCAAGCTGTTCTGTGATTCTACGAGTCTATGTGCTGCTGGAAGGTTTAGAGAAGAAATCCTGTAGCAACCACACTCATCTTAGAGAGCAACAGGCAACGGCTGCTTTTCAGATTCATTTCTTTCCTCTGGTTCCATGAAGAAATATTTTATCTCTAATTATTATTTATTGTATCAAGAATGCTGATGTCAAAAAGATTTACAGACAAATGTTTTCAGCTTTGTGTCTGTGTGAAAGAAACAGACCCTAGGCCATCTGGAGAGGTTTGGTTGGGTGCTGGGCAATCTGAGAACCAAAGCTTTGATCTGTGATTCCAAAATGCAGGCAGAAAGCACGCCGTGCAGCCCCTTTTGGAGCTTTATCATTCCTCAGGTCCTCCTCCCCTGAGATGATCAGGTCGGAGCTGTGAACTTGAGCCTTCTCCAGTTGAGCAAGCCCTGGTGTCCAGGTCTCTGTCTTCCTGCATGAGCCCTGAGCTGGTGCTATCAGCACCTCTGCCTCCTTTCCTGGCACTGGCAGGAGATGTGAGTACACCAGCTGAGTCCCCTGCCTTATTCCTCAGCCAGGCACCCCGCTCCTTGGTGTGGGCACCGTCTTGCTCCCAGGAGAAGGGCACCGCTCCTCCTCACCTCTGTTGCTGGCAGCTCCAGCTGGCCACACTGAGGTCTTTCGCAGATGTGAGTTTGATCTTTGGAGTCTAAGTCAGCACTGTGAACTTCACACCTGCAGCGGCTGCTTGATTTTTGAGTAGAGCAGGACAAGGTCTTGTGATGTCTGTGTTGCTCTTTGGATTAAGCCTTGAGAGACTGCTTTTAGGACTGAAATTGCGGTCTGTCAATCATGCCCAGCTTCTAGGTGCGTAAAAGGAGAGAAAGAAGAACACGCTGAGCCTGCCAAAATCCCTGTGTCAGCATGTGCTTTTTCATCACGAAATATCAAAGTATTAAGCGTTCAAACTTAATCCTGCAACTCTTCCTGCAGGACAAACAAGTCTCTGAGTCAATTGTGCACACAGAAAAGAGCCTCTTCCCTTAAAACTGGGAGGTGTTGTGTAGCAGAAACCCTGCCAGGCGCACGCATGCACGCACATCCAGCAACACACTGAAATCGGAGAACAACGGCATTTTTTTTTTTTTTTTTTTGCCTCTTTGGCAAAACGCGAGAGGGTGGAGACAGACACTTTGGCTCCACGTTCACCTAAAAACCCTTTCAAACTCCCCGCACATTGAGCAACATGGAGGCAGGAGTTTCTGTGCTCGTTCCTGCGTGTTGACAGCGCGAGGGGAGAGCTTTAACAGGACCAGCTAGTTTCCTGCGGCGAGGCACGGCTGGACCGGGCGTACCAGCAGCGAGGCGCGGTGGCGAACCAGTGCTGCCGTGACGCTGGGAAGCAGCAGCGAACTGGGACGTGTTTTTGTGGGGATGAAGCTGTAGCTACCGCTCTGAATCCCAAACTGAATCCAAACCCAGGGCCACCACATGAAAGCAGTGTGAGGCTCCAGGTCTGGCTCACACCACCCTACGATGCACAAGAGATCGCCTGCGCGAGTGGAAAGGCTCTGGAGCTCCAAGCCACAGGGAAAATGGCTGTTTTGTGTGATTCTAGCCAAAACCACTTCCATACAGCGCCTGCTAACGAGGTCTGTGCTATGATAGTGTTACGTCCTGACCGTCTCTGATTTTTGTACAAGTTCTCAACTAAAAGAAGAGTTGTATCATTTTCTTGCTTGGAGTGCTTGCAGTTGACCTTCCTGCCTGCCTGAAGAAAATGTCCAAGAACAAGAAGTCAATGTGGTTTAGAATAAATAGAAGAGAAACTGGCCCCCAAGTGGGAAACTGCAACATGCTGCTTTCTTCTAAGGCAAATTTGCCAAGATGGAAATGCTCTGGAGGCGAAGGGATTACACCAGACATGAACCTGTCTTGCTGTGTTTTGTAAAAAATTGGGTGTGTAGAGTACAGCTGCCTTCAGGCATGTTCAGCCTGCAAAACCTGTTCACCTTGGTAGAAAATAGGATTTACTGCCCTCAACTGCATCATGAGAGCTCTACTCCCATACAGCACAGTATTTATGTTATTAAAAATCATTTATAGCATTGCTTTAAAATGTATACAAATGGAAAGAGATGCTTTTCCTGCCTCAGCAAGTGTTGAAGAAAACCCTGACCACAAAGACATGAAGCCAGAGCACAGCGGTCACCTGAGACTCACTGTGCATATGCAGTGCTGTAAGGTGGATCTAGTTCGTTACATGAAGTTCACACAAAATTCATTGACATGTGAGGCTGGTGTGACTATTCCTCACAAATGGAGCATCTGCTGCTGCCAATTTAAATCCAGAAGTCCACATGCACATATATGCATGCATCCACACATGGACAGCGAAATATTGTTGGCATTTATGATGCAAACTTTTCCTCAATGACTGAGTTTCCCTGTTCCTTTTAATGGTGTACCAAGAGCACCAATAGCAAAAGTTCATGCTTCTGTTCTGTGATCGTATTGCACCTCTCTATTGCAATCAATGCCAGGTACATCTGTAGATTAAGATCAACCTTTAAACTATAAATAAACCCTCCATCTCTCTGATGACAATTCAGTTCTTTGCTCTTTGTTCACTCAGAGACATCACATAACATCGCAGAAGAAAATTTTTATTTACCACTTCAAAAATTAAATCATGTCAAACTCTCCCCCTAGACCCAAATGAAAAATAAATAAATAAATAAATAAATAAATAACTACTAGGAGATACTGCTGGAAAGGATAAAAACCCAGATGTGAATATCTGACCAGCTAGTCTGTAGCTGGCCCAGTCCCCACCGTCACATGAGGTGTCTTTGCAGTGCTTCATGCTTGGTGCCACAGCTTTGAGATCATCTGGTGCACTTCCCATAGTGACTCACAGATGCATTTGGATCTGAGGGGAGGAGGTGAAAGGGGAGAAGGGATGAGCCTGTGTGTGGGTACATGCACAATGCAATTTGAGGCACGCAGGGCAGGTGATGAATCAAAGCAGGTAGGCTTTTCCAGTCACTGGGAAGAGAAGGCTCCCAGAGGACGGCTGTCAGCAGCCTATCATAGGTGCACTGCAGGAAATACTGCCTATGTGGCCAAGGTCACTGGTGCTCTGACATAAGTGTTATATGGGGTGCTTGGGATTATATGATACGAATATCCCCATAGCCCTCAAAAGAGAAAAAACAGCACATTGTTTTTTCAAAACATCCCCTCAGCACATTGAGAGGATCAGATGCCTTTGATATGAAGGAGTAAGGGCCTGGATACGGAGGGTTACCATAGCTCTGCCAGCACAAGGCAGCTTGCTCCACTGCGGGCGATGGTGTAGACTTAGCCTGGGGTGAGAACACTTTCAGGGGAGGATCTGGGGCTTGGTGGTGCAGGGCTAGGAGCTGAAATCCTCACTGGGAAAGGTGGGATGCTCCACAGAGAAATGGGTGGTGCTGAAAGCAAGGGCCTAGGGGTGGGAGTTTGACAAACTTTTAGAAGAATTTAAGATTCTGCTTCTAAATCTGTGACTTCACCAACAAAGAGAGCAAGGGCCAGATTCTGATCTCAGTGATGTCACTGCAAATATGGATAATTCCTCTCACGTAATTCTGGAGGTGATAATCTTGCACCACTAAAGCTAATGGTGAAACTCTCTGTGATTCAGTGGAGTTGAGAAATCACGTCACCGAGACACCAGCAGCACGGTCTCAAATGCCAGTGTGTCAGAGTCCAGGAGCCCAGTTATGCTCTTGCCTGCATCTTGATCAGTAGCTTTAACCCAAGTGATCTGGGCTTGTGTGTGCTTTAAAATGAAGCTGTGCTGTGGTAATTATTTGAACTTCCATGGAAAATACATTAATTCAGCTCATTCTCATATGCCAGTTAGCATGCAGGACAACAGGACCAGAAACATACTGCAAGGGCCACAGTACCCAGCCCTGCCTGGTTGTAGGCAGCACCTCAAACTCCTTCACGAAAGGGAGAAATCAAAGTGGTACACGTAATCTGAAATAAAATCTCAACAAGAACTTGTAAAATGTCATTAATACATCCTTATCTCCTTTAGGCACCAGTTCATACGGCTTCTGCAAACACAGGTACAAAAAGAATCAGATCACTGATTTGGAATCAACTTGTAGCTGTGAAATTAAGTGTAAATGGTACACACACTTTGGGCAAATTTGCGGCATTTGAGAGTAGTCAGCTTTCTGTCAATATTTGTACTTCAAAAGTATTTAGTAGATGGGTTGGTGAAATCTATCTTACTTAAATTATAATGCACAGAGCAATAACATACTTGTATCATCATTGTGATATTAAGACTTGATCATATCTATCATTTAAAATTACCAAATAGCAACTATTCTGATGGCACAGCATCCATAAAGCTTCTTGAACAATCTATAGTCAGCAAAGCTGATAGCACCATTAACAAGATAAGAACCTAAGATAAAACACGTCTGTCAATAAATTGGCCCCTATGCAACCTTGACTTACTAAGCATTGCTAAATTGTGTGGTACTAGGATAGTAGATAGTGGGGAAAGATGGCAAGCTACCTCTGTACTGGCAGCCAGATCTGTGTTGAGACATGAGCCCGTGGGGATGGCTTCAGGTAACCTCTCATCAGGTCCCTCCTGGCCAGTATCCCGCACCCCAATGACAAACAGACAGACAAACAGACTGGTGTGCAATCAGAGCTGGAGACACAGGACACATTAATTTATTTTTTTCCAGCTTGCCTTCCTCTTCAGTGCTGGAGCTCAGAGGAGTTTATTATAGGGAAAAAGTTATTTGACAAGAAAGAAAAACTAGTCAGAACTGAGTGGCAAGCATGAGGCCATGACACAATACCACAACATCAGCAGAAGGTCTGAGGAGAGAAGGTTTTAAAATATTTGTAATATTATCAATTCTTGCTGAATGCAGGTGTGAGGCTCTGTGGTGACCTTTGCCATTTGGGCACTTGGTTCTCTCTTCATAAGCTTTGCCAATAGGGGAACCTCCTATGGAGACAATGACTTGATGTCATATTTACAAAAAGAACAGAAGGAAAACGTGAGCATTCAGCTGCAACACCATTTTCTTTAGTTTCTTACCTAAATACCTAACAAAAAGAAGGCAGTTATTTCAACTGGACTGACTCCTAGACTAAAAGAGGGAATCTGTTCTCCTCCTACAGAAAAATGGTATGCAGCTGGGTTGTTAGAGGCCAAGATGTAAAAGGATTTCAGCAGCATTCCCTTTACACTCTCTAGGGCATCCTATAGCATCACTCAAATGTTCAATGGGCAATGAACAGCTGCTGCCAGCCCCTTCTCCCCATGAGAGACTGTACCAGCTTCTCTGTGCTTCAGGCTTTCTTCGGCCAGTAGGATGGGGCTGTCCTTTAATGACTTCTCTAGCCTTCATGATGCTGGAAAACAGAGTCTGCTGTGGAAACATGGAGTATGTGGAAAAACAGGGATCCACCCAAATGGTCAGGGACTCACCTCCTCTTCCCATGACAGACTGGTGAACCTGCACTGCAAGTGGAACTCACCAGAGCCCATCGCATGCAGCACCATCACCTGCTCCCCACCAGGAGAGTCAACATCAGAATTTGTAACTCCCTTTCACCTTACCTGTAACCATAGTAGTAAATAGTTATCTGTCTAGAAAGTGTTCATGCCTTTCTTGATGGCATCCAAAAAGAAGTGGCACCTCCCACTGCAAAACAAAATGAAGGGGATGAAAATAGCAGAGGGAGAAGCAGCTAGGGAAGACATGGTGTGTCCTTCTCCCCAGAAGGATCTGACCAACTCTTTGGAGGAAAGATAGCGCTACAGCCAATAATAAAAGCTGCTTGAAATTTCTGCGATGTTTATTGTTCTTTGCAATAAAACTTAACAAGGGTTTACACAAGTTGTCCTCAGAAACATTTACAGTTTCCACACATTTCTGTTTTATTTAGTATCTTCTGATGGATGTCTTCCATTTCACAAACTGCACAAATAAATATTACAGCCACAGATCTCTGACAGTATCATATTTCCACGCATTTCCCTTGCATCTCCCAGCAGCAGGTGACATTGCCCAAGCCTGCCAGCAGTGTTTGGCTATGACTCTTCTGACCTCCTTATCGGGGTAGGCAAGGAACAGGCCATCGAATATTGTGAAACCCTTGCCTCATTCTGGGAAGGCATCCGCAGAAAGTATCTGGGGACACTGCCCTCCAGGCTTCCCCCTTGAGTTTTTCCACTGTTAGTAATGCTGGTATGGTCCAGAAACAGCAACAGGGGCTGCTGCTGGCAGTGTTTGCACTGTCCTGCCCTGTGCTGGTTCATGCTAGGTGACGGAGGAGCAGGAAGGCTGAAGGAGGTTTACACGAGCCTTCCCCCCACAGCAGCACCTGTGGCAGTGACCTTGCCACGTTGCAGTGAAAAACTGCTGGGGGGAAGTCGCTGGAGGCTGCTCTGCAGGCCCAGGGCCTGCTGGCTGCATGGAGGTGTATGTTTGTGTGTTGCAGGCACTGCCCAACCTGCAAGCCCTGAAGCCAGGCCATGGGCCAAGGTTGGACTGAGGCACTCTAGAGGGGCAGCCAGAAATCTCTGTGAACTGTGGGCACCCTTCTCCACCACTGCCTACTCGCTGCCATTGGTTTTACCGTCCTAGCTACCCCATTGTATATGGACACTGGTGCTGCTTTTCTGCTTTGCCTTCCTAGGTATCAAAGTGAAGGAGTATCCCTGCTCCCTCACAGCTCTTCCCAGTGACTGAAATGCAAGTTGAGCTTTCTCTGACTTTTTACAATCCATGTGTCTTGATAATGCACAGGAATCATATTTTGAGAATGATGCATATCATGGCCCTGATGGTTGTTTACATTCATTGCCTATTTAGTTTTATTTGTGTTTGAGTTTGTGGGCTAATTACACAGGCACACACACAAAGACTGAGCCACTTTGGCCCATTCCCAGAGATAAAGTAACCTAAAGCATGCACTACCACCATGCTCAAAGGCTTGCTCCACCATTTATCTGATAGATCTTTAAAACAAAATGTTTTAATACGCCTTCAAATGAAAATACAGAACCACCATAACACGGGTTACCATGCCAAAGGCAACCAAATCACAACACATCAAAGCCTCTCCCAGTGTAAGTCACACCACCCTGGGGTGCCCATCTGAAGCTCCAGAAACCACAGCTCTCCTTCTGTGTGGACACTGGCGCACCGCAGGGCATTTCTCATCCCGGAGTAGGTGTCAGTCCTCCCAGTTTGCCGTGGTCCTGCCACTCTTGCTCACCCAGGGCAAAGATTGTGGCATGTAAATGGTGATGCTTCTTTTTACTGCGTCATTCACAGAGTGCCTGGGAAGTCCCAGGAGGGAAGTCCACCCAGATGGGATACTCTTCAGGCTGGGAGTGTCTGCCAAGAACTTGCCTGTCTCCGACAGTCTGGGCCAACTGGGATTTCCTTTGAACGCTTTCTCTTTCCTATGTAGCCAAATATCCCATTAACCTTTTGGGAGCCTGACCAGGGAATCCAGAATGCTTCTGTAAATTACACATTTAGAGGAAATATTCTGGGCCACACCTTTGGAGGAGGTGCCGTGGTGTGGCCACATGTCAGCATTATGGAGGGGAGCACCCAAAGGAGGGAGGCTGCCAGCAGGTAGTGAGCGGGGAGCTGTAGGGTTATGGGACACACGGTTAACTTTGTGTTTTGAAAACCACCTGTTCAGTGGAAAAATAAAATATGAACAGGATTTTTGGAAGTTTATGAACCTTGCTTAAGAGAGTTTTTAGAGGTTTTCCTTTTCTTTGTAACAGAGAGATGGCCAGGGAAAGAACCTTCCTTCCTTCTGCTGTGTCAAGTCAGTCAGAGCAGGTGACTTGAAGGTGAGAGGAGAGATTTTATGGTAAAAAAACTCCCAAGGCTGGGGAGAGGACGGGAGCGGACTCTGGGCATAGGTAGGGCAGGTCATACTTCACTTTCAGCAAGTCACTGAATTGGGTGCCAGCACTTCCCATGTTTTCACTAAACTCAGAAAAATGCCAGAAGATTATAGGGTTTTAAGAACTGTATTTTCACTGTAAAGGCATTTAAATTTTGTTCTTAAAATTTGTAGTCTACAGACCTATGTTCGGCCTATTCTTCAGTTAGGCTTTAAGATCTGTCATGTAATACTGAGTATTTTTCTTCCTAAGCTGTGGTAAGAAATATGACTCATTTTTATATTTGGTAGCATCACAGCTAAGGCTATTAAGGATGTCTTCAAAAGATGGATATTGAAATGCTGAAAAATACACCAAGAAGGAGATGGTGTTCATTTTTTTTTTAAGCTAAAACTCACATAATTTATATTAAATAATAGTGATCAAGACTTGAAGAAGCGGCTAGTGATTTGAGGTGTCTGGTTCTGCAGGGGCATTTGTACCCCTAGTGTATTAGGACCTGGAACCAAAAATTGTCAATACTGTTGCAAATAATTCCCTTGTAGAGGTTAACATTATATATACATCTATACATATATCTACACGTGTATACTGGCTGAGATAGTGCTTAAGAATAATAGGTGACCAAACACTGGCACACGTTGCCCAGAGAGGCTGTGGGGTCTCCTCCTTGGAGATCTTCAGAAGCCACCTGGACATCTCCCTGGGCACCCTGCTCTGGGTGGCCCTGCTGGAGCAGGGGTGGGACCAGGTGGCCTCCAGAGGTCCCTGCCAACATCAGCCGTTCTGTGACGCTGTGATGGCTCTGAGGACTTACACAACCTCCTCTGCGTTTGTTTTTGCTTTCACCTTTCTTTCTACTTGAAGCCAGCCATTTTTTCGGTTGTGGCACTGTTTCTACTGCTAACCAAAAAAAAGCTTGAGGGGACCAAACCACTCTGGGCTGCAGCCAGCTGGGCCTGAGGTGCTGCTGTTGCTCCAATACAACTGAAAAAGTCCTGGCAGTCACCAGTGCAGAGGGACATAGGACGAAACACAGCCCAGCCTGCAACAGGTTCAGCATTCATGTAACCACTTGGGAAAAGGTTAGAGGATATGGTGATGAAACCACCTCCATGTTGTCTGTGCTTCAGCCCCACAACTGCAAAGCTATGTGCTCCTGGTGAATACAAGCTCAGAGTCATCCTTGGAGGAAAAAGTCCTACCAAAGTTCAATTTTGTAGGACGCAATTTTTAACCCATAAAACTTCAGAAAATTCAACACCTCACATCAAGGTGAAATGAATTTGCCTTATCCCCAATATTAGGAAGTGTCAGAACAACTCAATCTCCAGACAGTGCTGTGACCCTTTGAAAGCATTTTTGTGGTCAGGGTTTGCTTCTATGTCTAAAATTAACTTCAAAGCAATTTTTCCCCTTTTCTAAAAAAAAAAAACAACACAGGGTTTAGGTTCATAAATAAAAGAAGGCAAAGTAAAGGAGACTAGATCTTAGCACTTCCAAAAGCAAAGGAGATTAAGAAGTTTTTAAAAACTGCTTTATGAGCCATGGACCCACGGCCTTCCCTTGATCTGTGTGTGCATGAGAATGAAAAATGGCATGTCTAGCTGGAAAGATCTTTCTTAGATTGCAAGATTCTTTTAACATTGTAAGCCCTCTTGAGAAGGCAGGCTCCACCTTTCCCCTCCTGGGTCAGGCTTAATGTACTATTGGCACTTAATGCACAATACTAGGGACTATGGACCTATGTTTTCAGTGATGGCTCATTACCATTTATCTGTATAAATTCCATAGTTCCCAGCCATGAAACCTGAGATTTGTATAAATAATAATGGGAATGTTTCAAGTTATGCCCCTCCACTTTCCCTGGCATGCACTCTTGTAAACAGGCACAATTGCTATTACACAGTTTTGAGTGATTACATGATAAAAGTGTTCATCTGGAAATGGCAGTGAGATATGCAACCTGATTTGAGCCTGGGGACTGGCAATAGGATTATGATTTACAATGTTAAAAAATAATAAAAAGGAAAATGAAAAGGTTTTGTCACTTATGATGGCACAAAACTCTGAAAAATTGGCCTTTAATTCCAGTGGTAGGCTAGGACTGAAGAATGAACCTATTCAAGAGCCCATCTGCACAGCAAGATTCCTGTCCCTCAAAGGTGTTCTTGTCCCTGTCGGATGTCTGGAGGGGTAATCCTGCTCAATATTTGTTGGTGCTGCTTTCTCAGGATAGCCCAAAAAACCCTACATCAAGTAAGTCCCCATGGACATGATGCCACATCCACTACAATCAAAGGAAAAGGCTGGAAGGGACTTGGATGGCCAACTCACTGTATCCATGCAGTCCTCCAGAGATTTGTCCAACTAGTTCATAAGGTTTGTAGTATCCGGTGCTTCACTGCTTTGCCAGACAGCACATCTCAGTGCTTCACTATCTGTAGTGTTAGAAGGCTTTTACTGAAATACCTAGCCTGAGTCTTTCCTGATACAATGAAAGTGTGTTGATGCTTCTTGCCACTACAGAAATAGAGGTCAGTTGTTCCTCTTCTTGGCAAAGGCCTTGTACGTACTTGAAGATGGATCTCCTTCGGCGTCCCTAGCCCAATTCCTTTGACGTCTCCTCAGTCCCTCCTCAAAGAATACACACCAATGTGACAAAAATCTTTACTAAAGTTGAGCTAAATAATCCTGCAAGACCCTGTGACTGTTTTCCTGGTTATCCATTTATTAGGTTAATAGACTAACAGGATCCATTTGTGGTGGATTAGGAAAGTCTGGTTTCATGAATCTCTTCACCGTGTTTTGGTCTTGATTAATGTAAACCAGGTACTGAAAAACAAACACCCCGTGAATTCTGAGGGGTCCTAAATTCAGTTAAATACAACCCAGCTCCAGAAGCAAAATTGGCATCTTTGTATGTGACTTCAGCCCACCAGGTTCAAAGGATTGCATAAATGCAATACTCTTTAATTTTCTAGCTGTACTTCCAAGACATGCACTGACATTTTCTCTGTCACCTCTTGAAGGCTCCATTCCACTTACAAACATTACATGTGTGTACAGTAGGTCTCAGTATGAAAAGGTGAAATCTTGATTTCTATTATTTTTAAGTGGAATTTTTTTTCCCTGCAAAACTGTAAGTCAGAAGCATACGATTGAAAGGATGGAGTAAGGTAACAAATGTTAATTTCATTGTATGGTCTATTATATATTGGAAGTGAAAGCCCCAAATCACACGCTTTTCAATGTGACACATAATATGATTGCTCTTCAATATTGGCCTGCTTTATTTCCGAGATTTTAAAAATTACTTTGTGAATACTCATACTGATAATAATAAAACGATTGCCTGAGAAGTGTGAATTACATTTAGCCTTTTCAATGAAGCACTTAGTGGGCTTTGTGCCGGGTGGGCACAGCCTTAGAAAAGGCCTACCATTTGACTATGAAAACATGGCTTGGTTCCAGTGCTAACAACATGGTTCTGCTAAAATAACTTTGGTGGGTGCAGCGACCTATAATTTTTGTAACATCATTGAAAAAGATGTTTTCCTAACAGCAGTGTTACTTGTGTACTGGATGTTTTTTCATACACATTAATATTGGTTTGATTAGATATTTTCAGCAGAAACAGTGAAGGGTGATAGCACTCAGATCCCATGTTAGTAGTGCTCAGTGCTCAATTCTATTCTCTCTCCATTTCACTTTTTTTTTTTTTTTTTTTTTTTGGGGGGGGTGTGGGGTGTTTTTTTGAGTGGGGTGGGGATGGAAATCTCAGCAGAGCAATTTGAGTCACATCATCCATATACTATCAGATGGTATAAAAATATGATCTGGGAGAAAATATAACACTGTGTATTCAGAATTACAACCTGAAACAGGCACTGGGAGAACAGAAATTGTTCCTCTGACCCTCTTCTCACTCAGCCTAGTTACGGAGAAGCTTAATTCCTAATTGCCACCAGAGTGAAATCTGGCCCAGGGAATAATATATTTGCCATCAAGCCACAGTGGTATTTTTTTCTCCTTCCTTTTCAGCTGGCATGAATGGTGAGGCTGATAATCCTTCCTCTAACTGGTGTATCCTCTAACTGGTGTCATCACTGCCGTCAACGAAAAGAGGAACATAAAATGCCACTTTTTCAGCTGAATTGTGAGGCACTATGACTGCCCAACGTGAAGGGCTCCCTATTAGTCTGCATGCTTGCTGTAAAGGCGTTGGGAGAGGTGTTTTTGTATCAACTCCAAAGGATTTGGATGAGAGCAAATGCCCTTTTCACTTTTTGGTTCCTTTTGCCTTGATATAATCTTGCTATCTGAAACCCCAAGGGGAAATATTTCAACACAGAGACAGTCTTCAGTGATTAAACTGTCATGAAACACAGACGAAGCTGGTAGGGTTGATTGGCTCTCACTGTGCCTTGACGCAGCTGTGGCTTGGACGAAGCTGAACTGGTTATGAGTCAATCAAAGGAGGATGGGATTATGCCAGAGGTCAGGGAACCAGCTAGTTAGAGAAGGAAAGATGTCTACTTTTTCCTTTTTTTTTTTTTCTTTCTTTTTTTTTTTTCTTTTTTTTTTTTTTCTTTTTCTGGTGAATGAAGGGGTCCCACTGCTGTCCCTACTGTTGTGGACTGCCAAGACCACTGGGGTCTGGTGCTTCTGACCCTCACCCTCAGCAGGGCCAGTGTCAGGGCTCTGGAGGGTTTTTGTGCAAGAGTTGGTCACAACCTGTTTTCTAGATTGTTTCTGCACGCAGGCCAGGAGTACATGTTATATGATTCCTATATGGCTTCATCACTGGAGCATCCGCACAGCTGCAAATCAGGGATAATGTTGGCAAGGGTGACTCCT
Source organism: Netta rufina (assembly GCF_964035555.1). Lineage (NCBI taxonomy): Eukaryota > Metazoa > Chordata > Aves > Anseriformes > Anatidae > Netta > Netta rufina. The sequence continues at coordinate 26,626,791 of NC_140124.1, read as the reverse complement.
GTCCTTCCACCTCTAATCTCTATCCCATTTTCTTTGCACTTTATTTTATCCGTACTGAAGGAACTGGATCTCAGCCATATGAGATGGTGTCCTTCCTTGTCTAGTAGTAAAGAGGTTTCGACTATGGACTCCAAACCATCTCATGCTGTTGAAAAGCGAGGGGACTGTGGAGCTAAGTTGCTGTCTCAGTTCACCAAAACCCTTGATTGGTTGACGAGAAAATTATGCCACCCATAATGGTTTATATCACCCAGTCCAATTGGACTACTGGTACGCTACCTGTTTTAGTAAAGCCTGTCTGCTTCTTGTGCTTGGAAATGTTCCTCCTGTAGGAGGAATGCACGAGGACCATCACATTAGTCTCTGAATAGAGAGCTTCGTAAACTTTCTCAATCACGCTGGAAAGAAACATAGCGTCAACACTTAAGAGAGATTGGAGATTGTTCAAGGATGGCTATTTAAAAGCATAGAAATAGCTGGGAGCAAATTATGTCATGACAACACCTCGTGATGCACTTCATGCAAAAGTGTCTGGCTGTTAAATGGTCACACCGCAGCGCTGGCTAAAGTTGTGGGGGACTTTCTTCAGGAAAAGTGAAGTTTCTAATAAAAACCCCTAAGCACTTTGAATAATTGCTAACAATAACGTGGACTATAGTGCTTCAGTTGTACAGTTCAGGAACATTAAACCTCTTAACCTTTGAGTTGCCTACTTGATTTTAAATGAATATGATACTCAAGATGATAACAACTGTGCTGCTTCGTTCTTTATTAAGGACACACATGATTTCTCCTCTGCACATTAACGCTCTCATTATAATAATAAAGAATGGCAAAAATACAGGTATCAAAAGATTATTAGTACCTTCTAGACACAGTCTTTTCACAGTTCCTGTTTCTAGAACTACACCACTCTAATTAGCGTAACAACTATTGCTACATTCAGAGTGTCAACAATAACATTCGATGACACAGAAACCTCGAAGAGACTCATTTCCACTATTGTTCTGCCTGGAGTTTGTTTGAAAAATCTATTCCATGTCTGCTCTTCCACTGTGTTTCTTCTGCAGTGTGCAGAGAAAAGCAACAACAATAGCATCCATTTTGTTGGGTTAAGGTGAATTGATCTGTACATCATAGGAAAAATCTGCTTTCTTCCAGAACACTGCTGCGCAAACACTGCTGCATCCAACATGAACCATTCTGCTGGGGTGAGACACATTTGCATGCTAAAAGATCTTCACATCCAAATGTAGATGCCACACAAAAGAAAAGACAGACCAAGAAGAAAAACATGTTTTGCTAAGAACAACAAAGGCAGCTCAGCTTTTAGTAACAGATAAGATAAACTATTTTGCCCAGATTCAGCTAGCTATGTAAAGTGTAACATTCCTACCACAGGACTTAATATAGGTGTGGGTTTTGTGAACCAAAACTCAAAGGACGTTTGAGAAAGGTACTCAGCTTGGCTGCCCTAAGCCTCAGCAAGGTGCAAGACAGGTTGCTGCATACAGCAGGCTCTTGGGGCAGTCAGACCAGGTAAGATATTAGTAGAGCAGCATCGACATGGCCAGGAGAGATGAACTGAACAGTGCTGAGCTCTCACCAGCTCCAGTCAGCTCCAAGTGCTGTGGCTGTGTATGCCTGTCTTTACTCCCTGCGCCAAATAACCATGGGAGCAAAGAGGCCTCGACTATTGACTCCAAACCATCACATGCTGTTGAAAAGTGTTGAAAACCACTTCTGGCTTTCAGACAGGCAGCCCAAGGCAGCAGGGCACCTTTTCCCTAAGCAAAATGCTGCTGGATATCTCCAAATTGGAATACAAGGCAGTGTGCTCCAAAATCAAATAATTTTCTCTTAAAATGGCAAGAAACACTCTTACCACAAGAAAGATTTGACGAGCAGGCACAGACCCGATTAATTGGACTGCTGGCAACCCAAAGCAATTCCGTGCACCGAGGTTTGAGGAAGGCAGAGAAGCACTTTTGTTTTCCTATAAACACTGTGTAAGATTTCAGCCCACCCTCAGGACATCATCGATTCTGCCAGTCACGTTCTAGCCACCCTCCTCTATAACTCAAGGCAAACTGCATGTACTGAGGATCTGATTTTTAGCAGAGGGTTAAATATTGCTGTGCAGCCCTCACCAGATGAGCCCATTACATGGATTTTTTCAGCTCCATTAGATCTCTCTTGGTTTTATTAGACTCCTTCATTTCCAGCCCCCACCTCCTTCAGATCCCAGTTTCAGAATTTCAGAGATTAGCCTTATTTACATGCAGTGGATTTGGACTAGATTCACAAAGAAGTTTGTGAAGCCTAGCACCGCTTACCTGCCACTGTGCTTTTCAGCACCACCATTTGCATTCTCATTGAGCTGCTGTGTACGCCTGGAGGTATCTATTTCCCTGCCAGAAAAATTCCTAAATAGTGGCCCAGAACCTGCCAAGGTCTTAACCATGTGAGCCTTCAAGCACCTAACTCACATCTAAGCTTTTCTGAGATCTGCAAACAAAGCATTACCCCCCCTTGCCAGGCCTGACCTGACATGCTTTTTCAGAGCACGCCTTCCAGATTAGGCAGCATGCAAAACTCAGGAAGAAAAATGGTGCTGCAGTGGTCAGAGCGCCCACGCAGCACGTGTGAAACCAGGTTCATCCCCTTCGAGCCAGGGGAGCCTGCCTGCCTTACACGCTCCTGCCTCAAGTCATTGTGGCTGGCCTTTCTACTCCTCCTCTTGAAAATGTGCCTGTGGGTGGGCCAGTCAGGTACTCACTGGGCCAAGTGAGGAGAAGAGAGAAGTCGTCAGCAGTCAGCATGGGTGAAAACACCAGCTGTGGCTGTACGGCACCAAAGTGAGAGCCACCCTCTCTCTCACGCTTTATCTTCTCTGAAAGGGTCACTGCACAAGAGAGGACTTGCTGCTGCAGAGACAAGAGAGATGCTGTCTATCAGCTTGGACAGTGCATCAAGCTCTTTTTAAAGGACAAGGTTTAAGTTTCTCTATCTCCTCGTTATTTCCTTCTGCCTGTTTAGCATCCTATTTTTTGCTGTCCCCCCTTTTTTTCAGTACAGCAGCTTTAGTGCAGTATATAAACAACTTCAGATCCATCAGGCAACACCCCCAGAGTCCCTTTAAATATTCTTCGGAAATCACTCACTGCCCTTAGCTAGTGCAAAGCCATTCTTGAAATGTCCAGAAATAGGATTATGTGTTCCCATGGTACTTCTCTGTCAGGATAACTTATGTAGGGCTTTTCAGGTCTCGACAACCTGGTTCAGCATCAGCGGACCTTCTGTCACTTTATAAATACGAACACTGGGCATCCCCTGCTATCTAACCCTGCTGGTTAATTTGCAAGTAACACCCTTTGTCCTTCACTCAAACTTACCTTAAAAACACTTGGGACCCCTGTCATGGTCTTCCATCCTTGTACTAAACATCAAAAGAGACATTTTGGGTCTGTCAGTGGGCTGTTATGTTCGGTAGGGTAAAGAAAAGAGAGATAATGTTTAACAACTTCAGAAGTCTGGCAGAGGATAGAAGGAAGCAGTTGGCCTTCAGTCTCTTGGGAATCAAGAAAAGGGAAAAAATGTTGCCTCTGTCACTTTAGGACAGCTATGTAGGTTGCTGGGTACGTCTGGAAGCATCCTCAGTGTCTGAAGGTCACCCCAAATTATATTCTAAGTGGAATGAAGCATTTTTCCATGAGCTTAAAAAAATCACAGAACCAAGGAAAGGGCCCTGTATGCCTGTTGTGACTTCCTGCCTGTTGTGGGATAGCTGTCCCACAGCTCCTTTGGATTACTGGTTAGATTTATTGTGCTTTGAAAGATGCAAGGACCAAGCTGCATGAGAGCAGATCTCAGGAAGTCTAGTCATAATTATTTTAATCCTTATTAACAACCATTCCAAGTCAGAATAGTCATGGAGCAAGTCTTAGTAGAAAACAGATTTGCTCAGTCACTATGGGTTTCATAAAGCCCTATCAACACAACCAACCGGCAATGGAAATGTTTGGCAAGCATTTCAAACCGTATTAAAAACAAAAACAATCAAATAAACAAAACAAACAAACATATTTTGCTTTCACAAAATGTTGACATGTGTCTGATATGTTTGAGGAAAATGCCCAATGCTGTATCTCACTACAGGACGTGGGGCCCGACTCTAGGCAGAGAAGGACAAGAGGGGCAGCTATGACTGCACAGACTGCAAGGCCCATTCATCCTGAGCACCTTGGCAAGGAACTTTCCCACACCCATCCTCTACCACCATTTGTTGTACCTCTACTGAGGTAGAGACATCCTCTACTCTAGGTCTGCTTACACTGAAGTGAATGGAATAACTCATATTCTGTTAGAATCACTGAAAAATTTGTGGCTGGTAGGGATCTCTGGAGAAAGCCCAACGGGCTGTTACTGTCATCCAGGACAACTAACCTCTTTCTCAGGCAATCTGCTCCACTGTTTTGCTACCATTACTCCTCAAGAATCCTTCCCACTAAAGCTCATGCCTTGCTTTATCCCCTACAAACACGCAGGACAAATCTTTCCTTTCATCTGTGCAACAGTCTACCACAAAGTCTCGTTTTTTCATCCTTTTTTTTTTTTTTTTTTTTTTTTTTTTTTTTTTTTTTTTAGGGCTAAGAAACCCCAGTTATTTTGCCCTTCCTTCAGAGGTCCTGTTTCCTCCTGCCCTTCTCCTAGTCGCTCCATGAAGTCTTCCTATTTTTCCTGTGTTATTCTGGAATTCTTCATGTACAGGCACCCCAAGAAACAATGCTTTGGTCATCTGAAAGCCAATTCTCCAACAACATAAGCTATACTTTCCTGAATACATGGGAGCAGGATCCAGATGCTGCAGGTATCCCATATCTCACCTGATGGAAGAATAAGCCCAATGTGGGTGAAGAGGGTGAGGGGAGGATATGGGTCCCAAGCAGTCCAAGAAACCAGGTGCATGCAGTCATGTTTGGCTGCTATTTGCTTGACTGTGACAGAGCAAGTGGCATTTTGGCAGCTGCAGGAGGCAGTTGGCAGGAGACAGGGCATCCTGGGTTGCTCCTGGCATGGCAGCTCCATACACATCCCGTTAGTGCCTCTCAGCATTGTAGTTTGGAATAGGGGAGGATACATATTCAGCACTCAGGAGCTGGGATGAAACCAAAGGAGATTCAGTCAATCCACAGCGAGGACCTTGCGTTTCAGTAGTACCCACACGTGGCATGCTATTAAAAATAACTGCTTAGCAGCAGTTATTTTGACTCCATCCAGGAAAAAAAAATGAAAATATCATGTGGTAAAATTCAAATGTAGTGTTGAATGTGGACAAGCGAAAGAATGTTGAGACCAACAACAAAAAACTCACCAACTTCGAAAAGGCTAGGAGCTGCCTCTTTATTTTAGTACGGATACACCCATGCGATGAATGCCGTGAGATTTTATAATCATGGATGCTGTGACTGAAAGGACCTGTCAGGTCACTCCGTCTGTTCTCCCAAATAATAAATAATTTGTTCCTTAGTGATATCAGAAAGGAATTACAGCTCATACCGAATTCAATTATCTGCCTAAAAAGGCAACGAGAATCTGAGGACTTGCAAGCAACCTTTATCATCTTATTTATTTCCAGGTGATTTCCTGAAAGTAGTCACAGCTTGATGCTTTTGTGAGGTCCCATAACTCCCTTCTCAGAGAAGATGTATTTAAAGTAATCATCCATTTATGCCATTTATACCTGGCAGATAACTGAACACTAAGCACCATTTTAGATTTGTCTGATGTAAAAAAATTTGAAAGAGATTTCCATGAAAATAGGATTTAAATGATATTTTGGGGAAAACACTCTGCTTATACTGTTTCTTTAATTTAGGAGCTAAATTGCTACTAATGGGCAATGGAAGAGCCTCACGTGGGGCTTCCGTGCGCCGTATCCTCCTTTAACCATGGTGGTGGGGTCAGTTAAGAAGTTTCTCTTTGCTCCAAGGTACTTGCAGTGCCGTGGAAATCAATGGAATTACAGCAGCACAAATGGGAGAAATGCAGTTGTGAATCAGACCCTGAGCTAGCAGCCTATTTTAAGTCATGTTCAAACTGTGTTAATTGGCAAAAGATAAAACAGCCCCACTGTTTGTTTTGCTGCTGTAAGGAGTTTGTGTTGAAAACCATGACTAAATAATAATTAACAGGCTTCAAGTAATCAATCAATAGCATTTCATGAAATTAAGTTGTAAACTAGAATCTTGGACTCAGCTTTAAAGTTCGATGTTTTGGGCTTTTTTGTTTTTGTTTCTGTTTGTTTGGGTGTTTTGGGGGGGGCTTTTTTTTTTTTTTTTTTTTTTTTTTTTAAGACAGCAATGATGCAAAGCTGAAACTAAATCCAGGCTTGCACTTGATTAGCAATTCCTTATTGTGGTTTTACAATGTTAAATTTGTACAAACAGATTAAGTGTGTTTTTTAAGCTGTTCCTAAATAGCCTGGGAACTAAGAATTAAGTGCAGATTCTGCCCAGCCCCTCAAAAACCAACACACCCTTCTCCAAGCCCAACACCTGCTGTTAAAAATACATCACACAATGGCTCTGATCTTATATACCAGCAGATGTGAAGATGCCCAGAGGTCTCTCAGATGTTTGTGTTCCTGGGTCACGTGAGGGCACCAGGAAAGGGAGGGAAATTATGCTGGAATTCCAAAGGTCACCGCTGGACAAAAATAGTGAAAATTGCACACATGTTGGGAAAAACAAAGGTTCACAAAACTGGAAATTCGCCCAGGAAGACTTACTGAGGGCAATGTTTCATCCCTGAATTAAGAAGAAAAAGAAAGGGGAATACAGTGTGAAGAAATGGAAAAGAATGTCACCGGGAGAAAGAAAGGGCTCTTAGGATCAGCCTCTAGCCTCAAGCTGAAAATAATTAACAAGTTACAGCCAAAAAAAAAAAAAAAAAAAAGGAAAAGCTTTCCTCTCTTGCAAGACTTCCCTGGGTGAGCTCTTAAATATTCCTACCTGCACCTAGATGGTAAATTTTCAGGTTACGATGAAAAACTACACTTTTTGTTTCCAGCACGCCTGACTGGCCTGAATTTGCTTTCTCTGTGCATTTTTAGCTAGGGGAAGGGCCTAGAATTTGGCCCCACAATTTTACTGGTGTAGTCACCCACGTGATAAATCTGACTGATTTTAGGGAGATTATTCACACCGGCAAGGCATCATTTAAACCAGAAAATGCGTGGCAGCTCATCCCCCAGTATTAGCCCTGTGTGGATCGGCATGCTTTTCCTCACACCAAGACAGGTCTCACACAGTCCCTGCTGGAGGAATGGGTGCTTGAAATGCTCTGGTACACATGTGGAGGGGGTGAAAGCCCCGGCCACGCACACACAACACATGGCAGTGTTAACAGCGCTCAGGGCTTCTCAAAATAATCAACCAAGCAGCAGTGACACAGCAAAATACATCATAATCACATCAATTATGCAATCACTATTTTGTGAAAACAAGCCTCTGGGATTTCTTTTTAAGTAATCAAAGAAATATCAGACAGGAAAACAACGAACCTTTCTATTACAAATGAGCAAGTCTCCACTGAGGAAGAAAAAAATAAAAGGGACTGGAAACTGGCCCCAGACGTGCCACAAAAACACTGAGCTCTGCCTGCAAGGAGATGACACCAGGCCCTGGCATTCAGCCCTGAGAGAGGACAGAGATGCTCAGTGCCAGCTCTTCTGTGCCCGCTGCCCACCCATGGTCCCGAGGAGGTGGGGAGTGGTGGCAGTGCCACCAGCGAGTGGGGCCTTGCCAAAACCCTATTTTGCCACAACCCCTTGAAAAATGTGTGCAGTGCTACATGCACAGAGGCCTTGGAGGATGCCTCAACCTTCTTTCTCCCCGCCAAACTCCTGTGAGTGCTCCTTCCCGAGCTGCTCTGCACCAGGGGTGTGCAGGCCTCGGGGCTGGGTTACAGCTGTTGTGACCGCAGCCTGCATTTGGCAGCAGAGCTTTGGAAGGAACTATAAAGAAACATTTTGCCCTGCAGCTAAAAATCCTGATAAAATCTGCAAGCATGTGAATGGCAAAGGGGGAAAAAAGGGTCAATTCAGTCCTCTCCCTTCCTCTTGAATTTTCAGATGCCCCTGGCCACTCGCTGGGGCAATCAGGCATCACTGCTTGTCCTCTATGCCTCTTTGTCGTAAGACTGACTATGCTGGGGTGCAGTCCCTGTGCTGTGGCAGCACCCAGGGCTTCCACACAACAGATACAGTGCTATACAGTACAGACTAAAACGTACACAGTGTGTGGGCCTGTGTCCCCATAGTGGTGTGAGGGGCAATGGCAGGGAAACCCAGAGCAATGGAAACATGCCCTTGGTGCTGCAACAAGCTCTCTTCTTGGCCCACCAGCAGCTCGCCCAGGTCTGCTGCTTTGGTGAGGGCAGAAGAAATTTTCTCATTTATTATTTGGCCCCTGCTCAGGCCATGTCACAACGTTTCAAAAGCCCCTGCCAGCCTTTGCAGGAAGAGGGAGCGATGTTGGCTAGGGCTGGGTACAGGGGCTGTGGGCCAGTGCGTGCTGAGGTAACCAGGCCCCTTGGGGCAAGGATCCAGCAGCAGCGGGTAGCGGGGCCCTGCCTTGCTGACATCAAGCGTGAATAATTGGGCTTTCATGTGGCTGAAAGGTGGGAGGGCGAACGCGGCAGCCCAACACCTTCCTGCCCGGGGCCAGGGCACGGGCAGCTGCCGGCTCCCACCCCTTCCCTCCAGCCCTCCTTTCAACCTGGGGCCGGGAGGCTGGCCTTCCCCACCCCTCGCAGAATGCTTTGAGCTCCAAGGAGCTCATAAATGCACGCCCCCAATGCTTCTGGGGTGTCCCTGCCTCCACCTGGCCTCTGCTGTGTTGGGGTCCCCATGCTGGCCAGGCCACCAAGAGCACAGGTCATGAGGGGGACATTTTCCTCAGGCCCCACCAAGGGGTGACCAGAAAGGATTGAGTATTTCATCAAAGGTTGGTGCTTAAACACCTTGGATGCACCTGAACAGCCAAGCCCCAGATTCTGTAGGAAATCCCTACAGAGCTATGGTTTCTTTGGTGGTACGGGACATTTCCCTCTTACATCCCCTATCACAGCCACCTGCAGCACCCCTGCTTGCTGCTGTACCCTCTGGGATGCTGCTGTCTGTGCTCAGCAGGAGAAGTCCTTCATGGTAATTTTAAAATTAGACACACGAGATGATCCCGGTTTTAAAAATATTTTTAAAAGTTGTATATTTCCTTAGCTCAAATTATGTAATGATGTGGTGGAAACTTCTTAAATCAGCTTTGCCACTGGAGGAAACTTCTCCATGCATCTGCCCTTCAATGTTAGTGAAAAACGTACAAGCTAGGACTTTGCCAGGCTTCATAATAAATGTCCCACATGAAGAGCCTTCCAATGCAGTAGTGAAGGAGAGACTTAACACACCCCCATTCCAGAAGAAGAAATCACTGTACATCAGAGAAGCTGCTCTCTCTTCCTCTCCTTCCAGCCTGGCTGTTTTTATTCCTTACTTTCTGGTTCTCTCCCTTCATTCTCTTCCAACTTGTGTGCAATTACTGTTGCCAAGGTTGCTTATCTCACTTCTGTGTAACCAAACTGTACAGATCTGGCTCTACAGATTCTAGTGCATTACAAGGCTAGCCAGAGGCAGGCAAACCAATACACAGAAAGGCATTTATCTCAGGGTTGGATCTTTTCTTTACACTTCCTTACAAATCTAATTACAGAATTGCTCTGCAGCAAAGCATTTTCAACCTGCCTGCACTTTCCCAACTCTGAAGGATGATCTCAGGGGACGTATGAAGAAACGAGTTACCACGTTGATTTTTCTTGTGTTTGAGTTTCAGGACTTTTCAGCCTTGCTGTGCAGTGAAGGTGGAAGAAATTGCCCAGTAATTCTCTTTAGACTGTCTTTAAATATGCCCTGAGCTCATATAGCTTGATTCCTAAGGGGGAGGATGCTGTCGCTGGGTGCTGAGCATAGACCATTGGCATGGACTCCAATGGAAGGCTTTGGACACTCAGCCTTATGCAGGATTGATGCTCAGGAAACAAGATCGATACGACACATACAATACACCCAAATCCTATATAAAATAGAAATTAACACATATAAGGGAATCTTGCTATCCTAAAAATTCAATGTAAAAAAAAAAAAAGATCAAAATGGCAAACCAAACCAACCTTTGACTAGTAGCCACTAGCAATTCATAATTTTTGAATTATGGTTTTGAAGCAGAAAAAAAAAAAAAAAAAAAAAAAGAAGAAGGCTAATTTGACAGAGCAGAGGAGATATGAGACAATGTATTGTACACAGCACACCATGTGAAGACCAGCTAATGAATTCAGATACCTTGAAAGGAAAGGAATAGGTGCATTATATACAGATGATTCTCATTGTCTTTTAATTTATTCTAATTCTGTCTATGTACAGTTATATTTCTCCAGTTTAAGTTCATAATAACTCTAAGGAAACCAACAGTGTGCTAAGGTAGAGATACTAAAAGAACTGGACCTACATTTAATAGTCAGTATTTAGTGCTCTGAAATACCTAAATATGCAAAGAAGCAGTGGAAGAAATTATAATAAGCTTGAGGGAATCAGCCTTGAATTGGACTTACAGCTTTTAATTACTGGGAATTCTCTTCTGCCTTCCATGATACTAGAAGTGAAACAAATATGTCCTGAAAAGTTTTGGAGCTTGGATACTCCTAAGGTAAGAACTTCCTCCAAACCCGATGCACACCTGAAGAGGAAAGGTGAAGAACTAGTAAGGCTGTGGATTGAGACTCAGAAGGTCTAAGGGAAATCTTAGCTCTGTTCCAAACTTCCTCGCACTCCTTTAACTCCTTTAACTCTTCTTCACTTCTACATCAGTAACAGTCTGGACTACAACTCTACAACTTTTTTTTTTTTTAATTATCATTATTATTATTATTTTTTTTGTAAGCAAACCTCTTCATATCAACTAAGCACCAAATGCTATCAACTGGGGCAGTCGGGCACCAGTGCAAAGACACTTCAGATTATACACACATGTACTATGTATAAATAAAATGCAAACATAGATGTACAGAATGGGAGATGCAGACACTGGGGCTTAGCTTCTACAGCACTCCCAGCACAGCACATGTTCAGTCACACTACACAATACACTCCAGCCACCCCTTCCCTCTGACTCAGACTGAAAAATCCCTGAAAAAGAAGGTTTTACGCTCACTGTTTAATTAAAATAGTGCTAATATTTTAATTTTAAATGTAAAGGCACAGGATAGAGTCATAACGAACACCTTGCAAACAGGAAAAAAAAAAGAGGAAAAAGTGCATCATATTCTGCTTTTTTTTTTTTTTCTTTTTCTTTTTTTTTTTGTGTGGTCTTTTTAGAAAAGAAAAGGGCACGAGAGGGAGAAAGAAAGGTCCTAGTTGAATAAATGTAAATGTATGAATGAGACACTTCTAAGCATACCCAGGTGTCTTGCCAGCTCAATGCATAGAGGTCACAGAGAAATAGAATGTCTAATCATTGAAATAAACACAGCTGTGCATACTTACATTTTCCATACCTATTTTGCTAGTGGGGAAAAAAATAATCACTCCTCAGAAGATCTTTTCCAGCCACTTCTAGCTTCTTTATTTTTTATCCAAATTTTTGCTTAAGATGTGTGTGAGAGTTAGGGCTTTCTTTCTTCTTTCTTTCTTTCTTTCTCTTTCTTTCTTTCTTTCTTTCTTTCTTTCTTTCTTTCTTTCTTTCTTTCTTTCTTTCTTTCTTTCTTTCTTTCTTTCTTTCTTTCAATCTTTCTAAAAATGAAGATAAAAATTAAGCTCCACACTCTAATTCCTTGTTCTTTTTTAGATGGTTTCTGTCATTTGGGATGTTACTTTGCCTTCCAAACATTTTTGGTATCAAATTGTGTGGAAGTGTATGAAGACAACTTTTTTCCCATGTGGAATTTCATACTTGTGAAATTTTAAGGTAAGGAAGAAGGAGACAAAAAGGATTTTTGGACTGCAATTACAAAGCTGGAAGACTTTGTCTGGATAAATCTAATGGGGAAAAAAGAACAAAAATTATTTTGCTCAAAGTGAGGTACACAAAATTCAGCGGGAACCACCGAGAATAATCACATTTTTTAAATTTCCACAGACTTTAGAAGAATATTTGAAAACAAAGATAACAAAACAAATATTTGAAAAAATATTCAAATTCAAATAATTTGAATTCATCATGCATATTTTGAATAGATACATTGTTTCAACATTTTATACACTTAAATTCAAATCAAGGAATTTGACATAAAAAAAAAAAAAAGGAAGAAGAAAGAAAGTGATGCCTTTGGATATCAGCTGGTCAAATAACAAATGTTAACTCTCCTGAAAAACCTTACCACACTTATATCTACTTTCAAAGAATTTATTGTCACAGCATTTTGTAAAGAATCTATACAGAGTAATAGTTTTCCTTGCAAAATTAAGTTGAATAACTGAAACTACTTATGGCTTGTGGCTAGAAAGCTGCTTTTAACAAATGCTTTGAAAACAAGGGGCTCAGGCACCAATTATTGCTGCAAAGTGCATGCAAAGTATGCATGCATAAAACTTGTAGATACTGGCCTGCTACTGGGAATTACAGCAACTGCTGTCTGTTAACTACCTTTGCATCAGCATTTCCATAAGAAATATACATTTTTACTCTGTTTGCTTTGTTTTCATAATGGCCAAAAACATTGCTCCAAGCTTTAATTCATAGTACAGAGGAACATTGGTCTGTTGCTTTATTAAAGTAATCTTGATTCTGATACAACTCAAAAATTATATGAAATGAGTTTTTAGCATCATTTTAAGAATGTGACACGTCTGTTACTTTGGAGATAGAGCGGTGAGTGACTGTATTTACTGGGACTGAAGCCCCCCAGTTTTCAGCCTCCCTCCACAGCTGCTTTGTCTGCAGCAACCATCCTCCAGGAGACTGATCCCACCCAGCATAGAAGCCATCACCCTTTGCCTCATCCAAGGCATCCGTCCCCACGCAGGCTCAGCCCCCCTTGGAGCTGGATCTGGATGGCAGAGTTCACCTCTTTGGAGGCAGAACACATTAATCAGGGCAGTGGCATTAGGTGGGGAGAATTTTGTTGGTGTGGTTTTCCGTCCTTGTGTGTACCCTTAGCGCTCCTTCCCGAGGCGTGCAGGCCAGCAGCAGGGATGGGTCTGACACAAGAGACCTCGCCAGAAACCCAAACAGAACTTCATTAATACACCACATTCTTTTTCTTTTTGTTTTCTTTTTCTTTTCCCTGGGAAAAGTAGAAACGAGAGGAAAAGAGACAAAGAGAGATCATTATGGCTAATTCTCTTTTAAATATCCAGGCCAATTCAGATAATGTTATAGCAAGGGCCATATTGAAACAATTTTTAAATAACCTTTCCCGCCTGCTTCTGCACAACCTTATCACTGTTTTTCCTACATAGGGAAACAAAACTCACACCAAGGCTTCAAGCGGTGCACAGGGCTTGCAATGTGCTCCAACAGCAGCTCCCTTGAACACACTCTGCAAGTGAAGGGCTCTGCTTCACCTTTTAAGGTACAGCTTCATAGCTGTGTGCTACATGGTTTTTATAAAACATTTTTAAAAACCACACTGCTGGCAAAAAACCACATGAAGTGAAATCATCTCTTTAAAATGTATTTTTAAACAGTTTTTAAACAGTTCCCTCACACAGTGGAGCCCATTGAGTATACAAATAGCCAGCTGTAAATAACTGGGGGACGCAGAGCTGCAGAGCAGATCAAATACCCAAAGGCAGGGATATTCAAAGCCAAGGTTTCATTAGCTACATTTTAAAACCTAGGGCAGTTGGAAAGAACCAGAACCAACTTTGCGATTTCAGTGGCCCAATGCAGCTGTTGACTTCTGGAAGTCTCCTTCAAATCTGCTCCATAGTGAGAACATCTCCAAATCCTTCTCTGTAGTAGAAACAGGAACATGAGATGGGTGCTGAGCCTCTTCGGTGATGGAGGCTGTGGAGAGAGCTCAGGAGAGTAGCAAGAGTGAGACGTTTGTGTAACTTGCCATCTGAGAAAAGCCTAAGGGAATGGGGAAGTTCAGCCTGGTGAAGAGCTGAGGGCAGCTATAAAATCTCTCTAAAGATACAGAAAGGAAGGCAGGGACCAATTAATTTCATAAATCTACAGGGCCAGAAGAACAAGTAACAGTGTTTGAGTTACAAAAGCGCTACAATAATAAAAATGCTGCAAAACATGCTCCTTTACAAGGAGTAAGAAGAGAAAGTGTTGTCAGGGAACTGGACCAAAATAAAAAGGCGTTGATTTATTTCTGGATCTGCTGTAGATTTCCATTCTGTCTTTAGCTTTTTAATCAGTGAAGCAGGTTCCAGGAGGATCAATGAATTGCTGTTGATGCAGGGCCCTAGTATGCAAGTTATAGTAGAAACAGTGATTGAATTTATATCATATTAATTTTGCTCCCATGTAGCTGCAAATGCATCAGGGTACATGAAAGGAAGATAATCGACAAAAAAAAAAAAAAAAAAAAAAAAGTATTTTATTTACAGTACAGGCCTTATAAAAAGTGAGTCACCTGATGAACCATAGCTTTTGTATAGCCTGTTCACAAGTCATTCCTAGAAAGACAGCATCATTTGGGATTATTAGGTAATTTTGGGGTTTCTGAATTAGCAGCCAAAAGAACAAATGTTTAAGAAAAAGTTTAAATGAGAATTTAAAATGCTTTGATTCTTGTATATGAAAGAAGAAATATTTTGCTTTGCTCGGTATGAAATGTTCCTTTGGGGAATTTGTAAGAGAAGTATATTAAGCAGTAGACTGAAGTCCCAGGGAGGGAGATGGAGGCAATTTTTGTTGTCCCTTAGCTCTGACTCTGGAGAAAACGGGGGTTCAATTGTCCTCTATCCAGAAGCCATAGCTGGGAAACTATGGCCAGGATACAGCATCACAAGGCAAACGAAACTTTCAAGTTCTCTCTGCTGCCTTTTATGCTTATATTTATTTTTTTCAAATGAGTTGAGATGTTCTACCTTTGGAGTTGGTGTTCTCCCACCAGCATCAGGACACATGTCCACCTTCTGGCTAAGGTGTCATGATGTGTCAGCGTCCCATGCAAAGAGTAGTGTCAGCAGAAAGAGCTGCTGGAGACTCCCTCCTAGAAACAAAAAGGAACTGTGTCAGAGCCATGCCAAGGACAGGCATGTCATAACCCTCTCAGGCAGTTATGGAAATTTAGCTTGGGCTCAATTCAGCCTGTAATTTTACTGAAATTATTCAATGAACTGGAATATCCAGCTGGCATTAGCTGGTAGTATCAGCGTAGCCAGAGTCAGGGATGCTAATTTTTCTATCCAACAACCAAAAACCTGCAAAAGAAAGGAATAGCACAGTTTGTTATCATTACAGAAGGTTACATATCCAACTTGGAGAAAAGGCTACAGAAGAGAAATAGGACTTCTTCTGAAGAGGGTAATAAACCCTTGGATCAGCTTGGATAGGAACGTGGTAGAGCTTCAGTCACTTGCAGCCTTTAAGTCACGATTGTCTGTTTTTCTGAAATACAGGCTGTGAATTTAAGGGCCCAATGCCCATATTATTAAGTAAGGTTTGATAACTTTGTGGGTCAGAGTATATACCAGCTGTGTTCAATTAGTGCCTTTATGTCCCCAGTAGCAGATGAAATGAAAGTCAAGAATGGGACAGCGACAGTGACTGGCCTTACTCTTAGCATTGCGTTTGCAGTGTTAGATGGGTCACGTTGAAGGCTGTGCATGCACAGGGATCCACTGGAAAAGCCAGTTCTGGTTTCATTTATACACTGAATTCATTGAAGGCAAGTCTATGTGTGATTGCTCACTTTATATTTACTCCCAGAGCTCTCACTTCTGGTTTATCTTAAGTGACTTTGAACAAGTTTGAGCTCCTTTGAAACCGAGCACGCGGAGATAAGAACATCCATGCACAGACTTACCCTTCAATTATGATCTGAATTAAAACCTCACTTGTTCCACTTCCAGGCTGAAAGCAAACCAAATCACTGAGGCACCGTACAACCCAGAACGGCGTACAACTTAATTGCTAATCACCGCTGACAGCTGGCTGGCTTGGTAGGCCAGCGACACGACGTACGGCCTGTCAACAAGAAGTGAGTCAGCAATATACAAAGATAAGGATCCTGGGACTTCAGCTGATTCCAGCCAGCCTGTGGGGATGGCAGGAAGAAGAATTTTGAACCCTCTGATGTCTTAGGGAGCTGGTTCCAGCCAGGCCCAGTGGAAAAGGAGCAGAGGCCAATTGTTCCACGTTGTGGCCCAGCCCGAGGTGGCTATTACGAAATGCCATTCTCTGTTGCGCAGCTGGTGTTTGAGAGCATTGCTGATCCTGAGTGTACTGGTATGGTCTGGCTAGGTCGGAGTGCCCTGCAATCACTTGATCCTGTTTCGTGGCCAGTTTGCACTGCCAGTCTCATGTGTGGCAGAGGCTGTCCTTGCCACTTCTCCTGGTGGTAGCCAGAAGGGATCTGCTGTCCCCAAACCAGAGAGACTCAGCAGAAAAGTTGGTTTTGCACGCACGAGCCTGACTCATCTTCCACGTACTGAGGAAATGGTTTTGTCCAGGAAATAGCCTATACCATCAAGGTCTTTTCAGAAATAATGCTGTCCTCAGTGTTGTTCCTAGAAAACCATTCATGCACAAGCACTGAACCAAGGTGGGTTAATCTCCGAGAAACTGAGGTTGCAGCGTTGCACAGAGTTTGCTGGGCCTGGAACACACATATTGGGAATGGGTGGCAGGTGAAGAGGTGGTACCCCAAGATGGGGGCTGCACCAGGGAACATCCTTCAGCAACAGGCCTGAGGCCCTGGCAGATGCCAAGGAGGGGTCAGTCCAGCTCCAAGCACAGGAAAATCTTTCCACCCTTCACCCTCACCACTGCCTGTCCAAGAGGTCCCTTGGCTGGAGTGGAGGAGCGGAGGAGCAGAGGACAGACAGCTTGTTCTCTATCACCCCAGCATCTCCCAGGCATAGTGGGCACTGAGCCCTGTTCAATCCAGAGAGTTGCATTTCCTCCCCGGTGAAGGGAAAACACAAAATAAAGGAGCTTTCTCCGAGGAAAAGAAGTGATCAATGAAACTGTTGCTTCTGTGTTGCAGCTGCTCGATCTTGTGGGATATCGATGAGCAGCCCTTTGTGGGTTGGTACAAAGAACCAGCGCTGTCATGTTACCAAGATAAAATTATTCAGGTGTGAATTTCCCATTCCTTTAAGACATCAAAAAAACAAAACAACAACAAAAAAATACCAAAAGACACATTGACAGCAACCTCTGAGCACATCCTATTCTTCTTTCCTCCTCAGAACCATGGTAGAAAAACAGTTTATTGATCTCTGCTAAGAAATCAAATGTTGTTATAACTCCAAAGGGTGTCCAGTTACAGAGAAAATCGGTGGTAATCGGAAGCTTCGCGCAGACCTCATCTGACCCTGCTCATTCCGGAACAGAAAACTGTTTTTGTCTAACTCCGAAAGAAACCAGACAAGCCTTGCAAGGTTACTTATAATCCTGACACCACTCTCAGAATTGCCATATGCTGGGAACATGCCTTCTTGCCTATCTACAGTATGTATCTGAAGGACTTTGTTACAGCCCTGATATTTGGCATATCTTAAGCCTATTTGGAACATCAACACCATCAATCACTTGGTATGGGGCCGAGCAGCTGGATGAACCTTGGCTATCATGCGAAGGCTATTTGTCATCTGGGCAAGTCTGTTTGGCATACAATGCTCCAGTCCCAGAACAATTTTCCCTCTCCAAAAATATTCTCTTTGATTCAGGAAACACGTGATTAATAATGAACAAGGGCTTAAAGATGGAGGTCAAGGCTGAAGTCTTAACCAAACAAGTGCATTGCTTGCTAATGTTTGCCTCAGCCTTCAAATATTCCCTTGAAGAGCACCCTCAGTGGAGAAATCCTAGACTGTTCTCAAATAACACAAAATCCAAGAGTCCTGAGTGGCTGTGGCCGCAACAGAGGTTTTCTTCAGCTGTGACGATGTTGTTCTTACAAATCAGCAGCTAGACAAGACATCTGTAATAGCAACCTACATCTAGGATGAACCGTGCCCACATTAAATTCCCGTTCTCTCTAACACAAGTGATACTTGGCACATCTGACATTTAGGCAATTAGCCCTCTCTTTAAAATAAGAAATATTAGCTAAAGTATCTTAACCATCTGTGTGAGCCAAAATAAGAGCAGGGGAGTTTACATAAACAGTCTTAGCATGCTTAACAAGCGTGTAGCTAATGATTTATTTTTTTAAGCCTCAACAATAGAGGCTACTGGATATAAGCAAGTACTTCGTCACTCGTGTCTTTGTGCTGCTAATGAAAGACTAGTAATTAGTGGGTGACTAAACTTCAAAAGTACATGTTACTTCAATACTCTGGGTTGTAAAAGACAGATTCTCCCCAGCCATCTGCAGAGCCAGAAGGAAAAGGGAGGAGAAAAATATTTTGAAAGTTTGCCTTATCAATTAGGGTATTTTGTTCATAGCTGCAGCCCCACTTCTTAGCCTCTCTTCATCGCTTATCTTTCCCCATCTACTCTGTGTTTGCCAGTTGTCTAATCTTGTTTAGGATGTAAATAGACAGGGAAGTTGTGCGGCGCTGCACTTTTATAAACAGATCCCAACAGAAGGCAGCGCAATCTAGCATCTGACTTGCTGTGGGGCTTGCCGGGTAGGGAACACATGCCGTGCTTCTGCTTACAGGGACAACCCCGCTAAGCAATGACAATGCATGGAAAACCCAAATTTGTTAGTGCTCATTGTTACTAAAGCAGGGTGAGTGACCTTGTCATATTTAACAGCGCTGAGCAGACACAGTGGTGTAGATCCTGAGGGCAAAAAAAAAAAAAAAAAAAAGAAAAAAAGAATTTCCACCAGTGATGTAATAACATACCCAGATAATTAACCCCTTTCCCGCTTCCAACGGCTCAAATAACTGCATAGCCCAGCTGGCAAACTCACAATGCTCTGCACCCATGCAGTCAGCATTTGTATAAACAAAACCCCAAACAAAATCAGAAACAGTCTGTCTCATCCCCAGACAAGTGCAGCATTCGGAGGGCAGCATGGCTCCAGCCCTGCCGTGGACGTGCTACCCCCATCTCCCAGCAGGCACAGGAGGTACAAGTGATGGCAAGAAGCAACCCAAGGGTATGGAAAAAGATGCACGTCTTAGCTGCTTTTCCAGTGGAGCTGAAAGCTCTAGGGACTGAGGAGTGAAATACCTTGTTTACCGCTAAATTCCTGATTCATGTAACTAAGCAACACAGCACTACGGCTCCAGAAAATGGAAGCAAAGTTAGTTTTTTAACAATGCCACATTACCTTTGTACATCTTGTTCCAACTCTCCCTCAGGGTCTTACATGAATGAATCAGAAAATTGCTCCCTTATGCGAGGCTTGTGTCTGCACCTGCATTAAATTCATGTCAGAGAGGGGTGGAGGAGGCGATGCTGGGCGCACCAATGGGATGGTACATCCGGATCGCAGCGCTCGCTCTGCTCAACACGACAATTGCCTTTAATAGCTTTTTGAGGGAAGACAAGAAATGAGCCTTGCACCAGTGGTGGTCCCTTCAGATTAAAAAAAAAAAAAAAAAAAAAAAAAAAAAAAAACAATTTGGGGGCTTGTTAGACTTAGTGCCTGTCTCCCATATGGCTGGTCATCCTCCTGCAAACAGTCAGAGATACAGTGTCCATGTAAATGGGAATTAATTGCTGACACTTAGAGCATTAAAAAAAAAAAAATAAAAGTACTTTCTTTGCACCAGACTAATATTTTCGATGGTAGAAAACTGGAGTTTCAAACGGTCGAGTTTGGGGCCTGCGGGTGTCTCGGAGACGGATTCCTGGACCGATGCCCACAGCCCTGGTCTGGCACGGAGCCAGACATGGAGCTGAAAGGAAAGGGCCTGTTTTCTGGTTCTGGTGCTGGAGGCTGCTTCCACCACTCTGGCACAGGCAGATCAGAAATTGGGCTCAGCCTTGAACCCAAGCATTGGAATAAACCTAATCTGAAGCTTCGGCCCGCTTCACATCGTTCCCGGTGGTTAATTCCAGCTGTTCAACTTCTCCCCCCATCCCCGAGCCAGGGAGGGTTTTGTTGACAAATTTGCCATGCATTTCAAGGAAAGCAGGATCTGGCCAAGGCTTTGGGGTTATATATTTTTTTTCCACTTCAGGAAATGGAAGTGTTGGCAAAAATATTCTCCGTTGTTTAGGATAAGAGAGTGTTTGGACATATCCAGTTTTAAGCGGTCTGCTTAGTCTGATACTCTTGATATACGAGACAGCAAAGAAATATGTCTAGGAGCCTTGGAATGAGGCATCTTTTTTATAAGATGAGTGAAATACACACGAGGATGAAATATTACTTGCATATTACCACCAAAGCTGGTTAAAATTCACTCAATTGACTCCAGATGTGGGTTTCTTCAGCAATTTTAAAGTTAGCACTACTGTAACTAGGTGTGAGGCCAAGGCAAACTACTCTAGTGCTTTATAGCACTTGGAAGCTACAGTAGTCAAATCAAAATATGTTACAAGAGAATCAGTTTCTCTAAGCTTAGCAGCAGGAAGGATTTAATATACTGAATACAGCCAACCCATCTTCATTTGAAAGAACATAAAATAAATCCTTACCACATTTGTGACTTACTATTTGCATAAAGGACCCGGTTCATGAAGCAGATCACTGGCATTACTCATGCAAGCAGGGCCATGCAGCTCCACAATACTTTTCATTTATTTTATTTCCATGAGGTTACAACTGCAGTCAAGGTAAGCATGCATCTCCATGCTCTGCTAACGCAGGTCAGTCATCTGAATATTGTAAGCTACTTTTCAATATTTATTTAGTGTGCAATGGAAGATATAATTTCTACTTTTGTACTCTTTTCCTCTGCATGCTTATTTGCCTTGCAATTGGGAAGTCTGTGTAAAAGCTTCACAGGGGAATCCACTGCAGTACTCACCAGCAGAAAGTTTTACTCGTCCGATATTGAGTGGCACAGGATATCTTAACAATGCCTTTTAGTATCTTATCTGTGAACTAACCACCTATGTTTACACTGGCACAGAACATTTCAGTTACTGTCTTCAGCTCTCCTCCCCTGTCAGGCACAGCCAGGACACCCGTCCTCTGCCCTGCTCAGCGAGGAGAGGATCTCCATGGTAAGAGATATTCAAACACGCCAAAACATAAAATGATTACATTTCCCCAGCAGCTCCAACCTTTTCTGCTTTTTCCATTGCAAACCTGCTAAGATCTTGGTATTAAGGCTCCAGGTTTAAGAGCAAGGAGTTTGCCACCTTTATTGAACTTAACTTGAGTTGATGTTCTTCTTTATTCATTTCAAAATAGAGGGGCCCTTGGAAACATGACCCAAGTGCACCCTAGAAAAATAAAATAGAGAAACTGTAAGCCAAAATGATTTATTTTAAAGTTAGGGCATTGCTCTGTGTAAACCAGACCCCTGACTTCTGAACATTTAAAGCTGGTGATATTGCAGCCATGCTATACTGGAGTGACAGACATGCTGCACTTCCACCATGGAAAATACTTTTCCCGTCTGTAAAGGAAGAAGTAAGATTTGCCACAAAATTGCACAGCAACCTAAGTGTTTAAGACTTTCTCTAAACCACTCAAAAACAGCTCCTTTCTGCATGATGTTTCCAGTGTGGGCATATTGCAAGAGGATAATTTTAATATACAATTTAAGGTGGTCAGGTAAGTCTCTTTTAATATATTTCATATAGTAAAGGTTTAGAAAGAAAACCTGAGGTCATCTAGGGGTTTTGATTGACATTCCCTTGAAACAGATTTTTCAGACAACTGTGTTAGTGTGTGTTGGTGATACAAGGATGTATCCTCAGCTGGTAAAAATCAGTGTGTAGCTCCACACATGGCAGGGGATCTTTGCCAAGTTACAAAAGATCTCATGCAAATTTTCTCTGATGATTTTAGAATACTTTAGTTCTTTGGTAAAACATCATTTAACTCAAAGTTTAGAAGAGATGTGAGCAGCAGAAAAAAGTGACAATAAACCAGATGAAAATATCTCACACTTAAGAACCCTTGGCATGCTACACAACACTATTTGATTAAGTGAAGTTGTAACACAAAGACAAGGATTAATCACACAAAGGAACAACATAATTAATTGCAAAAGCTAAGGGAGAATTTCAAGAAAGAATGCATCCTTTCATTTAGCTTACAAAAATACAATTAGTAATTATTACTGATTTCCTGGAGAAAGTCCAGAGCAGAATTAAAAATATCTTGAGTCACAAGGAAGTTCATTGGTCTGCAGGGACAGACATGCTTGGCTCCGTGAAGCTTGTATTTGTTCAGCAAACTCCTTGTTTTTAAAGTGATCCAGGCTGAGTTACACATCAGGACACCCATGACTGGGTCTGTGCCAGCACTGAGGAACTCTTATTTTTAAGTGCCTTTTACCTAGTTTAAATAAAATCAGATTTCTGCCTGAAAATTTTGTAACAGTTGCTGCTACGGGTAATATTTAAAGATCACTGTAATTCAGACAGATCATTACAAGCAATCAGAAGAAAAAAAAATAAATAAAAAAATCATCCATTTAAAAATAAATTCACTATAAAGGCATCATGAGCAGATCAATTTTACCTAAATTATTTTAGTTTGTGTGGGGAAAATTGACGCACTTGAGAGGAACAATATCCTTTAAAAGTTTATCCGCCTGGGATCATCTGCTCCTGCCCGTTTGTTCCAGCCTGCAGACCAACACTTCGATCACAGGCGTATGATCAAAGCGTGCAGCTGAGGGCCCCATTAGGGGTCCCATGTGGGGCTCACAGCTCCCACACAGCATTGCTGCCTTCTCAGCCTCTTCTTCTTTTTTTTTAAACTCCCACAAAAGCACTGAGCTCTGTATTTTCTGCACTTGCTTGCAGCCTTCGCTTGCACAGGGTCTGCTTGGTAGCCCCTAGGTTTGGTGGAAAGTTCCCAGTTTACTTCAACAGGAGTCAAAACAGACCACAGGGAATTGTGCTTCCTCAGCCTGACAGCAAAATGCCTGGCCTCACATCTCAGATTCGTGTAAAATGCTCGTGATAGAGAGTTGTAGCGTATGGAAATTAGTGTAGAAAAATCAGCAGAAAAATCTGAGAGCCTGGTCAGGAGCTTTTCAAGGGCAAGGCATATGCCTGCAGTACCGCACTGGTGCCTGTGGATACAGACTCAGTATACAGGCAGATAGCCCGGGTAAGCAGTGAAATGTGCCTACTTGCCCTGACTTAAGCCAAGCTGCCTACGCAAGTTAATTTCCAGGCTTCCTTTATACGCTGTCTGCCTTCAAAGGCATCTCCAGGCAATTCTGTTTCCAGTGCAACAGTCCTGTTATGTTATCCTCTTGAGTATGAACACAAACTGCAGCACAGGAGGTTCCCTCTGAAGGCCAGGAACACTTCACTGTGCAGGTGACCAAACACTGGCACAGGTTGTGTGTGGGGTGTCCTCCTTGGAGATCTTCAGTATCTGCCTGGACGTGGGCCTGGGCACCCTGCTCTGGGTGGCCTTGCTGGAGCAGGGGTGGGACCAGGTGGCCTCCAGAGGGCCCTGCCAACCTCAGCCATTCTGTGGTGCTGTGACTATTTGAAAAGGGATTCGTGCCTAAATTCTCACTGAAGCTTGGCCCATTGGTTCCAAAGAGCCAGACTGTGGCCTGCAGCCTCAGCGCCTTGTGCTGCTGGCTGAGAGCTGCCCGCTGCCTGAGGGCCTTGGTGGGAGCAGGGCCAGCATGGCCAGGTGCACACCAACTCCTCCTGCACTGCCCAGCAAAGGGAGCAGGAACAAATTATTCTGGGAGACATTCCAAGGTGGAAGGAGCTTGAGCAACACTCAAGTTGTTTTAGCCTAGCTTTGGGATAAACGTGGCAGAGAATAAGCCTCAAAATCTGGCAGCCAAAAACGTCTCTATGTGCATCCATGCATCCTCCACACTTAGCTGAAACCAGCTTAGTGTTACCCAAAACGCTTCTGCTACATTATATTTCACTGTAACCAGGCATTTCATTTTGCTTGCTTTTGATGTTGCTGTTGAATACACACTTTGTACATCTTCTGTGGTGCATGACAGCACAGATAACCCATTTTATTTAAAGTTGTTAGCATTTTATTTAAAGTTCTTAGCAAATGCCCGTGTGGCACTGATGAAAATACAGGCTCTAGCTGTGAACTGCCTCAAACAGAAAACACCAGGGAGACTCCAGTGTTTACAGAGAGATGGATGAGTTACACGATCTAATAGGTCTTTTCCATCTCAGTTTTTATCATTATGATTCATGCTAATTGTTAGTGGGAAATTACTTAGTGTCAGTAATAGAGGTGACACATTCATTTCTTTGTAGTCATTGCACATACATTGCATTTGAGGTGAGAGAAAGGGTTTACTTCTCCTCTCCTTTTCCCAGATGCATGTTTGGATTTCATGCATAAATAGTCTTTCTTCCCTTAATCTGATTCACATGACAGTATGCATTTGCATAAAGCTTCTTCTTGGGAAAACCATTCAAACCTTTATCTAGAGACAGTAGACATGTCGCAGAATTATGTCCTGCTTTACAAGACAGCTTTTTTTTTCTTTTCTCCTGATGCATTATTTGTATCATATGCTAATTTATTATAATGGTTATTAAGAGCACCAGGCCTTGCCTTTCAGCTTCCCACATTTCCCCAGGCATTCCTTAACATCCCTCGCTTTTCAGCTGTGCTCGTCTTCTGTCAGGAAATAAAGAACAATTAATACACACTGCAGATAAAAATGTTCACACCATCCCACTCACTATTTGTTGTGGCTACAACTCCTGTGTGCTCTGTGCTTTCTAGGCATCCTAGCTGGATCTGCCCCAGCAGGATGTGAATGGTAACGTAACATAAAGCTGCTCATTTTCATCATACCACCTGTGGTTGGCCGGAGGGGCAGTGCTATAATTTAGCCTAAAAATCAAACTCTGCTTCAAATAAAGCTCAGATTCAGACTTGGGACTTCAAAATCTTCCAGTCTGTGCTGCAGAGCTACTTATCTGTTGTCAGGGAGGGAAGTCAGGATAGCAATTGCCCTCGCTGTATTTCTGCTGTTCAGCAAACTCCTTGTTTTTAAAGTAATCTGGGCTAAAATCTCACCCCTAGTAGCTCCACTCATCTGAGCCCTAAAGAACAGGGCTATAGAACAGCCCTTATCACTTCAACATCACCCAGTTCTCTAACCAGCAAAGTAGGTTTCAAACTCCTACCTCACCTCCTTCCTGAATTTCTTGTGAAAAAGCTCCTACCGCAGACAGAGTTCACACTCCAGAGCTTTGAGTTGATGTTCTTAAGTCAACAGAGTTACAATGGGATAGGGCTAAGCTGTGACTCTACCCCTGGCTTCCACTTTGGCCCATTTCTACTTCTTGGATTCAGGGCAATATCCTTCTGAACTCTGACAAAATGTAGTGCATGGGATAACTCATTTTTGTGGCTATGTAACTGAAGAAAGAGAGATCCAGTCTTTACAACCTTAGTTTTGAAAAAGCCTGTGATTTATAATGTAGCAGCAAATCTAGATATATTTTATAGCTTTTAATAAACAGTGAAATTGTGCTGAACATTTTTATGAAACTAAGTTCCTTTAGTCCCAGTCCTGAAGTAGAGGTTTGAATGAAGCCAGTATCAATATTTTTCTCTTGATACAGTATCATGTGTTTTAGAAAGCCAAAATCTGTATAAACTTCACCTAAAATGGTACTTTTCCATGGAGTCATGATGTCTCAAGTTGATACAATATTTATCATCATCACTGAGTTATAAAGTGTCTTCTTGGGAAAGAGAGACGTAGATAGATTTTATATCAACATTAAGTCAATAGTTAGAGTAAGAATAGATTAACATCCATTCAATACAGTGCTAGAATGGTGTCAAGGGGGTTTGTGACACCATATACCACAAAAGCACAAGTCAATTAGGCTGTCCTATGGGAAGATTTCGAATTTGCAGCTCAGCTGAAGTGGCTCTCTGAACTAAAACAGTGATAAATATAGCAGTACATCACTGTGTGTATGTTTAGATACCCACATAAAATTATTTCAAGCAGTCAGAAGGATGCAGGTAAGTGCCTTCCAATGAAACAAATGAAGGCAAAATTTAAAACCCAATCATCTACATTTTAAACTCACAGCTATTTTTATATCAATTATTTCACTGAGATAATTGGTAAGAGCAATGGTTTTCTGAATGGGGCCCTAAATTTCCAAAATGTAGCAACAGTCCTCAATTATCAAGCTTGCTTAATGTGCACACAAACTAAAGAAGGTGAAGGTTAAATATTATATTTGAAATAATTCAGTAATCAGGAAATGGATCTTTTAAAAAGAGACAAAAATGATTCAGTGGGAGACAAGCGTGCTGCTGCTGCTGCTGTTCAGTGCAACCTTTGCATTCCTAATTATTCCATGTTGAGTAATATATTACAAAAAGGAGAAAGTGTTATGTACGTGCAGTATCAATCCATTTCTTAAGGAAAGGAGAAGTAAAGTAAAACAGGAAATTCACCTATTATGAGCCATCGAAGGTCAATGATTCAGAAGCATTCTGGTGCTCAGCACACTGAAGTACTGATATCTGTCACCTGGGCTGATGGAGATAACCATCCATATGAAGACTTCAGTTTTATTTCTTGGATATGTTCAGCTGTCATTAAAACAACCACAGAAAAAGGCAACACTAAGTTATTGGACAGACCTAGACCCCTGTCTTTAACCAGGTTACAGTGCTCAGCAGAGACTCAAACTCACCCCTACATTTTGAAAGAGCAAGTGCTCACAGCACTTGTGACACTGCCAGCTGCCTTGCCGCCCGTGTGTCTTGCACTCTCTGCTGAAACAGGAGGTTCATTCAAAGCCTACAGAGTACTCTGCCATGTACACGTAGCATAAACAGTGCCATAGAGTCATGAGATTCTTCCTCAAGAGGGACTTCTCTTTCTATGTCCTCATAATCCTGTTTCCACCTTCCCCAAATCCCATAGAGAAATCAAATGGAGAAATTTACTGAAAAGGGAACAACTCCACATAAGCACACCTCAAATATATTCTTTTGTATCCCCTGCAATGAAACACGTACACGGCTCTGAGATATAAATAGCTCTTCTGTAACGAGCAAGCAGCTTCCCAGGAGAGCAGTGGCTGCTCTCAGGCTCAGGTTGGATTACACAGCACCCGCTCGAGTTTCTCTCTTGTTGCTGTCTGCAGAGTTGAAGAGGATGCACAGGAGAGGGAGACTGCCAATGAAAGAAGGAGCTACTGGAGCTCACCCCTGTTTCTTCCAACAAGTTGGATATGCAAGATGTTTGCACAACACCCGTTCAGAGAATGCACATGTCTACGTGTGGTTCCTAGCCTGTCAACAATGCTAATTCCCCAGGGAGAAGCTGGGGAATGCCCTGTGGCTGGAGGACAGCCAAAACGTAGTGACAGCACCAAGTTATCTCTAAGCTTTTGTTTTACCATGGTATATTCCTTCTCAACATCTGTTGGTTATTTACTGGCAAACACTGAAATAATAAATAAATATGGTATTTAAATGTACCACAGTGCGCAGGGCAGAAAGTATCAGGGTTTTAGGGACTAAGGTGCACCAGGTCAAGCACTGGCAAGGGGATGGAGGGAATCACTCTGCTCCCTGCCCTGGTCTGACTTCAGCCCTGCTATCTCCATGCAAACACCGTCCTGCTTTCTGGTGTGGCATGGCTAAGTGCAAACTGCAGCAGTGACAGAAATACACGTCTCCCACTGCCCAAACTGCTTCCCAACTCTGCCTTCAAACCAATAAGAAACAGTTAGAATTGTCTTTTTCCTGTCCAGCATGTGAAGTTAGCCTGAGACTTGTGGGCAGGATGGTTTGAGCAACTGCTGTTCTCAAGTGTCCCAGGACCAAAGGAACAGTTCTAGCTGTTGTGAGACTTTCCTGCTTCTTGCTGAAGAGATGCTGGGGAAGCATGTTCTGAAATGAGCAATGAGATGGTAAGGTCAGAAAAAAATAAACAAACAATTATACCACAACAAATCAAAACAAAACCCAAACAACCACCATCACCATAAGTATCCCAAACTCCTGTGGATAATTCTACAGAGCCTTAGCTATAGAATAAAGGGAGAACACCCCACCTGCTAATTGTAACAATTGCTCTTCTCACAAATACAAACCTACCATACCAGGAGAGCACTACATGTTGAAAATGGTCATTCCCCAAGGGTGCCCTGAGGACAGCCAACTTAGGTGTGCCCATCCCCAGAGATCTCCTGTATCCGTAGTTAACTAGAAATCATAAAAACCTTCATCAGTGACCAAACATCATTAGGTTTCTGAGGTGAGGAATGTCTGCTTTTTGCCTGCTAAGATCAGTAACAGCTGAGGAAATCCAACAACACTCTTTATGAGCCCCTTAGAGCTTATAAAATGGCATTAGCTATTATCATAGTTAATATTGCTTGATGTGGAAATATAAACTTGGGAAAACAAGTACTAAAACATTTGTGTAAATGTAACTCCTGACATTTATATTTATTAATGTGCTTTTGAATAGTATTCCATATTAAAAAAAGAGATTGATTACTCTGAATGTGGAAAATACCACGTTGTCACTAATATATTTTATTTGATTACAAAAGCAATATAAAAAGGTTTTTAATATAATTCTTATGCACAATTCAGTATGCAAGATTTTTTTTTTTTTCAAATGTAACACACTCTTGACAAGAAACAGATATGTTGAAAGACATCAATAAATGTACTGATTAAGAGTTTGAGACACTTACTTTAAAAATCTGGAGCAAAGGATGACTATTCTAATTACCTGAGACATGTGAAGTCAATTGTCCTTAATACTTTAAGAATGACAGATTACAAATGAATAGATATTAGGGCTTTCTGCTCTGTTGCTTGCTGAAGAAGCTGTTGAAGGACAAGTACTTGGATATGTCACCTTGTGTCTGGGGAGGAGGGGAGCGAAGAAGACTGAAAGGATGATGATGGGAAAAGTGAGATTATCTCAGTGTTGCATTCTTTCCTAAATCCAGAGTGGGAACTGACTCTTCAAGAGAAAACAAAGCTTTGTGTTTTTCAATTAGAAATACTTAAAGGCATATGCAGCTAAGCTCCAAGTCTTAGGCTCTCTTCACAGCTCTGGGTACTTCTAAGAAATTGCACAGGCCATATTTCCCATATATAAAAAAGATCTATTTATTTTTTCTTTACTGCTGGGATGACACACCCCTCAGACCAAGCTTTTTGCTGCTTTCAAGAGAAAAGGCTCACACAGCTAAATGTGCAATGATGTTAATACCAACCTCCAGCTAAATAAAGACCCGGTCTTTGTTCTAAGCGCCCCTGCGAGCTGCTCTGCCTTTAGACAGGAGAGGCACACCTGGGACCCAGCCCTGGTCCTCGGCAGGTCAGGAAGAGAGCTGAATTTTAGATGGAAACAAACTGTGAACATGAATTCTGTAGGTGCAATACTCGGGCTTTTATCCCAGAACCACAGCGTGAGGCCAGAGTTAGCACAGTCACCTAGTTTACATCTCCTGCATGAAATAAAACACAATTTGCTGCTTCCAGCAGGCAAGCCCATTAGGGAGCCTTTGCTGTTACGTTTGCAAACAGCCCCACGAGGCAAAGCTCAGCAGAAGTCTCACAACCAGCACAGGAGGTGCCACAGTCCATGAGGTTACCACGCAGAGCAGCAGCCCGGCCACCCCTCCTCAGAGAGGGACAGAAGGGGACCGATGTCCAACTGTGTCCTCCCCATGACCGACACACATGTCGGTCACACATGCCTGCCTGCCACTCTTCATACAAACCTCCCTGAGAGCGGTGACCTCGCCACGGAGGTATTTATGACATGTTCATTACCCGGCACCTGAACACCTGGAAGAGAAAGGCTCTGTACTCCACTACCAGCCCTCCGAGTTGAGCTGTTCTGCTAATTGCATTTTATTCTCATTTATTATAAATAATGTGGCTATTTCTCCGTCCCCTCTTTCTCTTTCCACATGAGGTGCAATGTAGAAAAATGTTTTGCTCTTTATCTAAGTCACCAAACAAGAAAATGAGACTGTATTTCTGTTCTAATCCACAATAAGGAAAATAGCGTTAATAAAAAAATGCTTTATACCTAAAATAATAATGTTTATTTATGGAAATCAATATTGGCATCTATTGTCCCCAGCCAATTAACATTCCATTGGCACAGAACAGTCACGGGCAGTGACTGAACACAAAATGCAGCCCTTGAGAAGATTTTAGCAAACACATAGAAATATACCCAAGTTTATCAGAACTGGTAAGGGACACAACAAAACCAGCAAATCACTAATAACCATTATAAACTCAGCAGCAGATCTTTTAATATCTTGGTCCTCTAAACATAAGGGATATTTACCCCGCCTGAGCTTTAGCAACACAACCTCCCTTGTAGAAACAAAATGCCAGTTAAATAGAGGCCTTGTTCTTCTGTGGCTTCCCCAGAATTTAGCCCAAGATGAACTCGAGCTAGTGTATCTGTGTTGCCATTGGGTTCAAATATCCCCACCGCACATGGGACTCATCATCAAAGTTTTTGTGGCTTTTTTTTTTTTTTTGGAAGGCCATTCTCTTCAGAGTGGACAAATTAAAAAAGTAGCAGACAAATGACACACATTTGAAAGTCCAGAACGTGGACTCCTTACTCCTCCCCCTGTGATAGACTTAGAAAAAAATGTGTGTAGTAGCAGAGCCCAAAATTAATCTTACAAATTATATAAGGGTATTTGCTTATCAAGCCGTATGAGAGAGTCACAGGACCTGACCATCCTGGTTGTGGAGAAATAGAGTTTCCCAAAAATTCACTGCCCTGCCAGTAGGGAACCACAGTCTTGGCTACAGTTGTGATGTCCTAAAAATTTATCTGCTCTGGAGAGAGGAAACGCTTTTAAGAAGCACTCAAGAAAGCAGGACCAAAGTTACGGGGTGATGTTCTCCTCCAAGTGCTTGAGGTAAGAAGGAAATGTGAAATTTGAAGGTGACAGAACAGTAGCCATCTGCCAGGGCCAGAAAATAAATTGAAAGCTGACTTATAAACCACTTATTTGTAACATAAAATGAGTGAAGACGTAGAAATTGAACTGCAGAATTGTCTTCTCATCCTCCCACTTTAGCCCCTCCTTGAGAACAATCAGAAATTCTCGGTAATTTGGCACAACGGCCCCTTCTCCTGCTAGTCTCCTGGGTGCACCTCATTTCTTCCAGTTATTCTTAAAGAGCTTCATTAAGCAACCAATTATATGATTCATACACATCTAGGAGAGAAAATATTTTAGTGAAATCTTACAGTTCCTGACTCTACATTCTTATAGTCAAAACCACAGGGACACAGGGCAAATTTATCTACCTAACCACACAAATCTTTCCATTTTCCCCAACGTACAGCAACTAGGTTTAATTATAATTAAACCTTTACCTAAATGAAATAATTGCCATATTACTTCTGTCCAGGTGAGACAAAGGGTAAAAAAGAGTTGTGATACAACTAAAAGACTTTAACAGACAGAGCACACTGAAACAAGGTCATTTCCTCCAGCAACAACAACAACAAAAAAGTATCAGAAAGTAGATTTTAGGAAAGAAAAATCCCAGCTCGAAGCAACCTGAAGATGTTTCAAAGCACCTTTGCTCCCAAGAGGGCAAAAGAAAGAAGAAAATCCAGCTAACCCCAACCATAGACATTTTCTTGTCTGATAAGTCCAGAGCCAGGTGGCTAGAATAAAAGATTTGTGTTTATCTGTTGGGAGATCAGCACTGATTCATTCTCATTACACTGCAGTGAGCTCACCTGTGAGGCTTTATGGATGCCTTGGGGGAAAGAGCTCAGCAGGGGTTAACTTCTTGTTGAGGGGGAAGAAAGGAGAGGTGAGATTTGGGTTTTAATTGGTTCAAGGGGAAATCCCCTCTCTTTTATATACGTGGTACAGAGAAAAACACAGGTACTAAGAGCAATAATAAAAAGTGTTAGGACAGGGTTTTGCTGAGCACAATTCTCTAAGCGTTTCCAGGTCAGCTTGGAGGTGGGGGAAGGGAGTTATCATCCTAACAGCTTCCCCTGAGGTTCGGTGGGGAGCTCAGTCGTGAGATTTGTGGGAAGCTTTAGCAAGTGTGAAAGCAGTGAGTTTATTGCTTGAATTAACTCTGAGCTGAGGAATAAAGTACGCTTAATGCACTTTTAAAGCACCGTGCTTTACCTCCCCGTTTGTTTCTATAAAAGGATGCTTCCTAAGCAGATCTGTGCAGTATATTTGTCCCTCTGGGTTTTACCTTGATTTGCTTGGTTGATCCAGACCTAAGAGACTTGAATATCTGCTCCCAGAAGTCATTCTTTCACCGTGAACCACTGATTACTCTCTCGCTTTCCATTTAAAAGACTCCAACTTGCAAGACTGCAGATTTCATGTGCTGGAAACCTAAAATGCCAATGCTTCTCTCTGCTGCTCTAACTGCACACATAAAAGAAATCAGTTAAAACCAGCCAGAACAGTTGCTTTAGCCTGTTTTGCAGGTGATGCGAAATAAAACGCCAGGCTGTTTAAAAGCAAGAACAAAAAAAAAAAAAAAAAAGAAAAGAAAAAGGACAACATCCAACTTTTGCATATGGCTGCAAGGCAGTCTATTTTGAACAAAACCCTCTTAAGTTATTCCAAAAGGACTTGCTTGTGTAGGCAAAGCCTTCCCATAGCAGTGAGCGTATTTCTTTGTGTTGCCCTCCGCCTGCTCAGCCGCTGCCTGCCAAAGGCCACAAAGAGCCAGCCCTTGCCCGTTTTATGGCAGACAGGGAGACTTTTCCAGGGCCTCCCCACCAGTTTCTTCACTCCACGATAAAATGCACAAAAAAAATTATATTACTCCCCCCTGCCAATTTGAACAGGAAGCACTTACTGCTGGCAAATAATAATGTTTTGTATTTGTGAATTTTCGTTCTTTCTTTTTTTATATATATTTTGTTTTATTTCCTGCATCTAGCTCCTTGTTAGGGTAGGCAGCTGCCTACTTTGCGTAACCTTAAAGCTGTCCCTGGCAAATGCTGTGTTGTATTCCCACTGAGCCTGTGAAGTTTACAGAATAACAGGGCTGCTTTAATGTGGTAAATGGAAAGGCCGGAGATAGGCCAAAATTACTTTGACATTTAAAAAATCCAGCATCTTTTGCTTTACACCTTCACTTAGTGCTGGAGTTAAGAAACATTTAAAAAATAAAGCTTTACAGATTCCTGTTAAATCTAACTATTTCATACTGTGTAATTAATTGTGCCCTTGCTCTTTCAATCCTCTTGAACTGAAATTAACAACATTGTGGGAAGCTTTGACTTTTACAAAGATGTATAGTTTAAAAACTGTTAAGAAATACCGACTCCAAGAACAAAGCAAGAGAAACGTAATAAACAGCCTGTCTGGGGGAGAAGCAAGCCCATTTCTTCATCTTTTTCTTTGTCAGCTGCAACTTCCCCCACCTTAGTGCATCTCACAAAGTGAGTAATTCGAAGTAGAGCGGGGATGCACGGTACGGTGACACAGAAATCTTCTGGCTCCACAACACCCATTTACTTTCACCTACGTTGTGCTCTGTCAGCTGCAGACTACTGAAAAAAATGCCCCCTTTACCTTTCTATCCTGTTTAATACCCAGGATCTGTTGAAGACAAAAAATTGGGGTGGGAGTTATTCTTAGTCCCTTTTTTTTTTTTTTTCATCATGAGGAACAACTGGCTCCATGCTATTGATATTATTATTTTGTAACTCAAAAAGGAAGCACTAATGTGCTTTTTCATACTATTTTTCTGGAGCCCGGCCTGCTCTGCAGAGACCATGAGGGCAAACAGCAGGGTTAACTGTGGCTGGCCAACATTCGTGCCACCGTTTCCCCTGCAGGTCCTACCAGCAGCCTCTGCACCTCTCATTCGGGGGTCTCAGCCTCCAGAGGCATGTGCCAAGCTGCTGGGAGAGGAAACAAAGGAGGTTCACTGCTGCAATGAGAGACAAAAGCCAGCATGAACTCTTGGTGGTCAGAAGGGCGATTATTCCCCAGAGTTGGTCATGACTTTGGCACAGAGTATGAAGACTGACTGGTGTACTCCTAATCTACACCTATCTTCTGGCTTTCTTTTTCCCCAATGAAACAAGAAGATCAAAAATAAAGGAGCCTAAAGTTTCTGGGGGACATCATTGACATGTAAGTAAAATACTCAAAGAACTAAACAGGCATCTTGCTTGAAAAAGAAGTCAGGATTTCTACCATCATCTCCAGTGGAAGCAGGCTGAGCTCTGAGGATGAGATGCAGTGGTTTTTATCCCAGGCTCACTAAACAAAGACAGAAGAAGCCTTGGAGAGCTGCACCCAGTGCTTGCCATGAAAAGGACAGGAATATGGCCACTGGCCTCAAGGAGAGCAGCGGGAACTATTCTTCTGGGCAGCTCCCATGCTGGTGCCAGCTGCCATGGGGATCTCTCATCACCACATCTCTGCATCTGACCCAAGTGATTTCTTATCGCATCGACCTGAGCTAGAGTCAAACCATGCTGTTTAAAATAGCAGAATGTAGCTTATAATCAAACAAGTCCTTTCAAAGAAACGGTGGGGCAGGAAGAAGGAGTAATTGGAATGGGAATAACACAAAAAAAAAAAAAAAAGAGGGAAGGTTTGGCTGGGATCTCTCAAAGAGGCTTGGGAGGTAAGCATTTGCCATGCCTGCAGTTAAGCATCCTGCTGCCTGCAGGAGTGTATTACCACATCTTAGGTGCTGAGGGTCTGTGCAGAAATTAAGTTTTTCACCTAAATTAAAGCAATTAAAATAAGCTGTTCACCAACCAGGAATGAGAGTCCTGAAAGCCAGCATGTGCAGGAGAGAGCTGCCTGACCAAGGCTGGTAAGAAACACCAGTGTTCCTAACGTGTTATATCACAGCAATTTTCCCTCCTTTCTTCATCTACAGAGATACTGGACACCCACCTTACCAATTTGTATACACCTGTGGAGAAGGGTAACCTGGCTTTAAATGAAGCTGCTCCCAAACCACCGGTAAAACGTAATGCAGAACAAAATGTAGATCTGCCTCCTTCATTTGTTGCTCTTTAAATGAGGCAGTGAGCCTGCTCCTAATGAATAACTACTGAGACAAAAGAATGAGGAGGCAGGGAAGCAGAAGGCAGTCAGTTCAAGTGGAAACTTCCCAGGAATTTGGGAGCAAAATCCAGCTTTTCAGTGAGGTGAAACTATTATCTGAATTTTTACCCTAAGACAGCACAACTCAGACATTAAAAATCTGTACTGCCTAGGGAATCAAATCTCTAGCTCATGGAGTAATTTATTCCTGAATCAAAATATATTATAGTGTCTTCACTTCTATTAAAAAAAAAAAAAGTAAAAAAGTAAAAAAAAAAAAAAAAAGTTAATATAGTCAACATATATGCAATGCTAAGGGAATTCTTGTTTGTAACAACAGTAAGAATACAGTGAGACCCAAAATATTCTAGGTGGAAACATACAGGAACACAGAAACTGTCACTCAGATATTTTGATCTTTTGGACAAAAAAAATCAAACGTTATTCTGCTGTGACACAAATCACTATCCTTTAGCACTGATTAGTTTCACAGACACCTGCAACTACTCCACGCACCAAGAGCCAATTTGTACACTATACCAGCTTTTACTGTTTCTTTTCTCCCCACCTTCCAGCATGATCCATGTTTATCCCAATTCCCACCCTTTTCTAATAGCCGTGGTGTAGGAACATTCTGGGGCAGGATGTGTTTGCTGCTTTGAACCAGGTGTTGAACAATGTGCTGTTGCTGCTGTCTCGATCTTTCACAATTATTACCAAAAAATAGATTTATCAGATATCTAATAATTACCATGGATGTTAATACTACTAGTAACAGTTTTTTGTCAGCTGTTGTTATCTATTTACACAGTGCTATTCAAACAATAAGTTATGTAAATTGATAAAAGTAAAAATGCAAGCTGTGATACCACATTCTCCAGCTTCATTTCTCATCATTGCTCCCTGCCAACCAATGGGACACATCCAAGCACCAGAGGCAAAAATATCCAGGTACATGACAGGTGGGAACTCAGTCCTGTTGGGAGAAGAATTATTTGCCATAGCTGCTCATAGTAGAAGGCAGCTGAATCCCCAAAACTAGGAGATCCATGCTCGTCCTTTACTTCAAGCTTTTTCAGTACCATTGTGAGTGGTGGTTTCTGTGCTGGAGGCCACGTGCTGGCTCAGCTCTGCTCATCCAAGTTGGTCCAGCCACGGGAGTACTGTGTGAAGCATGTGCAGAAACTTTCAGAGAGGGGTCACTACACACTGCCTTCATTTTCTGAACATGAGTCTGTCAAAGTTAAGAAATTTCCTACCTTGCTTGCTATGGAAAAGATATTCCAGGATAACAATCCTCTCTCTCTCAATGTACAAACCTAAAAACATTTTTTCAGGGAAAGAATGAATCTTACAAAGCAGGCTGAAACCTGCTAACAAGGAGGTTGCTTTTCATAGTGCTTTTTGCACTCTTCCCTAAAGTAGCCTTCCTCTTTCCAGACTTCCTCAGATTATGGGTTGAAAACCACTGTTCTGAAGTTGGTTTCCAAATGATAAAATAGTGCAATGAGGGAAAGAAATAGAAATCCCTCTGGCACTGGTATTTCAAATCTTCTAAAACTGCAGAGAAAATTGATGTTTCAACAAAGAAAAAAAAACTGTAAACTTGTTTCATTGGGGCATAATCTAATATTGACTTCAGAAAAATGTAATTGAGTCATAATTGATTAGACAATTTAAAAGCCTTTAATGAGTTAAAGATGTGTTTTCTTTGTGGTCGCATTACGGTCAGACAATTGATTTCTCAGAGACAAGGCAGCTGAAGCTTAACCTGGGTTACTGCGCTGTGTCCCGCTGATGATCCTCAGATGAGATTGAGTTTATAAAGCAATTTTACTTTTCTCTGTGTTCTTATTTAGGTGTCAGCATCAAAGCTGCTCAGAGCTACCGTTACGGGTGTGAGGATTGACTTTATGTATCCTTCCTTACCCTCACAAGCACACACATATCCGAGTGAGATGGGCCGGTGGCTGGTTTTTGACTATGGACTTTCTCTTCTGGTAATTTTGTGAACTGTCTTGTGGGAAAAGGGGTGGCTTTTGAAAGTGGACTCTGGGGTTTTAGACACTTTCTGCTTCTGTGGCATCTCAGAGCATAAAAACAATCACATGTGGATTTATAATGAACTGCTTTTCCAATTTCCCTTTGCAAATCAAATTAAAGACACAAAGTGGAAAATGTCATGTTTGAAGGATTTTTTTTCCCTGGTAAGTTTCAGAGATGGCAAACAGACAAAGTAGATAAAAGCCGATATTAGCATTCCTACGTTTAGTTCCTGTGACTATAGACATTAACCTGTTTAATATGAATACTGTCTCTATAGACCTCACAAAACGGCCATAGTAGGCTTTATGCCGGTAATAAGAGCTAAACCTTGCTGTATTTCATTTCGTTCCCGCTGATAGCATTTATCAGCAAAATCTGGATTTAAAAACCCCCAAAATATGCAATTTAAGCCTCATCATAACTGGATGGCTGAGGAGGAAAGTGAGGGATTATCCGGAGCCTGGAAGCACAAATGTAAGAGAGTATTGTCAGCGCGGGCCATAGGCCTTTTGGCAGACTGTAGTGTAAGCTTCAGCTGACAGGCCTTTTCGCAGCTGACAGACGAAAATATGAAACTTAAATTCTTCATGACAGATAGCTGTGCTGAATGAAGAGGCCGACAGGACAGTGCCAGGCTGGGGGCAAGGGCGACCTGTGCAGGCCCCGTGCATGCTGTGCGGGGCAGCTCTTTGTGTCCTGCACACCAGAAATTCCTCCCTGAGATTCTTTACCAAGCAAACTTCCACCAGACTGGTGGCTTTTTTCTTTTTTTTTTTTTCAGATCTTTTTTTTTTTTTTTTTTTTTTTTTTTTTCCAGCAGATGAATGCAGAGTCTTAAAAGACAGGGGTGGCAGATTAAATTTAATATGTAGGCTTGAAAGATGTTTCCTGGATGCTTCTCCATCAGATCTTTCCACCCAAGCTAACGTGCTGCTATTGTAGGAAGCTTATTAATTGGCTTATGAACTGCGCTTAATCCTCAGTGATGGCAAGCTTTGTCAAAATGTAAAAGAAAAATAAATAAATTATAATTGTATCTGGAAATGATTGCTGCTTTCTGTCAGCACCCTCCCTCACCCCACCCCTCTGGCCTGCCTGCTCACAGCTCGGGTCTCGCATCCCACCAAGGGCACCCTTGGTGCAGGACAGGGTTCCTGGGACGGGGTGGAGGTCCTGGGATGAGATGGAGGTTCTGGGATGAGACGGAGGTCCTGGGACGTCCTGCAGGATGTCACACTAGCTAATCACAAAGGTTTCCTCCAGCCTTCGAGTCTATAAACCAAGAAGAAAACACCCTGGCAGGCTGTGTTTGCTTGCTTGCTGTGTGGGGCAGGGGAAAGGCCCTGCTATGGAGCTGTTATGTTCTCCCTTGTGCTTTCAGCCTCAGGGCTGGGCCATAAAGAGTGGAGATGGGAGCCAAGAATAACACGCTCAAAAAGGCTGCTGGCCTGTCCTGGAGTCACAACCGACAGAGTTCCCACTGAAGTTGGTGGTCTGTAGGATCAAACCCTTAATATTACTCCTTTTTTTTTAATACAATTTGTAATTATCAATACGAAGTAAATAAATAAATAAATGGAAAGCCCTACGGTAATATGTTAATTCTTACCAGATGTACTGTATGTATCCTTATGTGCTAGAAGCCTGGCAGGACTGCAATGTCACAACAGACATTTACTGAAGTACCTGGGGAAATGTAACAAAAAGTGTTAGTAGAAAATGGTCTTTCAGCTAAATTACCTAATATATTTGCTAATGGTATCTGATTTAAAAGCCATAAAAATACTAAGTTAAAAGCACATTAGAAGATGTGGTATATTTATAAGTGTTTGTCACCTTGGCAACAAAAGCGAAATTCCAAATCTAACACTAGCTTTGATGGGCCAAGACCTTTGAAAATTGATAAATACCTGCTCTTTATAGCAATGATCTGCTTTCAGTGAAGAAATACTGCACTGTAAAAGGAAGTTCTTCATTGCATAACAGGATTTCTGTTAGCTTTCAGCTATGGTTTTGCCCTGTCTGCCCACTGTAGTACACATTTTTTAAAGTATTGACAATGAAAACAATACGCTTGCAAATATGATAAAGTACCCATCTTTGCTGTACCTTTTTTTGGAACTTTGAGCCTTAATTTCCTGTATACAGACTAGATTTGTTACTATCATACTGAACTATAAACTATCCTCAGTCAGTTTGTAAATCCATAGCTGGGATCTGATGGCTCTGTTAGGATCTCTTTCCTTCTGCCCAGGGATAGCTATGCCACAAGCATTAAACTCTACGAGCCTTGATACGTTCAGTGCCATTTTCAGCTCTGCTTTCCTATCTGGCATATATTCCCATAAAACTGTGCATTAAGACTGAAAGGAAAGCTATTTATTTGCTTGTATTGCAAACTATTTCAGTATATTAACTCTGCATATAACAGGGTACAGAAAGCCTTACTGCAGTAATTGCTGTAGTGCCACTGGCTCGCCTGCTCATCACTTCTTAGGGGGCCCTGAGACCATAGGGACAGATCTACACAAGAAACAAATCAAAGAGGTATTCATGCTGTCTAGCAGATCTCTTCGACACTTAAAAGGTCTGCTCTGCATGATGACAACAAGCCACTATGAGGAACTGGGAGTCAAAGCAGCAGTGAGAAAGAATGTCCCCAAAATTGAGCAGAAGGGTAGGGGGGTTATGTGTTTCCAGAGGTATGCAGACAACGCACTAATAATACTAATTATAATACTAATTATAATACTAATAATCCTTTGTCAAGGATTGCTTACACTCCTCTTTTTGGAAGAATGACTGCTAGCAACCCACCTTTGGAAGATAATAATAGAGTTAGTGGAAGGTGCTGTCTGGAGTAAGCCAGTCATTTGGCCCCTTCTGAGATGGAGAAGCATTACCTAGCAAAACTGACATCCCTTGTATCCTCACACCTGATGGGACTGATTAACCAACTTGGCCACAGAAAGGAAAGTGGATAACTTTGGAGCAGAGGTGGAACTCCTTGGGTTCAAGGGTCCAAAATGCCATAATCGATTAGAGAAGCCTTTAGAGAGTTTTAGGTAGTACTAGATAAGGCACTGCTCAGTATCTCAGATCCTTCTTTCTCTTCCTTGTGTTGTAGATCCTTTCATTTTCCTTCTACTTTGATTTATTAAGGTCAACAAGTGGCCAAGAAAGCCAAAGTGGTCATGAAAACTGACAGGGAAGGAGAGAACCACAATGAGCATGTGAAGCACAATGAAGAAGTGGAAAGGAGAAGGACTGGAAAGTGGAAGGACTTAGGTAGGTTTGAATATGCTCAGAAATATGTTTTGTATTTTGGGCTTAGGAGATGGAATTACTTGTATCTAAGACACAGTAAAGCACAACCAAATTGTCCTGAGCTGAGCTGCTCAGAAAATCTGTTTTTTTGCATTCAAGTCATATATTTAGGGGAGAGAGGAAATGTGTCAATATCAATGAAAGCCTTGGAGAAGTTGCTTTGGAAGGAAGAACTTGTAATTTCAGAGCTGTTTAGGACATCTCGGTGCATAATTCTGCTGTCCTGAATCTAAACTTGATTTTTTTTTTTACATTCTGTTTTATGGGAAATTAAAAATACATATATTTCTCTTCAGTTCAGATTTCCCAGTATAAGTGGCAGTGTCTAGCTAGTTTCCCTCATGAGCACACTTTGCTTTTGTCAAAATCACTGAGGACCAAGGGTGTCAATCAGACTGGATCTCCAACCCTGTACTGTGCTTCGGTGGACTGAAGACCAGGCGCACAGCTCCATCCATCTCTATCCATCCAGCTGGACATGCCCCGGCATCCCCTGACTGAACATCTCCAGTGAACCACAGAACTGACCCTTACATTAGTGAAATTGCTTTCTAGCAAAACACATGCAATTTGCATGGAGCTGATACAGCACCTATTGAGACACTGGTTAATAGATGTGGTTGGAGCTATTTTTCAAGTATTGATAATAGGATGGAAGAAGGGTTTCAATTAACTGAGGTAGCAAGAAGCATATGGATAGACATGTGCTCTAACACTCAAGTGCACAATTTTCACTGATTGATAAACCTAACACACCACTTGAGACTATATTCTAGTTACATCACTTCACCATTAAACTCTTCATTTACCCCCAAATGAATAGATTAACATTAAGTAAACTCCACTGAAAAATCGTCCAATTCAGCGAAGCTTTAATACAAATTTGTAACAGCCATAAAAGAAAATTACAATTTATCATTTGAAAATCATTATTTATAATGTACAGCTCAAGAATTTTATCTAATAAGTGTTTCAAATGTGCTTGTTAAATGAGTTTACACAAATCTACAAAGGGTCATCAGCAGTATGCATATAACACAACATATGTGTACATAACTTACACAACTACCTGTGTGAATATTATAAAAAAAAAAAAAAAAAAAAAGAGATTAAGTCTTATTTTGATGATTACCAAACACATTGCTTTAGCAAATTTGCATTTATAATTTCTGTTTCTTCTTATGTATGCCTCAAATAGCTTGGATTTTCCTTCTGTTTAAAATAAATAAAGTGGTTATATGACCGTCAATCAAATCAGCATTTTATATGTTGAAGAAAAATGACTATGTTGTAAGGGCATTTCTGAAAGCAATCGAAAAAGGAGAAAAGGTGGGACTGCAGCTCTCTTAGCTTCAGGTTTAACCTCATACAAATCAGAAACTACGCATTTGGATGTATTCACTTACACTGTGCCAACAAACCATGGTGTGATAACTGGTTGGGAAATCAAATTCTAAATTTAGTCATATTTATGGGAATTGAGGAGCCATTGCTTCAGTTGCATCCCTCAGATCTGCATACAATTGTTTAAATTTATTTTTCCTTGTGGCTTACATACAGCCTGCATAAACACCGAACATACAATTTCAGACTTTACTGTTTTGTTATAGTTATACTTCAGACTGCTGCCACCTCAAACCACTTCTGAGGGAAGACACGATGGCAAATGTGGACTTTTCCCTACAGATGACCAGACAGTGAAAGACAAAGAATAGAAATCTTTTTTTTTTTTTTTTTTTTTTTTTAGGAACTGACCTTTTATATGCCCTATAAATTGTTTTCCATCTGCCCAGGGACATGGTGGCATCACCATCCCTGAGGGTGTTCAAGGAAAGGTTGGACATGGTGCTTAGGGATGTGATTTAGTGGGTGACATTGGTGGTAGGGGGATCTGGGGTACCAGATGATGTTGGAGGGCTTTTCCAAACTTTATTATTCTATGCAAGAACTTTTGTGAAGATGGTGCCATAGCCAAGCAGAATAATGTAACTGAGAGGATCTAAAAGTCACAGTATTGCAAAGACTTTGTTTTTAAATAATTAATGTTGTCTTAACTTTAATACGCTCAAGTATACTCTTAAGTATATCATTAGTTTCCTGAAAGGATGGAAATTGTTCTGCTGACTGAAGTTAAGTATCTCACCAGTCAGCACAAAACTGTGGCCTTAAAACACAGAGATCTGTTCTGAATGGTTTTAATAAAGTCTGTGCTATTACTTGGGGGGGGGAGAAGACTTTGTAGGTTTGCAAGAGCATGAAAACAAGATTATAAAACAATCTTTCAGACCTCAAAGATCTGATCTGCAGAAGTGCTTAACATTGCCATCTCTGGGTGTTCAGGATCTTTCAAAATCAGGCCCAGAGCCTGAATAGGAATGTCACCACAAGACATTTTTATGCTATTTGCAGATTTTCTTTACAATACCTCCAGCTTTTGATTGTGCTAAAGCCTTAAAAGCAAATCAGAGAAAAGACTCCCCTATTGTGTATTACAAAAGATACAGCTAGAAACAGTAAAACTGAGAGAGCTGTTTCCTAATGCACTCGTTCAGATGACAATCAGGTTAGATCTTTTACTTTCTTTCTCAGCCAACCTCAGTAATAATATACTCAAATCTTTTTTTTTTTTTTTTTTTTTTTCTGTAACATACTGCTGTGAGTGTACCTACCTACTTTTAATTTACCTGATACGTTAGAATAATAATTAGCACCACAGTACTATCATGCAAGCCTGCTTAATTGTATAGTTCACCTGGTGTATTTTAACAAGTAGTGTATACATAAATATATGAATATGCATATATATACCACGTAGACAAAAGGATTTTACATATATTCCTGGAAAACCATCAGTTTTGTAGATCGGTTTGACTTATGTTCGCCATTTACTCTGATGCTGTTTTTATAAGCATTCCAGCTGTCACTGTCACTATCGTATTTACTGTGGGGCTAAGAATTAAAGTTACAAAAGATTTATGTGCTTTGGAAAACCAGTCAGGAACAGAGAGAGTCTGTTTTAAGGGTTTTCTTTCAAATACCATTCCGAGCAAACTCCTATCCAAAAGAGACAAAAAAAAAAACAACTATCAGTTTTGCCCCGATACATGGGCAGTGGCCCAGGATCTGCCATGGGCTGCCCTCGTGGTAGGGTTAGGTGAGCCCAGTCAGGAACAGGACTTGACCCAATCGCTCCTTGTGGCTCGGTTTTGACACGCTGCATCAACTTCACTTGGTAACCTAAATTTAAATCAGGCTTTGATTAAGTTTTCAGGAGTGTTTGCATTTAAAAAATAAATTAATTGATACCTCTGCATGGTATTTCTTTATTAATTTCTGTGGAGAACAACTAGATGGTCATCAAAACCTCTATCACAATTAACAGGATCTCTGAATAAGAAGGTATCCTCAGCTTTGCAGAATGGATGAGGAAGGGCTTTGTGGCTCTGTGGGTTTCTGCATTGGAAAACTAATGTGTTGGGTCATGTCACAGCCTGCTTTTCCATCCCGGGTGGCCTCTGTCTCTCAGACTCTCTGCCTGTGTGGTGGCACCAGCTCCTGCACTGGTGGTGGTCAGCACGGTGGTGCTGCTCGGGGCAGGCCTTTCCCTGAGCTGAGACTGTGCTGCTTGTGACATACCCGTGCAGCTGACACGGCCAGCCAGGTTTGGCAAAAAGCAGATCCCAAGGGGGGGGAAGAGCAGCAAGCAAACCCTGAGCATCAAGGCAGAGAAGCCAATACTCAGAAGCAAGTTCTGAGCGATGCCTAACAGCCAATGCATCTCCTACCAGACATGCTGGTGAAGCTCCTGGTGTGGAACTGAGCTGATAAGCAAGCTAAGTAGATAAACTTTGGCTAAAAATATGCTGTAGGAACATTGCCAGAGGAAAAAAAAATGTGGCTAACAAGGGTGACTGTTGTTACCTGAGCTTGTAGAAGATTATTTACATGCCCTGACTTTCAGCACGTAATTATGGGGAAAGTCTTCCTTGGCTCCTAATATAGTCAGAAATGAGACAGGTCCTTTCAAAATATATTTTAGGGCTGATACTTAAGCTAGGTGCTTTGAATTTCCACCTGGAAGAGACCATTTCTCTCTCTTTTCTGAACCGATAGTCCAGAGGGACTGTCAGGCAGAGTAAGCTGCCTAAGGTGAGGGTGGTCTGAAGTTCAGT
The DNA here is from genome assembly GCF_964035555.1 of Netta rufina. Classification (NCBI taxonomy): domain Eukaryota; kingdom Metazoa; phylum Chordata; class Aves; order Anseriformes; family Anatidae; genus Netta; species Netta rufina. The sequence continues at coordinate 26,581,913 of NC_140124.1, read as the reverse complement.
GGGCCAATCCTTTCCCTTGAGATAATCTGGGTATCAACAAGTCCCTCCACTTGCCAATACAGCTAATGAGCAGTAGCCTTGCTTACCTATCAAAACATCAGAAATCATGATTGGTAATTCGCCCCAGGCTGCAACACTTGATTTTATTCAGGTTGAGCTTCATCTGGACAGGTTCTGGCCATGCCTTAGCCACTACCTAGATATGTAAAGGTAGAAGGATGTTTTACATGGAGAAAAAGGCCTCCTCTGTTCATCCAGTTCCTAATGATTCATACTAACCTACCCAGGTCTCCCAGATTACACCTCATGCAGCCCTGTGTTTTAGGGCATCTCATATGACATTATAAGCCTTTGTTTAAGCAACTGAATTGTACCCTGGAGGTCTTGATATTTGCAGGGAAAGGCAAGTCATGATGAACAGTAACTAATCACATTGTGAATACCTCCTATATGTTCAAAGCATCGACACAATTTGCATTGAGGGTCAGCAATAAATATCCTGCTGATATAGCTGCAGTGAATACACAGGTATTTCAGGATTACAGAGCTTTTTGAAATCTGGTTTTGGATGCTTCTTGGTTCTCTTCCAGGATTGTACAGTGGGAGGCCAGAGATCAAGTGGGCAGAAAATGAAAGGGGAGCAATATTCAGGAAACTTCCTGCTCTCTGCATGGAGGAAGATTCAAAGGAAAATAGTGGTGAAAATTTGCAATGATGGACTGAGAGAAGAAGAAAGATGATACCAGGGATGGTAAACAAAGACAGGAAATAGCCTGCTGGTGGTGTTAGTTCTTGATTAGGAGCCCGTTAAGCTTTGGCTAGAGGGCTAAACCCAAGGAGACATTTTGTCAGCCCAAATGTGGAGAGAAAACAGAAAGACAATAGAACAATTAGACAGAGGAAGAGAGCAGAAGTGAACAAACATATTGCCCCTATTATGACACACAGCTAGAGCTTTGTAGCAATGCTGTCCAGCTGCCTTTAGACTAACTGAAAATGAGAAAATAAATCAAACTTTCTTTTGACTGTCAAGGGTAAAGAGAGAACTGTTTCTTTTTCAGCCACTGGTAACCTGATAGCTTGCCTCAGTGTATTTCACATAAGGAAGTCTGTAAAGCAACATCTAAGTGTTCCTTGTGATTAATATTCCTTATGATCTCCAGCCACCTAATCGCATACTGACCTCAATGAGGGTCAGCTGTGGGAAGGGATGGGCTGTGGGAGCAGGGTGGGCTACCAGGAGGTGCTGGTGAACGATAGAGAGAAAAGGAGAACCATTGCAGACCTGAATAAATAGTGGCAAACCAAAGGCACTGACCTCAGGAATAATGCCATGGGTCCAGAGCTTCACAGAGCTAGACTGAAAAAAGTGGGACAGTCCTTCCCTGATGTCCACATGCACCAAGTGTAGGATATGCTATTTTTTTTTTTTCTCCAATTTAATCCCAAAAGCTGTAGCATGAAATGCAGTGTTACTTGCGAGGCAAAGTATTAACTCTGAAGGGACTCCCAGGATGCATGAGCCAGTGCTCAGATTACCAGACATGCTGCATAATGTAGAGTAGATGTTCTGCATTGCATGGCTAATTCTTGCATTCTGAATTAAAAGCACATGGTAGCAAAATTTCCTGTATGTTTTTTTCAGGACTTGGATGCTTTCCTGGACATCTAACAGCCCGCACTGTTAGGTCCAGACAGGTGCCTGCCTCTAACATCCACACACACTCTGTGGGCACAGCTGGACTGAGCCAGAGGTCAGAGCTGCTGGTCTGCTGGACGTAGTGCCCGTGGATATCACGTGGATGGATGTCACATTACGTTGATGAGACCCGCTGGATCAGATACATTGATCCATGCCCATTTTTTTAGAAAAAAGCTCTAATTCAGAAAAAAAAATCTCTATTTCCATTTTTCATGTATGCAAATTACACTCTGAATAAATAAATCTACATAATCTTACCTCCCTGCTAGACAACTTGCAGTAACATTTGCCAAGAGAAAGACAGGCTTTTCTAATACTAATGCATAAAACATGCTGAATAAAAAAAATAAATAAAAAAATAAAACAAATCATATTGAGTAAATAGCTGCTGTGCAGCTCTGGAAAGAATAATACAGGGATTGATGAGTTACTCAGGATTGTCTTCTTCAATTATTTCCGTGTTACCAGTTAAGGGTATATTTAAGATAAAGTTTTAATTGAGATGGTCATATCCTGAACCACTGAAAGCTATAGGATTTTTTCTTTAATTTCCATGGAACAGGAGTGTAGATCTCTCTGATGAAGCACGTGGGAATGTCAGGCTGTTGGTCCTGGATAATCAATCTATTCAGCATATACCTGAGTTACTGTGCAGGGGCTACAGCTCCAGGAAAGCAGATCTCTCATTCTGTTTTGGGAATGTAGGAATTGCCTTCTCCAATTTGATCAAAACTTTTCCCTGGTATGTGTGCCCATGTGTGTCCTGGTGGCGGTAAGGATTGCCAGTGGGCTTGGGACTGCAACAAGGGAAGGATAAAACAAAACCCAGTGGCAGCATGTTCTGATTGAATAGGTACCAGGGCCCTTTTCCCACTCTGACTGCATAAGGTAGATGCTGAAAGGCAGCTCTTACTCTTGATGGTCCATCTAGAATCAATCAAACACCAATCATATTTGAGGGTTGGATGTTCTCCTCTAACCTTTTAAATATCTTTTCACACTGGCAAAATTATTCTAGAGAGCTGAGTCATTATGCTTTTTTCTCTAAAGAATTAAGAGACATCAATGGGGGTAGGTTCACCAAAAGGCTCAAGGATTACAAATTTCATCACCTAAATTTTAGATGCTGTAATGCTTTGTGGAATTCAGAAATTGCTCTTCTCAGTGGAGAAGCATGTGGAAGTTCTTTATCTGGCATGTGGGATGTCACCCACCTCAACCAACTCCTAGGACCTTTTATTGCAAGGTCTGGTTTGGAGACTACCTTGCAGACCAGCTCCTTCAGGAGGTGTAGGACGGGCATACATCCACTAGACAAACATGGCATGGCAGATACCCGTGTCCTTGGGAACATTACTAACAAGGAGTTAAAGATTTTCCCGAATTACAGTGAGGTTTACATCCATATGGTCATCTGGTAGAAAGGCTAGATAATCTGATATATATTTCAGGCTTGCAAAACTTGTGTTATTAGATTTAAAACAATAGATTTAATGTTCCTGTTTTAAAATCCATTATTTTAAAGTGATCTTACTGGTAAAATAAATATGAAATTTGTGTTTATATTTTCAAGTTCCTGTTTCCAATTGTTTGGGATATACATTTACTTTTCTTTGTTTAAATGAGAGCTAAGCTCCTTATTTACTCACAACACTCCGAAAAACAGACATTTAAAAGAATCTTCAAAAACCTTGACATTCATAATAAACGGAGGAGAATTTGGCACTACAGGTTTTTGTGACAACATAAGATTAAATTTCGCCTACTGGTGATTTGGAAACACTCAGCTCCGGAGATGCAAAATGCAATGGAGGACCTACAACTTGACCTGAGACAGACTGTGGTCAGTCCCTATATAAATAAGACACTGCTTCAGGAGTCTGAGTCAGGAGTGTTCATTTTCCTTGTTCCTCTGTGCCAGCCCTATCCCCTAGGGAAACACAGATTCTTCTCTCTGCTGGCACCCCCTAAGCAGCATCTGGGTAGAGAAAGAGGAGAAAAGGGGTTGGAAAGGACTGTGGGATCTTTTTTTTTTTTTTTTTTTTTTTTTTTTCCACAGCAGATATGTAGGTAAAGTTGCCAAAACAAATTCAAGCTGTTTCCTGCTCCAGGGCTGCTTGAAGCTGTTTGTCAATAGCAGTTTCCAAGTTATGTTTTTCCTTAGAAAATTTGGGTGCAGTTGAGCATCTTTATATTCCCGAACATGCTGCAAAGTTCATAGTTTAGTTCTTGGTATGGGAAAAAATTGAGGGCTTGAATAAGGGCCTTAGTGATGTGTCATCACGGATCTGTGCCCATTTTTGATGTGGCAGACCTCTATCCACTTTATGACTTTATCTGTGCTCTCTGCTGAGAGCAGGATATCTGTCATTTGAACTTTCTGTTCATAGTTTGCCCGATATTAAATCCAGGACATGGTCTAACCCAGCTGTGCAAGCCATTGTCTCATGAACCAGCCCCTTGCAGACCAAGAAAAAAGGCAGCTCCGGCAAGGCAGCAGCTCTGCTGTGAGGCAGGCGACTCAAGAGGAGCCATCAGGGTACCACGTGTGCACATGCTCAGGGTGCTGAGCGCTGAATTTTGCCTTTGCTTAAGCCACTGATGGGGTTCAGCAACCAGCCCAATGGGGTATTCCAAAGCTCTGGTTCTTGTGTGACATTCTGGGTTTTCCTGAGTGGCTTGGTGATGGTCTTCAGGCTTGATTCTTGGAGGTGAACGGTTTGCCCAGGGAGGTGGTGGCATCACCATCCCTGGGGGTGTTCAAGGAAAGGTTGGACGTGCTGCTTAGGAGCAGGGTTTAGTGGGTGACACTGGTGGTAGGGGTGGTTGGACCGGATGATACTGGAGGGCTTTTCCAACCCTGTTGGTTCTGAGGGTTTCCAATTAAGGTTTCCAACCCTAATGGCGCTGGGTTCGAAACAGAGAGCCGGGTTACAGCTCAGAAGGGCAGAAGGCTGATACTCGGAGTTTATAAACGTAGGGTTTATAGATATAGGGTTTATAAATACGAGTCAATAGTGAAGGAATGTAACAATCATGTCTGTGCTTGGTGCAGGGGGTGCCCCACACGACGGGGCCATGAGGGGACCCCTGGGCGGGAGCCCGCAGGTGCGGGGGGGCGGGGCCACGGCTCGCGGAGGGCGGGGCGGGGCTTGCGGGAAGGGGGCGTGGCTTGCAGCCGGCCGCCGCCGCGCAGGCGCAGTGCGGGCCGTGCCCCGGCGCCATCCCGTCAGTGTCGGTGCCGCGCGGTGAGGGCAGGGCCGGGACGGGCCGGGCTGTGCGGGGCCGTGCCGGGCATGGCGGAGAAGAAGCAGCCGGTGGACCTGGGGCTCCTGGAGGAGGACGACGAGTTCGAGGAGTTCCCGGCGGAAGGTGCCCGGCGGGGGTGGGGAGAGGGGCGGCGGGGGGGGCGCGGCCTGCAGGCCGCCGGGCCTGAGGCCTGGCTGGGGAGGGGCGGGGGGGGGGTGCAGGGCGCTGCCAAGGCGGCTCCGGGACCCCCGCGGGGATGGGGGGGTCGGGGCCAGGCATGGGGAGCACCCCGGGGCCTGCTCTGTGAGTGGCTGCGGGAGCGAGAAGTGCTGGGTCATGGCCCGCGGGCAGCGGTGGGAGCCCTGAGGTGGAAATGAGGCGAGGGGGGGGCAGCTGCGCTCTGTGACCGCCTTGTATCGCGGCTTGCCCAGCGCAGCTGCTTCTGTAGGTACGAAATGTATCGAGCACGGGAGTTAGGCGAATCTGGGCCTCGGTAATAGAACTCCTCGGTGGGCTTTTATAGCAGTAGCCTTGGAAAGCCCCATATTAGGGCACGGTTCTTTGCTGTGTGCTGAATTCTGCCAGTGTCTCCAGCTGTGGGCGGTGATAAATGTGTACGGCATGGGTGAAATGGTTATTGGGCTATACCGTCATCCTTATACGTGACATCTCTGTAGCCATACAGCCCTTATGTATTCTGAAAATACTGTTTGCACTTATGGTGAAAAAAGTTAGTGATGTAGCTGAGATGGTAGTTAAACTGAGAAGACCAGCCCTTTCTTCTTTATATGCTCCCTAAAGGTGCAAAAAAGGTTTATTTATTGTAAATTGAGTATTAGCTGTGAGCGTGAAGGAAGCCTTGAAGCATACTTCTGAACCTTAGATTGGCCACTGCGCTCAGTGGCTGTCACAGCACTTGCTCCTAAGCCTTGCAGTGGTAAGAGTCTCCATTCGGTGTTTGCTGCTGATTTGAGCCTTTGTATTGATCTCAATTCATATTAAAATGCTGTGCCTTTAGGTTTCCCTTATTGTCAACAGCAGAAACTTTTTCATGATTTTATCTTCTCATTCAGTAATTTTTTTTTTCACAATAATTTTCAGACCACATTGAAAGTTATCATCAGTTGCTTAGGAAAGAGTCATGATAAATCTCTGATGAACCCCCTGTCAGATTGTTGTTCTTTCACATTAAAGCACCACTTCGTATACAGCAAAAAATCTTCAAGTTCCGTTGACATGTTTTATTCTGAAGGAAATTAGGTAATGCAAACTTACATCACAGACAAAAACACTGGCATTTGGGGAACATCTACTTGGATTTTTTTTTCTTGAAACAGTTTTATCAATTCAAGTTTGAAATGATAAAATCCCAAACAGATGTGTCCTTTTTTATTTGAGATATTTCCTGACGAGTTCAAGTATGTGTGAACTCATTACTTACAAACTTATGTACAGTGCTTCTCAGAATGTAAAACATAATTTAAAATTGCTAGGATTTTGGGTTATCTTCTACTCTGAAAACCACTTTGCTTCCCTCTCCCAAGTACAAAATATGGCAAGAAGTTATCATTATATAAAAATAATTTTTAAGGGGTCCAGCCGTGACAAGTTGGTCAGAATCAACATCCTGCTGCTGTTGTCACTGTACACCAAAATTCCCAAGTCCAACATTCTCCATGCTTCAAAGCCCAGATAATGCTACAGCACTCCTTACTGTTATTCATACACAGGCGTGTGAATTGCTGGAACAATGTTAGTGTGGATTCCAGGGGTATAGTGTCAGCATACACACTGCAGAATGTCATGGCTACACCAAGAAAGATATAATTTAGGCTTTACTTTCACTATCTTTTTTTTTCCTCTCTCAGCTTCTGTTGTGGAAAAAGACATAGCCTTTTTGACTCTTCTTTGCTCACTGTGATTTGGAACACGCTTCCCCAGTCTCCCCAGCTCCTTTATGGTTGAAGCTGAATTTCTTGTGCTGGATACTAGTTACTATGAAATACACATTTTTTTTTTTAACTTTAAAACCTGAGCTACTTACACTAGTACACAGAAAAGCTTGACTTTGGTGTTCATTTAAAGCTGGTTTGAGCTGTGTTTTTTATATTTTTAAAGTCCAGCTAGTGTTATGACCAGTAAAGTCTTTCTTTTGACCAAAAAAAAAAAAAAGCTCATTACATATAAATTGGAAGAGCTTCTTGTAAGTAGTATTAAAATGAAACCCTTCCCTTTGAGTAGTGAGCAGTATGCTAGCCTCAAATACTGCATTCTCTTATGCTGCAGTTTTCCTTCACCTTTTCTTCCCAGTTGCTTCCTGTGCTCTCTCTAAGACCAGTAGGATTTCTATGTTCCTTTGTCGTTTCCCTTTATATAATTTATTTGAGAAGGGGAGTTTAATTGTAATGTCTTCTACATCTGTGTCTTTAATCAGTTACAAATGTTTTTTTCCTGTTCTGGTGAATCTCAAGCATGATTTTTTTTTTGCCTGTCTGCATTAAAAATGCAAGGAAGAACACACAGACCAACCTTCATTCTTATGAATAAAGTTGTTCACTGTGAATTAGCTCTTAATCTTTTACCCTAATAGCTCTTTTTTTTCCATCTGTCTGTCCATGTTTTAATGTTACTTTGGCCCTTAGACCTCAAAGCTTTCTCTGAGTGGGCAGCAGATGGCTTACTGAATCATAAAGGCTTTGGGGAAGAGGGGAAGAATAGCGTTACGTCTTTAAATATACCAGGAGGCTTTGAGAAATATGAGGTTGGGATTCTTTTTATTTTGGTAACGTTAGAAAAAGTTACTGTCTGTCAGCAAAAGATAGCTGAAAAACTGTGATGGGATAGTTCCCAAATGAAGTAAACTGACTTGTGTTTACGAAAACATTCTGAGCCTTTCTGACTTCTCATTTTTCTTATTTTTCTACACTACCAAGTTAGATTTTTTTATAATGAACTATTAAGTGGGTGATCAGTAATTTGTCAAGAGTGGTGTGCCAGGTTATTTTATTATAGGAAAAATAGAAATTAGGTTAGCAAATGGACTTCCAGCATCTTGCCGCTGCAAAGAAATGGCTTCTACTATTTTTGGAACCCAGAAGTAGCTGGTTACTGGTAGCAACTGCCGTTGGCAGGTGCATCTTTCAATTTGCCTTTGCTTCTGCATCACAGATACGTTTTTGGCATTTATCCATAGCCTGTCAACGTCTGATGCGAGTGAATGGAGGATCTGAGTGTGTGTGTGTTTTGGCACAAGTGTTTGACGTACATTGCTTTTAATTGTGAGGGGAGAAAGAGGAAATACAAACCCAGAACTGCACACCTCTTGTGATTTTAGGAGTCAAATACTCAGTGTTTCTCTTCTCTTACTATGATGCTACAATTTATCTCTATGTATGCAAAATGTCCCTTCAGAGTGTGTAATCCTGCAAGCCACGATGTGTAGTGTATAATTATTTTCCTACCAAGTTATATTTTTGTCATAATTCAGGATTTAAAAAAAAAATCTCACTGTACTGTTTAGTCTCAAATACTTAAGTATGATCTGAACATCTCTGTTATAGAGGGAAATTTGTTACCATTTGAAGCCTGCCTTACCCAGAAGCTGAGCTAATCAGTCAATAAGATGCGGTACTGAAGCAATGCAACATAAAATATTTACCTTTTTTTCCTGCCTTTAGATTGGACTGGTTTAGATGAAGATGAAGATGCTCATGTCTGGGAAGACAACTGGGATGATGACAATGTAGAAGATGATTTCTCCAATCAGTTAAGGTAATTTGATTTTTAACTTACTGTTCTAGAAGCTGGATAAAATGTTTTAAACTGCACTGTTTAGTTGTTAATATCTGTAAGTTCTGCTTACTTTTAAAAAGAGGTCTGAAAACAGGAATAAATGAAGGCTCTGCTTTGTGTTTATATACCTAAAAGCCTTTCTGAACCAGACTTAAGGGATTACAGAACAATTGAGAGTACTGATGAGCATTTCATCTCTTAAAAATTGAACTGTGCATCCTGAGATATGCCTCATATCATCAATATGCTCAGGCTTTTGGGGTGTTACACAGCTTAAGACAGCACAAAGATGTGGAAAATCTGAATTGTGCTGCAAAGATTAATGGCAAGGGAGCCAGGATTCTTTCTTCTGTGCTGTATGGTATGCAAAGTGTAGTAGTATATTTTTTTCTATACCTTCAAATAGTATTGCTGTTCTGTGACCAAATAGACAACTGGAAAATTTTCCTAGAACTCCCCTCTCGTGTGTTAAAGAGCATGCTGTTTGTGAGCAGTGATAGCAAAGCAGTGTTTATAACATCCTCTAAAAAAGTGATAGCAATTCAGGTACCTCTAATCCTGTTGTTTAGTCTTCTTGGTCACTTGTAGCTTCAGTTAATCCTTTTAGTGATGTGTAATTATAACTTAAGTTGTTTTAAGAGTCAATACAAATTCACACTTTATAATTAGTCCTTCAGTACATTGCATGCAGCGCAGCCTTCTGTAATACAGCCTGATTAAATGCTTCCTGGGATGATCTCTTGTAAAGGGAAAAAGTGGCCCTTTGTGTAACAGGCACAAGATGAAGCCTGTTGGTATGGTCCGTGCTTATAAGGCTGAAAGGTAATAAAATTGTAATAGTGGAAAATGTTGATATGTAGTGAAACACAGACCTTAAAGGTGTGGCATAATTCTTGATTACCGCATAGTTAACACGATAAGTCTTCAATCTACATCTTACAGCCTGTAGTGTTGGTGACCAGATACTTGTCTTAAAATGATAGTTGGCAGTGTTGCTTTGTTGCAGAATATTTTTATTTCATCTTCAGAAAGAAAATGCAGCAGTCCTTCACTTCTAAAGTTAAAATGGCACGTATGTAAACTAACCTGAGATGTAGACCCACAGTGTCTAGGTACACATGTGCTAACACTGGGATATAAAATGGTGTAGCTCTGGTTGGTGTGCCGGAGGCAGGTAGGAGGCTAAGTGGGGACAGGTTATGGGAAATAACCTTTGCTGTTGCTGACCTGCTGCCACAGCCAAGGTGAACAAAACAATCCTTTCTTCTCAGAATTCTATTGCACCAAGATATTAAAATAGTGCTGATACAAAAGTATGTAAGGCAAACTTTGGAAGTACGTGCATTTAAATTGCTTAGATTAGTGAGTTCATTGAGTTTAAGGAAATTTTGGGGATAACCAGTATAAGACAATACAATTTTTTTCCTAATGTGTTGTTACTGTCTTAGAGGTGCTGCTTTGCAACGTAAAGTTGTCCTTCAGCCAGAGTGGGGCAGAGGATAAGTAAACGTGATTAAAACAAATGTTGGAATTTTTCATACGGGATTTACTTCTAGTGATCCAAAGACATTAAGATGAAGTTGAACTGTAAAACAAGTGAGGTTAAGGTTATTAATGTGAATCAGGAAGCACTGTTACATGTTCATGATATTTCTAAAATGGTAATATATTGTGCAGGGTACTTCATTTTGAAAAAATGCAGATGTCTGGCTATTCTATTTGTATATTTTAATATACCCATCTCTTTTCTCTACAGAGCTGAATTAGAAAAACATGGATACAAGATGGAAACTTCATAGTTTTTGCTGATATGGAACAAACATTGAACTGTGGATAGACTATATTGAGAAAACATGGAAAGTGAGAAGACAGTACATTATCTGCTTGGATTACTTATTGTTTTGTATGAAAAATAAAGTTTTTAATCTTAGCCGAAGTCATATGTTCAGCCTCTGCTAAACTGGTAACCTGTATTTCGGTTCTTAAATGCTTTGTGTGACAGCTCACAGAGAATGCTACTGGAGATCTCAGTGGCTGACGTTATTGCACCAGCTCCAGTGATGGGGAGTCAAATAAGCATGACCACAATGCAAACTACTGAACATCTGTCATAAGTGATGTGGAGTGTTTAAAAAAAAAAAAATCATGAAAGAAATAAAATGCTTCTGTATTCCAGTCAAAATGCAGCAGAGATAGAAAGAATTTTTAGGGAGTAAAGTAATAAAGCTCACTTTGCCTTAAGGTTTTATTTCATAATGGTTTGGGGTTTTTGTTAGGAATTTAATGTGAGTACCAGTTTGATCGCCTTGGAGATAAAACCCACTTTTAAAGTGTGTCTTACAACAGCAGAAATCCAAATTCTACAATTTTGTCCTGTCATTTCTCAACTCTGGTAAAGAAGAGACCTCTGTGGAGGCGAGAAAAGTTCTGTTCTCATGCTTATTTAATCCTAGGAATCTCTGCTGAAATTGCCTCCAATTTGCCAGTTACAGCAGTTCATCTGTATCACACAAATGCCTGCTGAGAACGGAAATCAAACTTCCAACTCATTTCATGGAGGCCAACAAATAGTTGCCAGATAGATACAATGGTAGTGGCTGGATTCGATTACTCTCTGAACTAGAAAACAGAAGGTGGAAATTACAAAACCTATTACCAATTCCATGAATCCTCCCCAAAGGAGCTGTTAAAGCTGGTGTACGCAAAGACAGAGGGAGATATGGTAATTCTGGAAATGTAGGCCATGATTGCAAATAAAGTCTTTTTTATAATAAAGGGACAAATATGGCTGTGTACTTACGGAACTCAAATTTGCTTGCTTTTTCAGTTTATTGCAGAGGAACAGGATTTTTTTTTTAAGCGAGTTTTCAGAATAAAGGTATTAGGTGATGGATATGCTCTAATGGTATTAAATGCTTTCTTTAACCCCGTTCACTAATTAACAGTGTCTTAACTGCATGTATTAATGCAAAATGCTAGGAAGATGACAAAAGCAAATATCTCCTCCCCCCAGTTAGGTGATACTGTATTTGTCATGGAGGAAAGATTTGCTGGGTTTCTTACTGGGAAAAGAAAGGGAGGCATCTTCAGGTAGACTGTCCTTGGCTTGAGTAAGTGGCTGGTTGTGATGGAAATACACAGCCAGTACAGCTCCTTTCAGAAGAATGCAAAGCACCAAGTTCATATTTTGACAAGTAACAAATTAAAAGTCTGCGTACTGAGCGGCAAACAGCAATTCAAACATCCTTACGTGAGGGTTGGGACATTGAAAAGTATGTTGAGAACAATTCTGGGACTGTCGGTGCTACTGATGTGTTAATATTGGGAGGCTGAGTAATGAGGCTGACCGAGAAGAGATGACAGATGAATTATGGAAATGTGCAGAGCAATCTTTGGATAGGGGCAGCTGCTTTCCATTACGGGAGTCGGGAAACCTGGCTAAGGCAGCCCTATCCCATCAACTGCTAGCAGCAGGGGGAAGCCGTTGAGGCAGAAAAGCATCTTTGCCTCAAGAAATCTTGCTTACTTTTTGCTGAGCCACAGTTGCCTCCTGTTACTATCTTTTTCTGCTTTCTTCACAAAAGCAGAAGTAGAATGAAGTCTTATCTCGATGCCAACATTCAGCTGCTAGAACCTCATTGCCTTTTTTTAGTCTTTCGAAGGTTGGTTTGATGACAGTTGCGTAACGCTGTCTGCATAAGAGAATGTTACAGAGGTAAACAAGTTACACTCACAAAATGGTATAGGAATAGCTTACTGCAAAATCACAAAATCAAGCACCCCTCACATTTTTTGCATGGTCATACAGGTTCTTTAAGCTTGCTAGTGTAAAAAAGACGAACATTTCTGCTTTAGATTGGCCTTTTTTTTTTTTTCTTTCTAAAAATACGCAAACCCAGCTGTTTTTGAGACTGAAGCTAATTTTTTATTTTTTTTTTGCCTTTGAAAGCTTTGCTGTTCTAGAGGGAAGCTGAGGTGGTTGTCAAGGATGTCACTGCAGAGATTCACCTTGGTTTACCTGTTACACAACTTAAAAAAAAATAAAAAAATCTCACAATGTGCTTGGAGGCTTGAAGTGTTTAGATTGTCCGTGTTGGGGGAAGTTTTCTTCAGAGGTTTCTTTGGGGAGCTAACCACCACGCCACCCTGTCTCCCAGCTGATCTGTCAGACTGTTGGACGTGGTGTCCTCACCAGAGTTTGAACCACACCAGGGACATCCCCAGCTCCCTGCTGCATGAGGTTTTAGGCGGCAATGACAGCGAGGGGAAGGTTGCCTTGCTCTGGCCTGGATGCTGAGGATGTCCCAGGGCAAAGCACCCTTCACCTAACTCGGGGTACAGCTTTACAAGAGGTCGGTGGTTGCTGATGAGTTTGGCTCTCTGACTTCACCTCGATCCTTCACAAACTCTGCACGCTTCAGAAGAAATGCAGAGTCACAGAGAAGCACACCAAACGGTGAGCGGGCAGGATGCAGGTTATCCTTAAAGCCTTAAAGCCGCTCTTTTGTTACCTCGGAAAAGCTCTTGCTCTTTTCTCACCGGTCCCTGCCTCCCTCTGCTAGCGTGCAGAGCAGCACGAGCGCAGCCCCTCTGCGTGCTGCTCGGCCCGAGCAGCGCTGGGTCGCCGTGTGTCACAGCAGTCCGTGTTGTAGTTATCCATGTTGTAGGACATTTTCCACCGTTCTTGGGAGATGGAGAAGTACTTTCCCCTCTTTGACGCTTACGCTCAGCGTGAGACCCCAGGACCTCACGTTTCACAGCGTTCGGTGGTGGGTAAAATGCCCGGTGTGCTCCAGGATTCCTTCAGCTTCGGTTACTGCCGTGCACATTCAGCATTTCTGCCGATGGGGATTTATGGGGTATCAAGTCAGCCACCCAGAAAAGGAGGAACACGCATTACAGCCTCTGCAGCTTTTTTAACGAAGGCGGCAAGGGCTCTGCGAGTCGCTGGCTTCCTCTGCTAGTTTTTCCTCGATTTTTTGTTTTTTCTTACCCTGTTTTTTCTAGAACACCACCGAGGACTAATAAGTCCCCCGGGGGAGGGGGGTGAGCGTAGGAAAATACAGGATCATAAAATTAAAGACTATGAGAATACATACGCACGGAAAAAGGAATTTATACTGCACAGAGTTACGGTTCCAGCCTTTCCTATCTTCTAAGTATCTGACTTTGCAGCCCTAATAATAATCTTTTAATGCAGGTATGATTTTGTGTTTGCATAATAATGCAGCTAAATTTGGTTTAATTCCAAGGCATGTGGGGAAGTAAGAAGATTGATGCCCAGAAAGTTTTTGTGATGGAATTTTACTGAAGAGTGAATGTTACGTAACATTTCAAACGCGCTGCGATCCTTCAAGATGAAGTGTGTGATATAAATGTAAAATATTTGCAAACTATAATTTAGCAACCGCTGTAAAATCGCAGTCAGCATTCCAACCTCTTCCGTGCGGTGGGTGAGATCCTTTGTCAAGCGAGAGCTGAGGGCAGTGAATGTGAGATTCATTAAGTAATTAGATAGGAACATTAATTTCAAATTAATTTCAACGGTTGTCTCAGACATTAGCAACCAAATTAAGGAGACCAAAGGCAAACAGTAATGCAGCTTAATACTTTTAATAAATGAAGGCATTTGAAGTGATTTACATAAATCTGATGATAAGCCCTCATTTAATGGGCTCCCAGATGCTCCCTGCCTCCGCTTCCCGTTCACCTTTGCACGTTTCCAGGATGTGGCCACGCTCCTCGTCTCCCCAGCTCCCTCATTACCTCGGTCTTTTCTCAAACCCTCCCTACACGGGCTCCCTAATAAACGGCCGGGCTTTCTGGGATTTGTTAGCGCGAGCTGGAACCTTTTAGTGCTTCTGAACCTGCAGCGCTGCGAGGCACGGGGAAGCGGTGGAGCCACAACTGACAAGGCCCCCAGGAAAATAAATGGTGAATAAAAAAAAAAAAAAAGAAAAGAAAAGAAAAAAAAAGCAGATTAGGGTATTGGGGGCTGCTTGCCTCCGGGCAGGGCAGGGAGATGAAAACCAGCACATCAGCAAGCGAATGGGTCACATGGAATGGATAATGACCAGCCCTTTTCATCTGTCCTGCCACGATCTCAAGGCCCTGGATGAAAAGGAGCAGGCACTGCTCTGGGTTGGCGTGGCACCTGATGGAGGCACGGCCGCCTCATGGGTTGTCCGGGGTGCAGCACAGCCCTGCCAGCACCCCACACTTCGGTCACCCACCATACTTCGGTGGCAAAGGTGTAACAGCTCCGCTGGTGCTCAGCTCAGCACCGCTGTCTTGCAGCAGAGCGAGCTGCTGCAGGTCCGAGATGCCCACAGAGGGGTGGGCAAGCTCTAAAACTGTGTCCCCTGGCCTTGGCTCAAGCCTGGAGGTATCACAACAGTTAAAAGAGTAATAATAAACCAGTTGGTAGAGACTTGATTGCAACTCGGTGGAGCTGCAGAAAGTGTGTGACTCATCTTAAATAGAATATATATATTGCAGTTATAAATAGGCTCCTTTTTGTGGTTGCAATGACATATTTAGAAATTGCTGTTCTTTTTAAAAATAACTTTGATGTTATACAGATATTTGGGGCTTGCAGGCTGCGTTGTTTATGGAGAAAATCCACGTTTCAGTGGTAACTTTCTGTCACACCAGGTATGCAGGGTAGTTTTACAGACACAGCGTTGGACACGGTTCCCCTGCCCGGAGACTCTGAGCGAGCCAGAAATGATGCACTGCAGGAGGGGATGGAAGGGTTTGTGATGGTCGTTGGTAAAGCTGCCTCAGCTGGGGAGTCAGGAGAAAGGAAAGACGAGGCTCCCGAGTGAAGAGGTTGGGAAGGAGCAAGGGATGATCTGGTTCACCTTCAGGGAACAAAATGCACCGGATCTCATTTGCCTCTGGATTGAAAAGTCTGATGCGAAGTGAGTTCTCCTAGCCTGATGAAGAGCACATCTGAAAGGCAGAGGGAACTTGGTGCATTTGGTTCTCTAGGAGACAGCTGAGTGGTGGTCTGATCCTAGCTCTCAAGTTCCTGTGCAGAGAAGAAAATTGTCCCACAAGAAGATGCTTTTTTAACCACACAATAAAGACAGCGAGACTGGGAGAATGGAAGTCGAAGTTAGACAAATTCAGGACTACTTCAGAGCACGAAGCTACAGGAAACAGCAAGAAGGAAGGAAGGACACAGTGAAGGCTGTTCACTCGTGTGGCTGTGTGCCCCACGAGTGTGCCAGGGCCTGCACGGGAGGGGAGAGGTGCAGCAGGAGATGGAGAAGGGGCAGCCGCTGGGAGAGCCCCTCTGGGAGGAGCATCCCAGCAGCCAAAGCTTCCCACTAGAGAGGACCACTGGTGCCAAAGCAGACATAGGTGTCCCATTTTGGGTGGGGAAATACTCATGAAGGACCATTTTTGTCTTCACAGGAGAATGCCTCCACGGTGCAGGCCAGTGACTTTTCTAGCTACGATGAGCGACAAGCCCTGATCATCTGCGGCACTTCAGCATCAGCTCTGTAGTGAGCGCTGTTAATCCTCATCACTGATTGCTCTTACTGAGACTTCAAGTGATTGGAGAAACTGCCCGACATTCATGAAGGGAGAGTGGAGCCTCTTCAGCCTTCTGCTGAAAAATCTTGAAAACAAATATATGGTTAGTGAGGGAGGGGACGGGCTAAGTCAAATATTGCACTAGCGTGTTTGGAAAAACATAGGAGGAAAGAAAAATGTAATTGTAGAGACAGACATAAAAAAAAAGAGACATGCAGAAATGCAAAAGAGATATGTGCCACAACAGCCCCTGAGCTGTAGAGGGTAAGAGGTGATGAATGCAGACCTGGACCACCTCAGAGGCAAGGGACCCGCTGATCCTCAGTGAGGAAGGCGTTGCATCAGGATGAAGGCTTGCCCTGTCTCACCACACCTGGGTGCTGTAGGCATTTTACCACTGTCCCGCATGCAGAGCAGCTCCAGTGGTAGAGCACTGCAGAGCAAAATGCTTCAGATGTGTGATCAAGACAAGCATTGGAGAGAGGGGGAGGCGATGTAAGGGTTCCTGGCTGGCTCCTCACCCAGGGGCTGGCAGCAGCTGGGAGGGTGGAGGTCCCCATCTGTGTCCCCACCTGCCACCCACCAGTGGGAGACCCTCAAAGTTTGCTGAATTTCTGGCAGTGTAGTTTTCGCTATTTTCAATCACTCATCACATATGTCTGAAATTTGTATTTTCCCATTTTTTACACCTCATTTTTTTGCTTTGTCCTGCCAAAACAGTCCTGCTCAGGTTGCCAAAGACATCCTTTGACAGGTGTACAGACTGTAGGAGACCTTCAGCCTCAGTACAGCCCCTACCTGTGCTGGGACTTGACCCAGATGGAGCTGTATTTGGTTACACCTCCCTTGCACCCCGCGTTCTCCAGTCTGCCATCTGTCTGCACACCTCTGTCAGGGGATTCAGTAGATACAGTTGTCCACAGATTTTCACTTCTAGTGTGTGGGGTTAAAAGCTCCTAAAACAGCAGAGAGCAACCTCAGGCTCCTCTCTCATTGCTTCTTCAGAGGGGGCAAAGGTAGGCACTGGGATGAAGAGAGGATGCTGCTTTCTTGGCAGGGTTGGAGCTGTGATAGGATAGCATGCCATTTTCAATATTCCACTTAGCTACTACTACTGGCACTCTTATAATTAAAAAATAAGTGATTTACATGTTATTAATGATCACTAGAAATTCCTATCAGGCTTTGCTATTAAAGTGGCCTTTCATGTTATCAGAGGCCAGTGTTTTCTTTGACAGTCACCCATTGCTTTGAGGGCTTTGAAGCTGCTTTTCTGTTTCATTTGAAACAAAAATGAGAAAAAGCAATATTACAATCACAGGCATGTGTTTGTTTTCATAGGGGCTGCATTAGCATTTCAAGGAAAAAAAAAAAAAAAAAAACTGCCTAAAAAACACCGGGTGATCACCAGAGCACTGCTCAAACAAGGCTGTGAAGTGACGAGGTGGAAACCTGCGCTCCCGGTAATGAGATGGAAGTTCAGTAACAGCAAAGGGAATGTACATAAAACAGGAGGTGTGCAGAGCTGCATTACTATAAGGGCCATCGAATCACACACACGGTGTCAGGGAGTTGGTACTGCTGATTTTGCTGGAGATTCAGCAATTTAAGTAACCTAATCAAGTGTCATAATTGATTGGAGGTTCATTTCCTCTCTTGGAAATCATTAAGGGTGGTCATTGCTCGCTAAAAGCATTCGATGCGCCCCACAATGGAGCAACAGTGTTCCTCCCCCTCGCCTACAGAGAGCTATGGCCAGCATGTGGCAGGGTAGCACGGTTCAGCCCAGCGGAGGGGTGCCTTGTCCCCAGGCGAGGATGGAGTCCCGCTGGGAGGACAGCAGGTCTTTCACAGCAGCCTCGCCAGCGGTTGATGAGCTGTGCTTGATGCCAGGGAGGAACGTGCTGTGGGAAGGGGCTTTGTGCAGCTTTCAGAGAATCAGAGAATATCCCGAGTCAGAAGGGACCCACGAGGTTCATTGAATTCAACTTCTGGCTCCACACCGGACCACACAAAAACCAAACCATGTGTCTCAGAGTGGTGTCCAAATGCTTCTTGAACTCCGTCAGGCTGGGTGCCGTGACCACTGCCCTGGGGAGCCCGTCCCAGTGCCCGAGCACCCTCTGGGTGCAGACCCTTTCCCTAACCCCCAGCCTGACCCTCCCCTGTCCCAGCTCCATGCCGTCCCCTCGGGTCCTGTCGCTGTCCCCAGGGAGCAGAGCTCAGCGCCTGCCCCTCCGCTCCCCTCGTGAGGGAGCTGCAGGCCGCCATGAGGCCTCCCCTCAGCCTGCTCTGTGTGGGCTGAACAAACCCAGGGACCTCAGCTGTTCTTCTTATATCTTCCCCTCCAGACCCTTCAGCATCTTCATAGCCCTCCTTTGGACACTCTATAATAGTTTTATGTCCTTCTAATACTGTGGTGTCCAGAACTGCACATAGCACTGGAGGTGAGGCCGCAGCAGCACAGAGCAGAGCAGGACAACCCCTTCCCTCAACCAGCTGGCTGTGCCATGCCCGATGCACCCCAGGGTACAGTTGGCCCTTTTGGCTGCCAGGGCACACTATTGACTCTTGTTCATCTTGCCTTTGCAGACAAATGCATGTGTGCAAAAGAGATTTGTGAAGGCAGCAGTGCCTATGGTGACTCCTTGCAAGGGTGTGAAGCACCTTCCCCATGAGTTTGCCTCTTGCCCCTGCCTTGCACCTGGACTTAAAGCCAGGTGATGAAACCTCTCCCTGGTGAAGGGGTTAACTACTGCAATGCCCAGTCCAAGTCACAAAAAACTTCGGTGGTGTCAAAAGCGTCCTGTTTGATGTGTAGAGAACAAAGCATTGCTTCTTTGACATGCTTTGAAATAACACTTCTTGGAGTTAGCCCATACAAGAGATAACACAATCTCTTAGAATCTGACAAATTAAAAATTTCAGTCCTCAGGAAATGATTTGAAATTCTATTTTAAGCACCACTTGGAAAATAGCTTTATTTTTAAATGAAATGTAACCAATATTAAAAAGCTTCCATCCTTGGAAATCAGAATTTCTGACCTCGAAACACACAGCATAGGCTCCAGTGAGCAAATTTTTGCTGGTCCCACAAAAGTACTTTCACGAGGTAGTTAGACTATTGTGCCAACCTAGTATAATTATTGTAATCAGCCAACACAATTACAGAATAACAACCTGCTATACACATGACATTCAATGTATATATTAAGGATGATCTCTTAGTATTGGTAAAAGTCATCTTCCAGCAGCAGGAAGAAATGGCTTCATCATGATTTTTTTTTTATGCTTCGCTTTGGTGAAGACTTAAATATGGTTGCATTTATATTTTGCACCTTGGAAAATATTTGTATTTTAAAATAACACATTAAAGCTTTGAGCCTGAAAACACTAATGCACAAGAGTAACTTTATTTATACATTAGGAATATTTTAGTCAAATGGCCTAATGTTTGCAGAATCAGATTCTGAAAAGTAATGTACTATTTTATGTTGTACCACTATTGGTGCAAAAATTAATGGATGCATTATTTAAATCAGGCATTTAGAGACAAGCTTTGCAGCTTGGCTGTTTTTTGCTATCATATTGTTGGAAGAAACAAGTAAATAAAGTCTAAAGGAATGGGAATTGAAAACAGAGGAAATGAAATGGAAACACATGACATGTTCGAGATGTGAGGCACACCTGCTTCAGGCTGAAATGTCCCAGATTCAGAGCAAAGGCAATTTTCAGCCTTCCCTTCGACCCAGGATTTAGTAAAACTCTTGATCCGTCTTTTCACATCTAAAAAAATCCTTTCATCCTTTCGGTCTCCATCAGCCCCAGAGGTTAAAGCTTTCCTTTCAGCTCTGATTATCACAGATGTTGCTCTGTATGAGTGGAGACCCCAGTTTTACCCGGGACTAGCCTTTGCATTCAAACTCAAATGCTTTTTCTTCCAAAGCACACACACAGCAATTTGTTTAATGCTTTGGATATTAAGTATAGCCTTCAGAGAAAACACTTGGGACTTCACTCAGGCAAGGTCATTTTTTAACCAGAAGAGTGAACCATCTGTGACCTCAGCCAGGACTGCGAGCTGTGCCAGCTCAGGCTGGATTGAAGAAGTTGAAGTCTATGAGCAGCACTGCCGAAGGAAGCACCGCAGCCTTTTCCAGCAGGGAAATGAAATATTGTCATGTATGGGCCAATGACAAAATTGTTGGGCTAATTAAACAAGTAAATCCTGCCTGATGGTGCCCTACACACAAATAACCATTTTTGCTCTGGGGAGTGATCTGTACCATATATTTTATTAGCAATCCAAGTAGATGGTAATGGGAAGATTTGCCTCCTGCATCCACCAAAAGCACTTTTTGACTATTTCAAAATTAGATTTTGACCTTAAAGGTGTGGTATCCTTTCTGTTGTTTCTGTCATCCTGAAGTACCTACTGTGGTGTTTGTAACACGGAGTCAATTTGTAGGAGCAGTACTCCTGGATGGTTAAGTGATTCCAGCTGTCATCTCTATCATTTACTTGTAGCAAAATGAAACCAATATTAAAAAATAAAATAAAATAAAATAAAATAAAATAAAATAAAATAAAATAAAATAAAATAAAATAAATAAATATATATATATATAAAAGCCCCATTAAAACAGCTAGCAAAATAACTTCCATCCTGTTCTGTCACTTTATACTCACATTTCACACCTGAGCAACCAATCCTCTTTACACACCTCTCAGGCAATACTTTGGTATTTCGTTCGGATGCGCACCAGGGAGTTCCCAAAAGCAGCAGAGCTGGTTGTGTGGGGAAACCAAGAGCAGAAATACCAGTGGGAATGAAATAACTACAGTCACGACTCTCTGCCTAAAATACAACCTCAGTTTCATATACTGTAGTGTCAAGGCAGCTATAACTCCTCAAGGTCTTCCCAGTGATGAAGTCACAAAAAGAAACCCCTGGATGAGATGTTTTGTGATCACCAAAATGTATTTTTACTTTCCTGAGTAAATGCAATGAGGACTAGTTGAGAAACAGAGCTGAACTATTTCACTTTCTGCATCACAGGTGGTTTTCTACTGCAACAGGAGTTTGGCATCCCCTGTGAAGACCTGAGCATCTCTGTCTTTTTCTGTTTTGGGCTCTCTGCACCTGTCCAGCTCTACTTCCTGCTACAAACATTTCTAGATAAAGCTCTGTTTTACATTTCATGGTGTGCATATACTCTTCAACTAACAGCTTTCAGAAGTGGTATCAATCTGCCTTTTCCTACTAAATAGACCCCTTTTACACAATAACTACCATACATTTGTGACTGTGAATATGTAAATAGGTAAAAATGAAAATGCATCCACTGCCACACAGAATAACATTGCAGCCTTAAACTTCAGATCCATTCAGGATGATTTGCTAACATTTGGTACTCCAAGCTGAAGTGCCAAAATTGCCTGTCTCGTGCAATTTTCAAACATTCCACCCGCACAGAACTAAGGAAAAATAGCAATCTCCAGGAGAGACCAAACTTCGTTTAACCTGTTTTACAAAGTACTAAATAGCTTTTCTATTTTAGATGAAGAGCGGTGAATATGTCCTTTGTGCTGTACTTACCAAGTACTTGCAATGCCATATATTCCAGGCAGTTTTCAGTGATATTATAACATACTCCATTACTATGATTATTTATCAACACCGCAATCATGTAACTTTGTCTGATCCATAAGATCTCCAGTGGGGAGAAAACTCATTTTTATTGCTTTTAATTTCTTGAAGATTTGAAATAATTTCCACTAAAATTGTTTTGAAAGACTAAAGCTTTCTCTAGACTGCTTCCTAAAAACAATTACAGACTGTTTGTGTATCATTCAACCAAAAGCTGAATATCTATCTGTAGTCAGATATCTGTAATCCTAGGACTGCTACCATCTTTGGTAGTCTGAGGTTTCTGTCACACTGGAGTTTTTTTATAGACACAGGCAATTATTTTTCCATATGTAAAAACATTTACAGCGTGCACTTTATAAACAGACCTGCTGTTTAATCTGACAGGTGAAGGGTGACTCCCTATCAAGTCTATTTGTCTATACAAAAGCCATGTTTTTGTGAAGAAAACCTGATTTCAACAAACGTAAACCTGAATTACAGGAGAGGAGAAAGGAAAGGCCCGGTGATCCTTGTGCAATGGAGTTCAGGCTCACTGGGGCTTTGAAGCCCTGAAAAAAAATATAATATAGTTTGCAATTATTTTACATATTATTAAATAAACATTTTCTGTGAGTCGAGAACTGTCCTGATTTGTAGAATTCTAGTCCATGAACAAGGATGACTGCAGAACTTGTACACCATTTTGTTGTATACTACTTTTCTCCAAGATTTTTGTTCCTTTTGTTGTTAGTAATTGTATTTACAAACTTTTGGAAGAAGCAACCATGTTTTCTCAACACAAGAGAGAATTCAGAAACCTTTGAGACTATTTTGCATTGGGTAATTTTCCCAAATATCTGTGCTTGCTAAAAACATCCGTTATTTCCATGTCATTTAAATTGTTTAAAACAAGAAACTTTTCCCTTAAAATAATTAAAGGTTCCATTCCAACTTGTTGCTAATTTACAATCAATTCATATGTGATATGATGTATTTTGGAACTGGATACAAGGAATTGCATTTTTTTGCAAAAGACTTGATGTGTTGGATTCAGGTCAAAACCCTGGAAAATAAGGATTTTTCTACAGCAAAGGGAAAACAGTCTTTTGAGTGGGGAATGCTTAATTTGTGAATATGACATAGTGCAGACTTCCTTACAATATTCCCAGCATTTTGTCTTGCCCTCTGGGCTCAAACTACCAGGAGAACAATTTGTCTTGTGATGTTTGGTATTTCTTCTGCTAATGCCAGAGTAAGCTAAGGAGAGAAAAGGCAAATGAAAATGAAAAAGGTGCTAGACACAACTCAAACACTATGGTTAACTTGTAGACTTCCTTCATGTCAGCTCCTCAGTTCTCCAGTATCAGCAAAAAGCCATGGCAGCCACTTCTGAGGGTGGGTCTCTGTAGTATTCACCAAAACATCCAAAAATCATATAAATGCCCTAGAGTGAAGTCTGGCTGTGCCAAGGTCAGATGCCACAGGAGTCACCTGGAGTCATGGACACCGAGCTAACGCGTGGTGGCTGACATGGTCACAGACAACATGCGTCAACGGGATGCACTGTCAGCACCCAGGGTGCATGATGGATCTCAGACACAGCCATCAGGGTGGCTGAGAGCCAGGTCTGAGAGAAATCTGCCTTTTACAGTTGAGGCAACAGTAGTTTTCCCCGGTGGGAAGGGAAATCAAAGAGAAATTTCAACTTCTCTGCTCTGTACTCTCCCGTGAGCGGGGAGCGATCGCTGATGGCCTTGGCAGCTATTTCATCCCCAGCCTCACTGATTTTCCCTGCAGCAGGCATTGCACAGGCGTGCGGCAGAAGAAAATCTCTGATCCAGAGGAGGCAGATTTGACAGAGGACAATTGAATGAGGAAGATTATGGCACTGTTAAAAGACACCTGGAAGTTTAAAAAACAGTAATGATCTACCACTACTGAATGAGGGCCAGCAAATACAAAAGCACAGTAGGACTACAGATAGATGTGTCTGCCTCAAACTTGAAGCTTTCTTCTGGAAGTGCAGACATCTTCTCTTACACACAGCATGGCTTGAAATTCAATGGAACTTTAGCTCCCAACATACAGGGCAAGCGCCTGGGCTAAATCTATGCCGTAGTGACTATGGAGAACTTCTCTCTGTTCAGTTCCCAGCAGTTTAGGGAGAGATCATTACCAATGGCTCAGAAACAGCAAATGTTTGGCTGCACTTATGGTAATTTCTCACGCCTCTCCCTCGGCATCAAGACGATTATGTATATTCTTTAAAGTTGATAAAGCTACTCAGCTTCGAAGCCAAAAACATGTGTTGAAAAAATGAGGAACATTAAAGGCTCTTTTCTGGTCCTAGCCATTTCACACACGCTTTCTCTAAGCTGTGGCAGTCTTCCAGCCTAGCTGAATCCAAACGTTGTTCCTTTCACAGGCACACAGCAAGTTCGCATAGTAAACGTGCACAGCACAGCTCACCCGAGGCTCTGATTATTTCTGCTTGCAATGTAATGTTACTGGCCATCACCGAAATGCGGTGTAGGACGAACCTCATGGCACCAGCTTAGCCGGGGGTTTATAAGCATGTGAAAAAAAAATAAATGCCAGTGCCTCGATATGGGGAGTTTTGACATTTTTTATTTACATTTATTTGCACAGCTCTGAGCATTATTCAATTGTCAAACAATCATGTGTTGGTGGTGAGGAGGCAAGTAGGTTATAAAAATGAATTGGCAAGATTCTCATTTACAGAGAGTAATTTGTCTCCACCGTAATGCATGTATGTATTGTCAGGTTGGGAGAAGGAAGCCTTCTCAAGAAATGGGAATCAGATTCATCATCTCAGTTTCAGAGTCATGTTCACTTACTTTATTAGCATAGCGTAGCAAAGAAAATCCAGCTCTCCTGCTGTTTTCCATTTCACAAGAGCTCCCTTCTCCCTTCACACCAACCCTCCCTTTGCTGGTTCCTCATAAATAGAAAATGGTGCCGGCATATTTTTCTAGGTAGAAAAAGCAGATGTAATCTATTTAAAGATTTCACCTAAAGCCATTCAGGATAATGAACATTTGATGGGTTAGGGAATGGCCATGTGAATAGGGCAGAGAGCTTGCAACCTCCCACTCTGTCAATCACTACACTCAGCCATGTAGTCTTACCCCTTCCACGAGGTAGAGGGGCTGTACAGCTCTGCCTCTGCTGCAGCTGCATTTCTTCCAAGGGCATGCAGTCACTGTTTGTCTTTCCTGTCTTAGCTACAAACCCACAGAGAAAAGGGTGCTTCTCTTTGGTCTGTTTTCCCCAAACCCCTATTTTTGGCAAGAGTTGTGTGGCAGAGCCTGGTTGTGTGTAGGAAGAGGCTGCACTGACTCCTTCTGGAGCACGCCATCACACGGCATTTGGCACATGTGGATGTTGGCATGTATCTGGGATTTGTGATGGTTATAACAGTCTAAGATTCCTGGACCATCCACTTATTGCTCTGTTATTTTTTCTGCTGTACCTAGAGATTGCTTCTTGGTTTTATACTCAGATCATAGCTGGTGTCAGGAATTTACAGAATTTACTGGCTAGTAAAACCATGCTTATTCAGGAAGCTGTCCCTCACTGTGTGACAGCAGCAGCCTCGTTACAGTGCCCTCATTGCTGCCAAAATCTTTTGCATTGAAAATAATACATTTGAAGCAAAGATGCTGGCAGGTGCCATACCATCAGTGGGCTACCACAAAGCAGAGCAGAGTGCAGGAGAAGCACTGGAGTTGCTAGACCATGGCTCTTCGTTAGGCCATGGCTCTTCACAACTCTTCAGGTATTTTCAGATTTTTTTATTTTTTATTTTTTATTTTTTATTTTTTTTTAGATCCTGGAAAGAGCCATGGGACCATCTCTCCTCCTTGTCTGCTTCTCAGCCTCCAGCGATGGCACTGATCCTCCTGTTCCAAGGCATGTCAAGCGTGGTGTGATATATCGCAATTACCCCAAGGGTGGCAGTCCCTAGGGAGAGCTGACAGCACTGTTCAGAACAGCAGAGGTTTTGAGTTATTTTCAGGTAGTTTTAAAGATCATTCAACAATTCCTTTACATATTTTACAGACTCTGCTCAAGATTTTTCCTCTTGTAGTTATCTAAGTCAAGAGCAAAAATCATTCCCTGTTTCCTCTCACAAGCAAGAGCAAGAAGATTGCACTTCGATATCCAATGGCCACATATGAATTTGGAGCACCAGACTTTAGATGTGGGACTCCAATGGAAAGATATCTGGCCATTTTCTGAAAAATCTAAAGTCAAGGAGATTAAAGCCACTTCCAATGATCTTGAGATAGTTTTCTACTTTTCCACTCTCAGATTTTTAAAATGTTTAAATGGAGGATCTGGGAAAATATCTAACCAGAAAACTGTGATAGTTACAGAAAAAACAGGGGCAGGTGGGGGAGGGACCTGAGGAAATCTTTGAAAGCCAGATTATGTTACGAGGTTGTCAAGGTCTGTGGGGAAAGTTTTGCTCAGCCAAAAATGTCACAAGCTGAAGATGCTCTCTGGGTAACGCACACAGGAGGGGCTGTAATCTGTTAAAACTGTGAGTGCAGAGACATCGAAGGCAATCAGGGATATGCATAAAATGGCAGACTTAGACTACTGTGTGCCACAAAAAGCAGTTGCTTCAGGCACGTGCTAGCATGGAGCCCTTGGTCTCCTCCTTCCCTTACTGGCGGTTGCACCTTTCTGCCTACAGCCCTGGTGGCAACTCGGGGCTGGTGAGTCCTGTTAGGCCCTTTCTCTCACAGACATACTCCATGACAGGCTGTGTAGATGCTAAAGTCCCTAAAATGTCAGTGCCTTGGCTAATCTCAGTCGTTGACAAAGGTATTTCAATCAAGCTTTGGAGCAGTTGGCCCAGGGAGGCCATGGTGGTATCAAGGCCTGACTGGATAAAGCTCTGAGTAACATGGACAGGCTTCAGAGTTGACCTTGCTGGGAGCGGGAGGCTGGACTGAAATCTCCTGAGGTCCATCCCACCCTGAAGTCTTATAGAAAGGAATAAGCAGGCTCAGGTCTCTGCAGCCAGTGGGTCGGGATAAGGCCCTGCAGGAACAGCACAGAGCAGAGGTTGGCAGGGCAGGGAAGGGGGACCTGACCCTGAACATGGGCTGTGGGCCTGCTCGTGGTTATTACTAACTGCATGGAAGATATGGCTGAGTGATGTTACCAATGTCAAACATGAGCTGCTTGTACCAAGGATGATGGAAGTCTAAATACTGAGGGACTTTAGTATTATTCAGGAACATGGGACATGACACCAAAATCGGTGTTTTTTGCAGCTTCTTGAGATTTCTCTATCCTATAGTGTGACTGCCCCATAGCTGGTACCATTGTTAGAAGAAATAGCAATTTCTGGACTCAAGGGATGCTCCCTGATACCAATAGGCTGACTTATATTGATTCCATCAGGACACAAATTAGAGGGGCAAACAAAGTCACTGTTGTCAACTTTTATGTATTTTTGCAGCCATGGAAATTTTCATTCTACTTGCAGCTCCTAATGATCTTTTTATTTCAGAACTTTGACTTTTTGTTTGAATGAAGAGTACACTTCTAGCCCTTACACATGCAGAGAAAAGCTTAATGGAGAGGAAACCCTGAGGTCCAATGAGTGATGCACAGACCCTGGTGAAGGAGTTTTGTTATAACCTACGGGTTATCCTCTTACTTCTGATTTTGGCCAGACTGCGTTCAGTACTTCCTGAGACATGGTATCACACTGCAGATGGCTGGCTGCAGGCAGACACTTTACTGTGAAGTCCATTTTTCTGCTGACAGTGCCCCCATCCCAGGAGCAGTTTGTTACCATGCTGTGTGGCTGAATGTTCTCCAAGTCGGCTGCCAAAGAGGACAATCTTTAAGTGCCTCTCCAGCCAGGTCAGACAGCTTAGCTAATGGGCTGAGGAGGCTGATCTAGGCTTCCCTGTTGGCTTTGCAGGTTGAATTCAGGTTAACTCAGAGTCCTTTCCACCCACACGTGTTAGGATGGGTACAGCAGACCTGAAAAAGCCCCCCCCAGTGCACAGCCTGTCATTCAGGCTGGATGAATGTCCCAGGTGAAGCTCCCCGCACAGGCACTGCCTTGTCCTCCCTTCACAGCAGGGAGGTGATATCTACATTTTCCCCTCTTGGATGCTGTAGCAACTTATTTTGGAGCATCTCCTTCTTGCACTCATGAGAGCTTTTTAACTCCCTTGCTTGGCACTCCATTATAATTTTGCTGTGGAAGGAAGTGGCAATTTCTGCAACAGGGCCATCGGGCACAGAGCAGGAGCCGGGTGACGAGTACAATAGAAGGGAAGGGGGCAGATAAATATCTTTGCAAAGCTTTAAAAATCAATTGATATTCTCCTTTCACAAAATGAATGTGTTCCCTCAGTCCGTATTTATTGATCATTCACGGTCACTGACACCTGGCTTGCCAACGAGCTGCACAAGGGACTGCGTGGGCACACGGTGCAGCTTCCCAGCGAAGGCACTTAACACGTGTTTCGTGTGGGTAACCTAAGGCAGTTAAATTGCCTGGTTAGCATCCCTTTTCGCTCACCCCCTGCCTCGAAAAACCACTGAAAAGAAAGGAGACATGGGGAGCAGGAAGGGGGAAGGGGAGCTATTGCAGGAGTTTTCACCTGGATACAGTTGCTATAGGAACCACTTACCGAGCATCTCGGCGCCTCCACTATTCAAGGAAATTCGCTCACTCTTAATCGCAGGCGAAGCTAAGTGGTTTACCCGCGAGTGGAGACATTCAGCCCCTGTTCATCCCCGGTGGGCTGGGGACCGCGCACTGGTGCCAGCAGCAGGGCGAGGGGCTCCCTCACCCGACAGGGAAAGCAGGGAAGTGGGAAGAGCGATGCAAACAGCAGCAACTGCGGTCAGAGGGCTGCTGGAGGGAATGGCCAAACGGAGGAGCTGTGGTGGAGAGCGGGGATGAGAAGAAGCCAAGAGGTAGTGACAGAAATCAGGACTTTTATCGCAAAGGGAGAAAAGGGTAGAGAGAGTGTATGCAAGCTCTGGAACAAATGGAGTTCTGGAAAAGGCAAGAGGGGAAAAATCAAAGCTGTAGGAGAGGTAGGTAGCATTAGAGGTGGAGACCTCGGCGAGTGAAACAGCATTAGCAGAAAGTGCCCGTCTTGGTGTTTGTAATGTGCTCTGGGATCCTGGGATGAAAGGCCTAAGCAGAAAGAGCAATACTGTGTTTTTTGATATAATTTTGATAGCTTTCACGATAGCTATTAGTTTCAGTCCTTGAAACCTCATCTCGATGGAAGCTGTGGCAGTGCCTCCGTGTCATTATCCCGCCGCCGGGTATACATTTATACTTGATGGTGTGGTGGAAGTGCAGATTGCTGCTGCCGGAGCAGGGGCCTATCAGCTGCACATTAGGGCAACTCTTGACCCTTGGTTTGTGGAGAGTGGCTCATCCGCAACCAGGAGTAGACCACGGACAACAAGTTAATGACCTTTTTCCCACCGGTTCAACAAGAAAAGTAACTTCAAAATTGATACTGCCGAAGGAGCCTGTATGAGAAGAGAACGGCACTAATCACCGCAAGGCAGTGAGGGGAGATCGTGAGGCAGGGAGAAGATTAAACAGAATTACACAAAGGACACCCAAGTTCAGCAAAGCACTTAAGTCGCTGCCTAATTTTAAACCAGAACTAGTACAAAGTATGAGCCAATTTGCAGTGATCAGAGAGAGAACAATTCTCAGGATGGCTCAACGAAGTGGTGTCACTTAGCAGGAGTTCAAACAAGCGGAAGAAAAGCAGAGGAAAACTTTAAAATGGCTCAGAGTACACAACAGCTAGGCGAGCAGAGGTCAGGTGAAAAAGTGTAAAGTGGCAGAGGAAGAAGGTGGCAGCAACAGGAGAGAATTATAAGCTATTATGATAAACGGCAAATGGATTATGATAAATCTTCTCCACGCCTCTTTGTACGCTGCAAATCAATGAGGGTTGGAACGTATTTACCATGTGATGCGCTTTAACTCCACAAATTAATGGTATTACCTTAAACAACTTCTGATAAATGCACCACTTCACAAAATTACACAATTTATGTAAGGAAACCCAGATTTCACATGTCAACTGATATAAATACAATATTGATATAATTGTATTTTTCAGAGATATGCATTAAAAATAGGAACTTTAAAAAACGTAAATTGAGCAAAATAGAAGCACATAGACTACCACGTGCTGTCTGTGCACTGCTAAGAGAACTTGAAATTGTTTTTCCTATAGGCAGCTCTGCAAAGGTCTGCTACCATGCAGCTCCTGACCTCAACAATTACATACGTTTCTGGGTAAGAATTTGTGCATAGTTTCTTTTAAAAATATTTTGTCATTACTGCCAATGTTTGTTGACTAATCCCACAAGAGAAATACAGCAGAACATTTGGTAAAAGCCAGGAGCCAGTCGTACCAGAAGCCAGACCAGCAGCTGACACACAGAAGACCACTTTAAGTGGTGGTATGCTTTAAAAATGCTGCTGGTGGTGGTCTGCTCCCAGCCATCCTCTCTGTGGACAAGTTTCCAAAAAGTACTGCTTGTGGTCAGTGAATTCATCACTTTGGGCACATGCCTCAAGTACAACTAATCCTGTGCACATCCAGGGCAGCTCCCTGGGCTTTGAGAAATGGCAGAGGCACCCCTGCAAGAGAGGAAAGTTGAGGTAGGACCCATGTGTGCTCATGCTGGCCTTCCTCTTCACCTGTCACAGCTACAAAACATTATCGTATTTGTGATTAGAGCCATGTTTTCAGCAAGGCCTTTGGGAAAGCTCTTCAGAAATGCTCCAGTGAGGCAGAAGCCAAATACTGTCTCCAAGAGCATCACAACCACCTTATTCTTACTGAAAAGTGAGTGTAAAGGAGGACCTCACACAGCAACAAAAACTTACACATCTGTAAAACCTTCCTTTAGGTTCTAGGTGCTGCTGTTTTAAGATGTCAGACTTTAGACCACTGACAGCTCAGATTTCTCAGAAATCTAGGTCATCCATTTCTCCTTTGACCCTGATGGGCAATGCAGGCATCTAAATGTTGGGTCTCAGAACTGAACTCCCAGAAATCAAGGAAAAGGCAACAGATTTTAAATACCTGTAACACATGAAGGGCAGGAGTCAAACAACAAAACACGTTTGGATTATGGGTTCACACACCAGGAGGGTGCGATTCAAGTGGTAGAAAAAAAAGTGTGAGGACAGACGTTTATGTTGCCAACGTTCAAGCTAAAGAAATAGGCTGAGCTCTGGGTAGAGGTGAGAAAGACAAGTTGAGTTTTATTACTACCTCTCAGGGCAAAGTGTATATGGGAGAGAGGACAGACTCTCATCTGAGAGAACTTCAGCCAAAGCATCAGGCTTATCCAAAATTTCACCAGAAGGGAAAGTGCTTTCAGTGGGAGGTGGAGGTGGGAAGAGGTGATGAAGACAACACAATATGGAAATGCTGCCAAGGGCTGGGAGATCTGGCAGTGCCATGGAGTTCTGCAGCCTGACCTGTGTAGAATAAGGATGTTGGTGTTATCTAGCTCCAAACTCTCCCTCATTAACAGACTTTCAAGTTCTCTTTTTCTGGGTTATTAAGTGATTGAGAAAACAAACTTTCCCACCATCGTTTCTCTCATGCAGTCATTTTTCTATTACAAGTTTTTTCACTGACCACAGACCCCGTTTGTCCATTCTTATCATAAAGAAGAGCTTCCCTGCTCCGGCCCAGTGCTCTGCCCTCAGCTGGCAGGATCCCCTTCTCCTCTGAGGTGGGAGGACACAGGGATTTGCCTGTCCTTACAGACAGGGCTCTGTAACTGCGTTTTGCAACAGCCCTGCAGCACCCTCCATACAACCACTGTGCCATTTCTCTTGCAGCAAAACACTTATTTGCTTTTGGGCTGCAGCTGCACACTAAGCTGAAGCCTTCCCCAAGATTTCAGAAACATTGCCAGTCTCTCCTTCACCAGCCACAAGGTTCAGGGCAAGCACTGCATGGAAGGGGCATTAGGTCCGCCTTCCAGCCACCTCAGCAGTTATTTTACTCTTCTGTTATGAAAGACGGCATTTCTAATAGAATCACAACCTCACTGGCTTCCCCATGCACAATGATTAATGTTATTACCCAGGCTGAGTAGCAGTTCCCAACACATTGCCCCATTTTTATCCTAAATGTGAACTCCTGGCTCCATTGAAATCCAAGCAGCTCTCAACAGATTTTTCAAGATTTTGTCCCCAGTAAGGTTTGTAACACCACTTCAAAACTTACAGCAGCTCAAAGAAGCAGGCTTAGTGAAGTAACACTTGTTCAAATTAATTTATGTTGGCATGAAGTCAGTGCAAAATACTAAGAGACCGGTTCAAAAATGTTCAGCGTTTCTCTGTTACTTTGCACTAGCTTCCATCATAGCTAGAACATTTTCAGATGTTTTGCAGGTTTTATAGCACGGGTCAGGATTTTCAGTTGTCTTTTTTGTTTTGTTTTTTTTTTTTCCTCCTGAGAATAATGCCACATAAGCAACAATAGATCCAAGCCATTTTTTCCCCCAAAATGAAAACAAAACTGAAATATTTTCTTCCCATGAAATCTAACAGAGAAAAATATCCTGATTGACAAATGATTTTTCAGTCCTTTCATCAAGTGAAATCTGGCTCTCAAGGCTACGATTTGAGACACTGACTCCTTTTTTTTTTTTTTTTTTTTTTTTTTGAAGGAGCCTGTCCAACAAGAGATCTTTGACAGGCTTGAAACACTACAGCAACCTTTAATTTAGAGAAATTATTTCCAGTAGGGAAAGCGGCTGGTCATGTGCAGGACTCAAATTAGGACCAACAACAACAACAAAAAACAACACAGAAATCAGGATGCGTGCTATCCAGGCTCGGCTCAGCTCTGAGGCTGATTTGTGCCTCGCCAGCAGCTGCTCGAATAAGGAGCTGCCCCGAGGAAATAGGTATACAAATGGCTGGGCGGGTGTTTTCTTCTTCTTTGCCTCTCACCTAAAACCCTGAAACAACCAGTTGCCCTTGTGGTGGATGATTATAATAATTATTGGAAAACAATTGAAGTGTGATCAGGTGGGGAGGGCGGTAATTGAAATATTGACAGGTGGTTGCTTTGTGCTGAACATCAGGTTTTAAGATCAGCTGTGTGCCCGAAGGGCTCCCAGCTAGGATGCTTCTGATAGCCCCTTTAATTAACTAAGGTATAGATTTTACTGCAGGATCTAGAGACAGACCAGAGCAAGCCTTTCTAGAAGAAGCTGTGAATTTCATACACATATTTTTTCTATTAAGGAATGCTTTAATACACATGCTTTTATATTATTTTTGATTGATTTTTCCATCTTTTTCTTTAGATAGATGTGTATGAAAACTAAATTTTGTCTCTTTTCTCTGATGTTTAAATGTCATTGACACATGATATTATCACAATATCATTATCACTATTGGTTGATAATCACATCATGAAGGCACAGGTAGGAAGGGCAGAATATAACACCCAGACAACTCTACCAAGGATAAGAGGAAAACTAATTTTTACAGATTCTCTGAGTTTATTTGGGGGTGGAATGTAGTTTATGGCCTGGACAGCAGATGTTATGAGTTATTGAGAAACTAAAAATTTTAAAAACTATATCCTTGCTCAAGCATCTCTCATAATACATTAAAATGATAAGAGTGTTTCCAGGGTGCTAACAAATAGATATTCCTCAAACCCACCTTGTATTGCAAATTTTTTTCCTGAAAGGATGCTAAATTTGAACTGCTTCCTGAAGCATTCACTTCTCATCAAAGGTCATTTCATCAGTTACTGCCTATGGATTGTACAGAAGACTCAAACATCCAATCTTGCAAAAGTTTCCACAAATTTAACTTCTCCATGGAGCATGAGGTCTGAGACAGACTGTGATTTTCCTTTTTTGTGACCGTATAAAGGATATATGCGTTTATCAATCAGCTGATGAAGTAGCATCCCTTCCTTGGCCAGCAAAATACATCCCTTGAAAAAAAAAAAATAAAAAATGATGGGACAAGGAATTGCAGTTCAATTCATATAACACTTGGTGAATGAGCCTCCTGCTCTGTCAGACCAAAGGGGCATGGCCAACGGTCCTGCTCCATGGATGTATTCCCTGCAAAAGGTACCATCAGGCAAAGTTTAATCTTTGTAATTTTGGATAAATTTCAGCCCCTGCCTGCCACGCATGAGGGAGAACCATTCAGAAAAGCCAAGCATGATAGGACTTTCCCTCTAGAAAATGCTCTTTCTGAAATAAAACTTCCCTTGGTACAGCAGAGGCTGTGCTTGTACGCAGCCTTGTTCTCCTCACCACATGGTTGACCACATGGCCAGACCTCTTATGAGCCCCTTCCATGCCTGGTGAGCTGGAGAAGGATTTCCTTGTTGGTACCTGAGGTTCTCTCTTGTGTAGAAATAAAATTCAGTCATCCACCTTCTTGTTTTTTCATCATTCCTCCCAATTATCCTCACAAGTATTTGATTGGAAAAACATATGGGAAAACAAAGCAGGTTTGCTGAACATCAATCAGTTCCTTGTCTCGGGTTTGTTTTTTTCTTATCTGTTTTGGTGCCAGACCTGGCGAAGTACATCCTCAGGAAAATTAGTAATGTAAAGCATGAAAACAGACAGGCCAATGTTTAAGAGCCAGGCTGTCTTTCCAGAGGCACTTTCAGTCAGATTTATTCCAACTTCTAACTAGTTTTCAGAAGGGCCACATCTTTGATTTAACAAGACTTGCAGAAGCATAGGTTATTTATTTGGGTAGCTAACTTCAGTCAACACACAGCACAAAATTTCAGCCTCGGTGCTTTGATGGCAACCTTCTCAGTGGGGAGAGCGTGTTTCACGCTGCAAGGTAAAAGCTTGATTTCTCCTCCAAACAGCTGATCGGCCTTGGCTCCTATTTGAGGGCACTCAGCAATTCTCACCGCTATGACACCTTTCTCTCAAGACTTCTGAAAATACACAGTGCTATCTCAGAAGACCAAACAAGGTGATGATTGTGGTAACCGCAGTCTTTTAATGTGCAACAAATCATATCACTGTGTAGCTGAACCATCAGACACAAAACTACATATTAGCTGAACTTACAAAAGGTACGGAGAGCTCCAGCTTTCCGTCTGATCCACAGAGGTCAGAATCCAGAGCTATGGGGGAAAAAAGTGAAAGATTTACAAATAATATAGAATAATAAATAAATAGCCAAGAATTCTTAGAGTTAGATGTTAAATGAGTTAAAAGTTTAATGTGTTGGAAAATTAATATAACAAAGACACCCAGAATTAAAAATAAATAAATAAATAAATAAATACTACACTGATTTCCCTGTGTCCACTCTGAAGGGCATCCCACTGAGCTGCAGTGATTATTTAGAAGCCTGAAGACTGGACATGGATGTAAAAGTTAGTTCTGCTTTGTACTGATATAAGTGTGGGAAACTCTTACCCACCTTGATAATGTTGTCTCTTTATGACCACATGGATTTTTCTTTTTCATCTGTCTGTGTGCCTATCTACCAATCCATCCATCCGTGCACCTACCTACCTATCTATATATCTCTCTACTTAACAGAAAATTTGTACTTAATAATACAACAGAATATCGATGGAAATGATTTTAAACAGCACTAACAACTATGTTTTTTTCTAAATGAATAGCTCACAGCCTGGCAATAGAGGTAGACAGGGAGAGCCCTGATCTAAATAGGGGTGGTGAGGATGAAACCCCCCAGACTATAGCATATGGTCTGCAACACACAACATCAGTTTTGCTTCAGGGAGAAGGACGTGCTGGGGTGAGGACAGCAAGCTTCTCCCTACCACATCCTAGCACCCCCCAAATCCAGGAAATCAGCAGCAGATTAATTCCAGTTTTCCCATTCTTAAAAACTGGGCTCAAACACAGTTGCCTGCTGCCACCTAACATATTGCTTTCTGTATCACTGTATTAATATAGCAGGGGTCAGAGCATCATGATCAGTACTTTTGAAATGACCACAGAAAACTGTCAGGTTAATGACTTTGGTGGTGTTTCACACCGTTCAGCTCTGCTGACCCAGCCCCCGTGGCCAGTAGCACGCCAGCTTTGTTTCTCTGTCTGTGGAATTGCCTCTCTGGTCTTTGTGTAATCGCCTGATTCACTCGTGTCTCGGCAGCTGCTGAAAAATGCATTCTCTGTACCTAGGAAGAACCTGTATAAATATTCTCAATAAATAAATAACAGTTGTCATTTTCAAAATATGACAATCTCCAGTTGCCTGTGCTTAAATTGAATGACATGTCATTTATCCTAATAGATGTGAATGCATGTATAGTACATATGAGTGAGTCACCTAATTCTTATTCACCTCAGCCTTGGTCTCAGTTGGGGGCAAGTGCCTCTAACAGGGTTTGGATGGATCAAATCACAAGCAGAAAAATCTTGGTCAATTATAGATGCCTAAGGCTAAAAGGGAGGTGTCTTTTCCTCTTATTTCCCCCCCCCCCTTAATCTAGCCAAGCACAGAATGCCCCTCCTATCCATAGGCTTACTGAAGGAGCAAGTCAATCTCCGATCTGTGGAATTTCTGGGAATATCTCTTCCCCCTGTAATTTAACATGACTCAGTTCTCCATCCTGATAATACAAGTGGTGAGAAAAGCTCCTAATCCTATTGGCATACCCTCTTGTCAGCACCTCTTTATTTCACTGCTTTAAAGGCTCAACATGTTTTGATTTACAATAAGCACTAAGATAACTGCAGGTGCCCTCTCTAAAAGCAAGGTTAACTCACCTGAGATGAATTCTTTTATTGCAAACAAAAGCAACACATGAGCAGGAAATACAATTAATACAGGTGCTTCCCTGAAACTTAGCAAATGCCATTTGTCTTGAAATGACATAAATCCCCATTATATAAACAGGCCCCAGAGGCTTTATTTGTATTATTTCTGGAGAGGAAGGATTTAAGCAGAAGATAAATGGAGTGGTGATGGGGCGGGGGGAGAGAAATCCTTGTACCTACAAGGCATTTATTTGACAGTAAAACTACTGCTGTGCTATTTTGTGATTGTATTTAAAAATATGTAAATGACTTAATAGAACCAGAAAAAGGCCAGCCTAGGTGGGATTTCCAAGCTAACTGTTTTTTGCAGGTGATATGTAATATATTTTATATTTGCAACACGCCACTCAAGCACTCAGTCTGACATAGAGCTCTCCCAGTGATTTGCCGTTTGGTGACATGAAGGCTGTGTCCTTGTAGGCATGAAGCTCTGTCATGCCCTGAGTGCCTGGGGTCACCAGCACAGAGGAAAGAGGCTTCACCCAGCTCCCTCGAGGAGCACCCTCCAGGGTCCTGGTGCGGCACTTTGTGCTGCCAGAAGGGCAGCTCCAGGCCCCCCCCCCTAGGTCCCTAGGACTGCATTTCCACCCACCATCTGCAAGGCTGCTGCTGTCTGGGGATGCTGGAGCTCACCGCTGTGACATTTGGAGAATCCACATTGTCTGCCAGGGAAGAGGCAAGAAGTCATGATGAACCTATGCTGTCCCTTTTTGGGGAACGGTGCTAGGCCCATTGCTTTGGCCTATGCCTCTTTAGAAAGGACTGAAAAGACAAGACAGAGCCTGACTTTCTCTACACAAATGAAACTGATTGTCTTCAGTAGTAATAGCTCTATCACAAGGAGCTGGAGAACAGGGTACCTCCTGGACAAAAGGTTCACAAGCATGCTAGAAGTTTGTTGACAAGGAAGCCCACTGGGAGGGTAACAGCCTACTAGATGAGGTTTTACTGTCAAAATACTTTGGTTCTCTTTCCAGCTCTGCTACTGACTTATACTGAGCAATCATAGAAAACAACCCCATTTCTCTGTGGCTCTTTATGCCTGTCTTTCCCTTGTCTAGCTTGTCTACTTTGTCTATCTAGTCTCTCACTAGAGGTAGACCACGATGCCATTTTTTTGTTTGTTTGTTTGTTTGTTTGTTTTAATCCAAAAGCTATGGTGCTATGGACAACAGTCTGTATGGCATAATTTTGTGAGAAATGCAAATAGAGTTCCTGAGGCTATGTACCTCTCTTCCTTTTCTCATTAACAGCTTCCCATGAAGCCTTGTTGTTTATCAAGAGATACAAAGAAGGAATAAGGCTATCATAGCTGCTTAAAGTCTAAAAAGCAAGTTCACATCATAATTTGGATTATCATTTTTCTTACCTCTTTCCTTTATAATTCACATATAACTGCTTAAAAATGCAACCCAAAATTACCTAAAACAAAAATGGGGAAAAAGAAATTGTAACACTTGATAGGATCATCAGACAAACAACTGCAATTATGTTGACAGGTACATTACACTAGTTTAGATATTCATCTGTATTGTCACCAACTCCAGTATCCTCTCTTTCTTCACCCAAAACCTGTGCTTTATCTGATGAGTGTTTGTGATCCTCAGATTTTAACAACCGAGGCTCTGATTTTTGTAGTCAGTCCTGCTCAGATGGGTCTCAGCAGCCCTGTGGAAACTGTTGCCTCCAGGTTAACTGTGACCCCAGCCAGGAGTCACTCTACAGAAAGCCAATTGCTTCATCTGGACCAACGTTGAAATACTGAGTTGAGCTGGGCTTCTTGCTATTCCCTATATCCTACTAAGCCAATAACTTCCAGTTTGAAGAAAGCAAAGGGGTAAAGCTTTACCATCTCTCCCCGCTACACTTCCCCAGACTTGAGCTCATTGCACATCCCAAATGTCCTCCGTTGGATCTTTAGGTGTCAGAAAAATGTTGGATCAGTTCCTTTTCCCTGAAAATTCAAGATTTAGTCAGACATCTACTGCAACATTTTTCAGCCCCAGTCTGCAGACACTACCTGCTCCAGGAGTGACAAGCTGACATGGTTGTATGCTCAATTAAACCTGCTCTTCCTTTTTAAACAAGTGCTTTAGACTTCTAAATTATGTGCAAAGTTTTCTTGTACACTTTGACTACATTAAACTGAAGATGCCAAACTTTGGCTGCAAACCTTAACTTGGTTATTTGGAGAGGAAAGATTAACACAGCTTTTTTGACAGATATAGAAGACAAATAAAGATTGCTTTAGAGATTTTTATTTTTTATGGAAAACACACAGCTTTCCTGGGAAACAATTCTAAAACGTGTGATGTGTAAAGCAAAGTACAAAAGCCCTACTTTCCAGAAGTCTCAAGAGCAAGCAGTTCCAGCTGACATCAGCTGGAGATGGAGAACCATTACCTAAATATCTAGTCCTGATGTTCCATAAAACTGATTTTGAAAACTTTACCAACTATTCAACACTATACGGAGGTTGCAGGTGTCGTATTTTCACTTTAGGGCTGTTTTCTTACAATTAGACTCCCATGAATGGGCCTTTTCCTTCATGTAGAACCCCACTGAGGTCATCAAAGGATTTGCGTCTAAAAATAGAGGTAAGTGTAACAATTTGGTCAAATTATATTCCAGGCTGGCTGACTGGCCTGTGGATGTAAATGTCCTTTGGGGAAAATGGGACATTTTAATAAGAAAAGCTACTTCTGAAATTTTTTAGGGTTTTTGTTGTCAGATAAATGAATGAGAACTTAACACAGCAGAAGCAGTAGGTTTCTCCTGGTGCTACTATCTCCTTCTAGGGTACTCATAACTCTTTTTTTTTTTTTTTTTTTTTTTTTAACAGTAAGAGTCAAGCAAGCATCTCTGTCTTCAGAAATCATTTTAATTTTCTTGTAAATGGGTAGGTGATAAGACTGTTTCCAATGAATAAAAGGTGCGTGTGGATCTTTCAGAAACTGAAGGTCATCACCAATTCCTTACTTGACAGATTCAAACTTCCAGGAAAGACCACTTCCCACCCACTGAGCCTTTCTGAGGAGCAGCAGAGGGTGATAGCCTACCTGCCCTTCTCACTGCCATGAGCAGCCACACATGGACATGTCATGTCAGTTGCCCCCATTGTGGATTGGGAAGTCACCTTGCCCCAGATGAAGGCTCCAAACTCTCTGCTTCGCGAAGCTGTTTTAATTTCAAATGGTCAAGAGTCTGCTGTAATTCAGAAGGCTGCTATGAAGCATCTGTGTCCGAGAAGCAAAATCCTGAATGGAAAGGCCAACGTAGGAATAGCACTACTGAACTGAAGTGCTTCAGATGTGTTGGCCTTTATTGTAAGACTCAGTCATGTTCCTTGGTCTTCCCACCCCAGCAGAGAAGGGAGGACGAACCACTTTGTTCATAGACATTAAAAATTCAACCTTAACCAGAATTAGCTGACCATGTATCAAGGATCTTTGCGTGGAACTAAACTATAAAGAGATGAAAACATCACTAGTGGCAGGCACTGACAATTGATGAAAGGAGACTGGTCGTTGTGTCTGGACATACTGGCCCATGGTGGTCAAGGGACAGACAGACCTGCTCTGTTACAGCTCACAGCATGGTTCCTAGTAAAAGACACACATATGGTGCTGGGCTTTTTTTTTTGGAAGACTGAACTGCATTTTCCTTGTGCTCACTTGCAGAGTACAGCCTGATGTTGCTGTGGCACCCCCTGGGCTGGGGGCTTTTTTTCTAATTTTAAACTGGAGGATTTACATTCAAGATACACAGACATTTAACTAACAACGATGTGTTCAGAGAGCACTATGTTCATTGAAATGGATCTGGAGAATTAGAGACATATTTCTGTTTGGATCCTGAGAGAGGACTGCAAATTCTGCCCATGACAAAGGGAAAGATCTGTATGGTTTAAATGAAACCCTGAAAGAAACAGAGCAATCAAAAGGATAAGAACCTGAGTAAAATAGGGCTATGGACAAGGCTTTTAGCAGATGGGTCTGGTGGTGTCAAAAGATGTTAAATGGTCACTAAGGAAGGAGGTGAAGCTATGAATATTTGAGGTACAAGAGATCATCGGCCATACAAACCCGAATACATTGAAAGGAGCAAAGGTAAATAAGAACAAGGATTTGAAGAAGGAAAAGCACATTTGGTTTTCCCTGGATTACCATTTTTCCACTTGAATATGCTAAATAGGTACATTTTAGGCATGAGATGAAACTCATCTACCAACCGTTTGTGAAGAACTTAGAATGAGAAGCACTATTATGTCAAAACAAAACACTTTGCATCTTCAAAAAGATGCTGTTACTTATGGATATGATTTTCAGATGTGCCTGATCCCCAGCTAGTATAGCTCTGTCAAGTCAAAAGGAGTTTTACTATAAAAGCTTGAAGTTTTTGAAAATCACACCTAATAATCTCTCAGAAGTTATAAGGGAAGTTACGCTAATTCTAAGGAAATGCAGTATCTGCAATACAAATTGACAGGATCAGGTATAAAAGCTCTCCATGCAGATAGAGAGACAAACGCTCATTTGCAAACAAAAAAACAGACAGCGTTACCAGGTGCTGGTGCTATTGAGCTGCTGTGGTAGATTTGGCATTCTTATCTCATTCTTGCTTGAAAGTCAAATCGTGTTTGCAGTTGTGGTTCTGATAATTTAGCAGAGCACAAAAGTAGTATTGTTCTGCACGTTGCTATACGAAGAAATGTTTCGCACACACGTGATAAGCACATTTCCTTCTTTTTAAACACTATCTTCTCACCTCCTCCTTGTCTCCATCTATAAGGCAAAATGTATATTAAAAAGGTTTCCGTCCCCTAGTTATTCTCTGTTAAAAATCACATATTGTGACAGACCTTCCACCCTGCTTTGATTCCTATGCCAACATCATGCCGTGCACTGCACAAACAAAAAATACATGGCAGGTTCCTGCTGGGGATTTTCCTCGAGTGGCAGATTTCCCAGGCATGCAGAAAGTGCCTGGCTGGTGCCCATCTCATTGTTCCTGCCACCTCCAGCATGGGAGCAGGACATGGCAGAGAGGCCCCAGCCACCCAAGCCACCACTCCAGGGAGTACAGCATGGCAGAGCTATGGAGAACCAGGAGGCTGGATTTCTTCCCAAACACTCACTGTGTTTTCAAAAGAAAGCCCCAAACCTGCCCTTAAATGTGTTGGGAATTTTGAAGACAAATGTGATTGCCTTCTCAGTAAGCTCTGCTCGCTGCTGGGATGCCCATGGGCCATAGCTGCTGCCAAATTTCTAGTGTCTTCCATGAATGCTGTTGGTTAGACACTCAGATGAGAGACATCTTATGAAAGAACTCTAAGATGAACAGATGAGTAGAAAGTACCCTAAATTCAGAGCACACAGAGAAAGAGAGGAAAGAGGTTGTGGCAAGCTGGCACTATTTTCATAATTATAAGTAAATAGGCTTTTAGCATCAGCAAAGCCCCCATAATCTAATCCTAGTAATCTAATCAAAGAGCTTGTGAAAAACAGATTCTATATCCATATGATGATGTGATGACCTATAAAATGATGATAGATGTTCCTAGCTGGCATTAGTAACCAGGAGAGAAAAACATGTTTGTTGTGTGCATTATCTGAAAATATAAATAACATAGTTCTGCACTGATCTGTCTACACAACCCCCGAGTTCCACATGTTAAGTTCGCAGATTATTTGGACAGAGATATATAAATTAGGGAATTAAAAGACATTTTAAGAAATGCAAACCTTTTAAAACATCACTTCTAAAGGCCTATACCAAGAAACAAATCTACTCCCACCTAATTCCTCAAAAACAGACAATACCAGGGAAAATATTTGCACAGTAGCTAGCAACCCTATCCAGCACATCAGAAGCAAGCCAAAATTGGTAGACGTAAAGGACCAGCATCGCACACTTCACTACCTTTTTTGGCAAAGACAGGACACATTTGTACCAGGTCTTTTGCAAAATGAATGTATTTTAATACGAAACATTAAATCCAGAATTGCTGTTAAGAGAACAGAACACACTTTGTATACACTTGTCTCATACTGCAAACAGTTTTTATAC
This sequence comes from Netta rufina, assembly GCF_964035555.1. Lineage (NCBI taxonomy): Eukaryota > Metazoa > Chordata > Aves > Anseriformes > Anatidae > Netta > Netta rufina. The sequence continues at coordinate 26,539,050 of NC_140124.1, read as the reverse complement.
TATTTCATGAAGTATTCTAAGATGCCAGATACTGTGGTGATATGGAACTAGGAAACTATTAACGAATTAACTCCATAGAGATTTCAAAAAATGAAATAACATATTGAAACAATAAAGAAAAATATATTATAGGATTTACAGACTTACCTCAGAGTCAGCTGGGGTTCAGATTAAGGAAGGATGGATTTCATCCATGTGAGTTGTATAGGGAGGAACTGTGGGTCTTGCTTTTTTAGGTGTGGAGTACATATTTGGAATTTCAGTGTTTGTGTTAAAGCCTTCTCACTTTTTTGCCTTGTAGCCACATCCTTTCTATACTCCGTTTGCTCAAAAAAAAAAAAAAAAAAAAAAAAAAAAGAAACTTTAAGTTTAGGAAGAAATCCCTGCTATCCAGCACCATGCAATTAGCATATATGAATAGGAAATGAGTTCCTGCTGCTCTGGACCATTGTTAATCCATATTGATGGGGTAGAAAACATGACATCAACTGTAAAAATCCAAGAACATTCCTTAAAATATTCAAATGATGTGCCTGGCCCTGCATCTCAAATTCTCATTGACTTTGTGGGTGCCTGGAATGCACAAGGAATGCAGGATTAGGGACACGGGTACGTGTGGTATGCCTACCTTGACAGCAAAAACAGTTTTTGATGCTGTCTGAAATTCTCAGAGACAAATATTCAGGTCAAAGGAACTGTACAAAAAATACATACAAATTTTGCACAGCTGCTATTTGTTCTGGGCCAGATGCCACCGTGAGCTGGATGGGGCTCTGTTTAGCTGCTACTGAAGCAGTGTGTGCACACCGCACCATGCAGTGCTACAGGAGCATAGAGATAAGCATTTCTGAGCTCCCTCCCTAAACCCACAGTTGTTTGTCCTTTTAACTTATCTTAGTTTTTACAACACTTATGCAAACCAGTAACAGTACAAATTTGTCTTTATTTGATTGTTTGTAATGATGGGAGATACATATCATTAATCTGATACAATTTCCATGATGGTGGAGGCACTGAGCAACTCTGCATTTTCTAGGAAGTTCCCAAGAATTAGCCTTGAGGAATTGCCCTGGGACTCACCTAGGAAGACTCATCAGCCACCTCAAGTGGTGTACATTAGTACTAAAATGTAGTTAAAACCAAAGTTAGTGCACTAGAGATAGAAGTAGCATTAAGAAGTTTCAACTGCATTTACTTTTACATTCCCCATCTTTTTTGTCCTCTTTTGTGCAGAAAGAAGCATCCCCTTCCAAGCCAAGAAACTGTATCTGTGGATCTTAGTGTCCACTAAAAAATACATATAAAAATACCATAATCTATAAGAAGATAAGTTCAAGTCTGTCTGTGAGAAAATATCTGAATATCCCTAGTCTCCAAAGAAATGTATCTGTCTACTTAATGTCAGACCGCCATGGCGTGGGCTGGCTCAAATGCTTTCTCTCAAAGCCCATTTACTTAAATTGTGGTTCACAGACTGTTGACCTTCTCAACTTTAATGACATCTTCTGAACCATCATTACCGATAGGGGAAGTGTGTGAGCCATTTCTCACCCAACAAATAAAGGTTCAAAAGTTTTGAGCACAAGCTAGTCCTTTACTTTTAAGACCAATCTTCTACCCCAAAAAGTCAAAGCCATTAGTCCATTTTAGGATTTACAGGCTGTGAAATGTCATTCTAAAAAGAACATCCATTTTTGAGTTATTGGAGTACAAAAGCTGTCTTATAAAGGTATCACAGTACCATTGATAATAGCTTTGGCAAAGACCTTTCAGGTCATCTAGTCCAAATCCTGGTAAGGAACAGTTATACTAACCTTTTGTATCAGCCTTGTTTTGAACACCTCAAAACTGATGCAACTACACGACCAAAGAGTTTGTTCCAGCACCTATTTCCTTTTCCTGTAATCCTCTAAACCTGACTTTTCCTTTCTTTTGAGTTAGGCTGCCTGTCTCTCTTTATTAAATTTCAGCAGCACAAAAAGTTTCTTTCCTGAATTCTTGTCAGCTTTTACCTTAGATGAGTGGAAGGTCTGGTTTGGACATCCAGCTGCTGAACTGATGGGTTCCTCAAACTTTCTAAGGCTGTTTTCACTTGCTTATCATTTCGCCAGGATTAAACTATTTGAGCTGACATTTTTCTGTGTCTAGCTGATTTCTTTGAGGGTACAGAACTACAGCCAAAGGATCCAGCAGTTTCCAAAATCAACAATAGGAAGAAACATGATATTAAGATATTTGGGTGGCATTTTTTGGCAGAGAGATCTTAAAATGTGGGAGGGACTGCTTTCTGTGGAAAAATATGCTTTTTTCATCAGCACAGAAACCTGCTCAACATAGTATTGGGTTCTGGAAAACATGCAAGGAGAAAGAAGTAGTCTGGGACAGACAATCTGTCAAATCAATACGGTGCAAGTAAAAAACTGGCGGTCTTTGGGCAGTAAGACCTGCCTGGGAAGTGTAGCAGAGCGTTTTGTCACTTGGCTCCAGGAAAAACAGACTTTGGTGGTTCTCTGACTTTGGTGGGATACCAGAATAAATCTCAAATAATGCTGCTGAAGGACAGCAAAAAGAAAATGTCAAAACATTTCAAGGGCAAAATTAAAATCTCTAACTAGGAATCTTCATTGTTAATGGATTTATTTTATTTTATTTTTGATGTAGTGAATAGAGCACAGCAATTGCAAATCCTCATTGGATTTGCGTTTAGAATATATAGTTAGCTTTTTTTCCTATCACCACATTTACCAATCAGCTAATTAATACTGAATTCCAGCTAAAATCTCGGAAGAATCAACTTCCTAATGGCATCTCAGTGTTTATTCTTCTTACGCATGCACCATGAAGCGGAGAAACTCCAAGTTTAAACCTACTGAGGAAGAGCAGGGAGAGGTTGGAGGGCCTCTGTGTCATGGGATTCGGATCTGCCCAGGCACAGAGGGCATGCAGGCCACCACAGGTAAGGTCTCCTTATGGTCCTTATCTGCAAGACCCCATGACTTGCTCCCCCCAAGCCTCTCAAGCACCATCCCGTGCAGCCCCCACGGAGGCTGGAGGAGGCAGGCGGGTGCCGTTGGTTTCCACCTGCCTATTTCCTTGTTGCCAGGACAACCCACAGAAAGTGCACCAGTACCCATATAATCAAACCGAGCAGGCCTGGTGACAGCAGGTGACACGTGGGAGGATGTGCCAGCAGTACCACTTGGCTCCTTCCGCAGCAGGGAGCAAGGCACGAGCAGATCACCTTGCTCAAAGCCACAGCGTGTCAGCACGGGACAGGTGAAATGGCTGACTCCTTGCACTCCGAGCTGCTGACGTTAAAATGCCTTCACCAGGTTCTGTTTCCTACCACTTTTATCCAAACTTTGGCTGAAGTCTATGTAAAATGAGTGATTGTTTCATTATTTCATTAATTTCCTTGCCCTTCGATGAGCTAGCACATCCTTTCCTGCTCAGTATTATCACTGATCTCTTTAAAAATAAATAAATAAATAAATAAGTAAATGATTGAATAATTTTCCCAGACTTTTACTAAGTTTCTGTGTACATGAGCTATTTTATTAGATGCTGCATGCCCTGCTTTGTGTGCACGGATGTGTTTAGGAAGCAAAGCAGAGCCTAGCTCTATTTCTCAGCTCAGTGAAAGATCAAAGCACCACAGAAGCTGTGTCACATAGTGTGTTTTCCCCTGGTGTATGTCCTTAATTTTCTTCTTCTCAGCAGAGCTCTGTCAATTTAACTCATAAGAGAAAGTGGTAGCTTCTCCCTCCGTGCAAATGGGAGGGAACACTGCCATCGGTATATCAGGAACAGATTAATTTTTCTCACCCAACCTTCATCCAGGGAATCTTGTCAGATGTAATAGATGGGGCAGCTGTACAGGTATGTGAACCTCAGCCTGCCAAAAAAATTGTCCTGCATGCAGGATGCAAACGGGAAATAAAAGCCTCTTTGGTCATTGCAGGGTATCAGCTCCTAATTTTAGCTGCTCAGCAGCATTTCTGAGGGTAGAGGATTGCTTTGAATGGCCCCTGTGATGTTTCCTCAGTTGTTCAAAAGCAATGTGTTTTTAACTTGGGCCATTTTCCCACCTTCTTGCCCACCAGCTTGACTGGATTTCTTGCTTATTATGACTCCTACACTGGAAATATTTGCTTCTTTCATTATTTGCAGAGTAGAAGTTACCAAAGCAATATAAATAATTCATGAGCATGCCTGTCATGAGTGGGAATAAATTGTATATCTGAGAGAGGAAGATTTCAGGGGGTACAACAGTTGGAACAAATGAGTGCAAAAGACACTAAAACCAGGCTGGATTTGTGGCTAATTTCTACTAGGCCAATAAAACATGAAGGAGAAAAATCAGGGGAAATGGGCTGGAAGATGACCTAACCTGGAAGCAATTTGAGGCCAGGACAGCGTGTTACAAGTGTGTACACAGCCTGAGTACATACTGTGAGTAGGGGGGGAGTGCAAACTGTTGTCTGGGCGCTACCATAATACAGCTAACCACATGGATATTCATTACTAACGAAAACCAGTAAGTAGTACATTTTACTTCCTTCACAGTAAAGGGGTTAGAATAATAGAATCATAGAATCATAAAATATCCGGAGTTGGAAGGGACCCATAAGGATCATCAAGTCCAACTCCTGGCACCACACAGGTCTACCCAAAAATTCAGACCATATAACTAAGAAAGAGCACAGTCCCAAATGTTTCTTAAACTCTGACGGGCTTGGTGCTGTGACTGACTTTACAAGACAGTTTATACAAGAGGGAGAGAAGGAAAATGGTGGAAGATGGCCTCATTTAAGTATAAATTACAAAACCACCAAATTAGCTACACTGATACAGATCTCAGTTTTAGCTGACCTGCTGCCTGCCTGGGAAGCTTAGCAGAGATGTCTTCATGGGGAGCTTTGTCTCTCTGACCGTCCATCAATGCTGTAAGAAAAGACCTGAGATGCTGAATGCTGAGCCACATGAAAAGGTGAGGAGAGGGCTCAGTGCTCTGCAGATTTTGGTCCAGGTTTTGGTGCAGTTCATTCTTGGAGAAATTCTTAATGCATTCATTCTTCAAGCGTTCATTCAAAGAAAAAAAAAAGACATAGAGCTTAGGGAAATGGTTTAGTGGGGACTGTTAGCATTAGGTCAGAGGTTGGACTCGATGATCTTGAGGTCTCTTCCAACCTAGAAAATTTTGTGATTCTGTGTGATTCTGTGTAATTTGCAGTTACCAGACACAATGACCACCCACAACGAAGCTGTATCTTTGGTGGCTTCGAGGCACGTTTGGGAAAGGCATGGGTATTCCCACCTCCCTCTCATCTACCGGCCTGCTTCACCCTGGCTCTGGGACACTCTCCATGAGCCTTTTGGGCAGACCAGGCCCCAGCTGGGCTCCCTCACTTGATGAGGACGTGTTGGGCCCATGACACCTCTGAAGGGATGGAGAACCAGCCTCATATTCCTCCCCAGGACTGTCCGCCATATGGGCCTTGCCCACAAGAGTGTTGAGGCCGGTCTCTGAGTGCATCAGCTGGCCTAGGCCCTCAAAGGGCTGAGGTGGAGGGAAAACCCAGTTCTGGCTGCAGCAGGAAGGTGTGCCAAGGGGTTTGAGCTGAGAAGGAAAGGCGAGGTTCATGGGTTTAAGCTCAGCCTGCCAGTTGTTTTGTGTAACATCTGTCTGGGTTCCCACTGTAGCCAAAGGAGGCAAATGGGTTAAAGCACTCCTTACAGACACACATTTTTTCCACTGACTATTGGCATTGCTCAAACAACTTCCTTTGACCTGTAGTTATCCCCAGTGACTAACGTTGTACAAGCTGCGTCCTGCCCTGGCCCTGAGAGTAGCAGTTCCTCACCCAGCTCCTCACCTGGAGTTGGGCTGCCCCTGCGAGCAGGCCTGTGGCACACAGGCTTTGCTTTAGGCAGCTCTGCCCTGCCTCAAACACAACCGCTGGTGTGTTTGCTTCTTGATGGGAGGTCAGGAAGAACAGATAAATCAAAGGTAATGCTGGAAATTTGGCCCATTGAGTTTTAAAATAGAAAGAGGTCTTAAGCAGCACGTGGACTCTGGTGCTAAGGCATGTGCAATGCAAGTTAGAGATGCCAAGATAAGCTGAGCCTTTTCCTGTTGTCAGTATGTACATCACCTTTGACATTGCTTGACAAAAACATGTTTTATAAAACAGGCACGTTCCTTCTCCACAGCTCATAGAGATACAGAAACTGAAATCATATTTTATGAATGGAAAATGAAATTAGCCTGAAATTACAGTGATAAATGTAGCTTTAGAAAATCTTAATTCACTTCAGTCGAGTGATTAACTTCTGCCACTCCACTGTGCTCAGTTATTGTAAAGTCATTTGGTGACATTAAACAATTAAACTTTAGACCTGGGAATAATTTTGCAAATCTTTATAGAACCATAAAGTTCATTATTGTTTTACATGCTTTCGATGAAATATGGTGCGTAACTCCAGCTGTTTACTCTAGCATAAAGCCAGCCTCTGGATAGAAAATGATAAGGTCTGGGCAAACGACCAACTCTCAGTTGGACCAGCTCTCCCAAATGGCTATTCTCTGCAGAGCAGAGTTTCTTTGTTTCTCATGGTGAAAAGTTCCTGGAAAATAGTTTCTACTCTAATAGTCTGACCAGAACGATAACTGCAGGCAATAGTGGTCAGAAACAATCCCAGCAGCAAACAGGCTCTGCTGGGGCCAGCTCCATCGCCGGTGTGCACCGGCCGGCTGAGCGGTGCGTGAGAGGTTGCAAAATGCTCACCTGAAATTCAAAGCGCTTGAAATGCAGGCACTTTAACTTTTCTTCACAGTGTTCAGCCTGGCTCCTTTCTTCGTGTCATTATTCCACCACAACAGGAACATTTTCATTGTAAATAGCCCTATTTCTGAGGAAGAAAACTGGGGCCCGTTACAAGGAAAATTGTTGTTTTACTGAAAACACATGTGAAATGTCATGATTTCTCATTTTTTCACAACCAAATTACCATTTTGTGTGACACGCAACAAAACCATAACATATGTATGGGTGTGAAAATGGGTAATAGCACAGTAGAAAAATGCAGTGAATGTTCTCAGCTATTTCTCAAGACCCTGCTCTTTTAATAGAGTTGCTTTAATACAGATTAAACTAATATGCAATAAGTATTGGATTTCCCTCACGTCCTTGTTGACAGTAAAGGCAGCTAATTAACGTAATTGATATTTGTATTTACTTCTTGGCTGTTTTGTTGTTGCAGTTTCGGAGAGAGAGGCTTGGTAAAGCTCTTTCTCCAAGCTCCATGCATAGGCAGTAACCATGCCAGTGGGCCAAGGGTTTTTAGAGACGTCCCCACCCGGTCCCTTTTCAGCCCCGGGGTCATGATTTGGTGCACCCGCGCTGCAGTTCGGGAACTGATTTTTGAAGCCTGCAAAAGCTAATTTCCAAGCAGAAGCTTATTGTTTGCACATTCTGCCTGACAAACGTTATTTATAATACGCTACAAGACTCCAGAGGTGATACCAGCATGGCAACAAATCGCTGCATGACAATACTACTTACTGTAGCAAGAAACAGCTTTCTCTGTGACCACATTTCTAATTGGGCTGTAAGAAATAGCATTAGAGCAGTGGTGTATAAGAAAGAATCATATTTGCATGAGGCTCATGGCTCGCTGTGGCTCATCCAGATACCACTTTACAACTTCAGTCATCAAATCAGCAGAACCACAACAGGCTCTGGTACAAGCCAAAGGGGAAAGTGCCATTGTAAAACTGAATACAGCTGCTTCCATAATAGGACTAATTGCATATTGCATCGCAGAGCTAAATTAGTAGTGAAAACAGTTATAAAACCAACAGACAGTGAAACATGACTCACCGAGGAATTGCTGCCAGTTCGGCGAATTCTTATTGGCCCCAGTTCAACAGCCCACACCTGCATTTTCTGAATGGTAAATATATAATAAGGCATAATTACTAGAAAAATACGCAGCTCTCCAAATGTGACAACACACTACTTGTTTATTGGGATAGTGAATAGTATATAATAAGTTTGACCTGAAGTACTTCTGAGCCACCTGGGGTCACAGCGCGGAGGGGAAATGGACAGCACAACCCCAAAACGTCTAAGCCACAAGAGGTTATCTACAGCAGAACTGATGGCTGCTTCCAACTGACATGCTAAAGTGATACAAACCTCCCCATGCTACTAAATCAAAGGAGGGTAAATAGGAAGAAAGCATAAACAATAATCACCATAAAAAATAATAAAATAAAATAAAATAAAAAATCAGATATTTATAGCCTAGCTTAAATATTCAGGCTGCAATGACTTGGGATGTCTCAGCTGACTTTACTCACAGTAATAGCTTGCTCAATACAAAACAGATGGAGAAAGTGAACTTCATCTGTTCCTCCTGCTTCTGGTCCCTTTCTCTCCTCTCTTTCTGGAAGAGTCCTGTGTGACTGCTCTGCCCACAAGTCCCCAGAGAGATGGAAGTCAGACTCTTGACTCAGGGAGTGCATGCCTTGGTTTTGCTTGCTCCACTGCAAAAATCAAGACCCTGCTTGGGTACATCTTGGTTCCTTCAAGGACTATTGTTATGCCTGTCCCTGGAGATGGCAGGGGGAGAACAAGGAATTCAAACGTCTAAATCCATTTAGCATTTCCACAAGCGGTTCTGTAGGTAGCTCACTAAAATGCTTTCCCTCCTCCAGCTCAGCTCTCAGAGGTGCTGAGGTCTCTGCTCTGAGTCACCTTAAATCCGTGAGCAGCCTGGCTGAGCTCATCCTGGCTCTGGCCAGGGAGCTGAGCAGATTGCAGGACTCACCTCGCAAGAGAAAATTAATTTGTGTGCCTTCAAGAAACAGCTCTCCCTGCTTTCAGCAGTATGATACAGCCTCAAACAGTAGTGTGATACAATGCCTCAAAAAAAAAAAAAGTATTCTACTTTTCACTGCCACGAGCACCACCTTTTGGAACTGTTCTTTGAGCAGTGAATAAATCCTCATTATTTAAAGGTTATTCCTCCTGTTAAAGAGGAAGAGGAGCTTTATCTGCGTTTCTGGGGTGGCACGTGCTACAGCTGGAACAGCTGAGTGTTACCAGGGTCAGCAGAGCAATCCCCGTGTCATTGAGCTCTGGAATCAGGGACTTTTGTTTGCTTGACTGGACACGTGGACATTTTGCAGTACATCACATTTCTGCCATGGTCGGAAAAAGTAACACACTTAAACTGTGTGCCAACCAGAAGTAGGTGCAAGGTGGAAGGCTCTCCACGCCCATAAAACAAAGCCAAGGTGCACAGGGATACAGATGACAAATGAGGGCTTTCCAAGCATCTCCTCTTCTATCCAGAAATTTTGCCTTGACAGATTTTTAGAATTTGGGATTTCTTTGTGGCTGGGAGAGCTCTCGAACTGGCAGCCACACTGAATCAGATTCACTGTGTGTGTGATGAACCACATGTAGTCTGGAAATGCCACAGGGGGAACAGGTAGATCTGTTCCTGTACAGAGTAAAGCAATCAGATGAAACAATGGGAGCTTTATTATCAATGCTACAAGGCCAAGATTTCATTCCACACTTCAATAAAACATTTTAAGAGGTAAGAATTTGCCCGTGACAATACAATTTTGGGGATTACTAATTAAGGCAGCTTTTTACTTCCAAAGATACAGGTTCAAATGCATGTTATAGATCTTGTTCTGGTCCCACCTCCATATATTTTCCATTAATTTCCACAGACACAACATTGGGGGGCATGCTGCCTGCCCCAGAGAGCTCAGAATAAAAAAAGCATAGATGCTATAGTTTAAGACAACAAGGCATCAGTAGCACAGTTGTAGAGAATTGCAGTCAACTTTTTGCTGATAAGCAGCAGAATACTCACATAGTTAGAAACAAAAATTCTCTAAGATCTGAATTAAAACTGTACTACTAGGAAGGAAGGAAAGAAGGGGAAATAGGAAAGAAAGAGAGAAATAAAGAGAAAGAAAAACAAAGAGAGAGTAAGCATCATGACCTCACCTTATCAACACTGGAAATAACTGAAATGTGTTGGGCAACCAGAAGCACAAGTCCAACCCAGGCATTAAGTCGTTTGTGTGTTACAGGTGAGAAATTAGGGCGCAAAACAGAAACATTTGCCCTAACATTTGCACTTAATCTGCACGTGTTAAATATTAGCATTTTCTTGTGTTCGATGTCAGTTTTCCTCCTGCTGTACATGCATACATGCGTGGGGGGTACTGGCACATCTGTAAAGCCACTTTTCTCCAGTAAACTTTTTAAGAGCTTAAGTGTAAAAATATTAAGCAAGCAAGTATTTCTGCAAAGCTTTGGAAGATATTCAGAAAGTCTTGTTATCAGCTTCTTGTTGGCAGGCTAGTGGCATTGCTTAAGCCCCGGTGCCAGCCAGCGCTCACAAACAACCTTTTATTCCTGTACCACATCAGTTCCTCAGTGCTGAATATTTCTACTCATATGGCAATATTTTAGCAAGCTGTTGAGTTTTACTTCAGTGTAACTTCAGGGACCAAAGAACTGCTCTTTTTCAAAGTTTCAGAGGAATGGAATAAATTTAGGTTAAGTAACGATGATTATCCTAGGCAAAGATTTCCTTCGTTTAATCTTCCCATAACCAAAAAATGCAAGCAGTATTACCACTCATTTAAAAAAACTAATGAATTTCCAAGGGAAATTAGAGAATGAGTCCTAAAGTATTTGGATTAGGGAATCTAATTCTGCAACCTCTTTGCATATGAGGCAAAGAGCAGGGTGGATGAGAGCCACATGCTATGCAATTTCTCAGCCTGGCAGATTTATTTTTCAGCCCCCCTCTCTCTGGCCAGAGTCTCCGTTTTGTTCTCAGCACCCTTCTTGCTCCAGCAACGTTGTTTTTCTTTAATTTCCCCTCAGTGGCTGTGCATTAGACCCATATTTAAACTTTTGTAGAGGTCTGGCCTTCCTTTCTTCCTGGCCGAACCAGGACTCGACCTCCCCTTCAGAAAGGACCTGTGGTGGTTGGTCAGCAGCAGGTGAGACTTGGTGATGCCTCAAGTGAGGAACCCGTGGCTGCTTTGCTGCCTCAGGACACCTTTGTGTGTCTCCAAGCCAGCATGCATACAGAACTTGCTGACCAGCATGATAAACTGCATCTTTTGAGATTTCCCCATATCATTCTGATTTTGAAGCATAGACGAGGAAAGGCAACAAAGCAAGAGCAGATGCGTCTTCACCGGCAGCACCGGGGGAACCGTCCAAGCTCTGATGTTGCCACTGGTTTTAGTTGTCTTAAAAAGGGAGTGGATACTGTGCTGCTTTGTTTTCAGCAGTACCACCCCAGCAGGTCCACCCTGCTTTAATTGTACAAACTCCAAACTGAGCTAACAATTAATATTTTGGTCCTGCTTCTGGACCAGCCACCAGGCTGATTTGACTCTAGAAGGGTTTTGGGAGGTGATGGCCTGGGAGGAGGGATTTCTCCTGTGCTGAGGGACTGGCCACCCTTATCAGGAGTTGGACTTGGTGATCCTTATGGGTTCCTTCCAACTCGGGATATTCTCTGATTCTATGATTCTACGATTATTCTCCTGTAGCAGCAAGCTCAGGAGCAGATCAGATAATAACACGTCCTGCAGAGATCAAATTCCCACCCAAGTGGGAAGGAAAGGAGGAGGTTCTCATGGTTACATTGCTAGACAAGGACTCAAAGATCTGGGCTTAATTCTTTGCTAGACCCCAGGCTTCCTAGTCATTGCTCAGATTTTTGTCCCATGCTTGCTGAAGCCTGTCCACTGAGCTGGTTGTGCTGCATAGGGACCTGGGGGAGAACTGTCCCCACCACCAAGTAAGCTGCCTCCAAGAAAACATTTTGTGAACTCATTTCAAAGTGATGGTCAGATTCCCAGAAATTCACAACCTTTTCATGGACATTTGCCAGACAGGAGGACCTGGCAGCATCCTCCTAATAAATTGTTCCCGCGAGTGATTTGCCCTGCTGCTGCTGCGTGCGTGCGTATTGGGCACTGCCTGGAAGGTCTCTCGCAGGGATAGCTCGGGCTGCATCTCGAGTCACTGGAATATGATGGGGAAAAGAAATTCTGGAAAACAGGATAAAACCAGAAATGGATGTAAACACAATTAGAATGTATGGTTTGCCGTCTGCATCTTTAATAAATGCTCGTCTGCAATGAAATACAATTAACATGTAAGATAATGCAGTTTACCTCATTTAGCTCTTCACTGGGTTTATAAACAAATTCTGCCAGTTAACTGTCCTTGTTAAGCAGATGCACACACCATACACGAGCTAAAACACACCGCAGACTGCAAACTGGAACAGGTGCAGGGAGTATAATGGGATGATGAATTTGTCAATTTACCAGCTCTAGATGTTGACAACAATGAGTGCATTTTATTTAAAACACTCGACATTGAAAAGCACTTTTTTCTCAATGTAGGGAGTCCAAGGTGAGGGGAAATAGCGCAATAAAACTTCATAATCCATGCTGATTTCTAATATTAGGTGCTGGTGCAGAAGATGTCCAAAATATATTTCAGATAAATTCTGTGTAGTAGCTGAGAAAGGGCATAGTTTGTTTTTGGGTACTGTGGTGCTTGTTACAGCGGAGTCAGTAAATTGAGGTAGCACCTGAGGAAGCAGATCTAAAACTTCTCCTTCCTCCTGATTACCCCCTGTGGGCATCACGGCATGACAAATCCTTGCCAAGCCAGATATTCCATCTGTTTTGAAACGGGGGGACTACTGGAGGAAAACATAAGGAGAGCTTCTGATTCCTCCAAGTAGGCTGTGCGAGCCAGCTCTTCCTCTCTGTGTGATGGGGAGGAAGCCGTGCAGGGAGGGCTGCTGAGGGGGAAGGCTGCACGTAGCAGAAGATGAACTCTACAGAGAGCTGCCTGCTTATGTTAGTATTTTATTCACATTATAGTTGATCTGACTGCTGGTTTTGTTATTATTTGAATTACTATACAGTCCAATTTCTGCAGGCATCCTTTAGCCTAATGATGCTCATGGGCACCTCTCCAATTCAAAGACACCAAGAAAGGTATCTCCTACAAGCTAATTGCCAACTTGCACCTTTGTGTTCCTAAATACCTTGAAATCTGGGCTCTAGTGCCCGAGTCCCCTGCAAGAATCAATGCTTTACACTCAGCCTTGCTCAGAAACATGCAGAGGAACAGGCATTTCTCTCTAAGGATGTCTTCTTGAACCCCAAACCTTTGCTTTGTGGCGTTAGCTGATACTGGAGCACACGAACTGCTATTAATTATGTCACCAGTCTCCAAGAGCAATTCAGCTTAAGTGGAGTTTCTTTGTCTTTGCTTTTCAGCTCGGGCTGGGTCCTCACCCAGCACAAATCAAGGTAATTCCATTGTAGTCAAAGGAGCTAAGCCAACGTACGTTACTAGGGAACATTGTGCCTATAGTGTGAATAACAACTGAAATGTTACTATTCTCAGCTGCTTTTTTCACATAAATTATGCCATGTTTAAGTGTAGATAATGAAAGCCTGGAATCAGCCCTGGTGTAAATGGGTATAACTTCTCTGACAGCAGGAGCGTTGCATTTGGTTACCCCACAGCTGGATTTAGCCCAGTCAGTTCAGTTTGGCATTATCACTGGGAAGACGTGGCTGGGAGTTCATGAAATGTCACAGTCTTTTAGCTGTAAAGGTGACACTTTAAATTGTCTTAAAGAGTAAGTGTGCATTTAATTTACATTTAACAGGATGGGTACTGTATATCATTTAAATACTAAATCAGTCAGAGGTTTAGTACATGTACTAAGGTTTAGCAGTTACAGCTGTTGGGCAAAATGGGTCAAATTCACCCCTAATGAGCTTCAAAAGGGCACATTTCTGATACTTTTTTTTTTTTTTTTCCAGAATCCTTCCACTTAGAAGGAGCTTGAGACAAACTAAACACTTTCTTGCTCATGTTTTCATCTGCCTAGCAAACCTAAAGAAAGATTAGCATTCCTGAAGGCTGACTTTTCTACTGCACACATAGTTAGTTGCCCCCCCAAATTTGAAGCATTTATTTTTCAACCACAGTTCAACTGCTGATGCATGTTTAAAAGGATGTGTATCCAGCTCCCAAAGACGTGGGATAAGCAACCAGAGACACAAAGGCAGGAGGCGGGTTGAAGCCAGATTTTCCATTTTGAGGTGAAATTTGAAAATGTAAAAACGTGATCAGAATAACACAAAACCCAAAGCACTTCTCAGAGATGAAAACTTCAGAGTACAAATTGATAGACATGTTTGTTCCAGAGTTTTGTTTTGCTTTGTTGTTTTTAAATGTCATTAAACATTTTTTGTTGTAATATACAATGAAAACTTTGTAGTAAAAAGTCATATTTCTGGGAAATTGAAAAGCCGTGTTCTGAAGGGGTAGAAGGATTTATTTTTCTCTCTTTTGTTTCAAAACAGATGCTTATTAAAAGTAGGACATTTCTACAAGATATTTTTCCTTTGAGAGAAGGGCAGTTTTAGGCAGGGAACCAGCCTGTGCATAGGACTGCTGGTAGCTTTAGCAAGCACAGCAGTACCAAGAAGGCACACAATAACTGCCTACAACACAGGATGGTTGCAATTGTGCCTACAGGCACTTTAACTGAGTGCTCGAATTTCTATCCTATGCAGAAATTTTTGTTTGGCTTCCCTCTAGTTTTACCTGTGCAAGATTTCCAGTAGTCCTGGATATTAAAGAACAAAGATGGAGAGGGAGGGAAAAGAATTCTAGTCTTCTTTCAAAGGCGAGTGCCATGGCTGAGGTTTTTTTCTTTTATCAATTCAAGGTGAGGAATTACTATTGCTGGTTAGAGTTAGCAGTTGTGCTACCCCAACAGCATAATTCTAGAAACAAATGAGAAATGGATCTTCACACATTTTAAAACATATGACCAAATCTCAGGAACAAGAATGTGACACCAGTCTCTTGCATCTACAGGAGGCAATGGAAGCTTCTCAGTGCCTAAACATGGGTGAAGCCAGCTGATTTTAGGGTACCGACTTCTTTTGGTTGCTTTTTTTGTTGTTGTGTGTGGTTTGGTTTTTTTTTTTTTTTTTTTGCTTTCTTTTTTGTTTGTTTGTTTTCTTGTTGGTGTTTTTTGTTTGTTCATTTGTTTGTTTTTCATCATGGCCACGTTCTTTTTCATCATTAAGCTTAGATTTATGCATCATAAACTTAATCAGGTGAGTGTTATTCAGGTGTTTTTTCATAGTTTACTGTTGTAGATTTGGATAAAGTAGTTTCTGAATCCTTTTTCTCCCCACTCTCCCTCAGGCTTTGTGGGGGGTTGTTTAACAAAGAATATCAGGTAAGATCCAGAGTGCTTTGTAAATCCAAATTTTGCTTTGGCACCTGCATTAACAGCTCTGTGTGACAAAGAGTGAGTATCAGAACAAGATCAAATACTTGGCATGGTAATGAGAATTGTAATTAATTGAAAATATTTTAAAGGCAGTTTTTAGTGATGGAGCATTATGGCTAGAATATATTTGATTTAGATTTCTTTTATTATATGTTTGGATTTACAGGAAATAATAATAATACCTAATAAACTCCTTTTAAGTATTTTCCCCAGTGGTCAGGTAAAAAGTTGACATCTCAAATTTGGTTATGCATGAAAAAAGATCACTGAGAAGTGATCTGGAGGTTGCTTTTTTTTTTCATTTGAATAACTCTCCTTGTGCTCCTGTGGGACACAGGAGGCTCTCTGTGAGCCACCGATGGGAAGCTTGCCCATGCTGCAAGGCTTAGGGTTGAGGAAGGCGGTAGCAGGACAGGCTCTGTTAAGGCCACTGACAGAACACATTCACTTCAAAGGGACCAAAGTTTCTTCTGTGGTTTGGTTTGGACTCATCTCTACTATTGCATCTTCTGTAGCAGCTTGACAAGGCTGGGATTTGCCTATTTAAAGGGTAAAGCCTAAAGTAAAAGTACATTATGCACATAGCATTAGGGGACCGTACATTAAACAGAAGAAATATATATATACATTTTCAACTCCTTTGGCCTTGAGTTATGATAAGAAGGTTTGGAAAACAGTGCGTATACATTTTTTGTATCCTCTGGGGATTTAAAATCCAAGGGTCATCTGTGATTTGCCTAGTGGGTGAAAAAAGCTGTCGTTGAAAATAGTTATTGGTGAAAATAGTTATCGTAGATTAAGTCACTGCTGCTCTGTGGTATGTGCCATGTTCTTGCTTTTCCTTGATGGTGTGTGTAAAGTATTTTGAAGTGCTTTGCTGTGCCTAGATTGATTGTCTTTATATATATTCATATACATATAAATATGTATATATCTGAATAAATACAACAGATTCAAACTGTTTTCTCTTAACCAACCCTGAAAACCTGGGGGGTTGTGTGAACATCACCTCGGAGGTGGTTGCATGCAGCAAATAGCTTTTCCTCAGCACTCCCTGGAGACCATCGCCCTTCGGTGAACCCACACCTCATCCAGTGCTCAGCACTGGCTCTGCGAATCGGGCAGTGCTTCCCAGGCAGTAATCGCTCATTATGCAACACCTCAGCACTACGAGGCAGATCACTGTGACAGCAAGGCCTTGGCAGAGGTTTTAAATGCCTCGTTCATAGCAGCAGACAGAGGTGATGTCCAGCTTGGAGTGTGGGACAGGGTGCTCCCTTCTCACCCCTAATTTCAGTCATTGGACTTCATGGTAGCAAGAAATAGATAGGTAATGTTGTAAAGTTCTTCCTTAGCTGCGTGTTTTGAATTTTTGAGCTTGTGTATCTTGGTAAGTAGCTGTCAAATTAAACAAAATAAGAGTGGAGGAGGAAGCACTAGATGTCAGAGCCCAACTTAGTCTGCTTCCATTTAGTCTAGTTCATGCACTGACATTTTCAAACAATGCATTCAATTTTTTTACACTAGAAATGAAAAAGCATATTTTCCTCTTTCAGCCTGTGACCTCGTCTTTTACTGATGACTTCAGTCATTGTTTGTAATAGTCAAACCCCTGGGGCAGAGAACAGAGTGATTCATTTGTTCTTGGGGTACTTGAATTTAGAGACCACTAAACAGACTGAAATTATTCTTATTTGAAGCTTGCATGAGACAGTCTTCAAAACTACAAATGGTGCCAAACCAAAGCCCTAGATCCAGATTCAGATTTAAGTGGGCAGTGCAACCTGTTTCCAGAGTGGGCTGAGCATGTACACCAAACTCCTGGGAAGTTTTGATCATTCAAATTTATGGGCATTTGTTTTATCAGGGAACCCACCACTATGTAAACACTAGCCAGCTTTACTGACAATTCAGGCAAAGCGTGGTGTATATTTCTGCCAACATATCTGTGCTAGATAGAGCATAAATTAAAGTTTCCCCTAGGGCCCGTCCTCTGCTTTTCCAGAGGCGAGTACATAGTCAGTGTTCTCCTCGAGCTCCAAGGCCATGGCCCTGTTCAGGGCTGACGGTAAGAAGACCTACACCAGGCTGAGCTTTGTTCAAAATTGCATCTATTACGGTTATAAAAGTATCAACTAAAAACACATGAAGCTCTAGGTGCATTTGTATTGCAACAGCTGCAAGCGAGTCCTATCTTGAAAAATTGGATTGCAGCTTATCACCTAGGTATAACTTCCAATGCAAGGAAACACGGCCGGTCCCTGTGCGCCTGCTATTTATCACGCTTGTCATCCAGTCGTGATCCTTTTTCCCTTTTCAGCAGGCTACAAAATCTGATAAGTCGCAATGAGACTTCCCAGCAGCAGAGCAGGCTGACAGGTCTACGGCGCAGCGTGGGTGCGAGGAGCATCGCCTTGGCTTTGAAGAGCCGTCACCTGGATGACACCAACTAACTCGCTGGTGATACAGAGCTGCCCCCACGATTTCTCACACAGCTTCACCTAAACCTGAGTCTGTGCTGGTTTTCATTTTGCAAACCAGAACCTGACGGATGAGGATTTGCAAATCCAAGTCGCCTTTGATTTCTGTCTGTAATAGAGACGGGTCAAACACAGAGCCCATTGCTAACTCTGAGGAAAAATCTGAATTAAATAGGAATTGGCCCGACCTCCCTTCTGGATTTGACTTTGCGAAATCAGTCTCTGACAGACAAGCTTTTTGCGAAACCCAAACAGTCTCCAGTTTTGTCATCTCTACTTTGCATATTTCAATAGCTCCTTGCCAGCTACAATGCTTATGATAATAAGAATAACAGAAACCAAAGTTAAACCACAAGTTAAGCTGCTTATTATATAATTTAATTAGACTCCACTGCACTTTCTCTTCCAATTCCCAACTTACAAGGATTGAATTGTTAGGTACATTTTTCACGTTGGGATTCTGAAGAGTTTATTTTGACCTGGCAAATGATTTTAAGTCTGAGGAAAAGCAGGTCGAGCAGTGGTGAAATAAAATAGGAAGTATGCAGTTTCTTCTCACCAAGCCTGGTATCTGCGTGACTCCAGCACACAAAGAGCTGGTGTGAATTTCAGGTCCTGCGCCTGCCTTAAATCAAGGCATTTGCAGAAATTGGTTGTGACACGGTTTACCCAGTGGTCTTTGCTAAGGAGCATTTTTGGGGGGAACTTTTGCATCAGATGCTCATAACTTATTGGCTTCACGAGGTCACATGTGCTGCTGGGCGAGGAAGGAAGGAAAAAACATGTTGTTATTAGCTGGTCCCTCACCTCCCCCCACCTCCCCTGCTCCCTTTATTCCTCTCGCAATATCTGGTATGCTAGCACCAGCACCGCAGGACGGTCCCTCTCCCTTTGGCAGGGCAAGGCACAGAGTTTCCTTTCTGTGCTCACATACGTTGGTTTGTGCCCCTCGTGCTGACTGACTGATCGTCCCCTAACACGCCATTTAACGTCTGTGTCGCCAGGACATTCGTTGTCTCCCCTTCATTCTTCATCCCCACCCCGCACCCCCCCTCCGGCTTTAAAGGCCACATTTTCCAAGAGGGAGACAATCATGAGAAATAATGTTTTTTTGAAAAGGGAGTGATTGTCACTGAAACTGATACGTCTGCACGATAACAAAAACTGTCATTGCCTCGCATGGGACATGTGCCCCGGGGACTGGGCAGAACAAAGGGATCCTTAGAGAGGAGCAGCGAGCCATGTGTGTCCTCTCATCCCCGTGGCACCAGGCAGAGCCCACAAGCCATTTTTCTCATACACCACTGGGACAGATAAATGAAGGAAGTATTTGAACGGTTTCCATTTAAGGAAGGAGTTAAATAGTTGAGTCATTATTTTTGGCTGTATTATTTCTTCTGCAGTTTCAGATGCACCCAGTCGCTGGAGGAAGGGCCAATGAGGGAAGCTGTCCTGTCCAAATACTGGGGCTGATCCTGCAGGTTCTCCTTGTATTGACAGAAATATCAGCTAGAGGATCTGGCCTCCTCCACCATCCTCCTCCTAAGTGTAAACTGATCGGGAGCACCAGGTCTTCAATTCTTTGGAGGGAAACTGACCATGTTCTCCTAATGTTTGCTCTTTTAGCAGATGCAAGTGATAAGAAGCACTCTTGCTTTCCTGAAGCATTTTCTAGAAAACAGCTGACAGAGATGCACCATGTTTCTGGAAGGCAGATGCCATGCTTTCTACCATCCATTTCATCAGCTGATGTGCAGTTACCTGCCCACTATTAGTCATTGTTAATTCTCTTTATTGCATAAACCGCAGTGTCACCACTTATGCCACTTTCCTCTCTTACTGTGAGATGCAAGATGAACAACTTGCAAAGCAATAACTGCAGTCACATCTGAAAATAAGCCCCAGATAAAATTAAATAATGTTATCCGTGCTGATCAATGATCGCTATTAAGGTTGTACAATAAAAGGAAGCACAGCTCAGATCTAGTTTGAGAGAATAGGACTCTGTGGGCCACTCTGAGGGCTGTAACTTCTCCCCCACGAGAGATCCTGTAGGCCTTCATTCCAAGAGCCATATTTTTTCCCTGGTTTACACGATCGTAACAAACTGTGCTTTTATTGCTGACTGTGGTACTTGGCTGAGCTCATGGGCCACGACGTGCAGGCACTGCCTGCGGGTGCTGTGCACAATGGGGATGCTGCGGGAAGAGGACACAGCTGAGCTGGGGACACAGGGTGAAGGTGAAGCTCGGGTAGGTCTCTGGTTCCCACACCTGGGTACACATGCTGTGGTGGGTGAGATACCATCAGAGACATGCCAGGAGCTTTCAGCAGACAGTACGTGTTGCCACAGCCCCTATTGTTTTTTTTTTTTCTTTTCTTTTCTTTTCTTTTTTTTTTTTTTTTTTGCTGTAACTGATGTTTTTGCACTTCTGAGCACACACGTGGAGAAAAATAAATAAAAAATAATGATATAAAAAAAAACTTGGGATCTTCTGTAGACCAACCTTTTCTTAATTTATATTTTCTTCCTACTCTTTACAGCCGAATCTTGAGTTATATGATGTAAAATTAACTTTGTGTTTTATTGACAGCAGGTCAGATCCCCAAAGTTTTTTTAGTATTCAAGTATTAGTCAAGGGAACCATGGCTTCAATCAGCTTCTGCATCTCTCAGAAGGATCTGGAAGCCCAATACCTTTGAGAATGGTGATTAAATGACTACAGTCAGGTGAGAAGCAGGGCAGTAATTCAATATAGACACATAAGGGAAGAGAATTCTTTACACAAACTTTTTGCTTGTCTTATTTTCTCATATTGCAAAATCTCCAAGAGGATATTATGGTTCATTACAAGATTGTATCTAAAATGAAACATAATCCTGTACTTCTTTCTGTTTCTACATTCCAACTCCCAAAGTCAAATTATGGTAAGATTCAGCAGCAGCAGTTGCTTACTGTTGTCAAAAGACATAAAGCAGTGAGGAATGTGTTTTGCTGAGAACGATATAAGCAGCGATGTCTGTGCAGGGGGGCACACCAAAGATACTTTAACCCCGTGCACTAGCAGATAATGACAGCATGAAGGGTCTTTTCTCCTTTGCTTGTGCTGAAAGGTGGATGGTGCTCATCTAGGCCAGCCATTTGGACTCCTAGAAAACATTCCCAAAGGGGCACTCACGCTAAAATCAAATGAATAAAATCAAATAGAGCGTGCCCATCTAGCCTTGGCCCTGCAGCTTAGGGCTCCTTACGGGCTCCTTCACCCCTGGTGGGACCAGCATGGCAGTCCCCAGCTCGGTCTGCTTCTTCTTCCATGTAAGACGCTGCCTGAACGTGGATGTTTCCTAAAAAGAGCAGCCTGGGTGTCAGAGAGCCTGCTGCCTGCACTGCTGGGCTCCCATGGCTAGGTGTGAGGGAGCACGCACACAGCACCACCAGCATCCTTCAGCCAGGGGGGGATGCTCATTCTGCTCACTCTGCTCACGCTGCTCACACGCTGCGGGTGCTGAGCAGCCAGACGGGAGCTCTCAGTTCCCTCTGCAGTGCTGCCGGACAAAAGATCATTATTCTGAGATTTTCCATTTTACGGGCAGAAAAACAACAGCAAGCCGAATGACCATCAAGCGCAATTGCAGCCACAGCACACACAATGCGCTATTGATTTGATCTGTTTCTCTTTTAAAATTGCCTCAGACTGGGTTTGTTTACAAGCTGCTTTATCAGATACAGGCAATACTAATTATAAGGTAGAGGCAGCAGAAGCATGCTCCATGCAGGCAAATAAGATAAATGAGACTTCGCTGTGTCCAGATACTTAGGGAAAAGTGAGAATTAAGTCTGTATGTTGCAGTTGGTCGGGGTTGCTATAGCTCCCACACCTATCCCAGGGTTGAAGAGTGCACAGGACCAGCCAGGGAGCATTGCCAGGTTCCCGCTGCAGCATCCCGTCCTGGTGCGTGCCCAACAGAGCAGCAGTCCTCGCCCTAAGGGGCTCCCGGCATCCAGTTTTTAAAACAGACACAAGGCACGCAAGAAACCACAGGGAAAATAGCCCAAACCGTAGGCTGCTGGAGGTGCTGCCCTGGGCTGGGGCAAGGTCCTGTTCCCACCACCACCAAGCTCTTCCCTTGAGTCCTTGAGTTGAACTCAGTATATTTATTTAATAAGACTTATTTATAAATATACACCCCAAAAGCACTGTCCCATAAATACTAATTGCAAATCAATCAATTTTCCTCTTGGACAGCCTCCTGCTCATGAATCTCGCCTTCAAGACCTAGTGCTAGGTCTGGACTTGCAGCTCATCCCCTCTGCTTTACCTGGAGTGCTGCCTACCCACGCTGCCGAAATGCCTCAGCCTCAGTCACTTGCAGGAGAGGATGCCTGCACCAGACTTGCTGCATTACAATTTCTGAATGACTTTGTGCACATACAAGAAACATCCCCCTGAACCATGTAGCTTGTGTGTCTTGTAAAAATTACTTCTAAATCTTACATTTCCCTTGCAGCTCATCTATTATTTGCGGGGAAAGCAGAAAGTTTCTTTTTATTCCTGTCTGTCTTCCATTAAACTAAAGAACTCTATAAATCAATAATAACCTTTTAGAGATGAACCTCTTTGTAATTATGTCTCCAAAGCCAGGTAATTGTTTGCATATTTTTATAGAGAAATAAAGAAAGGAAACATGTGTTCAGTGTGATTGGGAAAAGAAAAGAAGAAAAAAAAAAAAAAAAAAAAAAGGAAAAGGAAAATAAGGAAGGATTTAAACTGGTTATCAGCATTCATCACATTCACACTTTCCATCAATATTTTCTATTACTTGTAGCCAATTAATTTCTTTTGCACAAGACTCAAATCACTCAGCCCGACAAGAGTACAGGCGCTGGAGAGGGGAAAGTACAGTGTATCAATTGGGATCTGATTTGGATTTTATTACAATATGGTCTTTATTAAGGATAATAATCTACAACCTCCGAGTTAGGGGAATGTTTGATTTCAGTCAAATCAATCTTTGTGTATCTCCCTGATGCCTCGGTGACATTTCCCAACAGGAAGTGGCTAAAAGCCCAAACGGGAGTGATCTCAGATTAAGAAACAACACAGACATCTTGAAGGCACTTGGTTTGTAGACCAAGATGACAGCAACCAGAGAGCCCCGGGGCACTTTTCCAGGATGCCTACTCCCTGTGTGCCAGCCATCTGGGTTCGTTTAGAGCCCCGGCCTGCCTCCGCCTGCGAGCGTGTGTGTGCTCGGGGTGGAAGCAGCGGCGGGGGCACACCGTCTCAGGTTGCAGGCTTCAGTGTGGGCTGCGCTGGGGGCTAAACCCTCCTGCCTGGACCTTCTCAAAGCGGGCAGCATCATCTGCGAGTCCCTCCAGAGGAGCAATTTCAGCAGGACCAGCTGCAGGGGGGATGTTTAGCGTATTCTTTATTCAAAGTGAAAGATGTTAAGCAGGAAATTTCAGAAGCCCTCTTGTTCGGAGAAAGGGAAAGGAGGATCAGGGGAGAAAATAGAAACTGGAAAACATCCATGAAATTAGTCCCAAATCATTGCCTATCCTGATCATTTCCTGACAAGCTGTCTGTCACATATTTGCGGCAGGTTATGCAGAAGTCTCCTTTACCGGTAGCACATCTACATGACTAATGCAAAAACTCAGCTACCAGCAGCTCGGAAATGACATCCGACGATTTGTTTTAGTTGGAATTAATTTTTAAAAAGGAATGTAATATTTTTTGAAGGGAGAACTCACATAGGATATGGCCAGCAGACAGCTCCAAGCAATACATTCCCTCACCTTATTGCCTTGGGAGCTAAGAAATTTTAAAAGGCAAGTATATGAAGCCGAAGACACTGCCCTGTCCCCTGCCCTGCAGGCAGCTCTGTTGGGACCAGCAAGCCTTAGCGTGACTGGGAGAGGCCACGGAGAGCTGCCCAATGGGTAGGGATCATACCCTGCTTCCTCTGGGGATGGAAAATAGGCAGAAATTCAGAAATCTGATGTCGGTTCTGGAGAACTGAAGCCAGAAAAGTTCCTGAGGGGGAAAAAAATAAAAATAAGAATAAGAATAAAATGAATTTGCATCCTGTCAAATGGAATTGTTGCAGGGCTAAAGAAGGAAGGATCCAGTAGATCATAGACATTAAATATGCAGGACTGAATATATAACAGAAAAATCAATTGTTTCTTTTTTTTTTCTTTTAATGTGTTGAATTGTAATGGAAATAAAACAAATGAAAAAAAATTTGACTGTGATTTTTTTTAATTAAAGCAAACAAACAAAAAGTATTTTTAGAGTTGTTAGGCTATTCTAATTACATTCAGTGGGTTTGCTCAATGTTCTTCACTCAGTTGCACTCTAAGGACCTAAATTCAAAAATAACAATGCCATACAGGCAGCAGGCCATGCTGTGACTCTAGGATTAGCCACAGAGCACGCGGCACAAAGTGGTGACCCAAATTCATACAACTACAGCTCGGCTGGAACTTTTTTTTATCGCAATAGACAGAAGCAGGAGGAAGCACCCAGAGAGAATGGATAGTGCTGCAACTCTTCCCAGAAAGGGAGGGTGTTTCTCAGCTGTAATCTTGATGTCTATCTGGTTGTGCTGATTACATCAGTAGGTACCAGATTTTCCAGTTTCAGGTGAGATCTTGATGGTGATTATTTCACTAGTAGGTCTACGCTTCTGGCTGGGTCACCAAGGTATCTCCTTCACGTGTTCTGTGGGACAGGTGGATAAGAAAAAACATCGAACTCCTGCCACCCTGTGCCATGCCTGCCAAGAGGTGTCGAACTTTTTAAACTAAGAAAGCAAAACCAGAAAAGAGTCACAAGCGTGGAACCACCTAGCTGTTTCATTTGTGTCCTCACACACCACGTGGCAACATGTGCAGAGAAGAGCCAGCTACCACAGCGATGGGCTCACGCCACCTCAGGGGCACAATCCCACCCAGGAGAGCAATCTGAACTAATCCTGCTGGCCATTCCTCAGGTTGTCTTGTTTTTCTTCTGATAAAAAGGCACTGTTAGTGCCCTGCTCTCTTTTATATGATCAGTTTTACATGTTTTTAATGAAGCAAAAACCTGCTTTCTTGAGCTGTATTGAAAAAAAAAACACGATAACAAACAGTACCTGCTCCCCACGAAGAATGTGGAGCAAATAACGACACACCTGAAATAGTCGCTGAGGCACACGGGAGGAACCAGAAACAACATACAGGTCTTTGCAGTTCCATTTCTGCGTCGTACCAGCTGGTGCATATTGAATAGCACGTGGAAAAAAAAAAATAAAAAATGATTGGAATGAAGCTGCCTTAAGAGAAAAATTGCAAATTCGTTCCTTAAGTAGCTCCTCTGAAGCTTGTGGAGTTACCCTAGGGATGGATTTGGTCCGGTATATGTCAACTGGCCCTGAGACATAATTTGAACTTCTACTTTTGCCAAATGAGCAAATATACACACACCATTTATTGCCAGTTCTGTTGGTTTAAGAGGTGCTCTGTATTTCAAAGCTAACATTTGTACCACTTGTTGCTGTGGTTGTCTCTTATTAACACAGCAAATAGCTAATGAAAATCTATGGCCTTGGAAAAACCCAGCTCATAAGTTTGGACTTTAAATTAGTCTGCCTGTCATATATACGCAGCACGGTACCCCACCACTTTTTGTCTCATTCAGTCAGCCCA
The DNA here is from genome assembly GCF_964035555.1 of Netta rufina. Taxonomy (NCBI): domain Eukaryota; kingdom Metazoa; phylum Chordata; class Aves; order Anseriformes; family Anatidae; genus Netta; species Netta rufina. The sequence goes on along the minus strand of NC_140124.1, from coordinate 26,513,472 downwards.
TTTATAAGGACACGAAATCACTGGGTACAAAGGTTGCAAGGAAAATTTTTTCCAAGAGGAAACAAGCCTGGCTCAACGGCAAACAACTCATGCTCTATTTAAAGTCAGGCAGCACTCATTTTTCATGCCAAAGAACCCGATTCATCCAGGGTGTAACTCCACAAACACCAGCGGAGTTCCACCAGAGACTAATTTAGTCCAAAGTGCTTAAAAATCATGCTTAATTTATACACATTTCAGTTAGGTCTTAATGCTGGCAGCTCCACACGGCCTTCCCTGTGCTTCACCTGCGCTACGGCCGCCATCTCCTGCAGCTTATGGTGCCACGCTGCTGGCTCCCTCCCCTTCGCCCAGCAGGGCTCATCTCTGCAGTCTTTCATCAGTGCACTGAGGAGATGGTGGAAAGCCATCTCCTTTCAAACCCATCCTCCTCCACAGCATCACAGAATGGCTGAGGTTGGCAGGGCCGTCTGGAGGCCACCTGGTCCCACCCCTGCTCCGGCAGGGCCACCCAGAGCAGGGTGCCCAGGCCCATGTCCAGGTGGCTTCTGAAGATCTCCAAGGAGGAGACCCCACAGCCTCTCTGGGCAGCCTGTGCCAGTGCTTGGTCACCCACACAGCACAGACATGCTTCCTGATGCTCAGGGGAACCTCCTGTGTTTCAGGTTGTGCCCATTGACTCTGTGTCACTGGGCACTGTGAAAAGAGCCTGGCTCCATCTTCTTTGCACCTTCCCTTCAAGTGTTTATTCATATTGGTGTGTTCCCCCCGAGCCTTCTTTTCCAGGCTGAACAGTTCTGTCTCTCTGCTTTTCCTCACAGGAGAGATTCTCCAGCCCCTTCCTCATCTTCATGGCCCTTCATCAGACTCTTCTTAGTGTGTCCATGTCTTTTTTGTACTGGAGAGCCCAAAACTGGACCCAGCACTCCAGGTGTGGTCTCACCAGTGCTGAGTAAAGGGGAATTAAATTCCTTCCTCGAGTGTCCTCTTCTACAAAAGTGTGATGCTAGTCTGCCTATGACAAGCTGACCAGTCCAGCAGGAAAGTGTTTCCAGTTTCAGATAGACTTTTTCTGAGATGACACCTCTTTCAGGGATGCCAGGTTTACTTTGAATAACAATGTGATGGTTTGTAAAGCCCACTTAGCACAGTTTTTCATAGCCCTACTTGCAAGGATGCGTTTGTGGAAAGCAATAATAAACTGTGTCAGGTTCATCTGAGCCGTAACTCCCTGGACTGTACTTAACCTGTAACGCTTAAACAACATCAGAAGCTCAGTTTGTCTAAAATGTCTTGTAGTTCCATTTAATCTCAAATATAACACGTCCATCACTTAACGGGACAACATTCAACTTGTGAATGTGCACTCTCAAGATGCCATTTACGCACGTCATTAAGGTATGGCCCACTGGTGAGGGGATTGCATCCCAGCTGTAATCACCGGCCTATCCCTAACGTGAGCTATAGGCAGGTTGTGGGTTTGTAGGAGCTCCTCCCGGGATAATTAAAGCACTGAGCTGTTAGGATTTTTTAAACAAGGTTTCTGGCCCTTTACAAAACATGTGTGCTATATATCTTAAAACATGACATGTTTTCCTCAAGGAGTTCCTTGTCAAGAATCTTTGTATTTAATAGTGGGTGATGATGAGAATATGCCCTAAATGAAATGTAATTGAAAATGAGATTATGTAACTTTACTTCCTCTCTAAGTAGACTTTCCCTTGACATATTGTAGTCAGGTTTTGCATTGAAGTCTTTAATGTTAAACAAGCTGACAAATACAAGATTTCTTTGAGAAATTAAGCAAAAAAAAACCACCACTGAAATCTGATTTACATCTGCTAGTCACCTGCAGCAAAGGGGAGCAGAGATGTGTTCCAAAGTCATATACTTGAATGAAAAAAAAAGCCAGTGGGTGACAAATTATAAAAAAGTTAGTTTAGAGAGAAAAAATCCTCATGTCACTCAAATAAATCAGACATCAAAACAAACAAGCTTTAATTTACTAATTACCCTATTGGTTGTCAAATAAAATTTTAGTCACTATTAGTGCAGCTGCATATTCTCTTTTGTAACAGCTCTTGAAGAAAACGGACTGAGTTTTTCTCTAATTGTAGACTGTTAAAGTGTATGATTTTTTTACATCCAGGCTTGAGAAGATGAGGAGGTATTTTGCTTGAAAGTTTTCCTACCATTTCAGCAGGCAAAGCAGAGTCTGGTTAACTATTCTCAGTGAGACAGTAATCTGAGTTTGTCCGGCAATTCACTTTCAGACCGAAAAAAAACAAGCTTTAATTTACTAGTTTGAACAATGAAACAGCTTCTACACTTTAGATGTCCATACAACATCAGAACAATAATGGAATTTGTGGGTTACAAAATACCAATTTCCAAAACCACTGGAGAGAAAAAGATTTGGTGCACTGCTCTTTTGCAATGGACCTGGTTAAACTTTGTGATTCTGCAAGTGAGATTATTTCTTGGAAAACTGCATGTGGGAAGGTTCCTTTTTAATTTTCTTTTTTTAGCCCTTTAAGATTTGCTACTTACACTGCTTAGTGGTTAAGGCAGCAAAAGTATTCTTTTATCCTTACAAAACCAATGGGAGCTTAATAACAGTCAATAGTTTTATTCACCATTTTTACCATAAGCACGCAGCAGTAGAAGGTACCAAATTCTGTGAAGGCTGCTGGCTTCCTGAGTTTCATTGAAACAAAGTAGATTTTCCTCACATGTCTTCTTCCCAGAAATGATGCTGATACTTGCTCCATCTTTCTTTTCTTTACTAGAGGAATAGTCCTTGAGCACAGTCCACGTGTGAATGACATGATCAGCAAAAGTAATTACAGTATCAACAGGAGCTAAGTTTCTGTCAATACTGCTGTTTCTATGTCAGTTTTCAGTTAAACTGAAACACTTTAAAAAATGTCAGGGGATGAGATTTTGGCATCCAACATTCAGATTAGAAACATTTTTTTGCTGGGGGTGGTCCGCACTGGCCATGTATTTAACATCTGTATATCCAGGTGGAAGGAGATGCAACTTTGGGTAGGGTAATTGCTCCCACTGGGCTGTGGAAGTTACAGTAATGCACTCAGGGGAATTGCAGCAGCTGCATGGCCAAGGAGAGGAAAGAAAGAAAATAACTGCTGATCTTTGAGCAAAACAAACAAACAGCCCTAAAATTATGCTGCCGCAGCATGCTGGCTTGGGTTGTGCACCTGAGACCTGACACGCTGGTCAAGCCTGTGCAAGAGGGGACACGGTCTTGGCCTGAGCACTGTGTTCTACCACTCCACTCTACAGGCAGATGGGAGGTGACCCCAATGGAGGTCCCCTTGTCACTGCCCTACTCTCCTGCCTGTGGGGCAGGCAAAGGTGGTACAAAAATTCTCTCCGATGCAGCTGCTTTGCACATCAGCACCTGTGAACACTGCAAAAGATGATCAGAATGGTCTCTAAGTTCAGGGATGGTTTCTTATTGGTATGTTTGCATCTGCTTAGGTAGGCTTGTTGAGTGTTTCATGACTTGGGACAGCCTACAGCACACCTTTCCTTATGTGAGAACCAAAGAGGACTTCTACCAAATATTCCTTAGCAAACAGGCAATTCTGTCTGTCTATACCCTTTTCTTACATTTCCCACATAAAATTGCCATTTTCTTTGTCTGCTGCAGATAAATATCAATTTTTATTGATTTTTGATTTTATTGATTTTTGATTTCATTGATTTTTGCAGCTGAAAGCAGTCGAGTGCAGCCAGCCATTTGGCAGCCACAGCTCCTTGCCCGTGGAGGTGAAAGCCAAGAGCATCCTACTGGGACCCCCATGTGCAGAATGTGCATTTCAACCATGGGCAGTGTAAATATGAGTGCATGCGAACAGGACTGCAAGTGCTATGACGCATTAACGTGCCAGGGAGCTGGTACCTGTTTCTAGGGCTGCTTGGGGCCTCTGGATAAATTTAATCTGGAAGCCAGCAACCTTCTTCCACCATCACCCAGCAAGCAAGGTCATTAGCTCAGGCATGCCAAGCAGAGAAGGCTGCACTGTTTTGACTTATTCCATCAGTGTTCCAGGTGGGGCAAGTAGGACACCACCACGATGGCTCGCATAGCTCCAAACTCAGCAGGAGCTGAGGAGCCCCAGAGGTGCAGCTTGGCAGAGAAGGCCTGGGACAACCGCCCTGCTCAGGCTCCACATCAGGACTACTTTGGCTTCAGCCTGTCCACAGGGGCAAGGGGCAGTGGCTGGGGACCTCCAGGAAATGTGCCCAGGGCTGTTCTGGCTCAGAGGCCGGCTGGCATGGGAGGGCTGTGTCCATGCTATTAAGCTGTCCATCCCCCCAGACCATTGAAAAGGACGAATGATTGATTTCTAGTGCCTGGAAACATTCTCCAGTCCCATTTAATTTATTAGCACAGACAGAGTCGATCTGAACCAACTGACAACCAAGTCCAGACAAGGAGCTGCAGTCCAGCTGTTCAGAGGAGCACCGCCAGCCACCCACAGCCAGGAGGCAGGAAAAGGGGGATAAGGAGTTTTGCTCCAACTTTGCTGCCTTTCTCTATCTGCTGTCCCCTATCCCAGCCAAATTTCTTTCTTCTCCTTTTGGACTCACTGGCTTTAAGTGGAGAATTGTTCTACTTGTGAGCACTCTGCCATTTCATCAGTGTTCTGGGTTCATTACATGGGATGGAGGCTGAGCTTATTACTTATAACATTTAAGTTGATGCTTACACCCACCCTCCCCTACCTCCAGGCACTAGATTATTGTTGCTTATGTTTTGGAATAAACCCATGTAATATCAGAGCTAGATTTTCCATTGCATTAACTAAATTTGTTGAAAAATGTGGAAAAAGCACTTGTCCCCAGCCTGATACTCATTTTACAGCATGCATGTTTTAACCAACAGAAGGGAGAATTCATGATGATGGGAGTGCAGTTTACCAAGAAATTTTTGATGACAAGGCTGTCAGACCCTATCTTACAGCCTTCTCCATTAGGAAAACATTTTCCAACAGCCCCAGTGGAGTACTCCAGCCTTTCCAGTGAAGCTAACACCCTAATTCTTCTTTTCTTTGGGCTGGTCTGTTTCTTGTGCTGTCTTTGTGTACATATGGCATTTTCTAGCCTGATTCTCCCTTGCGGCACTCAGCTGGAAGCTCTTCCACCCAAGCTACTACCTACAGGCATGGTGAAAGTGGGCCACAAAGCAGCCAGGGTCAGACAAAACATAGGAAGAGTTTGAATAGAAACTGTGAAGAGAAGGGAATAATTATGGCTGAAACTGGAGTGGAAGCTTCCCTCCTTTTTCTCGCAGGGTGTTCCTGTCCGATGTTTGCTCCATTTTTTATCTTATCCTCCGCACTCTTTTGTCCTTGCATCCCCAGGATCCCTTCTTTTCTGTCAGTGCCTGAGTGTCCTGGCCTGCTCTGCACAGTGCATTCTTCGCTTTTCTATTTCCCCTGTGCTTTCCTCATGTAGCCTTATAGCTTAGAGAAATGAATGTAAATTTTTTCTTCCATTACATGTGGCTCATTTTCTTTCTATGCTGCATTTTCTACTTGTTATCTGTATTTGTATGTAAATATCATTTCAAGTTCCCTTTATATAAAAGAGGGGCAACGAGCACAAATGGCCAGCAGAGCTATTGAAAAGCCACCACAGGACATACATCTGTATGAAAGAATACACTGCCTTTTGATACCAGTAGTTGCAAGGTCATTAATGGCAGGGACAGGAGACAAACAGTGTTAATAACAGGCTAGTAGGGAGCTGAAGGGGCTTCACGCTTCTCATGAAAGCTTTTAGGATTTTATTCAAATCCTTCCCTGACAAGAAGGGGATGAGAAAACTGGGAGATTTCTTCCATCCTAGTCATTTCTTCAATACACCATAGCTAAAGCAGAACACTGTAAGAGTCAGTGTTTCCTAACCTGGCCAATTAATACGCTATGCCTTGACCACAGAGGTGGTGGAGCCACCTTTATCTGCCCTCTTCTAAATGAAGCCCTCTGAACCCATAGGGGATTTAGATTATAACTTTCAGGGCAATTGCAGAGATTCTGACTAGATAGGGAGAAGAAGGATTATGAAAGAGAAACAGAGAAAGATACGGTCTGTTTCCTCTGATGCTCTCAAATAGTAAGTACACATACTTACAAGACTCATCCACCTCGGTGGAGACATACAAGGTGAGGTAGCTCATTCCCATGTGATGGTGAACCAGAATTTGGCTCACCAATGTAATTGCTTTTACAAGTTGGGAACAGCATTTTCTTCAACAATAGTTCAATTAAGAATGTCAAGTAGTTGGGATCTGGCTTTCATTTCTGCTGTTTACTAATTAAATTTAGGTGGGATTAGACCTCTATGAACTTCAAAATGAGCAATTGTGATCAGCTGGTCAATGAACAGCTGATCAAGAAAGGTTTGCTTAATTAGGGAAGAAGAGTAATTAGCTTGTCAACATTTAAGCTCCAGAAAGACTACATGGAAGGATTCCTATCACCGTATTTATTGACCTTTAAACCCTTCAGCTCTTCTGTCATTGATGTTTAATCGAGTCACTTAGGCTGTCAGGCTAATAACTAAGATAATGAAGTAGTCTAGGACCTTGCTTTACTACTTTGTTATTCTAACGCTAATTTTAGAATGCCAAAAATAGGTTCACTAAAAATAAGACGTTGTGGGTGGGTTTTTCTCCTAAAACAATTGAGCTTCTGTTACTTCCCTCCCAGAACTATTGGGGCTTTATTAGTTTTTGAAGAAATTCTTTTGTAGTAAAAGTTAATTGTAATTTTCATAGTGGAGGGCTTCATAAACCAGTTTCACATGGCAATTATATTTGAGGAATAAAGAAGGGTAGGATTTGTTGTTTGTTTTCAAATCCATATGCCTAAACATGAAGGGAATATAATGCTTACGACATAGTGAAGGTAGCAGGAAGATGAATCATTTTATTGAAGGGCTATATCTTTAAAAATCAAAGTCATTGAAGCAGGAGCAAACACCAATAAAATGCTTTAAATGTATGCATGAGGTCTTCGTAAGGTTCTCTGGGTGCTTACCTGAGCATTGTTTTTCAAACCTGAGTTGCCTGAATTTATTTTTAAATGTGATTTTGTTAAATTGTTTTCTGTGTATGGAGTACTTGGGGCTCAGACAATGTTGATGTATATGTGATTTCTTTATTTACCCTTAAGTTACTGGTATATATTCTTAATCTTATACCCATTTTAATATATCTGTATTTTAGTATAGACAGATTAAATCAGTGTGTTAAGTCTTTTCAGGAAAAAAAGCATGCTACTAGAATCAAATTCTGAGGAGAAACAGAAAGCATTTGAGTATGTTTTTAAAAATACTTGTTTGACACACATTTTTAGCAAATCGCTTTCTTAAAAAATCTTATTTTCTTTTGGTTCTACTTCCAGACTTTTTTTTTCTATGCAAAAGCACCATCTCTGCTGATACTCTTCACGTCCAGAATGTTATATCTATTTATGAAATTCTGGTTGTCTTTTAAAATAAAGTACACTTTCTTTCCCAAAACTAGACAATAAAACACACTTAATACCTGTGAAAAATTCTATGAGATTTTAGGTATTAAACAACATTAAGGGAAGTGGTTTTTTTAGGAAAATGTATTGGAAAATGTTTTATGTATCAGAAAATTATTTCAATGGGATTTTGCTTAATGTGAGTGGAAGAAAATAAATTCCTTACATTTTGGACATTTTTTACAAAGTGTTAGCCCATTCTTTTTGTTTTGAAACTGTTCACTATGCCAGTTTGACCTGTCAGCTTTGTAGTAATAATGGTGCCTGGCCAACAGGTCAGCAATTGCTAACTTTACGTTTTCTTCCTGTCAAAGAAAAGTACTTTCTTGAGTTCCCATCTCTTCAGAAAACATTCACCAAAATGAAAGTTATGCGGATAGCCTCAGTCTGTGCCTGACAGATTTCCCAGATTATTATTTTGAGTGCCCTAGGTAGAGGGAATAAAGCTACTACTACTCCCAGATCCTGCAGAAACCCTTATCATGGAATCATAAGATGGCTTGGATTGGAAGGGACCTTAAAGATCATCTAATGCCAACCCCCCTGCCATAGACAGGGATGCCAGCCACTAGATCAGGTTGGCCAAAGCCCCATCCAGCCTGGCCTCAAACACCTCCAGGGATGGGGCATCCACAGCTTCTCTGGGCAGCCTGTGCCAGTGCCTCACCACCATTTGACAGTGAAGAATTTCTTACTAGTATCTAATCTAAATCTATCCTCTTTTAGTTTAAGACCATTCCCCCTTGTTCTATCATTATCTCCCCCAGTAAAGAGTCCTTCTCCATCCTTTTTATAAGATCCCTTTAATTACTGAAAGGCTGCAATGCATCCATCCAAGAGTCTTCTCTTCTCCAGGCTGAACATCCCCAGCTCTCTCAGCCTTTCTTCATAGGAGAGGTGCTCCACCCCCTGATCATCTTTATGGCCATTGAGCCAAATCCTTGTCCACTGGATGGTCCACCCTTCAAATCTATATCTTTCCAATTTAGAGATTAGCATATCGTGTGGGACCATGTCAAAAGCCTTACAGAAGTCCAAGTAGATAACATCGGTCGGTCTTCCCTTGTTGACTGATGCAGTCACTCCGTCACAGAAGGCCACCAGATTGGTCAGGCACAATTTGCTCTTGGTGAAGCCGTGCTGGCTGTCCCGGATCACCTCCATGTCTTTCATGTGCCTTATCTATCCCAGCCCCACACTGATTTCTGATTTAATGCTGTGTGCTATGTCTAAAAAAAAATAATATAATAATAATAATAATTAAAAAAAAACACCTTTGGGCTGAAGCCATATCTGTTTTATTTGTCTGGTAGCCACTGTGCACACATTAAGACACAATACAAATGACAGCAAGGTCTTTGAGACTGGTTCTGTTGTTTACTGCACTTTCATACAGGGCTTAAACCTGGTGGCAGCTTCAGCGTTAAATAAACCATAACACTACTATCATCTTGCACTGTAGTGACTTACGCAGTCTTCTGGGTCACATCCTTCTTCTTGTGGATCCCTGGTTTTGAATGAGATGAATTTTCCGCTTTAGGGAAAAATCTTTTCTGGAATTTCTTCACCATTACTCCAGGCCATGCAGGCTGTCAAAGGCTGCGTTCAGCAACAGACTTTTATCTGACCACACTAATGGGGGCTGACCTCTCCCCAGCCTCCCGAAGATACAGCTTCCCTCAACCCTGTCACCTTCTGATGTGTTGATCCCTATACTTCCTTCTGGTATCGCCAGCTGCTGAAGCTGGAAGGCAGCATGAGCATCAACCCTGTGCATATTTTTTCTGTCTTCAGTCTACAGCAACGCTTTTTGCCAACTGTCCCTGAGTTTCTCGGGCTGCAGTTTTAGGGAACAAGGTGGGTTTGGGTTAGAGATTGGTTGCTGTTGGACATAACCACATTTTGCAGGTGTACTGACCCATCCTACACTTGCCAGGATTGCTTCCTGAGCTTCGTGCCGTGAAGTGCAATGGGACTCAGGGCTGCATTTTGCAGCTGCTGATAGAAAGCAACAGGAATGTGCACGTCTTGGGGCATGGTTCCTGCATGTCGATAGATTGAGGTCAGTGGCCATCACAGGGAGGCATAACCCTGGTAGAATATATAACAGGGCATTATTCCCAGTATTTCCCATATGGAATAAAGGTCTTTTGCATGATCAAGTGTACATGCACAGATCACATACGGACAGTGGACTTGGGGTGGAGGGGCTATTTCAGAATAAAATATGCTCCTATAGAAATGCATATCCATTACTACGCCAAGAGAATAATTGTATTCTCATAATTGTAAAGGTGTTCTGGTATTCTACAAATGGTGAATTTCATTTTATTTATTTATTTTTTATTTTTGCTTCTACAGGAATGTTACGTGAAGCCCATAATTCATCTGCATCTCCAAGTTATTTCTCTGATGAACACTCTCTCTACTCTCTAATTACATTTCTGAATGTGTCTTTGACAAACACCTGCTAGCATCTCTGTGCTCATTACTTTTGGAATGGCTGCTGCATTTTGCTTTGGGTTTTAGTTTGTTCGCATCTTCTCTTAGCAGTTGTTGTCAGGGGATTCACCAGTTCCACCCAAACTTGCAGGCCTTCCCAGCTGCCACAGGCTACCCAGTACCTCATTATGCTGGGCTGACATGGAGCCCAGCCTGATGGCTGTGCAGCTGAGAGCTGCTTGCACCACAGATTACCAGGGAAGGAGGCTTGTGTCCATAGCTATGCTGCTTTGATGCCCTGGAGCAGAGTTAAGGCCATGTGCCCTGGCTACACATCACCTCCACCTTACCAGAGCTCACAAAAACAGCCCCACACAAACAGAGGTACAGGACACAGATATTTTCCATACTTAGCACTGCTCCTTTGCATCCTTGTCTGCATGCCAGGCACCCTGCAGCACCTCCAGGTTCTCCTTGATCCTACAGCTGAAAGCGTCCCTGCCTGGAGCCACCTCCACCCACCACCACACACCTCCTGCCACAACACATCTAAGCCCACGCCTCTGTGCACTTGGAGAGTCTTTGCTCATCTGGACTGGCCATGCAGATGTCCCACCAGCCCTGCCTTGGCCAGGAGGATGGATTTCTGGGACCATAGGAGCATTGATGACACACTAGACTACCAGTGCACTTTTTTATCCAAAAAAAAAGGGTTTAATTTTGGCTCTCAGCAAGATTAAATTTGCCTCATACCTGAAGAAGCCCAGCCCTCCAAAAATCCCAGAAAAGTCCTCCTTTCCCTTCCCAAAAGGCTGATGACATAATTCTAAAGCAACACTGGATTCTTCTCTGGCCAAGCTGTTTGGATCCACCAGAGAGAAGCAATGAAGACCTTGGACTGTGGGTCTCAGAGCAGATGGAGGACATGAAGGGATGCACCAGCATGCACTGGCTGCAGTGCCCTGCAGAGCAGGAGAAGAGATGTCTTGGTCCATGAAAGCATTGGGTGGGATGAGCTAGAGAGTAGTAGTGCAAAGTATAGGAACAAACTAGCAGAAAGCTAGCCTCAAAGTCAGGCTCCTGTTCCCTCTTTCACAGCAAGGTGCTGGTGAATGATGTTACTGGTCAGGCAGAGTGCCTTGCAAGGAGGAAAGCTTTAGGCTGAGATCAAGAGCTAGAAAAGCTTTATAAGATGTGCAGAAGATGTAGGACAGGAACAATGCTCAGAGATGCACGAGACACAGCGTGACAGCACTAGGGCAGCAAGGTGGGACAGACATGTCTGTGTGAACAGTGATGTGTCCTGAGTGGCGCTGCATTCAGCAGCAGCAGGACAAAGCTCAATAGACATGGGCTCCCGTTTTCAGGCTACTGTGAAGGATTAAGTGACTGGTAGGAAACTGCTGCAGATTTGCTGCTTGATTTTCCCAGTCCTACACAGATGTCCTGAGTACCTTAAGGCATCTCCCTGGCACTAGGTTTAGGCACCTGAATCCTGCCCTAGATGGCAGTAGTAGGACAATGAGAGGCACAGACCATTCTTCAGTGGGTGCCCTACCTTGGAAATGACACAGCTGCGTGTCTTAATTCTGTATTTCACACTAGTGCACATGAAAATGAAAACTCCAGGTTGCACTGCCAGCTGCAGCTTGTATGCACACCGAGATGAAAAGAATCAGTATTTTTACTCATAGTCAGCCAGCATCCATTTCTCACATGAAATTAGGATTTTTCTTGTCATCTTCTATAGAACATAATTATATGAGCTACTCCTTAAAGGATAGACTTCAATGTCTGATACTGCCCCACTCTGGGCTTCCTGGAGCCCAGGGAGCCAGCTACTAAGCTGGCTGACACTTGGTCACATTTACAAATAGCCCACGCCGGTAGGCTTGCGACTTCGGTTAGTGCTGGTTCAGCATCGCCCTGAGTAACACTGCAGCCACTCATTCACCCTCCTCTATTTGCATTCCTGGACATTTCAGGAATGCATTTGAGTTAGATTCTTCACCGCAGCTGTATTGACTCTGAAAGAGAAATGCTGGCCTTAAAAAAAAACACCTCTAGCTCTGTGAAGGGATTTCCAATTGTGAACTGAACTTCTTTAATAGCAGAAATATTAAAATTCTCTTCTGCTATTCAAAATATGTAGGATTTGTGGTTTTATGAGCTTTGCAAATCTATTCTTTTTAAAAGAAAACACATTAATTAGACTCTATCTGCCTGAAAAATATTTTGGCATGAAAAAAATAAAATGAAGTGACTAAGAAGAATTTAAAAGAAGCTAGAATCCTTGCTACAGATGCCTTTAATCTAAAAAAAAAAAAATAAAATAATAAAAGCTTTGCTTTTATTTATGCATTTATGTTGGAGGGTGTATGTGTGTGCATACATAATTAAGATATTTACTTTAAAAGGGTTTTAAATGTATTCACCAGTTTTACTTTAATATGGATTCTTTTCTTACAGTTGGGCTCACCGTACTTTAGAAGTTAATAAATAAAATAGTACCAAAAATTACAATGCGTATTTTTAAATCTCACATATTTTAAAAATAACTGCTTTTTTCCTTTGTGGGAATGCAGTGGCATTCTGCCACTGGCCATGCGCAGAACTGCCTGGCTGTGGGATTTGCTAAATAGGCTTAACTGACACACATTCTCAATGACTATACTATTTAATGAATTTGACTCACATAAGTGATAATACAAAGATGGTGTATATGCAACTGACGTGTCTTAGGGGATAAAGGTTTTGCTAGCTCCTGAAGTGGCATCACCGTGTTTTCCTGACAACGGCATTGTGACTGCATTTTTGGATATTTGAGTAAAGAAAGGGTTTGCATTTGCAGAGAGAGATTGGTTTTCCCTGGAATAGCAAAAAGTCCTCTAGGTGCTGAGCTCAGCTTACATAAGATTTTTCTCAGAAGGCAAGCTGGGAGCTGGCTTTATGTGCGCACGTTAGTATTTGTTCCCTTTGCCAAATCCTTCCTACTTTTGTGTACCAAAGTGATCACTGCTTTATTATTTTGAAAACAATAATTTCAGTCCATATTTCAGCCATCAGTTTCTGTTTTCTTCATTTTTTTAATTTTTTTTTTCCCTTCTCTTGCTTTACTTTGCACTGTTTGCCTCTGTGCAGTGACTTACTGCACACATATACCCCTGGCCATAGCCCAAACTGGTTAATTATACTCTTCCTACCTCAGATGATTCACCCTCTGCTTCCAAAATGTGAAGCTGTTCCTTTTTCCTCTCCTAAGCAGTCTCATATAGTGCTGCCGGAGAAGTATCTGCTATATTTAAGTGGTATGTGTGGCTATATTTCACTGATGTTTGAACAAGCCTTGTCAGGATTGTTCCAGATGAAAGTGCGTTAATTCCTGTTATTATCAGGCACAAATGCAACAGAAAAACTTTACTTCAAAGTGGATGCATACTTTGCTCCCTCAGCAAGTTGCTGGATGTGACAGCCAAAGGATTTTGGTGCCGCTTGTCTTCTTCAGCATGTTACTGGAATACAATGCCTGGCTGCAGCATCCCAGAAGAGATTAACTTCCGAACAGCCTTGACTTTCCAGCAGGCTCCTCTCAAACCAGGGCCATGGCACTGCCTGGTGGAGAAGGTGTCTTTGAGAAAGGACTTGAAGTCCTCTTCTCACTTCCTAGTTCCCAGCAACTGAACATGGAAATAGAAGACAATGAGATCTTCCAAAGTAAGTAGGATTCTTCTAAAGTGATGTCTGAGGGACACAAGATATTTTCAGAATAAAAATTCTGGTCAGTAGATATTGTGTCAGCAAAGGTTTTTAAAATCTGCTAATCTCAACACTAGGCTCTTGTGAATCTTCATTCTTGCACTTCATTAAGCAAAACCATGGTGCCACAACTCCCAGCTGTGATTTAGCTAGAAATGCTTCAGAAGTGTCTGTCACTGTAGTATCTAAACACTGCAGAGCCACCCAGAAGGACAGCAGATCAATTCAGTGATGAGAAGTCATACAGGATTTCAGCAGATACAATTCTATTCATTTATTGTTGTACCCCACTGCCAGCCATTGTAGGAAACAATGAATGTGGTATTCAAAAGTTGCAAGGCTCCTCCTAAATATTAACGAATAGCACTGGATCAAACACCACTCTAAACTCCTGTCTCCCAAAGGACCCTCAAAAGACGATGGCCCCACACGTGCAAGCATAGAGGTTATGTACCCACATGGGACCTTCATGGGGGAAATGGTGCTCAGCTTGGGAAAACACAGCACAAAACATCTGAGGAAGGAGAAGTAAAATACTCCAGCGCTGGAGCTGCATGTTTGCACTTGTTACAGGAACATTCCTGTAGATGTGTGCCCCATCATCACGCCAATCCCCACCTTCCACTGCCTGAACAACTTTAAAAGTGTAGTGTGATTACATTAGACCTGACTCCAAGTCATTGAAAAGTACAGCCACCTCATGTCCTGACAATTTGCCACCTGAAGCAGCTTTGATAATGTTTAGTTTTTCTTAATGGACAGAAGGAGTGTACAAAGAGGTCACCCAGCTCTGCCATTGTCCTCATACCTCCCTTCATGACCCCCGCCTGTGTCAGGGCCTTCTCCGGCCACCCTGAGCACAGGCCTTGCTCAAGGCCTACATCACCTAATGATTGTCTGCAGGTATTGAATGAAAACAAAGATAAATCAGCCTGTGTGGCTGTATGCAATCTTTTCATGCTGCTACTACTGGCAGAAAATCTTATTGATCAATGAGCTACAAATTTAAACAATATTGAATGAAAACCATGTGCTTGTAGTATGCTTTAAAGTTCTGGAGCACTTGGGGGCTGGTGGAAGAGCAACGGGAGAACTACAGGGCTTGGACATCTCCCTGGAAAATGTGCCATCTCACCTTCAAAGTGGACATATCAGAGGACTGTCAACAAAAAGCACTCACACAAGTCTCACTCATTGCACTGCAGCACTGGATTGAAGGAAACGTCTCATCAGAACTCACTGCCAGTCCTCAGAAAATGTGGCAAGTGAAGCAAGGACAGGGGACTGCTGGATCATGACAATGAAATGCATTTGCTAAATGCCTCTTCTCTCAAGTCCCAACAAGGTATCCCAGCATATATGTAGAACACCTATAAAGACTGAAAGTCATTTAGCTCAAGCTTGGCGGAACCTATTACAAAAAGAAGAGCTGTAAAAGATAATGAGTTTAAACTTGTAAACTTGTAAAATTGGACATTAGGAAAACAAAATGCCTATCTTTTATGTAGTAGCTTATATATTCAGTATGTTAGCACAGAAGTCTTCACATTAAAAGAGGGCTAAATATGTTGCTAATTCTTTCTGTTTAATCATGGATTTTAAAAAGCATCAGACTCTGGAGTCAAATGATAACAAAAGACTTTGATTTTTTAGAGAAGATTCTGAACATCAAGCAAATGAAAAGCTTACACTGTTTGAGCACTTTTACTCAAAATCCTTGGGCATTCACTCCTGGTGGTAGTGGGTTAAAACAGGGTATGGCAGACCTGTGCCTCCCTGGGAGAAACACCTACTTGTATTGTAAAAGAAATTGTGTGTCACTGTGGAGGTCAAACATTACCTTCCATTCTGGAAATGAATCAAGATGTAAAGAGTTTTAGATTCTATATATCACATTGCTTTTTATTATTTAATGGTACAATAGAAATCATTTTGTTTGCTCTATCCTTAGCCTCCTTTCTTGAATGCAAAGAATGCTATCTCCTTCATCCACCAACACAAATTTGGGTAGTCTTCCCATAGAAACCAGACAGATGAGTGGGGAACAATGATCAGGCAGTTTCAGTAGAGGTGTTTGTGACTCTTCAGTGCTCAGTAACAATCTAAAGGGCATGGAACAATAGCACCTGAGATTTGCACATGTATTCACTTCTGATTTAGCAGTTCTCCCCCAGAAGTAAAGGTGAGTCCTTCTTGTTGCAATGGCAAATCTCATTGGCATCAAAGGGAAAAGGATTAGCAAAAACTGAGTGCTTTTGAAAATCCCATAAGTACTATTTTCAACCTAGAGAAGAGTATTGGAAGATGATTTGCTTTTTGTGTTGATAAAAGACATTTGCGGTGCAAGGCGGAGTGCTCTGCGCTGTTCCTTCCCTCTGCAAAAGCACCATTTACCGTTTTGCCCTGCTTTTTCCTGTTTCCTCTTCACACCATTACCAAGGCAAAGTTTGTGGTGTTTTTGTCATCGTTTGACAGAAATGCACCTAAATGACCCGTTGGAGCCTGCTGCCAAGGCCACGGTGCAGCTGGCTGGCAGGGCCACTGAGGGAGGCTGGCAGCCAGGGCCTTCTCCCCACCACCATACACCTTGTCCCACAGCAGGCCTGTGTGCTCCTGGGCCAAGGCCTCCCACCCAGGCGGTCACTTCTGGCCTCCAGCAAAACAGGACAGTGGTGAAGAAGCCCGCTGGTTGATTGACCCCATCCGCAGACAGCTGCTGGATCCATCGAGGCATCAGCACCCACTGGAGGCTGTTTATTTTTTTCACGTCTTTTACTGGCTCTGTGGCAAAAGCTCTAAATACTGCCTTTTATCCCTCTTAAAGCTCAGAAGAAATGTGAATGTTGTCTCAGTGCATTCGAGACTGAACTCCTCTGAGAGAAAAACAAAACACATTTCGCATCCAAATATTAAGAGTTTTCTCCAGCATGTGTGAAGGGCTCTTTTTTTTACAGAAATATGAAGTGGAAAAGGTCCATGACCCATAGCCCCACTGATGTGGGGTACTCGTACCCTCTGTTTGGCTGAGAGCAGCAGTAGGGATGTTTGTTAACCTCCCAAAGAGCGGAAATTTCTGCATCTACAGTATATTTAAATCACTTCCAGCAGGATGACTGAACATCCAGATACAGGGCTTGGGTTCAGCTACTGACAGCAGGAGAGACCAGGAGAAAATAGAGCAGAGGGTTATACCTACTGAGGGACCAGAGGGGTTGGGAGGAGATCTTGGTGACACCCAGGTGTGAGGCCAGGACTGCAAAGCTCAGCCAGATGCTCAGTTCAAGCAGACAGTTATGGAAAAATAACAGAAAATAAGTGGGAGCTTAGGGAACACAGCAATTGTCCTTTTGGAATTTCTCCACTTTATGAGATAACCAGGGCATGGTTTGCATTAAAAGGCTACTAGTGTGCACATGTAGAGTATTTGCTTTCTCACACTGAATGGGTGCAGCAATGGCTCAGCAATGTGCATGCTGGAATTAAAAGAATATGTTTGTTCATTTACTCAAACACAGGCTACTAACACTGTCTCATAATACTGTATCCTTCCAGTCTTGTGGCAGAAGAAGATCAGAAAATAGGAAGGGCACTAAAACGTGCTTCAGTCTTTTATTTCTGTTTTATCCACCACCACCCCTTTTTACAACTTTTCTTGCACTACACTGATTTCCACTCCTCCTTGTCTCCAAAACATCACCTCCCAGCAGAACCACCTCTGCTTCACAGCAACCATCAGGGTGCATCATGAAGAAGAGGTGGAGCTGGCAGGGATGCTGCTGAGAGCCCCCCACACACTGCATGCACCACTACTGCCCCTTCCTCTCCCACACCTTCCCTGCCCAAGCCACAGCTGCTCCTCCTCATTTTGGAGATGTCCCTTTTCTCCAAACACTGGGGTTCCTATCGTTTAACATCAGGTGAATGGAAACATTGATTTTGTGTTGACTTATCCCCAGCTGCTCACCTCTGGGAGCCAGAGAGTGGCTCAGTGAGTACACACTGGGCTAAGGAAAATCTGTTTTGATATAGCAATTGTAAAAACTGACATGTAAATATGAATGATCGTACATGCTTGCAGTTACTAATTTGTGCTAGTAGGTAAACAGAAATGTCAGCGGTCAGGGAATAAACAGGTTTACACATCCTGTGTGGAAACATGGGGCTATGAGCTTCTTCCATTGTTTGCTATTTACATTATGGAAATCAAATTGACAGTCAAGATGCCAGAGGTTAAAAATATTCTGCAAACTTAGCTGGAAAAAAAAAAAAAAAAAAAAAAAAAAAAAAAAACTGTCAAGAGTTCAGGTAGCTTCTATTTTATTTTATGTGCTGTCAGTAATACATTCGCACTTCAAGAGCCTCTCGTATAAATATTTGCTTGCAAATGCCAGCGGAATGGAAAACTACATAGTGACTCCTGATGCTTTGAATCAGGGTCCAAGGCTAAATTGACCAACTGTTTTAAATGGACTGCCTTGGTAAATCTGCTGCCTCATTTTCAAACAATCTCATTTACTCTTTATCGGCCAAATATTTGTGTAAAAACTGTTTATTTCTGATTTTGAATAAGTCTCTATATTTCCAAGTATCTGCAGTGGTGCATGGTGATCTATCCTAGGGCTGTATTTTCAAGCATCATAAATCAGAATTACTACACTGAACTTAAAGGAGAGACCTTTGTATAAATGAGCTGAAGCTCTGGCCAGCCTAATCAATGTGAAGGATTAAATATTTTATTTTTAAACTGTTTTGTAAATTCAGTTAAACTGTGATGTAGTGGTAGTACTGCAATTGGTAATTGGCTTCTAAGCTTTACCAGATTCTTATCGTAATAACTGTTAGGAGGCAAATCAGTGGCATTCAGTGATGACTTACAAATATGCTCTATAATATCTTCTTCCTTTTGCTGTGTGTTTTTCTGAGGTTTGGGGTCTGAAAAATTAACTTTGTCTTCCCTGTGGACTTCTGTCTGAAACCTCAACTGTCTAGAGATCAAAGAAGATCCCTTGTCTGTGTTGTCATTTTGAGTGACAGATCAGCAATGTGTAATTCAGTAGATCAGCCCCTACTATGAAAATAATAATACCTCTTCCTTAGTTAGATCGGTAGAATCAAAGTGCTGGTCTAACACAACTTAATTTCATCCTTCAGAAAGAAGTCTTTCTTGAGCTCACTATAACTTCAGAGATCTTTCTTTGTAGCTGTTTCCTAATTAACCATTTCACTGCTCAACCCTGTGCTTTGATTGTCTTTTATCACCATACTGCATTTTATTTTTAATTTGCTTCCCTTTTCCCCTTTATTTTGATAGTTGTGATTTATTTTTGTTTTTAATGAAACAGTTCAGAGGGAAATCATCTTATGGAGGCCACCAGAAAGCAGTGAATGTGGCAGCAGGGTCAGGAAACCCAAATTTATGCAAAATCTGCCAAAAATGTCAGTCAGGTCTCCCTGAATATCTGTGTGTGTCACAGACTTTTTCCTGGCATCACAAGAAGACATTTCTACATGCTGCAAGAGAAACATGCTTTGTTAAAACTCAAAACTTGTGAGGACATAAAGTGCTGCTGAGATTTTGGGCTGTAAACGGAGGTGAGTTGTCTATGCATTGGAGGGGGGAACCATATTTCCATTTTCAAGGAGAAAAAGAGGTAGACAGCCTCCATCTTAAAAGTGTGGCCACAACCTTTCTTGCCAGGCTTACCCTTAGATTTTTACCAGATTCTCACCTGTAGACATAATCAGTTCTGAGCACATTGGAGGTGTGAACATCTGTATACACACATGGAAAAATTCCAGCAGGTGGGAACATGCAGTGTAACATTTGCTGTCAGAAACAAACAAACAAACAAACAAAAACGTGGTAGCTCAGCTTTGTAGCTGGAAACTGCAGAATGGCCATATGGGATCAGCTGGTCTGATCCGCATTAGTGACCAGTGCCAGCTGCCTCAAAGGGAGATGCACAAATCCTTACAATTAGCATCTACAGGATAGTTTGTCCCTGTGGCAGTTCACCTCTCCTTTTTGCTTGTTAAGGATGTCTCATGCAATGGCACGTAAAGGGTCAGCACTTCTGAAGTTCTCACTCAGTTAAAAGATATTTTCATGCAACTAAAATTTTACATAGATCTGCTATTCATGTAAATGTCCAATCTTTTTTTTTTTTTTTTTTTTTTTTATTTGTTCGTTTAATCTTGTTAAATCTCTGGCATCAGGGTAACTTTAGCAAGAGCTTCATAGTTTCAGTAGCACTTGCAGGAAAAGGAGAAGTTCTGCCTTGTTGTCTGCTAGAAACGCAAATTCTCTTTCCAACTCTTGCTTTTCAGAAAGATCTGAGAATTGCTCGGGTTTAAGTCAACTATTCAGAAGAGATGGCTAGGCCTAACCACACCAGTCCCAGCACCCAGTTCATTGTTTCACAAGCACACTTGTAAACTCATGGGGGACAAGAAAGCAGCAGCCAGTGTCAGAAGGAAGGAGGCTTTATGTTGGCAGAGTCCTTTGCATCACCTTGCAGGAACAACAGAGAGGCCCAAAGAAATATTAATAGTACATCGGCCAATGGGAACTAATTATTTCCATGTATTTTCTTTTTTCTTTTTTTCTTAACTTCCATACTTTGGCCAACTTTTCAGTTGTTCTCAACAATGGCTTGTACTGTCCTTGACTCACAGTGTGAAAGGATTATCTCGATTGAGGTCACACAGTAGATTCCATTTCTCTGATTGCTTGTATAGTTACTCTTGTCCAAGAAGGACCCAACATGTGACTCATTTGATGCTTACTTTGTTATTAATACATATTTGTGTTAATTGTGGTCCTAGTTAGAAACCAGACTTGGTCCTAAAGTTAAGACTGTCTGGTGTTAAGCCCAGTACAAAGACAGTTCTTTTTTGCACTAATGCACTATATAGCAAGTACATGTTTAAGGCCACCTAGCATTGCCAGAGTAGTACAGGAGAATCAGGCCCAGAATATCTGTGAACTTCTGTGTGAAGCATGGTTAACTTTTCTCCCTCAAACTGGCCAACAGTGAAACAGAGGCTGTTCTGCTGTCTTATGTCACTATGTCTAATACTTTTGCACTGTCCCTTTTTCGCTGCAAGCTGTCCACATGAACCCCTTCTTTCATGTCTTCAAGCTTTCAGCTGTCTGTGCCTGCAGTTACTGAGAGGAGTGGAGGAGTGGCTGACACCGAGCTGTGGCACTTCCTCGGTCTCTTGGGGAAGTCTCTCCACATTTGCCTAATCAAGCCACGTACACGTTATGTCATGGTGACATGTCATGTCAGCCGGATAATAAGGTGCCACCACTGGATCTGAGGCAGTGCAATGAGATATTCCCCACCATTCCTAAATGCCCTGGCTGGCTTTGCAGGTAGAAGCGTGCACAATTTGGGATGCAGGATCTATGCATAGTCTATAAACTGCTGTATATCTGAGGGCAAGGTGAAGCAATAAAACTGAGTGTATTAAGAAATCAGTCCACTGAATTTCTTTATTGGTGATATTTCCTCCTAATACCTTTCCACGTGCTTGAACTGCTCTGACATTTTCAAGCTCCTGCACCTAAAATGCTGGGATATTCATTTCCATCTGATGAGAACAAGAGATTGTTTCATGTCACAACATTGGATTTGCTCAATTTGCCCAACCAAATTAATATCAGGATTTTGTTTATGATAAAAGTTCAGGATGCTTATTAACTTCTGGGAGAAAACACAAAAGCTCTATTATATACTGTATTAAAACAAAAAATCTTTGATGTATTCAGCATGTAACTTTTTGAAGTTTCAAATGCAATACCAGGTGAACCGTGGCACAGAGAGCCTTTACTTTGGTCTCTGCATCTATTGACCTGTGATCTCATGCAATAAGCAACTAATAAAAACATAATTTAGATACTGGAACAGATTTCCTTATAAAATTAGACTTTTTTCCTCCTGTAGTATCACAAGTCAAAGTATGTTTGTAATTGTTTTAGCAGTCTCAGAGTCTCAGCAGACTCTGCATGCTTACAGAAGTTAAACTACTTTCAAAGGGAATGGCAAGCTGTACAGTCACAGAGAGAGAGTTTAAAACCCCTCACATTCATTAAAATGCATTTGAAGAATGATAAATCTTCCCTACATGTCAGACAGCCATCTTTTCTGTTTTATTTTAAAAGCTACTTTTCAGAGATCTGAGAGTAAACAGCAGGCAAAGGCTTCCTTAACTGCACCTTTTTTTACTTTTTTCCCTCTCTCTAATAAAAGAGTGTTTATGGCTTCATACACAGGACTCGAAAGAAAAGGATGTGAGTAAGAAAGATTAAAGGTATAAAATCCACAGGCTATATTTAAAAGTAACTTTAAGTAGCTTTATTCAATAAAGAGCATGAAAAACAATTCATTCTCCTTTTAGTTTAAATCAAACTATTGCAACTTCCTTTTTTTTCTTGTTTATATAATGTTATTAGTTGGCATCAGCTTTTATCTGAACCTAATGAAAGTTTGGGAAAACCTAAATACAGTAATGGAATTTTCTGCATTAATTGAACACACAACATCTAATTACAAGTTTTAGAAACAATTTACCATTTGCCTAGAAGAATAACCAACTTTATGCAGACACAGCATTGTGATGAATTGATTCTAATTTCTTGATTTCAAGCAGGGTAGCTAACTGTTTCTACTGTCAAATTCACGATGCTGAGATGTTTGTTTTCATAAACACAGATTATTCAGAAAGAGAATGAAAGTCTTCAAGCATTGTAATTGTCACCATTCATTGACCTCGCTAAGCTAGGAAAAATTCATGCCAGCTCAGGGTTTTCTTTCCAACTTGCTTACCCATAAAATTATAAAGTGCCATCTCTATATTGTCCTCAGTGAAGAACCACATCATTTATATATTCTTACCACACAGTGCTGAGAATGCTACACTAATTTAGTTGAAAGCAGAGATAAAACACATCTAATATGTTTTGTAATTATGGCAAGTGACTTTGCTCATTCTCTGTGTTCAGCCATCCTTCATATTCAGGGCAAGGGGAACAATGTTGCTCTATACTCCCTTTGCTATGTGCACCATGGAAGTCATTGCCCTTTTTAATATCGCCATCCAGCTCCCAATAGTCTTCTCACCTCCCTTTTCATTCACAGTCACAGCTAGGCTCTGTGAAAGTCACAGTGACTCTCTCATGCTGAGCCACTCTAAATCCACTACTCCTGATGCCATCTGACCTTCTAACAGTGATTTCCATGAGAGTGACATGTGCCCTAAATGATCTGGAACTGGGCATTTTCCTGCTGTCTTTCTGCCTTTCCTACTTTCCTAGACACACACACAAAGCCTTGGGGTGTAAATATGTACCCCTTTTAGAAGACATCTTGAGTCTGCTCTGAAAATAGGGAGTTTCCTAACAATTTTAGAGCACCAAAACCCACCATTAGCTTCTTACAACACAAAGCAACTTCTATGGAGGATACCCAGAGAGGCAGAGCATTACCTGAGGATATTACCTAATTTCAATTCTTTCTCTCATAAGTTTTCTGCATGACCTCAGGACATTCTCTTAGGATAAAATTTCCAAGAGGGATTTGGACATTAAGCCTAGATCTATAAAAGGGCTTATGTGATTAAAATGGAACTTAGGGAGGTTTTAAGTACCTATGACCGAGACTGCAATCTTGCCAATTCCTGCTCAACTACAGATTAACCTCAGAGGCACCTAAAGAACACACAGGTCTGAATTTTTATCTTTTCTTAAAATGCTTTAGAGGCAAAAGGTACTGCTCTGGGCATGCAAAAGACATAAAGACACCCATTCTGAAGCACACAAACTTCCTAAAGCAGCATTCATGGAAAATAAATGCCTAAGGAAAGGCCCAGTGGTTTGGCTACAGGAACTGGGCACCTCTGTTTTCTTCTTATTATGGGTTTGTAAGTGATAGGGACTTTCAATTAACAAGGAATTAACAAGGTTATGATACTTAAATATTTCTAAGCCTAATATTTTTAAGTGTAGAACAGCCTCAGGAAACGTTAGTGTTTTAAGTGCTACACTGTGATAAGAGCTGGAATTGCCATGAAACAACCACCTTAATATGCTGTTTCTTCTCTGAAATTCCAAGGAATTTGGAAATGAGTATTTCCTTTTTTCTTAAGCTATGAAATCAAATTTGTCAGAAAAAGTAGAGCAAACGAGTGTCAATGTCGAAAAAGAGTGAGTCTTCAAGAATCTTTCAACACCTGAGTGGTATATTTGTTGTGGTAATATGACAGTTATTTGCTCAGTTATGTGTTGGTCACACGAAATGATACATATTGCAGTTTTTAGGAAATTATTACATTTTGCAAAATGTTTCATTGGTACACGGGTCTGCAGGACATTCACACAGGACAGAAATATCAATGTTGCAAATATCCTACAGATGTAAAGGGTTATTGACCTCTGTCACCATAAATAAATAGATAAATAAAAAATCTTAAAACTGGAACATTTCTTTTCAAGCTCACATATTTAAAGATGGTGGGTTTTTTGTTTGTTTGATGGTTTTGTTTTGTTTTTGTTTTCTAGGTAGCTGTTTTACTAGGAAAGAAACTGTATTCATTATTTTATGGATTATTTCCTCCCTGTTTATAATTGTTTTGTCCAAAGGAGTTTATATAACTCTTAACAAAGGATCTTTGGGTATCATTTTTCTTTGGAAGCTGTTTCACAGTCTCACAGACATTTCTGCTTGGAACTCACTCTTGTCATTCTCAAAAACATCATTTGTTAAAATAATCACATTAATTTTTAATCCTTGCAACCATTCCCTTCAGAGGCTTTTCAAGGTAACAGGCAATGCTTAATCCACTGCTTAATCCTCCTCTGTTAGGCCTCTTCTGCAGCCGCTCACACATGCTAGCTATCTTATTCTTTTGCTCCCCTGGCTTTCTAGTCCTAGGTGACCAATATGAGAATACCATGAGAGGATCCTAGTGCTGAGCTTCAGGCCAGGCAGCTCAAGAAGCTGGTAAACTTACCTGTTGGTGTGATTTGCTGGTACTATAAGCAAGAGGAGCAGTATACCTGGGGGGACACCTCCACCTGAGACTTCTTGCTGTTCTTACACCAACTTCTTTGCAGGCTCCCTGCAGGATTTCTCCTCCAAGAACTCTGAGGAAAAAGAAGCAGCAGCTTGGTAACGCGCAACATTTTGCACTGCAAGTAATTCAGACTAAATCATTGCTAAGCCCTGTTTTATCTTAAATATCTTTGCCTACTTTTTGCTAGCTCAAGTAGCTCCTGCCTGCATGCCTTCCTGTTTAGCCACTCTCAGCTGGCTGCCTTGGCTCTGTCGGGGAGACTTTTCGGCTCTCTGTGTGTACTGAGTTGGTTGTTTGGTTTGCAGGGTTTTCCATATCTGAGCTCAGCTGTGTGGTTTGTTTAGCTCTTGGAGACTGGGGTTGGCCATTTGAATTCCTAGGTCTTGTGTGTCTGAAGTGAACCGGTTTGGTTTTGCAAAAATATTCTACAGTATGACAGCCTCTTGAATAGTAAATCAGTGTTCAGCAGTGATGACAGACAGTATCCACAGGAATTGGGTAATCAATGGAGCCTCAAGTAATTGGCATGTTAATGGTAAAAAAATTAACTCATTCCAGGAACATGAATGACATGGATTCTTGAATGTTTTTTTTTGTTTTGTTTTGTTTTGTTTTTTTTCAAAAAGGTTGTGATGTCAGTATCAATAATTGGCCCATAGAATATTAGCATAATGGAAATATGAGCAATGGATGGGTCCCTCGGGGAAGAAAACAATCCATCACATGGAAACATAATGGCAAACTGGTTACAGGATAATAAAAACAACATATACTTAAAGACTAAAGGTTTATTTGTATGTTACAATTACTACTAAACCTCTTAATGTATAATTACTAATCACGTAATCAAGTGTTTGGATTTCGAGCCCTCTTGATGACAGCAAATTAAGACCTTTTAAAACTGGAAGCTCTTTGGGGCAGGTGCCTATTTTTGAGATTGGGCATGGACACTGTGCTGCACTATTAACACCCAGTTCTCTGCTTAGGCTGGCTCAGTAATGTGAATAGTCAGTAAACCCAGACTTCTGAAGCACTCAAGATGAAGAAGGACTTGCCTTCTAAAGGGTCTCATGGTATGTAACAGTTGGGTTATGTACCATGGTAAGCCATGTATAACACTCAGATACATTGCAAGGTGTGACATTTATACCTGTGTATCATTTCACTGACCAATCATAGCATTATTTTTCCCTTAAAAAAAAAAAAAAAAGTTATTTATCATAATATATATACATTTTTTAAGTGTCTGAAATGACCTACTTCTGAAACAACATGACTTTACACACCTTGCCAACAAGAAAATATTGATAGAAACTAACAGTTAAATTCAGTTTTGTTGTTTTCCATAAACTAGGCTGACAAGAAAAGGCTAACTTCTCTTTCTAGCTTTCCATGGAATAGGAGATGCTGGTTTAGTCAGGAGCTGCGCTTCCTTTACTGTAAGAGTCCTCTGTTACACATAAATTAGTCTGTATAAATATGAACTACACTTGAGAAAGTTACTCCAAAAATATTGGGCTGCTGCTATCTGACAGTCATTCAACCAGTGGGAGGAAAGATGTATAGCACTGTCGTTTTTCACAGAGGGAACAAAGGGACATGCTAAGTTACCACGGCTCTTCTTTGTTGATGTTGGACACTTATTCTGGACAAAGTGATCCAGAGGAAGATAAATAAAAAGACTTTGATTTTTCAAAATAGTGACTTTGAAATGGCCGGAAAAGAAAAATAAAGAAAGCCAGTACCATGTTACCACATGCCAGGAGACAGTGGTAAGTTTTTATTTTTATAGCACATTCTGGAAAACATCAGGGAAGGAAAAATAATCATAGAATCACATAATTATAATCCTCTATATTAAGAAATAAAACACATTTTTGTATCACTTCTCTTATGTCATATTTTAGACCCTTTTGTATATTTTTGATAATTAACAATACTAAAAATTAAAGAGATTAGTGAAAAATAAATGTAAAATACATCTGCATTTTGATGGAAGGAAACTATAATAGTAAATCTGTCTCAGTTCCTGAGCTTATACCTTCCAAAGTGATCTGTGTTGTTTCTGTTGGCTGTAGTGGGCCTCTGGAAACACGGGAAGCTCTCGCCACGTGTTTGAGTGCAGGATTGAGACTTCATGTGGTAGGTCTTTGAATGTTCATCACTTTACACAGAAAAGGCTCTGGTCTACTGGTTACCACACTGTAACCAATGCAAGACTAAAAAAAGGGAAAATGGAATAACTGCATCATTTTCGTACTCACGTCCAAAATAGTAAGCCCACTAAAATGGCAGATATATTATATAGTTTCTCTTAGTTTACAGTGAAAGTTGCTCTTGGACTTTTGTGGAAACCTTAAATCTTTCTTCTGTGGTTTATAAAAAGCTCTACTAGTGATGCAATCCTGAATGACCTCTGGAGACCTCAGCGGACTACCTATGCAGGTTCTTCTGACCATGCTGGAGACCATTTTGACATTGCCTTCAAGATCTTATATGTGAAAGGCTAACTGTCCCATGCTGTAAAACCAGTCTGGTATTTCATAATGCTGAGCACCTTTGAAAACTGAGTGCATCTTGTAAATAGAAAAAAGAAATAGCCAAGGTTTCTCAAGGCTGGGGAGAAAACAAGTCAAACTGGGGCTGCACAAGACTCATGGCTACAAAATGTCTCATCTGATGTGAAGACGTGACAGAAGGGCTAATGTGTGCCCATAGCAGATGTATCACACCAGTTCTTCATTACTGAACACAGATCATGATAACTATCTACTGACAATTCCACTAAAAGATATCACTTTTATATCAATGCAAAGGTTATTCTTACATAGCACAATGTACTGCAGGTTGAGAGATGCCTGCATGCTCTCACCAAGCTAACTCGGATGTCAAAAGCAATAGGATATTTTTCAGCATTGATGCTAGCATTACGACATCCCTGCCCCCTCAGAATGGCTCAAGCCCAACCAGGAAGGAACAAAAACTGTGACCAAAGGGACAAATGCTCCACAGAAGAGATTCTCAGAGTGATTTTTCAAAGACAAAGACAATGACAAGTAGATCTCGAACATTAATGTAAGCTTGCCATTTTGCCTTAAATATAAATAAATAAACAAATAAATAAAGGTATTTGAAAAATCTTGCTAATTATATCACACCTAATACTGAGGGCCCAATCTCCACTGGAGCCACTGCTATTAATATAGGATGAATGAACAATAAGACCAATAACTAAGAACAGCTGAAGTCCTAGACTGGTGTATTCAAATATTAATAACCCATGGGCTTTAGGAAGAAGAAGAACCAAAATGGTCATAAAGTTAAAGGCACTTTCAAAGTAATGCAGAAGTTTGAAATTGAATCCAAATCTAAACGAGGAGATAAACAAAGCATCCAAAAGAGGGAAAAATGGTGAAGTAATACGAAAAGAGAAGTTTTTATTTCAGAATGTATGCATAGCAGTACAGTCTTTCCATCTAAGGCAGTATGGCATTCTTATTACTCAAAAGTAGTCATTATTTCAAATCATAATAAAAATACCCACACCACAGTTCTAATGAAAAAAAAAAAAATCAGACCAGAAAGGAAAAATCACTGAACAGAAGTTATCTTCTCTTGGCTCCAGCAGCATTTTCAGACACAAATTGTGGGCTCAACACAGTTTTATTCTAGTAAATGTAACAGGATCAGATCCTTAGTATTCATGACAAAAAAAAAAAAAAAAAACACCACAATTCTTTTGGATTTTTACTGACTACCTTAATGCGGCAGCATTTTGTAGTAGTGTGTTCTAAAACGTAATTATGCGCAGTGGAAAAGGCCATCTCTTTTTGTAGTTTTACATTTATTGCCTTTCAATTTCTTTGAAAAGCAGTCTGTTCTTGCATTTTTGAGACTACCAAACTCATTTTTTGCTAGAACAATCCTTTTCTTATAACATAACTGCCATCTTCTTAGTGAAGGAAACACCTTCAGTTGTTTTCTGTGCCCCCTGAGACTCTTCTCCACCCTCTAACAACTGTTGACCTTCTCTTTTGTTTGGTTTCACTTGATCAGTGCTTTGAGATTAACGTGATGGAAATCGAATCTGATATCTACAGGCAGATACCCATGAATGCAACTGTATCAGAAATGTCACAATTGTTTACTGCTATCATTCCAATTATATTATAAGACCTATTATCTGCTTTCATTCTTAATAACCTACCCTGCTGTTTGCTTTTGCTTTGTTTTCTCCCTGATGGACTTTGATGTTTATAATAGGATGCTGAAAGCAGTCTAAGGAATCTAGGTGAGATGGAAAGGGGTAAAAGGAGCAGGTACCCTTTTGCAACAATTTTCTGCTTTTCCCTTAATCTCACAAAGTGTTGTACACCAGCCTGTATGGAGAGAGAGGAAGTAGACAGGCCAGTGCTTAAAATACATCCTTCCTACTCACCATCATTCTTTTTGTTTTGTTTTGTTTTGTTTTGTTTTTCATTTTTTCCTGTAGACCCAAAGGACTTAAGTTCACAAACTTTTGAAGGGATTTCCTCACTATTCCTTCCATGCATATTTCTTCCTTCCCCTTACCTCTAAAAGGAATCCCTATAGATGCCAAGTTTCAGCTAGCCATAGCTGGAAACAGACAAAATAAATTCGCACATAAGCAAAAGAAAATTCAGGTGTAATATTATGAATATTCTCCTAATACAAGAATTTCTTATTGGTTCCAAGAAAAATGCTGAAATCTGTATAACCTGCATCCATTCCAGCAAGACTGGACAAACCAGTAAGAAACGCACTGAATGGTCTTGTCCACAGGATGAAAACGGCTTAAATACTCTGCTATCTTCAGTTTCTATGGTTTACAAAAGACAGTTTTTTGACAAGCAGACATAATCCTATATATGAATATGGATCTGTCACAAAGCTCATAGCAACTGCTCAGAGTTAGAGCTCACAGTTATCCAGCTGAAGAGACATTTCTGTAAGTTGCTCCCTGAATCAGATATGACTATGGGAACACCTGAGTGAAGAAGGAGAGTGATGATACCCCTGTGACTGCATTTTCATAGCCACTGGTTGACCACCATCAATGCCAGAACATAAAGTGTGGGTAAATTATCCACTTTACTAAGTGCTGTAGACTGTATACAGGGTTTGGATCAATGGCTTATTTCTCTTCAGAGTCTTCTCCACTCCAGCAAATGATCCGGTTGACTTCAGAAGGATTCTAACTCACATGAATCAAGACCACCAGATCTGCTCCTGGAGAGCGTGATTGGTTTCCTTAATGAAATCTTACCCCAGGCATCATTAATTTTAATTTGAATTCTAAGCAATTGCTTATGCTGTCACACATCTTTTGGCTGCTTGGGACCTTAAGGAAAATACACGTCACAAAACCATCCCATCGAGTAAACATGTTTGTGACCTGAATCTACTTTTGCTTTCTAAAGGCTAGTTTGAGAGAGACACAAAACCTCAGACTCCTCCTGGTTCATTCATTGCAATTGTTGTTCGTAGCTGTGGTTGTTTTCTTTTGGACACTCATTCTCCTTTTCCTGCTCTGTGGCCTGTTTTGCACAGTTTACTCACTCAGGCCACGGAAATAGCTTCCCTCGGAAAACAACACTGGAGATCTGCAGCTTAAAAATGTCACAGTGGTACAGAAAAGATTGCAGAAAAACATTCAGGGAAAAAGATGAGTTTTCAGAAATGCTCTTCAGCTTAAAAAGTGGTCCTTTACAAAATGGGATACATTGAAGATAAACTGAATTTCTCAGAGCTACATATACTGCCATGTAATGAATGTACTTTTTGTGTTTATTTGCTTTGCATTAATGAGTACTAGAATTTACAGTTGATGGCAAAGACTTCAGGTTAAAATTAGAGCACTGTATTGTTTTGTTCCTGGAGGAGTAGTGAATATTATACAACCAATAATTATTTATAATTAAATTTATTTATAATTTATTTATAATTAACCAATTAAATCTTTCTGTTCGGCCTTTGGCTAATTCTTGATTAAATGTGTTCTTCAACAGCAGTAACCTTAAACATTTTTTTTCTGTGTATCTATTCACAATCTTTTCCCTCAGCTTCCAGCTAATCCAGCATGACTGCCACAAACTGAACCGAGAATTTCCACCAGGGCATCAGAAGAAAACAGCCACATATATGTGACTTCTACTCCTGAGAACTGTAAGAATACACTGCAGAACATGAAAATTTCAGTTCCCACTAAAAATCAGTGGTGCATATTGCTATGCAACCTATTTTCTTGAGTTAGTAACAGGACTGTGCAAACCTAAAGGTGGGATCTGTGATCCTCATTCATACTGACTTCCAAATTCAGGAGCAGCATCATTATTGCCAATTAAATTATTTGTCCTTTAGGGTACTGCTCATCATGAATGGCACAGATCGAATTCCCTGAAAAAAAAATAATAAAAAAAAATCATAAACAGTATACCTCTACAGACCAATGTTATTTCAACCACTAATGTTGAAATAAGACCTGTAGTCTATTAGATTTTGTTGTTCAATCTGGGACTGGAACTTCTGCATCAAAAGTTGTATTCAAAGTTTTTAATTTTCCCAGCAGTGTAGAATTCATATTTCTTTTGCATTTGCATATATAAGTTTGCAGCCCATTTGCACCCTACATCTACAATTAATTCTAAATTAAAGAATAGTTACAACAATAATACAGGATGCCCTCTGAAGCAAAAGACAACGAAGAAATCAGTGATGTACTGTACAAATCCCATTTCTAGTCAGAATGCTTTTTAATGTTATACAATGACTTCCACAACTGTGTCAAAAACAATTTTGCTTCAGAGACTTTGGTTCTACCTTGCCAAAGTAAATATTTCTATCTAATTTCTATCGTTCTCTACAGACCAGTATACCTGTGTGAGGCTTTACAGTGTCTTATCAATGATTGTTTCAAGCAATGTCAAGGCTGTCTATACAGTCCATTCTGTGCAGTCTTTTACCCTTCTAGAAGAGTAAGCATATGAAGCATTTTAATTTGGAAAAAATACTCTTTTTTCTCTGAGCTATTTTTTGTAACTTCTCTATTTCTTCCAAGCAGGTGGGATCTTCCATCTAGCATGTAGATACAACAAGCAATTATTTATTTTTTACACAAATAACTTAATTATCATAAAACTCAAGATAAATTTTTATTTTTCTGGCATTTTCAATTATAAAATCTTATTTTCAATTGCTTATATATTAACCCATCAATCCGGTCAAGGATCTTGCATGCTATCTGGCTAACTGATGGTGAAATTTTTAAGAAAGTTTTAGCAAAAATTACCCAGTCATTTGGGAGAACAAGAAAATAAGAATGTTGTTTTCAATGCTAGAAAGTTTTCAGAAATTTAGCTGTGGCATCCACCATACTTTGGAGCAGATGAACAAAGACTAATAGACCGTTAATGCTTGTATCAGTCAGGCATGTGCTTTTCTGTGCTTTTCATTATCTCATGCCACTGAAATAAACTGCACAATATTAAAACTTTGGAAAATGTGAAATCTGCAAATTCTTAGCAATGTTTTGCTCAGGGTTGGTACCTAAATTCTTCAAATACTTGCTCTAAATGGAGCCAGCAGCTGAGGGCTGCAGGCTCTCTGCACTCCCATGGAATGACTGTTCTTTGCTACTGTTGGCTTACATAGAACTTAAGATCCAAACTCAAATTAGGGAGTTTCTGTTCTGCTTCCAGTGCACAAAAGAGGACAAAATGGCTGGACTAGGGCAAAGGAGAAACAAGTAAGAACTGTTGTGTTGTGAAACTAGCAGAGTATGCAGTAAGAAAACTGAGACTGAGGAATAGGAGCCATTGAAAAAATGTAAAGGAATTGTCCAATGAGTTCAAAAACTGGCATAAGAAGAAAACTAGAACTGAAGAGGGATGAGGTTGCAAACACGAGGATTAGAAATTAGTCAGAGCTAGGACTCATTTCGATGAGTGAGCACATTCACTGGCTGAGAGAATGCAATGAGGACCAAGAAGAGAAAGGCAATCAGCCTGAGAAGGGGTTTCATGAGTAGCTGAGGCCATAGAACATCTGTTGGGCAAAGACCAAGCCATGAAAAGGAGGAAGACTGGATGATGAGGTAGTAGATGAAAGGCCAGTGTGGATTTGTGTATGACTGGGGCAAAAAAAAACAAAAACAAAACAAAACAAAACAAAACAAAACCAAAACAAAACAAAAAACAAACAAACAAACAAAAAAAAAAAAACAAACAAAAGAGACCTAAAAATACAAGCATTGGACTACTTTACCTACAAGAACTGGAATACTTTAATGTGTCCAATGATCCCAAATTTTATTTTCTGCACCACAACAAAATGCGACAGAAATAATTACAAACAGTAGACACCAAATTAACTGGAGAGCACCATCATTCCCTTCCGTAGGTGTTTCTGAAAATTCCACTGGCTGTCCTATACCCTGCTGAAAACCACACTGAGAATCTGTTCAGTGTCCTATGTACCTCTCGGATCAAGGCCTTTGAGGCAAAGGAATGCCAATTTATGTCCTTAAAACCATGGCTGAGCTATGAACTAAGCTCCTCAGCTCTTACAGGAACAGGTCAGATGAGGACATAAGCAGTGGCATTGCTCTGGGTGCCTGTATAGGAAGGCTTGTGCCACCACAATCTATTTAAGAAAATAAATTTTAAAATAAATAAATAAATAAAAACACCACAGTTCTGCAGTCACATTCCCTACCATTTCACCATCCTTTCATGCATCTGATCCAGAGAATTTAGGACCTCTCTTTAGGCAGCACTAGAGGGGTTATGAAAAAGACCTGACTAGGCATTTTGGACACTTGAACAGAAGCTAGGTGCAGGTCGGTTATGTAATGACTGCCAGAGGTACTGGGCTAGGCAGAGCTGGCAAGAGAGCTTGGGATCACCTTCTGATACATAGCAAGTAGCTGACAAGTAATGATTAACAGACTCCAAATATCAACTTTAGACCATGTAGCTGTGGTCAGAATAAATGGTTCGTGTTAATGATTTACATAAGCAGTTCAATGTCGGTGGCACTGAGGTAAGTATCTTTCATTTTAGTAAGGAGACTGAACAGCCTGAAGGGAAACTGAAAGTTCAGCTGTTGTGATACTTGACCTAAGTACCTAACATTTCTCCCTGAAGCATAGAGTGGTGTCTCAGTGGTATCTGTTATCTTAGAGTAGTATCTTAGAGTGGTATCTCCGTGAAATATAGAGTGGCCCAGGCTTAGCTGCTTCTACATAACCACACATGGATTGTGTTTTATTTTCCACTGAGAGAAGGCTCTGACTTGGACTAATAAGACTTCCATAAGATTTGATTAGTTAAGCTATTAAAACTCATCTATAATGCCTACAGCTTAACTTAAAATGCATCAATGCAAAATGAGATAGACAATCCCACAAAAACTGATATGATCTCATTTTCTCGGTTCTTGTCCAAAAAGCACCAGGCAATGGGCTCTGCAACAGGCCCTGCAGACTCAGGCCCTGCAGAGAAAAGAGGAGAGCATGCCCTGGAAATTAAGGCTATTTCTGTCCACATCCAACTTTGGCAGCTTATAAGTCTTCTACTTCATATCCAGTACAACAAAGGAATAGAGAAAAGGCTGTCAATTTGCTTAGTTTTAAGGGCAAGTAAACAAAGGCCTTAATCCCCACTATATAACTAGGAACTCCTTCAGGAGATAAGTGTTGCATAAGAAGTGTCATTTTGAAACTTCCCAAAGCTAAGGAGACTCAAAGATACAACTATGGGACTTCCAGCTGCTACATACTATACTATATGAGTTTCTGAACAATATAGCAATAACAGCATGCTCCTTCAGGAGTTCCTTAAAGCTAGCATTCCTGCCACAGGCCTTCCTATTAAGTAGGCAGTGATATTTTCTTGAGTTCCAAATGTTCCTCAGGTTCAGCTTCTGCAGAGACCTCATCAAATCCAATCTCAAAGTCAAAAATGGAAGTGAGTGGGTGCACAGCCAACGAAAATGCCAGCCTCTTATGGAAGAGCAACCAGCTTGTAGCTCTTTGCTTGTGGCTATCACCTTAGCTTCTGAGTGGTGGCCTAGCAAGCAAGAAAGGTACTGCTTTCAAACAAAAGTTGCGCATTTTTCCTCAATCAATATACTCCACCTATTTGCATTAACTGGCTGAATCTAGGAATGACCCTCGTGCTGATTTCATGTACTCTGCACTGACAGGGAAATACCAGCAGAGTTAAGTACACAGGACGTGGGTGCATTTTATGATTACTTCTCCAATGCCCCTACAGAAGCCCAAGTTAATGAATTCCCTCACCATGGACACCTCGCAATGTACACTTTAAGTCACTGTATGAATATAAACAAGCAAAGCAGTACATGAAGAAGTTTTTCTCTCCACTGCAGCAGAGACAAGTTTATTTATGTTTTCCCTTTGCAGGTTTCTCTCTCTGTCCCTGGAAAAGGACTCTTTGCTGACTTCAGTCTGACTAGCCCTGTCACTGTAGTAGATGCTGTGGAGGAGATGAACTAGATTTCTTTCTGCTTCATACATCACTATTTGCCCACAAAATCCAATACTAGACAAATCATATTCTCAGATGGGAATTTACCCATTGATTTCAGTAAGCATAGCAATGGATTTTCTGTATTTATTGTTTAAATCTTGTTTCCAGCAGAAATAGTGGCTAAACACAAACAAGACATCTCTTGCAGTCCAACTGTCAGGAACTCAACTGAAGGTCCCTAAAATCTCCCTTCCATATGTAGAGAGTGAACATTCAGCTGGAAAAGCTCTGGGACACTGAACACAGAAGTTGCATGACACATTTTTCACCACTGATCACACAATTCATCCTGAAACATCATGCCTGCTTCTGAAGAATGAAACCATAGATCCAGATGGTTTCTTCCCACCTCCCCAAGGCTTATTCCAGCCACACCGAAAACAACAACAAACAAAGCTAAAAAAGAGGAAAGAAACAAGCAAAACAAACAAGAAGAGCCACTGAGAAAGTCTGGTTTCCTGTGGATGCTTCTGAAGTTTAAGAGATCACTAACTGGACTGACACATTCCCCTGTGGTTAGACTTTTGTAGTCT
This sequence comes from Netta rufina, assembly GCF_964035555.1. Classification (NCBI taxonomy): domain Eukaryota; kingdom Metazoa; phylum Chordata; class Aves; order Anseriformes; family Anatidae; genus Netta; species Netta rufina. The sequence continues at coordinate 26,477,529 of NC_140124.1, read as the reverse complement.
GTTCTTGGATATGGATTCTTTGGAGTCTATTAAGGGATGAACTTACAATGTAGTCTATTCTTTGGTGGAAGCAATAAGACGCCTTTATTCTTTATCAGGCTGCTGCTTTTTACAAAATCTGGAGGAATTCAATACCTCTGAGACTGCTACTTTTCTCTCAATCCTGGTTGAAACTGGCTAAAAGCTGACTTTTGACCAGATACATAAAAAGCAATGTGATCATATTAACTGCTTTTCTTTGGTAATCAAACAAAAAACAAGTGCTCAAAATAATTAGAAGTTATCATCATCTCTAGGTAAACACACTTGCTATCAATGCTTCCAGTTCTGTACATAATTAAGAACCTTTTGAACTTTTGTCTTTATCCAGCTCATTTTAACAAAACTAATACCAAAGCTGGGATACACTGATAATGGAGAGCTGTAAATACCTAGGTGGGGGATATTCCTGGAGTCTATGTAAAACATTGAAACTAATGGATAAGCTCCACCCGCTTCAATGGACTTTGAGCTAGATCACCTTTCTCAAGCTGTGGAAAAAGACTAACTCATACTGGGTCCTCTGGAAATGTGTATTTATAATTAATAAATATTGCATCTCCAGGGAAAATATATTTTTTTTTAATTATTTTGGCTGGAAAACCAAAGAAAATTCTCAATTTCAAGATGATCAAATATTTATATTTTCAGACACGTAAGTTAAATATAAGAGAAACTCAGTGCCTTGTACAAAACTTTGCAGAAGTTCCACTGCTTTCTGAAGAGTCTTGGCTAACAAAAAGCCAGCAGTCCTCCTGCACACAATGTATGTACAGTGTGTACATACAGTGCAGACATCAACACATATATTTCACAGCCATACACATGTATAAAGTGATGCCTAGTTTCATCTGTGAGGAAAGTCTGGTTAAAAGTAGAGTGGCTATTCCAATACAATAAAAATTTTGGTGAACTGACTTGTTAATGGATTTCAACTTATCTTTTAAGGGATAAAATAACAATGCTTTAAATTCTAGACGTTTTGTTGATTAGGTTAAATAGCAAATTAATCTATTGCATTGAAAATCTGATCTACTTTTGCTCACTATTTTTCAGTGATTGACAGATTTATTATAATTTTCTTCTCTTCATAAATGCTTCAGAATGGAGAAAATCTAATATATATATATATATATATATATTTAACTTGGTGTTGCAACTTTCCTTACTTAATAATTAAAATTACAAATAAAAGAAGCTACTTTACCCTTTGACAAACCTCACTCTTCTTAACTTCCATCTGTGAATAATGGCCAGTGAGCATGCACAGTGGCTGGTACAGATTGGATTTGGTGTAAAATGAAACAATTCTGCTGGCATTGTTAGAAGCTGGCATTTGCACTTATGCAAATTTTTTTTTTTACTGGTTCAGAATAACAATGATTTAATGCAGCAGCACGGTTCAGCACTTGACATGCTGTTATTGTGTTTTAATCTGTTTTTAAAAAAATACTCCTTATGGAAAAAAAAAGACAGGAAAAACATAGGTAACTCCTGTATCTATAATATAATTTACATTCTGTACTTCGCTTTAAAAATGGGGTAGTATTAGTACACAGTATGATAAATATTCCAGGCATATACAACTTGTGCTAGGTGATAAAATATTCTGAGCATGTCCTAAAATGATTCTCTCATCAGAGATGGCTTGTTACCTCCACCATCAGCAGATACTGATAATTAATCAACTGAAATGAATCTTTACAGAATAAACAAATCTGTTATACATGAAGGATGATTATGTTCTTTTGGCTGTGAAGATTTTTCATAACTTATTCATGCCAATGGTGTGCCTGAGTTATGAAGTATTTCTCACTTATGAAATAAATATAGCATCCTTTGTTTGTCATATTATCTCCTCTATTTTCTGGGCTTTACCCATGTAAATCAGCCCAAATCTATCAGCTATGCTGATTTACACCAACAAAATTAACCCCCCATTTGTAATATCGATGGTTCCATCTCCTGCGTTGTTTCAGATGCATTTCTAAAACATAGCATTGGCGAAGCATTTTCAAATGTTCCATTTTAACAATAATCTATGTGTAAATGCCATCATCAGCCTAAGTCAGAATCATAGCCATCTCTCCCCAGCTTTCTGAATTCCACCATCTCCTGGTAGACACAAGGCACTCAGTGGGGGACAGCGTCATAGTTTGAGATGGGAAAGACATGAAAATATACTACCATTTGTATGGATTTTTAAATGAATCCATACTTATGTGTGTTGCTTTTATGCTCACTTTTCCTTGAACTATTTAAATGACCAGTTTGGTTTTTCACTCACAGGAGCACTGATAAGACAATGAATTTTAAATAGGAACGTGAAAGTATTTGAAAATCTTATGTTCTAAGGGACAGGAAACAATATGTTTGGCTGGCCTACTCAGCAATCACAGATAAACAGCAGGGTTTAAATCACAAATACTTGTGTGTTAAAAAAAAAAAAAAAAAAAAAAAAAAAAAAGCATTGACAATCTTCAGACAACATTATAAAATAACCTGAAGAACAGCAAATATATGTGAAGAAATCATGATCCGCTGTGAATATTCTGCAAAGAGAGAAAGGACTGTGAATGATTCATTCAGACTGAGTCATACTGGATTTTATTAGAAAATTCTCAGGGTTAGGCCTACTGTGTGAGCACAAATTCTTGGCTAAGATTCACTAGACCGATGTGCTAACTCACACCAGCCAGACGTCCTTCATTAAAAACAAAACAAAACAAAACACAAAGAAACTAAAAACAGGGGGGAAGAGAACCCACAACCAAACAACTACAACAACAACAAAATCAAACCCTTAACCTAAGGAAGGAGATACTGCTTCATGTCTTTCCTAGAGGCTTCACTGAAGGAAAGGAATCAATAAAGGATTTTTAAGAACTATTCAAGCAAAATCTGCTCAGGAAAACCTTGAATCAATTGTGCTCATTTCTTTTGGAAGTTTAGGTCTTTGCCACAAGGAATGAGGCCATTTGTTTATTTCTAGCAGAAGCTGTACTTACAGGAAGACATACTTGGTGCAAGTTTTGTGGTAAGTTAATATGTGCCATACTATTCGTGCTACTGTATGTATAATATAACACAAAAGAAGCCATCTGGAAGAAAATTACTATGTTGTGGGGCAGGCAGAAGGTATACTGATGGAAACAGCTCAGTAATAGTCTTGAGGGTCTTGGGTCAGCCTTTGCTTTACCTTGGTCTTTCACTGAGGTACTTGGTACACTCAGATTTTTCCAGATCAGATTTTCCCACATCCAGTTATTTCCAGATCTTTACAGAACCAATAAGAGACTTCCTTGCCTTCAGGCTACATACTGCAATGCCTCCATCAAGTTGCCATTGCAAAATTCAGAACGTTGCAAGAGACTTCATGGAAAGAATAATGAATGTCAGAGTAAGCTGCAAAACAGCTAGAAGTCTGAGCTCTGCTTTATAATCAATAAAAAAATGCTGATCGTATGGCATATACTTATATCAGTCCTTAATGAAGACTAAAAAAGCCTATGAGTACCAGGCTGTCAGCCTCTCCAGGGTGATCTTTAATAAACTCAGCAAAATCCTGTGTGTCAATTAAGATACAGTTGCCCTGTTACATAATAACCTACTACACACCAAGAAGTGAATCAGCTCTCATTCTCTTCTACAAATAAACAACCAAAGCCTCATTTTTCAGCTCATGGACAGAGGCCAGATACTAGGTTGTGACTTACTTTGGAAACAAGCTACAGATCTTCCTGCAGAACCTGTGCCCATATGTATAAACAAATTCAATTTACCCTATATCAGAAGAGGGAACAACCAGGACCATAACTCTAGGTTGTGTCCTGTTGAAGAGAAGAGCCTGGGTGTGACTATGTGCTGTGTCTTGTGACTATTACAAGAACAGAAAAAGCCATTTATTCAGGAGACATGACCTCCTAACTTCTTTGAGAAATACTTATATATTTTGTGATGAAAACTGACTCAGAATTCACATCTGCTCACATCACATCTTACCATACAGCATAATCATGCTTCTCTCTGATCCAGCTGATCTTGGATTCCCTTCCATACAATGCCACAGCTTCGCTAAAAAGAATGATAAATGTCCCTCCCCTATTCCCCAGAGCAGTCCATGGTTTTGTGGTTAAAACATACTGAAAGGAATATGAAACATGGGCCTGAATCTAACCTAAGTCAACGGAGGACTTTGAAAACAAGTTGCTTATGCAGCCAAAGAGAATGCTGTAATCTACCACAGCCATATCACATGCCATTTCAAAAGCGAACATTAGCCTTCACTGCCTTTTATAGGAAGATAAAGAACTTGGGCCTGTGCATGTGCTCTAGATGTGGACAGATACCTGCTGAAACCTTTATGCTGATTGCACTCAGGTTTTCATACAAGGCAGGGAATGACCTTCTAGCCTTGTCACGACCGAGACACTCCTGAAGGCTTGCTCAGGACTTCAGGCACTTGGAGCTCTGAAAGGCTGGGAAATGAAGTGCTAGAAAAGCTTGGGTACTGTCACATTTAGGGAGCAGTTGAAAGAGGCTTTCCAGAGTCACTGCTTTTTATTTACTTGACTATTACCGCCAGTCTACTTGAAAAATGTGCAGGTTGTTTGTTTGTGTTTTTCCTTGATAATGGGCTCAAGACCATGTGGCAGTATAACGTGAGAACTGTAGGAATTTTCTTATCTGTCTCAGTTTTGAAAAAAACATCACATTGAGGCTTGTTTTCACAAAAATAAAGCTCAATAGGACAGACTTTCAGCCTTGCATCTAAATATCCTGGCTTCTGTATATTCACAAAATGTTATATTTGTATTCTAAGACGATTGTTATGCTATTTTCTCTCTGTAATTTTTCCTTCCTTAGTGGCATTATTAAAATAATCTGAGATTGTTTTTGTTGTTTATAAATGGACTGCTATTATCTATTCATTTGTGACAAGGTGACAGTATTTATTCATCCAGTTGTTTGCAGATAGAAACTACATAATTTTTATTTTGTGTTCACTTGAAAAGGTGTGGCTGGAGGAAGGCTCCAAGTCTGTTGTGCCCTAACTGCTGTTCTCTAGGTCAGAGAGAACTTGGAAGAAGGGAAAGGCTGGGCTTTCTCGGAGAGAGCTGTGCACATGCAGCAGGAACAAGGATGCAGGGCACGCAGAAGAGGGAGAGAATCCAGCAAGTGGGAGGGTTTGACAACAAGCAGAAATTGGAAGACTGTTGAGAAGTAAAGGAGGTACGCTGTCAGGTCTCACAGGTGATGGAAGAAACTTCTCAGGTACACAGAAGATTGTAGCATTTGCTGTAAACCAAAAAGTCATTAATTTACCGAAAACAAATGAAGTAAAAGAGCCATCCTCCAAAGATATATAGAGGGGAAGGGCAGATGAGTTTATGAATCCCTTTCATTTCCCTGTTGTCTCACTCTAAGACAATTGACCATAACCAATTGACGGGTTAATCGCTCTGGTTTATATTTTGTTAGTTTCATGCATGTTTCAAGCTCCTTGGCTGCAGGACCCACCTGCGGCCAGCCTAAAGCTTCCCCAGGAGCCGGAGGGCACGAAGCCAGTGCGAAGGGGCATCGGCAGGGCCAGCGATCACCCCCGTGGTGGCCAGGGCTGGCGTGCCAAGCGGTGTGCTGCCAAATGGCGTGCTGCTAAGCGGTGTGCTGCCAAACCTGCCTCGACAGGCGGGCGGCAGGCAGCGTGCAGACCGCCTTCGAGGCCGAGCACGTTGTGCTTGTGGTGGCTCTGGGCACGGCCACCGCTTCTCACTGGGGTGCTTGCAGGCCACGTTCCGGCATCAACAAAATTCGGCTGGTGCTGCCTGCTCTCAGGGCATCTCTGAGTAAAACCAGCCCCGGGCCGGGCCGGGCCGAGGCGTGCAGCCAATGGGCCGGGCCGAGCCGTGCCTGGCAGAGCGCTGAGGGCCGGCGCTGGCGGGCTGGTGCGCAGGCGGGGAAGCCGCCTGCCGCGGTCGGAAGGGAAGGAGGGAGGGGAGGGAAGGGAAGGAAGGGAAGGGAAGGAAGGGGGTGGCTGCGCCGGGCACAGCATGGCTGCCAAGGTAAGGCACCGCGGGCGGGCGGGCGGGGACGGGGCTGCGCAGGGAGCCCGCCGCTGCTCGGCACCGAGCCGGCGAGGGCAGCGGGGAAGGGGAGCGGGGAGCCGGGGAGCGGGGGGAGGCCGCCGGGCGCCCGGCTGCGGCTCCGGCTCCGGCTCCGGCTCCGGGCCGGATGGCGGCGGGGGCGGCCCCGAGCGGCTCCGCAGCGCCCGGGGAGCGGCGACGGGGCCCGTCCCGGGGCTGCCCGGCCGCTCGCCTCCGGTGCCCTTCAGCTGCTCCCTGCGGCTCTGCCCCCGGTCCCGCCGCTCCCTCCCGCACCAGGCGGCCGGGTGCCTCCGGGTTAGGCTCTCGCGCTGCTGCAGGAGGGGAAATGGGTGAAATATTTTTTCATCGGGGCTTTAAGCGCACGCCTCCACCCCCCCAAAAAAAAAAAGGCAGTGAGGTAGCAGCCGGGTGAAGGCCACGCTGGAAGCCGGCAGGTTTAGCTGTGGCTGTAGCGCTAGGCCTGACTTACATAAAGTACCGTGTGGCCAACACATCTGGTTTCGCATACAGAGGCGTTTTAAAACCCAGCAGCTCGCATCCTGTCCCGGTTGAAGCCAGTGATGACACTTAAATTGCAGAAACATCAAAAAATGAGGCTTTGAGCAGCAAAGCCAAGCACACACAGGCCTGCTCAGGCACTGGCCGGAGATCCACGCGCCCGGCCCCGCTCAGCAAGGCTGTGACAGAGCTGCTCCTGGCGATATCCAACTCTCTAGGAACTTGGCTTGTCCGAAATACAGCCAGTTTTAGTGGTTGGACAGCACACGATTCCTCTTTGCCATGGTATACAAAATACTCACCCCCCAACCTTATGTTTATTATTAGTATTAAGCTTTTTATTATTATTATTAGTTGCCCACTGGTTCATATGCACAGTGTATCACTTATACCATGAAACTCTAGCTGTACAAACACTTGAGTCTTCAGTTCACTCAATTTATGAAACATCTACTTTTTTTTTTCCTACATCATCTTTCCCTCTCCCTCTTAATCTGCAATCCAACTGAACCTATACTACTCAAATATATTTTTAAAATGTTGTATGCATAGCTAGTGTTTGTCTAATCAGGTACCCCATGCCACGCATTTGCATGGTGGCCTTTCACTTTGGTTTATCATAGAGGTCAGACCGCCAAAATCTTTCCAACAGTGTGTTGGAAAGGCTAAACGCTCAGGGAGAAACTGGGCTGAATGCGGTATGTTTCAGATTACGTCCAGCTTGGCAAAGAGGCACCTAGTAAAACAAATACTCAGTTGTTACTAGCGTCATAAAGTTCCTTGGTGCATTGCAAGACAGAGATACAGCACTTCGTACTGCACGTTTTACAGCCCTCAGGTAGCTTCAGAGGAAAGCTTCTACGTGTGGTCTTGAATGACCTATGTTAAAAAAAAAAAAAAAAAAGGCAGCAGCACATGGTAGAACTGGGAGCAGCTAGAATGGATTAATTATTAAGTTACCTTGGGAGACTTGAAGGGTTTTTATCTTTTTGAGGTGAAATGGTTGCTGTTAAACTGTTAAACACAGATGACTTTCTATTTTTATTGTAGTCAGCGACAAAATGTAAGTAGCGTTTTGTGCTCTAACGGTAACGTCTGAGCTCAGGTTCTGCAAGCACACACATGAATAACTTTGCCACACAAACAGCTTCTGGGCCTGAAGTTATTCACATGTGCTTGCAGGCATGGGCCTTGATTTGTGTTCTAACTTCCTCACTGATGCATCTCAGTAATGTTTGCCTTTTTCACCTCAGCCAAACAATGGACTGGTGAGTTGAATGATTTTTCTAAAATTCCTTCGGTACCTTTTCCTTGCCAGTATCCTGCATGACCGCTTCCTTTAATTTTTTAATTACACCATCTTAGGCGTACAAGGCTTTGAAACTGAATGTAATTGTTCTTCACTTGCAAAATTCCACTGTTGACGTTTTAAGTGGACTCCAGGAATTCGGTCTGTCAGGAGGAAAACCCAAGTGGGATACTGTTAAGGCTGCATAGTTAAGCACTCAGGTATCAAGAAATGGGCAGAGCTTTTTGTGTGGAATCTTTAATGTGGATCACAGGGCCATGTAATTTTCACCACTGCTACTTAGTGTCATACAACTTATACAATGTTTATACAGTGTATAAGTTTTTATACCTATTACACATAAATGGCTTTTGGGAGTCTTTGGAAACATTTTCTGAAAATGTTTTGCAAAAAACTTTATTATAAATTATATTGGCACAAATTTCTAGTGAAAACTATAGTTGAGATGTTTCAGTAGATTTTTACCCCGTTGATAACTGAATTATCAAACTAAGTACTGGCTTCATTCCCTGAACTGCACAGAACACAGGCTATGTGGAAGACCTTTATGGTAGCACACGTATAGAGCAGCAAGGAACGTGTACACAGTGTCTCGTGCTTTATTTCTTCATTTTTGAGTGTTTAACAATGCAGGCGCAATGTTTTGTCTGCCCTTTAGTCACATCTAAAGAGGCAGGTTACATAATCTAGCTAATGCCAGTTGCTATTCTCCCGGTGTGTGTCCTACAGCCAAGTTGGCCGTGCCTGCTGAGTGAATGTAAGCTGCCCGGGCTCGCACGCTGGTGCAGGGTGCTGGCCCTGGCAGCTGTATCAGGCATGTGCAAAGTGCGACTTGGTATCTTTTTAAAAGCCCTACTGCTTGTTAAAATATAAACGTATTTTCAGGGAGAGGTTCTGAGATAGTTCTTAATGAAACCTGTTCCCACACCTGATTTTCCCTTTGCTCCTTTGCAACTTTATCTGTTCAGCTTCAGGCCAGGGAGTGATATTTACAATGGGAGAAAGTATGCATATATATATGTATATATATAAACTTTATATTTCATAACCAACAAGCTACATTAAAAAGCTAAAAATTGTGTTAAAGCAAATTCTGAACTTGATTAATTTCTGTAGACTCATTAAAGCTTAGAAACAGTAAAACACCATGGGCTTTGCATGAAAGCACTTGCTCACCATTAAACTTCACCTCTGCCATGGACAGCATGTGAATAAATTTCGGCATTTGTATTGAACCGCATAGTACTCATATAGGATAAGATCTTTAAGTACCGTGGTATCTCTCTCATTTTCTAATGTAATTCATTTCTGTGCATGCGTGAACTTTTATCCATTGGGCGCAAGCCGGTTGCCTCAATTGTCTAGAATGTATAAGTTGCTTGTTTAAAGATTACTGTCTTACCAACAAAGTGCAACGCAAATGTCACGTGCTAAAAAAAACTAGTTGTAAAATGACTGTTCGAGTACAGGCATGAACCTTACATCAGTATCGGGTGGGACTCCTTGCATGCTTAATTTTAAGTGCATGCATCAATCTGTTGAAGAGCTGAGTGCCTGACTGTCAAAAATACATCACTAAGGAGGTAACACAAAGAGATTTGTTGCTGACCTTACCGACATGACGATATTGGGGATGTCTCTAATGCTGGGGAAAGAAGCTTTGTTATGCAGTTTGGGTATATTTAACAACTTATTCTCTTTCTGCTTGTGTTGGTTTTCTGTTTGTTTGTTCTGAACTGTTAACTATGGAAGCTGTGTCAGTGGAGTTACGTGTTGTTTCTGGTTACTGTCGTGTTTACTATTAAAGATCTTAAACCTTGTCATGTCAAAAGTAGTTAGTGCCCATCACAAACTCCCTGTGTCTCGTGGTGTTCACGTAGTCAGACGTTTATTTCCCCTGAGGACCCCAGTCACACGAGGTATGTCACCTTGACTGAGCTCACTGGAGCTCTGGGAAGGAGCGATGCTGCTGGCCCTGGCTCCTTAGGCCTTGGGGTCTGGATGAGCAGTGGCTGAAATACGAACACCATGGCAGTAAGATTTGAAAAGGTTGCGATTCCAGACAATGCCAAAACTATTTGATGCTGTTGCAACCATGCCATAAGGGTTGTTTTGCTCTCATGGGTACCCAGATGTTCCTTTTGTGCATCATCCAGCTGCATCATGCCTCTTCATTCAGCTCCTTCTCCCGTGCTCCTTTCCTCGTGCTAGCAGCAGGGTGGGATGTGTCTGGGAACGGGACGAATTCACTTTTCTTGCCCTAGATGATGCCATTCTTCCTCCAGCAAAATGGTAGCACAGAATGGCATTGTATTGCATGTGGATTCAGTGGATGCTGAGAAGGAAACAGGGGAGGGAACCGAGCATCACGATGGGTGCTGTGTCCACGAGGGGAGTGCAGCCCCTTACAGACAGATGCCAGCCACCCAGCAAGGTCAACGAAATTGTGGGGGAAGGTGGCTGGTGAGTAAGGAGAGAAGCAGCTCTGTTTCCTGGAAGCATCACCAAGTCTGTGTACCGTAGGTTTAGTAGTGTCATGACACTTAATTGCATCGTGATCACTTTTTTGGTCATAATAGTGCAGTGTGAGGGCTAAGTGGAAGTTCCCAGTGCTGGTCTGTACGGGCCCAGCAGTGCTTGCTGTGTAGGTTAACCTTTTGGAGCTGTACATAAGCGTGTACATTCTTAAATTCTGTATGTAGCATGCATGATTCTCTCCCCTCAGAAAAAAAAGTGTATTATTATGCTGCTTATGACTTTTTGCTGTGCCTTGACTTCTTAAGGCACCAGAATTGGCCTGGTAAAGGGACACTAAATTTATGTGGGAGTCGTGGTAACTTCATGCCTCTTCTAAGTGCAGAGTAGCACACGTGATGACTGTGACAGAAAGGAAGAAGGAAGCAGGCGGCTTACTCTCCCTTCCCCTCCTCTCCACCATTCTTACGCATTTGGTTTCATTCGGTTTCGTTTACTGCACAGTTCTTTGCTCACGCCATTTACCCTCCTGGGGACAGCTTGATCCCACAAGGTGAGTTGTGAGACCCACTGGCAAGAATAATCCCAAGGAGGCAGCCACCCAGGGAGCGACTCTTCTGGAAAAAGTGCAGAGAGCTCCCTTCTGGGAGAGCAGTTACCCTGAAAAGGAGCTTTATTTCTTTGTTCCTTTTTTTTGTCTTAGATGTGTTTGTCTGTTTTATGTGCTCCTGTTTTTCCCCCTTTCCTTTACCAGAGCAAGGTGGGGGCCAGTTTGTGGATTTGTGTCTTTCATAGGTGAAATGGGATCGCATGTTGCACCTGCTGGGGGTTTTAACACGTTCTTGAAATCTGCTCTTTTCCTTTCTGGTGTCTCTCTAAGAGAGCAATTGCAGCGTAACCTCACTTTCAGGATAGCTCTGGGAAAGTGCTGCTGGACCCAGCAGTTATGCATATACCCTCACGTGCATCTCTTCCCTTGTGATAGCCACTGGAAAGTATTTTAAGTTACACGGATCCTGTCACACCAGGAAATGAACTCCTCTTCCTATGCAGCTTTGTGTCCCAGCAAGTTAGAGATGCTTTGCAAGGTGTGCTTCAAATGACACGTTAAAGGCATTCTCCCTGACCTTGTAATCTAGACACGCTTACGTCCCTGAATGATAACAATGTGTCTTCTGACCAGCTTGTTTAGGCCAATATCTATTTTATTTATCTATGTTGTCCAAGGACTATGACAAGGAGGTATGTGATACTGTGTTTCCTGGAAGATGGCATGAATGTGCTGCTTAATTTTAGCTTCAGTGTTGCTTTTGATCTGTGCAATTGCTGCTGCTTTGGCTATAGAACGGCTCGACAGCGCTGAACAGACCCTGTATGTTTGTGTGGCATCAAACCTGAGCTTGTGTAAGGCTGCTGGGCACTTCTGTGATAACGCTGTTTTGCTTTGAGCTGCTGCACAGCCTTCAGAAACGTAGCAGCCGATGTTTTTATGGTGCTAGATAACTGTAGCTAGCAAGATGTAAGGTTGCATAATTTCTGGTGCATTCCCCCTCTGGAAAGTATCTGTATCTCAGGCATTTGTAGGGAGATAAAGAGGTCCTTATAAAAATACTCTATCTTCGATTGCTTTGGAATAAAGCAATTTCAACCGAAGCTTTGTTAAAACACTTAAAGGAACACTGCAAATGCATTTTTCATAACATTTTAAAATAATTTCATGCTATTTACCATACCTTAGAAACGTGCAATTGCAATTATATTCTTTACCAAAAATGTTACTCGGCCTGCACAAAACCCAGTGTGTTAAAGGATGAAATTGCTCATAGGGAGTGGGTTGTTGGCATTTTTCTTTCTCTTTAGAGAGAGGGGGAGAAAAAAAAGAAACATTTGAGAGAATGGAGGTGTGCACACATGTACAGCAAACTACATACATTTAGAGAAGAAAGAGGAGAAATAGAGCTTGTCACAAGGCTGACAACGACAAACTCCTCTTGCTGGATACTTGTGAGGTGCCTCAGCTCGGCTGCTGGAGCCGTGGTTTTGGTGTCCTGCAGCCTGCGGTGCCCCGTGAGGACTGCTCCCTTGCTGGCTCACTCTTGGGGTCTCCCTGCAGCTCTGCCTTGCTCACGGGCTCACCTCTAGGGCCTGTGAAAACCAGAGCCTGGAATTGAGGCACAAAATACCTTTTGGCCTTCTCTAGATCAAGACCTCCACACCTCACTGTTAGCCATTTGGCTTTGGCAGGAGAATTAGGAAACCTATCGGAGGCGTGCAGGACCAGGTATCAGCAGCAGGCAGCATGCTGAGCAATGGGCATCTTAGCTAGCGGGGGGGAATAACAAGATAAGGACCTCGGAGGAAGATCCTCAAGCAGCAAGCCGTACGTCTCTGCCTGAGGCAGGGCTGCTGCCTGGTTAGCCACACAAGGGCTGGGGGAGCAGGCCAGGACCCGCTCAGCTGCTGGTGGTGGGGGCACCCGGCTGGGAGGGGAGGTTTGGTTCTCCGGTGCCACCAAGCTTCTGCATTTTGCATGCCTGGTGCCTGGGCCTGCCATGCTTTCGGGGGGCTGCTGTGCGTGGTGCTTGGCTCGGGTTTGGCAGCGCCGGCGGGACGTGCCCCGCGCGCGGCTCCTGGCTGGCTCCTGACATGGCCGCCCCTGCGCTGTGGCGCTGCCGGCTCTGCACGCTCCTGGGGCTTTGGCAATCCTGAAGGTCTTAAAACCGCATTTTGGCTCGTGGATGGACCGTGTTTTGCATCATGCTCTGACCGGTAGCGGAGTGTGCTAATGGGCCTGGCCCTCGGGGGCTGAGCAACGTGGATTTTGCAAATAGTCAACAAGCGTTTGATTTGGGGAGAGAGCGCTGAGGTGGGCAGGCTTCTCTGGCCAGACAGCCAAACCTCTCCAAAGCATTTTAAAAATCATCTTAGTGTCATCACTGCCATGTGGTTTAGGGGGTTGTCAGTTCGTTTTTGGAGCCCTCAGCTAAGCTGGCCCAGGCCTCGGGGCCCGGTTCATCGCCTGGCAGTGCCTCCGCACTGATGCCAGCACTGAACCCACGGCGGCCCTTCTGCCGGTGGGGAGGTGCCCCTCGGCTCGCTGAGGCACCTCTGTGCTTCCCGAACCTCCAGGCCATGGTGTTTTACGAGCCAGCCTAACCCTGAAGCTGCCATTCGCCTTGGATGTTATTACTAGGCACTTAGTAGCACAAGTTGGGTAATGTAAGGTACCTGTTTGGTTGGTTGGTGGTGGTTTTTCTTCAGCTTGCTTTAGGTCAGATCTGCTCCCTAATACAGCTCACAGTAAAACAGCACAGAAATGAGAAGGATTTTTTTTTATATATATTTTTTTAAACCAAAATTAGGTCTGTCCTGTTTTCTGTGGATCAGGCAATTCATTTGTTGACAGCCCTGATGAGGTAACTGTACAGGTGCCAGGGCTTTTTTCCCTTAACGTGAGATGCACAGGGCAAGAACGTAGCCCCGAGGATGTAATGGTAAGTTCTGCATGGACAAAGCTGAGGCTGTCACAAAACTAGTTGCTTAGCTCATGTCCCTAGTATTTAGCTGAATGCCAGTGGGCAACAATCAGACTAAATCTTTAGAAGAGCAAAAGTAAAAAAAATGGAACTGAAACACCAAGAAACTTTCCATTTAAACATTTATATTAGTTTCTTTGGAAGTCTTTTGTCCCATTTTCTCTCTGTAGCCCAGTAACTGCACTCACAGGAACATGTTGAAAAGGAAAATTTTGATGTGAATTTTCCACAGAAGCAAAAATAAAAAACAAGACTGCCCTTGTTGCGTTTTTTTTTGTTTTGTTTTTAAGGATGTCTCTCTGGTTGGCTTATTTATATATTCGAATGTGAAGTGACTTTGCTGTGGAAGGAATAACTACTGCCTTTTAGGCAAGTTTACAGCTGCATTTCCCTTGATTAGCCTAGCGGGTTCCTACACATTTTTCTGACAGTGCTGATCAGCTCTAGCTCAACACCGAGGGAAATACCACACAGAAGACGACCGGTGTTGTTTTTTTTTCCCTTAGCTTGGTAGTTGTTGAAGTACTGATACACCTTTGAATTGGTAGACACTGTGACCTCTTCTGAATTATCCATAATAAAACGTACAAAGGTAAAAATTAAAACTCTAGTTACAATGAGGCTGGGTTTTAGGTTACTGCTGCCTTTATGACAGTGCACTCCACATACCCTTGGTCCCACTCCCTGCCACCCCCGTGTTAGCATAACTATTTGTTTTGTTCATCCCTTCCACAGGAGCCCCAATCTCAAAAACTTTGGACCAGGGCTGAAGGGAGGGGAGGTGTGTGTCCCTCTGGGAGTTTGTGCTGGGAGTTGTTATGGGATGGGAGGCACAGCCCTGTCCATGGTGTTCAGGGCCCTGAATCATCAGGCTGGCAATATAAGCCTTTTGGCTTGTACCAGCTGATATTTACATAGCCATTATTGCTAGCTGTTTCTTGGATTCTCTTTAGGTACTTTTATTTGCTTTCTGGTTTTGGCTGGGTTTAGATCTCCAGGTTTTGTTATTGTAGCTTTTTTTTATTTATCATATCGTAGTTAGAAAGCTTCTGTCCCCGCAGCAGCCCTTCTAGTGCCTCACAGCCTGCTCTCCTCATCAAGCAGTTAAGTTTACTGAACTTAGATGTATGTTTTTTGTTTTTTTTTTTGTTGTTTTTCTTTTGGGGGGGGGAGGATCTATGACTTCTGATTGCTTTTTCACCAAAATGTTAGCTGTGGAAGCTGAGAAGGTGAGACAATTTTGGTTCTCACCCAAGCTCTCGACCAAGCAGTGCCGAAATAGCCTCTCGTTTTCAGTAGCTGTAGAAAAAGCAGTAGCGTTTTCAGGAGCCTATCTCATCTCCTAGGCCTTTCCAAATTTTCAACATTCTTGCTGTTAATGGTCCAGGTGGCTCTGGTGGCAACGAACAGGACAGATAACCACCCTTGAAAGTGTTACTTCTTGCTCCACAAGCAGTCCTTATGACAGGCTTGAAGACTTCTCAGCCATTTGAGTACTGTTTGAATTACTACTCTGGTTAAAACTAGGATAACATAGAAGAAAAAAAAAAAAAAGCTGTTAACACTGCATCTTACTGCATAGTTTAGTTAATTCTGCTGTGTTGTGGAGGGAAGCACACAGAGGTATGCCTGTCTTCATTCAGGCGTGTAGGATCATCTGCTTTTTGAAGTGCAGTGCTTCACTGAGCGCAGATAAAGGCTGCGCTGCTCCAGCACCTCTGCTCTAAATGTTGGCTCTCTGAGAAGTACCAGCAAAGCCGGTATCAGGTAAGCAGGGAGGCAAGCAGTACAGCATAAATTGAAGATGAGTCGCTGAAAAAGTGACCTTTTTGAAGCACATTAAATGCTTTTTAACCAGTGTATCTCATTGTCCCAAAGGTGCCAGAGCACAGGTAGACTGACCTGCTGTGGGGTAGGTTTGGGTAAACCAGCAGCAATAATCCTAGAACCGTAGTTACCCCTAGAGCTATTGGTTGGTCTTCCGTTCAAAACAAAAATATTAAGAAGATACCTCTTAATAAGAAATTTAAATAAATATATTTTTTCAATCTTTTGGTCCGACTGTAAATAAGTCCATGTGAAAGTATTATACCCTCAAACTCTTAACATCTAGTTTATAAATATATATATATCAATATAAAAACTTAAAGGCTTTTAAGGACTATTTTTGCAGTTATGGGGACATACCAGAACAGTAATATATGCGCTTTGTACAACCATGATTTTGATGTCCTTTACGATTAGGGCAATTGAAGAATTGTGAAGAGCAGCCATCAGTCCAAAGCTAGAGCACAGAAGAAGGTGCTGTGTGGCTGGATGACCATCGTTATTTGCCAGCCTTATAAGTAGCTAGCTGATGTTTTTTCTTCCTCCTCCTTCGGAAGCATCTATATTAGTGTCCTGGTGTATTAAAGCATTGGCTGTAGAGATATACAGCCACTGAGGAGATGTAAAGCATAATATCACAGAGCAGTTGTAAAGCTGCGGAGGGAGGGAATGGGGTATCAAAGGCTGAATTTTTCTGATACAGCTGAACAGATTTATCTTAAATTGAAAAGTCTAGAAGGATGAGAATAGCAATATGTTGTATTTGAATTCAATTTATTTTCCCAATACAAATTATTCTTCCCGCCCATTTCTGACACTGTAATGATGTTGACACTTCATAAGTTAAAACCCATAAGAAACTGATTAGGTGGAGTTCAGGTTTGTTGTGTAAAATTCTGTTGGAACACTGATTTTTTCAGCTTTGTGCTCAATTTTATATTTATCTTTTCACATAATTCAGTTTCTGCAGCTGACTGTTACCTGATCTTTATTCACTGAAGATTTTAAAATGTTCTTTCCTGGAACCGAGCTTCATTTCCATCTGAGAGAATAAGTTTAAACTCCTCACAAAATAGAAGGTTCAAAGAAGGCTCCTTGGCAGGTTGGAGTCTTTTTTTAGTGCCGGCTTTGCAAGGAGACGAGGAGAGAACAACATCTAGCACGCTCTGTTCTTTTGTTTTTCTTTCTGGCATTGCACACTGGGAAAAAATATCTATAGATCTGAGAATATGGAGTCATGGAAGGGCACACATTTTTCTACCTTCTTCCTGATAGTGTTTGCATACTGCCTGAAAGTGCACTTAGTCAACAGCGGAGGATGCTTTCACGAGGATGATCCTGAGCCAAATGCCAATCATCCCGCCAGTAGGAGGAAGAAATTGTAATTGTCTTCATATTTAAGTTGCTGGGTTTTATCCCAACTTCTCTGAACTCTCTCAGCCAATAGAACCGTCAGGGTTTTTGTTTTTTTTTTTTTCTTTTTTCATTTTTTTTTTCCAGTCAATGGATATTTAATTCTGGGAAGTTAGCAAATGTGCCCATTTAATCTAAGTAAAGCAGTAAAGTAGAATAATTCTTGTAAGGAATAAATTAGAGCAAATTATTCAGTGTTGGAGTAGCTTGAGCTGCATCTGACTGCATCTTTCATCAAAGACTGAGAGCTTTGCAGTTAATCAAAATGCAGGTACCATCTCCAAAACAGCAAAAGCCATCAGCGGGATCACGACACACAAATTCTGTGTCTGTGCAAGCCACTCTGGCTGGGAGGTCTGCATTCAAACGTGTGCGTGGTGCCTCCAAATCCGAGTGTGCATATAAATATGTACAACGTGCGTGTATGTGCATAGCGCAGCCCCCTCAGGCCTCCTGCACTGAGAAATGAGAATATGAGGTCTTCTGCCTTATTATTTCTTTCCATTTCTGTGTAGTTGTGCTGTGGCAGCTTCTTAGCTGAGTCTCTGGACGGGTGTGTGATGTTACAGAGCAGGAGAGGGACTAGGATTTGCCTGCTCTCAGCAGCAGGGCAGGAGGCTCCCTCCCGAAGGAGCTGATTGAGAGGCAGGTTGTGCAGCAGCAGCCGAGCACTATCATCTGTCCCTTGCTCCGTGACTTTCCTGTCGCATCCATCCATCGCGCGACCTGTTACCTAGGTCTAATTTGGGGACGGAAGAAAATAGGTCTGAAAATTAACATCGCTGAGCAAACAGCGGGCCATTTGTTGGTGTAGTCATCTTTCTGTGCCTTGCAAACATGACCCGGGTCTACTCTTCCCCGAATCCCTGGCTACTAAAACCTCTTGGTCACGTGCTCTGTGATTGTAAGGCTTTATCATGTTTGACAACTCCTGCTTGGTGGAACATCACTGATTTAACAGAGCTTTGGCAGAAGAAACCTTTAAGCAAGGCACCGAGTCTGAAAAGCCATTAGGAAAAAAAGCGGTATGTAAAAATACCGTGTCTGGCTGATTCCTGCTCCCAGCCCATTGTGCAGGCTGAATCTGACTAGAGAAATCTTCACGTGTTTAGGGGAAGAAATTTTTGAATAATTTCGCATTTCCATTAAAATAGTTTTTGTCACTGACATCAAGTCAGCCTTCCTCCTCCCTGTCACTTCACCTGTCTAACGCTGCTTGCCATTGTGTGTCAGTCTAACTGGAAGCTACTTTGTGAAGATCATGAATTAGTCCCATGTTGATGCTGTACAAAAGGAAGAAAAACATGGCAACAACAAACTTCCTGCAGTTGCTTTTAACTCCATTCACACGCCTGAATCTCTTGATCTGCATCTTTTCTCTCAAGATTGACTGGTGGGAAGCAGTGGGTGCGGTCCTTCCTGCTTTCGGATGCTGTACTGCAGAAGTTTTGGACTTCTCCTTTCCTCTCACAGTAAAGAAAATGAGAGTAACCCTAACCTCTTTTGATGCTCCTGTAGATTCAGTATTTTGGTTATGAGTAACCCAAACCAGAAGACATAATTTTGAAGTGTGTAACCATTCAACTCAAATACTGCATAATTAATGTAGCAATTAATGGTTCCTTGTTTTATATGCCATTGACAAGGATGGTAAACCAGCTTTTTTCCTATTTCTTGCAGATGTGTGGGGAGGGAAAGAGGAGAAGAGGGAACTGCTGAAAAATGATGGAAACAGCATAGTATGGAGAACAAGACTTTCAAATGCATTATTTTCTGTTTTAGACAGTTTTATACACAATTGCTGTCTGCAGTTCTTGTATGGCTTAGAAAGTATGGGGGTGCTTTGTCCTGTGTGTGACCCAGAGTTTGATTAAATATAAAGTCATATCCTGACGAACAAATGAATCTACAATAAAAACTAGCGTAAGGTCTCCTGGCTATTCTGTTCACTGTTTGAAGGCTTCCTGGGCTGACACAGTTTGTGAAAGCTGTGAGGAATAACCACGGTTTGATCACCCAGTGCTTTCATAAGGCAGAGCATCAGTTTTTGCATTTCTAAGGCCTGGATCAACTGGCCAGAAAGGTTATTTGGGAGTTTTACCACGTTCACGTCAGTCAGTGGTAGAAGAGAACCACACCGTTGCATTCTCTTCCATGTTTCATCTTGTATTTTTAGATTTTAGTTTAACTGCAGTGTTAAAGAAAAAGGAAATCCTTTTCTCGACAAATCAAAATGATTTAATTAATTTTTTCTCTCTGCTAAAGATGCCTGTGTGAAAGTAATCTTAGGATTTTTTGTTTTGTTTTTATTTTGTTTCCTGTCTTTAAATCAGAGTACTCGGTTTGACATCATCATGATTTCCACAGCAACCAAATGATCTCATAAAAATACTGTGATGTGACTGTGCAGCACAAGTAAATGTAATGTTTTAATGGAACAGCTGTTGCTTTATGCAAATATATATAATAACAGAGACTCGCTGAGGAGAAGCCAAATCATGCAAGCTAAAATCTGAATTGATTCTAATTAAAATGGATTAAAATGCTGGAAATGTTTCCCCAGTTCCTTAAGGAGAAATGAGAGGTTTTGAGTTGTTGTCAGGTATCTTACAACTATTGCAAATTTTGTAAAGTTATTGTGAACTCTTTGATAATTTTGGCCAAGTTGCGGCAAGCCACCAGTGGATCAACCTTTGGTAATACAATATCTGCCTTATGTGACTGATTTAGATCGTTTGATATTCACATGTGAACCTGAAGATTATTTCCAAGTACACTTGTTAGTAGCTGGAGCCCTCTGTGCAGGCCCCTATCAAGAAGGAAGGTCACATTCCCACTGTAGCCTGTAGCAGCCGTGTAATCTGCCAATATTTAAGCAGCAACAGTTTGGTTATGGTTAATACTGAAGATTCTTGTTTTCTTTTTCCTTCTCATATTTCAGTAGCACGGTGTTATTATTTGCCCAAGTACCTGTTGGAAGGCTGCTGCTATTTTTCTTAGCTATGAGGAAAGGTTCCTGACTACAGGACTGAAGGTTTTCTTTGACTCCCATTCTTTACAGCCTTCCATAAGTTTGCTTTGTGCATGTGATGCTGCCTGTTTCCATTACGCAGTTGTCTTTTGTTCTTTTACAGAGTGTAGAACTGGATCCATGCATACACAGGGATTCATGCCCACTCCCACACCCTTCCCAGCTCTCCGAGCTACTGAGGTGTAGCGTTTTGAATAGAGTTGAATAGATGGATGTGGTTATAAATAGGAGCTTGGAAAGTGAACTTCTGTGTTCAAAGAAGAAAACACAACACTGAAACAAAATACATTTACCTGTCAGTTATTCCTGCATAATTCCTGTCACACAATTATTAGTCAAGGCATGAAATGTATAGGAACTGTTCTCCAGATCATCGCCTCTTGCAGGTACTCACGAGTGTGAAGTCACAAATAACAGCAGCTACTCTCACAACACCTTCAGCTCGACCTCTCCAAAAGTTTATAGCCACATCCATATAATGCTTTCTTACTTCTTTATAATCATGGGATTACAAGATACCTAAAATCAGAGCATCTTGTGTTGACACCCCTCTATGGCGCTGCTGTCCCTGTGTGTTGTTTTCTTCAGAGAGCAGCAGGTTCTCGTTTGGTGCTGTAAAACAGTTCTGCCAGCTCACAGAGACCTTGTGTCACAGCATAACCTCTGCAACACTGACAGTCAGGAGAGAAAAGCCAGGAGAAACCTCTCGAAACACTGTTTGGGGTGTCTGTGGATGCCCTTGTTCTCTGGCAAAACACAGAGGGCTGAGGGCTGGGTAAAATTCATGTTGCCCTAATAGTCTGCCACTTCTCCTTGTTGATTATTGAGTGGTATTGGTGTCTATTTTTCTGCTGCTTCCAGGAACTTGTTTTGGTCTTGCTGTTACACTGGAGAATTTTGCTACCCTTTTTGTCTTTGGGTTAAAAGTTCTTTGGGCTTATGTTCCTGCTCAACATAAGCCCATAAACATGAGCTCTACCTCTAGGAAATAAATTGCTAGTGCTGGGATAACTGCTGCTGGGAGCTGAACGTGAGGCTGGTGTCGCCCTGAGCTTATGGTCAGTGCACTGGTTGTGCAATGGCACTGTTGTAAGCCAACAAGCCCTGGGAGAACCAAAAGGTAAAATCTATGAACTGGACTGAGGGAGCTGCCAAAGACATGTTAGCAGGCTGATATTTGTGATGCTTGGATGTGCCTCCAGTTCTGAAAGGTGTAAGGAAGCGAAAGGGAAGCAAAGTCACGGTATTAGCATCCATCATATATCATTCACATGTGTTGAGCAGGAGAAGGGGATTTTTGAAAAACGCATGTGAGTTGATGAAAAGGTCACTTGACCACTATCATTTGGAAACAAACAGGTTGTTTTTATTGAAGAACCCCCAATATATCTCATGTGCAATTACTGCAGTTGTTCAAGTGAGCAGTGATCTCTAGTTTAAGAGTCAGTGAGATATATTAATAGTACGTAATGCCATAATAAAACAGCTTGCTTGTGGATCTTTGGATTGCAATACTGAAGTAAAAACGTGTTGTAGAAGAGGTATGAGACAATTTGGGATACTGCTTTGAGGAAGAAGATGGACTGATGAGCACTTTATGGTAGGTGGCGAAAGTGGTGGAAGAGCTGACCTTTCCCTCCTAGAAACATGAAAAGTTGAAGAGAGATTTCATTTATTCACAGAGTTGTTTTCAGCTTCGGTTTCTCGCCGTAGCATAGTGCTTCACCTTGTATCACAGGAATTACAGCAATTACTTCATTGTCCTAGTCCGAAGGCTGCCTACCAGCTTATAGTCCGGTTTGTTCCTAAGTGTATCGTCTAGTATGTGCTTAAATTTTGAAGCAGATAGTACAGGTTGCAGTGTGATGCTTGTCCCTTTTGCTAAACGTTTTTGCTGAGCAGTGACTGTGCCTAGCTATTTTTACCTTAATATTGGGCCAGCTGTATGGTCCATCTGTTTTTCAGGCCTTTAATTAAGAAATCTGTAGAAGTACACAGTCTAGATGCCTTTTAACAAAGAAATAATTACCTATTCTTTGAAATTCTTGTACTAATTTTCCGTAAGGTATTTCCTACTCCCACCTCTGTTTCTGGACCTATTTGGAAGCATTTGAGGAACTGGACAAGTTCTGTATTTGCAAGGTGACGAGAATTTTCCTGGGTGTATGTAATTGTATGTTGGTCCCCTGATCGGTTTGTATCTAAAAACACTATCGTTTATTGGGAATGTCCTTGTGCAAGAACCAGCTTACAAACAAGCCAGCTGCAGTAGCTTTGGGACTTTGAAGGTAGGATCAAAGGTAGCAGGTAATTGCCCAATAAAGTAGATCTGCTGGCTTTGATGCACTTGGGGAAGTGAGGCTTCCACTTACCATGGTGCAGAAGCTGGACTGGGCATTGTCCAGAGATTTGTAATTGTGACAGACTGAAGATGGATGAGAATAGTTTGAGATTGAGATTTGCTGTCTCTATCAGCTAGCAAATTTTTTTTCTCCTTTAGCACGGTGGGAGGTAGGCTCAGCACAACTCTCTGGTTTCAGGAGCTTTATTCAGTAGCTCTGCATACCAGATCAGCCTGTAGAATCCAAGAAGACTTTGTTGATTAGTGTTAACAATTATTTTTCTTGGCTTCATGGTCCACATTAGGTGTTACTAGACAAAGGAATACAGTAACTGCTACTTGGATTGGTAAGCCTGCGCTTCTGCAGAATATAACTGTAAGTCCAGTATGTTCAATTCCGAGGACGAAAGCTGTTTTTAGAAAATATTTTTTTTGTCTCAAGGCTGACCATGTTCTCACCGATCAGACTGAATGCAATAGGACTACCTGCCTAGTACTTATCAGCTTCTCTGACTTTCCTTCTTACCCTAACCCTTGAGTAGATATGCCAAATGCTGATTGTATTTTCCTAGGAGAGAGATGCAGCGTGCTATGAAGGAGGTCTGGCAAGAGGGTCGCTTTGATCCGGCGTGCTGTGCCAGCTCTCTTTGCAGTTGTCTGGTTCCCTGCTCAGTGAGTTGGTCCACATCTTGCCTGCAGACTTCCCAGTACTGCTGAATTCTGCACAGATGGCTTTCCATTTCAGATCACAGACAAGTCCTTTTCCTTGGAGTCTGTGCAGAAAGAATGACAGTGCTTTTATTGAGGTGAGAATAGGCAGAAGCGTGCTGGGCTAATGGAAAAGGATGACTGGAGAAGCTGAAATAGGAAACAGTGCCCTGACAGATGTTGGTGCGGAACACTGCTGGCGATGCTCTGCGTGATGAGGGAGAGCGACCAAAGAGAGTTGCTAGGTTAGAAGAGTTTTTGTGTGTGTTTGTGTTAACATTAATGGAAATGTGGAAGCAGAATGTTTCTCATCTATGTAAGCAAGTCAGACGTGTCAAAATTAAAACTTGGGTGTTGTTTCAGCGTAATACTTACACAGTATTAATAGACTTCTAGTGTGAATTCAGACTTGGTGAGTAGCTGCATTTTACCCGGTTTCTGATATTCCAGTCACTCATTTAAACAAGAATGTAAGGTCAAACCCTGGCTTGATCTCCTCTGGAGCTGCACATTTTGAGTGTATATGTGCACTTTTAGCCAGAAGGAAAGGTTATGATGAGCTAATCTGACCTCTTACATCAACTGGGTCACATGTGTTTAAGTCTTACAGGTGGACTCAATAACTTGTGAGGAAACCGAAGAATATCTCGAGAAGACATGAGGTTTCAATCTTGGCTTGAGGACTTTTAGTGGTGCAGAGTACATCGTGTTCTGCAGTCGTGTTTAAGAATGGAAGTACTTTTAAAAAAAAACACCTCTAATTTCAACATGATGCTACCAGAGTCTGCGATCATTTCTTAGGCCTTTCAGCAAACATCTCCCAGTACGTGCTTGTAGATAGCGTGCTCCAGAATTAATTAGGCTGAGCGTGGCAGTGAGGCAGCCCTGCCACAACTCCAGTTCTGTGCTTGAGGAAGAGCTGCTCGCCAGCCTCCTACCTGCTTGGAGTCAGGAGCTTTTAAAGACAAGGAGGTAGAGAGGAGCATCTTCACCTTCATCAACTTCCTCCTTCTCACCCGAGCTGTACTGAGGTTAAACTGTGAGGAAGAAAGCTGTTTCTCTCTTTATCTTTGACTGGGACTTGTTGTTGGGACTTGCTGTATTACTTTCTGTAATATTGTAGCAAATCCCAATTCTTGGATCCTTTCCACTTATCTACACTTCTCTACATCCAAATGGTGTCTGCTACAGTGATCTTTTTACTATGATAAGTTCAGATGTTTTCATATTTACCATTGGGATAATGTTATATTGGCATTATCAATTCTAATTTTTGTGACCTTTTTCTTGTTGCCCATGTTCTTCTTTGAGTGAAGCACAGTCCTTTTGTACTTTTGATATCACATACCATTTGACATCTTGTTCCTTAACTTGTTCCTTCTGTCTTATGTATGGCAAGTATATCAATAGAGTTGACTGGAAACTTAATATAGTTTTAATTGATTTTGGATTCCGTTTCCTTGCATTGTTTTATGGTTACATATTTGTGGAAAGAAACTGTGTTCATTTGCTGAGGGTGGAAGGGAGTCTGAAAAAGTATGTCAATGTAAATTGAGCATAAGTCAACAAGGAGAAACGATCTCCACTGGAGAAGATTGAGTGCGCCCTCAGCAGGTTTGCCAATGGCACCAGGTTGTGTGGTGCGGTTGGCACACTGGAGGGAAGGGATGTCATCCAGAGGGACCTGGACAGGTTTGAGAGGTGGGCCTGTGAGAACCTCATGAGGTTCAACAAGGCCAAGTGCAAGGTCCTGCACCTGGGCTAGAGTAATCCCAAGCACAAATACAGGCTGGGTGGACAATGGGTTGAGGGCAGATCTGAGAAGGACCCGGGGGTGTTGGTTGATAAGCTCAATATGAGCCATCAACAGGTGCTTGCAGCCCTGAAGGCCAACTGTATCCTGGGCTGCATCAAAAGCAGCGTGGCCAGCAGGGCGAGGGAGGGGATTCTGCCCCTCTGCTCTGCTCTCCTGAGACCCCACCTGGAGTGCTGCCTTCAGCTCTGGGGCACCCAGCACTGGAAGAACGTGGGCCTGTTGGAGCAGGTCAAGAAGAAGACCACAAGGATGCTCAGAGGCTGGAGCACCTCTCCTGTGAAGACAGGCTGAGCGAGCTGGGGTTGTTCAGCCTGGAGAAGAGAAGGCTCCAGGGAGACCTTACAGTGGCCTGCCAGTACCTAAAGGGGCCTACAGGGGTGATCTTTAAGGTCCCTTCCAACCCAAACCACTCTATGGTTCTCTGAAAATGGGCTGAAATTAAGATCCATGTGCAATGAGTCCAAGAATATGAACAGCTCCAGCATGTAAATCAACCTGGGCGTTGCTGTCCCTCACTGAAAGAGCTTCCCCTTTCTCTGTGCTCCCTCTGTCTCCCTTTGCTGAACACTATTGCAAATGGAAGAGCTTAGGCATTTTTAGTTCTGTTCTTACATTGTGTGTGGTGTACAGTGCTGGCTGGTTCTTCTTACCTTTCATGTATCCACCTTAGGAATGAAAATCCCTGTTGATGTTTTCTGATGTTTCTGCCCAGTCCCCTCTGTAGCATGTTCTGACTTTGCTATAATTCCTGTATGCTGTGTTGTCTTTCTCTTTTTTTTTTTTTTCTTTTTAATAAATGTCAGTTGTTGGAGAGCTTTCTTCACTAAACTAAAAAGTAAATTTTTTTTCAAGTGTTAATGTCTGTTACAAAACATCTTTTTGTGAAGAGCAACAGCAAACCTTATTTCCCTCAGGCCTGTTCTGTCAAATGCCTCCTCACACAATTAAAGAGATGTCACGTCTATCAGCTCATAGCTGGATTTGGCTTTATGGTGAGAAAACAGAGTAAGATAGATACCTTGTTCCAGTAACAAAACATGTCATGTAAGACCGGCTGTGTGGATGTTGAAACATCACCTGAAGGAGCAGCGGCTTGTGCCTGCGGGGCAGTTCTGCTCAGCTGCTTGCAGAACCAGGAACAGTTTTCAGAGTGGTCCTGAAAGCAGCTCTTTGACCTTGTCCAGAAGGGAAATCTGCTAGCAACGTGCGGCATCAGGATCAGTTCTTATGTCTGTGTGTGCAGCCTGAGCGTAGCCCACAGCAGATGTGATTGGAAGGCTGAATTCAGTATTTCTCTTAGCACCAGTAGAGCTGCATTTGCACCAGCCTTCCTGAGCTGGGACATCATGGAGGATCTTTTTCTTTTCACATAGACCTTTCAAAGCAGCAGCTGGTGGGTGATGCACTAACAACCCCATTATGGAGAGGTAGCCATCCCCTTCCTCTCCTGTTTCCCAGGAAATAGGAAAATGTGGAAATGGGCTGCGGGAAGTGCAGGGAAGCCATGGGCTGCAGCCACTGCTTGGGCCTCTGTGCATTCACTGACCTGAGCAGATGGACCATAAGCATGTTTTTGTCTCGAGTTTCCCAAGGTTGTTGATTAAAGTGAAATCAAAACAAAAATGAGTGGAAGTAAAATTATCAGCATGTACCCTTTTCCTTTGGTCTTCTCATCCTTGCTTTCTTTATGCTTAGATTTCTGGGACAGTGTAAAACTTTAAGGTGGATGAAAAGTGGTCCTGATAGTATTTTTAATAGATACAGATGTTTGAGGTGTCTTCTGTTTACCCATGTAGAGGTAAGATTCAGTGCTGCAGCAGTATAGAAATGTTGTGGTTTTTTTTTCCCTCCACAAAGCTCCCAATTGCTCTAGAGTGTTGGATTTTTGCAAATGGGGTTAAAGTAAATGTCTGCTTATTACACACTGAGTATATTTAGAACAGCTTGTACTGTAGCAAATACACATTTTTAGTTTCCCAGCTTCACAATTATACTTTGATTTTTTGCAACTGCCTCCACACAGATTTCTGTGCAAACGCAGAATCAGAACTCCAGCTATGGATTTTGTCAGTCAAGTCCTAGCATAACTTCAGGTGCAATTTTTTTTTCTTTCTTCCTTTTTTTTTTTTTTTAAGTATATATAAAAATCCTTTTTCATACAGTTTTCTTAAAATATTCCGTGTTATTTTGGTATATTTTCTGGCTTTTGTTTTTTAGTTTTTCAATGACCCATTTAAGCAGAGGAAGACCATAGTAAAGATCCCTCAATAAATCTACGGTTGAGGATATAATCCTGCTGTACAGACTTCTATTTTCCCCTTCTATCGTTTGCATCAGTAGCCTAGTATGGAAGTGCACTTGCAGTCTAGCTTGTACATTCACATTTACAGTTTACTATTGCTTTGGAAAGCCAAGAAAATAGGTAGACATGTTTTATTCATGTTTTATTGATAAACCTTTTGATGTTTAATTGTTAGGTGAGGATGAGATTTTGTGTCTTGCCCTTTGGCTCTTTGTTCACTGCTAAAGATGTTTTCATAAGTTTTTGGAAAATCCAGGTATGCTTACACAGTAATTTTTTTGGATTAGAAATAGATTGATGTGCTGAGTTGACTGTCAGATGGTGGTTTTTATGTTGGCAAGCAAGGTTTTATCAAGTTATCTTGAAGAAAGAATGGGAAACTCTATAGCAGGCACAGACTGAAAGGATGAATCCACTTACTGCCAAAACCAGCAAATGGATGGCATGGTACGTAAATGAAGAAAATAAGCCTGTTGGGCTTACTCCATAGTGCATATACAATATTCTTTAATTGATTGTTTTGGGAAGACAAAAGCAAAACACACACACACCAGCAAAACCTTTCTAATTATTTTGTGTTTTAGTTGTAAGTGACTGCTTGTCTGATCTACAGAAAATCTAGACGCGGTGCTTTCTGACTTTACCATGTCAAAAATGTCTACACTGTAAGTTTAAATACTTTAAAAGGTTGGAAGTAGGAGGTGGGTGTACTAATAAAACAAATAATTATGTTGGAATTCAGTCTTCTAGGGAGCTGCTTTCCTGGACAGGTTAGTAAGTCTGAGTATTTTATTCTTGCCATCTGTCAGCTGGGGGCTGCATGTGGTACTCTGAAGTTCTTAGATGAAGGACGCTGGAAGCATAAGAAGCTATATGGTAAAGATGGTGTAATGCTGAATTTCAGCAGAGAGGGATGTTGAAAAGATTTGATGCTTGGGTTATCTATATGACTTATTAACATGTGTTTGTTTAAGAATTGCAGGGCTGCAGAAGGGAAGCAGCTACAACAAAAATTTTGAATAATTTAGCATAACTGAAATGAGTAAAATAAACATGACCAGCTAAAGCAGTGCCTAATTTATCTAAGGTGAACATTTATCTTCATCACTCATTCTGTTGTTTGAATTCTTTCTTTTAAATGACACTTTGATATCTTTTCTATAAATTATGGATATTAATATAATTGTATTTACTTGTAGGTGGCTCTAACCAAGAGAGCTGATCCAGCTGAGTTGAAAACAATATTTTTGAAGGTATGTATAAAGTAAATATTTTACTCTTTCTGCTTAAATTTTTCATATCTTTTGCTCCTTTATTGCCGCATACAACTCTTGATAGTTTTTCCAACCATTAATCATTCACTGTATTATTACCATGTTAGACTTAAATACCATTATCAGAATTGAACAATGCTCACCAAGAAGTCAGATACATTCCTGAGTGATTATTGTATTGACTCAGAAGAAGTATTACTATCTTAGAGAAAAAAAATGCATTGTTCAGAGAATGGGGTGGGAGTTTCAGTATTGTTCCTACACGTGGTAAAATGTTAGTGTAGACACCTTGCTGTTAGACCATTTGGTAAATGTTCTTCTCCCATCCCTGCTGTCTTCCCTCAGTCAGGGTTATTCCTGCTTCTGTAGTCTGTAGAAGTGTTGGGAAGATCACCTTTTGAAGTGGTGGCCCTATTTATTTTTTAATTAAAATCCCTTCTGTGTTGACCTGCTATAGATGTATGCAAGTGATTAAATGTTGTGTGCTCGCTTTGTCTACTTGGAGAAGTGTGCTACAAGGTTTTGCTGGTATATGGCTTTCTTTGACCCATTTCCTAAATTTAAAGAAATATTCCTAACCCTATGAAGATTTATAAGTACAGTGCCTAGAATAGTTCAGTACTCTGATATGAAGAAAAATACAGAAGTCGGGGTAAGAATATGTACATAAGGTAAGTGCCGCAGTGCTGCAGGGAGCTCTTAAATCTGATTTTATTTTTTATGAAAGGGTTAAGTGCCTAAGAGAGCTGATACCTTTCTGAGTTCTACCCTCCTCCTTCCATCTCTCCAATGTCATATTTCAGTCTCCCTGTACTTCTTGGCATGTTTTCCATTGGCCCTTGTGATCTATTATTAACAGTATGTGTAGGTGTCACTATGTATATTGTCAGTATTTATAGATTTATCATATACTATCCGTATTTATAGCTCTGAAATTAGATTTGCAGTTGGGAAAGCCAAGATTTAACTTATTAAGCCCTGGAACTGCTATCTGTCAGACCGAAAAGACTCTTGAAAAAGAGTGGGATTTTCCTAGGTCAGTACTGGAACAGCAAGACCAAAGCAACATAAAAGGCAGATGGGGTAGACTGCTGACTCAAGAAGATAGCAGCATTGAGGAAGGGGGTACAACTGGCAGAGAGAAGACTGGTCCCTTCTGGAATATGAGGAGTTTGGCTGAGGATTAGCACTCTAACTGCCACCTCTAGCTTCTCTTTCTCGTCTTTCTAGTTTTCTCTGAAAAGTAGGGGTCTCAGTGAGCACAGTAATAAAGTATACATTTTGTTCAGTGCAGTACAGAAATTGTCATGCTATTCACCAAGAAGGAAGGATGAATGATGAGTGAGGTATGTAGGATTGTGCTTTACAGGCAAGCTATGTCCAGAGCATTAATTAAACTGCTTCAGATGAATGGTGAAGCCAATACAGTTGCTTCTGCAGAGTGTGGGATCTTCACTTGTAAAATAACTTGACAGCCATTTTTCTACTTCAATTATGAGTTAGAAAGTAAGATTCCCTGATAGGAATGGTGCCCACTGTGTAGAAATAAAGATGAGGCTAGCAGTTTCAATGCAGTTGATTACAATAAGCTTCCAGTATTTTAAATATATCAAGATCCCAATAAAATGTTTGCAAATCTTACTTAAAATGGGGTTGAACTGGTTAATACTTGAGTATCTAAAATGTATGGAAATAAGTTACCAAAAAGCCATTAAGTACTATTGTATAATATCAAATTCTCTGTGGGTATAATTGCCAAAGTGAGGAAAAATACAATTGTAAAGAACCATTTTTTTTAATGTCTCTCCTCCAAAACCAATAGAATTGATGTTTTTTCTCTTTTTGTTATGATAATTTCCAAGAGTAAGCTTAGTTTTTCAAAGTCTTCTACCATAACCCCTAAGAGATTAGATTTTAGTGAAAGTGATCAAGCTGACATTTTCCAAGGTCATTTTCTATATGTAGTATAGAGAACGTGATTGGATTTCAAATACACTTGAGTAAATCACAATGACAAGAAACAGGGGGACACTGAAACCTTGTGCTGTTTTCTGTTATTGAGTGCCCTAGCAGGGGGTTAGCCTGGAAGAAAAAAATGAAATATAGAAGCATAGACTGTCTGACTTATTTGATTTGTTTCTCAATAGCAGCTGTGTTAAAAGTTTTTGAAGCTGGGTTTCTGAAAGATTCTGTCTTCCTGCAGATGATTACATTGAAATCAATTGATCTGCTAGTTCTTGTAAAAGTATACAATTGAAAATTCCTTACAGTGTATCACCTAGAAAGCTCGTCTTATGAACAGTGCCTATTGAAACGTGTGTCCCTAAATGCTAACCAATATATAGATGCCAAAGCAAGTTACGTGTTGTTTGGGCTTGCTTCTCTGAAGCCTTGATCCTTGAAGATATTGCCGTACCTGAAGACTGTATTTATATAGCACTAGAAGAAAATAATCTACTTACTGTTACACTTTGGCATCCCTCTGAGAGTTATATGCCTACTGCAGGTCTCACGGCACTCGGCAGGCACCAGCGTGGCTCTGCGAAATGAAAACTGGCAGTTTCCTTCCCTTAGCAGAGGCACAGCAATGTAAAACAAAACACGTCTTTGAAGCACGCTACAAAATATCAATAGGCAACTAATTTATTTATTACTTCGGTGTGGATAATGCTCTGTGGGGAGCTTCAAAAATGGTTATTATCCTACCTTAAAAATGCTAGAGGAATTAACAAGTTACTTTCCTGTTTTCAGTGCTTGTTTGTTATCCTGGGATAGACCTTTCCCTTGAAGCTAACAAACAGTTCTGCTAATGTTTTTAGATTACCTTACCCTTCTTCTTTTGTTTTAGTTGTTGTCCTTATTTTTTTTCCCTTCCTTAAAAAAATATTTAGGGTTGATTTCAAGTTTGTTCTTCTGCAGAAGGTGAGAGCTTTAAAGTTTGAGGGAAGGCTGAGGAATCAGGCTAAGAGTGGTACAAAAGGCAATTTTATTTGTGCATTATCTTCAAAATATTTTAATATCAAGGAAAAGGAATATGTAACTTGTTACTGGAAGCCTCCTTTGGGAGCAAATACTCTTGGATATATTGAACACTGTATCTGGAGCAGTCTGCCAGTACCTGGCGTTGGATACTGTGTGCCAGCAGTGTTTGGTGAGGTCTCAGATCCCTCTGCTTATTTGTGCATTGTGCTAAACTGCCATTTCTTGCTGTATGTTTTTCTGCAAATCACTGTTCTCTGACCTCCTTTCTTTCAGCAGCTCACCCAAGGAGGAGTAGCTGTAGGTTTTCCTTTGCTTAGGGACTAGCTGCGGCTGAATTTGGTGTGCTGGAGTTGCTCCAAAACAGCACCCCCAGGTGGACGCTCTTGTGGGATCGTTTACTCCACTAGCACAGCAAAGTCATTTTGTCAGGTGTAACCTGACATTTTGGCATCTTTTCATGCCAAAATGGAATGGCTGCACAAAAGAGTTGTTTCAGATGACTAAAATACAGTGGAATATCCCATAGTTGTTACATTTTCAGTGGACCTAAAGTGCCGTAGGCATGTCTGCAAATGCATGTGTGTTTCTTGTTCTACTTCAAAAAACCCACCGCTAACAACAAATCCAATCCATACTGGAGTGTGAACTGTTTCTAGACTAAACATGGTGAAATTGTTGAGACGATAAATAAATAATCACATAGCTGACACTCACCTGGCTGGGAAGCAGAGCCTTTGGCTGTTTTAGCATTCCCCGCTTAGTCTGTCCTGCTTTGGTGCGGATTTGAGGTTCTTCATGGCAGAACGGACTTTATCTGCTGTAAGCCTAGGGCTGGTTGGGTGCTATGGATAGTGGCAATAAGTGCCTGGAGAAAGATGCATTTGAGTCACCAAATGTTGTATTCATTTAACAGTATGCAAGCGTGGAGAAGAATGGAGAATTCTTCATGTCTCCTAATGACTTTGTCACTCGGTACCTGAAGATAATTGGAGATGGTGTGCCTAATACAAACACGGTACAGCTCCTGGCGGGAGTGGTGGATCAGACAAAAGATGGGTAAGGTTTCTGTCTGTTTGTTTGTTTTCTTTCTCTTTGTTTTTCATTTATAAAATGTAAAACCATTCCTTCCAGAACAAGGCTGGTGGGTCTTGTTTTTGTTTGTTTTATTTTGTTTATTTTGTTTTGATGTTTGTTTGCCTGCAAATATATAAATGGATACAGCATCTTTAAAGTGGAAGGAGTAGAAACAATGTTTTGGGCTGCCTGTAGCATTTCGCTGAACAAACCATTTTCTGTCCACTGTGTATTTTTCATTCATTGAACCTTTCATGTTTGTTGGCTGGTTCCCATAACTTCTGCTTTCCTTTCTGTCCATGAGTTTTTCTGTCTCTGTTTATTTCATGTATTTGTCACAAACACATTCAAATAGCAATCCAAAACAAGTTTAGATGATGCAGGAAGAGATCGTAGGAAAACAAATGCCTCCACTTTGGTTTGACATAGCATTGTTAAGGGGTTTTGCCATTGCTTTTCCTCAAGAGGAAGGAGGAACAACAGCAATATTTAGTGAGCCACCTTGCAAACATGGGAAGACAGCAGTGAAGTTGGTTGCACGTGGCTTGCATTTGAAAGGCTGACTTTGCCAATAGGCAAGATTAGCTACCCCTCCATCTTCCTCCCCCCTTCTTTAATGAAACCCTAGCCTTTGCTTCTGGTACCTGCCCAGGCAGGCTGTCTCTTCGCCCATATGAATGCATTTTTTGAACCCTGCCTTTAAAGTATCTTTAGAGAAACTTTAGAATAATTAGCTGTGGACTTAAAGTCTGTAGTTGTGGTGTTTTTAGAAACCAAGAAAACTTCAGGCATGACTCATATCAGTGGTTGCAGAGAGTAAAATGGGAGATAAATAAAGCATGACTAGAGAATGCAGGCTTCCTAGGGAACAGATGCACGCGTAACTGAGAACTTTTAAAATAGTTCCTCTGTTCTCTTTTCTGCTCAGGCAGCCTCAGGTATTTGGCAGCTGCGCACCTTAAACCTCGAAGAGAAGTCAATGTAATTATTGTTATCCGTGGCAAAAGAATTCTGTAAAAGGTCACATTGGTGATGTTGGCATAATGGCAGCAAGAAAGTGGTGGCTTCAGATAGTGTTTGACAGAAAGCGTTAAGCTTTTTTTCAGATTTCTTCCTTTGGTTTGATGTCTATAAAAACTGCATTTTCTGGATTGCACAGATTCAAAATCATCTTGTAGTAAGACGATTGTGAGTATGATACATGCCTTGTAATTTGGACCTCCACAAGCAGAAGATGGTGTCAGAATGAGCAAAATAGAAAGCTGTAACCTATGCGAACTTGTTGACACGTTGGGATTTTGTAATTTGCAGTGAACCTGCAAGAGTTTTGCATTTTTGTAGTGTAGTATTGAAGCTTCTAATTGCCACTTTCTGCCATGGGTAAGGATTGTTTCTGCAGTCCAGCCTGCAGTGACAGGGGACTGCATGTTCCTACCACCATTTCGGAAGAGTCTCTTCTGGTATTCAGGCCATCTTCTTACTTAGCTGCTGCACTATTATGTAAAAGAATGGAGCAAGTTCAGAAAGTGATTAGCGTTCATCTTTCTAATCTGGCACTGTAGCATTTTATTTTTTTTTGCCATGTGGCCAGACGTTTGTACCTTGTGGTGATGGGGCGTAAAGTACTTCTTAGAGTGATCATTGGAAGCAGGGACAACTTGCTTTCTGGTTGCTAGAATGAAATCCCCTAAGAATGTCAACAGGACCTATTGATCTTCTCTTGAATTCTTTCCAACTTGGCAGTCCAGAGATCCTGGTTTCAAAGTGAAGTACAAAACTGCTTTTGTGAGGCTGGTCAGTGTTAAGGTCATTAGAGTCTGCTCAATACTTTGGCTTTATTTCTAGTAGAAAAAAAGAAGTGGCTTGCAATAGCAATGACAAGTTAATTTTGTTCTAGTGTTAATGGCTTAAAGTAGCGCAGTACTGAAAATACTACTACAGTATTTCTGTAAATGTATTTGCACTGTAGGGGATCTCAGGTTTTGTTCTGAAGGAGCAGAGTCTGAGCCCAGAACCAAAAGGGTTGTTCCTGGCTTTGTTAATATGGTTTTAATTCCTTTGGATTCCGCTGAGAAGTTGCGTATAGACACCAAGTGTAGTCAGTGAGAAATACTGAAGGCTGTAACTCAGGTGGTTGAAGGGCAGACAGACATCATGAGACCTACAGACTCATTAGTAGAGCGCACAGATTGGTGGAGGGTGGCTTACTCCGGAGCTGAAGAAGTCCTCAGGGTGAACAATGGACATGGAAATGAACTTTATGCTTCATTTCATCTCTCATCTAGATAGGATTACTTAGCAAATGATCAGCGTTTAACAGATTCTGTAAATTCTGTGTGGTGTAAGAGCGGTGTAGAGCAGACGAGGCAGTTGAAATGGACACAGCACTGGGAATTTGCTTCTTGCATATTTTTCCTCAGAGACCTGAACGAGAAAGAGAAAATCACAAGCAGAGAACAGTATCTTTTACACGTGATCTCGCTGTGGTTGCCATGGACAAAATCTCTTGTGTAGCTGTAGCACAGTTCCTGCACTGCCAGGAGTTAAGGATCTGACAGTGCCTACAGGATTTGCTGTCGGCGTGACAAAGACACGAGACCTCTCAAAGGCAGGCTCGGGTTCTGTGAGTATCTGTTGCCATGGGAGCAAGGCTTGTCTCCATCTCAAGTCAGGGCACAGGAATATTTGGAGGTGGGTTTATCTTCTTGCCTCTTACTGGGGCATCTTTCTAAGGTTTCCTTTAAGAAAAGGGAATACCTTTCTTGCTGATGTCCAGAGAAGCATTTCAAAGTAGCGGGACGGTAATCACACAGGTTCTGAAAGTCTTGTATCGCGTGGCTGTAGCTTGCATGAAGCAGATTTCAGAGCCTTGCTTAGTTCCAGATCCTCAGCTTCTCATTCCTAATTTTGCTTTGTGTAAAAATTCGGATTTTTTAGGAAAATTTACTTTTAATTTAATGCTTCACTTGGCTTCAGCTGGACCAGAAACTTACCTGAAATACTGTGGCTTTCTCAAGGCCTATCAGAACAGGCCAGGCATTTTCCATCTCGCCTATGGTAACATATTGCTTTTCAGCCTTTTGCTGTACTTTTAAATATCTGTCTAACAGAATAAGTATTTACTCCACATCTCTGTTTGGACTGTAGTAACTAACACTTTACTGAGAAACATTATACGTTTTATTTTTAGAAAGGACAAACTGTTCAAGAATAACACTTGGAAGTGCCAGCATTTTCCATTATTATTGGATATAAATTTATTCTCTAATGTACCAATTTACACTATACTTAGTTTACCTAGGTTGCAGCATAAAATAATAGATGTAGCTTCAATTTGTGTCCTATTATGTTATCATGTTCAAATTGCTGATACAGTAGAAACATATGCATTGATTTCTGAAGAAACCTCTTCATCATTGCATTTGTATGTATTATTGCAGTGGGTAATGGCTTTTTTTTCTTTATATGGCTACGTGCAGACTTCCTCTGGTGGAAAAGGATTACACCTGCCTGGTGCCCAGGTACTGTGGGCACAAGTGCCAGTGAAGTTTGGAAGAAAGGAGGGAGTAATAAATAGCAGTTGTGTTGCCCCATACACAGTTGTTGTTTTTGGCTTGTAGCTCTTGTGTGTGGATGTTTTTAAAATATCAGTCTTTCAGTCTTCCTGAATAAATTGTGCAATGTTGGCACTGTTAATGAGGTCATGAAGGTGAAGAAAGACTTAACCAGTTGGGTAGGATGTCTTTAACACCAAAGTAAATTTTTTGTAAACATTTCAGCTTCCTCTCTTTGCGCTGTTACAATCGCTAGGCTTTTCTCTGCTTTTGTAACATAAATGAGCACTTGTTTAGGTAGATAAAATAACTCTTAAGTAGTATATTGAAGTCCGTGTTAATATGTGCTGTTTAATGACACCTAATGATATTCAGCAAAGGGTTATGCTAAACCCAAAAGGGTGATGCTAAACCACAGAGAAAATGTGTTACCCAGGCAACTACCCTTGTGCAGTATAGAGAAGTGAGCATATGGCTATGTAGTACACATTATTTCAGCATCTTTAAGCATTAAGAATCACACGTGTAATTGACTGTGAAAAATTACTGCTCAGTTACTGTATTGTATGGTCATAATAGAAGTAAATGAATACGTCATTGTTGTTAGAATAGATCTGTTGGGAATCACTAGCAGGCTAGTCTACTTAGGGAGCAAAAATACAATAAGAAGAAAATAGCGGGTTTAATTAACATGTAAAAATTGGGTTAATTTGAATTCAGCTGGCACAGCAGATATTAATGTCTCTTCTTTAATAGTCTGGCAAGAACCACACAATTTGTACACTTTTAATCTTCCTAGGGCTATGAATAATTGTTTTTAAAAATGGATACGGGGTTATTTTCATCATCTCTCTCTGACTTATTAGGGGGGTTTATTACTTGCCAGGACTGACAAAGAATGCTTCTGCCAGTATCAAATATTGCAGCAGTGCTGGAGTCCTCATCGAATCCCGGCGTAGTGGCACAGGATGTGCTCGTAGCATGGCGTTGGGATTCTGCTGGGAAGGGCGCTGTGTCACCATTGCTGCACGTGTTGGGATCCCTTGATAAGGACATAGGTTGGTTGTTGTTTCGTACAAACAGCAGCTGTATCAAGTCGGTGTTGGCAGGTAGTTTCAATTCTAAACAATCCTATTCAAGAGTCTCGTTGCCTGCTATTTTGTTCCTTCTGTCTGGGCTTTATAATATTTGGGACAGAAGCATTCAGTGCTTTGTAGCTGTTTGCTGTTGTGGAAGTTGTCAGGTACGTAACAAATAATAATGGATCATAATGAGCTTTTATAACCTCAAAGTCACACAGTAACAACAAATATGTGTAAATGCAAAACTAAGTAGGTTGTGATGAGTAGGTTTAAACTTAAATTAAATATTGCATTTTTTTTTTTTTTTAAGCCTTTTGGTTTGGAAGAGATGGAAGTTTTCTGCCTTTTAAAGACTGAGTATCTGCAGCACGTTCTGGGTTTCACACTTGGTGGTACCGTGAGCTCCTCAGGAACTTGAAACAAATGATTTCACAGCCTGCCCGTGTGATAACGTGCACTCATGTTGCAGGTCACTGGCTTCTTTGCC
Organism: Netta rufina; assembly: GCF_964035555.1. Taxonomy (NCBI): domain Eukaryota; kingdom Metazoa; phylum Chordata; class Aves; order Anseriformes; family Anatidae; genus Netta; species Netta rufina. The sequence goes on along the minus strand of NC_140124.1, from coordinate 26,439,677 downwards.
AGTAAAACTTAAGGCCTGCTCATATGTTTATTGGCATCATCAGTTGTGAGTTTAATATTAAGAGTACCTGAGGAGGTTTCTTTTTATTTATTTTTCTTGCTACATAATTACTTATGGTGGCAAGTTTCCAAAGCTAATTATTTGTTAGAGTATTTCTGACTCTACATACGCTTTTATTTTCACTTTTATTTAGTGTGTGCGTATTGAGGGAGGTAAAGTAGAACAGCTTTTTTTCTATATTACTTTTTTTTTTTTTTTTAATAGTACTCTTCTGTTCATCCTCTTATTTTCATGTTCTTCATGGAAATCAGCTCATGGTACTCTGTGGCTGTTTAGTTGCTGACAGCAAGCACGCTTCTCTGTGACTTAAAAAATAATTCCCTTGAGACAGGGTGACTGGGAATGGGTGTACAGTCCTGGGTCATCGTAACGTGATGGGATGAAAAGAATGCCTTTTTTCTTCAAACACATAATTTTTTGCTGTTACTGCGTACCGAGTGGAAGTTTTTGTGGAACCAGTCACAGTACCATTTTGGGTGAAAGTCCTGAGGATATTGCTAGTTTTTAAAGTAGAATAATAATAATAATAATTTGTTTATTAACATTTGTTGCAATGAATTCTGTGCATCTTGGAAAGAAATCTTCATTCCCCAGGTATTTGCTGCCTTGTGGAGCTGTTAAAGCCACACGTTTGCTGCCCTGGCATACAGCAGCCCAGAGAGAGCCAGTCCTAAAGCTCCGCGGCTGGCAGCAGGCCCTGCAGCCACACATTTGAAGATGATTTTGAGCTGTACAACCCAGTCATTAAAGAAGCAGTGAACAGAAGAATGGTTAGCCTTTGTCCCTGTAAGAAAAGGAGTTTGATCTCCATTTAAACTCCTGGGCGTGACCCGGAGAAATTAAAACTGCTCAAGGCCTTTGCTGCAGCAAACCTACTGCTGGAAACGACGCCAAGTTGCCTCATTATGTATTTCTGCTTATTAGCTATCCTAAAGAAAGGCACCTCTGCTTTTATCTGTGCTCTGCTAATGCACGGGTGTCTTGGGAAGCTGGCTACGATGATGAATTTGACTGAAGTGCTCTTGGGCGGAGGCAGGCTGTGCAGACTGCTGCTTGAAAACCGTGACTCCACACGCAGCACTCGAGGGCTGCCACGGGTGACTAACATGTGCTAGCAAACAGGTAGCACTCCCCAGTCCTTTCCTTCAGGAGTGAGTGGTAGCATGTAGGTTTTGAATGGATTTGCTTCCCAGAAGCCCTAAATCCCGAGTCCCAGGGGAAGTTATTCATATTCTGGCTGGCTGGCTTGGCGCTGGAGGGAGGCAGGCTCCCCCAGAGGGCAGTTCAGGTAGGCATTAAAGCCGAGGTGAGTAGCCACACTGAGCGCCTGGCTGATTTTATGGCCTGTTGTGACTTGCTAAGCAGAACAGCTCCTCGTTCAACCGAGTCATTTCCATCTAGCAGTGTAAAGGGCTGCTAACACTGATTGGGTGTTTTAGGATAAGGTTTAATCCCTGTTGATAACAACTTGTATACATTTTTGTCTTCTTTTGCATAATCTGTGTTATATTGTGTTTTTCTTTTCTGCAGGCAGGTGGTTTCATAGCTTTTGCTTTTTCCTTCCTCCTTCAGGTTGATATCCTTCCAAGAGTTTGTGGCATTTGAATCAGTCCTGTGTGCTCCAGATGCATTGTTCATAGTAGCCTTTCAGCTGTTTGACAAGACTGGCAAAGGAGAAGTTACTTTTGGTAAGAATGGTCTGCAATGCACGCTCTTAATTTAACTATCCCTACTTGTACCAAACTATTTTACCTTTTGTTACCATAGCAAACATAGTGATTGGTAATAGAACTATATAAGTACCACTTTCTGGATGAATTATTTTAATCACTTACACGTGTATAATATGAAGTCAAGGACACAGTTATCTTCGTGGCTTTCTCTGGAAAACTGGTCGCTTCTTCTTCTCCCCAGCATGTTTGTGCAGGTCTTCAGAACAGCAGTGAAAGGTGGCTATAGGAAACGATTGTAAAACCACAAAAAAGTTGCCAGAGGACTTGGGCAAACGTTGAGTCTGAAATTACCCTGAATTATTTTTTGTTTATATTGGCTATGTTGCAAGCTGGCTTCCTTTTAAGGCTTAATACTTTTTTAATGTGAGATTTTTCAGTGATAAATATATTGTAACCCCACAGAAAATCCAGCTGTGCATCGGAGGTGTGGTGTTTGCACAGACAGCGTGGCATAGTTAGGACAGTTTAAAACATGGTTATGAGGACTATTTATTTCTAGACAGCACAGAGAGTTTTTGGTATCTGTGGGACTAACTGCCACCTGCCTAGTGACAAAGACCATTACGTCTGGAAGAATCAGAAATTAGCAGGCTTCAAGAACTTCAGACATTGAACTGCACATGAAAAAGTGTGGGACATTTTTTCACCCTAAGCACCTGCGTTGGATAAAAATGTTATTTCTAATCTGTTATATTTGAAGAGGTTTATCCATATGTCTCAAGTTTCATTAATTGGTTACTAAACATCTTTAAATAAAAGGAAATCTGAATGACAGTGGCCCTTTCTCTTTCCCACCTTCCCCTATATGGTTCATATGTCCTTTGTCTTTTGCTCCTAGTGCCTGCATATACCATATGCTTAGTTAAAAAAGCTCTTTTCCAGCCCATTTAAACTGACAAGATCTCCTGTTACGGTTGCTTGAAGCATCATTATCTTCCTTCTTCCATCTCCAAAAATCTGTATTTGAAGTTGCGGCTGGTGAGAAGACTTACTGTCTCTTCTTGTGTCTGTTTTGTTTTTTCCTTATTTTGGTTGTTTGTTGAGTTTGTGAAAGACATGTCTTGTGTACAATACTACTTGTTAGAACAGCTTTAAAAAAATTACTATGGATTCTAAAGGATTTGAAAGAATTTCAGGATAAATTTCTGCTGATCCTAACCTTGCTGAAGGAAGTATTTTGTGCCTGACAGTCTTGTGCATGTTTATGGACAGAGAGACAACGAGAGGCAGCATGCTTTTAAATCAGGAAGGCTCAGATATTTTGCAATGGTTTTGTTCCAGCATAGGCAAACCAGGCTTCCTGGAATGCCTGTGATGTGCAGGTTCTTGTCTGCGTCAGAGCCCCCAGTCGCTTGGAGCACTTGTTAATAATCTAGGAAGAACTGTAGTTGTTTGATCTGAATGCTGAATCAGTCCAACTTAGCTTTTTAACTTTTGGCGTTCTCGTTCATATTTTTCCTGCTGGCAAATGCTTCCCTTGGGGTTCGACACAGTGAGTCAAGGGATTCGTTTGGCATTTGAAGCCCATTGAAGTCCTTTTAGCAATAAGAGAAACTCTTATGCCAGGCTGTATTTAAGGTGTTTGAAAGAAGAAGCATGCCAACATTGGCAGAACCTCAGGTATCTTTTTTTTTTTTTTTTTTTTTTTTTTTTTAATTCCTTCCTCCCCTACTCTAAAATCATAAAAGCATTTGTAACTTCTGCATAGTACCTTGTAGCTACCGCCCCAGAAAATGCCTGGAGTAGGAAGGATGTGAGAGCTGTCTCAGTGCTGTGAGTTCTCAGCAAAACCAAATGAACTTTAGATAAAGCTAGTGTACATTTTCTGTCATAAGGGAGAAGCTTTGTTTTTTCCTATTGTAAAAAATAACAAATATTTTCACAAATTAGTTACTACAATGCTCTCCTGTAACTTTGCCACTCAGTGCCTCAGACATGCATCTGCGAGGTTAATTATGAGATCTTTTTCCATTGACTTGAATGAAAGTGGGATCAAGTCCTTATCAAGGTTAGGAGAGTTAAATAGGGGTTTTATGTACTGTGGAATTACAGTGTGAAAGAAAAAGGAGAAAAGGGAAAGGATCATTTTTCACTATGCTGCTGCTAAGTGTACTATCTCAAGGATCCCTTTATAAATGTGTATCTCATTTTACTGTTGTAAAGCATGGCTTATCTTTGCAGTCATTGTTTTTCTGTATAATGAGATAATGGTGTAAATATTTTAGCTTATACTGAACGAAGTATAGGGCTTCCTGGCTGTGAACTGCCCGTTTTCTACTAAGCAAGTCATCCAATTCATATTATTCCACATGTGTGCTTAGCTCGGCACCTTTGTAAAACACATTAATAATGGGTTTTACATCAATGAGCTTTTACACTGAATGCCACTTCCAGGCTGTGGATGTTAAGGGAAATGTTGTGGGTAAAAAGTTTTGGTATTCAATATTTTGCACTTTCATTGCAAAACACTGCATCTTTAGCTTCTGGGTTGGCAAGTCCTTTGCATTTTAGCCAAACCTTGACATCTCTACAATTTTAAATGTTTCTATTCTTTCAAGTTACAAGTTAACCGTATGTAGTTCTTTTGGCAGAGGTGGCATCTATTTAAAAGAACCGATTCGCGAGCAGTGTGTGTGTGGAGGTGGGGGGGAATATTTCTAGTTTATTGCTTTTGGGAGATGAATGAAATGGCCAGCAGTGAATTAGTGGCCAGTGGCTGACTGAGACTACACCTGGCCGTTGCATCACCTTGTAGATTTATCTGCTGCTGAAGTGTCAAAGCTTTGACAGTTTGCAAGGAGTTAAAGCTCTCAGCAGGAAAGTGGGAGGAAGTTTAGCTGGCTTTTAAATTCGAGGCAAAGAGCAAACCATTGCTTCTTACTGTTGAGTGTTGACAGGCACATAAAAGCTGATAATGTAAGTCCAGGGGTTTAAGAGACTTAGTAGAGTTGCTTTTTTGTCGTATGACTGTATTTTAATGCCTCATTAAAGAAGCAAAGCCCTTTGAAATTCTTTACTAGATGGCATTAAAAAAAAAGGTGAGATGCTTGGGTAAAAATGTCAGTGTTTAAAAACTAAGTTGTCTTAACCTCTATCTTTAATTTTGGATGGATAAATGAAATGATGAGAGTTAACAATTCTGAGCTGTGAATAACACAGCAGTGATACCTGTGAACTGCAACTTTATTTCTCATATACAGGTTCTCACAGCCCTAATGAAGGGCAAAATGAACATTGTAGATGTCATTTTTTCTCATTAATAAAGGAAAGGCAGAAAAAGAAAAATGATTGCCCAAGTCTGTGCTGACGACCAGCATTGAACCTGGCTTTGAAGATTTTCATTGATTTCTTTTGAACTAGATTTACCCTACAAACAGAAGTTCTAACTCTCACAGTTATTGAAATGTAGCTGTGGTATAGTTTGTGGTTTTCTATTTATTTATTTATTTCTTCTAAAGTCTTCTAATTCGACCTGAAGCTGTTTCAAAATGGATGCTATGCTGTGCTGCCCTGAGAAATATGAATATGCCGGAAAACCCGTTAGGCCTTTCATTAAAAAACAAAAAGAAAACAAAAACAAAAAATACCCTTCACTCCCTAGACAGCAAAAAAACCCAAAGGGAATGGGGAACCCAAACACTAAATTGTTGCTTGCTTGGCATAACAACTGCAGAGTCAAGCAATGCATCTGTTTTTGTCTCAAAACAGAACTCTATTTACATGCAGACAGCAGCTATTGTGGCTCTGTGCTCCTGTTATTAATTATAGCAGTACACATTTCTTAGAGGAACACATGAATTAATGATGCATCTTACTAAGCACTCCTGCTTGCTTATCTGATACTTGAATTGCCTGAACACTTGTTTGTAAATTCATAAAAACATGTAGCTCTTCACTGAGGTTTGAAGGTGTATATACAGCTATTGCGATGAGCTTCGGGGTTCTTGCTCTGTGATAACGCTCTGACTCTTTGTCAATATGCTAAGAATTATTACAGGAGTACAACGCTTGCTTTCCTAACCGAAGGGTTAGGTTCAGACTTTATGAGCTAGCTTGATTTTGTTGCAGAGGATTATTTTATGCTTTGCCCTATTTTATGCTTCGCTCGGTGTGACCTGGCTCTTCTTTTGGGATTTTTATTTTTTATTTTTGTACAACACTTAGCTTAATGATGCCCAGCCTGGTACGCTCAAAACCATGGAAAGCAAGGAAAAGCTAAATCTGAACGACCAACCTTAAATTGCCAAGGCTGTGAGCTTTGATCATTTGCTAAATTGCAATATTCAGTAATTCTTAGCAAGTTTTCCATTGCAGGTTGAAATTGGTTAGAAACCATTTGTAGCTAGTGATGTGTTAGCTTACACCTACACAGCGAGGCATTTGTTGGTTTATAACTGACAGTTGCCTGGATATGATGATCCCAACAGCAGCATTACAAGTGCAAAATGTGTTTAGTCTCTGATATTTTTTGTTGTTTCTACTGGATTTTGCACAAGTTACAGCTAGTTTTAATTAAAAGAGGATGTAAGGAAGACTTGTAAGTATATTTATTTTTCTTCAAAACAACTTTTGAAGTATACTTGATATTATTTTCATATAATTTCCTTTCTAAACTTACGTTGAACTGGCAAGCTTCTCTTATTTTTTCTTTTGCCTGAAATGTTACATAACTAGGCAGACTTTCATGAAGGCATCTGAAGTGAAACAAAGCGTGTTTAGTCACAAAGCCAATTTGTCCTTTTAAGTGTTAGGAGAGGTTCCATCCGTTCATGCAGATGTGTTTCATTGGGTCTAGAAAATACAACTGCGTTTCCTAAGTCATCCAGAACTGAAATTTGGTGTTTGATCTTTGTTGTTTTAGTTTTCTTCCTTTTTTTTTTTTTTTTAATTTGCTTTTTAAATTAAAGTCAGACCAAAGACTGAGCATCTCTCTTCTCTTCAGCAAAAAAACAAGGAATGATCACAGCATCACTGAACAGTTGAGGTTGGACGGGACAGTGGCAGCCAACTGCAGGGCCAGCAAGGCCAGGCTGCTCTGGGGACTGTGCCCAGTGGAGGTTTTAAATATCTCTGAGGATGGAGACCCTGTAGCTTCTGTAAGCAAGTGACTTACAGAGCTTGCCTATCATGATGGTGAAAAAGAAGTTACTGATTCCTGGTTGGGAAAACCCCATTCCCTCAGCCTGTTTTCACGTCACATGCATCAACACCCAACAGTCTTTGTGACTGTGATGTATAGAGATGATAAAGTTATATTTTAGGTAGCATATTATGTTTGTCTTGGTAGAAGTGCGAAGTACTCTGCTTTTTTTTTTTTTTTTTTTTTTTAACTATTATTATTCTTCAGGGCAAAAGGGGCAAGTTTTTATGCCCTCCTGGGGCCTAGTGCTTTCCAAACCTTTGAGTGGTCTTTGGGCTCTGGCAGTTTGTCACTCACTTCTAAGGATGCCAGGAAAGGTAACAAAGAAATGTAAGGTTGTTGCCAATAAGCTGAAATTATGGATATATTTCTCCAGCAGAAATATTTTAAAGGATTTACATCTTGAAAAAATGTTGAAAACCTTTTCTGTAAGCCAAATATGTAATGCTTTGTGTATAAATTTCATGTTATTTCCCCTGACATCCAAGGAGGGCAGAAGAAGCAGAGAAGTTTGGATGCAGGATCTTAAATGCTGAGAGCTACGGTACTCTAGAAAAAGAAACTCTTTTGGGGGGTATTTTCAATATTTAGCAGAGGTAATAGATGTGCTTGTCTCAGTCAGAAATCACAGCCAAGATGAATTGGATGATGTATGGGTTTGTCACAAGGAAGCACATTCAAAGTTTTTGAAGTGACCGGAGTAAAAACAACCAGAGCAGGGGAAGTTGAAGAGGATGACAAAGTGAGCACATTTTCAGCAGAGGGGTGAAACGTGAAGATTATCATGGATCTTTTGTGATTGATGAAAAATCACAGAGACAGAAGCATATTCTCTATGATGTTTTCATTGAAATAAGATTAATCTGTACTACTGCTCTGCCCTTGTTGAGAAGTTTGGATAGGGCAACAAACATAACCACTGAATTTTGTTCAGTAAATAGCATGTTTCATCTAAAAGAGAAGGCACACTGAACTTTTATTAGGATTTGTACCAGACTTCCTGGTTTTGTGGGGTCTTTGGGGGGATTTTTTGGTGATTTTCATTCTCATGACAGTCTTCTTAATAGATCTGAATGATGTTTGGTTCGTGATACTTTTCTTAATCTCACCCTTGTGTAAAGTATGTGCTATAAAGCCTTTGTTGCTTCTTCAAACCACAAAATGGATATGTTTCACGTCCTAGTGAAAGCAGACACTCTTAGCAAAGGAAGACTCCATCCTCCTGCTTCTCTTCCCTGCTAAGAATGCCTCTAAGGGAGCTGATGCTCCGGTTGGTGCTGTTGCAGTACTGCCTGGAGATGTGCTGAGTCAACCAGTTCATTTTATGCAGGCGTCTCGGGATCCATTGTAAGCTTTTGCTTTCCCCTGATTTGCTCCAGATGTTAATAGGTTACCTGGAGGTAATAAAAGGTGATAAACCATTGTGAAGGCAGCCACTTTTTGATAGAAGTGGAGCTTTATTGCACTTCTTTAAATGATCGGTTTGCATTCCAAAAAGACCCCAAAGCCAACACCATGATTTTTTGAGAACTTTTAACCTTTTTTAATCACTCATGAGCAATGTTTTCTGAACAACTGACTGCAGGTGCACACCAATATCAGACTGACATGCATGGATTGTGTGGTATCTTCTCAGAGACGGAAGAACGGCTCAGAAAGCTGTTCCAGTTCAGTGGGTCAAAAATCCACTTTTTATGAAAGGCTAACTGTAGATTTGCACGATTGACTATAATGGCTTCAATTTTAAAAGATAGAGGTAACAGAGAGCACTTCCAGTTGGTGGGATAATTCAAGAATCCTACATGCTCAAATGGCTAAAATATTGTGCTTTCTGCTGCTACTTCATGGTACTTAAAAAGAAAAAAATAGGTGTGGAAAAGGTGGGAAAAAGCCAATTTGAGAGTAAATCTCAACTATATGAGGTCACTCTTTGGTTAACAGTAAGCCCAGGGTTAGCCATCTTTCATGCAGCTGTATATGCTGTTGGGGAAAAAAATACAACATGATTACTTGGCAGCATTTGGAGAGGAACCAGAAGCTTCCACACCAGAATATATTTAAACTGTAGCAGCAGAAGTATACTATTTTAAGCTTGATTTTATTTATTTATTTTCCATCCCCTTTTCAAATTGTCCTAGAATTACGAACTAGAAGGCAAAAAAACTTCAGCAGGCCCTGAAAGCTAGCAAGGTATATTGTTATTACAAATTTTAATATGAAATTTCAGATGGCAAAATACACATACTTTCAGAGTGTGTGTACTTCAGTTTTCTAAATTGGAAAATCTGCTGTTACCTAGCAGTTAATAACTATTTTTTCCAACATTTGGAATGCAGGACCTGATTTGATAAGCTGATAAAAGAAAACAAAACTGAGAACATGTTGGAAATGCTCAAAGTGAAAATTACAGTTTAGGTAGGTTTGGGGGTAGATAGTTAGACATTTTAATTGAACTAAAATAGTTTTATACTAATACAGTACTGTTGTGGGAGTACATTTTGTGGTGCATTTGAAATTGAAGTATTTAAGTGGGGGAAAATGTATGTTAATGCTTTGCAAGAAAGTGATTTTTTTTTAATACCATCTATCTAAGCAAAATAGCTGTTAAAGAAATAGAGCTCTCAAGTCTGTATTTGGAGAGTAAAGTGTAATAACTTTTATGCTCTTTTAGAATAATTTCTCTGAGCCAGGAGTTTGCTTTTATCACTTTGGTTGGTGTATTAAACTGCTGTAGGAAACAATCAGGTGAACTCTGAAGGAAATTTGTTTTCCTGGACAGCTACAGCAAAGTCAGCCCCTGCCAGTGTCAAGAAAGCTGTTGAGTCAGTCTGGATTCTGAAAGTCCTGTGCTTTTAACATCTCCATGACAGGGATAACAGAAGTGAGTCCAGATGATGATTTCACTTACCATGTGGAAATTGGGACACTGAATTTGAAGCAACAGCTTTGGTTACACACAAGCAGCACTGGCTTATGTTAGGCAGCAAAACCTCTGCTTGTCCACTACAATTCAGCACTAGTCCACAGCTGGACTAGCTCAACACGGCTAAATTAGTTTAAAATTACCATTTTTATTATTTGTGTTTAATTGCATCTTTGGGGATTTTCTCTGAATTTGGAGTAACTAGTCCTATTAAAAAACCCATAAGCTACCACTTACACGCATATGCATACACAAAAATTTAACAAAAGCAAAATCAGTTTTTTTTTTTTTTTTTATTAAGGTGTTTATACCAAAATGTCTATGTACAGCCACACGTTTTAGGTGCAGGTGAAACTGATCTTAGTCTAAATATACAGGGTGCACTAATGGAAGGTTTTGCACTCCTTTGAATGAATGTTTTAAAACAGAAGCATACCGCATGATGGAGTGCAGATGAATTGCACTGACCTGAGCTGCTACCTTTTTTCAGATCAACCCCCACCCTTCTCGAGTCGTGAAATACAATCCCATTATCTTCAAATTATGTACTCGGTTTCTACTGTGCCAGCTTCAGCGTGAGAGTTCTAACAGATATCTTCCTAATAGTATTTTTCAGAAGGAAAGAACCTAACGTAATTTTTTTTTTTTTTGATTCCGAATTGTGGAATTGCTTGTAGCCCATGTTTTACAAGGAATTAAGAGGTAGAAAAATACAGCATTAGTGTACTGTGTCAGGACTTCTCACCCATGGAAATAGGTGGCTGTGACAGCTATTCCTGCTCTTCTTTGCTAAGGGATGTTGGAGGGATGAGTACTTTTCCTTTGCAATCCATAGTAATCAAGGTATTCCGAGATATTATTAATTCACAGCATGCCAGGTATAAAACTGTTTTAACCCACTTCCTTTACAAAGCATCAGGGAGATCAAGAAGGTGATTGTAATGCTAGTACTTCCAGAGTGCTCTAGCTTTTCTGGGTAAATGTGGATGACTGGACAACCCAGTCAAGTACTTGGACTACCCATAAGGAAAACATCAGTTCACATCTTAGCTGAGCAGATGTGATGTGAGCATATGTTTTCCAAAATAAAAAGGCATAATTATAGAACAGTCTTAGTGCCAGACCGTGGAAGGATGGAAATAAACTCTGTGCTGCATATTTGAAGTTCACAACAGTAAATAGGAAAGGGAAACGGAAAAAAAAAAGACAAAAAAGGGACAAAGAACCCTTGGACAAAACCCAACAATTTCAGTCAAAGAAGATAATACAAAATATTATTGCTTGAGTGTTTTTGACATATATATGTACTTGTCTCTAGACATACACGTTTTTGCACAGGTCCGTCATACTTTATTTTTGCTGCCAGGAGCAGCGAGGGCGGCAGCTCCACAGGGCGGGTGAGCCTGCAGCCAGCAGAGGTGACGAGAGGACAGGCAGGCACAGGCAGAGACCTCACCAAGGAAGGGCACAGCCCCATGCTGCCTAAACAAGGAGACCAAAGCAGGTCTGGTGACAGTGACCAAGATCAGCCAAGAGCCCAGCAACTGCCAGACAAGCCAGTGGTGATGAGGCAGGTTCAAGGACAGGCCTCAGTCAGAGTCAGCAGGCTTGGGATCACTAAGGCAGGTGGGCAGGCAAAAGTGTCCATATGGACTAGTTCAGGCAAAAACCAAGGACCTGAGATACGCGGCTTCTCACAGCTCTTTGCCCAGACCCTGATCTAAGTGCTCATAGATGGGGCAGGGGGAAGAGGTTGCAGAATCTGGTGGTGTGCACAGGGTCAAGAGCCTCATGGAAGAACGTAGTTCCAAATGGTCAATGAGGACTCAGTGGAAAGCCTGTAGAAGTCATTCTGTTCTCATCTGCACTGGGCTTTAGGTCAAGCCTTACTTACTGGTTGGCAAGGTGGTGGGGTTTCCAGTCATGACGGTGAAACGGCTACTCACAAATAGGTTAATTTGACCAACGGGACTTCCCTCTTTAATTTTTCTTTAATGTAAGCTTTTATCTAAATGACTTTGTAATTGAAAACATTGAACTTTTTTCAACCATTTAAAGGAAGCTTTTTCCAAATGCTAGATCACAGTAGTGCAACACTAACAAAACACATAAAGATATCACCTATTGTCTGAGCAGAATGATGGGGGGTTGCATATTCTGTTTTTTAAAAATCCATATCTCTGTATATCTGTCTGACACTCTTTGTATTCATTTTACTTTGCTGGAGCCAAGCTGTAGCTGTAATGCTCATATGTTCCTCTTCAGGCCCTTGAGTATGATGAATATAGAAGCAGCTACTGCCATAAGGGTTTGAAAAGTTTGTTCGTACATGTGGAACTCTTGTTAGCTTATGATAGCTCATGTAATTTCAAATTTGTCTTTTGCTTTCCTCTTTGCAGAAGGTAGCCTGTGTTCTTTACAGGAGTTGCTACTACCAATATCATCAGGATAATCTCATTTTTCTCAAGGTTCAACTTCTTAGTACAGGTTTTCTACAACAAGCAAAATAATAATTGCATAAAGGTGCAACATACAACTGTATAAAACAAATCCCATTTTGACAGCCTATTTGCAAAAAAATTGCAGCTATTTTCTAAGTGGGATTTTTGTAGATGGTGATTCTTTTTGTAGCTATGAGACATGTAGGTACTTGTGCATATATATAGTTTGAAAGTATCCCCATCCCTAGAGATAATCAGCCCTCAGCTGGATATGGTCCTGAGCAACCTGACCTGACTGGATTGTTTCTGACAGGAGGCTGGACCAAATGAGGTCCAGGTGTCCTTTCCATCACAAACTATTCTGTGACTCTGAAAAAAGTTCCTTAAAAAAAAACAAAACAAAACAAAAAAACACCTGGCTACTGAGAAACTTTTCTGCTACTCTATGTTTTAAGGTGTATAGTTCAGCTAGTTGGTGGAACTTCACAGCTCCAGGTTTGAGGTCCAAACTACATTTTAAAATTGTATATTTTTTATTTTAATTCTGTACTTAGATGATTAGTAGATTATATTTAGAAGTGAGTAATAATTTGGAGTGAGTTCCAGTACACAATTGGATGTCTTCTGATGGTTAGCAGGCTTGATCAGGTTTTATGTTCCTTTGCGTAAGGTTCCTTTTCCTGTTTGTAGTGCCAATATTAAGAGGTGGGGTTTTTTGTTTATTTGTTTTTGGCCTTTTGTCAGAAGTTAGCTTTTTTTTTCACTTTTTGTTTTTTGATTTTCTTGAGTGGTAATTTTTCTTGTATGCCACAACCAAGGAGTGTTTACAAGGCAACTCGGGGGAGCAAGACACATTGTACTTGCAACATAGCTCATGTGTGATAACTAATCAAAATAAAATCACAGTGACATAATCACAGGACACAGTAATTTTCATATGTAAACATAAGCAAAGATTGTGAGGAGCCTGCTGTCATCAAAAGAGGTTTGAGACTTCTTTTATATTAACTACGGTTTTCCTATCTCTTATTTCACATCAAGTAAGAAAGCGCTTTTTTTTCTCTTTGACAATGACAAGTCTGGAGTCCAACCAAACCTAGTTTTTGTAAATGTCAATGTTTCTAAACTCATCCAAACAGAATCAGTGTCTTGTTCTGTGTAAATCTGGGAGATGGGTTGAGAGGGACAAAGGAAACTGATGAGCATCTGAATGCTGTGTGGGAGACAGGCATCTAAATAGGTACTGTAGCTGTCCTGGGAATATCTTCACTCCTCTGGAAAAGCGGAGTGGTTGCTAGCAGGAGGAGACAGCTTTACAGTCCTTTTGTTTGTGGACAAAACTGGCTGCCTTCTTCATGCAGGTTCCTTTCTTTGAGGGCTGGGGGAGGAAGTCTGGCAGAAATCAGGAAGATAATCTCCAACATGTGACTTCTGCCCTAAGCTGTGTCGGTAGGAAGCATCCTAAATAACAGGCATTTGGTAGTGGGACAGTCGATCTGAACCAATTGACTTTTCCTCCCAGTTGCCTTGAGAGCAGAATTTTGCCACTGGAGAATGCTGGCTGACGAGACCCAAGCCAGTTGTGATGGAGCTTGAAGACACGAATGAACAATGCTGCCCTGGGGGCAGTGTCTCAAGTTGCTTGGAGAAAATTCTCATAGGACATTAGGGCCTGAAGATCTGAATTTTAAGAATTTGAGGTTAACTAGGGTCAGTTTTTCTGTTTGTAAGTTAAAACCAACTTGTTCTTTCACAACTGATCCCAGGGATCAGTGGGTGGTGCATTTTTAAAGATGAAACTACTGACTTTGTTGAGATGTGAAGAGGTCTTCGATATCATCTCTACTGTCTCCATGAATCCCAGACTATGACCTCCCCCCTTGCTTTAGAACAAGCTGTCCTTATCCTGCAGGTAGTACCAGCTGCAGTGAGTTTGGGTCTGTGTGAGGCAGGACACTTGCCTCTTTCACCACCTCACAACCATTTTATGTATGTCGTAGTCCTTCATTAACTTAGGTGCTTCCTGACATCTTCCAAGCTCTCAGCTGTTCCATCCTGGCTCTCACCCATTTCCTGCTTCTTTGTCTGACTGTGAATTTCATCCTGGCTGGGTTTCCCCAGGTCAGCAGAGCCGCTGTGCCTTTCTGACATGGACTGAACCAGAAAACAGAGCTCAACCTGTGCAGAAGATGAGACCTCATGGCCCCAAAGTGGCGTCTCCCACTTCACTTGTGGCGCTGGGGTGAGCAGGAAGATGGCTCCCAGGCTTTGCCCGTAGGTAGAGGCTGGCTCCAAGGAGGTGGCTTCCAGCTTCTTCTGCAGGCAGGGAGACAGACAGCTGTGCTGCTTTCCTTCCCCCCAAGCTCTGGTCATGCTTGGGAACTGGCCTCCAGCTCTGTGGCTCAGAGACAGACAGGAGCTGAGAGGTTGGGTTCCTGCTCTTCTGCGAAGTGTGAAGGGAGCAGGAAGCCTCCTCCTGGCCCTACCTGTGGGTAGGGAGCGTCTCCTGGGAACAGCTCTCCGTGCCCACAGGTGATAGCAGGAGACAAGAACTGGCTCCTGGCTGGCATTGCTGGAGGCTTGTGCAGACGTGAGGGAGGAATACAGCAGCTGGGAACCTCTGGCTTTGAGCTTGTCTTTGGAAGATGTGCTTGCCATTTATTTTTGGCTGAGACAACAACTGCTCTTGCCCTGAAGTGGGCTTCATCATATGAGAGACCTGTCTGAAAGACAAGTACTTCCTCAGGTCTTCTTACTGTTTCTGTGAGTTAAAATACGTATAGTCCATTTCCAGGAACATACTGCCCTTATTACTGATGATACAGGTTGGTGTGTTTCAAATAGTATTCATTTGCCAAAAATGTCATGTACTATCAAAACATCTGCCAAGCCCATAATAAACTGATGGCCAGTTAGGACAACTAAACTAATCTGAACTAAACTATCAACCTTGCATTTAGGTGTGATTAACAAAACTTGCTCGCCCTGCATCCCATAGCAAAAATGAGACTGTAAAGTCTGCTTTATGTTGGAGGTGGTGATAAGTTTGTATTCTGTCTGCCATGTCCCTCCACCCCCTGCCTCACATATGACTGTTCCTGTAAGGTAACTACAGAAAAGTGGATCTTGAAATACTGGTATTTTTATAGTTGATTTGTTTGAATGTGGAGAACTCTTGGAATAATACGAAAGCCTGAATTATAGTGACACAAAACTTTCATTGTTAGCAGTTTGAAAAGATTATGCTGAAAATTGGTTAGCTTTAGTCATCTTTTCATAAATTGTCTTTTAATTTTTTATCCTTTCTCGCTTGATTTTGAAACTTGAAATATCTAGTTGAGTCTCTTCCAATCAAATGCTGCGAATGTAGAACTTCACAAATAAGATTATTCCAGAGATTGTATTAGTGAGGGTGTTCAAAACTTTTCATTTATTATGATTTTGTTTAACAAAAAAGCTAGGTTAGCTTTACAATATGTTACTGCTTTAAATGAACAATATTGCTTTCCTGTTAGAATATGCTCTATTTGTTTTGTTTATGTAAATATATGCTCGTCTCTATTGTTATTTTATTTTATTATTAGACTAACATTTTTCTTTTTTTTTTTTCCAGAGGATGCTAAGCAAGTTTTTGGCCAGACCACGATTCATCAGCACATTCCATTTAACTGGAATTCAGAGTTCGTACAGCTGCATTTTGGAAAGGATAGAAAAAGACACCTAACATACGCAGAGTTCACCCAGTTTTTACTGGTGGGTATAGTACAGGTTATCAAGATTAATAAGATTCAAAGTACTTGCAAAATACCGTGCTAGTGGGAAAGTTGTGAGAAAGACTGTGTGGGTTTTTACAGTTGGACTGCTGAACTTTGATAGTGGTGATAAATAGGATAAGCTAGCGGTAAAGTTGCTGATTCTGGGTAGCTCTTTTTTTCTTCTTTTTTCTTTTGTTTTTGGCACCTGTGTGCAGAAAGTCAGGTAGTTTTTGAAAGTTTCCTATATTGCATGAGTCAAAGAATATTAAATAACAGTATTGAACATTTTGGACCCAGACTAGTATTAAGAAATAATTTTGTCCATAAATAGAATGTTTACCAAATTGGTATTTAATTCTGTGCTGCTATCCAATAAGATGATATTTTGCATGATAATTGCTGCAGGCCATTTCCACACAATTCTTTCCTTTTCCTCATTTTTTTGTGTGTACAATAGGGAAATACCACTTAGTTTTGCTTTTGGTATATAAAGAATAAAATAATGTATTTCTTTTACAAGGAATTCTTGCCTATATACACTTTGGGATACTTTGTTACAGAAAGCAAAATATTGTGCTAATAAAAAAATAAACAGATTATCTGCATTTCAGCACTACTATTAAAAATACTCTGTAGTAGGAAAAGTGATCCTTGAAGTGGTGAACATGTGAGATTCTTATTTGTATTCTGTCTGAATACTTAATGCCTGTATTAGTATTTACACTAGAGAGTTTTAAAATGGGAAACTGCTTGAAGACTGCAAGGTTTCTTTTTTTCTTGTTTACACAAGTATGTTAGTTCACAGTAGGGGGTGGTATCATTTTGATGAGGAATAATTAAGATAATGCTATTGAGACAAATGTTTCAAATTGACTTTGTAGAACAGAGCCTAATTAACTTTGTATGAAGAGGACGTCAGGTATCACATGATTAAATTGTATTCCCTTAGGTTTTGTATTGACTGTTGCAACTCCTAAGTAGCTTGGATATGCACCAGTTTTGTGATGCAATGCTGAGCTAGAACCTCTTCTGGATAAAAGAACCAAAACATTACTTTATCTGAAAAAAGGCCTGTGGCCACATGTGTTCCTTGGTTGTTCCAGTACCTCCTTCCATACAGAATAAGTCCTGGATGTGTATCCTGATTTTGTTGGATTACAATCACAGGCTTAACAGACTACCAGTCCTGTTTGCCTCATGTATCTGTCTGTTCAGAGATCAGAGGAAAACCTGAGGAAAAACACAGAATGAAGGGAAGACGTGTATAATCCTAGAATTGGATTTGAGTTGGAAGGGATCCTAAAGATCATCAAATTCCAACCTCTCTGCCACAGGGAGAGACACCTTCCAAAAGAAGGTGTCCACTTGCATGCACATACGCGCATACGAAAGAGTTTCAGAGCCACCAGCCTAAAATACCATATAACCTCATGGCTGGGTATTTGGAAGATTTAAGTTTTTGTTTGTTTGTTTGTTTTGTTGTTTGTTTTTTTTTCCCATTTTTGGGTTCTTTCATGTTCTTTCTTTGAATTAGGACAAGCAGGAGCTGAGGCATGACTCATCTAGCTTTGGATTTAAGTCCTAACTACTAGGCTTTTTCATCCTAGCAGAGGGGTGATCCTTTTTTGTTGACTAAAAGGACTTCCTTCTATGTGATAATTTTCTGGGGAGAATTGTGTTTGGTTTTAGTGTGTTTTTTTTGTTGTTTTGTGTTTGTTTGTTTTTTTAAACCTTTTTATACTGCAAAAGCATATCTTAGCTATGTAGCGGTGCAGAGTAAAAGGTTGTATTGGAACACATCAGTGATCCTCTCATGAACCAGGTGGTCCTTTCAGTCATAATCTTCATATGACAGAAAGAGGGAGGATGAGTATAAACATGGAGAGTAAGATCAACAATTTTAAGTGTCCTCTAGAGGGGTGAGATGCATTCAGGAAAAGTTGTAAGGCTGCAAATAAAGTTGTTCTCAGCATTGGCACAGACAGCAGAAACTTTTAAGCAAATTAATTATTTTAAAACTGCTGAAACAGTTGTCTGCTATCAGTACAGTTCGTTAGGATGCTCAGTCGCAGTAATTAGGTACATCTATTTACTTATTTTCTGTAACTGTAAATCCTAGGAACATGAGTTTTCTTACTGACTTGCTTTGCAGCTTTATATTATAGATAGTGAATTTGGGGCACAGGCATAGAAATCGTCCTTTAAGTTCTGTAACCTTTGGTACTCAGCCTTTCCTTCTGACATTCTGCCTTTGCATGAGTCAGTCTCCTTGTTCTGATGCCTAGACCTTGGACCTTAGACAGCAGGAGACCACAGTGGATACCAGATTACCTCTCTGCATTCCAGATGTGTGAATGCTCTTTATATTGCACTTAACATGGACCAGATGGTTCTGTAAGGCGCTTCAGGTACTGCTTTGTAAATACAATGTAATTTGCCACTTCTAATGGAATAATCCAGCTAGAGTCAAATTCATTCATATTGGCTCCTATTATACCACATAAAGTTGTTACATATTCATTATCTGTTGCAGCATTTGGGCTAATCATCACTTCTGGCAAAGCTGAAGCTAGGTGGAAAATAACATTAGTATATTTTATCCATGCACAAGACAGATCCCTTCTAGCTTTAAATAAGAAGAGTTCTTTTGGTGTTCTGAATATTTATATCCAGCCACCCCCTTTTTTGTCTACAGTAACAGAGAAGTCCAAAAGTATAGCCTCCAAACTATTTAGCTCAAGTATGCTTAACAGTCTATCTGCATGAATGCAGAGCTCAAGGTGTGTTGTTTTACCCCACTTCTCATTTTTGCTAGCTTAAAATTAGCTCAGATGTCTCTGCTACGTATCAGTCACATCTATATCTGTTTGGATATAGTCCTGTTCTATTATCACTTAAACGGCAAGTCTGCTTCATGAAGCGCGATGCTGGCCCCTTTCCCAGCATGTGAAATCTATTCTGCAGAATGGATTTTAATATATGCTTATATGTGGACTTGCTAAATCCATTTCCGCGTTATCTGGGGATTTATTCATGCCCAGCATATTAGTTGATGAAGTAGTACTCTTTATAATTGACACCCCAGGTTTTGCTCTGGTAGAAAGGATTGTGCTGCATATGATGGCTTGTAGATCCATTGGGATGGAACCCAAGCATAAGTTTCTATCTACCTGGAAAGTAATGAAGTTCGTAATGAGCTGTAAGTGAAAGCTGAGGTAAGATCTGTAGATGGGAAATAATTTCATGGACATTTTGGTGCCAGCATGCGTGCCATGATGTGCAAATTAATTTTTCACAACGTCTTATACTAGCTGGGGGAATTTTGGACTTGCAGCATCAAGGGAGAAGCTTATTTTCTAAAGTATATCTATGTTTACAAAAAGTCTAGTCAGAGAAGGTTCTTTAGCATGTGCAATTTGTATTGCAAAGCAATGAGGATTGTATTCCTTTTAAACATAATCTGTCTCAGTAAGCAATACTGGACAGAAATAGGTAAAACAAATGTTTCTGCAGATCAGATAGCGTCTGTAAATGCTACTACAGCTTTGCATTTTTTGAGTTTATTTTAAAGTCGTATTTTTTATATTACTGCATGTACACAGCATAGGACATGTTATGAATGTCTCATCAGATTTCCCTGATAAATTGCTCATAGCTGCTGACCCTCATTTTGAAACACAGTCAAGCTGTGAGGTGCCTTAACGTTGAGACTCACCAGGGACTGCTGGAATCGGTAGCTTTTCTTTGGAGCTAAGGAGTTTCAGGCGTTTATTGCATTGTTGTGCAATGTACAGTGATTAGAGAAGTGACATCTGTCTGTTTTGTGATGGATTTTATATGAGAAATTTGGTTTTGAGGCTAAGTTTCCTCTGCATATAATGTCTGAATGTTCTCATATGCCCTATCACTGTCTTGTTTGCATTTTGGGACTGTTCTGTGACAGCAGGTCCTTGTGCTTCCTTCCATTTGATGCAACCCGAACAAAGCAGTGCTTATCACAGCTCAGAACAGCTGCAGCCTGGAAAGACCCAACCTTGCTGAGAAAGTGGGATGTCTTCACTAACTATTTGCAGTCTGCTTAAACTCTTTCATTTCTGAACTAAGGGTGTGAATAGGGAGCTCCAGAAGATGGAGATCACCCTATTCAGAGCTTTGACTTTCTGTCTTTTTACAGCTAAGCAGTTATTTACTAGCTGACGAGAGTATGGGCAAGTGGCAGCACTGAGGCCTTGACCACGTGTTTAACCAAGTGGGATAATTAATTCTCTCTAGTTAATTCCATGGGTACCAAGCAAGGAATCATGTAAGCAAGGAGAAGATGGGGTGGTTTGGCTTGTACTTGATTGTGGTACTAAAGCCATTTTGTAATTAGCCGAGTGATGACAAGAAACATGCCCTTAACATATGTTTCTGGATCGTGAGCGCTGCTTTGCTTCTGTGGCTGTGACACTGCTCTCAGCCAAGGGCCCACCAACACCTGCTGTGCAGAGGTGGTAGCAAACTGGACTTATGTTCTGCAAGTGGTCCTCCAGGTTGTTGTGTTTTTTGTTTTTTGTTTTTTTTTTTTTTTTTTTTAACTGCATTTAAATGCTGGTTTCTGCCACCACAGGACTGTCAGCAATTTTGGTGGTTAAAACAAATGGAACAAGAGAGAGAAGAAAAGCAACATTCACTGTTTCCCATGTTATTCTTCTGCTAAATATAGGCGTTTTTTTATGATGCTGCCACTTAATGACAGTTGTTTTTGTTAATGTCTTCATATTTTTGTTCATTTGCTCCTGTGTTCCCATCTGCCAGGAGGTGAGCATTTAGGGAGACAGGGGTTGTTACACCTAACTCCTCTTCAGAGCTGCGTGCCTCCTGAGTACCTGCCTGCCTCAAGCTGACAAGTTTTTTTTGTGTGTTCCTGTGCTCCTCCCACTGTAAACCTCCCAGTGTTGCCTGCTTCCAAATTCTGTTGAAATTATAGGCACAACCAGAATGAAGCAGAAGCTTGCATGGCCGCATCCAGCCGGATTGCTCAATTGTAACACCTCCACACAGGGGGCTGTAATGTAAAGGAAACGTGACAGAACTGAAATTGTAACACTGCAAATTATACCCCACAAGCATTTCTCATTAAAAGCAGAAATTTCTGAATAATTCTGGGAGTGAAGTGCCCTGTTGAAACACCGATCGGGCCTTTCCTCTCCCCCCACCTTTAACTTCTTCTGCCTAATATACGGGCTGCTTTTCATCATACCTTTCAGTTCAGGGTATAGCGTTTTAATTAGGAGTTAAGTCTAAAATTAGAGAGGCTGGGAGACTGAAGTGAAAAGGCAAAAATGGTTTGAATGGCAGCGTGAGGTGGGTGAGTAGGATGGGTGGTGGCTGCAGGCCTTCTGTGGACCTGGTCCTGCACCTGTTGAGTTTGCCTTTCACCATTCACTCTCTGCCCCTTTGAATATTGCTGAGAGATAAACGGCAACTTACAGAGGATCGTGTTCACCGAGAGTACATCGGGCTTGTGATTCCTGACTAGTGTGAGTCTTGGATTAATGTGACTTTTAAGGCATATTTGCAACTGGAATTAGAGTAATAGGATAGTGTCGTTGTCCACTGCAAGACTTGGCGTAGTGTAACTGACATACTTTTGCTGTGATTCCATTTTCTGAGTAATTGATTATGAATTTGTATTCAGACGAGGCACTGTATTTCCAGTGAAGTATTTTTAAGCCTTGAAATTGGAAGGAAGGAGATGGTAATGAGTTGTTTTCTTCCAGTCAGTAGAGAAACACTGATTGGTAAGTCAAACTATGTCACCAAAATGTAATTCTGCTTTAAGGAAATCTGTAGAACTACATAAAACTTTGATACACATTGTCAAGTTACCATCTCTGCAGGATTGTTCTTTTTAATTAAAAAATAAGAAAGAATCCTAACAGTAATTTATGAAGAAGTGGAGAAGGTCACGGTAGAAAAAGACACAGATTTTTGAGTGGTCTAATGCCTTTTTATCTTCTCTCAGTGAATCACAGACTGAGTTTATCAGGTGGTTGTGTCAGATAGTACTTGTGATAGGTTTCTGCCTGTTACTGCAGCTGACATATTGAGAGGTGATCTTTAACCAGTCACGATACTATGAGTTTTAAATTAAACTGCTGCTGTCCTTTATAGATACATATATTTTTAAAGAGGATGCTTTTTGAGGGAATGCTTTCAGTACTAGTGGATGTCTGTGTGGAAATCTCTGGTCATTGCATTGTCTTAATTCAAATGGTAGCAAAGAATGGAATATTTTTTGACCTGCAGCAACACGTGCAATAAACTGGATAATGCACATCATGGAACACTTTAATGTTCATGCATGGGAGGTTGCCTCCACTTGTGGCATATCAACATGCCCTTCATTTCTCAGTTAAATTAATTGCATGACCTAATGCCCCCAGGGCAGAAAAATCATAGCTGTTGTTTTAGATGCTCAGATCAGTGACAAAGGCCATATATGTTGGAAACAGTTGGAAAAGGCTGAAAATTATACATACAGTATCAATTAAAATTGGGTTACATGTAACTGTGTTTTGTTAAGTATGAGACATTCTGTTGGATTCCATTAAATAAATCTAACTGTTAAGGTAATAATTCTGAACCTTTTGCTTTGTTTGTTTTTCATATATTTCCAGGAGATACAGTTAGAACATGCAAAACAAGCTTTTGTGCAACGGGACAATGCTCAGGCTGGAAGAGTCACAGCTATGGACTTCAGGGACATTATGGTCACCATCCGACCACATATGCTGACGCCATTTGTTGAAGAATGTCTAGTAGCTGTGAGTAGCTCTGGTAGCACCATTGGGAAAGACATGGGATACAAGGCTGAGGTTCCTTTTTTATGTAACTTGACTGCTCTGTGTGGCACATAGTCCACATTACAAATAATGTGTTTGTAAGCTTAGCAGTCATTCTACACATAGGAAAGTTAACCCTCATTACATTATGTGTTCTCAATGTTCCTGGTCTCCTGAGACAAAAGACAAAGCGAGTAGGTGGATCTTAGTAATGACCTACAAATGTGGAGTTCTGTGGCTATTTCTGGTCATTCCTTTCTTTTTTTTTCCTCAAAGTAAAAATGCACAACACTATTGCATCCTATTTAGGAACGCATCCTCAAAGAACTTGCTTTGTAATGTCAGTTCTGGTCTTTGGAGGGTAATTTCCAGACACCTGAGAGTGTGTATGAACTGCAACACCACCCAAGTGCATTCACTGATAGTAGTTACGCATCAAGTGTACACATTTTTTGGCTTGAAATACATTTTATTATTTAGTGGACATTTTCCTGATTTATAGACCCTATTGTTATATTTCTGTTATCCATTAAGCAGAATCTATAATTTTAATTTTTAGTAATTTATTAATTTTCTGCTGTATCTCATGAGGAAAGTCTCTAGTTTTCCAGGAAGAATGGCCTTTCAGAACATATGAGATTCGTCTTTTGTGAACTGTGTTTCTCACAAAGCAGAACTTCTATTACAGCATGATAGGCCAAATTAAATATTATTCATATTTAGATAAATATGAAGAGGGAAAAAAAAAGGTACATTTGGTTTTGACCACAGTTTCTAATCTTGGAAATTTGTAGCAGTTCTTTCCAAATAATATGATGTTTGGCTATATCCAGGTTTAAAGAAATTTGTTCTTCTTTGATTTGTAATGGAGAATTCCAGGGAGATGTGTAAAGTGATGAGAACTGCAAACTGGGTGCAGAATATTGGAAGGAGCATAGAGTGAAAGGCATAGCCAGAAGACTCATGGACAATGATTTCTGATACCTTCTTCCTCTGTTCTCTCCCCAGTCTTGCTAGCAGCTTTCCTGGGTCATATACTCTCTCAGAAAATATCAGATGAGGTTTTTGATTCTCCCTCAAGGTCAATTAAATTTTGGCAAGCTTACACATTGTTTTCAGAAATCTTGTAGATCATCAATCTTAAACTTTAAATTAGTGAATTGGCCCAATATTTTTTTTTCTGTGTGCAGACCCAACACCACTTCACAATAAAGGCTTGGGTTCAGTACTCATTTGAGAACGAATAACTGTTTGAACCTCATTGTTCCCATTTGGTTTGACTGCCTGATATAAGCCTGAGAGCTTACTGCTGGTTTTCCACAACTTGAAATGCCTGTGAATTTAAACGTTTGAATTGACCTTTTTCAGAATATGTTTTGATTTTGTTGAAATTTTCTGTATAGTAATATACTTTACATGTAGAAGTAGATTTCCTCATTACTAGAAATAAGCCAACTTATAAAACATTTCCAACTGAAACAGTACTGAAACTTGAACTTTGTAAATTACTACTGGTTATGTTGTTATAATCCTGCATATGTATTTGTTTAGGTTTGTAGGGTGGGGAGAGTTTTACATTCTGGTCATGATTAGTTTCAGTAACATAAGAATCTTTCATAGTTTTCTTTATTTCGCATTATTATTTTTTTTAAAAGCAACTCTGTGCTACTGTCACTCTTACAAAGATTTTGAAACATTAATTTTATGTCAAGATTTTTCTAAATCTTTTAACACTCTCCCTTCTCTTTTCTTCTTTTACTGTCTCCACTCTAGGCTGCTGGAGGTACCACTTCCCATCAGGTCAGCTTTTCCTATTTTAATGGATTTAATTCTCTCCTTAACAACATGGAGCTCATTAGAAAGATCTACAGTACTCTGGCTGGAAATAGAAAAGATGTGGAAGTCACTAAGGGTTGGTATAAATGTTTGCAGTCTGGAAGTTTCCTTGGGCATTTGGCTGGGGCAGGGTGGAGGGGAAGACCTCATCTGTATGCTTTTAAATCCATGGGAGGGGGAGACAGCCTGCTTTGTTCCCATTTCTTGGTACATCCGTAGTTTTGTACATTCCTGCTGGAGTCCACCTTCCAGGTTTTTCATTTGTTTCCATCAGAAAAAGGTCCTGGTAAAACTGGCAGTGGGGGCAGGGTGAGGAAAGTATGTATAGATATTTAAAAGTTTAAAAAACTTCCTAGGACTCCTGCCAAATTGGCAGCCTATTAAAGTGACCTTCAAGGGTAGTTGAAGAATTCCATAAACTTGTATTGGCGGCACAGTAAGCTGATCTACAAGCTTGGAACAAGATGTTATCTGCTATATCTAACCACTTTTATAGAGAATTCCCTGTGCAACGCCAAAGTTTCATTAATGTGGCCTACCCTGACTATGCATGAAAAGTTCCACATCTCTTGACTCCTGATTTTTTTTGCCTTTTTTTTTTTTTCCCCCTGACCCGCAACTGATTGATACCGTATGTCAAATATCCTAAATCCTGCTGATAGCACTAAGCTTTAAGACCAGAGAGTAGTGCTCGTTTGCATGATGGATATACCATTTCAAACATACATTTATGTAGCGGCAGGAACGCTTTAGTGGTGGGTCACTTTTATTTTTCTCTCCCCCTTCCCCTCCACACCCGCATCTTCTGCTTAATACTAAAATATAAAGTAACTCCGAAGTGCTTTGGATTACATGTATCTGGGTTGATTAGTTTTTCTTTCTCTTCTGTATTTCTGTTCTGTTGCAGAGGAGTTTGTTCTGGCAGCTCAGAAATTTGGTCAGGTTACACCCATGGAAGTTGACATCTTGTTTCAGTTAGCAGATTTATATGAGCCGCGGGGGTAAGTGAAGAATTATCTATCCTTCCCTTTTTTCTTTCCTCCTCTCTCATACTCTGAAGGAGAGGGAGGTGGCGGTGGGAAGCAGAAGGGTGTAATGTAGTGGTCAAGTGCGGGTAACTCCTTGTGATCCAAAACCTATCTGTAAGCAATCACTAAGCTGAATTAATTTCCTCAGGCGCATGACATTAGCTGACATAGAAAGAATTGCTCCTCTGGAGGAAGGGACGTTGCCCTACAACCTGGCTGAGGCCCAGAGGCAGGTAAGAACAGGAGCCAGCAAGATGCTGTTTTGTATTGTGTTCTGTACTCAGTGTTAGATAAATAGATATCCTACCTCTCTATGTAGTCATAAAGCTAAGTTGCTTTTCTCTTGTGTTTTGTAATATCTGTGAGGAATATCTTCTTGTTAGAATTTATTTTTAACCTGCATCATGTCATTTCCATCTCTTCTCTGTGCCCCTTTCTCTTGGGTTGCATTTTGACAGGTTAAATGTAATTTACTTTGGAAAGATAAAACAAGATGTATGAGTGTTATCCAGCCATTTAGTAAATATTAGGTGTATACCTAATTAAGTTGTTTATGTTTCATGATTCTGTTGCTCTCTGTTCTTTTTAATGAGGAAAGACTTCCTGCTCTAAGTATGGATGGTAAATTCAGCATCTAGTCTATTAAATGACAGCCCTTGTTCTGAAAATGCACGCATGTTCAAGGCTTCAGAGTATTCTCTGCTTTGCTTTATACTCTGCTGAATATCAAAATAGGAGAAATTATGTTTGGTCTACCATCACAATTTCCCTATAAGCAATAATATTCTCTGTATGTACAAAAACTAAAGGTCTTCTCTTGATGGTATAACAGAAGATGAACTTCTGTTGTGTTAGAGGAAAAAAGAAGTCAAACTTACTGATTTAAATGTCAAACTTACTGTTTTTTTAGTTTTTATATTATTGTAGCATATGTTATTTTTTCATGATACAAGTTACTATACAGATAGATTTAAAACTAAGTCTCTGTTTCTGTTTTCCTCTTTCTCTCTGTCTATTTTAAGGCAGTCTTAACTTTGTGTCTTGTGAGACTAACTTTTTTTGTTTTGTTTTGTTTTCCTACTCTGGGTCTGTGCAGAGACGCCAGTTTGACCACAATGATTTGATGCAGGCTACATTTTTAGGGCTACCAGGCCATAAGCCAAGCCTGCATGTGTATGTGTGTACACATGCGTCTCTTTCACTTCTCTTTCTTTTTCTCCTCCCTCCCCTACACTTGAACACCACCACCACAACTCCAAGACAGTATCTAGGATGGTGGTTTTTTTTTTGCTTTTTTTTTCAATTTTTGCTTTGGGGCCACTGTCTTTGCCAATATAATTTATGCCATTTTAAGAGGCTAGAACATATGAACCTGCTTAAAATCTCACCATTTCTCCGTATCTGCCTCTACCTTTTGGTTTTCCCATCCAGTTCCTTTTTAATGTCATCTGCTTGATGCTCAAACTGAAATGATTTTCAGCAACACCGATGCCTTCATCTTGTTTTTTGGCCAATTCCAGATAGATTGGAGTATTAGCTTAAACCTAAACTTATTTTCAGAAAAAAAAATAATTAAAAAAAAAAGTATATAAAATCTATATATATTTCAGAAAAAAAATCTATATGTATAATCTATTTTTCAGAAAAAAATCTATGAAGTACTAAGGAACCTGCATAATTTTTGTTATACAGATATATTTTCTGATATAATTTTACTTATATATGTATATATATATATATATATATATATATATTCTCTCATTGGATAGCAATTTTTAATCTGGAGCAGTTCTGAAATTTATTTTTCATTCACTTGAATCTAATGCTCATGGAGTGTAAGAAAACTGAAATTGTAGGGGTATTTTATGAAACCCTATTGTCCTTGAGCAAATGTATATGAATAATGCTCGCATACATGCTTTGACAGCCTGAGAGGTAATAGGCACACCTATTTTTGGCCACAATTCCAAACTGGAGTTGCTTTTAGCTGTAGAAAATTAATAACCTAAGGTGTAATATGTGTGCCCTTTTATATGCGTATTTGGATTGTTGATTTTAGAGTTGTATAATTTCTTGTAGCATCAGTCTTTCTTGTATTCTCTGTCCCAAACTGAAGAGGCTGTACTATATGATGCTTAGAAATGTATTGAAAAGAAATAATAATTAAAAACAAAATCTCCAATGTATTCTGGGATTTTCTCCAGGTATCTGTATACTGTCTAATCATGAAATATTCCCTTGTGAAATACAATTGTCTGATTATTTTTCTTGTTCTTTCTTTTATTTTAAATCCTGTCTCAACAGAAAGCTCCGGGTGATGTGTCTCGACCTGTTCTCATCCAGATTGCAGAATCAGCGTACAGGTTTGCCCTTGGTTCAGTAGCTGGAGGTTAGTCATGGCTGAGCGAAATAGAATTCATCTTCACTGGTTTTCGCTTGTATTTTTTTTTCTTCTGCACTTCTTCCCCTTCTCCACTTCTGCCTTTCAATTGAGTGTGGAAGGCTTCCCCATCTTTCCCTTGAATCCACATCTGAGGACTGGGATGACTATAAGATAGAAGGGGAAGAGGTGGTCTGGTCTACAAGAATTTATGGAATTTATGGAAAATTGTTGGAGTTTGCGGGTGGTGTTTCTACTTAATTTTGTCACCAAACCAGTTTCAGAAGAATCAGATTAATAATGAAGTAGGGTCAAGAAATGCTTTTGGTTAAAATTGTGGGTGGTAGTTTTATATATCCAAAACATAATAAGGAGAAAAAAAAAAGATAAAACCAAGTGCAGAGAGAGAGAGAAATGTGGAAGATGACAGTTGCGGACAAACACCACAAATCATTATTTTCTTACAGCTTGATTTTTATTTGCAGCTGTTGGAGCCACGGCAGTCTACCCAATTGATTTGGTAAAAACTCGTATGCAAAACCAGCGCTCTACAGGCTCTTTTGTGGGAGAACTTATGTATAAAAACAGCTTTGATTGCTTCAAGAAAGTGCTACGTTATGAAGGTTTCTTTGGGCTTTATAGAGGTAAGTTTGAAAGGTGGCTTATACTAATAAGATACAATGAAGAGTTCAGGGGAACAATGAATTTTTAAGACCATTTTGTAAAGACTTCAATTTTGTCTGGCTTGTACTTTTGCTTCATTTAAAATCTCATATTGATTTGCATTCCTATTCTAGCTGAACTGTCTGTGAACTTATTGATAATTAAAACATTGTAATGAGAATGTCTTTGTGGGACCTTTCTGTCCTTGCCTTCCTCATCTGCAATAGGGTAGCAGCAGCAATTTCCTGTAGCGAAACTATATTATTAGTCAAGTTTTCATTCCCTTAGCAGTCCTTAGTACCAAGAATGTTTTGTCCTGTTTAGTAAGAAGTTAGACAAATCATCCTTTCTGGTTTTGTTTTGTTTTGTTCTGTTGTTTTTTTCAGTGTTCTTTCTCATCTGTTTTCTTACTATTAAAAGCATACAACTGTATTGAAAATATGGCACCTTGTTATTAACCAGATCTCCTTTTGTGATATCTCTTGTGACAAATCGAATCTCTTTGAACCAGTTCCATGTGCTTCACTGATCACTGGGAATTGTCATCTTTATCAAGTTTTATGTATACCTCTTCTGTGCTTGTCAGTGTTGAGTCAGCCAGAGAGATTAGCTGGGATCAACCCACTTAGCTTAATATACGTAACCATTATTCCCAAGTTATGAAATTAGTTGTTCCAAGCTCCCTTTATAGTCAATGGAGAAAGCTCTTCTACTTGGTCCAGGAACTAAATCATCCTCACTTTAGACATCTTAGATAATTGCCCACAGTCAAGTGATGGATTTTTTATCTTGTCCTTGTCACCGTTATGGTGTTAGTGATGTAAGTTCAGGTAAGTCAAAAGTAGTTATAAAGAAACATAAACTACTGAATTCTGTGCATTTGTCTGTAGTTCTTTTCTGTCGAAGAGATAAAGCAAATTATATTTCTAGTATCTGCATTACTGAGATATCTTTCCCCCATCTGCCATGTTTATTGGGGTGGATTTGAAATTTGCATTATTTATTTTTAGCGATCTTGCTTAGGAACTTTTTTAATTTTTGAAAATGAGAATACTGTAATGACTGAACTGAATTTCTAAAAACAGTTGAGTCAGGAAAGAGGAATAGATTCAGTAGAACAAGTTATGGTGTGGCAAAGCTGTATGCACCTGAAAGGGGAAAACAAACAAACAAAATGGAAAAACAAAACAAAACACGCTAACAGTTGCATAAGACAAAGTGTGAAACAACTCTAAAAGTAAGTGTTGTGATACATGGGCACTCTGTAATATATGATCTGAGTTGCTGGAAGTTGGCTAAAGAGCTTCTCCACAAAATACAGACTTCGTCATTCTTTCAGCACAATTGGAGACGGGAAGAGTCTTGTTATCAATTGTGACTGAGACCATTTTTTGAGTAGGCCTAGTAATTTAATAAAGGGTATTGACATGGTTTCCATTTTATAGCAATCGGGATCATAAAAAGTCTCAGTTATTGGCTAAAGAACAAAATATATTCCCTGCAAATGTATGCTTGCTTTTTCCATGATCCTGAAAGAATAAATACACAGAACTCCACAACCATCCACTCCTGTCTTATGTAAATTCTGAACTATGGTGATTTTTCACCCAGAAAAAAAAACTCAGAAATGTCAAAAATGTGGATTCTTAATTCAATTTGTTTGTTGTGGTTTTGGAGTGATCTTTCATTGCCAAATTCAGGGAAATATTGAAGCCTCCATCAGTATAGCTTGGTTTTCCATTCTGCATCCCCTTTGATACTTTTCAGTCTTCCTAGGCATACAGAATAGTAAAATCCCAGACAGTCTGGTGGTGCTGGTCTTCTAAACCCAAGACAATAATCTCATTTCTGGATTATATAAGAGAAATTGTGCAGTGGCAAAGAACACCATCATTTCAGAGGCAAATTGAGACCTGCGCTTGTACAGATTCTCTACTTAAAAGGCAGCCTGATTTAACTTCTCTCATTAAAAAGAGTGAAATGCTGAAAGCTTCCTAAGAATTTGGAGCTTCCTCTGCGCATTTCCATAAATTCAGACTCTTGCCTAATTTCTAAGTAGATCATGTTGGGGAAAGCTGAGCAACCACGTGCAGAATAAAGGTTTCCAGTTAAGCTTGAGAGAGGACAGGAAAATTTGCAAGGAGCATTTTATACATCAGTATGTTTACACAATGTAGCGCAGTAAAGTTATAGCATGAATCATGTAATTCTAATCTTAGTTACCAGGCTAGCTAAGACAAACCGAAGTACATCACCTTTTGCTCCTTGTCAGTAACTGCTGTTTTTTCTTACACTGTGTGGCAGTCAGAGTTAGGCACATTTTTTTTCTTCTACTGGAAAAGGGAGCAGTAATTGGTAGTTTTCTCCTACTTAGCTGAATAGTGATGCAAAACCTTTAAGAAAAAAAAAAAAAAAGAACAACAAAAAAAACTTGTAGAAACATTTGGAGCAGTGGTCTGTTTGTCATACCACACTGCAAGATAGCCAGCAGGAATTACAAACCCTACTCTGAACCCAGCCATTTCAGAGGATATTTTTAATACAAGGCACATAGTTACATCCAGTGAAGTGAACTGATTTTTTTTTTATAATTATTTTATTCCAAACTGGAAAAGGGCAAAACCACCATGTTGTAAACCACCATCTCAGATAAGGATAAATTACACCATCTTGTGGATGTACAGAGAGCGCTAAATTCTGTTTAATGCAAATTTGGTTCTAAGGATAATCAGCATTTCTACTGAGAAGATGCTTTGATTTTTTTAAAAAACCAAATGTGATATCAACCGCTTTAGAATCGTTAGCTGTATGATATCCATTATTTGAATGCTGCATTGTTAGATTAATTTTTGTTAAGACTGTGCATCTGAGATAGAATTTTCATCTCTCTTTCTCTGCATGGCTTAAAAGAAAATTCATCTCAGGTACCTATAATTTACTGTTGTGGCTACATTTATACCTGAAATATGTATTTAGAAACTTGCAGGTATTTATATATATGCAAATACAAGAAAATTTTGGAAGCTGTGATCTGTCAACATCTCTTCCAACTGATGAGGTCACCTATATTTCTTAATATTATTTTAATTTTGTGTCCACCTAACAAGTCACAGAATGCTTCACAGTCTTAAGCAGTGAGATTTAGAGATTATTTCATCTATACCTGATAGAATTTTTATGGAAAATAAAAATACCAGAGATAAAATGCAGCTCATTAAAATGTTCAGTAGCGGTTTTCATTTTGCTTAATGCCACTTCACCAAGAGGATGAGAAAGACAGGAAATGCTGTGGAAGACTGTTATCTGTGATCATTAACTGGTAAGGAACCTGTTAGTTTTATTTCTTAAGATGGCGCTTCTAACACTGCAGTGACCCCAGATGCCTTCTGATCTTAGATCTTAACATCCATTCATTCATTCATGATCCAACTTCATTATTCTCGATGGACTCCCATGCAAATGATACAAGACCGTGGCAGGAGCTTTCCTCTAGAATATCCAACGAAGTAGCACTTTTGTAGAGTGGAAATACAAGCCTGCTCCTACCCTAAAGTTTTGTCACGGCACAACATCTTCATGAAATAAATACCCTGCTTGCAGTCTGATCGAGCTGTGCTTAAATGGCAACTGGAAATTAATTGCCCAATTTCTCATATGAATCCTGTAATAGAAAAATGTTGCAGTATTCTGTTCCCACCTTAACATCATATGTCCAAATGCTTTCAACTATTTAACCTACACTGAGCAACAGCTCCTTCACTCTGTAGGTTTTTCTAATACCACGGGAAGACGATGTTCATTACACAATGTGAAGCTGAAGTTTCACTGTTAAGTCTGAAAAATTCTTTGACCAAATAAGACTTGCTCAATACCATCACCACAACTGAGCTGGATGAGCTCTTGCATGTATATTGTTCGGTTATATTTAGGCTGCTTTCAGAAAGTAACTCTGAATGTAGCTTTCAGTAATCTTTCTCACGTAAAGAGCTATGAAAGAGCACTGGATATATAAAAATGGGTTGTATAATGTGTTTGCTATATTCTATACTAGCAGGCTGCTGTTGTGCGAAATGTTATTCTGGAATGTTACAAGAGCATACAGTTTTTTAAGACAATTCTGAGCCTGTCCTACATCTGTGCATGTGACACATTGCTGATCTGCTAATGCACAGTGATATTGAAAAATGCTCAGCATGTCAGGATAACCCCAACAGAAAAATAGCATTTTCTTACGTGTCCCTAGATGTGCTATCTTTCTTCTCAAGCCTAGCATCTCTATTCTCCTCAGAACTCTTTCAACAGTGTTTCAGGGCTTCCATCAAAAGGATAAATAATAAAGAGAATTGAGTTTTGATAATCATAATGTATAGAATGCACAGGTACCACTTGGAAATAGCTTTATTACATAGGTATGAGAGCAAATGAAGAGTTCTTCTACCTCTCTTAGCTGGAGACAGTGTCTTTTTAATCACCGAAGATACAAATTCATTAGCAAAAATGTCTGAACAAAGCCACATCTGTCCCATAGATGTAAATTTAGGTTAATATTGTAGCAGATACAAAGAGAATTTGGTCTTTATAAGATTAAAGCTGTAAAAATTATATTCAGTGTATATCCTTGCTTTTATTCTTAGTGTGACAGATGTACAATATTCAGTCATACAGTTGTGATGGTTTTAATGTTTTTTCATTGAGGTTTGAATTCAAGTCAACTATGCAACTAAAATTGATTCCAAAACTCAAATTCTGAAATTATACTTAGCAAAATCTCTTCTTCTGAGCAACTGTATGTGAACTTAGTATTACTGCACTCTTTTGTTTGAATATTCAGCCGTGTGATCATATTTCAACTTGGTTTTCTCAGGTAACTGTTAGGTGTGTATGTATATCAGCTGTATGTGCAATTAATTACTCTTTTTGACACTTTAAAAACAAAAATACTAATACAGGGGCAAAATTTTAAAGGTGATAGTTTATAAATATGGCTGGCTTTTTGGCTCCCACAAGCAAAATGGTGCTATTCTCTGCCATCTTTTCCTTGTTAAGGAAACTAACCAGTAACTGGTAGTAACCAGTAAATTGATAGATGGTAGCAGAATGGAAGAATAGGCTAGTCCAGTGCATGTTCATTTTTCTTTGTTATTCTGATGTTTAGCTTTTTGGGAAAATGCTTTTCAGCAAGTGAGCTCTTAGAGGTGGAACCTTAATTGTTGTCTCTTTTTCTCCAAAAAGAAAACCATGGAGACCTGCAAATATCAGACTTAGTAGAAAGTACCCAGAGGTGCTGCCTGAGCTGCTAAAACAAAGGGGTCTGCACCAGCAGCCTATTCTAGCCTGTGTGATTTGAATGGTGCCTTAATTTCATTATCCTTGTGAACGCTTACAACATCATTCTAGCCCCAGGCTTACTTGGTAAGCTCTGCATGTTTTTGGGTTGTGTTGCCCAAACGAGATACAGTCTATTCACTTCAGGCAAGTGAAACCAGTAGTCAGATTCCCACTTCCAGTTTATACTGCATCACTTCTAACAAAATAAAACAGGAAATTCCATACCCGGGAAGAAAGTAGCATAATTTAAGAACTGGTGAGTTAACTGGGCAAAGTGCTCAAGAATGCAGTCATACATGCTTGAATGTTTTGCATTATTTTGATTCTTTTCCCCTTGGATCCTACCATCTAGTGCTACTGTTTTTGCCAGAAAAAGGTAATGCACACATGACTTTTAAAATAAATACATCTTATATCTTA
Organism: Netta rufina; assembly: GCF_964035555.1. Taxonomy (NCBI): domain Eukaryota; kingdom Metazoa; phylum Chordata; class Aves; order Anseriformes; family Anatidae; genus Netta; species Netta rufina. The sequence continues at coordinate 26,405,143 of NC_140124.1, read as the reverse complement.
AAAATTCATTAGAAGGTCTTCAAACGTTTTTCTGTGAAGATGCAAAAAATAAATGTTAGTGTAGCACAAAGTACTGAAACATAGTTGGCAAAATCTGTATTGGTGTTTAAGCGTAAAGCAAGCTAATATCACAGATTTAAAAAAGCTAAAGTAGCTATGGTGTATGTAGGAAGTTAATCTGACTTGAAGTGAAGTGGTAGCACAAAGTTTGTTCTCAAAATGGAATGTTTAAGTACTCTCATTAAATCTAATAACACAAAATCGCTGCAAAAATTGCCCGTTTCTAGGTGGTGATCTCTACATACATTTGTTGATTTGTTTAGTTAATACCAAGTTACTTGATGCATTGAATTCTCCTTTTCCACGTTGCAGGTCTGTTACCACAGCTATTAGGAGTAGCACCAGAGAAGGCCATAAAACTTACCGTAAGTTTGCAAACGGATTATTTTCACATTTCTCCACATTTTAAAATCTGTCTAATTATAATTAGCATGTTAAAGATTTTTATTCTTAATGTGTCAGCTACATGGTACACTGCATTCCATCATTTTTGCTTGATAGAAACTTAATTACAAACGCACAAACCAACTATTTATATCTCACTTGCAAACGTTACAGGTGGCACACAAGTCACATACTTACACGTATATTTTAAGAATTTTACTGAAAACTTATTGTTTGGATTTGCTCCAAAATATAACAAGCTTACTCAATTTCTTCATCTTATCATCCTATTTGTAAATAGTTCAGGCCTGAGCAAAAATTTAGTAGCTATTTATTGGGTTTTGTGGGCTTTAGTTGTTGTTTCTCCATGTAGTTTAATGTTTGATTTTTGCACTACTGGAAATTATTTGAACATGTAGTGAAGTGTTGGTAAAAATTGCATTATATCCCAATTTCAATGACTGGTTGTTCATAAAAACTAGTAGAATGCATTTTAAAAACAGAAAGGTACTTACTGTTGTTAATGGAATTACTATTGCATTAAAAATTATTAAACATTCTGATATTAATTTGGATTTATGCTTAAATTTCCAAATGTAGTGAACATTTAAAAAATCTTAAATGAGTTTATCATTAATTTTTAGACAGTGATTATATTATTTAATTATTGAGTTTCCATTTTTTTCCAGTCATTCATTAACTGAAAGCTGAAAATCGTTGTTGGAAAGAAAATCTTAGCTAACTTTGCAATATGTCATTTGGTTTATCTAATATCTGTTAGCTTGGTAGCTTCATGGTTGTATTTGCATTTTCAGTTGCACAAAATTTGCAGCTCATGAGTGTTTTCTCCAACCTTTTAATTTATCAACTTTCATAAATGTTTGTTTTTTAAGGTTAATGATTTTGTGAGAGATAAGTTTATGAGTAAAGATGGCTCTGTCCCGCTGGCTGCAGAAATTCTTGCTGGTGGCTGTGTAAGTATCTTTAATTTCCTTCCTATGAGATACATGAAAGTACAGTGTGTAAGGTTAACTATGTGGACTAAGGCTTCTGTTTAACCACAGATCCGGTTCAAGAGCAGACTCTGCTAGAGCATCTCAGTTCTTTCCTAGATAGGCCAGCCGCTCTTGATGAAAGGGTAAATGTTTCTGTGCATCGTGCCTTTTAACTGCGCTGTATAATTCTCACAGCTTAGAGTTTGTTTCCTTAATAAAGAATGTGTCTTTATGAATGCTGGCTGTAGCTTATGGCCTAAAGAGGATTCATGCTAACCTTTCCAGAAGTTAATAATTAGTTACTACTTTGTGGCACCCACTCTGCCACGTCACTTCTTTCCTGATGTGTTATTGTGCCCACTAATTTTCACTTTTTGCAGTGATACTGGCTTTTTGAAATGGCAAAAACTACTCATGCTTCTTTTGAGTTCGTAGCAGACGTAGGCTGTGTAATGTTAACTCAGTGCATAGTGCATTCCTGAATGTAGGCTGTACTTAAAACCCACTACGTTTTTAAGATTGTTTTCCTTGCACAGAGTAGTATCTTAATGAACAACTGGTATATTACTGGGTAAATGATAATATTTCACATTTTGGTCTCGTTCTGTCTGTTCACATTACAGCTTACTTTATCTGGCATATTGATTTTGTTCTAGCAAATGCAAATACTTGAAGTAAAATGAATAGTTGTTCAAAGACCAGTGCACTTTACAGATAAAGAACACTGTTTATTTAAACTGGCTTTGATCACTGGGGCAGAGCAATGTTGGTATATTTTCAATCTATCTTTGTTTCTGTTGTCATAAGACAGATGAGGTCACATTTTCAAGCAGCTTCTACCTGTGTTGAAAACGTAGATTGAGCAGCAACTTAAAAACAACTGCTTGTGTCTTAACCTCAGTAGGTGCAGACATCTGTTGTGTGTGTGCTTGCGGAGAGCATGCTGCGATTATCTAAGCCTCAGGGTGCAGTGGCTTGATTACGTTGCAGGCTGAGAAGCCCCGGCTTTCTGTAATTCTCAGGAGATGGGGCAGGATTTGGCTGCTGTCTCACTGCTCCCTCTGTTTGATCACTGACCTGTTGTAGACTGCCAGGTAGGATCCCTTGTTCTGTAACTTTAGGAGCATTCAGGGGAGAAGAAGGGGGGCGGGGGGAGTGAAGAAGAATGTGGGTCTCTAAAGCCCTAAATAAAACGCATGCTGTAAATGAAGGAAAAATGCAATAAAGTACTTGCAGAGGAAAAAGTATTTGCCCCTTACACTAATAAAACATCTTATGAACATAGCAGCCATAGAAACTCAGCAAAATTTTCATTTAAAATGCCATTTGATCTAGAGTTTTTATTTTTACAGACTGCTGTGAATTTTTTTAATGCGGTAGAAAAAGCACTCTTTACAGAGACCTGTCATTCACGAGTACTGCAGCAAGCTTTTTGCCAGTAGTTCACTGCAAACTGGGGATCTGCTTGAAGAGATAGGTGGCTTGAGATGTGTCTTAAACATTCTGTAAGCGTCGGCTTGTCATATTTGGTATTTGAAATACACGTTAGGCATGGGATGCTGCATAAGGTTCTGGCAGTAGACGTGCGGTGTCAGAGTGCCCCGGGTTTCCTTTTAATCCGAGTGCTCTGCTTAAGGGAATATTTTGGTGCCAGGCAGGTAGGCTGCGACTCGTCTCTTCTGCAGGTGGTCTTTGTGGTTTTATTTTATTTATTTATTTGTTTGTAATTTTAAACTGAATTCAGACTGGCAACAGAGGCTGTCATTACAAGTGGTGCCTAGCGTTTTGGGGAAAGGAGATGAATTTTTCTCTCATGGTGTAAATATATGCATAAAATGTGAGATGCCAAAGGCAGGCCTTTACCTCAAGCTTTCAGTGTAGGACTGGCCTAACTTTTTGTCCCAGTTTAAGTTGGTGTGAAGCTTGTGATTTCGATGGAAACAGTAAGGACACTGTTGAATGCTTTTGAAAATTTTCAGCCTTGGATTTTACCTCATTCCAAAATGTAGTAATCGCGTATGTGGGAGGCAAGAAGACAGAAGAGAGCACGATGTGTTAGTCTAAAAAGGGGCAGCCAACTAGGATGAATTTTTTTAAAAGAAACCTGCCCTATCATCTTTCCAGTCTCCACATCCAGTTCTCAGCTGCGATTGTGTTACAAACACAGATGTTAAATTTTCCTTTTTCTCTGCTTATATTTCCCCAGAGTGCACTCATCGCTTAAGCAAGGATTTTGTGGGGGGATTCGTGCTAGGTTTTAATGGTTTAAATTCCAGTCCTATAAGTGCGTTACAGCATTGTTACTTAAGAAAGGGAGGACCAAGCAGATACTTGGATGGTTTTGGCTGTTTAGTAACATAAAGGGCTTTGAAGGGGTCAGTATCACCTGAGCAGCTCCACTCTGCTGGTCGCCCAACCATTGCCAGTCGTTGACTTTTAAGTCCCTAAGGAGCGCTCTTTGCATCATAATTACTGAGAATTAGTACACATGGCTGACTTTTGCACTTGCAACTAAAGCTGATTGTTTCACTGAACAAGTCTTTTTCTGTTTTGTAAACTGTTTTCTCTCCTGGAAAAAAAAAAAAAAAAAAAAAAAAAAAAAGAAGAAAAGAAGAAAATAGAAAGATCCTTTACTCCCTGACCTCGTGGCACTTAGTTCAGTTAACAGCCTGTTTCATAGCTTTTTATTATGTGAAGATGAAAGTGATAGTTTGAGGTGGTTTTTTTGTTGTTGTTTTTTGTTTTTTTTTTGAGACCCTCAAGAATACAATTAAAAGTACAGCCTGGATATTTTTATACAGAATCTTAAGGAGGGTTGTTATGTTAATCGCTGACTCAAAATTTCCATCTCCTCTGTAAGAATTTTTCCTAGTGCCTATAGGACTTGTTACCTATGTAAATATATAAGAAAAGATTTGTACGATGACTGAAGCCCACCGCAAACACTGGTCTCTCCTGTGTATTTAGTACTCTTATCACTCATGCGAATCCTGTATAGCCCTTACCATTATTAGACCAGTAAAAAGCTCTGGTTCCAAGACGTAGTGTAATGATACTGTAGGGCTATGATCTGCTAAGCCTCTAAATGACAAATCTGACTTAACTTCCTCGAATGAAAAAGTGCAAAAAACGTTAGGCTTGATTTCTGCTGATGCTGTAACTTACCTTCAGGGATTCTTAGATAAAAGGATGAGTTTGGGTAAGCTCTAAGTGCAACCTAAAGTCTCTTTATTTACAGTGGCAATAATCTTGTAGTCTTTTTTTTATGGTCTTTAATTTATATATAAAAAAAGAAAAAAACCCTACTCCAACTGATTTTAGTTGCTTTAGTTGCTCTCTTCAACCTAATTACTGAAAAGCTTCATTTAAAAATAATCTGATATTTTTTGGTACAGCACTGGTTATTATTCCTGTTGTCAGGTTATATTAAACAACTAAAACTATCTGTAAAAGTGTCATAAAGGTTATTTTTGGGGTTTTGAAATGTTAGCTACTTAGTTACCACTACGGTTTTAGATGAGACAATCATTTTGCTTATTTCCTTAAATATATGAAGCAGTTTCACGTTTAATTGAAAAACACACACCGTGTTTCTGGAACTAACAGTGGAAGAAATGCAAAGATTGAAAATAAAGAGCGATCAGAAAATACACACATTAAGAAAAACAGGAGAAGTATTATAGCATGGCTGAAAAGAAACAGCGATATAATATACATGGACTTGTCTGCTTATAGCAATACAATTATATAGGTAAATTGGAGACCTAATGTTCTGCAAGAAAAGGGAGAAACGTTTTGCTTTGTAACCTTTCCTTCTGCTCTCCCTCCTCTTTCCAAGTGCACGCAGTCTTTTCCTTCCCAGCTGCTCAGTGTGTGCTCACTATTAGCTAGTTTAAATCATGTAGCACAGTACAATTACAGACCCCGTACAGATCTGCTTTTATTTAAGCTGTCAAGACCATTTTAGGCATATTTCTAGAGACTTTATAGTAATCATCATAAAGTTGAAACATATTGGACCTGCTTGGACAACCTCAACTCTGCCATGGAACATAAAAATTAGATATGGTTAAGACGGAGTTCATCTAGAAAGTGCAAAATCCTGTCCAGAATTAATTTTTATGAGGGAATACGATGTGAAATTCCAGATGAATTGTGCCAAATAACCAGTCCAGTGCAAATAGTTTTATTAAGTTTTATTACAACATTTATTTTATGTTTGAGAGAGCAGTAAAGATAAGTCCACATTTGAGCTGCATTTTCTCTTTTGCATTGTGTTTGAGGTAGAGAGATGGACTACAACTGCTACACTTCCTAGATCTCTAATTTAGAAAAATTCAGACATTTCTAAGTTGGAGGCTAAACGATATTGAAGGTGTTATTCTTGTTTTCATTTTTCAGAAACCTAAATCTGACAAAATTCTGATCTATTTGGCAAGGAATTGTGAGCTATGGATAAAAATGAAACTGAGCACTAAGAAGGCAGGGACGGAATCCCTGCGTGTATATCTGAAAAAAATCTGAACAACTCTTACCACAGTAAAGTCTTGGTACAGTTTATTGAGATACTTAAGTAATAATGGTCTTCTTTACAATTACTCACAGTAGCTTTGAAAGCAAATGGCATACATTTCTTTTCTTGTACTCTTAACCGATTTGTTGTAAGATGTCTATTCTCCCTGTAGCCAGGGACTGTAACTTCCAGTGCTTTAAAGAGCAGTTCTACATACACGTATAAAAGCCCAGCAGTCACATTTCTTGTTTAAAAAAAGGTTCAAAAGGCTCCTAATATTTTTTTTTCTTGATGAAAATAAAAGTATTTACTGCAAATAATTGATTTTGTTAAATAAATCAGATTAAAAGTATATGTAATTTAATTAATATAATGTAACAGAGTATACTGTAATTAATTAGATATTTTAAAGTATAGTTTTCTTCTCTGAACCACTAATTGTAGTTATTTTCAGCATGCTGGTTCTAAGTAATTTTAAACTGATACAAAAAAGAGCAGCTCGATGTGGACTTAAATTTAACTTCACATTTGCAAACCCATTGTGTTTCAATGCTGCTTTGTTTTAATTGTCTGGGATAAATTTTCAACTAATCTTATTTTAAAGCCTTACAGTAAAGTTTGGGAAGGCAACATAGGGTAACATGATAGCCCTTCCCAGAGGTTGTACCAAAGGGTGGGGAAGTTCCTGGTGTAGGGTTCCTGCTTTTCTTTGACCTCACCCCACATTTCCTTGCAGGTTTGGATGTTTTAAAAAATAGTTCGCTGCATCTTTCACCCGGTCATACCTGTTTAAACTGGACTTTCCTGAATACATTCAGAAGTTATGCAGAACATGATATCGCTCTACTTTGAATTTTCCTTTTAGATTAGTTCATTCAATTTTAATTTTTTCTAAATGCATTTTCCCATAACAGCTAACATTTACTTTCCCCCTTTCCTTCCCCTCTCCTCTTCCTTTTCACATCTCTTCTTCCTCAGGGAAAAGAAAAAAAGTGAGACACAGATTAGGGGTGGAATTTTTACAAACTGTAAAACAAAAAAGGGTGCACAGAGGTAGGCTGATATATTTCTTATTATTGAGCAGTTCAGAACTATTAAAAAACGCATTTTTGCCAGCAAACATACCTCATATTCTTTCCATTATTTTTTTTTTACTATTTTATTAGAAATATTGACTGAAAAAGTTTATATGAAGATGCATTATTGCTTAAAACATAATTGTTTTGACAATTATATTTTATTACCCATCTCTTTCTCCTGTTACTACTTCTTTTACAGGCAGTAAAATATTGTAGTGTTTACCAGTGCAAGTTCAAAAATAGTAATAAAATAAAAAAAAAGGAAAACAAAACCTCAAGTTCAAATCAGGAATTAAAATCTAGCTTTCTAAGAGAAAAAGGAAGATATTTATTGATGTCACAGTAATTTATGATGTGACCAAGAAATAATGGGTCGCAGTTTTAATACAGCTACCATGCCTTAAGACTTGAAAGGTCTGTAAATCATTAAACGATTCCACAACTAGTCAAAATAGACAAGTAGAGCAGACAGAGCCAAATGTTAACATATTTGACAGGTCTGTAGCTTAATTGCTTTTATAATGCCAATCAAGAAGGCTCCACTTTGATTTTTTTTGGCTGGGCTTCTGAGAACTGAATTACCTATAACATAGAAAATATCAAATCCACAATTTTAAATTATTTTCCCATCGCAGAGCTGGTCAGTGCTTATAAACAAACCTTACTCCTGTTTGTTTCTGTTTAGCCCGGTTATTAATAAACTACTGTAGGGAAGTTGTCACAACTTGTATCTGAGTCTTGCAAATCTGTACGAAGCAGTAGCAGGAATGTTCTTCTTTTCTGGCTAATTACAATTCTATTTATGAGCACATTTACGGGAACGTTTGAAGAGGCTTGCTTTACGTTTTATGTACATGTGGACATTAACAAGAGTTCGTGATTATAGCAGCGTTCGCTGTTTGTGCTGCTTCAGACTAAAACCTCTGCCAGACCAAGAGAAGTCTGTCCTCGGAAGACAAGAAAGATTAGCTGGGGAAAAACACAGTTCTGCCTGAGCAGCATGAAAGCTGTTTCTGTGCTAGCCTGGTCGGGGTAGTGAAAAGCAGATGATTGAGGGCTCAGGAAATCTCCTCGTGGTCTCAAGAAAAGGTATTTACTATATGAACTCCCATTGCTAAAGAGCATTATCAGAATCCTGTATAGATAGGACCGCAGATGAGAGCACACAAAATAGCACAAGATGGCTTGTCTGGATTTTTGAAGCCTGGCTTTATCTGAAAAAAGGTAACACAGAACCAACCTTTTGAGAACCCAGTGTGATTTACCTTTGACACAGAGTGCCACATAATTAAGGTTTCCACCTTTGAAATATATAAGAAAAACAGTCACTTTGGACATATGTCTGTTACTCAGTACCTTTTCTGGTAACAGGCAAGTCCATAGTGAAATCACCTGTGCAGCAGCTCGACACAATTCATCTGATGATATCTTTTGGTATCTTTTGATACATAAACACCAAGACTTTTACAGGTAGTTTGGAGCACTGCAATGGCACTCTGTAAATCTCCCTTGTAAGCCTTAGAGTTAGTGATTCTGTGTTAAATCATTTATGATTATTTATTTTTAGTAATGTTGCCCTTTGTTGAGCATTGAAGATGGTGATTCTTGAATCTCTTGAGTGCCTTTTTAATTTAGATTTATTTATTTTTTATGATGGAACAATCTTAATTTTGTGTCTGTACAATGCTCAGTACTTTAGGAACCTTGACTTTAATTAGGATTAATGTATGCTAGCAACTGCACAAGAAAACAAGTTGCATCTGGCAGGCAGCAAGGAGTAAAAGCTTGGAACCGAGTGTGATATCCCATATGACTGGATATGATAAATAGTTGTCTAGAAATTTAGGAACTTGCACCAGTCTGTCGTCTTGTAAATCCACTGAGTAAGCAAGACATTTCAGACAATTTCTTTTCAAGAGGTTAATTGTATAATATGTTGCTTATGTGTTTTAATGGTTGGCATTAATTGCTATAATTGGCATTCTTGGGTGATATTGTTGGAAATATTAACACTCTCATAGCAGTAGTAATCCTTTCTTCATCCATAAACGCTAAAAGATGGTATGTGACAAGTTGGATAAAGAAGAAAGGTCCAGGCTGACCCTAAATGCTCTTAGCTGAAAACAAGAAAAAGGCTAGGGCTCAAAGTAGTAAATAAGGTTAATTAGATGTGCTAGAAGAGTTAATGAGCAATAGTAATGAAAGGCAAAGAACTTAGTACTTTCTTCTGGGATGGAAAACAGAATTTCCTTCCTGAATTGCAAGTTGGGTTATTTTCAGAACCTACATTGAAGCTTTCAGATGGATATTTGAAAGCTTCAGGAGGGTTAGATCTGGTGTATTGATTTCTTATCTAGACTGAGAGAGACACAAAATGTGGTTACATGAAAAAGAATGGCAATTTCTTGTCTTAGTGTAATGAAGCAGGTGAAAACCTGTTTATTTACCAATAAAATTTATTACAAGGTGATTTAGACATGTGAAGGAGAAGAAAACATTCTGACTTCTTAAAACTGGGGTGTTGTTAATCTGGTCATTATTAAACTTTTTAAAAATTATTATTTCAGTAGAGGGTAGGCTGTATTTCCCCATGGACAAAAAAAATAAAGCAACAGAACACCTCAACTATTCCTACTTCTCCTTTCTGTTCTGTGGGGTAGGAAAGTAGAAGGAGGAATGTGATAGATAGTAGTGCTACTGTACAAGGCTATACTGCCATCGAGAGGTGTTGGGTGATATCATACCAAGTACACAGTTAAAGAACTGCAGAAGTGACAAAAAATATATTTATAAACATTCACATACATATGGATGCATGCTAGCTGTCCACGTGTTAAAACACGCTGAACATTTTATAGGCATGCAGATTTCTAGTAACGCGTGTATCAGGTCTAGGATGATGGAGGGATGTATCTCTTTTGTTTTCTTGCTTTACATCAAACAAGACCGTAAGTGCTTGTGATCAGGTCAAATGTTAAATTCTTTCTAAATAATATGGGCCCTCTGTGGGCCCCTCCAGATAATTATGCACCAGCTCTAGGTATTCGCTCCTGTAAATAAGCCAAAATTGTAGCTTTTATTTAATCACATGATAATAAAAGCAATGGATTTGCTGTTCCAATTAGATCGTTTGTTTCTTTAAAAAGCTGGAAAAAAAAACAACAAACAATAACACATTGGAAGAGGTGATGAGGAATTCAGAGTTGGGGGTATTCAAGCTTGTAACTTCAGTCTAGAAAAATTGGTGTTACTGGGAGCTACCTACATCAAACATTTGATAAAAGTTATCCCAGAATGATTTTTGTGATGTTTAATGGAGAAATCATTAAGCTTAAGCTGCCTGAGCTTTAAACTGTGTTTATTCTGGCCAAGAAAATAGTATCCCAGTTCTTACCTTTGGGAGTGTACTTTAAAAGTTTAAAATGAGGAGATAAACTTTTAACTGCAGAAGTTAACAGATAAAAAGTTAAACTTTTTGCCAAATAAAATGACCGGTATGATACAACATGTTGGTTATGTTTTGTCTGTTTTCTCCACAACAGTTTATACCAGTACCTTGAAGAGACTGATAAAAAAAAATAGATGAATGAGATTTCTTTCATTGCATTCACTAAGTAAAAACTCAGACAGAAGGGAGAAACAATGCTATTGTGATTCAAGCTACTGATCTGGAGATCAGGGTATCTGGAGACTGTTACTAGTCAACCTAGGGGGACACACACACTGGGCATACAATTAACCTCCTTACCTTAAATCCCCTGCTTGTAAAACTGGAGTCATTGTACTTTCCTCACAGGAGCACCGGGAGGAAATGGCCATTAATATTTATGAGAGAGACACTTGCATGCTATGATGATGAATAACACAATAGGAGTTACCAGTACCAGACAAGCAAGAAATCATTTCATTAGAGAGTATAGTAGCCATCTCCAGTTTGCTTCCCCTCCCTTTTGAGAGTAAGGATCTGCAGTTACCAGCATAGACGGTAAAATAACAGGGTGATAACAGCACCCCACCAGGCAACTGTCCCTGTTACCACTGGAACTGCCCATGCACCAGCTGATGGCAAACCAGCCTTCGTCTCCATCGCCAAGTAGGCAGGTGGCAGAAACCCTCCTCCCCAGACCTTCTGTCAGGTATCGTCTGCCTCATCGCTTTCACTTACTCATCATTTGATTTTTGGGGTACACTTTTGGTCAAATTCAGGGGATGACAAAGGTTGTGCAGTGTGCTGGGCTAGTACCAAGACGGATTTGTAGAAAGACTCCATTGGAAATTTCCAGTCTCTTTCGTTAGGTGTCCTCTGTGGGCAACGAAACCAGGAGTCCTCACATCAGTTGTTCCAGTGTTTTTGGTAATGGCTGGTGCCTACGGCTCTCAGTGCTTTAAAAATTTGAATACAGCGAGCCTGCTTGTGTGAGGTGGGTCAGTAATAGCATCCCCATTTTTCAAACGGCAAGCTGAAACAGAGAAAGGCTTGTGTGATGTAGCCAGAGCCACAAGCATGGGACGCTCCAAGTATCACCGCAGCCAGGTTGGACATGCAAATACAAACACTGGTGTGTGCCAGCACTTTAAACACTTCCCATTCGTTAAAATTCAGAAATTATTTGCCTTTATTCTCCTTCAAAATCAGGTACGTTTCTATTTCCTTTCTCTAAATATGGAATTCACTTATAAACATCTTATAGATTTTAAAATTACTCAACATTTTGGTGCATTAATAATCATAAATTAAACTCAATTTTGCTGTCATCTTTTGAGTTTTGATATGGTTTTCCCATAGTGAGTATTAAAGAACCACTTCATGTGGAGTCATGCACAATGAACTGCAAGAATCATACTGAGAGAAAGCAGTTTGTTTGTGCTAACCTAGATCAGTTGATACGAATCGTTAAATAGTGTATTTTAGGGCATGGCTGTGGTGTAGCAAATTCGCAAATGAATATTAGCACCTTGCAATTGGGATATTATCCTTTTAGGAATAAAAAAGAAAAGGGTGATGGCATGTGGGAACACTTAATATTTGTAATACATAGACCGTACTGTTTATTACATAGGAATTTAAAATTCACCAGAAAAACCTTTCCAAGATTTTTTTTATTATTTTGAGACTTTGCAAGATGAGTAGACAAGTAAAAGAAACTGTCTCGTTTTTTGTTTTGAGTGCTTACTTAATATGTTTTAAGTGCAAAACTGAAGTCAGTACATGTGCCAAATAATTTATCATTCTAATTTCTGATGGCAATAAGAATAGCAATTTTATATGTACCAGGATTCTGGTTTGGTAAATGCAGTTAAATTAAATTATGCCAATTTGAAAGTCAAAACCAGTTGAGTTACACAAGAGCATGCTTTTTCTGGTCAAAATAGGAAACATTTGGGATATTTTGGGGGTTATGTAAAGACTTTAATTTGTAACCACACCGTGTATGCTCAGTCTAAGTGGTAGACAAGAATAGTTGTTCGTGCGATTTGCCATTTCTTCAGCACATTATTTAAACCATATTACTGTGCCTATTTTTTATTTTGAATGATAGTTAATCTGAGCTGTGATTAATTCTTTTAACATTTGGATAATTTAAAAAAGATGTGCACATACCGTGCGCATACTAGACATGGCTGGATGGAAGTGTTTTTAAGGGGAATTTATTTTATTTTAGTCGTTTTTGTTGTGGGGAGTGTGGAGGTTGCCCTTTGGATAGTCTGTGACTTCTGAACCTAGAAAGAGCATAGATGCTAGGCCTTATAATTAAGAAATTAACAGAAATTAGAAGAACACTGACGAATTTGGCCAGATAGAGCTTGAAGGTTTGAATACATGCAGGCTATGTTATGTAACCTTTTTTTAATTTTTTCTAATTTTTAACTGGGGATCTGTTGGTGTAGCAAAAAGGTTATGTTTTATGCTATATACTGTGAATGAAATGAGCTATGCTAGGACTAGTTCATAGTCTAAAATGCATCCCACCATTGCGTTTTAAATCCGACTAACTTTCAAGATCTGTTGAACGATACCTTACCAACAAATGGAGGCTGACACTCTAAAAACATTGAACAGTTCGTGATTAATGGCATCCTTCAGTATTGTAGACCTTCTCTCTTACTTGCTGCACAAATAACAATGTGGAACTCGGATTCTTGAATCAAACGGCACTTAATGACACCAAAAGTGGTGTTTCACTGGGATTTTAAAAAATGAAAAGTTATCTGCAGTTCTGGTCTTTGGAATCCCTGGGTGCTTTGTTGTATGAATTCTTGCCAAAATTGAAAAAGCTTCTGCCAGAGTTTTACTCTTCAATAGTGTTTTCACTTTCTAAGTACTGACAGGTTCATCTCAAATTCTTTCCTTAGTTACTAATTCTTTCTTTTGCTTCATTACTTGCTTCACAATGTTCTTGGCTTGTCAGTATTGCATAAATTGGTGTTTGTGAATATATCCTTGCAGCAAGAATTGAGCTAGCGTTTGGTTGATGTGCTGCAGTGTCCTGCAGTGGCTGGCCTGCTTCCTCTCTGTTTTCTGACCATTCATCTCCTGTGGGGTAGGTTTCTTGCCTTGTGAGATGCAGTTCGTTAGCTAATATTAAAACTCACATCTGCTAATAACTCAACTGATTGCAGCAGGATTAAAAATATCTTCTCTCGAATGTATCGAGACGTTATGTTGGAAATAATTTAATGAGTTAACATGCTGCCTTCTATTTTTAATTTCAGGCTGGAGGTTCTCAAGTGATCTTTACCAATCCACTAGAAATTGTCAAGATTCGATTACAGGTAGCTGGAGAAATTACTACTGGACCACGAGTTAGTGCCCTTACTGTGCTACGGGACTTGGGCTTCTTCGGTCTCTACAAGGTACTTTTTTATTTATACATAAGTTAAAAGCCACTTGTGAATATTTCAAACCGGAAGATCATTTCAATGTTCCCTCAAACTTTAATGAATGAACATAATTGTACTTCTTTTTAATTCTTTTTTTTTTGTGTGTGTGTGTGTAATATTGTATCTTCATTTTTCATTTCTAATTAAGGGAAGGAACTGTCTTGTGTTTGTGTGGTTCTTTTGAATTTCACTAACAATTCCTTTTATCATTTCAGCAGATCTGGCTGTAAGTATTGTTCATTGAGGATTAGTTTATGATTCCTGATGTTCTGCCTGGTGTAAAAATAGACTTATTTTCATCTGCTTTCATGATATAGAGCTTACAGTTGTGGAGCAATGCTTTTGCTTTTCTGTGTTTGATTCAGCAGCTTTCCCAGATGTCATTGTTAATCTGGTGATGGGAATTAATTACAGCACAATGAGGAGTGAGGAAATACAGACAGTGGGAGCCCAGCGTAAAAGTAAACTCCTAAAGCAAGCTTCCTCTTACTAGTTTAGAAGAACTTCGTAACAAATAATCTTGGGAAAAGCTGCTTTAATGAATGTGCTCTATGCTTGTGCTTTCTCCATTATCCTCCATACATATATATAAATACACTTATATGAAAATAAAGTTAGGTTTAATGTTAGACCAATAAACACACATGCACACACACAGACTACAGCAGGATTAAAAACATCTTTTGTAGATTCTAACAGGATGTATGCTTGGGTGTATAATTTAAAGGGCAAACATACTGCCTTCCACTTTCAGATGAAGTAGACAAGATACGGAGGGGTATGGAAGGTCCTGGAATACTTTGAGATAGCCACTACGCTAGGTATTGAAACAAAAATTGTAATGAGTGCCATACACTGCAGACCATCATGTGGTGTTTCTTAAAATTTCACAGCTTACTCTACAGGAGAAAGCTTTCACACTGGCTGTTTGTCCCAGTGTTTCTAGTGCAGTGCGTAGGATTCCTCTGTTTCTTATTTACAGCAGTGCAACTGTAAACTGAAGATGCTTCAAAAAAAACAAATGAGCCCCGTCCCCCTCCTCCACAATATTTAAATTTCATCCACATTTTAAAGCTCACAATCCTTTTAAATTGTTCTTTTAACATTACAAAGAGGAAGCCTGCCCGGGGAGTAGATGTATGTATGTTTTGGCCTGGAGAGAAGTAGCAGGTCTGAATAGGATTTAATGGGGAGTTGTTTTTTCCCTTTAAATCGACTTGCTAATTTTTTAGGTGTTTTACTGAAGCTGATGCCATTGTGTAAACTCCTAGTAAATGACATTATGGTGTCGATCAGGTCAACATTTACAACTGAAAACATGGATATGGTAAACAGTCTGCATCCCTGAGGCTGTGTAGGAATGGAGGGCAGCTCCTGACTTTTACATGAACTGGTAAAAATAAAACACAAAATGAGAAAGGATGAGAAGCTAGTTGACTCAAGGTAGCATTTCTACTTTTTTTTTTTTCCTGAATACTTGCTATCAGTTGTCCAACAGTGTTCGCTGTGTTTTTTCCATTTTTAAATAATACAACCTGAGATGATATGGCTTATTTGTGTTTTCTAGCATATATACTATGAGAATATTTTTAAGGAATACACCTGAACATGAGCTGTTACATCACTACTTTGCATTGAGACAGGCAGTGTTGTTTAATCGCAAGCTATGTGGTTTCATTGGTTCATTCATTAAGTCCATTTATCTGCACAAAAAAAAAAAAAAAAGCTAAAGAAGTGGTTTTAATTTGGTTTTACTCTTCTGCTGTCTTTTTTTCTCTCTCTCTGCCCCTTTCTCTTCTCTCCCTGACCCTGCTCCTTGTGTTCGTATCCTTTTGTAAGTCCAGCTTGAATTCGTTGCCTGCAAACACTGGACAGATTTGGCAAAACTAGAAAACAACCCAGGAGTCGGTCATCCACCCATCAGAGCACAGCCCACATCAGAAAGCTCGTGTCCGAGTGCACCCTTAGTCACTGCTAGCTCTGCCATTGGGCACGCTCGTGCTGTTATTCACCAAATATTTTAGTGCTGGAGCCAAAAAAAAAAAAAAGAGCAGTCCTATCTGCTGTCCATTCCTTACACCACTGTGAACATTGGTGCAGCCACATAATAATCAGGAATGGGAAATTAATTAAAACTGAAAAAAAAAGCTTAGTTTCTTGAACACAATAAACTTGCTGTGTAGTCCCTCACAATGGTCTGTCCACACAGAGGGAGGAGAGTGGCCTCACAGCATGGGGAACTCATCGTTCTGCATCAGAGAAGCTTCACGGTGCCTTGAGGTGCTTCTGGAAGCAGCAGTGCTAGATGCATCAGCATCATTTATCTGAAGGCCTGTGCTGAAGCTGTCAGCGTTGGCGAGGTCAGGCAGGGATTAATACCTCGGTGCATCGCATGTAAGTCGCCAGCCCCTGAAAGCACTGCCCAGAGGCACCAGTGGTTGAAACTGAATTTCAGCTTAAACCAGATTTGGAAGGTGCTATCTGCGTGGCTGGTGCTGCGCGTAAATTAATTCAGTGGCTGTATTGAGCAGTTGAATATCAGACAATAAATACTGTACTGAAGAGAACTGATCTTGATAAATTTGGAATGATTGTACTCTTAACTAGGCAAATTAGCTATAGAACTTTAAAATAGAAATGAGGATTTTGTGTCTGTCGCAGTACTTGTCGTGCTGGTCACATGAACAGGACTTTCATTTGCATCTTAACACTTTGGTTTAGCTTTGTTTTTCATATCCTCGTAAAGATATATCTGATGCCCCAAATGTACTTATTTTAGTAGAACTAAATGATGTATACACGCTACTGCAGAAGAACAAAAACAGATACTTATTTTAGAAAATATTTTTGTTTATGAATCTTGAAGTTATAGGCTTGATGGGCCTTCATGCAAATATTCCAGATGTTTAAACACTGTTGTGTGCTAGTGATGATTAAGGACCAACTGATTCACTTAATTTTGCAAGTGAAAGCAAAATTCTAGACTTCTCAGGATTTTTTCTATTGTTTGTTTGAAATGTTTTTTCTTTAATTATTTTTTTTTTAATTGTTTAACAGTCCAAAACTTAAATGTAATATTTCGTTTTGTAGTCAATACTTTTTTCATTTTTTTTCTGTTTGCTATGAAGTATTTTCTGAATAATTGTGATTTTTTTTTCTTTCTTTTGTGGCCCAGAGAAAGCAAACCCAACAAAAATTGTCTGTTCTATCAGCTTTGGTTCAAGAGATGATGTTCCCTCTTTTCCATTTGACCTGTTAGAAACTCTTGTAAAACTGCTCTGAGAAGGGTCGACCACAGTTTTCTGCAGTGGTTTCCACCACTGCTCAGTATCTGAACATGAGAAGGCGACCAGCCAAATAACTCACTTCTGATGACTGGATTAATAGAAAGGCTCAGGTAGGAAGGGACCTTAAAGATAGCTGGTTCCAACCCCCAAATGGCCATTAACCAGTGCCCGTAGTGCTGTGTCCTACACTACAGCAGGTGAAGTTTCCATTCTAGCATCAGGTCTGATGGCACTACAGGAAAAAGTGAAGATGGCCACTGTCTGGAGGAGGCCATGGGATGGTAGAAGAAGCTGTGAAGTGACACCATCCCCTGTTGCCTGCAGAACCTCCTCAGGGGTCTCGCTGTGAGAGGGGATGGAAAGGGATTCCCTCAGCCTAGCAGGTGGCTGGTGAAAGCCACAGAGAGCAAACATTTTCTGTACTGCTTACTGGTTTTCTGTACTGCTACCAGTGGAGAAAATAGACTTGCTAGAGAGATGAAATAAATGGGGATATATCACATACTTAATAGAAAGATGGACTCCAGAAGTTGTGATGTTATGTTGAAACTAATATTACCATAATGATATTCTTTTCAAAACAGAAGCACAGGTATCTTCAAGCAGCTGTATTTCTGTGATGAACGAGCACATTACCAGTCAGTCCATCAGCTCATGGTAGAGCAGAAGCGTTTCCATTGCTTGTCAATGCAAGTTTACTTCGGTGTTGATAAGTTACAAAGCTCTTAAATCAGGAATGGTCATCCAATCCGTGGCACACTGGCTCTTCTGGTTCTGTCTGTGCTTTGGTGCTGTTTCACTTACCACACTGCAGGGAGACTGCATTACGGTTCTGTGTTCCCAGTTCAGAAATAAATCAACTTGAAAGCTGTTCTGACCACGACAGATCAATCCAGCATGCTCTGCTTACTTCCTAAGAAACGTTTCTGCTAAAATTTGGGTGAAAATCTGTGAGTCCAGTATAACAGTCAGCAGGGAAGAATGTACTGCCATTAATTATACCCGCAGCCAGAAGGACTTGAGGGTACGTCAGTCCTAGCTTCACAAGGCGAATGCCTGCGTGTCTTAACAAGATCTACTGCTTGTTGTTTGAATTAGTTCATTTTGCATTAATTTCTAACCGTGAAACGCTTTTTGTAGATTTTCAAATAAAAAACTTCCACGCACCCCGATACGGGTAATTTCAGTGCTCCCGTTGTCCATTAACGGAGAAAACTAATGCACAGGCAAATAAATCTTGTGTCACATGTCAACAAATTAACAAAGGAAATGTTATGTCAACCTTTTTTGCATCCAACTGAGCGAATCTTGTATTGATTATGGTCGCAATTATCCCAGTTTTCTAGTCCAAGTGCAGAGCCAGCTGGTGATCAGTGGGAAGCTGGGTCACACGGTTTTGATGCCCCCCCGTTATAGGGAAATTAATATTCTTTGGGGCCATTCATTGGTGTGTTAACATCGTGCTCTGCTGTGCTCATGTCAGAACAACTCATGGGAGTGCTCTGCTGTGATCTCAGCTCTGTGCGCTGCTGGACTTACAATGTTAGAGTAATTTGTGTTGAAAGCTGGTCTGGAGTTCATCTGGGCACCCTGACTCGGTGTTTGACCACGTTCATGTTTCTAAACAACAACAAAACAAAACAAAAAAACTTTCCAACAGGAGGGGTCTTCCCTGCACCCTCCTTTTAGGTGGCTGAAGAAAGCAGTAAGGTGTCAGAGCTGGGCAGAGTTCCCTCAGCCTCTCCTTATGTGCCACAGGCTACCTGACCACCTTGGTGGCAGCGTGGCAATGTCTTTGGTGTACTGGGGAGCCCAGAACTGGCTACTGGACTCCAGTGCAGTCTCACCAGTGCTGAGTGGAAGGGGAACATCACTTCCCTTGCACCCTTGCTAATGCAGCCCAGGGTGTGGCCGTCTTTGCTGCACAGAGGCATTGCTTGTTCATGCTCAACTTGTCCACCAGCACCCCCAGGACTTGTGCTGCAAATTTGCTTTCTGGCTACTCAGCCCCAGCCTGTCCTGCTGCCTGGGGCTTTTCCAGTTCAGATGCAGGACTTTGCATTTGCTGTTTGGAACTTGATGATGTTCTTGTCAGCCCATCTCTCCATGCTGTGAGGGTCCCTCTGCACAGCAGCCTTGCCCGCTAGCTACTCTTCCAAATTCAGTATCATCCAGTAATCTGCTGAGAGTGCAGCCCGTGTTCCACCGCTGTAGCTATGAAGATGCTATGGTAGATCATCTCAAAAACCTTGCCTATAGTCGAGGATGGTATACAACATCCATTGCTGTCCCCTTATCCACAAGTCTGGAGGTCAGGTTGTTCAGTCACGGTTTGGTACACCCGTACTGGGTGTTCCCAACATCTCCCTCACCCTTCATGTGCTTGGGAACAGGTTGCAGGAGGATTTGCTTTGTAAATCTCCCAGGGACCGAGCTGTGTCCAAACAGCTTGTAGTTTCCCAGATCTTTCTTCTTGCTCCTCTTCAAGGTGGGTGTGATGTTTGTCTTTTTTTTCCAGTCATCTGAACCCCTTTGACTGACTCGACCTTTTGGCAGTAATAGCAGGCTCCCTGTGACACCAGCCAGCTATCACAGCACCACCGGAGGTGTCTCAGCTGGCCTCACACACTCTGTGTGCAGATGGCTTAAGTGCTCTGCCTACTGGAGGTAATGCCGTGCTCCTGCAGGCTTTTCTAGCAGGCTCATGTAGATGAGAAGCCTGAGTGCGGATTTTACTAGTAAAAAGCAAGGCAAAGAAGTAATTTCACCCTCTTTCATGTTCTTTGCCTCTGTGTTTCTCGCCCCGTTGAGCAACAGCCTCATAATTTCCTTCGTTGTCCTTTTGCTGATGTGCTTCCAGGAGCCCCTTTTACTCTCCCTCGGCATATCTCACTAGATCCAGCTCCAGCTGACTCCATCGCTGCGCACCCAAGCAGTGTTTCTGCCTTTCTCCTGGGTAGCTTGTCCCAGCCTCTGCTTCCTTTTTCCTTTCAGCACTGGAGCTCGCTCATGAGTTCCCTGTCCATCCGTGCTGGCCTGACACGCCTGCTCAGCTTTCTGCACAGCAGAGCAGACCGTCCTTGTGCTTTCAGGAGGTTATCCTTGAAGACCAGTGTTATCTTTATGTACCCTTGTAACCCTCAATGTTTTTGTTTGGAGGGAAAACACTATCATGGTGCACAGAGGTCCAGGTCAGATCACTCAGATCTCCACAGAGGTCCAGGTCAGATCACTCAGATCTCCTCTCATCTTCCTTCCCCACCAAAGAACTACAGACAAGTAGATTTTTTTTCCTGTCATTTAATTGTTCTTCATCACAAATACAACTTAAAATTGAAGCTACCTCCAGATTCACTCTACCTTAGATGTTAAGGGACTAGCACTTCTGTAACGATATGCAGCTTTGAAATAAAATTAACTCCAGCAGAAAGAAGACTTGATACATGCAGCTCATTAGGCCCACTGCTGGCTTGAAGCCCTGTAGTTTTTTAAAGCTAGAAAGCAAATATTGTTTTTTCTACCTTTGTCTAAAATTCAGAACTGCTTGTGTAAATACAATTTTAGGCCATTGTGCTTCTCAAAACTCAGCTGCTCCTTTGGGGAGCACATTGCAGCACTTTTGCAGAAGGAATTTGTTGCCTCTATTTGTCTTATTTCTGCCAGTAATTGTTGCTGTGAAAGCACCAGGGCATGGAAGCGTACGGGTGGTAAATCCTTCTTCAGCTGCAGATGTTCTGTAGATGACAGCTATTCTTAAAAATATAAAGACAGAATATCCCAGTCAGGGAAAATATCATTTAACCTAACGCAAAATACCATTTATGTTGGCAGAAGTGAGAGAGGATACATTTCAGGTTTTCACTGTTTTTAATAGATTTCATGTAATTTCTGATCACAATAGAACATTGAAGTGATTGTACAAGATCAGGTAATCTGTTTTTTGCCTATCTTTTACAGCAATATGCATAATGTCCTATTAAAGTCAGTTGAATTTATAGCACAGTGGTTTCCAAAGACATCTTTAAAATGTTCACGTACTGTTCAATGCTGGCATTGTGAGTATACCTACTTATTTTGTACACCATATGAACATATATAAAAAAATTAACATTAATTTTGCAATAAATTATTGCTCCTTTTACACATAATCACTCTGGATAATGCTTTGCAGCATAACACACGGTGATGCTTCCTAATTTTGTGCAACAAAGTTATTCCGTGATTCCCAAGAAGATGGGAATTAATATGGTAGTGAAAGATCCTGTGAGGAAAGGATACATTGGTTGTGGTAATGTTCATGATTACAGTTCCTAGAAGGTATTTAGCTCAGGTTCGTGCCTGGGCTGATACTGCCAACAGAGCTTGCGTTTCCAGAAAGAGTGAGAAAAGCTCCCAATAGTCTGTTCTTCAATGATACTTTGACAACTTCATAAACGGGCTTCTGGTGTGTTGACCTGGAAAGTGTGATCTCAGTTGACAGGGTGTGTACCAAGCTCCCACCTGGCAGCTTTTGATAACAGCCGAGGTATTTCGCCTCTTCAAGTTGTGGGTTTGCAGCAAGATGATAAACATATGAAACGGAGCAGAAAAAGTTTTGAATTATATTAATTTGCATCCAGCATGCTCGTTTGTGACTGTGTTCTCATACGTGAGAACCTGCTGTTCAGAAAGTTTATTTCCAAGAAAAGCCCTTCCGCCTAAGTGTTAGAATTTTTGTCTGCAAAGTGAATGTGAATTGCTGGCACAGCGTTAGAAACCAGTGCTTTATTCCCCCGACTTGATGTGCTAAATCAGTTTTGTGTGCTGGTTGGGGTAAACACGTGTGAATAAAAACCTACAGCGGCTTTTAAGGCAATGTCATTTTACAGTAGAAAAAATTACAGCCCTTGAAAGCAAATGCCAGTAATATTTGTCCGACTGCTACAAAACCTGTTAGGTGCTGTCACGGCTCCGGTTCCAAAGGGTTAACCGGGTAGTAAAACCCAAGAAGAATGCAAAATGATCAAGAAATGACATGCTGCCTATTGTTTGTAGCTATAGGATCAAAATAACAATTATACATGCCAAATAAATTCTAAACCTGTAAAGGAGAAAAAGAGGGGGTGGCTGTAAGTACAGGTGCCAGAAGCATTAAATAACCCTCGCAGACAAGGTGCACCACTGTTGTCTTGAATGCTGCTGGGTCCCCCCAGTCTGGCATTTTTCCCCCTGCACTAGACAATGTGCATTCACTGCAGGAGACTCGGTTAAGCCTGCGTCTCCCAGACCTGCCGGCTCCTTGTGCCCAACCCGACACAGAGGTGCCTTTGTCAGTATAATTACCCTCCCCTTGTAGTAGAAATAGTTTGTTTAGGGCCTTCTTTGCAGGTAGAGCTGGTATAAGCAGGAATTAGCATGCTAAAGAACCTGCCCCGGCACTGATTTGGGCTTATTTATCAGAATCTTTGGCAATCCGTTGTGGGTTTTTTTTTTTTTCTTTCTTTTTTTTTTTTTTTTTTTCCCCTCCATTGGTGTATTCAGTGAGATAGTATCCCAGATTAGGAGCTTTAGGGTTATTAAAGGGATGGAAGGTGGGAGCCAAGAGGCGTGTAGGATCTCCCACCCATGTCACGCCTGGCAGGGCTGCGCCTCGGCCGCCAGAGCAACCCCGGGCAGGCGATCCTTACGGCTAGCTGGGGACTGATTAAAACTCCGTATGGCTTTCAGCACGTTGTCCACATCAAAAAGGCGCGAGAGGCAAAATAAATGTCGCTTTTGCTTTTCAAGATACTGCGGCCAACTTCCCTAAGCCGTCCTAATTGGCCTAGGCCGGTTGCGGATGATTAACTTGAAGTTAAATGAGGCCTGCTTTTAAACACGCTTTCCCAGACTTTAAACGGGGCGATGGGGGGAAACTCTAGACTGTTGTGATACTGGAGCGGAGCCAATCCGGGTTATTATTCAAGTGGATCCAAGTTTTGATCCGGGTTTTGTTTACACTCAGCCAACTAAGTTGATGGACATCCTCTCTCTTGGTGTCCCCAAACGCGTGTTGTTGGTGATATCAGCAATGTGCTCTTTCTGTCCTCTGAAGAAGAGCCTGTTAACGAAGGGGGAGGAATATTAGCAACCCAGGTTTGGCTAGGAGTTGCTTGCAGTTGGAGTTTATTGATTTCCATAAGTTATTTTAGCTATGTAGAGATACTTTGGAGTATGAAAGAAATTCAGGGGGAAAAGCGTGCACGGTGCTTAATGGCAACACTGCAAGGAAAATAAAAGTAATGTGCCCTGAGGGCAAAGGCAGCGAGGAGATTTGCTCTGAGGAAAAGTAGGCTCTAAAAATAAACCTTGGAAGAAACTGTGTTGGGCTGGGAATGTTTCATTAGTGAATTTCATAATTTTTCTGTGAGGTAAGTACAGTGCAGACGTTTGATCGTTAAAAAGTTGTTTTTTCATACAGAGCTTGGTAAAACCCCAGTGGTTTGGGTTTTCTTTTTTTTTGGAATGGACTGTCGGGGGACACGGGCAGCTCCCAGTCTGAAAAGGACAAGAAGAAAGCTGAGGAAGCTTCCCAGTGGCTTCCTAGTGACTAGCAGAGATCTAGTGGCTGCTCTTAGATAAAATCTCTATTTTCTCAGAGGTGTTCTCAATATACACATACTGGCATCTCCTGTGGACGGGCTTACAGGACCTGATTTTACCATAATGCCCTCTCTGGAAGGCACTGCAGGCTTTGCAGTATTCCTGACGCCTTGCAACCCTTGCGTGTTTGCTGGATAACCAGCATCCAGCTTGCATCAGCAGTCTGTTTTCACTGCTGTTACAGTACAAGCTAAGCTCACAGATAGGAGCAGGCATATCATTAGGTTTAATTAAATTCTGGGCGTATTAGCACGTCACCTGCGAAATGCCTGGCAGCGAGCCATGCCCTGGCGGAACTGTACAGCCAAGTGCAGGAACGAGGGCATCCCAGGAGGGCTGGAGGATGAACCTCAAGTAGTTTCACCACAACTCCACCCTGGCTTCAAAGAGAGGAGGCTTAGCCTCGTCCGCCAAGCGTGTCTTTCTGAAGCTTGAGCTTACCCGTTTCCTAAATCCACCTCCTGTTTGTGTCTGCCCGCCTGTCTCAGCCCTGGTGTGTCCAGGCTCAGTTGTCTTCTGGATCTCCGTGTTGGGCAAAAGCAGGCTGCAAGTCGCTTTTGCTGTTGGAGCAGGGATATTATTTGGTATTACACATTGGTTGACCTCCTATAGAGGCTTTTTTTTTTTCCTCCTCTTGGTAGAAAACTTAGCAAGCTTTGCTTGCTTGCTGCTACCCCAAAGTTTTCCTTGCCTGTTTACTGCCCTCTCAATTTGAAACCCTCTGCGCTGCTACTAACTACGTTGGCTGTTTGTACCACTTAAACAAATGGGTATCAGGAGCTGAAGCTTGAAAACAAGCTGTATCCCAGATCACTCGTACTTCAAAATTCACAAATAAATCACCCCGTTACTGTTGTGTGAAAGGGCCGGTGTTCTGGCCCTCTTCCTCTCCCTTGATACATGTTGCAATATCAATTGCAGTGTCTGCAGAGATGCATGGACCAGGCACTGTTTTCTCTGAGGTATTTATTGTAAGTGGGAACGATAAGGGATGGATCTGGCCTGTGACTTTTCTTCAGACATACCCTGAACTTCCTTTGCAGGCACATGGCTAAAGCATCAACTATTTACTACTTCTCAAAGGTACTCTCAGAGTTTATGCCAGCACATGACATTTTCTGTATTACCGATAAATAACTACACTACTAGGGAGTAAGGGAGAACAAGCAGACAAGATAAATATAACAATAATAATCACTGAATCAAGAGACAATGCACAGACGCTACTCAGCAGAGTGAAACACGTGTATCTCACAAAATTTTGAGAGGAGGAATTGCTTTTCCTATAAGCCCTTTGTGGTAAGACAAAAATTGTGATGTTGCTCCGTTTTCTGGTGTTCACAGTTCATCGTGTTAAATTTGTTCATTCTCAAAACCTGTTCTTTTTTCCCACACAGGGTGCTAAGGCGTGTTTTTTGCGTGACATTCCCTTCTCTGCTATTTACTTCCCCTGCTATGCTCATTTGAAATCTTCATTCGCAAATGAGGATGGGAGGGTCAGCCCTGGAAATCTACTCTTGGCTGGATCTATAGCTGGTAAGTGCCCCAACTTCTTTCTGTGTGCCATTATGTCACACCTGCAGAGCAGTAGTTACAGCAATGGGAACTCTGAAAAGCTCAGAACTCGCAGCCTGGTGCCCAATAACATTTCTACCATGCTGTAGAAATGACTTGGGGTTAAAAATAAAGATCGTGTAAGTTCGTGATTTATTCGTAATGATCAGGAGGTAAAAGGAATGGAAAGATTTATGTTCTGATGTTTTGTCATCATCTCTAATCGTTGCTTGTGAAGTTACTGTGCTGTTGGCTTTGGCTGGTTGGCGGACTGGTAAGGTTCTGTTGAAATGGTTCATAAATGAAATCACTGAAACTAAAATCACGGCAGTCATGAAATTCCTTGTGATCAAAGGAATCTTGAATTTTGTTGTACGGAATCCAACAGCCATGCTGGCGGTACAGCTGTATGAACACAGACAGAACACGTGACAAAATGATGAAACTCACTTGCTATCCAGGGTACATGTATTTGATACACTTACTTGGCTTTGTGAGGACTTCATCCTTACCAGAACAGGAAAGCTTGAAAATAGTTCTGATGATTTAGAAGAAGACTTTCACTTGACAGTAGAAGGTATAAGATAAGGTAGAAGAGGGAATGTAAAAATAAAGCTGAAACCATGACTATGACAAAAGGTAAAAATGTAGAGGGCTTGGGAAAGGTGCTGCCTGCGCTACGAAGCTGCGTGATGGATGGGTGCTTGTTTCTGTCTGGCTGTGTTGTGCTGGAAAACAGTTTCAGAAGGGGTCATCAGCTTGGATCCTGCTCTCTTTCCCACTGCAACAGGGACTTGGCACAGAAGAAGGCAAAAGGTGTAGCTTCTTGTCTTGTGCGCCACAAGCTGCTGCTTCCTAGACTATCCAGATACGAAAGAGGTGCTGAGTATTTACCTTGAGCACTTGCTTGTTTCAGTCTGCTGCGTAGTTGATTTATAAGGTTTGTTGTTTGATTTGTAAGGTTTCTTCTCCCTGGGGGGAAGCTGTTCTCAGTCAGGATTACACACGGGGCTGTCCCTCCTGAAGAGCAAGGACCTTTTACAGGCAGTAACTGGATGTTGGCCGTGGTCGAGGCCAGTGCAGATCAGTCAGTGTGCCTTGCAGAAGTGCGTGGCCTCGGCTCTGTGTGCTGGCTCTGCATTCAGTAGCTCGTAGGCCAGAGGAATCAACCCGGCACCAGGAAAACCAGCTGTGTTCAAACGGCTGCTGCTTAAAAACCCTTGTCCTCTACCCTCCCCCAGCCCAAAACAGAGCCAGCCTCCAAGCCCCTCGTGGACGGAGCTTACATCCAGCTTATTTCTCACCCATTTTAGTGGAACAAAACAATTTTTGAACTTTAGATCATATTTACAGACTTGAAACATAAGCTGGCATTTTTAAGCCAAGTCATTTCTTAGATTTTCCTATTTTTCTCTTCCTAGCCATTGTCAGGTGATTGCAGACTGAGATAACTGCCCCTTTGAAGTTCAGGCACAGAAGCAGCCTTTATTGTTGCTGATATGGCTTCCCAAACTGGCTATAACGCCAATTTTATTCAGGGCTTCCTGTGAAATCCACTCTAAGTTAACTCTCATGAGCAAGTTACAGCAGTAAAGATGGAGCACTCATCATGCTGCGCACAAAAACAAGAAACATCTTGACTGGATGCAGGAAAAGCGTGGTGGGGGGCGCACACATCAGCGCCGTTTGCCACGAGAAAGCCAAGGGGAGGACACAACCAAAGCCCCGCCACCTCCCAGCTACTGGCTGGGGCTCTAAAGGACACCAGCTCTCCACAGCCCTCCGTACTGGGACGTTCAAGCTGGGGCTTAGCTGCTCACCTGCCTCTCTGGCCAGCAGGCGTTGCTGTGTGTGCTTTCCTCCCTTTTGTTCTTGCTGGGGACACGCAACGCGGCTGTCACCCGGCTGGATCCGCCGCTGGTTCGTGCTGTTCGCCAGATGTCTCAACCTGTTGGGCCACGGCGCGTTCTGAAGAGATGCTGCTAATATCAGCTACAGGATATCTCCCTAATTTGCTCCATCTGCTTATTGCTTCCCCGAACTTCCTCCTCCTCCCAGCGCTCCTCTTTTTTTATTGTCGGCTCCCGCTGTGTAATTTGTCTCGTTCCAATTGTGAGCTCCTCGGGGCAGCGACCTGTAAAGTTTTATTTGTCTGTGAAGTCTTTTGTGCTGTATAAATAGCTCTGAAAACAGGATTTAAAAAAAATACCAACAACTTTAAATGCAAACTATCCTCAGGAGTAAGGAATGAGGAATAAGGAGAGGGAAGTCAATGTGTAGTAAGCAAAATTGTTTCTAAGTACGTCCTTTGGTTTTCCTTGAAAACACTGGTTGGCTTTTGAAGGACAAAAGTCCAAATTTAAATTGAAGACTCAGCCAATATCCTGGTGTGGGTAAGGATAAGCACAGAGGAATTTCAACCTTTCTAGAGCTGAGAAACCTACGCTGGGTTTTAGCGCTTGCCTGCCAGGCTGATCACTGTGCAAGTTCAGCATGTGTGTGATCCTTGGGGGGGACCAGGAGGGGAGGGGGAGTTCTGATTTTGGTGGCACTCGCACATTTACATCTCTCAGAAGCAGTTTGCAAGAAGGGTGCTTTGGTGCCTGAAGCCAGACCATGCTGGTTTGGACAAAACTTGTTACAGAATTATTAAGCCTAAAAAAAAAGAAGGAGAGGAGATTTATGCATCTACATCTGACCAAGTTGGTTTGGAACAGACACAGGATGGAAAAGTAATAAAACCATAAGAGACAGTGTCTTCTGGGTGCAGTCTTGGTGCCTTTTTTTTTTTTTTCTCCTTAATTCTAAACATGGGCAGCCCCAGTTTGGACAGGAATGAGTTTAGAAGTCCTGCCCGTTGGTAATTTGGTAGCTTTTGCCTTTGGCTGATGATCTGCCAGGGTAAATTTAAATCTTCCTCCGAGTGCTCTTCTGAGGATGTCAGCTGTGGCTTTGCAGCTGAGCAGTCTGCCACCCCTAACGAGGAAAATGAACCTTTTTTTCAAGCCCTAGCCCTCGCGCCTTGCTGAGCATTATCTGGCTGTGGTGGCAGTGCTGTGTGAGGCTGAGGGGGACGTGTGTGTGCAGGCTATTCCAGCACAGCGTGCGGCCAGAGCGCCAGGAACCGCAGAGAGGCGTGAAAAGGAAAAGGAAAGACCGACCTCACCTCCCAAAACTTTGTGCTCATTAGCTATGCAAGTTTCTGGTTAGCGCCGAAAAATGCAGCCCGTGCCTCCCAGCTCGACAGGAAGCGTGTGAGAGGGGTGTTCCTCCAGGAGAGGCTTTCTCGGAGGGGAGCCGCGGCCGCCACGGCTGCCTCTTGCTGCTTGTTTGCCTTCCCAGCTTCTGCTGAAGGGAGACGTCTGCCCCTGGGGTTTGTGGCACCCGTGAGAAGTCAGCAGTGCCCCCCTGATGATTTTTCTCTTCCTAGGTATGCCCGCGGCCTCTCTGGTGACCCCTGCGGATGTCATCAAAACCCGGCTGCAGGTGGCAGCGCGGGCAGGGCAGACCACCTACAGCGGCGTGGTGGATTGTTTTGTGAAGATCCTTCGAGAGGAAGGTCCAAAGGCTCTGTGGAAAGGAGCGGGAGGTGTGTGAAACAGCTCTGATCACTGAGGGAGCTTTAGTTGTGTGGTTTTTTGTCACTTAAGAGACTGTTTGCTCTTCTTTCAAGCTCGTGTGTTCCGATCATCTCCTCAGTTTGGTGTAACTCTGGTGACTTACGAGCTCCTGCAGAGATGGTTCTACGTGGACTTCGGGGGAGTGTAAGTATGTGGTGTCCGAATCTGCCCGGGGCCCCACAGCTGCTCTGGGTTCTGTGTGTCCTGGATATGTCAGGGGAGGACCTTACCATCACGTAGGGCGCATCGCAAAGGTTTTGCCCATATTATTTAAGCCACACCACACCTGGATGTTCCAGGACCTGCATCACAGCAAGACATTACCACGTTTTATGTCACCATTTTGAGCTGGGGACCTGGGTTACGGAGACAGCAAGAGGCTAAATAATGGGGTGGGGATAAAGCTGCCAGGGATGTGTGACACCTACCAGGTCAGGACACACTCTGCTTTAATCCTCGTTAGTGTGGTAAAGGGCATTTCGACACCCAAAAAAGTCTCTGGGTGTCACCAGGCCCAAATACTGTTTGATGGAGCCTCAGCTGTGCCTCCTTTGTGGGCAGTTCATGTGGGTGCACACGTTGCTATTTTAACATACCAGCAGCAGCTGCAGAACATTTAGGAAGCTTTGGGGACAATAGATAGAAAGCCACCACAAAAGTTATTTAAACTCTGCTAAGTTCCCAGATTGGCTGCACGTTGTAGCAGAGGCTGCTGGAGCACAGCTTCCCCACGCTGCAGTTTTGATTAGCAGACTGTGAGCTTTATCTGGATTTGACCATCCCCTGTCTCAATGAAGGTGAAGGCCCATGACTGCTATTTGTCAGTACATAGCAGCACTTAATTTAGTCGCTCACTGGGAGGTGCACGCAGATTGCTTTTTGGAGGAGATTTTTGTGAATGCTCGTTTTGCACTATGGAAATTAATTCTTCTTATTATTATTTTGCAGAAAACCAGCCGGATCAGAGCCAGTTCCGAAATCTAGGATCACGCTCCCTGCTCCTAACCCTGACCATGTTGGTGGTTACAAATTGGCAGTTGCCACTTTTGCAGGGATTGAAAACAAGTTTGGACTTTACCTACCTCGGTTTAAGCCATCACCACCTACCTCAAAGGCTGCTGCAGCAGTAGGACCCTAAGTTTATTGCTGTAGATTTTTTGTTATTAGTTGGGAAAGAGCCACTTTTCTAATTGGTTAATACTTTTGTTCCTTTAGCTTCTCATCATATAAAACAATTTAGCTTCATTTGAGTTTTAAAGCAATTTTCATCTTAAACGTAATCATTTGTCTTTGTGCTTCCTTAACCAGATCACTGTGAAATTCTTACCAGTTGTTTTAAGTTTGGGACCATGAATGTATTTGTCCACATCTGACATGTGCTTGTGTTGGGAAGACACTAATTTTAGGTTCCATTTATTGGGGAGGGTTGGGTGAGAGCTGTGAACCAGATCATCTTACAGGCAATGCTCGGTTGCAGATTACCAGGGCGGATGTCACACATCGTCACTCAAATGGAAAAACTCAGTGGATATCACGGTGCTCGAAGCGGAATGATTCTGACTGTACGTGTAAATTGGTTATAAACTTAGTGCGTGGCTGTAGAGGTCAGCGAATAGAGACCCGGTACCTGAGTCTGCCAGGACAGCTTCAACTTTTTAAACATGTACACGCACAAGTTCTGTTTCTGGATTGTATTATGAAGCTTTTATGTGGAACATGTTTTTGTAATGGAAACCACATTTATAAATGTTTAGCCGTTGTATTATGTTACTGGTATCAAAATGCTCAAAAGAAAGTGTTATTGTCCATAGTCTTTGCACTTTATGGCAGTACTTTGGCATTCTACTACACATACAAGGAAATTTCATAACTAGGTGCCTATCTTGGGTTGCTGATGTTTGGAATTCAGTTTGTATATGCACTTCTAGTAAAACGCTGCTTGTTTAAATAACTGCAATAGAAAATTCATGCACTGTATCAATGGTACCTGCCTTAACTGCTGGCTTGTAATTGGCAAATAGGTGGTTTCAGATTCTTATTTACTTCATTGAGTCAACAGAGATTAAAATACTCTAAAAGAAAAGATTTTACTTAATTTTTTGGTGCCTTGCACAGTGTTTAGAAAATGATGTATTTATGAAGATAGAAATAAACCTTTCAAACAGATGCACACATGGTATTCTGTTACACAAATGGCATTGTACATCCAAAGGCTCGCTCGGCTTCATTTATGAAGTTAGCTTCAAGTTAAAGCTAATACGGGGACAAGGAGGCTATAGGAACACCTGCAGCTCGAGAACAAAGTTACCTGTATCCCCCTATGTATAAAAGAAATGCATTGGTATGGTTGTTGCACAAAAAAAGAGATTTTTCTTCAGTCAGAAAACAGGATTGAAGCAAGCTTTGTTTTTTTTTTTTGACCTTTCCCCCTTTTTTATGTTGTTTGTTTGTTAATATGTTATAATCAATCTGACTACCCAGTCAGTCGAAGATAATGTTGGGTGTCTTCTGTGATCCCTCTGAAGACCAGGATTGGGCCTTTATAGAAGGATGCTGTTTTCTTCAGAAGGGTCAGGGGGTGTTGGTGCCTGCAATATTGATTTTAAACTGAGAGAATACCTAGATGCAATATCTTTGCAGAAAAATAAGGGGCATGATATCACACTGTATTGCAATATGTTGAAATACTGATGTGGAAAGTGCTATATTGCTGTGTTTGTCTTCGAGTCATCATAAAAATTATTTTCTTGGACAAAGTTATATTCTGAAGCTACCGGTGAGATGGCGCCGTGGCAGGAGCAGCCCGCGGTACCGGCACACCTGGAGGTGCGGGGAGAAGGCCTCAGCCCCATCTGTCCACCTCTCCCCAGCTGACAGCTCCCTTGTCAAAAACGGGTTAAAAAAAAAAAATTGCCTCTTGTATCTCTCCAGAATTAACTATCAGGGGTTTTGGTTGAATCTTGTCATAAAAGTTAAACGTTCTCCCTGGGTGCTGCCCCTCTTCCCCCGGCCTGGCAGGTCCTGTGCCCTGTGTGCCTGCCACCCAGCCCAGGAACAAGGCCTGGGAGCAGCTCTCCCCTCACAGCTCCGTCCCACCAGGCCCCAGCCTCCCCCATTAGCTGTCCCCTGGGGGTGGGTCTGTCCTACACCTCTCCTCAGGGCCAGCTGAGGGGATGGAGGGCTGAAGAGCCCCTGAAGGCTCCAGCGACGAGCCTGTGGTGGCTCCAGTGGTGCGTGACCCAGTTCAAAGGGCTCTGAGCTCTGCCCGGAGATCTCGGGGAAGATCTTTCGAGCACAGTCGGCTTCCCCCAGACACAAAAGGACGCATTCCTGCTCTGAAAAGTTTACAGGCCCAGAAATTGCCGGGTTGCCTTGCAAACAAACAAAAGGCCCCGAGGCCAGCGTTTAGATGTTTGTCTTCTCGGGGCTTCTGGGCGAGTTATGCAAAGCCTTGGGAGGAACTGGATAAAATGTGACCTCGCTGGCTGCCTGCGAGTCCTGCCACCTCCCTGTGAGGGGGCTTGCCAAAAAAAAACAAAACAAAACAAAACAAAAAGGATGGGATATTGGTGATACCCATTGGTGTGACAGCAGGCTGGGGGGGGCTCTCAAGCAGTCCCCTCTTGTGTTTCTCAGCCACACAGCAGCCAAGGGATGGTTTTCTGCCTGGTCCCTGGGGAATGGGTTGGGTGAGCTGCCGCTGTTAGGGCAGCTTAGAAAGGAGAGCAAACATACCACAGACTTCAAAAATAACTTGGGCAGGTTTTTCTAAATCTGCTAAATACAGGAAACCTGACAAACCGCTCCGCATCGTGCTTCAGCAGGGACGGGCTGCTCGGGGATGCCCCTGCTGCATGCCCCGTGGCGTGCCAGCGCCGTCAGACTTCGCCCCACACGGGGCCGAGGGACTCGGCCGGCCACGCTGCTCAGGCACTGCTGTGAAGCTGAGGCCCCGGGTGCTTCCCAGTTGAAACCTTGTCCCTGTTTTGCATAAGCTGGAAGACAATTTCCAGAGCCAGTAATCACTCGTAAGTTATTTAATGGTCGGGAATATCTAAATCGCAAGGCATTTGTACTCTGAGCGTCTCCAGAGAGCTTCAAACACGGCAGAAAGAACAGAAGCCGCCTGGGATGAAGGGGTTTCTTCCCGCCCACATTGCTCTTCGCAGACACGAGGAGCTTGACGCGAGGAGGTGAGCAAGGTGCTTGTCACGCTGCAGACAGGCGGCATTTTACGATGGGTGGTAATTGCTTTGCCTGCTCCTTGCGCGGCTCCTCACGGCACTAGGAAGCAGTGGCGTTGCTTGAAATACTCATTCCAAGATCTCAAGGTGTTTTGGCAAGGGCTCGCTGGTCTCTGTGCTCACTCACATCCAGACTGTGGAACTGGTATGCTCTGGATGTGTGTTGCTTCTAGTGCCAAAGTGGCTCTGCTTATGAATTTGAAGAAGAACCAGCTCTGGAAGCATCCTGAGGCCAGGCTGCTGCCCCTAGAAGAGATGTGGCCTTCACTGAGACTGATGCTGCCCTCACGGTAGCAGAACCTCTTCCACCTGCCACTGGTCAGCAGGGACCATCCCGTGCTAGGATGGTTTCAAGCTCCCTGAGAGGTTCCCAGGCTTCCGCCGCCTCCGCTTTGTACCTGAGGGTGCCAAAACTCAGAAGCAGATTAGAATTTCTCCCACACATTTTGTGGGAAGAAACCTATTCCCAGGTGTTTCCACAGCACTGTAGTCTGTTTCCAGGCTGTAATCTGCAATAAGCTCTCTTGATGGTCCAGGGCAGGGTGGGGGCTCCTCTGCTTCCAGACGTAATGAAAGTTCGGGTGTTGGTTTTAAACCCCCTGAAGGAAATACCTTTCAGCTTGGAAGATTCACCACACAACACCGCCTAGTGCCTGCAGATGATGGCTTGTCCCTGCTGCATTGGGCTCTTTGAAGAAAGGTTTGAGGCAACGCCGCTGAGCCTCTTCTCCAGCAGCCAGTACTCGGCTGGTCCTTGGCGAGGTCTGTGTGCTCAGGCTCAGGAGGCAGCCCATGTCACCCTCACCTTTCAAACAGCCCTTGTCCAAGTGCCATTATGTACACAATGGGTTTTGAAGCCCATGGACCTGGCACTCCATGCCTACACTGTTTTTTGTTGTGGCCTGGCCAAATTCCAGGCTGGCCAGTGCCATGCACTGTCTGCTCTGACCATTATCTCCCCCTATTTCCATGGGGTTTCATGAAGAAGAATAACATTGTGGATGAAATAACCCTCCTGCCCCTTTTAGCTAATACCTTCAGTGCCCATCCCCAGTGCCACCCCCACAGTGCCTTTCAGAGCAAACCCCTACTCTGCCTCTCACCCGCGTTGCTGTGGCTCTGAGCTGGGCCCTGGAGCTGAGGGAGGCTGCTTTGCCCTTCACCAAGCACAGGACCTTCGTCTCTTCCACCTCAGAGTCCTCCACCCCATCCTAAAGCTCTTCTGTGAGTCAGCCCTGCCCTTCTCAGCCCACGGTGCTCACCTTCCTGCGCTGCTTGCTGCATCGCCCTTGATGAGCTTGCACTTTCTTCCCCTGCCGGTGATGCAGCCCTCTCTGGCTCCATCTGAGCTCAGTTTGAGGCCTTCACTTTGCAGAAAGTTCAGGTGCCACGGCCCCAAAGCAGAGCCAGGGCTGTTTGCAGCTCGTTCTCACCCCATGGGAGCAGGTGGCAGCATCACGAGAGGATGGGGCACACTCCTCGTGCTCCTTGAAAATAAAGGCTGGGTTTGTATTTCACTCCCTACCAGGCAGACCCTGAGCAGTGTCTTCTCACACTGGCTCCTTCAGAAAGCCGGTCAGGTGGAGCTATTTGTTCAGCAGCAGGACAATTGCCCTAACGAAATAAACCTGCCAGTGATTCCTGCAAGGGCTGGGCCCAAACTGCACCACAGGCAGTGGTGAGGTGGTGAGCAGCAGCGGGGCGTCAAGGCCCAGCTGCCTGTTGTAGGGATTGTTGTTGTGGGGTTTGTTATTGTAGGGTTCACTGCCATCTGCTTCTGCTGCATGTACGGGCCCGTCAACGGTGTTGCTCTGTGGAAATCTGGAGCTTCCCCTTGCTCCTGCTGTATCCTGATGAGTTCTGCTCAAAGAAGAGGCAGGAGGAAAAAATAAGGTGGTTTTGTTTGTTGTTTTTTTTGTTTTTTTTTCCCTATTGTTTTGGGAAGCATGCCCGCCTCTGCTCTGTGACACCCCACTGCTGTGCTGGAGAGAAGGAGGACCTTTGGTACAACTTCCATTTGCACACAGCAGCAGATTCTGGAGCTGCTCTGAGTCATCTCATAAGACGATTTACAAGCTATTAGTGCAACGAAGCAGGGAGAGCTTGGAAGGTAAATGCAGTTTCCCCTACTTCAGTTCCAAAACCTGAAATGCAACATGGAAACTGTGGAAGCAAACTTGCTATTTTCAGTGTACTGCTTACAATGAATGGGAAACAACGAGGTCTAAACCTTTCCCTTCGCACCTGTGTGCTCTCTTGCAGCGTGGCCATGTGCTCTCAGGTGTGGATTTACTGTGCCCATCGTGCTACTGGCAGGTTTGTTCTGTGCTGCGTGAGGTTCATCTGGGGCAGCGCCCTGCTCACCACAGCCTCGCGGGCACTGGGACATGGCGCATCCCACCACAAAAACCCAGCCTGTGCAGTTGCTTCCAACTACCAAGCAAGAGGACAAGGGATATCCAGCTTTTCCAAGTGATGGATTGTCTTATACGGCTCTGGCTTCCAGCAGAAACCTCCCCCTGGTTCGGGATGCTGATACGGCCCTAAACATGACTGCAAGCTTACAGCCTCTTCGTTGCTGTCCACTCGCCCGTGTTCCTGGCTGTGGTGCTCACCTGCCCACCTGAGCCCCTCTGTTAGAGCCTGGTGCTGCTGCGGTGCTCAGCTGGCAGCCTCCCCGCCTCCCTCAGCACTCGGCCACGTCCCACCGGGTCTCAGGGAGCACAGTCTGTGCCTACCACCTTGCTCCATACACAGAGATTTTTGCAACCCTTGTCTCCTACCCGAACTTGTCCCTCAAGACAGCTTGAAGAGGCTTTGCCTTTCCTATCCCCAGTAACCACGCACAGTACCCAAGTGCACCCACGTACACCACAGCAGCAGGAGTGCTCTGCGAGGCAGGGAGTCGCATTCTCCCCGTGCCCGGTACCGAGCGCTGCTGGCAAGGCAAGATGAACCACGCTGCGACAGAACAGGCTGGGTACGTTTTATTGGCAACACTCGTGTCACACCCGGGAACCACAACCCTTTGTCAGACTGTTAGTGTTAACTTGCATGACAAGTATCAGTGACCGACTGCATCTGAAATATTGTTAAAGTGCCTAGAAATAATAGGCATCTTGAGGAAAAAAAAAAAAAAAGAAGAAGAAAAGGAAAAGAAACTCATTCCATCCACTCAAGCCAACCTTTATAGATCTTACATCTTAAGCACGACCGATGTACCGTAGTTGTTATGTGGACGTTAACGCAACCTCTACAGCAGCACACAGACAATGCAGTTCTCTCATTATGCACATGCTTTAGGATCGTTTATTTTAATGCTTTCAAATAAATATGTTCCATGCAGCACACCGCAATAAATAAGGAGCAGCAACTTTCATATAGTACATCCATTCATAATGTAAGTCACCATGTGAAACACCACATCTAAAGTCTTTGGCCCAGTCCCATACAGTGAAGCACACCACATCTGCACATAATCATATCTGGCTTCATATGGATTTAATAGGACTATGCCAGAAGGGCAATGTGAGCACAAGTTTAACCAGGGGTTCCTAGCTATTAAATACAGCTACTAAGTAGTTAAAAGGCAACAACTAAACCCATAAAGGGTTGATTTGTCTTTTCTTCCTTACTTTTCAGACAGAAATATAAAGTATGAAAATGCTCTGGATATTTTCAGCCTTGTGCAAAGCCGTGTGATTAATACGGAATGCTCTGAGCGATGCTGGCACGGACACTGGCAGCGACAGCCACAGCAAGACCGACTCGGACACTGAACACCAGACACTCGGCGGGGGAAGGCTGCTCTGGCGGGCGCTGCTCGTCCTCCTCCTCCTCTAGGCCGACAGCTCCACGGCCCCCTCCTCCTCGCTGTCCGCTCGGTTGGCGCGGATCTCCACCAGGGTCCGGGCGAAACGGGTCCACTCGTCGTTGTGCGGCACAGCCAGCTGGGGGAGGAACGCAACATGGTGTTAACACGATGTGAACCTGAGGAAAAGCTTTCTGCTGAAGCGTTTGCTGCGAAGCCTAGCCCCTTTGTTAACGTGTCAGGCTTCCCAGATGATGAGAGGCTGGGCCCGTACAAGCGCACACACGCGCGTGTCACCGCAGACTCGCGCGCTGCCCACAAGTCATTGCAGGACCAAGGTCAACATGAGCAAGGTAACAACGTACTGAGACCACTTTCCTGAAGTTCATTAAAGCTCTTAACAGTAAAATACATACATTGTGTTATTTGGGTTGCCTTCCTCTACGTTAAATAATTTACAATTACAAAAAACGCATCATAGCGGGAACGTGACAGCAACGGGGGCTGCGGGGACAGTCTGCTTTTCGAGATCATCACGCAAGATCCATTTCTATTTAATAGCACCGATGTTTCTGATGAAGAGCTCTTGAAGATCAGGCTTCAAGAGGAACGTGTAATCCAAACAGCTAAACTTCCTGTCAAAACGCTTCAGTGATACGGCAAAACAACACTGCAGTCGGTTCTAGCTACACCCAAACTCCAGTTTCTGGAAGATAATGCAAAGTAGGAGTGAGCTAATTACGGAAAACAAAACAAAACAAGCAGCTTTCTCAAACTTCATTTTCATTAACTCCAATTTCAGAAAATGGCAACAAACACCCACATTAACCATGAACTCTTTTACTGCCATCCTCAAGCCCTCAGATCGTGTCCTGAACATAGCATGAGCAAAGAGCTGTTTCGAGATCCTGTGCAGTGCTTGGTACTGAAGAAGGCAACTGTTTGGAACCAAGAAGCAACGTGACATACTACAGGGCATAAAGTAAACTGTAGGACACCTTAGCAAAAGCATATCTTTAGACTAAAGGAAAAGACCTTAGCTAATCCAGCCTGTGGTACTCAGCATTGTCTGCACTGGCTTACTTCTTCCCAAACACCCCCAAAACATCAGGCAGCTGAGACTGAGAAAAGGAGGCAGTGCATGAACTAGCACACCCAACTCGAGCAAGAACATGCAAATCAGCTTGATGTTACCCCTGTGCGAAAGAGGTCCACATGAACTGCTCCAAGTTAAACCTTAATCAGATGGATGGGTATTTGCAGTGCTGGATCTAAACACCTCCTCCAGATCTCAACGAAGCCAATGAGCTTTTCAACTATTTTTTATCTAGCTTTGCCTCTACAGCCAGTATTTTGGGGAAAAATCCAGTGTGCGTTTTAAAGCTTCCTATATACATTGCATATTCACAATTCTATTGTGAAGGGCTGGTGCCGGGTAACTTTGTTTTTGCCTACTAAAATACTGGATATAACACAGTTCAGTTACTGACGTTACAGACCAAGAAATGCCATCAGTGTGAAGCGATGAGCCCCGAGCGTGTTGCTGGGTTGGTTTCCCTCTCTCCACTTTCCACTCATTGCACTTTTC
The DNA here is from genome assembly GCF_964035555.1 of Netta rufina. Classification (NCBI taxonomy): domain Eukaryota; kingdom Metazoa; phylum Chordata; class Aves; order Anseriformes; family Anatidae; genus Netta; species Netta rufina. The sequence continues at coordinate 26,366,505 of NC_140124.1, read as the reverse complement.
TCCAAGCCTTTTCTAGGAAACGGCGATGGGAGTTACAGGAGCAAACCCTCTGAGACAGTTGTCTCACACACACAGATGCGGGTCTGCTGTGGTCTTGAGGTGAAAGCAAGCTCCGTGCTTCGAAGAATGTTAAGCAGAAGGAAATGCAACACCAAAGCGAAGGTCAGTTTGCAACACAGGAGGAAGTACCTGCAGCACAGGTTTGGTCACAGCCACGCTCCTATGCAAGCTACTACACAGTCAGCTAAGGGACGAGGCAAAGATCCTTCTGTTACAGATGCATTCAACATATTTGTGTAGCAAATTCGCTGTTACCTATTGCTGGTGCCCTAAAAGATGTTATTTCTCATGATGACACTGTCATTTATTAAACTGCTGAATGAAAACATTAATGATTTTACTACTAGGAATTAGTGAGACTTATATAAAGTGGAGCAATATCCTAGTCAAAGGACTCTCTGAATTTAATAAAGCCTCATTTCTTCTTGTCTTTTTAAATCCCAAATGGCATTACATTGTATTAAATGGCTCAAGAAGGCAATATGTTGAAAGAAAAAAAAATGCAATGTATTTATTACATCGAGATCATTTAATTCCCTCTACTCCACAGCACGGCCACAGACAAATAAAATCAAAGTCCTGGCTATTACAGCTTGAAAACTCTCAAACTTGAAAAATCTCCCTGCCAATGTAGGTCGGCAACACGGTTGGCTGACAGATGGAGGACGGACTGGGCCTTTTTTAATGTCCCGATTGACAAAACAGTTATGATTGTAGTGAAATAATGAATAATCATTGAAGTGAAGGCCATCAGCACACAGATGAGAACGCTCAGTGTCCACATGCAATCTAATTACTTAGATCTTTGTTTTATTTTACCTTATTAAATCCTACGTACTGCGTCATGCTTTCAAAGGGGCCAGCCCTGCTAGCAGACTGTTAGTAGAACAAACCCCTCTAATAGAAATTCCTCAGGGATGGAGAGGGAAACCTTGGCAATACTGAAGTCAAGGGAAAAATTGACTTTGATTCCCCTACTTCTTTCTGTGAAGTCCCTACAGCTGAACCACAAAAGTTATAAGGCAAAAGACCACAAATAAAAACAAAAGCATCCACAAACTCCAATTCAAATTCTTGTATGAATTCGCTCCCCTTCCAGTCATTTTCCATAAAAGTTCTTTCAACTGTGTGTACTTACACCAACAAATGTTGAAGGCCTGTGTCCGACTGTGGACTCTCTTCTTCGGCCTTCCTGCTGAAGTAGTTACACGGCAAACACCAGCACGGGGGTGGAAGAAACGAGGAGACACTTTGTAGAGGAAGGGCAGGGGTTTAGAGCTATTTAGGGGCTCTTCACCTGTTTGGCATTTTTGCCATTTTTCTGTCCACTTCCACTTACTACAAAGCAGCCCGTGTTGAGTTCCAGCAGTCAGACTCTACACGGAGTAGAAACATTCACCAAAGCATAACAAGGTAATATAATAACTTACACTAACATTTGGGTCATAAGGTTATTTGAATGAACTGACACTAAGGTATGGAGCAGAACAAGAAAATAAACATTATTAAGTGCTTTCCTTTGATCCCTTCAAAGGGAAGGTAAGCGCTACCTGCTGTTAATTAATTGACTAAATTACCCACACTGCTTTAGCCTAAATACTACGATATATTTAGGCTGCATCAGATGTTACTTTTAACGAGGAAAGCCAGAATTATCAAAGCAATGGGATGACTTTAGCCAGCCTTTGTCTGTTCAGCTGTTGGAAGAGGGGTAGTTTTGTCCTCTGTCTGGCTTTTGAAATATCAAAAGAGTTCAGGCTGCAAGCCTGCGGACCTCCAAGTGTAACCACGAGTTTATGCACCCAGATAAACCTGCTTCTGCTTGTGAAGTTACATGTGCTCATCTGGTTACATGAGAGAGAACTTAGTACCAGAAAACATCAAGATGCTGAAACATCGATTCCATTTTTTATTGGGTGAAGCTATTTAACTCAGTACAACTGGGGTCCTGTCATTTCTCAAAAATCAAATCTTTTTTTTTATATCACTCTAACCATTTTAGATCCCCCCTCTGATCCACGTCCATAAAATACTCCTCCAAAAGTATTCAGGATCTATAAAATCAGTATCTATAACTGTTTATATATGATCAATAACATGTAACACACTAAACACTACACACATTTAAGGTTTTATTTCAGCTAGTCCGCAAATTGCTTCTTGATGGCACTCAAAACCTGATTTACGTGATGCAAACTCTCAGAGTTAGTTTTTCCACCAACTCCATCACTCTGATTTCGGACACGCAGACTTCAGGTGAGAAGAGGTAACCACCAGGAACGCTCCTCCTGAGCGAACGGTGCGGCACAGACACTGCTGGTAAAGGAAACCCGCCCTGGGCAGCGCCTCCCAACCAGCAGCCCTAGACCCCCATGCAAAGTGAGCTCAGCTGAACCCCAAAAAATGAGACTGGCTGTGTGCTGAACAGGATTGTAATTTAGGAGTTGAGATCTCTCTCTCCTCTTATTCATCTCCTTTCCCACAGCGAGCGATAGCTGGACCCTGCCTGCTAGTTGTGGTCAACCAGAAGCCCCTTGCCTCCAGTATCACTCCCAACCCCTTCTGTTTTGGTGGTAGTGCATCGAGCTGAGCTTTCAAGTCTGGAGATGGTCTCAACGTCGTCTAATTTTGGAAAGACAGGATTTGTCTAGTTGGGTCACACAGATCAACTACAGAGGGGTGTTTGTTTTCTCTCTTATCTTTTTCAGAGTCATGAAACTACAGTAGACTTAGAAACGTTACAGCTTACAGGCAACTGCATACAGTTGTGGGTATTACAATATGAGAGGGACAAAACTATTAGAGTGTCCAAAGGAGGGCTACAAAGATGCTGAAGGGTCTGGAGGGGAAGATATAAGAAGAACAGCTGAGGTCCCTTGTTCAGCCCCGAGCAGAGCAGGCTGAGGAGAGGCCTCATGGCGGCCTGCAGCTCCCTCACGAGGGGAGCGGAGGGGCAGGCGCTGAGCTCTGCTCTCTGGGGACAGCGACAGGACCTGAGGGAACGGCATGGAGCTGGGACAGGGGAGGGTCAGGCTGGGGGTTAGGGAAAGGGTCTGCACCCAGAGGGTGCTCAGGCACTGGGAAAGGCTGCCCAGGGCAGTGGTCACGGCACTGAGCTGCTGGAGTTCAGGAAGTGTTTGGACACCGCTCTCCGACACATGGTTTGGTTTTTGGGTGGTCCTGTGTGGAGCAAGGAGTCGGCCCCTTGTGGGTTCTTTCTGACTTGGGATATTCTATGACTCTGTGAAAGCTTGTAAAGCTTAAAGGCAAGATCGTTCCAATGTGTGCCTATTCTGCACTTGTAGATAAAGGGTAAAATAACCAGACTCAAGGGTAGCAACAGCCAGGATCTTCACCTGGCTTTGCCTGGCCCACGGATCAAAATTCCATACAATGTACCCTGGGCGTGACAAAACCCTGATCTCAAAGTGCCACCACAAAACCTTTGGATATCCAAAACTCCTGAGGCCTCGGTGTTAGCTGGGTGATCGCCCTAGCCGAGGACATCACTTACCTGCTAGTCTTCCAGCCCTGAACCACAAACACACTCCTCTTGATCCTAACACTGACCAAGGAGATGGCTTATACGCATTCTGGTAAGAGAATAAGGGAGTTCCCTCCCTCCCTGAGTCTCACCAAGTAAGCCAGTCACACGTGGCAGCGTGAATGGGGGTTTCACTGGGAACAGCCTCCTCCATCTTCTTATCGAGGCAGGGACTTCCTCAGTGTGCACAGCTTCCAACCCACACACCAGACATAGTGCAAACACAAACTGTATTTCCTATGTTTTTACAGAAACTGTGCTCTTGGGAACTCCACCGAACATTAATGGTCAGAAAATCTTCATGCAGGACTCAGGAGTAGGAGATGCCCAACACCAGACACCTGTCAACACCGCCAGTTGTGCCGGCTAGTGCTGGGCTGCCCAAGCAAGCAGAAAAACAACAGAAAAACAGTGCCTGAAGACACAAATCAGCATAAATTTAACTTCATTTTCAGGCTCAACACCTGGTAACACTTGTTCTTTTAATTTAGGTGTATTAAAAAAAGAAAAAAAAAGGTTTTGAGCCTGAACAATACCACCACAAAACAAAACAAAAATCCAACCTCTGAATATGGCTTTTAGAGGAATCTATCCAGGAGGTTGAAATTAGATATTATAACATATTTTAAGTTTTTCAGTATATTCCCCTCCTATCCATCTTTTTTATTGCTGAAAGTGTTTAAGCTCAATTTATCCAAATCTCTGTATAGCTTCAGCTTCCTTGAAAAAACACTTTCCAGCAAATGAATTATTCAATGAGGATATTTCACTTGATTCCTGGCTCACTGCCTTTCCTGGAGCCTTTAAGTTTTTGAGATGAGGGTGGACAACTCTTTCTACCTCCATCCCTCCGTGCTCTTGTCCAGCACCGTTCTCCTGTGAGGCCTGCGGACTCTCCTAAGAGGGAGGAAAAACACAATAGCAATTTCAAGAGCAGCACTTTGGAGTAGATGGCTTCCCAAATTCTCAGAAGGAGCACAGTAGACTGTATTCAACCTATTTTATTTCTTTTTAATGACTGTACCTCCTGGGTCAATTTACCTGTCACTGTGGTACCGGTACACAAACTGCAGCACCGATTACCGGGGAAAGTACCGTGCAATCCGAATCACCAGGTTAATAATCCTATTTTTTTCACCTTCACCTGGAGTTTGGATACCTCAAAGGAAAAACAGGCGCAGGAAAGCCTTTCTCAACATCGTCTCCGACTCCTGGGTTAATCTGGAGGACTGCATTTTTCCAACCCAAACCATCTATAATCGCCTCTAACACACACGTTCCCTAACACAGGTGTAAAAGGAGAATCTGAAAATGAAGCGTTACACCACGGCTTGGAGCAATCTGCCAAACGTCTGTGGTCTGCAGACGGCCTGCCGAACCGTACTGCCACACACTGTTTTCAATTAGACATTTGCAGACGAGCCTGCATGGTGGTCCAAGATACACTTTAAGGGTGATAGAGGTTCCCGAGTCCAAAATAGGTGACCCATTCAAACCGTTTATGTAAGTACAATGCTTTATTTTTTATTTCCTTATTTTTTCATGTAGGAAACCTTATTCTGACCTAAATTACGCGATGGGTTTCTCTAGCTAGTCAGTGTACTCCAAGAGATCAGGAACTTTCTGACCAACGTGCATCCTTTATTAGCTGCAATTGGGTTTTCTGCTGTTTGGAGGTAAAAGTTGGTCTTATTTTAGACAATCCTATTGACTTCTCTCCACTTTGACAGAGCTGTATGTGCAAAAAAAAATATCTCACATTCAACAGGGAAAATCAAAACGACATGAAAATTTATGCTCCTCATATCTAAAATGCTCTGTTGCTATTATAATTTTTGACAAAGGCAGGTTAATCACTCTTTGAAGAGCTAGCTAATTAAAGCATGAGAAAACATTCAGATTAATTTGAGTTTGTGAAAAACAGCAAGTACGGCAAACCAAGTTTAATGACTGAAATCTCAGAATTCACACTAAGTTATCTCTGTGTGTGGTTTATCACCATCTTTATATTCTTTCAGTTTAATAACATCACCAAATAAATGCAGCTTTGGAAGAATATCATTTTAGCTCTTTTTCCCTAGGTAGAATTTTTGTCAACCTATATTGTCCTTATCACCTTCTAAAATTACGTGCTGCATTGAAAAGAAATCTGCTGCAAATACTTTGTGCAACGGATTAACATCTGAATGCATTTATGACACTGTAGGTAAAAATATTTTATGATGATAAAATATAACTATTTCAGCTTGATCTTTTTCTACGAAGTAGAACAGACAAATCGGTCTAATTCTCTGGGTAAAAGGGAGTACTTGTGGGATGACGATCATAATGCTTACAAATCAGAAACAAGAGCGATAGTTCTCCTTTAAACAACTGATCTTAATCTTCCAGAGTTCAACAGATGTTATTATCACTGACAGGGAGGTAAAAACAGATACACAGATGTAAATATTAAATGGCTTGATACACACACGCACAGAGTCAGCAGGCATGCACCTATTCTGGCCCTGGTCTTGCCCCACAGAACCCATTACAGAATGCCTTTGACATTTTTCTCAACCTATACGGATTTCTTTTTTCCTGAAAAAGCCTATATTTTTCCAGGCAACACCCTATGCCACACACATGGATGGAAACAAAGTGGGAGGTAATATGCGAGGGAATGGCCACCAAAGTAACCAAGAGCACCCTTTTCACATAACTGCAGTACCACTGTATTTAACTCTTGGGAGAGCCGAGCATCACTGCTAACAATGGATGAAACCACTGGCAGGAACTCAAACCCCACATACTGCATGCAGATGATTTTAATAAGATACAGTGTTTAGACCACAAAGGATACACTCCAGAGTAGCTCTATATATATTTGTTTACTTAATTGAAGGGGTGGAATACTATAGGCAGCCTAAATACTGCATTTATTCTATGCACAGCAGTCAGTCTAGTGTCACAGACACAGTATACACCACCCTTCCATGAAGTTAATTACTTAGCCCTCATCTAGATTAATGTCTGTTGTGATTTATTTCTCTGCAGTTCACCAGCAGGCTCTGATTTAACTAGTGCTGCCATAGTAAAAAGAAGACAAAATATTAGTTTATATGACAAAAAAAAGCTTAATCCCAAACAGAAACAGAACATAATTTCAGCAAAATTCCAGTTTTTCTCCTAAGGAGAACAGTAGCTGCTAAATTGTTACATATTTGATGGCAAATTGTGTTTTGAATACAAACCAAACAATGGTGTTATTTTAATAATTTACATGTAAAGAGCAAAGATGCCCTGGGTTAAGCTCCTACATAGGAATCCAAGCTCTGAAAGCCTACTAATTCTTTTCTAAACTTGATCATCGTTGTCTCTAGCAGTCATCTTGATGCCAGGCTAACAGGAGAACAGACTAAAACGCAGTCTGTAAATTATACATACAAGACACACAAATGCACGTTAACAGAACAGAAAGACTGCAGGCTCTTAACACTTCAAAGATAGGAAATGTCAAAGTTAGGGCTAACTCCCCTAAATGTTACTCATTTTGCAGTATGATACCGTCTTTAATCTTTATCAAAAAATAAAAAATAAAAACAACACAACACGAAACCTGTGCTGGAAGCAAACACCAATTACAGAAAATTTCAGCCTGGAGGATTAGAACTTGATTGGGCGTATGAAAAAGAAAATAAGGAAGTGGAAAGTATCTTTAATTGTAGACAACACTACAGTTCCACCTATAATATCAGAGTTGGCTCAGACACTCCTGAAATAATTAGAAAGAACGATGTCCAAGCTACCGAACTGATTTTTCTTCCCTCAATTACTGTATAAAAATGCTGCACTTGATATCAACTACAGAAGATAAAATATAGAGTAACTCCAAGATTCTTGAAAGAGAGGATCAAGCTGAAATTTTGATTACTATTGTTTCCTTACAGCACCTCCTACTTGTAAAATACAAACTTAAAACTATAAACTTAGGGACTATTCTTAAACTACAAGATTTCCACAGAACACCCAAGTGCTTTTGCCAGGCACATTGTGGTAGCCCTCACCTACGGATCTTCTCAGGTCCTTGGAGACAAAAGAGATTTAATATAATTCAGCAGCTACAAAAACAGAAAGAGCATCTGCCACGCTTCAAAAAAACTAGTAATTTTGCTACAGAAGAGGTGTCCTAAGCAGCAAAGACGTTACAGTTCCTACCTTTCCACCACTTCTGCAGTGCCACCAATTTACAGGTTAAGAAAAAAAGTCAGGTAGATCGGTTTCCTATGAGGATCCTAGTCCTGAGAGTGGAATTTATGGACATAAATTTAATATAGAAATTAAAGCCATTGATTTTTTTTTCCTTAGTTTCAGGACATTTAATGCTCTGAATTAAGTGATCACATAAGAACTCCACCTCTACCCAATTATATTATCAATTATCATTGCACTAGGAAATGTAGAAATACCAAATGGATCCAAACGAGATGGTAAGGAGCCTTCAATCTGTTGTTCTTTCCAATACGTGGCAACTACATTGACTTGGAAGAACTAACCCATCATTTTTATCATTTTCACTTTAAATACGAGAACTTCAGCCTCTGGAGCACCTGCACTGGCCAAGGTGTCTCCTTGGAAGTCCAGCTGAATGAAGGGCCACTGCCTCAGGGAGGAAACAAATCGTGGTGCCTTCAGCTTAGTTTGCTTCCTTTTTTATTTTTAAACCAAGCCAGCCAAGTCCACTCTGTGGTTCACTCCACAACAGGAACTGTAAAGGGTTTTTGCCACTGCCTTCTGGCTCCCAGATGGCCGACGGATTCCCACCAAAGCTAGCCTATGAACTGCTCTTCCTTTTTTTTTGGAAAAGTTTTTTTTTCCTTGAGGATTTCTTCCCTTCCATTTTGCATCTATTACCTACAAAAGCTCATCCACGAAATAACATTTTTTCCCTTCGTTTCAGACACAGGCAAAAATACATTTCATATTTAAATTAAACACTGCATGTGGAGTTTTGGCTGCTGAATACGATGCATTAGGGCTCAGCTTTCCTCAATTGATATTTTAATGTAACCGTTACCTTCCAAGCCATGAGTTAGTTTTTCATGTTCAAAATACCATTTTGCTAAACATTAAAGAAAAAAAACAAAACAAAACAAAACAATTAGAAACATAATTAAGGATTCCCAAAATGAAAACTGGTATCGGATGTAACAGGTTGAAACCACAGATGCATCATGAAGAAAATTAATTATACAAAGCAGCTCTTGTTTCAGAAGTGTTTAACACCACAATGATAGCATACGGATTTCAATTAGATTTGCAAATTGCTGCATACAAACTGAGTTTAAACTAAATTTGGCATTTGGTACTTTTTCCCTTCCGTACTCCGCGTTACTTAAAGCTATGAAAATTTTCCTCACATGCATCAGAAAGGGGATAAAAGCTTTCAGAGAAAACACTACCCATTGGCCTAACCAGGTATTTAAAATACATACCTTGCTAAACTATTAGTGTGCGTTTACTTGAGCTCTGTTTCCCACCAGTTTTACATGATGCAGGTCCAGAACACAGCGGGTTAGCTGCAGCATTTACTCTGCCTCCACTGCCTCACGTACATCTACCATGAAAAGCCTGGACCCAGATCGTGTTTTCCTCTGAGCCTCTTCAGGAGCTACTAGTGAAGCCACCACTGCTGCAGATACAATAAACACACAGTGGATGGACCCGTGCACCAGATCCAGCGCGTGCCTTTTCTTCTTTCTCTTGTTCTCTGCATTGTTTTAGAGCAGGAAAATACCTACACAAAGACTGGCACACACTGCCCTCCCTTCCACCCGTCCTGCAGGCTTTCCTGTGCAGAGAGGGAACGATCTCTTACAGTTTCTCTTCTGCCACTCTCGGCGCTTCGTTATCTGAGTGCCTTCTAATAGTGCATTAAGCTACATGATTAACTCCTGTTACATGTGGCTTGTTCCCTCTGATCCTCTCTGCAGGGGGAGAATCTGGGCCTTTGCAAGGGAAAAGGAAACATACGTCGGCTTTAAAAGTAGTGTGCAAATGAACAGAAAGGACTGGAGCCAGATTTCTGCTGGTTGGTTGTTTTTTTTTTTTTTTTTTTTTAAGCTTTTTATTTCATCTGATGAGGGCTTGAGGAATTCTTACAAAAGGTATCTGTATCACACTGGAAATTCGTGTCTTTTCACCCTGTGAAATTCTCTGGGGAGCTGGTAAGACATTACCTTAAGATAAGGATTAAGAATTAATTTAAGTTTTAGGATGACTACATAATCCTCCTTTTCTAGCTGTTTTTGCTGATGCCTGCTTACCTCTATTGTCTAATCAACAAATGAGATACAGGATACCTTTGTTAACAATCTGGTACTTTCTCCTTTAGCTTTAATAAATAAACTTCCAGTTCTAAAAGGAAGGTGGAACTTCATTTACACGTATAGTAAAACAGAAGGAACACCATCTTTACCATGAAGAAGTGTACATGATGGCATCGGGCAGGAAGGTGACCCTGTGTGACCAGTATGATCTACTGCAAGATCACAATCAAACACATCACAAGCTCCACGTTAAGAGGATGTTTTTTCCCCACCCTCCCTACTTGCTCGAAACTTCAGTCTTCTGATAGTCTGAAATATTAGCTGAAGTTAAGCTAACACACGGTCAGAGAAGCTGTGGATGCCCCATCCCTGGGGGTGTTCAAGACCAGGTTGGACAAGGCCTTGGCCAACCTGATCTTGGCATCCCTGCCCATGGCAGGGGCGTTGGGACTGGGTGATCTTTGGGGTCCCTCCCAGCCGTTCTGTGATTCTGTGATCCTCTGGTCAGCTTGCAGCCACATGCTCTGGTGACAGCCATGTCCTCAGCTCCAGAAGTTCGCCCTCTCTGGGACTAAGCACTCCTAATATGTGTGGTTCATGTGGGAATATGTATCTTCCCACCAGGCTCAGACCTCCTCAGCTAGTCACACCAAGTTCTTCAGTCTCCTTCCGCAGGCCAGTCCCATTTCCTCATAGTGCAGACCCACATCTCTCCCTGACGAGCATATTTCAAATGGCCTTTTAAAATACATGCATTTTTAAATATGAAGGGAAACAATGCTCAAATCATCTTTTAAATAACATTCGTTTTGTGAAGCTGCTTTGTGAGTCAGGAGGCCACAGTGATGGCAATTTAGAGGGGCAGCATAGCAGCAAGGCACCACAACCTGCAAAAGGTGGCAGAGAAAGGAAACCTCATGGCCCTAGGCTGACACTGGAGATAAACAGCTTCAGCCCCCAGGTGCAGATCTTGGGTAAGTCTGTTGAGTTACTCCATGGCTCAGTTTCCCTCTAGAAAAATACGTCCCTAATAAGAGGTTACTAGAAACGCAAGACCCTATTCCAGTCTGCTGTGACAAAGCCTACTGAAGTACCAAAACAGACTGAAAAACTAAAGATAACTCATTTCTGTCTCCATTTCTCATCAGACTAGAACTAGACTGCAGTGACAAGCCCACAGTCACCAATATGAGTGTATACGGGTACTCGCAGGCATAGATGTGTGCATTTAGATCTCGGGATATAGCCAGGTCTTGTTTTGAACTGCAGAAGTACTTCAATGTTTGGTTTGAACTGATCAACACAATGTTGTTTTTCTACAGGAGAATAAACCAGTGCTTACATAAAGACCTCAAAGCATTCACAGTAACCTAAAGTAATGAATATTGTAATGAGAAACACAAGTATTTAGGGTGATAATGACTGGACTTTGCTCTACTTAGATCGGCTCACCCCCTATGGAGGCTACCAAAGCTTAAAGATTTTATCACCCTAGTAATCAGCAATGGGTAATGGCCTTCATAAAACACAGTAATTAAATTGACTGATTTCAAACTAGTGCATTTTTTTCATTAGGGAGTTCTTATTTAACCTACTTCAAAAAAATCCCTTTGTGAATACTGCCTGTATCAGTCTAAATTCAAATGACGAGGGACAAAGAGCTTGTTCTGTTCAATATTTCAGTTACTATTTTAACTATAAAGCTAGAGTTCCCAATATGCTGTCGTTGCCTTTTTTTTGGTCATCTCTAAGAGCTTCCAGTTTTAAAAGTCTCTCAAGACTGAACACTGTAAAACTGGGGGCAGAGGGGAAGCAAATCAAAACCCTAGTTCTTTACATTTTCCAACAACTCTTAAAAGATTCTGCTTTGTTAATACATGCTTTTAAAATCCTCTGAGGCCAATGTTGCAGCCTTCACAGCAAAAATATCAATGGTGAAATTGAGGCTCTGCCTCACAATCCATTTAATCGTCCTTTATGCCTGGATTGTGTTGGTTGTTGTAACTATTGTGTCTGGCTTGATCTTTGTATGCTTTTGAAAAGAACTTGGTTGTAAGCACAACCTCTTATTATTGCTCAAATTTGCCTTCATGATATGTATGTGAGCCATTTATCTGTGTTCCAAGAATACTTGTAATTCAACACAGATTTGAAAATAAAATATTTTATAGCAAGTCTCAGCTTTGCTTTTGTGGCAAAAACATTTCCTCACTCAATATCTGCTCTACAAGAGCTTTACAATGGCAAAAGTAAACCTACTGGAAAATCTACCTGGATAAGTTAATGACATAAAACCTAGTTTCATATTTCTCTCTGCACAACAGAAATTCAGCTGCACGAAAGAAGCTGGCTATGTTTTCTGTATGAAATCCATAGTGAAATTCGGGGATCTCAAGACAGGATTACAAAGTACCAGTCCTTCTCCACTCACTCTAGCCATGTGACTAAAAAGCCATGCTGAAACGTGAGAGTTGCTCATGAATATGCATGTCTCCCTGTCTGGAACCCCAAGAATCCCAGAACAGCTGCTACAGGCTGCTGAAATCAAAGCGATTTATTTTACAGGAACCAATGGGATATTCCTCATGGCACCAACACATCCACGTATTTCAGGCAGTTGCCAGCTCCTCCTTCACTGCTCATGCTCTTGAAAATGAGATAGAGAGCAAACATCCATCATGGAGCAAATGGGGAAGTACACACACTGCTTGATGCAGCAGCCGCAAAGCAGCTTACAGAGACGTCACCTCTGAAACCTGACGGAGTCGTGTAAATGTCAACACGATGCTGATTTCACTGCAAGAATAAAGGACAGAGGTAATAAATGTTTAAAGAATCCCATGTAATTGCTTTCTTTGGCAGAGCCAGCTTTCCTGGATGGTCTAGGGAAAGTCCAGTTTCACCTGTCATACCAGTCATCCTCGAAAAGCACGCCTGGAATCAGCTGTCTGAAAGACCACCAAACAGATGCAGTGGTTTGCCCTGTAACTGGTTTAACAAAATCAGTAATAAGCTCCTGGTGATTAGTTTCAAACCCTCCAATACTGCACTGAACTTACTTTATATTCTGTTACAATCAAATAATACATCATTGATTTCCAGTTTCAATCTATTCATTCCCAACGCAAACAAAATATGACCAGGAAGAGATTAATGGAAAAAAAAAGAAAGAATGGAAGGTGGAAGAGAAGCTGCTTCTTTCACAACCAGAGGTGCAAACGGCATTCTCAATAAGCCAGGTAAGCAACAGACGTGGTTGTTAGAGAATATTTATGACAGCGGCAACTGTGTAACATCACTGAAGCATGCACAATGGGAGCAAGCTTTCTAGAAAATACATGTACAGAAGAGACATGCAGTTAGGTCTAACTATCAATCATCTGGACGTGTGAATAAATCTATAGTCAGTGGTCCATGTTCTGCTAAAATCAACTTTACCATATAGAAAACTTGCTGCCCTGTAAATAATCCAGAAGACTAAATAAGATAAAACACATTTTACATACTATCACCACAGTAATATCTCAGCTACCAGACCAGCAAAGGTTCGTGTCTTTTTACCTGTCATAAAGAGTATTTACAGTGACTGGTTATATCCTCTTCTCAAGTTATTTAGGTTTACGATCACATCACACTGAAACAATCTTGTTTTTTTTTGTTGTTTGTTTAGGTTTTTATTTTGTAATTCACAGTCTTTAAATCAGTGGTTACTGATCCACAAGAGCACATCTATATGGACTATTTAAGTCTCTTCTCCCTTGGAAGTGTGTGTATAACTCCCATTAATGCTAATGGGCATAAAGCACATGCATTGAGGAGAAAATAGACCCCTCACTGTGAAAATAAATGTGTTCAGTTATTTTCAGACACGATGCTGAAATCAAACAACTAAGAGTACACACTATAAGCAGATAACATCATATAGCCTAACTGAAAATGTCACCAGTATTTTTAACTCCCTGATCATGGACTCTGCCACATTCTTCATGTTTCTGCCATATCTTGTGTCATAATGACTGTGACTGCGTAACATCTCAAGAAGGGCCAAACCCTAAGCAATCCAAGCAAAACAGCCCCTTCCTCCAGTTCCTTGCCCTCAAGAACGATGCAAGGTTACATTTTCACTTAGGCCACACAATGGTTTTGCTTTACCCCATATAGGTTACCAGCAGCAATCAGTGTTCTCCAGGCCTTTAAAACTGTGATGAATCTACCAAAGTAAAAATCCATGTCACATTTGCTCCTTAATGATATGATAGTGCCATGTTTTCTGCTCTGATCAAAATTCATCGGATCAAATCTGTATGTTCAAGCAGGTAAGAAAATTTGCTTATATAGTAATGTGAAATTCAAAGATGTTGTGGTATGATTCTATGATAATAAAGCACGGTAACATATATATCCAGATCTTTTTGACTGAGCCAATGTTTTATGAACTGACAGCTAATCTAACATGATAATTTGGATCACCCACGAGAAAAGAAAGGTTTTCAAAGGGTGCAGTAAAAGTGGAGCATTGATGTCTTTGGTGAAGATATTTAGGGTCTTTGTAAAGTGGCCTGCTGACTTTCTAATGCAAGTAATCACGCTCGCCGTCCTAAATCAGAGAGATGCACCTTCAAATAAATGGATGCTACTGAGTTATCAGTCAGGCAGGGCTGAGTTCTTTCAGTGATGAGGCCTTTTCAGAAGTCAGTGCCGGAGGAGATGGGTGGGGTGCAGCAGCTGAAAGGTCATCTGCCGTGGCTGTGTGTCAGGCTTTGCAACACAGCTGAGACAAAGAGGAGATCTGGGCACTGCCAGGAGCCGTGTGGGCCAGCTCACAGCCACACACCCACATCATGTCCCTTCTGCTGTCACTTATGCTTGTCTGCCCTCATACTGAGTCAGTTCATGGCGAAAAATACCCCAACAAAACAAAAGAAAAATCAGTATTTCTCTGCTGATTTAGCTCCTTCACCATAATGTGGGGTCTGCTGTGTGCTACTGGTACCAGCACAAAAACTGGACAGCAAAGGATATGGCTCGGGACAGCTGTTGACAGGGGGAGAAGGACTGCCCATAAAATAACTCATCAGAGGGCTCTTTATGAACCAGCACAGAGGGTTAACGAGTGAAGAAGCTATTCCTCACTGCCCGAGCCCTCAGTTTTAGGCTGTCAAACTGCAAGGCATTTCTGCAGCTCACTTCAGGCTTTATAGTGACAAGAGCTGTGCCGGAGAACAGCTGAGCATCCTTCTCTTTTAAACCAGAAAAAGCCACCCTAACAGCACAGCAGCCCTGGCAGCATCTGAAGCTGGAATTACTGCAGAGACTGATGCTGTCAGAAGGAACCAGGCAACAAATTAAAGAGTTCCTTCATTACAGAAGAGGAGGAGGCGTGGCAACGGCCCGTGACCTGTCAGCTGCTATGTGGATGGACATCTATCCAATTGTGCAAGGAGGGATGAAGCTGAGCTGGAGAGCCTGGGGCTCTGCACAGACAGAACACAGAACGGCCACGAAGCAGAGCACGTTACTCTGAAACCGATCAGGGCTCATGCAAATAAATACCGTTGAATGGCTCTTTTCTTTTTCCTTCTCAAGTAATAGAAAACTGTCTTTTTGATCTGAGTGTGACTCATCTTGCAAGTTGCATTCTGATTATAGAGAGGAAAAGGCCAAAAACTTAAGTATTACTTCTCCTGCACAGTAACAGTAAATCTATTTTCTCCTGGGTGAGCTTGCAGGGATAAACAATCCTATGAATGGCCTGGTGTATGATATGCAAAAAAACACATTTCTGGAGCCTGTCTAGACTCCCAGACAAGATCAGATCGTGCTGTCATCACAGACATTTCCATAGCCTGTCACATCACTTTGAAGATAGAAAAAACACCTTTTCAGAACAGTCATGCAAAACGAAAAATAAACAAAAACAGCCTGACCTGCAGTGTTGTAGTGGAAGTCTGAATGCAGTAACCTCAGCCAATTTAGAGATTATGCTAACAATACGGCACAAAGTTTCAGCAAACATTTGTGAGGAAAGGCAACTCCTGCACAAGCAAATGCAATCCAAAAATATGAGTCATGCACAAGCAATTTTGCTATGGGCCATAAAATCACTTTATGAGAGTTACAGATAATTCTGTATGTATTCCATAATGTTTCCCTACTGTGTAGAGATGGATATCTCAGTATCCTATCACAGATAATGACAGAAAACAAATTCTCTACATAAAAGCTGATTGCTCAGAGATTCACCCTTAGCTGTTCCAAGGAATTGTAATGCCGACAGAACATTTTATACCTTATTCATCAACACAGAAGTAGATTCTATCAGTGCCAAACATACTGCAGTTTAGATGGCTTTTACAATATGTAGTAGGGTGAATTGAGAGCAGCCTCAGACACAGAATATACATCCTGCTATTTCTCAGCACCCACATACCCTTCATCACGCATGCAGCTCCCATCCTCCACAATGACACCTTTCATTTCCTCCTTTTAGTACCTTTGCACATATTCAAACATATTTACCATTATTCAGCACTAAAACAACAGCCTCTTACTCTGTACATGTCATGCTGAGAGAAGCCTACAACATTATGCCAGTCATGAAATAAGAGATGCTGGAATATAAAAGGTGAACCCTACAGGACCAACTTCAGAACAAAAGAGATTCTCTTTGTACCTATATTTTCCTCTTTGTGTTCCTTTATAAACATTTTCCAACTGTACATAAAAAATAAGTAAATAAATAAATAATGCTGGATATTTTCAAAAAAGACTTTCCTCCTGACACTTTCACTATTTACTCTTTCGCATGGTAGCTTTACAACTAACACGCTGTTGGCAACCCAAACCAACAGGGACTCTGCTGAAAGCCAGACCGTATATTCTTTGGAGGTGTCCTACTGACTAAAAAGGTAAGATCTTCTCTCAAACTTGGATGTGGTGACTTGCAGGACCTGAGCTTTGAACACAGTAAAAATAATACCTCTCCAACATCATAGATCCATATGCGGCCTTCTGAATCACCGACTGCCACCTCCTTCCCAGCCTGGGCCCAGCGGACACGGTTGAGGGCAGAAGCTCCTTCTATTGTCACGCTAGCTGTGGGAACCTGTTGAAACAATAGGAACAGACAGGACAATAAAATCACGCTGCCTGCAGACCCAGGGGTCAGTTTTGAACGTCCTATTTTGCTGGGTGAGTCACAAGCCTCTCGTCAGGGGGGAGGAGAAGAAGAGGGTTCATTGTTTCTTCAATCACGTGCTAAAAAAAGAAAGAGTAAGAGATTGCTTAGAACGAGTAGGGAAGACTTTTCTACTGTAAAAGGCAGTAAACGAAACAATTTTACCCCTTAACTTAGAGACACATGAAACTGCGTCTGCTTCTTTCTCAAAATTCACTGATTTATGACCAAGAATCAACTGAGGGTAGGACTTGGCGTCGGTCCTACCCCGACTTCTGAGCAGGGCCCAAATAACCTGCCTGCTGTAGACAAATCCCTGATGCACCTTGGATTTCATACTCACCTCTGCAGCTAGATGCAGAGGTCAAAGCTCAGGTGCTAATTAAGAAGAGTCCTGAGCTAATCACTTCAGTGAGGACACAGCAGAAGGCGAGAACAGCTGAGCTGACATTTAGGAACTCCTACAGCACATTCCCACAATTCTCTTGCACATCCCCGTATTCCCAGGAGCCTTCTTCTTGTTGAACTACACCTGGATGCTGCTTAATTTCCAAACTCCCTCCCTGCCCCAAGCCGACCGGCAAACTTAACAGGTGACCCGCAAGAATACATCAAGGCGCTGGTTAACATGTGGGATGAATAAAGAACACGATCTTAGGAGAAGTATTTGTAATCTACGCTGGAATGAGGGCATCAAAAGGAGCTGCAGGAGGAAGGAACCGTGTGGGTGTCTGTCCCAGATAGGGAGATCACTCGCTTGATTTAGGTCACCTCATAAGACAAATGACGGTGGCCTGTGAGCCTGCTGATGCTCCACCCAGCTCCTTTAACAGGAGAACCTGCCTGAGCAAGGAGCCTGCAGCTTGGCACAGCAGCCTCCTGAACGAGGCTTTTTAGCTTTTATTTTTCAGATCAGGGCAAAAGGGGAAGGATGGGAGCTCCAATAGCGGCTCCCCCACCAGACCGCCTCACGGGAACAAGCCTTAGGCACACGCTGGGATGGGGACAAGGGGATGCTGTGGGATCTACAAATGGAGGTGGAGCTGGAGAACAGTCCTGGCGAGAAGAGGCAGCTGGACAGGAGCCAGAGCCTGGGACACCTCTGCAGGAGCGACGGGAATCCTCTGGTCCCCACTGTGGGCAGGCTGCTGCATGAGGGGAGTGAGCAGCTTGGAGGCGGTATAAAATCCAGGTCAAAAATTCGAGAATTTTTCCTGACTTCACCTCAGTTCCCAGGCTATAGTGTTATACGGTAGTTGCCAGACAGCTCTACAGATCCACAAGAAAAATGATTTTAAAGGAAACACTGAGCAGCTTCCCTGCTGTCAGCTCTACGGCCTTCGGCAAGTCAGCGGGGTGCGTGGCGGCGGGGAGCCCAACCCCTGCGGCTGCCTGAGGCTCTGGGCACTGCTAGCCCTACACCTCCCCACCTGGATGTTCCCTGTCACAGACCCTGCCCAAACCGAGCAGGTACCTGCCAGCCCACCGGGCCTGGCAAACTGAGGTGTCTTCTCCATAAATGACTCAGGAAATTCCCCTTTAGGCAGCCCCGCAAGTGGAATGAAAAAGGATTTTGTCTGTAGGCGATGTAGAAATAAGGCTGGATGACAATCAGAAAGCAGATCCTGTCCTCCCCCTTTAGGAAGTCATTCAGATGCAAATAAGCTGCTGGCCTGGTCCCTGGGTTGTGCAAGGCCGAGGTCCATCCAAGGCAGCCTCACTGATGAGCGCTGGCACGCTCCTGCTCCCCGTCCCAAGTATGTTACTCGTTAGCGTGCTACAGCCGAGGGCTCCAATCTGCCGTGGGGTCACTGAGCCACGATCCCATCGCATTAAAAAATGAGCAAGTTTTACCCTTCTGATCACTGATTTCTAAAAAAAATAAAAGCTATTTTAATTCCAGCCAAAATTAATTTCATAACATTTGGAAATGGGTTTCTTCAAACAACGACTAAATGCCACATTTTTCGAGCACTAATCCACTACCCAGCTACGTTTCTCAGAAAACTGCAGATCAAAGATATTTGTTTCAAATGAGCTACACAGCTTAGATTTAAGGCACTGAATTTTTAACGAAATCTTTCAGAAGGCTGAAATCTGTAACTCCAGAACTGTTTTTTGTTGTTAACACAGCATTCTTGCAGTGTTCCACATAAAAACAAGCAGCATGCATGCTGCAGACACAAGACACAACCCATGTTTTTTTTTTTTTTTTTTCAAACCCAATGGTTTTGTAAAATCCTATTACTATTCCACAAAACTATCTAGCAAAATAAAAAGCAACCATGCAATAGTGTTTAAAAATCTAAATAGAAAACCTTTTCTCCAGTGATACAGAATAAAATATATTCAAACCATAGTATCTTAAAATAGATTTGTCTACCTGGAGAAGTGATAGGTTAAATTACACATGCCTATTTTAGATTTTAAAGATACAAGGTTATTTTATAATGGTAGCATTATGTTGCTAAAATTACATTTAAAATACTTTATAAATTCTCTGAAGTTGCTTGTCAGATTTTTAACAGTTTTGAAATAAGATTTTACAAGGTAACAGATTAAGATGCAGTCAGAAAAACCTGCATGGTAGGAATATATATATATATACACACATATATATATATATTTACACTTTTATTACTTATGTAACATCTAAACCTGCTTGCAAATAGATCTTCTACCTGTTTTTAGAAACAGACACCATCTTCATATTTTCAAAGCTAAGGTAGGGCACACAATACGTTTGAAATGTGTGCCCTATGTTTGAAATGTTTGAAAGCAATATAACAGAGCAAGAATAAGCAATTTTATCTATAAGCTGCTTTTAACCTCACCTATAACCAAGATTCAGTAATAACCTAGAGACTTTATCCAAGCTCGATCAAAACAAGAAATGTAATGAACACATACATAAGAAATCAGCATTTGCTAACCTGAAGCTATCCTGATTCCTATAATAATATTCAGTATTCAGTTTGCAAAAGAATAAAGGTGGGAAGTTGTTTTTTTTTCTTTTTAATGTTTTTTATATTGATTTATTAAATATAAATCAACCATGATGATTTACATTACTACTACAAAAATCACTTCTGGTATCCATAGATCAAAATGCAGCATACAAATACCCCTGGCTATTTTACACGGAGATTTTAAGAACAATTAGATTGATTAAATCTATGGTATGGGCAAATTATTTTAGTTATTTTGATTAGAAAGCACCTAGTATGCGGGAGAACAGTTTTTAATAAATATGGGGAGTAACGCTAGCATAAACCGTTTTACAGTTCAAAAATTTGAAGGTAGCATATCAGAACTAAAACCAGCTATTTTCTTAATTGGTTTATAAAAATAGTACCTAAATAATAACATGGCTTATTTCTTCAATTAAACAAAACTATTAATAACAATCACATCTGGTTCTCACGCAGAGGTTTTTATCAATAGCTAGCAGTTAAACCTATTGATATACCTGTTATTTTCTACCGTTTTTATAAATACTTAGACATCACCGATCTGACGTCTTAAAGTCAAAAATAATAGGTGTTACAAGATTTCTTAATGCACAGGCAAAAGTGCTGGCAGGCTTCTTCTTAGCAAACAGCAAAGCAGAATTAAACTGCTTAATCGAATGCAGAAATCTTGAAAATTATGAACTAAGTATGACCTACCAGATAGAGGGTAACAGCAAACAACAATCACTTTCAGTTACGATTTAAAACAACTGCTTACAGTTCTTTCAGCGGTATTTGTATGTCTGGTACTGCTTCTCTCACATAACAAAACCCTACATCTATTCAAATTCTGCCAGTTTAGCGTTTTGAGAGATTTTTAAATTTACTTTATCAGCGCTTAGTAAGGAGACCAAATGGTATTTCTTCCTCCAGACACAAATTCAATTCTCATAAAAATACAAAGCTCTGGTACCACACAAATAATTTCATTCTGCTCCCATCACGAGAGCAGATTTCAACCTCTCAGTGGAGATCATTTGTGAAATCAGGGTGGCCTCACATGCAGAAGAAAAGCAGGATTGAGCTTGAAGTTAATTTTTATTTTTCTGCTGATGTTCCTATGTATTTATATGTAAACACACTGAAAACACAGCAGCAGTTTTCTACGTACAGCCTTATTATTGATGGGAATGGGATCAAGCAGTCCACATTATTATTATTTTTTAAAGAAATTATGGTCTCATTGAATTAAATGGCAAAACATCAGTTGATTTTAAGCAAAGCAGGACTTCAGCCCTGGTATTTGGGGGGAAAGGGTTATTTTTTTTTTCTTTTTAAAACACTGGGTTTTATGCTCTGTGTTTAAGCCTGCATTAATGAGAACACCTGAAGGATATGTCCCTCCCTTCCCAAAATAAATTCTGAAGAGACTCCTCCTGTATATCCTCCAGCTGTATGTGCTCTAATTAAAAAGGCTGTGCTGCTTCCTGCTCAGAGCACTTCAAAAGGCCTTGCTGCTCCCCTTGACAATGCAGTTCGCAGTGCTGGTTCCTCTTACCTGTCCGTGCTTATTTATGGCAAGCACCATTCACTGGGAGCCATAAACCCTGCCTGTATTTTACTTGGGTTGAAATGTATATTGTGTTTATGGGAAAGATGAATTAATGAACAACTAATCTTAAAAAAAAAACAACAACAAAACAATATTGTAGAAAACAGGGTGTGTGAGGAAAATACTGCTGGTTGTTCTTCAGTCTTCCTTTCTTTTTTTTTTTTTTGGAAATGAAGAAACCATCAGTTAATACGCATTACTTTTACGTTCCCTCGTTCTTAGCTTTACATGGTATTAAATAAAAATCCGTGAGACTTCAGTTCTGGAAAAATATTTCAGTTCTTATTCTGACAACTGATTGCTGGCCATCTAAGAGTTCAGGTGATGCTTTTTTCTTATTGAAAAACATTTCCAGAGGAAAACGAAATCCAGAAAACACACTGTCAATATACACCTGCAGCAATTTTTTTTTTTGAGGGGGGTGAGGAGAAGTAACAGGAGGGAAGGGAAAAGGGGTACTCGGCGTGTTTAGAACATGATTTTATTGAAATTAGGGGCTTTGCCCTGCCTCTGATTAACCCTTCCCCATCAGTGAGGTGTAGAGCTGTGACTTTCTGCCGCCGTATAGAAACCCCTGGCTTCCTTCGCTTAAGTTTCGCCGCAATTTGGGCAAACTTTAAGAAAGGGGGAAAAAGGGAGGTGAGGCCGGAAAATCGCAGGCGGCTCCCTCCGCTGAAGGCGGAACGCGGGCGGGGCAGGGGGGTGCGGGAAGGGGCCGGGGGCGCCCCAAAACGGGAGCCCAGGGCGCTCCCCCCCCCAAACCGGGAGGAGGGAGGGGAGGGGAGGGGAGGGGAGGGCGCAGCCTCCCCCGGCCCCCGCAGGTAGCGGGGCGGAGGCGGGGAGGGCGGAGGGGGCGGCCCGGCTCCCCCCGGCAGCGGGACGGGACCTGCCCTGCCCGGCCCGGCCCGGCCCGGCCCTGCCGTGCCCTGCCCGCCCCCTGCGGGCTCCCTGCGGGCTCCGTGCGGGCTCGGGGCTCGCCCTGCCCTCACCCACCTCGGTGTCGTTGTTGAGGTTCCAGAGGTCCAGGCGCCCCATCCCGTCCACGCAGGCGAAGAGCGCGGGGTGCACGGGCGACCACATGACATCGTAGACATAGTCGGCGTTGTCTTCAAAGGAGTAGAGCGGCTTGTTGTGCTGTGGGAGCGGAGAGAGCAGCCGTGAAGACTTCGTGGCGCTAGTGCCGCCTCGGGCTGTCTGGCGAGGCTAATTAAAAACTTTGCACATTTCACCGCGCGCCATAAAACTGCCCCGAGATGAAAGCTCCGCGCGGAGGGCGGGGACCGCGCCTTAATGGGGGCAGCGACTGTCCGCTGGGATGAAGGAGATGCCCGGCGTGAGGGGCGGCGGGGCGGGGGGCGCCCCCTTCCAGCCCCAGCCCGGAGCCCCGGGGGTGGGCAGGCAGCGGGCAGGCACCCGCCCGGCCCGGCCCGGCCCGACCCCACCGCCCCCGCGGTCGGATGGAGCCGCTGAGGGCGGCCGGCAGCCGGGCTCCGCGGCCCCCCGCGCACCGCAGGCGGCGGCTGCCACCTAGCGGCGGGCGGCCCGGCCCGGCCCGGCCATGTCACGTCATGTCATGTCGCCTCAGGGGGCGGCTGTCGCGACAGGGCGCAGAGGGCAGGCGGGTGGCCCCGGCAGGCAGCGGCGGGGTGTGTGGGGAGGCGAGGCAGCGAGTACAGCGGGAAGCGGCTGTAATTGTCCCTGATGAATTATTCATCGCGCCCGGCTTGTCTAATTCTGGCGTAATGGCTTCGCTAATCCCTGATCAATTAATGGGAAATGAAATTTAAATGATAATGAAAGCTCAGGAGATAAAGGGAATTAAGTGTTCTCGCGGCTTGTGACAGAAATCTAAACAATGGGACTTTTTTTTTTGTTAACTGTCTCCCTCAGCCCGTCAGCTGCCTGCAGCAGCTCCTCGGCGGGGACCCGCAGAAACGGGACCTGCGCCTGGTGAAAACTCGGGCCAGAAACCAGGAGTGGCACGGGGTGACTCCGAAAACCCCCAAATGGGATTGACAGGGCACCCCCAACCTCAGCACGCTCCTTGCAGAGCACGCCTCTGTTCGTTTCACGGGAGAAACGGCGCTGCAGGTGCTGGCACCGCGCTGCGTGGCCGTGACACACTTTTTCCTGGACGTGAAGCAGCTGATTGTAATCATTACATCGCTTTCCTTTCGTATATTGTTAATTTTGCACAATAAAATAGCTTAATCTCTGCCTGCTGCCGGGTCCTTGCCAGTTTTGAGTTCGGTCCTCCAGCCCTGCATAGGGCTTCCCTCGATGTCTGGGCAGCAGCACATGGCAGAGCGCGGGTACGCACGCCTACCGGCCCTCATCGCTGCTTGGGAGGATTCACACCAAGTGGCTTTGTTGCCATACCATATTGTAAATAATTTAAAAATATTTTCATTCACCGCAGGTGTAACAAAACTATAATAAAGTGCTCAGAGATTTAATTACAAGATGTTGTCATTTGAAAAACAACACTAAAAATGCGAAGGGATTGGCTTCCATAGGCCAGTTTTCCCTATACCTGGATTAACGAAAGACACTTTGAATGATTACACGACCAGGTCCCAAATGTTCATAACTGGCCTAATAGCTTTTATGCATTTCCTAAGAGTATCAAGCATTTTGTTTTATGTGACAATAAAATTAAATTAGAGCTTGAGGTTATTACCTCAAATTTATATAACATCTTTATTTTTTTTTTTCCAAAGCTGGAGTTTTGCAAAAGAGTAGGAAAAAAATTACAAGAATAGTTTCTTACTTAAACAAACCCCAACTCTCCAAACATATGTATCTGCTTAGTACATTATCAGTGCCAGTGGAGGGAGTTACATGTGTTAATGGAATTACTTGCATGCCCATGCTAAAGCATATGCAGGGTCGAGGGCCAAATGAAGACTCAGCTTTTGAAGAGGCAGAGGTATTTCATAGGAAATTTCAGAGTGAATCTCTTCAGCTGTGAACCAGGGAACAGAATTTAGAGTGGTCAATACAGGGCCACAATACCTATCTGCAGCATTGTATGTTTTCACTGAAAATTAGGTTCAAATACATCAGCCATCTAAACGCTGGAAAAATGGGCATGGAGCACAATACTATACTGAAGGGAAAGGAAATCTGGCCAGCTGTTAGGTGGCCAATATTTTTCTTAGACATGGGAAATGTGCAGCACATACAGCACTTTAACATTAAGTGTCATGGGAGAAGTACCAAAATTCCATAGAAGTAAAGGGACTATTAAGATATCAATCAATCCAGAGCAGATTTCAATCAATGTTTCCTTTTTGTCCACATATCAAAGCTTGTTTTGATCTTATTTTGAGTGTGACACTTTTAATGCTCTTTTAGTTCTGCCAGTTTCTTTTCTAATTCATGACCAAAGAATAAAGCATTAGAAGGAAAGGTCAGGAGATGTTGCTCTACTGTGAGTCTTCCTGTACAATTTCTAGGAAATGGCTTTAGCTAGTGTGCCTCAGTTTCCCTGTTAGAAAAAGAAAAACACTTTCTGAGTAATGGTATTTGAGGTGAAAAGCACAGCAGATACGCAGTGTGCATTGCATTTAACTTAACAGTGGAAATATTCAGTCAGATATGAAAGCAGAGCGAAAACCTGGACAAAAATTATTTATCTTTTTAGAGTGATCTCAGACATACAAAGAGCGAGACACAAATAAACGGAGATGAATAGGCAGTGGAGCAAGATAGGGAAAAAACAAATAAAAAATAATAATCGTCATCATCATCATCAGCAGCAGCCATGTAAGTAGCCCAAGCAAAAGGCAAGATCAACTGCAGCATGGTTGAGAAAAAAGGGAGAGAGACCCATCATACAGCAGCACCAGGCAGTGGTAGTGCAGCTGGGCTACAGCCTTCATAGTTCCTGCAGTGTATCTGCTCTCCCAGCTTGTCTAGTGTTCAATGGGGAAAAAAAATGCATTTCCCATACTATGTCTTTCTGTATTGCACCCTTTAACTAAAGAACAACTGCATTGGATCAGGCTGAATGTCCCTCTTGCTTAGCATCCTGTCTTCAATGATTAAAAAGAGAGTGACCTTTCTTAAAACCTAACATTTCATCCTGTCTGATTTCACCCACTGAGAATAGTTATATTGATTTCAATGTGAAGACTCGATTTGTAAGATTAAGTGTGTATATAAATGTTTGCAGGACTTCCGTACTATAAGCCTCTTAACTAAGGGCCCAGGCCCTGCAGATTCTTTTAATGTAAGGATTTATGAGTAAGGACCGATACCAACCACTTCTAGAAAATGTTGAAATGTGGAACCATGTAAAGGTCACTTTAAAGCAGTTTTAAATTACCAAAACTTCAGACTTACACAATCTATAACTAACATATGGCTATTATTATAAAACAACTGAAATTTAAACTTGATGAGCTTTCATTCTTAAATATCAACCCGCTCTGTTACTCAATAGAACAGAAGAAATAGTTTAAAACAGTATCTTCAGACAGACTTGCACCAAATCTACTTATTCCAAAAAAAAAAAAAAAAAAAAAAAGACTGGGGTGAAAACTTGGCCTTGCTGAATCAATGGAGTTTTGCCATTGATTTCAGCAGGACAGAAATTGAGCATTTAGCGGAAAAAGTGAAAAAGCCATTTCTAAGACGTGTTTTTGTCTCATTTATTTAAGCAGATAGTCAAAATCTATTGTTCCTCCTCAGTGTTTGTATACAGTCAGTCATTGTTTAAAAGAACAATGCAGAGTGAACATTTTAAATACGTGGGAGCTGTCTAGGAATTAGCACTTGTCTATGAAATAAGAAACTCACCTTAAAAAAAATAGTAGATATTTATATAAAAGAAGCATTTTTTTTCCACGTATAAAGTTGACCAGTCTATTCCGCTTATTTGCATAGAATTTGCTTTAATCCAGGAGGCGCCACACATAAAGCAGCTAATTAGCCATATAAAGGAATGTATACATATTCACAGGTTTTAACTAGCATTTGACTTCTTAAAAGCCATGGAAAAAGCAATTGGCCTTGCCTGTTTCATGAAAGGAGTGTTTTACACACTGGCACAATTTCTGTGGGTGTCAGCTCCACCTAAAGGTACTTCTCTAGACTGTACCTTCAATGCTGCAGATGGATGGTGACACCATACTCTCCACTTACTGAGCATCCTATCTCCTTTTTCTTTTCACTCCACTTTCTCCTCTTGTAAAGACAATAGACAAAATCCTTGGTTCTGGCTGACGCTGATTAACTACAGCCATGAATGTGGTGCAGTATTGTAAGTTGATTTAAGCAAATTTAGTTTTTCTGTGTGTGCAGCAAATATGACAGATTCATTAATCCTTGGCACAGAAACTTTCCAAACTAGGTGGCGTGTTTTTTTAGGCTCAAACTCTGGCTCTTGGGCACTTGGACAGAGCAGTCCCAGAGTGTTCCCGAGCAGAGTGGCTGTTGTGTCTGGCCCTTGAACAAGGGAAGAGGGAAATTTGGCCCCTATGGCAGGCAACTTGTATAATTAGCCTTTATTCACTAAATATATATATATATATATAAAATTAAAATTGCATAGTGGTGTCAAAAGATAACATCTCTTCCAGCATAGGTAACACGTTAGATTCACAGAGTGGTTTGGGTTGGAAGGGACCTTAAAGATCACCCAATTCCAACCCCCTGCCATGGGCAGGGACACCTCCCAGCAGACCAGGTCGCCCAAGGCCCCATCCAGGCTGGCCTTGAGCACCTCCAGGGATGGGGCATCCACAGCTTCTCTGGGCAGCCTGTGCCAGGGCCTCACCACCCTCTGAGTGAAGAATTTCTTCCTTATATCTAATCTCAATCTCCTATCTTTTAGTTTAAAAACATTATCCCTTGTCCTATCACTACAAGCCCTTGTGAAAAGTCCCCCTCCATCTTTCCTATAAGCTCTCCTGAAGTACTGGAAGGCGGCAGTAGCATTTCATTGAAGTCTTCACATTGGGAAGTAAAACTCCACTGTCTTTAAGGCAAGTGTTAAGGAGCCAAACTGACCAGATGCAAAAGATACCAATATAGGGCATAGCTTGTGGTCTTCCACTTGGGTTAGGAACTGAGTACTTTCACTCTTTTCATAGACCTAAGTGCTAGGCCCAGCCTTCTCTGTATTGAGAGGGACACCTTAGCTAGGCCAACCCAAAAGATGCAGACAGAGTAAGTGAAACCTAAAAGCTGCTGGGAATTTTGAGGTGAATACTCCTTGGATCAGCTGCATCCCAGTCTTGACCTTTCCTCCTTCGGTGGTCTCCTTTCTGGGCCACCAGGTGTTAGGTGCTTGGGGTTACTTGTGCAGACGTCTTGTGATGGGGGGGGTAAGTCCTCTGCTGTGTGTAAGGGTCTGCTACTCTTGTAAGCCCTTACGTTCTCCATTTGACTCAGTATGGAGTCAACGATGCCTTGTTTTTTATTCTGACTGATTGATCTCAATGGGAATTTTGCCAGTTCTGGACTGCCATGTTTTCCCCAAATCTGTTTTCCAATAGTTATGATAATTTTGGATAATCCAACATCTTCTGCTTTTGCTGTATGTTTATGGGACTTGGTTTAGCTCAGATTACGTTAACTTTTAGAAGACACAGTACTCTCAGGAGCTGTTAAATTGCCTTACAAGAGCTAGCACTAGAAGCTATAAATCAGAGGTGCTAGTTACAGGTACATCCCTGATGGCTCAACAAAGCCTGTCTGCATTCTCCCCACAGGCTATCATTATCCCCCAGACCCCGATACTGTACAACTCAGAACTTGCAGTCTTGCCCCACCTTCTCCAAGCAGAGCCAGACCTTCATGGATGACAGTGGGAAGGCAAAAGGGGGACGTTTATGTTCTTCAACTTCAGCCCCCCCCAGTTTCACTGTCTGACTGAGGGGCACTAAATTGAGCTATATGAGTAGTAACTCCCTTAGCTTTTGTTAAATTCCTGTTGGCAGTCGGATTCAGTCCTGAACTACAGTTGAGCCTCTGGGGCTCACGGGACATTTCACTGGGCTGTGACCTGTGAATATGTTCTAAGTACTGCAAGGTGTGATCCGTAGCCTAACATATCTTCCAGTATGTATGGACAATTATTGGTGTATTGGGCTAGAGATACTACCACTAAGTATTTTTAAATATTATGATTCAGTACCTTTAAGGCAAGCTGTTGAACAGTAAAGCCCCCTCTGCTTTGATTAATGATGCTGAATGCAAAGTCAGTGGTTAGTAAAATAATTACTCTCCAAGATGGGATTGGTTTCCTGGCCCTGTTGAACTAAATGGAAACACAGCCATTTATTGTGCTGTTACTCCTCAGGTCTGCAGCGTTGCTGTTAGAAGCACCGCACTTCTTTTGTTTAAAATGTAAGGAAGAAAATTCTCCAAAATCCTGACCTCCTAATGACAGCAGTGGGAATGAGAGCTCAGTGCCTCACACGACTGTCTCCCCATATACGCTGCTTTTCTGTCATTTCGGAGATGATGGCACCTGCATCCAGTTACACAGTTTCACACAGTGTCACCTCACTGTCAGAGGACTAGGTCACTAATTCAAGTGTAAAACTGCATCCGTGAACCAAGGAACAGGCTTCTTTTTTAGATTCAACAGTGATAGAGGGGAGGAAGAAGTGAGAGTGGAAATGATCCCTATGCTCTTAGGAGCCCTGTTTTATTTAAGTACTGTAGTGTTACTACACTGATTGTTTTGTGGCATCCTAAACGTTGTAGACACCAAGGCAGAAAACTTTTCACATTTAGAAATCATTGTTCTTGCAGAGATGCTAAAACTGTTGCCTCTCTTAATTGACAACAATAAAAAACTGCAGTATTTTTGCATAAACATGTGGGAATTATTATAGACGGAGGAGGGGACAAGGGTGAGACTGAAAGGGAAGGGGGTATGGGAGCAGACCAGTCTGGAGATAACATGATGATTACATTTTTGTGGTTTCCTTCAAAGTCAAAGCGTCACGGGTGAACATATAAGAAGGAAGCAAAGGAAAAAAAGGTTTGATGATTGGCACAGGCGGTTTTAATGAGAACCAATCTTAAGGCCTAATACTCTAGCATGAAGAAAAAGCATAAAAGAGCTCGGAAAGTCAGACATCACCTGACTTTTAGGAGCGTCAGAGAGCCAGACAGCAGAGCTTTCAGGGTCTGCGGAGATAGCCTGGAAGTTACACTGACAGGTAAACTGCTGATTTGGTTAATCCTCATGATCTGTTTTGAGTCCTCCACAGAGATGCAACACGTTCAGGCTGTGCTGCCAGATGACAGCTCTCTTTCGTCTTCTAGCTGTCTTCTACCCTGCCTTTCCACTTACTCAGTGGAAAAAGACCTTCCTATTTTCTCAGGAAAAAGAGCATGAGGTACGGCATTCCTCTTTACCACTGTACATTAGCTGGGGAACTATTTTCAGTGAGTTAGATATAAATGTGTATTACTTGATGACTGATGTAAAATAAAATTGATTGAGATCTGCTTGCCACAGATTAACTGTACAATGCATCAGGAGGTATGTAAGGCCTCAAAACTCTACAATACATGCTGAGGAAAGATTGTACAAAGAGGCTAACATGCAGACTGGGTTACAGTGAGGCACCATGGAGAACAGTGTTCCCCAGCCCACTTTTCTCACCAGTTCCCACTGGTGTATGCTTGTTTTTACATTTTAGATCATCCAGTTTTATTCCCAGTCTGGAGTCCCTCTTACTCCACACTCGCAAAAATTGTGCCTACAGGTTTCCACTGCTTGAGGTTAATACCTTCTGCTCCACTTGCCCACATCAAGCTGGGTGCTGTGTGGATCAAAACAGCGGAGAAGCCTGTACAGGTATTTGCCATTTGTTCTGTATTTCCTCAGACTGCTGACTTCATTGCTAAATGTTAATCAAGTTTTCCACCTTTTATTTAAAGCATGATTTAAGCAAGCCAGCACTTCATCTTATGCTACTAACTGTGCACTTCCATCACCAGATTACTTGAAAAATGTCATTTTCTTTTGGAATTTATAACTACTTCTAAAGACAGCTCAGTTTCTTCTTTAAGAAGCTCAAAACTATAAAAGGTCTTATTGTCCCTGCCTAGCAAACTGATTCACAGTTTCTGTCGCTCCTACTCCTGCCTCTATATTACTGTTTTCCGGGATTTTTTTTCTCAGAGGAGCACTTGGGGGACTTGCTGAGGAATATGAGTCAGGTACGGTTTTGCTAGACTGACAGAAGGAAGAATCACCAAACCCTACTCAGAGCGTACATGAAACACTGAAGAAGGGCGGATGTGGTATTTTACCTGCAGTCGTCACCCGCTGTTTGTATCCCACACAGGTGGGATCAGGAAGCAGCGCTGGAGATGAGTGGGATGCTTCGGGGGAAGCCAAATTGCTGTGACAGGGCTCCCCTGCCAGGCAGGAGAGGCAGCAGCACTCACTTAGAGGCCACCTCCTGCTTGAGTCAGTGGGACTGTCTCCCTGCCTCAGGCCTCAGGCTGCTAAAGAGAGGTAGTTCAGCTCCAATTGCCTACCAACTTTTCTGTTCATACCAAATGCTAAGGCACGTGTGTTCCTGACTCCTGGAAAAAGCTCTAGAAACAAAAAAAATCTTGCAGTAATATTTTATTACTGCTGTTCAACTCGGTAGCTCACTCACCCAGCATTCAGAAACACAGACAGCTTGAGCTCCTTCTCTTTCCTCTCCACCTTTTTCTCTCCTTCCACTGTCCTTCCTGGTTAAACTACAGGGCCAGGTATGCTCTTCTGCAGCCGTGCTTCTGTGCTGGGATCACTGCCTGCCCTGTTTTGCAGCCCCCACTCCTCCAGCTCGCTCACAGCCCTGCCTGCAGGCGTGCCACTGCCGCTCCAGCTGGGTACAGGAAAATTACTTTGTGCGACAGGCAAGGAGGGGAGTGGGATAATGGAGCTGCGGTTTCAGGGGATCGTTACTGCTGTGATCCCACCCCCGTCACTCTGACTGAAACCTTCAGTATGAGGCCCTGGAAAATTCAGGTTTTCTTTCTAATGGAAAATACTGCTTCATCATAGGGTACCTGGCCCAGCATTGCGTGCGGACTTGGAGAATTATTAGGCTTTCAAGCAACTCTGTTGTTTCAGTTTCAGTGTTCCAAGTGCCAGCAAGAGCAGGCAGGAGCATGGGGAATACTGCAGAACAGCCTGATGTGACAGCACTGTCTGCTAACAGTCCCGATTAGTATTTGTAGCTGCTACCACCAGGATGCCTGCAGAGCTTTCATGGGTCAGCAAGCAATGATTTTGAGGCTAATTATTATTGAAGAGAACTCCATCTTGTAGGATTTTGAATACGGTTCCTTTTTTCCTGATAACAAAAGTCTCTCGCATAGCAGAGAAAGGACTGCTGCATGAAGCAGGTGGGAGAAAATTTCCATTAGTGAAGAAATCCTGGCTTTTATATATTGATAATTCTCCCGAAATGGCTCACTGCTACATGCGAGCCTGATCCTTCAGCATAATTCTGCAACAGAACAGTCAGTGGGAGGTTTGCATTTTGATTTCAGGGAAAAAGGAATCAAGACTCTGTTTTGTATGGATTATATGAACTCCTGAAATCAAATTCCACTTTCCATTTGCAAATAAAGCTTTCACTGGCTATGGCTGGATTTCTCTTAGGATTTTCTGAAGTAAAGGTTAGCCCAGTGAATTCTTTGGAACAGCCTCAGCATTTTAGATGACTTTTACTTTTCTCTGCGTATGCCATTCTTCACAAAATGATTCACAAAGGAGCAGCATGGTTGGCATGAGTAAATGAAATATGTCGGCCAGCTGAGGAATATTTTCCTATCGCTTTTCAAATATGGCTACACTGAAAACCAAAATCATGAGAAAAATTTCATGTGAAGAACTTGGGGTTGATTTCAAGCCACCTGACTTCACTTTGGTTTTGCTCCTTAAAATTACCTAGAAAATACCATAATCTTCTTTTTTGTACAGCTGGATGAGAGCCAGACCTCTGGCTCCAGAGGTAAAGGGCAAAAACTAAAAAAATCCTGTCTGAACAGGCAACTCCACCCTCTTCCCCAAGTCAGCTTGGCCTTTTGACAGAAAGTGAGCTCTGAAGCAAATTCATTCATTGCCTTGTTTTTGGACAAAACTCAAAATTCTGAACTCACACCACAGGGAGACCATTTCCATGAAATTCAGCATACTATTTTATCATCCTTTGTCTTCCCCTATAATCAGGTAAAATTAGCATTTGGACAGTGATTAATCAGATTAGTCATTTTAATGGCTTTTATCAAAAAGAAAAAGCTTGTGCTGGAAAAGTAAGTGTTGTCAAAGGAAAGTGATAGCCTTATGAGCAGATTCACAAACAAGCTCCATGTTGTAATCCAGCCAGGGGGGGTGTTCCAGCCAGGTATCCGAAATAAGAAGGGTTAAGTAGTCCATTGAGCTGGACATTTGATCCCCACCAAAACAAATGGGAGAGAGGGAGAGAAGAAAATAGGGAGGGCAGTCCATATTCAGTCTATGTGCTCCGACAATGGACTAAATAAAGTTTTGGTCTCCCTCACCGTCTATTTTTTCTTTTCATCATTTTCCTCTTGATGTTATTTCTTATGCCGCCCTAAACTCTTTGAGCCCTTGTAAGATGACCAACCCACCATGGTACCAGAGACAGATTGAGATTGCATTCGGATTCAGCTGTGTAAGAAACCAAAGGACAGATGTCCAAAATATTAAAGGATCCAAGAGGATCCAACTTCCAATATGCAGTAAGACAGATCTAAAGTCCATTAGTCATTGACCTGTAGTCGTTTGTAACCAAGAGAACAATTCACTCACAAATAGGCAATTTTTAAAGTTTACAGGGTCAGGTTGTCACTTTTTGAAGATTAATAAGTTACTATTTTGTGCTAATATAAGAAGACTGAATGTGGCCCAACAAATTTAGGAAAGCTTAGAAAATAATGTCAAGAATGAACAGGTTCAAGACTGTTTTTTACTCAATCCAGATCAAAACTACTTAAGAGTATACAAGATAAGGTACGTGAATAATGCCTGAAATAATGCCCCAAAATATTTTTGTGTTGGATCAAGCAAAAATTACGAATTGAGGATCTCATCACATACGAGTGCTATTCAACCACACACTTCCACCCTCCCCCAACTCCCCTGTGCAGTTCCACCTAGCAGCACCCACTTCAAGGCCTCAGACAGATCCTTTATGAAACCTCTGCATTTCACCACTCCAGAGACCAGTCTGATCCTGTCACAAACTGGAGAAGCAGGGCTGGCCCCAAGTGGACAAAACTGGTTTTCATCAGGAAGTGTCAGCACATTAAAATCAAAGCTCTACTCCAAGAAGATCCTGCTTTCATCAAATCCATAGTTGTTCATAGACCCGAGATGCAGCTCTGAGCAAAATGGCAAGATCATCACAGCATTTCCTCCCCTTAGGGAAGACACATGTTCAAGTCTTACTCAGGCAGTCCTTTGCAGCATGGCTCAGTGCCCAAACCACGGGCTTACAGGATGCTCTTGTTGTGGAGCTCTTCATAAATAATTGCACATTCACTGGAAGAGGAACGTCTTCTGTAAGACAGGGGAAAACTCTGTCCTATTAACCACTAATGGTAGTTTCTCTAATCAATGATCAACTCTAATTAGCCGCCATGGCCTTCACTACATTAAGTCATTAATCCCATCACTTCCAATAAGAGGTAAGAACAATTTTCACGAGGAAGAATTCACCAAACGGTTGCAATAGTTCACTAAGTCTACTGTCCTTTTATTGTGAATAGTATTTGAGTATATCTCTACATGGATCTTTAACTGCAGGCAATGCTATCTGTAACACAAGAGGCTCTCACTCACCCACTTAACGTGATTGAAATTATACAAGAAAACATCTGAGCCAGTAACCAGGTATTTTGATACATGGCATTTGTACTGTAAAAAATAGTAACTTATTAATCTTCAAAAAGTGACAACCTGACCCTGTAAACTTTAAAAATTGCCTATTTGTGAGTGAATTGTTCTCTTGGTGACTAATCCACACAATCACGTAATGCTCTGATTCATTTTGCGATACCATTTTTCATCACAGTAAGTCCTATCAAGTTGTTCCTATCAGTTTCTATCAGCCAGGCTTTTTGGGGAAGGGTTTGGGGAACATAGCTAAAGTTCCTACTAGTCTTTGACAACAGCACCACATTTGCTTCTTTTTGTTCTAGCGAAAGGCTTGACCTCCAAGGAGATCGTGTTTAACCTCTAGACTCAAATGGAGTTTGAAATCTTATGCTGGTAGGAAGGTATGAAAGTTCAAGGCAAAATCCTTTACTTCAAGAATTGGCATGACTGATTCATACCAAGATAACGAGTGAACAGATAAGATATTGAAGGTACAGAAATGTACATAAGGCACATAGACTGGAAAGGCGAATTTTTCTCTTTAAAATGTGGTTTCTCAAATATTACAATGGACTGCAGACACCAAAAGAAAACAGCACAAGAAAGAGAAGGAGAAAAGAAAAGGAGGGGGACCAGGAAGAAGGAGCTACCACTGATGCATATGCTAGTAAGGCAAAGCTGAGCATGGACACAAAATAGTCTATTGCTGAAGGCACACGTCCTCTGGCTTACTTAGTCCTTGCTGATGGTTTTGCAGTGGTCCTACTACCAGTCTGCTCATCCCCATCCCTCCCTCTGAGTATGACACTCACCACCATTCCTTAACATTGGGCAGGAGGGAGATAAGCATGGAGGGGGAGACAGCAATGCTGCTACTGTTACTCCATTCTCTCTTCTAGGCAGCTGCCCACCTGAGTATGACTTAGATATTAGGGGAAACACTCAGTCATTAGCACCTATCCTCAACAGAAGGATAAGAGATAAACGAGATATGTGAAGGATGAAAAAAAATAACAAAATCCACCTCTTTACCCAGACCTTTATTAACTCCCTCAGCAGCAAACAAGCCATTTTCTAGGCATTAGCTGAAACTAGCTTGTTTTGCTATGCTTTAACAATTCCAAGCTAGCTTCTGTCCCTTGACACAATATCTAAAAATCCCCACTCCACATAGCAATTGCTGCAATAATAACAATACTTACATTTCATTATTTAACCTCATGCTATTCGTTCATGAGGATTAGTGCTTAATTAATTAGCAACACTTAGCATTTCCACTTAGCACTTTACCTCTTCAAAGCGTCGTACAAACGATACCTAATTAGGGGCAGAGCTCCACAGACACTTCACATCAGGACTTCCCTTTGCCAGCTCTGCATCCCAGACTCACTGACGTACTACAGCACGATTTCAAGCTGAAAGCCCTATTGACTTCAGCAGGAACCAGGTAATGCCCTGGCTATCAAGTGACTGTCTTTGCAAATTACTTTTCTTTTCCTACTGCTTCTGGTTGCTTACTGTTTACCCAAGGATCTAATTATTGGCTAATATGACGGGTGATAAGAGGAACCTTTTATTAGTGTTATCTGCAAAACCTTCATTCTTCCGTTAGGGAAAACCTTATTCGCAGTCAGCTCGTTGAACTGCAGTTGGGATGGAAAATGTGTTAACTGCAAAAACAGATTATAAAATGTCAATCCAGAGTTTTTAAGGGAGACAGGGCTTTCAATCCATCAGTCAAATGCCTGCTATGAAAGTGCCTTTCTTGTAAGCACCCCAGGGTGCTACACCACATCAATAGACAATATAAACACAGAGCTTTTATGGTTCACTTTACAATTGGACATTGACTCTGAACCTGTGAAACAGAAAGGAATTGAATTTCATGACCAAAGAGGATAATGTGCACAGGATTAAGTAGACAACACCGGTAGAAGCCGGAAAGCAGCATGGCTTTGGATGTTGATAGAGAGATTAAGTTTACAAATAAGAAACCAAAGGAATAAAACAATTTGAGTAAGGTCTTATAAACCAGGAGTAATACTCAAAAGCTTCATAGTAATCCACTATTTTTTTCATAATCAAATGTGCCAATGGATTTATTCAAAGTCCACTGATCAACTGGCCCCTGACTGTGGAAATGGAATGGAGAGAGCCCTAACTCACTCCAGCCAAGAGATAGTATGGAAAGAAATTTCTGCAGGAGTCAGATTGGAAGAAGAAGAAAACATTCATCACATTGCAAGAACTTGCCTAGGGCCTCAGAGTACATCTTCAAAGGGCAGTGGCTAGCAGTGCTGCAGCCTGGAGCTGCTGCTGCTCAAACCTGATCCAGAAGCGAGCAGCAGATCCACTACAGCAATAACACTGCTTCCAGCTCAGTGGTGCTGTGGTGTGTCACATGCCCGTTCCTGCTCACATCAGCAAGGTCAAGCAGCTTTCTCAGGAAGTCCCTCTTGCCAGATGAGCCACAGCCTGATAGGCATTAGAAATTTAAATGGTTTGGTTCTTTGAAAACTGACTGTATTGAACAGCATCTGACCCAGCCATTTTGGCACTGCACTCTTCCACAAGGATAACTCTGTACTGCTAACTGCAGCGTCTTTGTGTCCAAAATATGCTGTGTTAGTGTTACCACTAACTTCTGACATCCCAGGAGTTCAGAATAATAAAAAAAAAACAACAACATGCCTTCTTACTCCTTAATATAATTTCATTTAAGCAACAGATGGATGAGATCCTTATTGACATATTCAGCCTCAAGCTATGGCTTTGATATTCATCATAGACTTTTCTGGGCATGTACATTTGGAGTACAGGTATTTCAGTACCAGCCTCTCATCTTCCACAAAGTCTTCCCAGATTTTTTTTTCACCTTACTTAGCTTCAGCTTCAGCTATCTGATGTTCCCTTGCCCCCAATTACCCCTGCCCAGCACTCCCTTGTCTCAGACACCAAAGAGCCTCATCAGCCCCAGCCAGCTCTCTATCACTGGGTTATCCTGCAGCCCTTTCCAATATTTACCACCCATGACCATCCCCCAGGACCACTTCTGCATTGGTTGAGGCTGGGTCCACTGATGTATATAGTACAAATTAGGTAAATCATGCACCTTCCTCCTTACAAACTTACTAAAATGTAACACTCAAAGGAAACTGTCAGCTATGGTCATTGCTCATCAGGCAAAGATACCTGTTAATTAGCATGTGCATTGGATCAGACCATTAACAAATGCATTATGAACCTACTACAGAGGCTAATTCAAGTTATTATCTAGATAACAGTGCTTCTGCTTTCAGCACAAGGCTGTCACATGGCCCTCTCTGATCACTTCTGTATTTACATTTGCTGAGCATCTGTCCCAGCATCTCCAGGCCCTGATGTCTTTGGGGAACACACGCTGAGATATTTCCTGGCTGGGGTCAACTTCCAAAGCTGGAAATCTGTTGGGTGCAGCTCAAGATGTGAACCAAACACAGACATGAAAACATGATGAAGACAAAAGCCTGGCATTTTAAATGCAATTCTCTACTCTGGCGTACGACAAAAATAACTATTAAAAATGGAAAAAATACAGCAAACACCGCTGAGAAACTAATAGCATGTACTCAGGAAAGAAAAAATATGAATAAATATGATGACTTAGATATTTAGAATTTTACTTCTTGTGTTTCACCTAGCACAATGAAAGAGGTTGGCCTGTTTAATCTGTCCTGCAGTTTTTAGTCCCTCTGCCATTAGTCTATATTCATACAGTTCTGTGGGGTGTGGGTATTCAAAGCTTCATTTCCATTGTTCGCAGTGCTCTCCCTGTAAGAGGTTGTGTGGCCGCATCCACAGAGCAGTCAGTAACAGACTGATGGAGGTCATGAATGTAACTTCCAGTGTGTATTTCCTCCCGGCTTCCAGCCATCAGTGTCTAATGTCATTGGGACGATTTATACTTTCTGGCTATGAAAACCTCCCATGGCAATGAATGTCATGATGGATATTGATTGCATTAAGCCGTACGTGTGCCTCCCCTGTTGCTTCATCAGAAGAAAATGCTCCTGCTGCTGCACTGTCACGGTGCACAGTATTAGTCTGGCAATTTAGCCTGCACAAGGTGTGCTGGATGGATTGTTTGATGACTGCCACTACAAGGCATCCTAATCTCCTTCCCTAGTGAAATTGCTCAGTACTAGGGTTAATACTGAAGTGCAAGCCAGCTGAAACTACCTTTATAGGGTAGGCTCCAGGCAAACATGGTTGACATAGTTACACTGGGTATGCATTTCACTTACAGTCATATCACTACGCCTTTCCTAAGCACACTTTCAGTGAATGAATTTCAGTTGGAACATTTCTGACAACGGCATTTGCACAAGTACTATTACCCCTCACATCCCGGTTTTATTTTCTTACCTTTGTGGTCCACAACTTCACCGTCCAGTCAAATGAAGATGTGACAAAGAGATGGGAGAAGTCAATTGGGCCCACTGCCATGTGACAATTGATTCCCGTGACAGGTCCTTGGTGGCCTTCAAAAATTTCACCAATGCCAGCTTTACTGCAGGAGGAAGAGACATTTTCATTCAAAGTGAGTTAACATCTGTTTTTTTTTTTTTTTTTTTTTTTTAAGATCATTTTGTTTTGTTCCTTTTAAAGCTCCATTTAATATATAGAGCTCTCTCCTTTCGCTAAGGCCTTTGCCTGCAGAGGCTTACTGCTGTGGGCACAATAAATACTCAGGATCCAGCCCAGGGAGATATTTTCCCTTCACTTCTCAAGACTTGCATTACTGACTTTTACGTACACTGCCTACTACTATAGCATGAAATATCATTTATGTATAATTATAAAATAATTAGAAATTATAATTAAACTACAGCTTATACATCTAAGTATACCATTATTACAAGGAATAACCATTAAAATAAAAATGCAAATATGTTAATGACTTATAATTTGCAGTTCTTTTTCTCTTAAATATCTAAAATAACTTTGCACAGCAGTCAGTCAAGTCACTAGGAAGCAAATCCCTTTTCACAAAATATGAAGGAACTATTTGCATGATAAGGGATCACAGTCATTAACTTGAACATGGGAAGATGTGCATTGCACCAGCATGAGGCTAGAATAGTCCTTAGGAAGAAAAAGTACAACTCTATGTACACGTGCAATTTTGTCATTCCTGTAAGCAAATGATGCCAAATCGGTTGTCACTTCCGTCTCACACTGTACACAGAGAGGGAAGTGATGAAACTACCTATTTAATTACATGATTATACAAAAATTGCCAAGGGAAGAAAAGGCTTTAAAAATAGCCACAGCTCTTACAAGGCTGCCAGCCTGAATACAGAGGCCCCAGAGCTGAAGAGCTGCCCTGAGGGAGGCCAGTCCCTCGCCCCATCATCAGCACCACCAGCGTGGTGTCCCCAGACTCTCCTGTTGACCATGGGCGTGTGGCCTCCCTTGGTCCCCCTGGAGCCCCTGCAGTAAGTATATGCTGCTAGCGTGTGTGCCTGAGGTGCTCGGTACAAAACTTGTCTTGTTTCATCCCCGTCAGCCTGCCATGCACTTGGTGAGATGAGAACTTCTCAAGCACCAGGCGCACCGCACGTATCTGCGAGGCGTTGACACCCCTTTTTCCAGAATACCACGGCTCTCTGCTGTGCTGTGCTGAGGAACACACGGGCCTCTGGAAACAAAACGGGGATGACAGCAAAAAGCTTTAGGGAAGACAGGCGGGGACAGACTAAGAGCGTGTTCTTTGATGGTCAGCAGAAGGTTTGCTAAAAAGGTGGAATAACAAGAGGATCTGACACCTTCCTCCTCTTGTGAGGAACAAACCAGGCACCTTTGAAAGATCAGAAGTGAGAAATGCCCTTGGGCATGCTTCATTTATCCCAGCAGCCCAAGACTAATTCAAACCATCAGCCACCACACAGCCTACCAGTGTAATGCCTAAATAGACATGATATTGCAATACTGTCAGTAGACTAAAGAAAAAAAAAACACACGTTAATATAAAAAATATTTTGAAGAACACATGTAAAACTGTGATTGTACAACTTTAGGAACTTGTAATAGAAGCCTTACAATCTTAAACCACTGTTTAAACCACTGTCAATGCCTATTTGGTCAACCAAAATGGGGACTATGATAAAACAGGAATTCAAAAAATATTGCAAACTACAGAAGTGAGGGGTCAGCTTTAAATCTATCAGTGAAAAAGTCTGTTCTTTACAGAAGCCACTCAAGTGTCCCAGAGGATGAAACTGCTACCAGAAGCTACGAGAGCACACAAGCATCCTGCAGATCGTTGCAGTGAACAGAAGGAATTGATCTCTGCAGCGGCCTGTGGTGAGAGTCTCTTGCTCTTAACTGCAGCCTTAAAAAGTTTACAGGGTGCAAAATAAGGAACTTGTTTAAATTATGAACGTGGATTTGCACCTTAGAAGCAGAGAGAAGATCAGTGCTGAACAGCAAAGCACTCAGATCCTTGTCATTAGGAGATGTATCTATACTTTGAAAAACAGTATTTCAGCTATCGTTCCAAATGTTATTAGAAAATCTTTGAGAGACTAAGATTTTCCCAGGTCATTGTTTCAAGTCTTGTATTAATGGCCTGCCTGGGCAAGTCAGACATGTTATCTTCAGAAATTTAGGGCAGAGGAACAAAAATACTGTAAGGCTGAA
This sequence comes from Netta rufina, assembly GCF_964035555.1. Taxonomy (NCBI): domain Eukaryota; kingdom Metazoa; phylum Chordata; class Aves; order Anseriformes; family Anatidae; genus Netta; species Netta rufina. Next base: position 26,325,298 of record NC_140124.1, on the reverse strand, counting down.
CCCTCCTGAACAACACTGAGGTAAAATTTGTGTCTGAGTTAAAAGGATGCCCTGGGAAACAACGATCCTAACAGCCTCCTCCTTGGTGTAGTCAGACAAGAAAAAAAAACAACAAACATCATGCATACAAATTCAAGGGCCTGAGAAAGAGCAGTTCAGTCATTCAGGGTTGTAGTTAGACCCCCAGGACAGGTTACAGTCAACCACACACCCGAAGAGTGAGGCATGCCCAGGAAAATTGGAGCAGCACTGCTTGCTCCATATTCACTGCTGGCCTCAGTGCTGGCCTGGGCAGGCAGACTAGCTCTGTCCTGGTGTGTTTTTCTCTGGCTTGCCTCCATTGGGGAGGATTTTCAGGGACAAGTGCAGACTTTTGACTCTAACTGTAGCATGAAACAACTATGCTGTGTGAGGGAGCACAGCATATCAGTCCTGGGAGAGGGTCTGCCCAAGCTCATGCGTCTGCATGGCAGGCTGAGACTACATCTGACAAATAAAACAGCTCTGACTGCAGCCAGATGATGGGATACTGCTCTTGTCTTGCCCTCCAGGAGAGGGTGGGCATTGGGCATCTCCAAACTGTCCGCCGAGAGCTCGGTCTCTGGTCCGGCTCCACAGGTGGCCATGTATTAGGCCCCAAGTGCCGTGCTCTGCTTCTCACACACAGACATACATGCCCATGGTGGCTTTTCTCTGCTGTCTGCCTGTGGAGACCAAAGATGAAGCCGAGGACGGTAAAAAATAAAGCGGATTACCATCTCTCACAAGTGGTTTAGGCCTGATTACCCCGCAACAAAACTGTCTCTTAGGGCCTGATTCAACTTGCCCAGACTGAGACAGCTACACCTGAGCCAGCTGTCTAGACTTCCGTTATAATCGCGGCTGAGAAGGAGGCATTTCGGAGGTGCCAGTCATCTCTGCTTCAAGTGGATGTCTGAAAAAGGTGAGAGAAATCAGACCTTCCCAGCAGTTATTGCTCCCCACTGACTACAAAGGGAGCCTGGGGCAAGCACCCCGTGTAAACAGCCGTGACACCAACGCGTGAAGTTGGGCAGCTCCCATCCCTCTGCTGCAGAGCAGAGCAGCACAGATCCTGTTGATCCAAGAGAAAAAACATCTAAACGCTCTCCACACACACTTGGCTACCTCACACCAGCACAGACAGACAGTATCACAGAAGGAGAAAATGCTGAACGTCACCTTCCATGCCGGCAGGCCGTGTAGACTGTTCCCTCTTCACTGCCAACAACAAAGTTATTGACATCTCCGGTTGGGAAGGCCATTCCTGTAACCGCCACCGGTTTGGACTTGTTGTACACCAGCTCCATGCTCTCCTATCAAAACAAGGCATTATTCCATTATTCATTATTATTCCACAGCTCTCACTTTCTTTGGCTGTTTTTTTCCCTTATTTATTTATTTATTTATTTTTCTAATTCAGTTCTAAATGTTATGCAGAGCAGCAGGAAGGGAAGAAGGAATTGTCTAACCCAGTCACACGATTTTGGTTTCTGCACAGGACGTGGCAAGAAAATGCAATGTCTCAAACGAGGATGCAGTGCTCCTGCCATCCCTGCCGCTGTCTGTCATGTGTTTCAGAGCAGCTGCAATGCACTGGTCTTTGCTACATCATCGTAAATCAGGCAGAGATGACAGGTGAGAATTTACAATGTAATGGTGCAGAAACTAAAGATAATACCTTAATGGTTATACTTGCCAGCCCCAGGCTCTAATAAAAAAATACAATACCCTTCTATTTACAAACATTTCTGAAATCAGTTGTTTTTCAGGAAACACATGTAATGTCATGTGCACCTGAAGCGTTTATCAGTGACATCTGTCACTTTGCAGAACAGCATTAAAAAGCTGGGGTCATGTCACTCCTGCCACTCTAAGCATTGTTTTTCAGAGATTTTCTGAGGTAACCACAAACATTCTCTAGAACCCAGCATCAAGCTACAAACCAGAAAGCATATCTTTTTTTTTTTTTTTTTCTAGTTATATTTCAAAGTAAATCAGTATGCCCGTTTTGCTATTGCAAGTACAACCAGCGTGAGCAGTTTGCGGCTGTTGCAAGATGTGTCTGTCTGCTTTGAGCAGATTTTTGCACAACCCTAAGCTTTTTGGTTGTGCAGCCTAAATGGTGTAACCCAAGAATCCACAAAGGGGCTGGATGATTTACCAATTTTCATTTGCAGCTATTTAAGTGCGTATGTTTTCTATGTTTAAAATGCCTAGCCTGCTACTCTTCTCGCAGTAAAGACTGCAGCATTTTTATCAGAAGGGATTTTTGCTGTAGCTAAAGAAAGTGGGTGTCCCTGTGGGAGGGGAGGGCTGCAAATCCATAGAGAAACTCTTGCTTGATTTATATTTTTCTTTCAAATATACTTGCTTCTATTAAAAAGGCAAAATAAGATGTGGAAAATGCATTCGCAGAGCACCTGCGGGCCGTATATCTCTGCAAAAATCTTCTGGGGTGAGGTCATCATTTAGTGTCTCTTTAGATACGTCCAGATATTGTGGTGGACTCTCTCCTCCCAGTGCCTACATGGTGGCTGTACATGAGTTCTCTGGATCTGTGTCTTTGGAAAGTTTCATACTGACACAAATCAGCAACACTCTACTCCTCCCAGTTTAAAGCTATGGCACATAGCTTGACGTCAAGTCCCAGGCCTTGCTTTTCAAGATCACCATGAGCCATGCGCCAGATTTCAGCGTAATGCGGGGTGTGTTCCCAGCCTTGCTGAAAGCCAGTTTTGGATCTGGGAAATTCCATCTGAGTGATGAAGCTCTGGAACTGAGATGTTCACAAATCGCTCACTCGAAATCTAGTGCTCCAGGAAGTGAACACATACGGGTGGGATTTAGCTTTGCCATGTTTAAGTGAGAAATGGGGCAAGGGATTCAGGTGCCTAAACACAGATGTCTGGACCATTTTAGATGCCTCCACTTTTATTCCAGAATTGCAGTGGTTTCTCATGGTTTCAGGGCACAAATACCAGACCCATAATGTTGTCTCAGAGGAGCGTGAGCAACAAGATCTAACTTTGAAGTTGGCCTCTGAGTAGTTGATTAGATGGGATGACTTCCAGAACCAACTTACAGTCTCAAATATGACAGTTCTGTAACCCAGAATATCTAAAATGGTATTTCACACTGGGATGGGAGGAACTGTCCTCTGTAAGTGCCTAGTCTCTCTTTGCGTTAACTGTAAAAGGAACTCGAATGACTAGCTTGGACCTGACATGGACCTTGAAACAGATGAGGGTAGGAGAGAGGAGTCCCACATTCTGTGTCAACACTGAAAAGCAAATAACGCAAGAGTAATTGCACATTAATGCATGATTAATGGAATCATTAAAAGGAGTTTCTACTCAGCATTTTGAAACAAGATCAGATCCTACGATGTTTAATAAAAACAGCAATAAAATATTTTTTTTTCTAAGAAAAAGGAAGTAAAAAATGAATGATGGGTTGGAACAGAAAATGTACTACTCCAAAAGATAACACTTTAAAGATGATTTCCATAGAGCATTTTCAGCATCAGATTCTTTGTTTAGTTTCCATTATTATAATCACCAGTGGTTTGGACAATTTTCTTGGATTTCCTTTCATTTCTGATACAAAGGGGAGGGGGGAGGGGAGGTAGACAATAGCAATAAACATTCCAGAGGGGGGAGTTAGCTCTGAAACTTTTGATTTGCATTGTTTTTTCCTTTGGCTACTGAAAGCAGGCAACAAACTAAGCTTTCTGACTTTTGTGCCTTGGAAATGAATGCCTAGGGTATGTTCAGCAGCAGTGCAATCTAGTCCATATTTGTTAAACAATGCTGTAGAGTAAGTACAATTTATACCACAGGCGACTTCTGTAATTACCGTGCTTTAAAACGGATTATTTCATTTTCACTTGAAACTGACCTATGTATTAACGTATTACAATAATTACATGATTTGTGGTAAAGGAAATGGGTTTTGGCTCTTAGCAGAGACTGCTGGAAGCAAGCTGTACTCTTTCAAGTGCATCCATTGGTTTTAGTTTGTATAGGATGTGAGGTTTGGCTTTTAGGAGCTATGTTCCATTAAGCAGGTATCCTGCTCTACCGAAGCTGCTTTTTTTCCTGTATAGGTGAAAACAAACCCACCTGTGGAGTTGAGAGCATGTCCAGGCTCCAGGAGCACATTTTGCCATCCGTGGAGACGGTAATGAGATTGTGTGCGTTCTGTGTTCCGACTACATTGACACAATACACAGGGTGCTGGAAACACATTAACACTGGAAATCAGAGAGACATTCTCACATCTTCAACAACACATTTTTACTATTTCTTATGTCATTGTAAAGAATGATTAAGTAGTCACATAATGCCTAGAAAACATAGGACTCAGCTTTCATGAGATACAAATTTAACTTTTTTTTTTTTAATTTAATTTTTAGGCATGTTATGGAGGTGGAAACGTTTTCAAAGTTTCATTTTCTTCACCATAAAACAACTCAGCTGAGTAATGCTGTGAAAATACTGAATTATGTGGATGAGATTTCACCCACAGGGACGTGTATTATTCTGCTGATGGCTTCTGACATTGAAAATAACTGGCAGAAAAAGGCAAATTGTCCAAATGGAATCAAAATGAAAACTTTATTGTAGAAAGCAGCTGTGTAAAACTTGAACTTTTCCAGAATTTGGCTTGCGTGCTAAATATTTGCAAATGTACTTCCACAGAAAAATGTGAACTAGTCCATTAGCATTCTCCAGTATTGGCCAATATAACTTGTTTTTAGACCTGTCATTACAAATGTAGAGTGGCTAAATTTGGGGTATTACACCTGGTTCGTCACATTGTTGGTCCACAGAGGCTGAATTCCGCTTAGCATGCAATAATGAAACTTGGTCTGTTCATTTTCCAAGAAACCTGGTAACGTTTTGAGCCTAAAGTGTCATCTGATATCTGATGGTGACATATGAGGGATGGTCCAAGTTCAGCCATCTCCACAGTGAATAATCAATCAGACTGAACAATGAAATTTAATTTCCTTTGACCAGAACAAGTGATAGTGATGAATTAAGGTTAAGACATATACACCAAAGAAAAACTGTGATGCTCTGCCTCTTGTGCAGGTCAATAGAAGATTTCTGTCTCCAAGAAAAAAAAAAAAAAAAAAAAAAAAAAAAAAAAAAAAAAGCTTTTCATTAATATTTTCCTTATTTAAAGCAAATTGGGACCAAACTTACAATAGATCCCTACATAGCTTCTAAGGGAACCCCACGTAGGGTTGAAACCTAGCGTTTGGTCCTACAGAAATGAATGACAGAACTAGCACTTGTTTAAAATTCCTTGATGCTGGTCACCTCCGCAGCTAGTAATGAAAGGCAGAAATCTTCAGAGCACTGTCCAGCTGCCAGGTTCGATGTCAGAGCGGGCCCAGTAAATGTCCCTTCCTCTAAGTGCAGAAAGGGCACATCTGAATGCACAGTGAGTGTGTGCGTGTGCTGAAGATGGACTCGTTGGCCACTGCTCCTGAAATGGTGCCTTTGCTTGGACATCACCTGTACACACCAGAGAGTGCTAAATCATCACAAGCTCCACTCTAAATACTGTTTTTTCTCTATCTCAATATTGTTATGGAGCTGGTTTCCCCCAGACCATCAAATGGACATCAGATCATCCACGGGACCCCAAATTGTTCCTCTCATGCATCTCATGTTATTCCACTCCTACAACGGACTAGCGGTGAGCTAATTACCACGGTGCTTAATATGATTAGTGCATACTGATGTGTGAAATTAGCACAGTCCTGTTTCTTAATGGATGTTTGACCTCCAGAAGGCCAGTGGGGACAGAAGGGGTGGGAGGGAGCTAATGCAACCAGTGTTGCAGCTCGAATATTTAGGGGAAAGGCAGAAAGCGAGCCATGTCATTCCAGCAGCACCTCTGTGTGCCAGGTCTGGCTTTAATCAAGGTTGCCAACCATCAATTTCATGCACAATAAAGCTCACGGCAGAAATGAAAAGACCTAAGGAGAATGGATGAAAAAGACAACCAACTGTATGTAACAGAAAGTCTAAACAGGCTCCTTCCTTTCAAAGGGTCGCTGCCAGCTTGCTTTTATTTATTTTGGAAATGAAATCATCATGCAACAGGGTTTTGTCCTAATTAAAATTTCCTGTTGTCCCAAGTGCAGATGTGTGGTGGGTGTGAAAGGAAATTAGTGAGTAAGCTGCGGGTAGAATTCTCTTTCCTGGTGAATCGAAGCAGCAGTCAGTGAGACTAAACTGGAGAAAGGTTTAAGTCAGAGATAGCACCGTACCTATCTGTTTCAAATGAACGAAGTGAGAGAAAGAAAAGAGAAAAATCAAAATTTTCACATCTGGCATAAGTACAAATCAAAACCTGACTATTCAACTCATTTAACTAGCAGTGCACAAAGTAACATTGCCACAGCAGAGTTGTCTTAATTTAATCCTTTTACTTGGTAGCTAGGATTCAAGCCAGCCTTTTGCAACCAAGACTTCATTTGCAGTCTATGTAAGTGATTTCTATATATGAACATAAAGTAAGCACTCTTTTCTTGTAAAATCTGATCACTCCTTACAAACATCATGCTTCCTCATGTTATACTGTATAAACACTTATTTATACTAATCCACGACTGCACATAAAGTGTGCATCCACAACAGAAAGTAATTTATTTTTATTTGTCAAAAACAAAACATCACATATTGTCCTATTGCAATAATAAACCCATTTTAATACATAATTCCAGGAGGTACAATTTTGTCTTAGACATTTTTGAGTGTAAACAAATTACTTCCCATTAATCTTTTCTTTTCCACTAGATTTTGAGTCCCAGTTGTTCAATTTTCAGTGATAGTCAGTTTCTTGCCATTAGTTTTCTGGTCTACTACATCTCTAAATTGCACTTTCAGGAGAGACTATTTCCTTTCATGGAGATTGAACACCATTACTGGTGATAAAATGAGCAAAAACATTAGGGAAATGAAAAGCAATGTTGAAGTTGCAACCCATGGCACAGATCATTAGCTTATTACATCAACATTCATGATAGTGGAAATTTAGGGAAAAATATTTGTATCGCCTGGCCCACTAAGCATGTCTGTGCACACCTGTCATTTTTTAATATGAGAGGCATGCCATCATAATACACATCAAATCTTTTGCTTTAATTCATATGACATGGCCTTTAGACATTGTCTTTTAACTCCAGGGATTATGTTGTCACAGTCAAGTAAAAGCTGAACCTTGATCTGCAAATTCCAAAGATAAGAATCACACAACTGTAGAAGCTGGAGGTGCAAAAGATCTATCACTTTGTCTGATCCTCCTTTCTGCTAGAACAAGATTATTATCTTTCGGACTGCTTTGTGTAGTTCAGTTTCTTATGTTTCAGGAAATCTTGCACATTTTACCATATTCTTATATAATTATATTTTTTTCCTCTTTTCAGCTTATGTTTTCTTTTCCACTTCCCACTCAGGTATGGTCCCAAGCCTGATTCCAAGATGAGATACGTTTACCATCCACAGAGTAAACCTTCCAGCTCATACAAATTGTCGGAGTCCAAACTCTCAAAGAAGAGAGCTCGAGGATGCTCAGCACCTCAGGGCAGGATGGACTGGAGCTCAGCAGTACAGTAGGTTGAGGACACTTTAGTAGGCCATCTAGACTTTTCTCTTTCTCCAGCACAATATGGGTATTTTGCAGTGTAAGAGCATTTTCTACTACAGATACAATCTTTTTTTTTTTTTTAAACTCTTCCTTCTCAAGCATTTTGTACTCTCTGCCTGTTTACCTCCCAAACATCACCAGAGTCTTGCCTGTGCCATCATCACTCTATCTGCAGATATGTTTGTGTGTTGGCAAAATGCACTTCCATGTCACTCTGTTGAAACAAACTTCTCCTCGCTGTGCAAGCTCTGCCCTATGGTCCTGTCTGGAATAGGAGATTTATGTATTTCTCTACTGGAAAACAGAAGCAAACTGCCTCACAATCTTCAAAGGCACAACTTGCCAGACTCAGTTAGATCACTGTGGGTGCCTAACCTGTTTCAAGAGACAAACTCTTGTACAAATAGAGAATAATAAATGATTCAAATTGTCTGTCGTGCTGGACTGACAAACACACAGTTCCTGTAGTAACCTGGCTCTCTTGCACAGGCAATGGAGAGCAATACTCACAGTGCCACTGTGGTGGCACACAGGGGCCTCACTCAAGTGTTGTAACTGCTCCTGCCCTCTTCCTTGGAAAGGAGGATAATCTCCTGACCTGACCATGTGAAGTGTGATGGCTTAACTCAGTAGGTGATTGTACATCTCCTAATTTATTTTTTTCCCTTCAAGGGCCAAAATTCTGTTTGTATCTGTGTGGCTACCAGCATTATAGACACAAGTAGATATCCCCCCCCTTCCCTGCTGACTAATTCCTCTAAGGAAAGGATGAGGTGATTTTTAGCCTTACCGTGTGAGCAGCAGCAGATAAAGGAGTTCTCTGAACTGGAGTCCGCCTGTGACTGCGATTATCCCACAACACGATTTGGCCAGAGTATGTTCCACCAACAACCAGGTTTGGGTGAAAGCGGGCAAAACAGACAGACATCACAGATGACTGGTGTAAAACAGGTAGAAAAGAAGAGAGGGGTTAGATGGCCAGTCATATTCAGTAATCCTTAAGGAAGCACGTTGTACTTAGCTTTTTGTACTTTAGAAATTAGCGCATGACTCCTATTTGCATTCCTTGCACACCAATAATTCTGCTAAAGCTAATAGGACACATGCAGGGAACTAATTTTGAGCCTCCGATGTGTAGTTCCATCAGTCCTAGGAAAAATAGGAACCATAGGATAAGTTTTAGCGTGATTATAAATACCTGAGATATTCTCTCCTTAACAGTGATAGGAAAGTGCTTCATTTCCTTTCCAAAAGTGAGAACTTCAAGCGACCAGATGTCAAACCAACAGAGGCTCCTGGCCCACAGTTTCTCAGCAGGGAGACTGCTTTCTCTATTGCTCTTCCAACTTTTAACTCTCAAACAATTTGAGGTGAGTCTGTGAGAGGCCCTCCAAAGTGCACCTCGAGGTGTGCTGCCTTGAGAGCACTGGCTGACAAGCAGAGTCTCATTGTTGGATCAATGTCTGATTTCTCTGCTACAGAAAAGCCCTTCTCTAAGGGACTCACACTTTCCTTTACACTGGTTGAGCAGAAGTGAATTCTTCATCATTTTAATGACAGCTGGGTTGCCTTTGCACATTTTCTTTAACTGGGGATGCTGAGGAGCCAGACTGGTATAACAGTTGCCATCTGGTAGGGTGCTCCACAAGCCAGTATGGAGATTGGTATCTGTCCCAATTACCTCCTTCAAGTCTCTTTAAAATAACATACAAATTCTGAAGACCTTTAGGGAACAGTCCCCAGAACCTTCATGTGCCAACACGCTACAGCCAACAGCAACAATCAGTAACTCCTTCAGTCTTCCCTTCTCTTTTTAAGGAATTATTTTCCATTTTTATATAATTGGTCCTGGTTTTGTCTCTGTTTTATGTAAATTGGAAAGCAAAAGTTACAGTATTCATATAATTTCCAGAGAATTCACATACTAATAAGGACAGTTTGCAAACAGAAGCAAATGTCATTTTTCCATGGGAAGTTTCAGTGATGCTTACAAGCCACAAAGCAAGACTTTAACTTCTGTGGCAATTGCAGTCAGAAAGTTAAATTCACTGTTAGTGGTCACATTCTTAAAATTTCATTTTCTGACTGTTTCCAACCAGTGTTGGTAACAAATCTTTGTTATAGCTCAATGACTGGATATTCTGAAGTGGTGATATTCCTATTCCATTTAATTCAGTGACAAAGGGTTAACTGTATTACTGCATTTCAGTTGCATGAAAAGCATTGCAGACATTTAAGTAAACTTTGTTGAACTGAGAACACAGGAGCTGCCAGACTGAACTAGACCCAGTGTCTACCTAGCTGAAGATCCTGTCTCTGGCAAGAGTAGACGGAGTTATAAAACTTTGACGTGGGCAGATGTGTGGTCATCTTGCTTTCCTATGCCTCATCATGATTTCTAGCACCTAGAGACTGGTTTCAGCTCTTACACCAGAGATTTAATAGCCTTTCCAATAGGGTTGGAATTAATTATGCTAACTCTTGATGTTTATAACTAGGTTAATAAGAATAAAACAAAATGTGCTGTTTAAATAGCTTTTACTGAATTCATGTGGCTGGCTGATATCCACTGTTTAAAGCCAGATCTTTTGCTAAAATAACCTAGCAGAAATGCTTACATCATACAGCAATATATTCAACCTGTATTTTTGACCCAGTAAAGTCAAGAATAATAAAATCACCAAGATGATGACATAAGTTGCCACTACCTTTTTCTTTCCCATTTTCTCTGAATTTTCAAGGGTGTTAATTTGACATCTTTGATCCCTTCTCTTGTCTACTAAAGCTTTTCATACATTTCTCTGATGTTATATAGTCTAGTATCTAGTGACTAGATGATTCATATATATAATTGTCTGTTTCAGTTCATATCTAAGCACTTAAATGCAATAATATACTACGGTCAGCTGCAGCAACAAATGGTAGGTCCCAACCACCACTTCCAAAAGACCTATTAGCTTTACAGATAAGAAAAAGAAAACAACACACCTTTGATTAACAGTACTTGGGTACTGCTAAGAGGGACTTAAAACTCAGCTACAATGCAGCTGCCATCCGGTTTCCACAGAACCCCCATACATTATAATTAAAACGACCCTACAGCACATGTTCTACATTTTATCTCTTTGTTTAATGGCTTCATGAGTTGTTTTAATCAACCCCGCTCATTCCTTATAACTAAGCTGACAGATATTCTTACATGAAGTGAAATAGCCAGATGATTCTAAAATAGTACAGCTACACCGCTGTGTACACCCCACAGCAGCTACAAGGCTCCACATATATTTTAAGAAACCCCAATTCAAACAGTCATTCCACAACAAAGTTCTCAGTTTGTCCGAAACAAACTTTTGGGAGACTCTGAAGCCTGGCAAAGTAGCCAAGTGGACAGTGTATTTTTAAATGCTGTGTTTTCATGGTTAGAATGTTTTTGAATTCAGAATCCCAGAATACAGTCGAATGGTCAGGATATAAACTGCTAGAGTGTGTTTTTCATAAAGTTCAAAAATAACCTACAGACATGACACGGACCTAAGCCCTCTGTACTGCTTCTAGTTTTACTTGTTCCAAAGTTACTTGCATTCTTCAGCTGATGAAATGTGCACATCCTTTTAATTATGGCAATATTATTTTTCTACCGAGGAAAAACTTCTGTCAGATATTAGAATTTAACAATTTAAGGACTCCACTCCATAGCACTTAATAAAGTGATTATTTTCTTAAAGTTAATGGCAGTACTCAGATGAGTAAGGGCTGTAAGATCCAGCCCATTCATTTAAGAACTTTAAAAGCATTAATTTCTTAGCTTTAATGGGAGAGAGCAGCAGACAGGTCTCCAGTCTGTCTGAGCAGCTCTGTGCTCAGGGAGAGCAGCAGAAACCATTCCCTGTAAGCCTCTTCTGCCTCCAGGCTGCGTCTTGATGCAGATTCAGGCAGTCTTGTTCCCCTAAAACAGAGTTTTGCCATTGACTTCAAAGGGGGAAGAACCAACACATGGTAGGGTTATAAAATAACAGCGTATCCTTCTTTGCAGTTCTTCCACACCTTTCTAGGGAAATCTCACAGCACTTTCCAGTAACAGTAAAGCTTCCCAGGTTTTCAACGGGCTATATTTTACCTGCTGTATATGTGTAGGTAACATATTGCAAAGGACAGAAGCAGCTGGTTTCATAGTATATGGCCACAATGCATAAAGGCATTTAAGAAGGGCCATGTCAGAAGGGAATTCCTCTGAGAGTTTTGTGTCCACAGTATAAAAGCAGCACGTAGAACAGGGGGTAAACAGCATGGTCTTTTGGTGGGTACCACAGAATATCCATCTGCAAGTTGTCATCAGCACCCTCCAGAGCCCAGAAACCCCCAGTACTTGGTCACCTTCATTTTTCTGAACTGCTTTGTGCAGTGAATCATGTCATTATTCCCTTTAGCTTAACACTCTGGTGTTTTCTCCCTCTGTGCAAATGTAGTCTACTGGGTTTAGCTTTCTCTGCCTCTCCTTAGCCTTCCCAACATCCCTGCCAGAGTTCTTCTGGCACTTCTGGCTTTGTGATTTTCCACCCAGCTTTTCTACTCCTTTATCTAGCGATGGCTTCCCGGTGGGTGCCACCATGCTTGTGCTGCTGCCTGTCTGCAGGGGTGAGCCGCTCTCACACAACCCAACAAGCAGGTCTGAGTTAGCTCCAGGTCAGAGTAATGTTTGGGCAGAAGGAAAACCAGGCCCTGCTGATACACCTGAGATTGTTGCTGGGCAAAGAGGTGATCCCACCTCCCAAGTGCTAAAGCTTCTGCTCCCAGCTGTGACACTGAGCTTTGAAAACGTAGCTTAGGAAATGGATCATGGCATGGCCCTGCTCTTTCTCTCAGCAGAGAGAAAGCTGTTCTCAGAAAAATAAATGTTGTCCATCCTTTCCAGAGGCTTGCAGCTGGCGGGAACAAAGCAGTGTGTCCCAGTGGCCTTCGTGGGCAGTTGTCTCACCCTGTATGGGGAGAAGTGGTGGTGTGGTGGCTTTGTTCAGCCACCTTCGCCTCCTCCCACCATGCCGATGCACTCGATTGAAACAGGCCCCAAGCCCTCTTCAAGTGGCTGGCAGAGCTGTTTTTTATTTTCGAAGCTTAATCCAGCCCAGATTTGGATTAATGATGGCACATCCCTTCAACCACAGATACACATGCTCAGGACAGACAGTCATTTAGATTTTCCTTACTGAGAAGCCTGACCTCAGTACCCACATCTGATGTGTGCAAGGCCCCAGAGATTCAGCTGTCTGTGCTCGTGTCCATAGATTCGGATGGCACTCTGCCCAGCCACCAGTTGAACAAGTTCACAAGGACCTGGGTGCTAAACAATGACTTTAAATAGCCAACAACTACTGCATTCAGCGAGACCTCTTCTGCAGGAAACCACCCCCGTAGGCAGCGCTGCCATACTGGTGCCATATGACTACACTTGACACCAGATGGATCTCCAGACAATACTTTGTCAGTGGGAAGAAGAGACCGGAGGAGTTCACAGGCATTTCTAGGCTCCAAAACATCAGGTTACATTGCAGCAGGCACTCAGGAAACTCCTGGGTAGATTTTCTAGCTGAGCAAACACATGTGAAAGAGCGCTGCAGTCTGTGGCACGCTACTACAGGTCAGTCTAACACAGACAACAGTAGGCAATAAAATTAACTGCAGCCGAGCGCTGCAAAGCCTGTGATGAAGAAGCAGATCAAGCTTCAGGGAATTAGCTTTGAGGGACAGAGAGTACAGGGACAAAGCTGTGGTACTGTTGTTAGCAAGAACCATGCAAAAGTGCCAAACCCATAGTACTTTATATAAAGGAACTGAAGAATAGGGACTGAAGCTCTGACCACCTATGCCTCCTCTCCTGAGAAATAAATAAAGACAATAATTTACAATATTTACATATTTTACTCCCAATCCTTTGCTCCCACAACTGCTCATCAACAAGAGCATTTGAAGAGTCCAAGCAGAGTCCCTCCAAGAGTTGCCACATCTTCTGACCAGGCAATCAGGAGACTGTCTTCTCATGCCTACATGAGGAGACACTACACACACTTATATATGACCCTAGGACAGATATAGATGATACACCTCAACTTCACAGGTGGATTAAAATCATCATCTAGAAACAAGGCAGGAACTGAGATACTAAATAAAGTCATTTTTTCTTGTCATACCAAGGACTGAGAATCAGAGTGGAAAAGCAGCGGTATCAGATCAGAACACGGGTTCCTCTTTTTAGCATCCTATTACCATGAAAGAAGGTGTGAGATACCTTGAAAGAGACAATTCTCAGTTGGCTTTGCCCTCTCTACTGAGATACATGGATTTGTACACTGACATGACGACTACCTTCCCTCCAGGAGTCTTACATATTTTTAGTGTCAGCTATTATAATTCTGGATATTTTGGTTTCACATAAATGTCCAAGTATAATTATGAGATAATAAGCAAACAGTGGAGAGGATAATAACGCAAATAAAATTGTGTTTCCCAGTTAAGTTTGAAAAGTTACCTAAGACATGATTTCTGTGTATAGAAACCTTTAACAAAGAGATTAATTCTAAATTCCAAGGGCCTTCAATTCCAAGATATTCTGTATTACTTCCCCTGACTCTCTTCCTATTGAACTACGAAATAGCATCCGAAAGATCTTGTGCTAGATATTATCTGTGGTACCACATAAAATTTGGCTTCTAATAAAAATAAAATAAAAGCAGTTGACATCCTTCACATATTTAAAAAAAATAAATAAAACCAAAGAAACACTTCTTCAAACCAAATGTCAAAATCCTGTTTAATTAAAAAAAGGAAGTTTATACTTGGTTATGGTGTGTGTTGACATCTATCCCTTTGATTTACAAGAGTATGGACTGGAAAGAACAGATTGCTTTATTCAAGGGAAAGAAAAGAGGGAGGGGGGCCCAGTGTGACAGGAAAGAGTGTAGGCTGTATTAACTTCAGTGCTTGTTAAAACATGAAGGATTAATGGTAGAAAGGGAGGGAAGAATTGTGAATGTCTCCAGTTTAGGATCTTCAAAAATGTTTGGGGATTCTAAGAATGTCTCACCCGACCACATGAAAGCTGCACAGAGAGACGCAGCCACACGACTGCTCTAAATCCAAAGCTGGTATTGCTCCACTTATACCATCAAACCGATAGAGCTGAAATGTAGCCACAAATTAAATTTATTTTTATTGAAAAAGTACTAAGTCCTTAAAAAAGAAGGGAAAGAGTAGGTCAGGAAACACAGCTCCTTCTTAGCTGAGTTTACAGGGTAGGTAAGTCTGACATCTAACCTCAGTGCTGACATCTGAGCATTGCAGCAGAATAAGAGCACTCTGCCTGAGTCTGCAGAAAGGCAACATCAAGCCTCTTGCCTGCCTTTTTCAGCAGGGCAGAAAGCTGAACCTTTTACTTTCATCTCTGTAACTGCAGGTTCAGCCTGTGTAACTACAAGAATAAAATAATCAGAACAAAGTCCTCAAGCTGCCTTGCCAAAAGGAAATCTGCACTTCAGCTCTTTTGGAAAGTGTATTTGCTAATACTGTTCATTCAGTGGTGTTGCGATGACTCAGAAAAGTAGGGAGACTTTTTGCTGTATTGAAAAAGCAAATAAACATGCTACTATTCAAATGTGATATGGGGGGATTCTGCCTGTGTTTATCCATGACTGCAACAACAAATCAGTTTGATAATCCTCAATTACTACATATACATGCAAGCCTAAGAATAGAGCCTTTACTGAATATCATACTTTATTAGAGCAAGGATGAAAGAATTAAAGCATGGAGAAATAAGAAGCACATGAAATTTTTGTTGTTGTTGTTTTTCCCAAAATTGCAGGGTCAAATCCTTAATGTCTGTATGCATGTGCATTAAATGGAGAGGAAAGCACTTCCTTGGCTCGCCTGTTTATTTAGGCAACGATACTCTGACAGTTATACATCTGCACTCTTAATTATTTTGATGAAATTATCCACAAGTCTTTAGTGAAGGGTCTGAGATTGCTTTGTTACAATGGGTTTGTAACAAATGTCTTTCAAAGGTATCTCAATCTGGTTAAGGCCTCTAGGATCTAACACATAATAGCATTACATGAACATTTTTCTTGGCACACAGGTCTGAAATGCCACTTGGTAAGAAGCAGTTCTTACTCTGAAGAATGTTTGGTTGCCTTCTGAAAATACGTGTCTGGTGGCAGAATTTTCCTATCACCTAAAAGAAATCCTTTAGAAATAAGTCATCATGTACCTGAGACAAACAACGGAAGTTGTCTGGTGTGTTTGAATTTCTACTGACACTTTTGATTGTAGTGATTGCTGTTTCCATACAGTGGGAAATTCCAAGAGATTTTAAATATTAAAATCTTTGGTGAATTGCAGCTTGTGTAATTTTCTAGTGATGAAACCTCCTTAACATTGTGCTCACACTTACTGTTACTCGCTTTGGCTTCTGTTTGAAAAAACATCTCAAACACAAAAGGTGTCCATCCACTGGTTGGTGACACAAGATATTTATTTAGGTTCTGCAAGCGCTCTGGCAAATCCCATTGCCTGCCTTTCTCCTTGTCTTTAGGCACCTAACCACATTTGCAAATCTGGATCATAATCATTGGAATATAAATCAATGTCTTAACAGTTTCTGCCTGTCAGTGGCCAAAATTCAGATTCACCAACAATCAATCCCCAACTATATTCCATTGTTAATTCAGGGCAAGATGCGAGTCTTTTATTTTCTACTTGTACACTCTGCTATGGAGAAAGTACACAGTTTTCCTTTCAACAGTAAGTAATGTCAGGTTATAATTGTCAGCCATTTTTTTTTTTTTTTTTTTTTTTTTTTAATCAGTAAAGGACTTATTGGACTCAACATTGAATATGAAAGGACTGTTTATAACACAGATAGCTACCCCAAGGAAAAAATCTCAACCAAACCATGAACTCTTGTCTTTCTCTAATAATGACCACCCTCCCAGGGAAGTGGCTGCATATTAGCTCAGTTGGGTTTGGATTTCATCTGGTTCAGAAGAAATCCGTAAAATAAGTTACAATGAACTGTCTGCAGTAATTCATAAGGGGACAATAACTGAAGTCAAACAAAACATTTTACATTTGACTTTTCAACTCCATTGAAATGCTTAATTCTCCATTCCCCTCAGACTCTAAAGAAGTATGCTTAAGGACATGGTTTTTGCACAATTTTATGGATGGTTCAACTAAGACTCCAGCAACAACTGTGGCAAATATCCCTAATGCTATACACTGTCTTGAAAACTATACCCTATGTACAGGCTGCTGTGTATATATTAAATCTATTGTAAGTACATGCTGATAATATAATAAAGAATGAAAACTGATGCTTTCCAGATTCCTTTTCATTCTCTTTAGCACTCCTATTGGCAAGCAGGGCAGAGAGATTGCAGTGTTCAGTGCCAGATGGTTCTGAAAAAGGCAGTGTGTTAAGTATAGGACAAGTTTTCAAAAGCCATCTCCATCTGTGTAGCCTTAAAGCACAGTTTGCATTTCCACGCATTATTATTCATGTGTGTGGATGGCAGAATAGAGAAAGATAAGATAAAGAAAAGAGTCCATGGTGGAATAAATAAATAAATAAATAAAATAAAAGGAAGAGTTTAGTTTAGCCTATTTTGGTTGATACTCATTATCTTATCCTAGTGGTTTTGGAGTGGAACAGTATTTTAAGCACTGCAAAATGAATGAGAGGGCTTGAAAAACACATACACAAAATAGCACACAAACCAAAACCTCCAAAGTGCTGCAGCTAGACAACTCCAGGCAAAAGTATCTGCCAAGCTGAAGTGACTTATATCTTGCAAACGCCTGGAGAACTTGGCTGGGAAGGACAAGTTCAGGAGTTCTGGTCACTTTTTCTGAATTACTTCTGAATACTCTCTACTATAAAACACAGATATACCCTTGGCAGCTCAGCCCCCTGCTCACAAGGTGTCCCAGCTGCCAGGCTAAAGACTCCAGCTTCTTGCTGCTCCATGCTTCCTTTCCCCAGAGGCTGGTTTCTGCTGGGGCCACAGCCTGGCTGCAGCAGCAAGCTCGAGGATCCCAGTCCAGGGTACTCCCCATCTTGCACTATTCAAAAGCAGAACCCCCAGAGAGTGAGGTATGGGCTAGGTTTGCCAGGCATCCTGTTGCCCTAAAAGGGCAGACTGTACCAGGATGTCCATTTCCAGAAATTTCTGGCCCAAAAAAAAAAAAAAGGTGCCACCGGATAAATATCAGTTATTCCTATGCTTTCCTATTAGCATCATCTCAGCAATACGGATGGCCTAAGTAGGTTAGGTTCAGCCCTGTCCCAGCAATGTTTTGCCTAAGCAACAGTTTATTTGCTCATACAGCTTGTTCAAGTCCGCCCCTGTGCCTAACTCTCAGGATGGATAAAGAGACTTTAAGCATCTTTCAATGTTATTTTTTATTAAAATTAATAAAAACTGATACAAAACACTTTGGAGGCAATGGAAGGGTTCCTCCCCTCTAGTCTTCATGTGGACCAGATTGCATTCTAAGCCACTGACCTCTTGTACAACTGTAGCAAATAAAACTGCTCTTGATGTCTGCCAGCTCATCCTTTAATGTATTCTGGATTCTCCTCCTCACAGAGAAAGCAAAACAAATGATCACTTGATGGCAAGTTCTGGAAATGCCAGATTTGGGCTTCGCAGAGCACACAGAGGTAGCAAACTCCAGACATGGAGAACAGGAATAGAAATGAGTTGTTCTTGAGCTGTGGTGGCAACTTGGTGGTTTCTGTGTCAGCAGTTCCCCAAACCACACACGCGATCAAACTACACAAAGCCAGAGATGGCTTAGAAGCCACTACAAATGCTGCAAGAACAGTTCCCTACAACTCATCCTGCGAAGCTGAGCATCACAGTCACAGCTCCTTACAAGAGAGCTGCAAGTTAATCTCAAATTGCAAATTAATCTCAAGTGCAGCACTCTGCCTGCTCTCTCCACCCCACCAAATGCACAGGTCACGAATACACAAACACAGCCAGAAGGCTGAACGCACCACACCAAGAGAACTTGAGGGCCCCAGCTGAGGGAGGAACTTCTCTATATACTTAAGTCCATCTTAGCTCGTAAGGATGTTTATCCATGAACTTCACTGTAGATAATTCTTCTAAGTCCCTTGTGACTTCAGTGACTCTAAAGCCCACTCAGAGACAAGCACATTGGTAAGTGCTTTCCTAAACAGCTTTTCTTCATTAGGGACTTCAGAGAGCCAGTGACATCCTTTCAGGAGGAAGAAAAGAGGCTCTCACATTCATCTGATCCCTGTACGATTCTCTAAAATTAGAGACAGTCGAGGCCCAGCTGACTTCTGCACAACGTCAGATCTACAGAGAGGGGAAAGGGAGCATGAAACATCAGAGACAGAATCATTCAGTTGTCAAGGGTGGAAGGCACCTCTGGAAGTTGTCTGGTCCAAGCCCTTGTCCAGAACAGGGTCACCTAGAGCAGGCTGCCCAGGACTGCATCCACTCCGGCTTTAATTTCTGCCATGGATGGAGACCCAATGACCTCTGTAGGCAACCTGTGCCAGTGCTCAGTCACTCTCACAGTGAAGGATTTTTTTCTTATGTTTAAAAACAATTTCCTGCATTTTGAATTGTACCTGCTGCCTCTTGTCCTATCACTGGCACTGGCTCCATCTCTTTAAAGCCCCACTGGACACACTGATAAGATACACGCAAGCCTTCTTTTCTCCATGCCAACAGCCCCAGCTCTCTCAGCCTCTCCTCATATAAGAGATGCTCCAGTCCCTTTATCATTTTTGTGGTCCTTTGCTGGATTTGCTCCAGTATGTCCACGTCCCTGTTGCACTGGGGAGCCCAGAACCAAACAAATCTGGACCCCTCTCACTTCTCAAAGATACTACAAGTCTTTGCCTGAGTGGAGCCTTGCCCAACCCTGGAGATAAGTCACTTATTTTTCCAGCTTAAGGCTATCAGGTAACTTCAGCAGGAAGTCCTAAGGGAGCAAAGGGACAACAGTAAGTCTTATTTTACTTGTTCTTAAGCAATTGGCATTTTGTACTCTGCAGTCTATGTCACTTGGGCAAACTTCTATCAGTTCATTGTCAAAATAATTACAGTAATCTTTTCTTATCTTTTTGATTTAATTGTAGCTTCTACTGAAGACTGACAGGCTATTATATTTGCCCAAATCCATCACTTTCACTGATGTATCATTTATACGTAGTGTCACTGCATAATTGGAAATAATTGAAAATTAATTAAACATTGCACATAGATATGAGGATTGAGACTGAGAGGCACAGATAAACAGCTATCTAGGGGAAATGCAGAAGACACCATAGGCAAGTCTATGTTTAAGAACGAGGGTGAGAGCAGTTGCTTCTGCACTGCTCCTGTCTCTTACAGGAAACTCCTGTACCAATTCTGATTTTAAGTAGCTCGGCTCTGCACCAAGCAGAGCATTAGGGAGCAGCTAAGGCCGTGTAGACTACACAACAAGACTACATCCCATTATACACCCTATTTGTAATCCCCCCTTTGCCAAACACACCTTAGTTTCAGGAAATTTCATGCCCCACTTTCCTCCCCTGCAAGGTCCCGCTGTTTGGTTGACCCATACAACGAATCACGAAATTTCCACAAAACACTTCACACTGGCACTTGTTTCTAAGAAGGGCTCATTTCTTACAGTTACCATTATAGTGACAGCAAATACAGCATCATTATGCAGAGCAGTGCTCATACAGTAAGAATTACCAAGTGGGCTGACGGAGACTCCCCTTTTTGCTGGCTTCCAGAAGACTCTGCCCCATGTGAAAAGTCTTTCAAGGATAATATCGGTATCACAGCCAGCCAGCACGTGCTTCTACTTTCCCTTTGTGGGAAGCATGGAGCGTTAATCATCATTAAATCGATGTTGCCTGTATACAAAAGTTCTTTTCAGGGAACTACTTGTCAGTAACCCAGCCATGGGGGCAGAGGGCAGAAAACTGTTGATTTTAGACCTAAGGCAGAGGACAGTTGCATCCCAGGCTGTAATGACAGATTCCTTGGTTTGTGGAGCCTTTCACAGCACTTTAAAAGAGTAGCTGTTTTATATTTTGTGCCAGGTAACACAGAAAGAGGCTTCACTCCTCACATAGAGCTCCCACAGAGACAAAAATCATGAGGTGAAATAATTTTCTTGAATTTGGACCAAATGTACTCTTCGTTGCAAGTAGCCTGCACTGAGAACAGTTAGAGAACCCAAACAGAAAAGTCATGCCTATGGCTGTTTATCTATCATTTGCAGTGCAGCTAGGGAATTGCATGGTATTTTATATCCTTTATGGAAAAAATTCTGTGGAAGGATCCCTGTTACTTAGTGATTTCACATCTGATCCCGCATTTCTTGTGCACCCCAAACTCATTCAGCACTGGGAGTTTCAGATATACATAAAATGTAATGTTTGCATCAACAAAGGAAAGTTATGTTCTTTTTTCTCTTCCTTTCTCAAAATATTTTACACCAGATCATGTTAAAATGTAACCATATCAACAACTACTAAACTATAAAACACCCTCAGGAACAATTGCAGGATTAGGTGATTTTTTTTTCCCCCAGGATTTTGGGATAGTATGACAAATTTGCATTTTTTATCAACAGACTTTTCCAAAATTTTCAGTTGAACGAATAATGTCATGTGTTTGTGAGTATCAATAATCTAAGCCATCTGCAAAGGAATGGTTTTGCAAAGGCATCTCTTTCAGGACACTGTGGATTTTGTCACTGCTTGAGGTTTTGGCAAACCATCAATATCACTATAATTTTCTCTTATGAAATATAGTTTTTGACTGAGATCTTTTTTTTTTTTTTTTTCCCTTAGCTAGCTAAAGTTTAAAAATACTGCATGTCTAACTCTGTAAATTCAAAGGTTAGGTTTTCTGCAAGTTGCATTATATTTAAATATTGTGTATTAGATGCCAGTAATTCAGAAAGGTACAATGAAAGTTATCAGTGAAATAGAGAGACTTTAAAAAAACAAACAAACAAAAAAAAAAACAGACAGAATGCCTGCTGTATCAAGAGTACCCAACACTTGATATTTGTGTTTTGCATTTGCCTCTTGTATTTGGTCTGAAAGGAAGAATGTGTGAAATTGAAGAAGAGAAATAGCATATTTAAGGACAGATACATTACAAATCACTACTTTAAAATATACATAAAGCCTAACACTATAGCTAGTAGTGACAGCATATCATTTAAATGTACGACACTCTACCCCCTCCAAAAAAGGCTTAGAAGCAGGATCCGCCTAAAATTTTCTATCCAAAAAAAAATCTCACAAATTTGTCACTTCCTGATTATTTGATTCATAATTGAAATCTTAGTTTCAAACGAGGATGATCTATGATAAGCACTGCTCTAAGCGAAGGAGCATTCTGTTGCTAACAGACTTTGTATGTGTAAATACAGTCCTCGAGTAATTCAGAATGTTAATTACTAATAGGGAAACTGCACCCACCTTTTGTATGAGCAGTCATTTCACAGACTGATGGGATATGGCATACAATTATGTTGTTAAAATGCACACACTGGCTTTGATGGGAGTGTTGCTTTTCTGCACAAGATAACAATAGATCTAAGTCATCATGGAAAAAACAGCTTTGCTAAGGGTTAGGAAAGATAAAGGTGAATCCAAGGGAAGGCATACAACTCTGTGGACCCAATTCACATCCCTTCTATCTAAATACTGATGCTTAGCTTCTCTCCAAAAAAGGTTTCCTTCTCCCACTCCTGCTATGAAAAATAGTAAGATTTGGTTTTGTGTGGAAACAAAGTCAGTTTTAAGAGAGATTAGTATTAAAAGGCTACGTGGAAAACATGGCATGCTTTTTTTTGAGCTGCACATGCCAGCAGATACCCCATTAACAGCTGTAGCATTTCAGCAATAAAGCAGGACTCGGGGCTCACCTGGGGCATTTCGTGCTGGCGATCTCAGGACTGGATAAGACTGTGGCACCCAGGACAGAACATACACTTCCAGCTTCTTTTCTGTCCTCCCCCAGTGATGTCTCTGAGTGCAGTAGCATCTGGGAGACAGGAGACTGTCTCTTGTATGTTTAGTCCTGTTTGACTCCTCTACATACTGGCTGAAGGCAACTCTCTTCTCTCACCTGAGAGCATGAGAAGCTTTTTCCAAAGACTACATTCATCCTTTGGTTGTGTGGGTGTAACTTCTACTGACTCACACACAATCTCTCTACAAGTACTGGAACAGCAATCTCAGGCCAAACAATAGTTATTTTTAATCACCAAAGGCTAGAAGTGGTGTAAACTCCAATGAGCTGAAAACAGGAGGAAGAACCTAAAACAAAAGCCTAAGAGGACAAACATGGGCTCTTGTTTACTGAAATCCTCACAGCACAAACTCTGCTCTGCACTCCTGTGTTCCAGTCTGGACAAACACAACAGGACAGAGAAAACAAAACAAAACAGAACAAAACAAAAAATATTTATTGTTTTTATTTTTATTCTTTAAAGTAAGAATAAATATATCCTTCTATCACTAGCTGTAGTTGAAACCGTTCTTCCCAACAGGACACTTAGAAATTTCCCCAAATTTAAATGCAAAATGGTGCACCTATTCATCTGCGTGATTTATTACAGTGTGCTGATGACTGTGGACACGAGTGTAACAGCAACGATGTGTTTTGCAGAACAGGCAGATAAGAGCTCTACAAAAGTCATCCTACCAACAGTGCACAGCAGGAAATGAAATGGAAAACAAAAACAAAACAAAACAAAACAAAACAACCCTTCTGTATCTATGAAGAAGCTTGATTCCATTTTCAACTCTTTTTGGTATGTATTACAGAAATTCTCCACCAAATTTGGATCCCTGGGCCCTGGAGCACTACCAGTATGAGAGGTGTCCCAGCATCTTCACAGGCAGACATTCAGAGGTCCACTTACCAGAGAACTGCTACAAAACCAGGCAGATTGCACTTCACATTTAGGATCATAGGCTCACAGGATAATTCGGCTTAAAAAAATCTCAGGAGATCTCTAGTCCAACATCCTGCACAAAGCAGGGTCAGCTGTGAGATCAGACCAAGTTGCTCTGGGCTTCATCCAGCCTTGAAGAGACAACAGTGGAGGCTGCACAACCTCTGGACTACCTGCTTCAGTGCTTGACTGTCCTCATGGGGAAAGAGTTTTAGCTTACACACAATCTGAACCTCTTTTCTTCCATTGATTCTTGTTCTCCTACTGTGTACCAAGTTTCAGTGATAATTCATCAAACCCACTCTGTAAACGTTTGTTGATGAAAAAGCCTTTTCCAAAGTAGCATCTTTCCAAAGGCATCTAAATCCCACATGAAATGTAGGTAGCAGGAACAAACTGAGTAAATCTTTGTGGAAAAACACCAATATAATTATCACCAAAAATCCTTAGGTTTTAAATATTCCAAGCATACCCCCTTAACAATTATATTTGTTGTAATACTTTCATAATTTTAGAGTTGCGGAGGGACTGACCTCTGGCTTGGCCTCCACAGAGAAGGAAACTCAAGGGCTGGAGGAAAAGGAGGATATTAGTCATACATGCTGTTACCTCAGCCTGCTCCACACACGAGCCTCGTGGATTTGGGCACTCAGCACCTTTAGGAGGCAGGCTGCTGGAGCAAAAAGCACATCTGAAGGAATTTATGTTGATTTTGAAAGAGCAGACAACAACAAAGGAACCAAATCAGGAAAAAAAAAGGCAACTCTGGCCAATATCAGCCACTAAATACAGCCCTTCACTTACCTCAGTGCATCTAATTCTAAGATACACATTTCTGACTCCATCCATTCAGTTGAAAAGGGAAAGACCACACCAGCATAAGCAATGAAGAGTGGTCAAACACATAACTTAATGACAGTGTATAGAAGCCACTACAAAAAAGCCAGGGGAGAATGAAACATTTTGTGGTGCGGTTGAGCGGCTGATTTCTGTACCCAATCCACCAATATTTTCCAAGCATGGACAGCTTTTCTTGAAATTAAAATAGAAAACACAAGTCCCATATACCACAAAAAAAAAAAAAAAAAAAAAAAAAAAAGCCCTGACAGTTTAGTAATGAGATGGAACCAACCAAGTAAATCTGACTGCATGGCGTTTTAGGAAAAGGACAGAAATAGCTGCAGCTATTAAAAGTGATATACTGCTGAAATCTTTTTGTGATTATGCTAAAAGTCGATCTGACTCCTTGAGAGAGCTCTTAAATGGTTACTGCTTCCTTAAATGAAAGCTACTTCACATATGCTCTCCTTCCTCAAAAATACGCTGAATGGAGTTACTTCTAAGTGTCAGCTTTGTACTTCTCACTGCACTTTAGAGACATTTGCAAAAGACATAGCTGAGAAGGAGGAAATTAATATATCAGGAAATAATATAAAATAAATCAAAATGATGTAGTCTTTTATTCTTTTTCTTGTCGCTTCCAGCATCACAGTGGTTGTAAGAAAGCAGGGCTCATTAACCTTTCCAAACAGAATGCAGAGTCCTCCACATGAAAAAGTAAGATTCAAATTGGTTTATTTGCATGACACAAATGTCTTCAGCTGCATTGCTCTACCCCTCCTTCTACGAAGTGATGGATGTTTGAAGCTGAGGTCCAGATACCTCAGCCAACTTTAATAACCCCTCTTCAGCTCCAGAAGAAAGGAAATGGTTTGTAATACCTTACAGTCCCCTAGAACCACTGATTATTTCTTTCTCTTTTGTCTTCCATCCCTGCAGACCAGCTCTAACCCAAAAGCTAGCAAATCTGGTATAACAGCAGCACTGTACCCACGCTTATAGGCCCTGCCAAGAGGGAGAGTATAATAGCTCAAACTTCAGCTAGCTTTTTAGGGCAAAGACAGCTGGAGTTCTCATTTGCCTCACTCCACCAGAGATGTTGATGCAAACTTTTAGATATTTTAGGATAGTTTGGCTTAGAAAGTTTGGCTTAGATCAGCCTCCCAGGAAATTGGAGCAACATCATGTGAGGAGATGACCGGTAGTACATAAACAAGGAGCACTGTACTACAAATAATGCCCATAATCAATGGGTAACGTAAATTTTTATTTTATTTTATTTCTAGGGAAAAAACACAAAAGGGACATGTAAGCACTTACTAAGAGAGTAAGTTCTTCTATCAACCAGTAGTACAGGAACAATCACACCCCAGGCCAGCCTCGTGCATTGCATAAATCGATATAGGATTGAGCACATGTTGAGTCATATCATCAATAACCTTGCCATACTATTTTCGTCACCCTCATCTAAACACAGACCAACAGTAGCTGAGAGAAGCAGTGTGAACTACTGCTTAAAATTCCCCCACCAAATGGAGGGAGAGTCAATGTGATTTCCATGTCTTTGCTGGAATTCATTGCCTCTCTGGATACTGCCAAACCAACCCAACCAGGCATGACTCATCCACAGGGTTTCATAAAGTGCTTCTGAAAGGGTTGGTTTTTGCTTTTGGAATGCACTGCATTACACCAAGAGGTTGTGATGCTCCAGCGTGCGGGAAGAGGACATCCCTGACTTTTCCCTACAAGGAAATTCCCAATCTGCACTCTGCAGCATTAATGACATGCTCAATTTATTCCTTGCTACCTAGGGAAAGCATCGAGCATCCATTCCTTTGGCAAATGATATCACCCTTCTACTTTGATTATGCTTCCGAGACAACATTTTTTTGCTTGCATAGGAAAACAAATGAACAAATTGCCCAATCCCGCACTCTTCCTTGCTTTCCCATTTCTAACCCTGTGGTAAAGAGATGTATGATGAGCTATAGAGGAAAAAATCTGTGGGACTCCCAGCTAAAATACTGGCAGCACATCACTGGGTAAAGTAGAAATATAAAAAGCTGAAGAAGGGCAAAAATAAAATGAGTAGAAGTAGAAGAAGAAAGGAAATATTCCACAAGATGAAAGAGTAGAAACCAATAGGACTGTTTTGTTTAGAAAGGATTTGATAGATCATATGACAATTCACATGAATTAATGAGTAAGATAAACAAGTCCAGTTGGCTGATAGTAATTTTTTCCCTTAATACATACTAACTAGAATTAAAGCCAGTATTTGTGGCACAGCATATTGTAGCACTACGAAATTTACTACCACCTACGCAGCATTAATGAGCCCGATATGACTTCAAATTGGGCAAGAATTTTGTAACAGTAACATCATTATTGACAACAGCTAAGATAAACATTTAGAGAATGCATCATCCCTCACATTTAAGGACTGAAATCAATCATTTTGCTGACTAGAGTTAGGAAAAAAACTATCATAGTCAATAGATTTTTGTATCATTGCCTGCCATGGCTGATAGATAGCTTCAGTAGAAGCCTGTAGGTTCTAGCATCTTTCAGTGAAGGCACTAGAAAAACCTGTCTGTTGGTCTGATTATGACATTTTCAATAATCCTATGTAACACTACAGTAAGTCAGGAAGAGTTAAAGAAAATTAAGACACTCCTTGGTAATCAACTTGTTTAAATCTTTGTAATATCCCAGGAAACAGAAAGAACATTATGGTTCCTAGATTCAAGAATTTACTAAATGTGCACAAGGAAGTAATATTACCTAAATTTCTATCTCCTGAAGTTCATTCAACTCTTTAACTGTCCAGAGGTGTTTCACATATCTTTTCCTATTGATGTTACCAGAACTCGTGTGGTAGAATTTCTTAGACCTTTTTGAGAAATGGCTTCATAAACCTTTTTATTGATTTTGCTTCACAGAAGGGGTGAAGTTCCTCAACATGTCACATCTGAAATGACTTTCTACTTGTTTGTATCTCACTCTGAGCCCAAGAACTGAAGGGCAAAGATTAGTCACATTCACATAGTGTTTATTCAGACCACATTTTTATGGAAACTCTTTGGAAAAGAAACCAGAGATCTATTGTGAAAATGTGCTAAATGTAATGTGTGTTTGTCATACCTGTGCAACCTAGCTGTAACAATAAAGTGCATGTTCATCACAGCTGCTGGGCTGCACTGTTAAAAAGTCATGTATTGCTAAAGAAAAATCGGGCATGTCTCACAGAAGACCTAGAGAAATGACTGAATCGATGGAATGTTTCTCTTGCAAAATAGTAATATAAATGACATGGGGCTAACTAATGATACAGTTGGTTTCCACTAACTAACAGAATAACTGAATAACTTTGGGCTAAGATATTTTTTTCTCATTTTCCATCTGAGTCAGTTAGCACAAAGCCTTTGTTCAAGAGACCAACACTCAATGCATTTTGCTTCCCCATTTAATCTCATGCAGGTAATCCCATCCATACGGAGATGCAGAAGATATTCCATGTCAGAAGCCTGAAAATGGTAATTCAAACATGGTTCCAGCTCCTAATGAACTCATAAAGCAAATTAGCTAAGGAGAGTTTGACCAAGAAAAGAAATATTTCCCATGAACACAAGAACTGATTTCATTACACTGAAATATGATTAGTCCAGGATGCATGGTGCCATGTGTGCCACATGTGTAGAAAGCACAGTGCCACATGTGTCTCAAAATTCACATGCTTTATGGTTCTCATGCTAAAATTCAGGACATGCAACTTAATAGAGGAATTACACAGAAGCCCGACAAATGCAAACCTCTACCCATCACTTTGCCCTACGTGTGCTTTTCTAATAGAGAGTACGGCTTGTCTCAGTATCTCAGTTCAATTTAGTGAGCCATACCTTCCCTTGTTTAAGTGCACCAGCTTTTAAAACTAGATAGAATTTTTAATTAACAGAACACATTGTTATGTTTGTAGTCAATCTCCCCTTTGTGTAGGCAGTAGGGCTACCCTGAATCTGGTTATTAACTTGCAAAATCAATCTAGTTCAAGGATTATTCTTCCAAAACAGCAATGGGCGATCTCTTCGCCTAAATATTTTGTTTAAAACAGTAAGCTGCATGTACATCCTAGAAGAATTTCTAGGATGGGATCTGAGCTAAGATCTTAAGCAGTCTGAAAGAACACATCAGTCTGTTGAATATGATATCCAGAAAAATGCAAGTTCTCATTTCAAAGGTATTACACACACACACAAACACACACACACACACACACACATATATGTATATAAATCTGTATGGCATATTTGCTATGCAGGCCTAGACTCCTTGTGAAGTTGTTTTTCAGTATAGCAAATTAGAAAAACATGCCCAGAATTAAAGGTTACTTAATCGGGTTGAAGCAGTAACTTCAATTCCAGCAACTCCCTCCCACTATGTTACATCTGATAATGTACCCAAGTCCAAACATAAACTTAGTTCAAAAAGATGTTTGGTCCTTGAATGTAAAATGACACTTAGCTTACACAATTAGCCAGGTAATACATATCCTTCCAAGAGAAGCAATTTTTACCGCAGTATAATCTGCATTTTACTAATCTCTGATTGTTAAGTTTTACTTGCTGAAACTTTTCCATATGGTGTTTTGAATGCCACTGTCCTGTATTTAATTACCACAGAAGGATATTAATAAAGAGGCTGGAAATTTGGCCCAAGCCCTGCTCCACCATTTGGATAGCTTGATGGAGATAGAGCCAATGAGCAGAACATTTCTGTCAATATCAGGTTGTGCCACTTCACACAGAAAAGCAGTGGCAAAAGAGAATTAAAAAGACCTAAGAAAATAAAACATCCAACTATTTTTCAATTGTTTACAGACTTTCAAAACAGCATGGTCATAAAGTACCATTGAGTGAAGGGAAATACTGGTTTGCTAACCTACAGGACAGTCAAACAGGAATTGGTGGAGTAATCCTTGTAATTGAGACAGTTTCCATCAAGCTGTAAGACGCATGCCCAGAAATGCACATTGTGCTTAGGAATTTTACAGGCAAAACATGATATTGAGCAGAGCCAAGGCAACAGTAGGCAGCTTGGAGTACAGAGGATGCGAGGAAGCTAACGTGGGTGGGAAAGCATATGTTGCTGCCTGGATGAGGAAGTGGTACACCACAGTTACTTCATAAGTGCAAGGGTTTTATAAACTAAATCTCTTAGGGACTGTTTTAAATAGACAAAGAATGACACGCAGTCCCTGACAGGCTTGCAGCATTGTTAAAGAGGGCTGGATGCCTTCTAAAAACACTGGACTGCCACTTGTACTTTTTCCAAAAATGCTTATTTTTAACTTCAACCTCTTCGTATAAACAGTGGGCAGATGCGCCATGTAGTAAACTCTGTTTTGTCTAGCATGAAATTAATGGCTTCCTCCAGCTTACCTGACAATGGAAAACATATTCTGGTGTGGTTTTCTTGAACTTCATGTTCCATACCAAGGCTACCCCATCAGGCTCATGTGGAGCATCTTCATTATTGTTATAAGATGCAACCATCAACTCAGGGTACTAGAAAAAAAAAAAAAAGGAAAAGAGAATGAAATAAGATGGATGATGAAGCTGTGCAAAATCAGATGAGAAAGAAATAATCTCACACTACATATGGAATATCTGGTTTTAATTATAATACGTACGATTTAGCTACATTTTGTTTTTCTATTTTGCTGGTCCCTGATGTCCTTAAAGCCCCTGTTCCTTGCAGTTATTCTCACATACCACAAAGGCAACATTATTTTCTGTAGATAATTCTCAGAAAAGACAACTAAAAGGATATTCATAAAGGGAAAGTAAAGCAAGGAATTTGGTTAAGAGGAAAAAATTTGAAGGTTTGAGCAATTTGCTTAAGCATTTCTTCAGGGACAAACCATTGTCTTAATTGATTTTGGTAACAAAACCAGTATGAGTACAGCACTGGCTTGCTCTTATTCTGAAATTCACAATTCTTCAGCATCCCTGAGAACTATTCGTTCTTATTTCACTATGCACTCCTCCAATTCACTTATACATAAAGACTTAAAAGCTCTTCTTGAGCAAAATAAAACATTTTCCTCACAGAAGCTCAATTTTGCAAGATGCTGAGGACATCTGATAAAGCACAGGGTGACCTCAAATTCCACTGACTTAGTAAGACTGTTGCAAAATCAGATCCGTATTTTCTTGTACAGCCATTATCTACTGATGTATATAAGCAGATATGCACCACACATATGTATTTGCTGTTTATATATACATATATATATACACATGATATCATATATGAAACATCAGTATTTCATGCTCTGTTGATGACCTTGTGCTGTTTTGAAAGACCACAAACAAAACTAGTAAAAGAACAGCAAGTCTGAAGTATCACTCATAGAATACCATTGACTTGATGATAGTTACACTGGGATTCTGTCCCACACAGCCTAACCTAATCCTGCTGAAACATTTGCTAAGACAAAATCATGTTTAAACTTGGCAGAAAGGGCTTACATTATGCACGCTTCACAGCCTTCTGCACAACGGGCACTTCTGCAGTATATTCTGGGCTCTTTTCATATACTTCAAGTCCCCTTTTCAGCTCCCAGCAGCAAGGACATAACACTTTGCCCCCCAAAACAAAACAGTTACTTTCTGCTGGTACAACAGCACCCAGTTTCCTGTATTTTTGATACTCTGCACCTCTGGTAACCTCTGTCCTTCCCTCTAAATAATCCACACATAGCAGTGGACCTTATGGCACATTTGGAGCAGAGCATGTGGATCTGGCAGGCCAATAAGCCAGCAGCCCATGCTCACAGGACCCACACTCTCCTCTTGTAAACTAGGAATGCTTTCCCTCAAAATTTCACAATGATGCCTGCAAATCATTTTCTCTGTCTTTCCCAGGTAAATTCCTGCCAAACCATTCCCCACTTCACAGGGGAACCACGCAGCTGGTAGATGTAGAGGAAGCGGGACAAAGGAATTGCCAGTGGTGCTACCGGGAGCTATGAATTTGGTCCACACCAGGCATCTTAGATATTACAAAAGCCCCTTTATATCATTATCAGTGGGATTGGACACCCTCTGATCTCAAAATCCATTTGGATGAAATAATGTGCGCAGCTGTAATTTTTGCCATCAGCAGCTCTTCCTTCCCACTTTGGGTACACTTCCATGGATAATACATCACGGAGCCGATGATTTTTCTATTCAAAGTCATCGTTCCCTGTAAGACCTGAGCCAGGTTCCAGACCTGTGGGTGGGAGAACCAGTGACAGCATGTGGCCACCAAAGCTGCCTCTTCCCCTTTTTAGAAAAAGGGGGCTCTGACTGAGAGGTACTTAGATCCCACCAGACCCTGTCTGGTGGCACAGCTCATAAGGGCACCCAAACAACTTGTATGGGATTTGGAGCATATGCCAGACCAACTACCTCTTCGCCCTCCTCCAGAACTGAGGGAGACCTGAGAGTGGTTCAGTCCCACACCTGCTGGTAAACCTCTCCAGACACCTCCCTGCCAGCCTGCCCCCCACTGCTCTCACCCCATCTGGGCACCCTCTTCTCTCCCACGACGGGGATTGCAACCACTTCAGAACAGTCAGCTTAGCTCCTTCTTTGAACTTTCTCATCCCAGCCTGGCCCTGGTCCAAGTAAACAGCGTGTGCAGAAGGCTTGTGCCAGTGCATCTCATTTTTACCAAGCAGGTCAGCTACCATCGGAGCCAGCAGCTGAGCCCACGGTTTCGAAGGAGCAGTGACCTTGGCAGGCAGAAGCGACGAGCCCTGCCACCGGCAGCCAGCCAGGCTGTGTGACCAGGTCTGAAGCACCACTTTCCAGGCACTCTGGGGCTTGTTCATGCCTCTAGAGAGTTTACCGAGCACGTTCAGGTGCTCACTGACTCAAATCTTGCCGGTAGGTTTCGCAATCACAGTTTATGCATCGGACTGGAAATGCAGTTTCAACTCCACGCAGACGGTGGGGTCATACCTAGCTGGGCAGCAGCACTAAGAAGCTTTCTGCTTTACAGTAACAGAGCCAAGTGCAGCACCACAAATCCATGCTGGCAACGCAACCTCGATGCTTTTCTCAATCAGCTTGCACTTAGAGCTTTCTGCTCCTCGCTGGGTGCCTGTCTGTCCTGCCGCTGAGAGCTGAGAGCGGCGTGGGAATGCTGCTGTGTGAAAAAGCAGTCAAGGCTGCTGCCTGCGAGTCGAGAGGGACACGGCAATAACCCCGCGGCTGCGGCTTTCCTGACTTTAGGCAAGCTAAGTTACCTCCTCGCAGACAAAGCAAGGTGTTCCCACGCTCTGTTTACACTCGCTCTGCTGGGCCTTTCCCTTAGATCCTTGATGAAGGATTTCACCCATTTTCCCTTTGCTCTGCAAACGAATCAAGGGGCTGGTGGGTCAGCTTTAATGGTATGAATGATCCCACATGTTCGGGGCCGTATTTTACATGTGACTCGGAACAGAAAAACTTGTTTAATCAATGCATCAAGCTCCTTTGTTTGATTAAGTTTCTATTCGCCTCCGGGGTGTTTTGCAGCAGCAGTTGTATCGCAGAAAATTGAGCAATGTGCTCGGCCGTTCCCATGGTTATTCAAGCTGTCCTTTGGCAAACTGGACACGGCCGCGGCCTGCAGCGTGTGCGAGAAGAGGAGCTGGTGGTTAGGTGAAATACCACTGCACACCTCGAAGCAGGCAGGAGAAGTCGTGGTGCCTCCTCCCAGGCCGGCATGGGGTGGTGCGGAGGAGCCCCCGGCGTGCGGGAGCCCCCATGGTGGAGAAGCCCCCATAGGGTGCTGGGGAGCTGAGTGTGAGGAGTTAACGGAGGGGAAGGCAGGAGGGGCCACCCGGGAACAAAGAGGTGGGAAGCAGAACATGCCTGTGTGCCCCAGGGGCTGAGCAATTACATTTGGCAGTGCTCTTCTGAGGCGGCTTTTTTTCTTGCTGCCCTGGGAATACAGTACGAGCTGCCTGTTAGGAAAATATCAGATAAGAATTCCATGTAATTTCCAGCCCCTGAACAAGTGAACAACCTAAGATAAGTGTTTCCTCAGGCTTAGATTTGATTTCTGTGGAAATCCATATGTGCTTAAAGGCCACCCACATCACACCAGCGCATACCTGTTGTTAAGCTGATATTTTGTATGAAAGCAAAGGGGTAAATCGTTCATTTCGCACACAGGGCGTGAGCTGGATGTCACAAGCAGACTCTAAACTCTGAAGAGTCTGCAGCTGGCTGTTGTGCACACAACCACAGTCAGACCGCGAGGCCTGCTCAGCACACCAGCAATGCTTACGCTCCTGTCCTGCCACCTCCTTCAGACGGTCCACTGCCACCAACCCTGAGAAGCTCCCGGGATGATGGAAGGAGCCCAGCTGCCATTTTACAGGGAAGGAGAGAGTGACAGATGAAGAATCACTGTGCTACTCAGCTCATATGTGGCCTTAAACACCCTCCTTGTCCCCAGGCATATCTAACAGGGTGCAGAAAGAGCAACTTCTTCCACAATTAGGCTAAGCAAAGCTTGCCCTTAGCTCTATGCTAAGGACCCTGGAGCTCCCTGGGTTCCTTCCCAAGGAAACTATCTGCTATGCTCCAGGCTGGCACCTAGGAACAGGCCGACAGGGATGATGCAGAGAGGATGACAGCAGCTGGAGAGAAACTGCGACCAAATGAATTTGACATTCGGTCAAACTATGACCTGTGGTGATGTGTGTGTACTAACACCAGCTCTCCAGTGGAGTAACTAATTAACCTGATCTCTGTGCCCTGCTGATGTGGCTGTGCTGGCATTGGGAAGCTTAAGCAGCTCTCTAGTCCTAGTTTGCAGTATGACAGTGCTTTGCACTGCACAGAAGCTGGAAACCTTCCAGGCACGTTACTGTAGCGTGCTGCCTGGGCAGCTGCAGTCTTGTCTCCCACAGCTTGGAGAGAGGACCCAACATTTTTAGAAAGATGGTTTTTCAGCCTTTTCAAGTTGGTCATGGACTGAACAACTGTCAAAGTTGTTCAGTTGTTCACATTTTGGGTTTTAGTATATTAAAATATATATTTAATATATATATTTAAAATATATATATTTTTATAATATACTAAATATTTAAAATATATATTTAGTATATTAAAATATATTTAGTATATTAACATATATTCCTCCTTATTTTTATTTTTATATATTATTATGTATATTATTATTACTTACCTAATTATTTTAATTGGTTTAATTTTAAAACTTTTGCCCTAAAAGGAATTCCATGTGCTGAAGGAGTGGAGGGAGGAAGAAAAAAGGAGAGTTCCTTAGTCTTGTTAGGTTTGTTAGCCTTTAAAGTCCTGATTTTGAAGACCAAGTAGCATATACAAAAATGACAACTTCATTACTGCCCCCTACTCTTTGTTATGGAGAAACATGCATTTGCTCACTCAGCGCCCTGCTGTTAGCTAACAAATAACATTATACTCTGCAGAACGAGTGGCAAAATTATCCTGGCCGTATTTTTTTAGGGAGAAGTTGGAAGCTATATAGAAACATATCTCCCAGCTTCACATCTTACCTGAAGAGACCAATCCATACAGGTGACGACACGATGCTTCGACCAATGCTCATCATAGAACTGACGATTAAAGGAAAGGTTGGCTCCTGCTTGAACATCTCTGTGAATCCAAACAAAGTGACACTTTTTTGAGGAAGCAGGGTTCAAATGCTGTGAAAATCAATGCAAAAGTTTCTGACTAACTTCTGGAGAAGTCTGCCACCTTCATTTAATTGCTTTCACTGACAGCCTTGCAGGGAGTAGCAACATTACACTATGGAACAGATTTACAAGTATTTCACAAAAACAGATTTCTTAATTTCTGCTGCTTTTCTGCCTCTTTTTTTGGCTGGCTCTTCTGGGCCACCCTGGGCCACCCCTGCCGCCTTTGTCTCTCAGGACCTGGCATTCAGCACCCCCTTTTCTGAATCTTCACATCTAAGCTATAACCAAAATTCTCTTATTTTTGACTGCTGAAATCATGAAGTTAGAGCATCTCCTCCTGGCCATGGAGATGGCAAATGCTTTCTGGCACCACTAGAACCTGCTGAAGCTCAGTGCTGGTGCAATGCTGCTGCAGGGATGCGTTTAGCTGGTCACAGGGTTAACATGCAGTAACTTAAACACACAACACAGCTCCTGATTTGCCACGAGGCTTCAGTGGATACAAAGCTGTTGAAACCTAAATACTTCCTCTTGTGCTAACAAGGTTTGCTTCTTGTACCCCCTATAAACTGCACAATCTGCAACCTGTCACCTCCAGTCTTATGTGTTTGGATTGCAGACACTTTGGGACATCATCGTTTCCATCCACACAGTGCATCCCATAGCAGGATCCATTACAGACCTGGTGCAGCAGTATGATATAAACAACAGTAATTTGCTTTTGTAAAAATGCCATAATCTAAGTACACAGATGTATACTGCTGGAATGTACACGTGCACATATACATATCCATGTGTACACACATATTTCTGTGTTTCAATTATTCATATTTTTCTTCAGAATTTGAAGTTTCATCCAAAAAAAAAAAAAAGAAACAAAAAGTTAAACCATCTGAGTAACATTTTAAAGAAAAAAAAAAAAAGCACCACAACACAGTGATAAAGCACAAAGCTATTTTACAAAATAATTTAGGCTGACAAAGTGACCCAGGACTTCAAGGAGAGGTTTTACCCTTTTCTTAGCTATTAAAATGTTTAGTTTAGTTTCAAAAGTAAGGTTTCTTGGCATTGGATTTTTTTTTTTTTTTTAATAAGCTTATTTTACAAAAGCAAACAAAACCCCAAACTGACCCATCTTTCTCTTCTACATCTCTGCCACTGTAGTCAAAGAATATGTCTGAATCTTCAGCCAAAGCTCGCTCAATTACACGTATTGTCCGGTCAAAAAATATCAGGAATTCTTCTGAATGGAGAACTTGCTGTTTTTCTTCTTCTGTCAGTTCTCTGGGAGGAGCTTTGAAAACAAAAAGATGTAGTTAAAGAGTATGACATTTTACTCCTTTCCAAGTGAATCAACATCTTCAGGGAGTTTCTTTAGACAGGAAAGCTTGCTGTAGTACTGTCAAGACAAAAATTAAGGCTTTACTCTTAAAATCATGACTAAGATTTTTTTTCAGTATGTTTGAACATACTCCTGTATGTTCCCAGAATGTAGACTTTACGCAGAAGAGATCCTATATCTCACATATTTATTATTCTGAAATGGAAAATACTTAAATCCCCAGATTAAATAAACGCAGCGTTCCTATTTCAGGAAATCTCTGCCTGACGTTTAGGCAATACCTAACTTGAAAAAGCAGAACACTTATGTAACGGGGGACCTGTCAGAGGAGCCAAAGATAAAATAATCTTCTCAATTTATACTGCACTTCTTTGTATTAAAAGGGCTCTCATAATCTCTCCCTTCACTTCTTCCTATTTCTTCTTGGTGTCACTGATAAATTTTCTCCTCGCTTTAGAGCTTTTGTAAGGCACTGAAGTAAATAACTGAAGATATTCTCCGAGGCAGCAAAATCTAAAGCGAGTGACCAAACCCCATTTTATTTCAGGCGGATTTATTCCTTGCAAAGCAATCTTAAGAGTGAGAGCTTGGGCAGAGCTGCCCTGGAGGGGTGGGAGCTGCCTCAGGCTGCGGGCTGGGGAAGCTCATGTCCCTGTGCAGCCAGCAGGATGAAGTTGCTCTTTTCCACATACATGGAGATGTAGGTGTGAAATTCCAAAGGGGTATTGCCAGTAAAACCCTTTGTCTGAAAAAAATCAGGATGCACCAGTTTCACCTCTCCATCAGTTTTATGACTTGGTGGTAAATTACAATTAAAATGTGAGCAACTGTGGGAAGGTAAGTTGGGATGCTGCTCTACACTGTAAAACTGCTCTCAATTACACTAGCA
This sequence comes from Netta rufina, assembly GCF_964035555.1. Classification (NCBI taxonomy): domain Eukaryota; kingdom Metazoa; phylum Chordata; class Aves; order Anseriformes; family Anatidae; genus Netta; species Netta rufina. The sequence goes on along the minus strand of NC_140124.1, from coordinate 26,287,804 downwards.
GGGTCATACCAATAAGGTGGCAAATCTGTGTATCAATTATGCCTTTGCCTACCTGTGATTTTAAGCAATCATTTTAGCTGTATTTCAGAAGCATGTGTATTTCAAAAAATGCCATGAGTATCTCTGCAGTTACACCAAACCAGCCTTACAGCTGTGTCACATTTCCAGCCCGAAGAGCTCTGCTGGCATCATAGGAATTATGCTAACAGGGAACACTGTTCCAAATTCATAATTAGGTACACAAACATCACTCAATAAACAGACAGATTTATTGCAAAATTACAGAGGCTTGTACTTAGAGTTTAACTGGTGACCAAAGGTCTCCCGCATTTGGCCTCGCACTACAGATTTGAGGTGTTTGCTTTTGCAAGTGACCTTGCAGTCTCCCTAGGCCATACTGGGTTAAAATACCAGCAGCTAAAAAAGATAATTCAGCACTGTGCCTCAGAGAACACCAAGCATAAATTAAAGTTTAACTCCAAGCCCTGCTGTATCTTAACGTTTAATTAAATGCGGAGTGACACAGCTCAGAGCTGCACTTCAAAATTATTTCCCAGTTGCTGTGCTGCACAGCTACCTTCAGGTGTTGGAGAGATGTAGCCCTTGCTTGCCATCCCATTTCCCTGTGGCTCATGCTAGGTTTTCGTGCTGACAGCTGCCTGAAGAGGCAGGAACTGGCTATGACTCCCCTGCCAGCTCCAGGGGTAGGGAGAAATTCAAAGGAGCAACTACAGGCAGGAGCACTGGCACGGTAAAGCAGTTCTGCAGTACTCAGCTCCCCCAGTTTTCAGGGTATTTGCTTTTAGAGCACTCCCTGTGGTCGGGAGAGGCTGTTATCACCACGTTTAGGTTTGCCTAACCTGGTCAAAGCTTTTGCTCTAATAGACAAAATCTCTGCACTTCATCCAGTCTAAATAAAGAGGGCAGGAAAAATGCAAAAGGTGGAGGAGCAATTTGGCCCTCGGGAGACAAAGCAGCTTGGAAGTTAGAAACTTTAGCCTCTGACGATCTCCTGTGGCTGTGGCCCTCTGCCTCCTGCCACCAGGTTAGGGGGCCCCGTGGAGCTCCACGTATCCAGAGAAAATCTCTGTCCCCCTGCGTGGTCCCCCTGAGTAGCAGAGCAACCATTACCAAGGTGGGAGCACAATTTGCCTCTAAGTGCTTTAGACTTAAGCAATGCATGTTAAAAAAAATAAATAAAAGAAAAAAAAAAAAAGAATGACTAGCAAAAAAGTACAGGTTGACCTATTGCAGCATCCCCTACTGAATAGGAATTGGCACAGAGGGAACTCATCTGGCAAGGAAGGCTGTAATGAGGCAATATCCCACTGTCACCACTAAAGCATCACTTTCCGAGAATCAAAGACAACAAGCATGACAATGCAGCAAAATGGCATAAAAGGGGAGCAAATAACTGCAACTGGAAAACTCACTTTAAACTGCTCCAAATGCTAAAAAGTGTTCGCTAAATCAAATCCTCTCTACAGCCTGGAAATATAAATTTATTACTCAGTCATTTGCCCACTTGGATTGGCAAAGAAAGTACAACCAAAAATCAATAGAAAGGGGAAAGGCAAAAAATAAACAGCTTGGGAGCTGTGGAGTGTTCACAAGCAATGGAGACACAAATGATTGCAGTTCTACCTCAGCAAAATCTCCCTAGCAGTTAGCAGTGATCTGTGGGAGGCCAGCAGCCTATTAAACCCTCTTCGGCATCAGAAACACCTTGGCTAAAGTTTGTAGGGCATAAATCAGCTTACCTCATTCATCTGACTGACACACCAGATGCCCCCTGGCGATATTAAGCTTCATATTTTAACCTTATTTTCTTCTTTCATTCGTCTGCCTCTGAAGTTTTATTTGAGGCAATCTCTTACAAGAATGTTAACATCATTACTTTTTCCAGTGTAAAACATTTCTGTAACTACTGCAAATACATGGAGTATAAGCAAAAAAAAAAAAAAAAAGAAAGAAAAAAAAAAAAGACAAGCTTGTTCTTTCAAATATGAAGATTTTGTAACCATTTATCTTGCAGAGCCACTTCCATTTTCCCCTTGTTCCTTTTTCCTGACTGTCCATTACCTTGAATAAAATAAAAGAATCCATGTAATTTTCTGCAATTTCTCTTCCTATCTAGAGGCTTACAGTTACTTTGATCTCAGCTTTCAGGAGACATAGACTCTCTTCAAGGAAAGCTATGAGAAATATAAGTGGCTGATCAAAGTATTTTTTTGTTTTGTTTTGTCACAGAGACCTATGTGATGTGACAATATCTCCAGAAATTCTAGGTAGGAATACAGCAATTGCCTTCAAATATCTGCTCTACCTAAAGTAAAAACCAAACAAACTACATCTAACCCTCCACGTCTAGCAGAGCCCGGTGTGATGCTTAGCTTACCAGTGCTGTAAGTTACGTGCTTATTGCCTGAAGTGCAATGAGAGTTCCCAAAAAGGAAGCCCCATACTTTGCTCTCGTTTATGTTCAGCAGCTTCGTAATAAAGCTACTGTGCCCGTGCTCTGCTTCCCGGCTGGAGGAGCTGGACTGAGCCCATGGCCTTGCACAGCTCACTGCAAGAGGTCCTGTGCTGCAGCCCACATGGGACCTCCGAGCTCTGCCTGACCCCAAGAGTGCCACCAAGCATCCCGTCTGGTCACAGAGCCACTAGAGCTTAGCCATGAGCAGGGTGCTGCCCCGCTGCCTCCGGAGCTCCCAGGTCACTCACATGTATTGAAGGAGCCCTGTACTCATTTTAATGTATAATATTGTACAAAATAAGATGGAATTTACATTTAAAATACAAATGCTGTAAAGTTATACATGTACAAGCACAGAGGATGCTGCTGGATAGGAGATATTGCATACTTGTGCATGAACAAAAAGGCCTAGAATATGTAACAAAGATCAAACATGACATGAAAACAGCAGATTTATTCAACACTTGAGGGAAAAGAGAAAAGAAGAAAAAAGGATATAAAAGCATTTCCTTGGATCGCTAGAAGCTAGGCTAAAAAAAAAGCTCCAGTCTTGTTCTTATCTGACAGAAGCAGGACTGTAGTAAATACAACATAAATAGTTGTGATAGCAGTGCTGGATCAAATTCACAAATATTTAAAAAAACAGGATTCAAGTCTTCTCCCTAGGGAACCAAAAGGATATTTAAAAAACAGAGAAAGACCCTCATTTAGGTAAGTACAATAGAATAGAAAAATATTCTCTTGCAGCCTAAGCAATTGTAAAAACCTGACAAAATATGTGAAGTGCATTAAAGACAAAAAAGGAAAAAAAAAAGGAAAAAAAAAAAAAAAAAGAACAGAAAGAGTAAGTGAATGAAAGAAAGGGTGAACTAATAAAAACAGTAAAGCAGGAAGCAGCCTTGTTATGAGCACAGAGATATAATGAGAGACAGAAGGAGATTAGTAAAAACCCTTTTAAGAGCTGCATTATTTCTTTTAGTGTGTATTTAAATCCACGTAAACTTCAGATGTGCTGACTACTGAGTACGGCAGAAATGCACAGCGTGAGAACCGCAAGGTGCTAATCGGCTCTCAGCAGCTTTTAGTCCCTGTCTCCCTGTGATCCTCCTGTTTTTCTTGTGCTTCTTGCTTTCATGTCAGGCTTGATATACACCATGTCCTAGTTTGATACGTGCCATGTCCTGGTTGTGTTAGGTTTACAACACAAGTCCCTGCATGGCACAATTTCTGAACGTATAAAGGGAGATTTCAAGGCACATTTAGGAATTTTCCAATGCTGGAAAAGCAGAGTCTGGAGCCTTGAATTCAGAGCTTTGCCAGACAGGGCTCCTACCACTGAACGAGCTTCTCTAGGGTCCGTGTGTGCTGAAAACCATCCCCTGAGCACGTCTGAGCTGAGCTACTAGGACGGACGGGCCCTCCTGACCTAGCTGTGGCACTGACAGCAGCGAAACTGTGGCGTTGCAGTCTCTTAACAAACCCCAGCAAGATTTCAGGGGCAAAACCAGCCACCTGCCTTGTTTCTCCCTTACTGATGCTTGCAAGATCGCAGCCATCTCCCCCACCTGCAGCATGGCCACACAAAGCCCATGCACACGTCCAGGGAGGGCATGGCGGGCCTTTGAAGCGGCGGATCCCAGCCTCCCCCATCACACACAAGTTTCTGTGGATATATCTACGGCTGCAGATAACTGCAGGCTGAGGCCCACTTTCAAGACTCAGCCCGTCCCGCTGTTCATGTGGTTTCTACTGACACAAAGAGGCGCCTAAGGTGGAGCTCCGGAGCTCTCTGGCGGTGGAAAGCCCCATCCCACCCGATGCCACGATTCGGGACCAGTCTCTTGTTTATGTGGTCAGGAGCTGCTGGGAACGGGCGGAACCAGGCCCGGTTCACCAGCAGTTATCTCACACTTGGCTCTTCCCAGCAGATTGGGAAGACCATGAGCCTGAGACATGGGTGACAACAAGCAGCCACATGGAAGAAACACGGCGGGGGCCCAAGTTTTCAGCAGCTGGCCTGCCAGGCCTTCACCTCCTGCTCCAAAAACACTGTGGGGCTTGCTGCTCTGCCCCCTGTGCCTGCAGGGTGGGGAAATGCTGCCCCATGGGGTTGTGCCAGGTGGGCTGCCCCATTGCAGGTGCCTCATGGTGACACTGGGACAAGGCCATGCCCTGCCAGCAGCCATGCGATCCCTTCCAGCCCAGCAGAGTAGCGCCAGGGCACACAGGGGAAAGACGAGGAAATTAAGCGTGCAATAAACGTCTGTAGAATTAAATGGGACTACCTATAAACCACAGAGAGAGAAGGAAAAAAATCACATTTCCTCTTAAAATATCATTATAAAAATAGAGCACTCCTGTCCCGTTGGCTTGGGGAGAGGGAGAAGGAACGATCTTTGTTTTTCATCCTGACCTATTTCTGAGTTATTTTCATGAAAGAATTGTCTGCCTCTCTCTCCCATGTTTTTCTTTTTTTTTTCTTTTTACACTCCTATAACTCAAAAAAGGCCATGCTGATTTTTTTTAATCTGTTAAAAATGTGCTCCCTGAGCTGAAACCAAATTTCAGCCCAGAGCAAATTTTTACGGCTGGGTTATAAATCCCTGAAAAACAGGATTCATAATGGAAGTGCTGACACAGCCTTAACTACTATATAGCAGTGTGAATGGCGCCACTATAATATCTATTAGAGATTCTTTAAAAAGTTTGCAAAATATTGTCTTGCCTTGCAGAGAAAAAGAAGCCAGAGTACTTAATGCCAACATAAACATGCTTTTAACCCATTATGTGCTAATTTGCAGAAAAGCTATTAATTCTGAGTAGGCGCACAGAGTGCAGGACCGACAGGAAATGTTCTTCTAAACTCCTGTTTGACTTGTAACATGGTTTTAATCACTTCCATGAAACACAAACGATGGCTTCAAACTCTGAATGTTGCTCAGAACATGAGAAGGGTGATTACAACAGAGAGGAAAACAGGATTTTATTGGTGAAAAGGCTGAAGCCAACAGGGAGAGAGCTACACTAAATGCTAAAAATGGGACTCCGATCGCTGTCAATTTTTGGGGACAATTGCTTCATTTGATTCACAGCATTTAATACTAGTCATCAGCATGCCACTATTTAATCTCTGTCATGACATGTACTGCAGGTCATGTTCACTTTCTATCAGTGAATGAACATCCTTTCTTCTTCCTTGAACCCAATCAAGTGTTAGCACCTCACAGAGCTGGATCTGCTCAAACAAGCTGTGCCTTGCTTTTGCATTTTGCAGTTTGTGCGTCCTGGACTAGTGCTAAACTAACCCCGTTCAGCTACTGTTCCTGTGGTCTGCCAGGCAGGGAAGGAAAGCACTTCCTCTAGACTGAAACACAGCGAAGAAATAGAAGATGTTGGAGATAGTGCTTGGTCAGCAAAGTATGTAAAACATTCACTTGAAAGCCCATGAAGAAGGAAAACAAAGCAGTAATGCATTTAGCTTTTTTCTTCTTTTCTTCCTACAGGAGTTTGTGCTTTCTCCCCAGCTATAAGCACTAGCGTTATTTTTATGTGGCAATAAATGGGGATGGGATCAACTGTTAGCTGAATACTACAAGAGCAACTGAGGACTGTGTTTAAGTGCAGAGATATCAGCATTTATGGCTTCCTGTTGTCATTAAGAAAAGAGGTACTGTGCTAGCCCAGTGACTGCTAGAACCTATGTGTAGACTGCCCCCACTGTTTTGGGAGGAAAACAGGTTTTTGGAGAAATTTTTTCTGTGCTGCCATGCCACTCGTTCATGTCTTCAGCTCTGCAATTGCAGACGCTCCTGTGATGCCTGTTCCTGCCACTGCTCCCTTCTGCCTGCAGCAGCGGTGACTGAGAGCAGTGGGTGCAGCAGCAGGACGAAGGAGCAAGCTCCCCGCTCCGTATTTCTGTGAGAACCAAATGAGCAATGAGCACTGCAGGGCTTATGCATGGGTGATTTCCATGACGCTTTTAAAAGGGAAGAAAGATCAATTTATAATCAAAACTAGTACCGTAACTCACTTCAGCGTGAGGAGAGTGAAATGTGGTCAGTATACATCAGACTCCGATTTCTCTGTCACTGTTGTGAATCATGACAAACTCTCCTGGATGAGAAGGAAGTATCCACTGCTTATTCACAGACAATGAGTTCATGGCCTTCTCTGTAAACCTACTCTGTATGTTTGCCATACTGAGACTGTCTTGTGAAAAACATGTCACAGAATCATCCTGATGATGATAACCATATCAAGAAGTGACTTAGGCCCTACCTGAAATAAGCAAGTAAGTTATCTTTCAAGAGGGTAAGCAGCATAGTGAGAAATCCTGGCAATAACAAGCTAAGAAATGTTGGACAAGAAGCTCATCTCCTCTCATACTGAATTCGCTGATATTTCAGCCCTTTTCCCCTATTTCACTTCAGGGTAAGTGTTGACCGTGTAAAGTGCTGCTGCAGAATAGCCAATACTCCATTAAATTCCCAAATGAGGAAGACCAAACTTCACATCCCTCTTCTAATTAAGAAGGAAGCAAATGAGAGACACCCAGAACATCTAGTGTGTCCAGTGCTGGCATGCACCCCTGTGACACAAACCTGTACCAGAAAGAAGCTGTAACCTGAATTTCTGTCCCTTGTAACAATGGAGAATGTCTCAGTCCAAAAATATAGAAGAGCTGGCTTCAATTTTGACCTGAAGTTCCCTGGGGGCAGCTCCCACAAAACAGAAACAAAAACAAAACAAAACAAAACAAAACACAAAAAAAAAACCCTTTGATTGTGATAGCCTACATTTTTTTTTTTTTTCCCCTGGAAGATTCCTGGTCCCCACTAGGTGTAAGTTTTCCCCTCTTGAGTGGACAGACAGTTTACAGGCTCTAAGTGAGTACCTCTGAAGGTCAACCAAGTCTGTGGAGCTGCTGGAATGCCTGGCATTCACATTTTAAATCTTTCACTTAAGTAGGCTATTTAAACCAGAGGACATGTAAGCACCTGTCCTGGAATCCAAGAATCTCTGTTTTGGATCCCAAACTATGAGGACAAGTTGCTTCCTCTAAACAGCTGAGGTCTTGTGCTGGGTCAATGGGATACAATTTTTTGCTTTTATGTCATTTGTGTGGTTCTGAATCAACAGAACTTGTGACCGTTTCAATTTTGCAGTGTTCTCTCTAATGGACACTACTTATGAGAATAACTACCTGTAGGATCGAGCCCTTTAATGTTGTAACAGATTTCTTTTTGTTTGTTAAAGTACCTTCTTTCACTTCCTGCTTCTGGTCTTGATTTTCTGTCTCCAAGTCATCCTGTGCTTTTGGCTCCACCATCTCTTCATCATCTTCATCCTCTAGAAAAAGGAAGACAAGGAATTGTGAGATTCTTTTCTTTAAGGTAGAAGGGAAACAATGTATGTCCTCTATAATTATAATCTGTTAGCAAACACAGCTAAAGCACAGTGCACAATAAATGAACATGCCTACTTCATACTCAAAGTGCCCCTCTCAGAAATATTCCCCAAGACTGCAAGATAATCTGCTAACACAAGGCACCTGCCCCTTGTGCCCCCTGTGGCAACTTCCCATCTCAGATGTCATCTGAATGTCTCCTTGACCTCAGAGATGACTTCTTGGATGGCATAAGAACAGATGCAAACACGTTTCAGCCTGGCAGCTATTCTGCAGTCAGGACACCTGTTATCCAGACACCTCATTTCCAATTCAATTCTCACCAGATTAATTTGTCTTTTGACCTACAGGAAGGGGTTAAATAGAAATCTGACCTCAGGTCAGCTGCCACTAGCAAGCAAACAGGCATGGTACAGTTCTGAAAAGTCATCAGTGGCAAGTGGGGGAACACAGCAACCAAAAGCAGCCTTTGGAGCCCAAGAGCCATTCTTGCATTAATATGAATTTAATGAACACTAAAATTTGACACATGTCAGTTACCACTGCCAGATGTTTTAATGACCTTTCCTGACCTATGCAAATGCCTCTCTCCCTTTGCTTTTCTCCCCACATTCACGTGTTGTCATTTTATTCAGGAGGGCAAACTATTCATTCCTTTCTTTACGTCTGTTTGAAGTTACAAAGGTTCTGATTGTCCAGACCAAAATATAATGCAGTAGAGGTGGAAAGACAAAGTGATATGCCAAAATATCTCAGAATCTAGCTTAATCTCCTTACTTGTTCCCAGCTAGAGCAACATGATTCATTCTCCAGAGCCCACAGCCTGCACTTGACCCACTCACACTCATGAGAGGGGAGAAAAAATAGAGGTGATCCCAAAAGAGGGAGTTACTGTAATTAACAGTTAGGATAAATAAGCCTATGGGCTATGCAGGGATTATTTGGGAATGGTTATGAAGCAAAGACATAGCATCACAGCACAGCAAACACATGGTGCCCTGGGTGGGTCTGCCACACAAGGGAATGATGTTCTCCTGGCCTGGGGCACTCAGCCATCAGCAAAACTGCTGTGGGTCCTCTGGGGCTCCCTGAGCAATCCGCCTGTCACCATATGGTTCCTCGGGATGTGGCACTTCTCCAGGCACGCCGACTGCTCTAACACCACCCCATTAACAGTGGGCCTGGGAGCAGGGAGGGGGCAACGTGTCATGCTCCTCAAGCTGCTTGGCTACTGGCACCTTCTGCGAAGGCTGGCTATGATCGGTCCCAGCTTCTTGGGGGGATGCTGGTGCTGACAGGTTGCGTTCAGCCAACAGCAACACACAGCTGCATTTTGTTTTCAATAACCTAATAGGCACCATACTATTCCCACCGCTTTGCCTACCCCAGGACTCCTCCCAGAAGCCCACAGAGCGCTGGTTGCTAGCTGACATCTCAGCTGCAAAGCATGGCTTAGCCACAAAGCTAAGGAAGTGTCTCAGCATGGACAGTGTGCTCTTCCCTCTGGGGAAAACGACGAAATCTTGGCAGAAGATATGCCCTCACTCCCCTGCTGCTAGTGAGGAAAAGAGGGAAAGCTCAGAAAAAGGGGGGGAAAGGTACAATATGCGCTCACTTTGATGCCTCACTTGGCAATCACGATTCCCTAGGTACCCTGTATATTCACTGAAAGAGCTTTCAGACAGCAAGCCGGGGCATTTAAGCTTGGCAGAGTACACACATTGCTCTGTCCACTGGCTGAAAGGCAGGCAGCATCCGACTCGGTCAGCAGAGAGTGAGGGAAGCTGCCTGGTGTGCACACAGAGGAGGGGTAAAAAAGGTTCCTTCTGCCCTCAGCCTGTGGCACTAGCGGGGACGGGGATGCAGAAAGGAGACAGACACTCCCCAGGAGCAGATGAGAAATGTGGGAAGAAAGAGGAGTGACCGGCAGGGTAGGCAGGGAACGCTCTGCTAACCTCAGATATGCATGCACCCACAGATAGGATCGCAACGGTGTGCAGATATATGCACACAGACACGCTTCTGGTAGGTGCCTAATGAAGCCAACTCCCACAAGAGTTTTGTGAGTCTCGCCTTACGAGTTTTCATTCCCTCGAGCACCAGCTCTTGGAGCCAGCGGTTTATGTATGGATTTCAGCTTCCATTTTTAACCTGTTTCCAACCTGTCTGCTTGCGCAGGGAAGTTTCAAAAGGTGAATGGTTTAGGAAAACTTGCAGAAAGCAGACAGAAATAAATATTTAACTGAAAATACCATGATTTTTTAAGGCAGCATGCCATGGTTGTCAATGCCTGACACGTAATTTGCTAAGGCACAGGGATGACATCTCAAATGTAAAACTTTAGATTTAGTATAAGGTTTCCAGACTGAAATGAAGCAAATTCATCACTGTTCCCTACAAGTCCTTGATCCTCCTGTTTTTGGGAGGCAAACTGATTGCCAGTTCCTGCCTCTAAAGCAGAGAAGCACCGAATGGCTGTGGCACAGCTGGAGCAGGGGACTGTACTGATACTTCAGCACCTATTAAGGTAGATCTTCTTTACTTCCCTTCTGGGAACAATCAAAACCAAGTTTCCCAAGAGTTTTCTAGATCTAATTGCAGCAGGAAAAATAACTAAAGGTTATTATAACACATGCCATGCTTTTTTTTTTTTTTTCCTAAGAGCGCATACACCAATGTATTAGTTTTACCGGGAAGGCAGCGCAAGAGCTTGTAGCAGGTTTGATACAGTTCAGATGTCCTCATGTATTTACAGAGAAACGTATACACACACAAAGAAAAATTCAGCAAAAAGAATGATATGGTTGTGAGCCAAATGCTAAAATGTTAGCAAATGCCAGAATTTGGATTGCCTGGGCACGATTACCTCCCTCCCCTCCGCACGTGGAGGCATGATGACCTCACTCTGGAATTTCCTCCCTCTTGAGTGCTTGGCCTCATTTTCTGGGTGCTCAACAAGAGACACGTGGGGCCTGAAATGCAGAAGTACTGAGAGCTGAAGTCAACTGGGCCTGTGCTTTGAGTGGAGAGCGCTATGGAAATGCTGTGCATTGAAAGCTCCCGGATCTCTTGCATGCAGCTTTGACTATTTGCTGTGGTTTGGACATTTTTGTCCTTTCTTTCCCTGTGCTTCAGTGCTTTTGCATGGTGAAAATAACACTGGAGGAAGGGTGCACCAGAGAAACAAAAGCATGGAAGGCGATCAATATTTTCTGTGCTCGGTGTGATGCTTTGAAATGAGATCTGAGGTCAGAACACCGAGTGGAGGAAGATAAAAACCAGAAGGGTTAAAAAGCTGACTCCCTATTAACTGGCTGATACAAGAATCTGTTAAGGAAAAAAACCCCACATGATACCATGTAATTAAAACTGTATCATCATACATATTCTAAATGGCTACTTAAGGATGCCCAGGAAACCTGTATTCTGGAATATCCAATGTAGCTTGGTTTTGCAACCTGAATGTTTATTTGCCATAGTTTTATTTTGGATACCATGCACTATTTCATGTTGATGCATACACACTTGTAGATGTTCGTAGTACATACATTTGCCACTGTGCCTAAAGATGGTTATGCTCATGTACATTTGACGGTGCATACATTATAGAATAATGTGAAGTGCTTTGGCATTCATTTTCCTGTGATTTACTTAAATGAGAAAAAGATAACATTTACTGTACATTTACCGGAGAGTCTGTAAGTGCATACATGGCCAGTTGTTTCCACATATGCCTGTTCGGATAGGATATGCCATAGCAGAAATTGTGCAGGGACGTGAAGACAGCTCTGCAGTTCCTGAATACAAATAGCCTTTCCCTGTTTAAGAGCGTTTCCAACAATGGGAAGTTTAGAGAAATAACTTTTCAGCTGCTCACATGGCAGCAGCAGGAGTCTCCTAGTCACATTTGGCAAACACAGACTCACACCAACACCAGGAGTGTTACACCCTGCTCAGACGATCTAAATCAGAACCCAAATGTCTATTAAAGGAACCACATGAAAAAAGAGCTAGTAATGAAGTGTATGGCCGCCGTGTAACACTTCTTTGTAGATCTCAAAGGACTTCGCAAGGAGGCCAGTTTTATTATCCCATTTACCACGCAGAAGCTGACGCATAGCCCCACTCACTGGAGATCACTCGGTAGACCAGCAGCTAGGTGAAGAGTGAGGGTTGACTTCAGAGTTTCAGCCTAGAGTCCTGCCCACTAAGGCCACCCTGCCTTTCACTGTAAATAAACCATTTCTCAATGGAAATGGTCGTTAAATGCTTGTGTTAAACAAGATGTTTGTCTGCTGAAGCTGGTGGGGTCGTATGTGGGATTAATGCAGACTGACAGAGCTGGACCAAATACCGTTTCTTCCTAACTCAGAGCCTGATGACTCTCTGGGCTCTAGGAGGTGGCCAATTAGTCCTAACAGTGCTTTGTTTAACATAATGAAATAAAAGCAGAGCAATTGTTCTCAGCTCCTACTTAGCTTTGAACATTCCTGCTTCTGTTCCAGACCAGAAGGTGGTCTCACGTGTCTAAAAACTTGCCTGTTTTCTTCCAACTATAGAAACAGCTCCAATAAAAAAGTATGACCTCTCCCTCCAAACCTGTTTTCGTTTAATCTGCATGTAAACTACTTATTTTCAAATGTTGCCCAACTGCTAGCTCCAATGAGCCTGGCCTTTGCAAGGATCAAAATGGATCACCAATTTGAAATCCCAGTACATGGAGGGGGAAGCCCTGCAAACATGCAGCTAATCTGCTGGCACCTGCAGGGGAAAAGCCCAGATGTGCTGAACTGGACCAAATACTCACAAAGAGCACAGATGATTTTAGGAAGACAGACCCCGTATAAAAATACTGGGCACATTCAGGACAAACTAGAATACAATAACTACATCTGTGAGGACTTCACATGACATTGGCTTCAGGGATTAATTCTTGAGATGATTTGCTTTTTTGTTTTGCTTGGGTGAACATTTTATCTTTGTTGGTTGTCTGAGTTTTGGATTACCAGTTTTAGGCAGTTAGCACTGGTACTGCTCAAATAGCTTACTAAACAGCCTTTTTTTTTTTTTTTTTTTTTTTTCCTGAGGATTTATGTAATTATAGGCATCTGCTCTATTAATATATGTACCACCAGTTAAACACCAGGCAGCATGCTGTGCATTCTTCTTGGGTGGAGGATTTACACTTCCTCAGACCTGCACCTCTAAGACTAGCTAAGAAGTTGAAGCTTCTGTGCATTGTTTTGAGTATTGATGGCTATATTGAATTAGACTGACAGCTCTGTTTTTAATTTTGGGTAGGTACAAACAATACCTTCATTAAAGGCACATCTTTAAAATAGCAACTCAATTAGCATCACAATTATATATGTTATTGTCTAAGTCATGGATATATGAGAAGTCAGCAGGTTATTTTGTGGGGTTTTATATCAGCATTGACATTCCCTTAGTGCATGTGAACATTCAGCTATGCATATGAAATTCAATAAAATCAAGTGTCTTCACAAGAAGCAGACTTAATTTTGCAACTGTGAAATACCAAAAACTGTTGCATCACTTTTATATTTACAGCTGTTCAGATTAATTTTGTTGTTTCTGATATGAAAGAATTACAAACTAAGCAAGGACAAATGCATCATGTTTATATTGACATAAGCCTGGATCAAACAATTCAAATATTGTTGGCATTATCCCGATAAAAAGTTAAAACACTATCTTTCCTTATTGAATACATTTTTTCCATCACTAGCAAAATATGCAACAAGCAAGGAAACACATACTTTTTAAAACAGGACTGCTTGACATTTCACATTTTTGAAAATCTATGATTTGCAATCTGGCTGAATGGCCTATTTTTCATATAATGTAATTTTTTGAAACATGTCCAGTTTTTCACTTTCATCTTTTGACTGCCCTTTGAAGCAAGAAGAGAATTAATTCATCAGTGGATTTTGCTTGCAGAGTGGGATGTGAGACTGGACGTACACTGGGCACATGTTAGTCATACCAGATGGAAATATTCTCGCATGCAGGCTCTTCTTGGCAATAGGCAGCTGCCTCCTAAAATATATTTCAGCTAGTGAAGGCAGGGAAGATTACTGACTGGTGAATACGGAAAAAAACAGAGGTGAACAGATCTTAGCCTAAGCTCTGTGCAACAGGCAACAAATTTCAGATTAGAATTTCATGTGAGTCTGAGCTTGCAAGCAGATTTGCATGCAAAAATCATATGCATACAAGGTATCTCTGCCCAGTTCCCAGAAAGGAACTTAACTGCATAAAAGAATCATTAAAAAGCTCCATATTATTCTTCTAAAGTTCCCCATCTCTGATATGACACATTCCCAACACATCATCTTGTCCTTGTTCATGGACACGACAGGGTTCATGGACAGAGAGTCATGCTTTCTAATAGCATGAATATCTGCCATATAAAAAGGGAACATTAGGAAAAGAAAGAGCAAAAGTGGATGAATGAATGTCTGGAACTCCTGTATGTTCATGGCACCTAAAGGACTTGAGCAGAAGCATGTGAGATTCTTCCTTCACTTTCCATTTACACAGTTTTAAATTGAGCAGAAAAAATGGTCTGTCTGTATCTGTTTTGACTGCAATTCTGCAAGAGCAAGAATAAATCACAGTGCTACAAAACAACAGACTGGTTGGCATCTTCAATCTCCCTTGATTTTTTTTGTCTTTTATCTTGAAGTGCCATGTTACTTTTTTGTAACACAAAAAGAGAGGCTATACAAATTGATGAAATACAAGCTGTATGACTCATGTTAGTTTTAACAGACTCAAGTATATTGAATGAATCTTGTTGAAGAAAATATTGTACTAGAATTTAACCACAAAACAATATAGATAATGTTGGGCACTTGTATACCACTATAATCCAGAAGATTGCAGGACGCTTTTCCCTGGAATTAATGCATTTAGCCTAACATCTTCCACAGGGAGCAGCCTAGTCATAATATACCAGTTTTAAAAGTGCAGGACTGAGAGACAAAACTGTTTTCTTGTTTCTTGCAAAGTGAAATACTAGTTACATATCAGTCTGCCACATCTCAAAAGAGTTTTCTGATCCCATCCCTTGTTCTGCAATGCAAATCTCTGCAAAGGTTTACCCATTATCCTATAAGGAGCAGGTGATACTGCTGGGCATTACAAGCAGATCCCTAGCGTCCTCCTCTCAGGCTTCAGCCATACCAGTGCAATGAAGAAAATATGCATTTCACCCAAAAAACAAACACTATAGCCGGACTGACTGAGAGGAGTAATTTAGCTCAGAAAATTTATTTTGCCTACAGCATAGGCCATGTCTGTATGGTTGCCACTTAAAAATATGTCCTGAAATTTACTACACTTCCCTCTTAAAACACTTAAAGTACCCCATAAGCAATTTTTAGTCAACATTTCTTTTTAAGGCTCTCCTTCACAATTACTGCATTCAATTACTCCTGGTTGGGGGATTCTCAGGTCTCCTGGTATATGATTTCTCATAATCATCTCCTGATCTAGGGTTTCACCACTCAGCTCCAGTTCCTATGCCTCTTCCTGACTTGTGTTTGCAGTCAGATTTCTTTTTGGTACATTATGAAGACAGATCTTATTTTTCCATTTTGTGACAAATGATAGACTATCACAGCCAAATGGCAAGAAAATGTCACAGAAAAATTTCTTTTACTGTAGCATTTCACAAAGCTCCATATTAAACTATTCAAATCTCTTCACATCTCTTCACAGCCCTGATTGCAAACCTTTGCACTGGTTCAAGTATTAAAATCAATGCTTCAGAACGTAATCGTTTCTTTACTAATTAAAATGGAAAGCTGCCTGTGATTCTTCAGGGAAGCATTTCTCTAACCCAAGAAACTGATTTTCCAGTTACTTGGCCTGCACACAGTTTTCAGTTGTGGTGAGAGTCTCAGAATTCAAAGTGTCCCTTGTTTTTAGTTTCTGGTCGGTCTAGACCAGACATGGATTTTTCTCTCCTCTTTTGGACTGTTGCAACATCACACTGGTTGAAAGCATTTTTCAGTCCCCAGAGAACTAAACTGCAGAGAGCCCCACTGGAGTCATCATCTCTTCCAGCCGATTCCCTTTTCTCCTCTTCCTCCCTCCCCAAAGCTCATGTTCAATTCTATTGTGCTTGAAAATATTCCAGTTGGAAGATGTAGCACAAAAAGAAAAGTACAGAAGTTTCCTTTTCTTGGCCATGGTTGGCCCTTCAAATAAAAATGCCAACATGAAATAATGGTGGAACAGCAGAAGCCTTACAGCAGCATTTACAGACCACTAGCTCCAAAACCAAACAGCATATATTTAATATACGCTGCTGGAGTACAACCCCAATAGTGCTATCCGTGAGGAAAAAAGCCATCGAGACACTTCATTTGTGTGGAAGAAAAGGGGTTTGCTAAATCATGCAGGTTTCCACATCCTCTGAAACCTGTTAGAGGTTGTTCCCCACAGTGCTGCTGGAAGAAGTCGCGCCTTGCCAGCGACGTGAAACGACTCCTGTCCTGGGAAAGGGCACCCAGACACGTGGCAGACTTTGTGGATTGGGCCTGCTCAAGTCATTTTCAAACCCTCAGATCATGTAATAGTGTTAAAGCACAAAAGCCTAAGTATGTTAATGAAAACCAGTCCCCACAACCTATGGCACTAGCAGCAATTGTAAAACAAAAGCCGCTTTCATATTACACACACACAGATGATGTATCTGGCATTTGCACGGTGCCTGATTCGGAGGTCAATCCCAGACCGTTGCCTCAGCTGGGCACTAGGTACTTAAAACATTAACTACACTGCAGACCGAGCGAGGCCTGTGGGATTTTTACTGCTGACACACAGGGGCTAGGACTTCACAGACTCATTTACCCCAAGTGCTAATGACATTATACTCCACAGGCCACCTCTCCTATTTTCCATCATGCATCATGTTTGAGCAAGATTATAAAATCTTGCCATTGTGGAATAAATTAATTCTCCGCTTCCATATTGTGTCTCAGTCAGTTTCTTGGCTACACTGATAGATGTTAGGTCAAATTTGCCAGCTGACTCTTGGCTTAACTTCTCCTCTAAGCATCAGCATGGGCTCTTTGACTGGGAGGCCTTTAAAAGCTCCTCTCTTCTCTGTTTTTTGGACATGAGGTAACATTTTGGTCCAATACCCTGAAATTAGCTGTATGGCCATATAGTTGTTTGCATGACCATGGTTTAACTTTTAACTCCAACTTTTCCACAAATCTCTCTCACTTTCTCTGTTCTATGGCTCTTTACAAACAAAGATCAATGATTAAAATGTAGCATTTACCTCTGTAACTGAGACATCTGAGAGCGCAGATCTCTGCATTTATACACAAACCTCAACAGAGAGAAATGGAGACAAGAATGCTGATGTATTACAAGGATAATTGGAAAAAATAACTATATTCATAAACAATTACCACAGCAAATACATAAAACCTCTCTCTCTTTGCCTCCCTGACACACACATGTATACACTTTGCTCAGCACTTTAAAAATAACCATTAGTCATGTGGCAAATGCATTTTACATGAGCAAAGGTTCATTTCACCATTTGTCTTTAGAAAGCCTGGCAAAAAAATCTTTTTATTAAAAAATTAAAGTACAGAAGAACGGCTGGGTCAGGGTGCTACGAGTGTGTGCTTATTGCTTTTATAGGCACCAAGCAGACCCTGCTTAATTCAGTTTCCCACTGACGCCACTTCACCTTAGTCATCGGTGTTAGCCCTGATTTGCATCAGCCTATGTGAAAAAGGTATTCCCTCCGACAGTTTTGAACTTGCTGTGTTTTAATTTCACCCTTTCTGTGCTACCACAGTGGGAGTGCAGAGGTTACTCTTTCCTGATATCTCAGTTTCAGGGATACCAAGGCACGTTAGTGAGCAACACTTTTTGGCGGCAGGGAAACCAAGGTGCCCAAAGCCGCTCTTGAAACAGCTGCAGACGATGGAATAAAAGCCTGGTCTCCTGGTTCCTGGCCAGATACTTCAGCTGCTGCCTGCCCCGGGCAGCTTTGGAGGCTGCTAAGCCTCCTTCACTCAGACAAGCTGTCAAACCCCTCAGCCAGCTCCCCTCCAGCGGCCTGGTGGGCACCCTGCTCCTGGCCCTGCTGTCCCCTCAGCCTGCAGCCTCCCCCGTCTCCTCTCCACAACCCAGCAGGGTGGCTCCAGCTGCTCCCACCCCTCTTTCTGCTGGGGGTCATGCTTCAAAGGCTCCAGCCCCCCCCAGAGGAAGGCCTCTTCCTTCCTCTTGGCCCCTCTCCAGCCTCCCTGGCATCGGCCTTCCCGAGGCAGGTATCAAAAATCCCCTACTTGAAATCAAGCGGTTGGCGCATGCAGAGAGCCATTCCCACCTGCAGATACCTGCTTGACACAGAAAAGCTCTCTGAGTTGGATTCTCAGGTGAACATTTGAATGTCTTTTGAGAACTTGGGTCTTGAGACCCTGATTTACAAAACATAAAATCCAGCCCCAATCCCAACAATTCCCAGATTGCTAGGGTTAGAAAACACACTGCAGCTCTGAGGACCAGGTATTTTCACAGCTTTTCTGTGTAGTGTTCAAGCTCATCAGAGCTGAATAGCTTTGAACGATGCAAACAGGCAGACTGCATTTGGCACTTGGGATGCAGGACATGATAAAACTGCAACCGGGCACCAGCATTCACTTCTTCTCTCTCCACTTTCCAGTTCTGATTCACCAGGAAAATTGTTTCTGTGGCTACTTTCTATCTTTCACACTTTGGAAAATGGATGCTTTGAAGTGCCATACAACAGGCTGCCCGTAAAGAAAAATCCTACCACTTCTCTCCAAACAGTGCAAAGACAGCTTGCAGGAGGTCTCAGGTACAGATGAGGGCATCAAGTCAACAGAACCACATGAAAATAGGGATCAAATAATCTGGATTATGCTACCTCATAGTCTTTCACTTAGGGAGGCATCCCAGCGTAGGCTTTTTTTTTTTTTTTTTTTCTTTTTTTTTACAGAAAGAAAGATCTCACTGGATTCAGCTCCTACATCCCTTCAGCTGTAACACAACTCACAGCTGCAAAGTTTCCATGTGTTAAGTGGGGATGCCACAAGCCAGCCTGCAAGAGGTTGTTTGTCATCCTGGTCTGAGGAAACACGGTGTGCTTATGTGCCAATGAGTTCACAGCAAGTGAAGCATTTGGCACACTGTATTTCATCAGTTGACTATTCCATCTAGAGCTGATCAAGAAATCCAGCAATGCTGGAGCCATATTCTGTCAAAAAGACATAGTTGCATAAAACCTTAGTCTCCTGCAAAACATTGCCACATTCTTCACGGAAGGGGATAGATTAAAAAAGAAAGCTGAAGAGAGAGCCCTACCGATATCAAAATGGTTTGTTTTAACCTTTTCTGAATGAAATTTTGGGGACTTTCCATTAAAAAGCACTCCTCATTTTTTGGTTCTTCTGGTCTGTTATGAAATAGGAGATGAAGAAAATCAAAATGAAAAGATGTATTTTTTGTTAAAACATACATGCATTGCTGACCAGAGTGGAAAATAAGGAAAAAAAAAATATTTAGGGTGGTCTTTCGATATATTGGAGTTCTCTTCCAGACTGAAACAAAGTTATATTTTGAAATTTAAAATTTCACCACACTGCATGAAGAAGGGATTCCCAGCTCTAAGTCTGTCACTGCCTAAGTGATGCAATTTTATCTGAGTGAGGATTTTTAAATCTGGTATTAAAGCAATACAGAAGCGGCACAGCGTACACATTACTGTGATGAACAATGGCAAGGTTTCTTCTCCTGTGATCTGAGATTCCCTCTCCTGTGACTAGGTTAATCATTTCCTTTAGATGGGATGGACTTGCAGTACTAAATGCCTGAAGGCAAAATTTACATCCTTGTCCTGAGAAGATGCTAACAGACACAGTTGACAAGTCTACCTGGAGCACACTTGAAAGCCCAGCACATTAGACAGTGCCAAAACAAGGAGGAAATGTGCAAATGGTTATTTAACACATTTGAGGACTGATCCTCCTTTTTTTTTTTTTTTTTTTTTTCCTTTTTCTTTTTTTTTTCAGAGCTCCAAATGAACAGGACAAATGCATTATGAAGACAGCAAAGTACAACTAAGCACAAATCTGTACTGATGGCCCTTGAATGGTGAAATGAGAACTGTCTGAGCAAGTCTGATGAGCCTCTCTGAAACTATTGTCTTAGTTGCTGTACTGCTACATAGTCGGATAAAAAAGGAAAAATCACCACAAGTGAGGTGTTTGCTTTGGGGGTGGGCACTGGGGGTAGTGCTAAATTCAGCAGCCACAGCAGAACAAATAGAAACTGTGAGCTTTCCACCACATTAATGGAACTTCATTCAAAAGGTGGAGTGTAATGTTCTTCCGAGATGGATAATTCACATAAGCTGTGCGATTCAAACATTCATGTCTCCACACCAGCTCCACGCCACCTCGGGATTTATGTTTTATTTCAGTTTTCATCGGACTGCTCATGAATGACCGACGACAAAAGAGCATGTGTGCATTTTTCTTTTTCACAGGTTCCCGTTAATGAGGACTCTGTTGCATTAAGACAGTCAAGACTGTCTCTGGCAAAACGTGTTGAACCAAGGTGTTTGTGCCTGCATAAAATTAAGCCACAAGTAAAGCACTTATTTCTGACAGCAGATTTATAATAGGAAAATCCCAGCAGGAATGAAGAGTTAGAAACCCCTGTTGTAGCCTTTTTCATAAACTTCACCTTGATTTAGTATCTCAAACAAGTAGCAGGAAAGGCTAACAGCAGAGGTAATCCTATCATCTTTTCTCTGACAGCACCATTCCATCTTTTTGACTTCCTCATGCTGCTAACATGAATTCAAATCATCTGTGTTTAAAGTTAAATGCAGTGATTGACAGATCTTTGTAGTCTCAGTCCATACTGAAGATTATTCTAGATACCTATCAGTTATTACTACAAGCCCTGTCTGATATTCAATACCTACAGGGAAAATTGTTTTTAACGGTGTAATGTCTGATCTATTTTGAAAGCTATTTTAAAATAAGAAACTAACTATAACCAGGTGGCTAAAATCCAGACAGGTTTTTTATGGGTTGATTTGTGGAGGGAGAAGGTGGAAGATAACAGCAGAACTCTGTTATACTGCAGTAACAACCATGATTCAGAGCAAAATACAGACAAAAATGAAGCATTTTGTTTTGATTCCATGACATCAATTTCTGTGAAAACACCTATTCCAGTAACACAGGGTAGGGGAAAGTTTACAGGTTTGCTCCTGGCTCTTAATACAAACTCATGACAGCATGCACTGCTGTGAAGTTACCGCTGGCTTTCGTGATCACAAGTCTTATCAAAGCTCAGCCGCTGTGCTAGAAAATGGGGATGCTGCAGGAGACCTCTGGGTGCACTATATCTTCTGTGGACACAAACGCAAATGTAGTAGCGAATCAGTGGTCAGACCATCCTTTGTGCCCAAGGGCCAGTAGTACAGAAAGGCAGAAGAATGTCCTCTTTAATTAACAGCCCCTAAGCTCAGCTGTGCTGACCCCACAGCTGTGATGGATGCAGCTCCATAATACAAATTGAGCTGTACTGCTCTTGATTACAGTGTTACAGGGTCAGCTGGCTTTAGTCACAGGCATATCAGCCAGTTGGGTAGGAAAGCACCCCAGTTGTGCTGCACTCATGGGGAGTAAAGGGGAAGCACTGTCCTCTTCCATAGGCAGGCTAGCAATGGTGGAAGCAGAGCTGGAGGAATGGAAAGGTGATGGCTGGGCAATGCCAGATGGTGCATGCCTTTGGTTCCCTGAGATGATCACTCTGCTCCATGTCAGGTTCATCTCTGAGCCTGTCCCATCCTTCCCCACCACTCGGTCTTGCATCTGCTATTGAAAGATTTTGTATCAGTTCTGGCTTGTGGCCTCATGCTCTCTCAGAGCTTCATTTCCCCTACTGCACAGCAATTTAATAGCAGGGAAAGAAGCACAAGAGAAGCTTAGCACAAACAGAGGGCAGGGCACTGCCCTCAATCTTCACCACTTTTCAGAGCTCCTACTCACAAGTCTGAGATCACATCCAGATCTTCATGAAACTTGATTAACTTTGTGCTCACGGTTAACTGAACCTGGAACTGTGAGAGACAAGGGCTTAAAAGTCCTGCTCAGTTCAAGAGAGTTTTCCCTGGTTTTGTGATCAGGATCTGAAAAGCAAGCATGGTTAGTCTGTTTTGGCTGTAAATCATGGTAAGAAAAAAATAAACAGAACTGGGGAATGGAGCTTGTGTGTCTTGGGCTAGAAGGGATGGTTCAGGCTGCTGAATTCCTAGTGGCTTTTTCAAGATTTCGTTTATCCCTGGCTGTTAGTCTGTGTGCTTAGCAATGAAAAATAAGTACAAAAGGGATGGAAATACAGACTTTTTAAAGCCAAACTTGGCGCCCTAAAATCAATGGCAGCAAATGCATCGGTAAATGCGTCGGTCATTTGGCTAAATCCAAAAGTCATGATGATGGGCAAATTCCATCAGCAGAATGACAACTAAAAATAATTTCATATAGAAATGTGCACAGAAGTTTATTTTTAATGTACCGGACAAATAAAATCTGATAGTGTTTTGCATTCTCAATATCACCATGCTACGTTACATGGGAGCCTTACAGAAGATGATGATTCAAATAAAAAGATCCTCCTGTTTGTCAAGTTGTCATTTTTCCATCTGCAAATAATGAAACCTAAACTATTCTGAAAGGGAGAGAGATGGGAGGGAATGTGTTCCACGGATCTGTGGAGAACCACATAGAAACATATACAGAAAAAGAAGCTGCAGCACGGAGCACTTCCTGACCTCCTCTTGGCTACAAGTCTGAAAGAAGTCTCCAAGGCAAGAGGCATGAAAGAGCTTAAACAAGAAACCCTTCAGAAGTACAGCTCTTTGCTGCATGAATACCACAACACAGGGAAAATCTGCTGTGTAGGAGTACAGTCCTCCCACTTGAAAAGAGCTGGTAATGCCATCATGTCACGGAAAGATTTTCTTCATGGCTTTTGTGCATTGAAGGCATTAGCAAAGTGGGAAAAGTGCGAGCTGACAATTGTGCGAAAAGAAGGGTTTCTTAATTACATTGTAAAAGACGTCTCATTTAAAGATGCAGCAGAATTAGCGTTAAAAATACATGTCATCCCCTACAAGCGGATGCAAAATCAGTGCAGGTTAATCTAGCAGACTTTTTCATTAGCTTCTGGGTAGTGCACTCAGGAGCTGTTTACAAATAATAAGGAAAGCAGCTTCATCAGAGGTACATAAATGGTACTGCTGCCCCAGCATCCCACTGCAGCACTTGCTGAGCAGTACCCAAAGATCCCAGTACTACACTCGGTCTGGACTCCTGGTACAGGTCAGTCCAAGGCTCAGCACTTGGTCTAATGCTTTCTCTATCCTTTATGTAAGGGGAGAAATGGCAAACAAGTCCCCAGTCTAGGATGTGTTATCCTTTCCTATATAGCCAAGTCTGGATGCGTGCTTGTATTCTCTGCACCATGTGGCTTCAACCAGTTCCATGCACGGGCTCAAACTGTGGACCCTCATTACAAAGACATATCCCATGTCAGTGAACAGAACTGAAACTTTGGCTCTGTAGTTTGATCTCATGCCTTACACAAAACGTTGTGTGACTGAATCAAGATCTTAACCATCAGGAATACAAATAAGATCTCCCAGGTTTTGAATGAGCGTCACTGCTTTAAGGCTATTCCAGGATGATGCCACTGCTGTTAATGCCAAACTTTCTGGGTATGCTGAACAGGAACATGCTCTTTCATATTATTTCTTTCTGTTACATGTTGGTGAGCAGTAGCCTTCATCTCTACACTTGTCACTTTTCTCATCCTAGTTGGTATGTAAGTCACCCTGCTGAGCCTGGCTGCCACTGTAAGGACCAAATAACACTCAACACAAACTGGTGACAGAGACCGCTTGTAGAGTACAGAATCCTTACATGAAATAAATACCAGAGAGACACTTGCCCCCCTGTCCTCCTCACGGAATTCAGAATTAAAGGCCAGACTTGTTTTCTTTCCCTGCCCTTGGAAAGCTTTAAATAGCATTATTCTCCTTCTGCCCACTGATCATTCAAACAGCATTTTCTTCCACTAGCACGCTTTGTATTTCAGGAAACATTTTTTTCTTTCTTTTCCTTCTTTTGCCCTGGAAGTCCACTGTAACATGTACAGGTTCTGGCTCTCATGATGCGTTTGTACAACGTCTCGTGCACGTGCAAGCATGCACACACACATTCGAACACACAGTGCTAACCTGCACTGGTGCAGCTCAGCACTTCACCTTGCTCTGGGCTATGCTTTAATAGAACAGGCATCGGGGCCTTGAAGTGCAGCAGTAATGAGTGTTCCAAACATGCTTCGTGTTTTGTTTCCAGAGGAGGTGTGGAGGGGGGGGGGGGGCACAAGGGATACTTAATCATAAAAACGCTGAATATTTCAGCCCGTTCTCCATTCTACCACCCCCATTTAAATCAGCAGTGCAGTTGGAATGAAATACAACTCGGCTTTCAAACATTTTTGTATTTAATTTAATTTACTTCTAGATTGATAGCTAAACTCAAAACAGATTTTACCCCTTTTCCCCTGGATGGGGAAATAGAGATGACCAAGTTCCCTTTGAACTAAGTTTACAGTGTTTCTGTTTTTTTCCTATTAACTAAAAACAAACAAACAAAAGAAGGCAATTATTAAAGAGGTCCATAACCTATTTCTAGTACAGGATTGCAACGAAACGGAGTGAAGAGCTCCAAGCCTGAAGGACAGGTGTTTCTACTACCTGACACATGGGTTGGTTGTCTCACAAAAAGGACAAGGTCTTGAAGAATGAGTCTCTAATTCTTAGAGGCAAGCTTTCTGTCCAACAATTAAGGTGCATCCATGCTTTGGGTGATTTTGGTGGTACAAACTGTGATTTTTCGAGTAGGTGTCTTCAAGTACCAGCCACATCTATGAGGAGAAGTAGCCATGGGTGTAAATCACAGCAGGTCAGACTGAGAGGTGAAACTACCCAGCCATTATGTGCACTGTACCAGCAGATTTCAGGGAGGAATTATTCCAAAATAATAGTCAGTTACCTATTTTGAGAAAGACACAAATGAAAGGGAATGAAAATAGATAACAGAACAACAGCTTCCACTGGTGTCAATGATAAAGCTCACCAGGGAGATATTTTCAACACTTTATAAAGGGAATATTGAGATTTTTTTTGGAACAGTCCTTCAGTGGAACGGAAGAGTTACAAGGCTGTGGACACGGGGCATGCAGTTCACTTGAGGAAAAGCACTACATCAGTCCAGCCCAGACCAAGAAGCATTGGCAGGCTGGTGTGTGTGAACTCACACTGCCAGCAGCTCAGTGCATAAGCAGAGATGCTTGATGTCCGCAGATGTCAATCTTGTGTCTTTCATAAACATTCATTTCAATGTTGTTTTTATTATTTTTATTTTTATTTTTATTTTTTTAAGTCTGGTTTTGGTGAATATCCCAAAGTTCAGATGTTTCTCCCAAGTTTAGAGGAATTCATTCCAACGTCTTTTTTTTTTTTTCTTCTTTTTTTTTTTTTTTTGGAAATTTCACAAGAAAATCTTTTCACTCTCAAATCTCTGCATTATTCAGGTTTCATCTAGGTCAGAAAAAGTATTTTGCAGCTTGCCCACATTTTTGTTTCATTAGAGGAAAATGATGAGGAGGTGACCTCCAGAGATCCCTTCCAACCTCAACCATCCTGTGATTCTGTGAAAACTGACTGAAAATGAAATTAAACAGGTCTTCAAAAATATGAGTCATTTGAATTTTGGACAGAAGATGAATCTGTGGGCTTTTTTATTTGAACATTCCTATTACCAGCATTTACTAATAGAATGCTAAATGTGTTTCTGAACAAACAATTAACCTCATAGTGTTTCTGTCTCTTTTTTGATAGTCCAGTGTCCTCTAGCCAGAGTGGCAGTTACTTGTATCTAGTAGAGGAAGAGAGGAAAAGTGCTGCTCTTTTAATTCTGCACATTCTTCCATGGTCTACAATAATGAAACACATCTAGAACCTCCTCCTACATTTCATTTCCATTCAGAAGCCTTTTTTTTTTTTTTTTTTTTTTAAACACCGTGAGCAAAGCTCTGCTTCACACCTCTCATAATTTCAGCGAGTGCAAGTTCAGGCACAAAGCCAGCCTTGCTTCTGAAGGACTCAGTCCTGCAAAGTCTGTTCACTCTCAGCTCTCCTCTGATGTTTAGAAGGGTCTAGCCTCTCTTCAGAGGTGCTTTACAACTCAGAAGTAAAGGTGAACTGTTTTCTGTTCAGAAAACTTTGCTCTGGCCTTGCTAGCAGATCCAGACTTTCCATGTGCAGAGGAATGCAAGAAACAGACAGGGAGAAAAAGATCTGCGAGGAAAATCATTTAGAAATCAAAGGGTCATAATATACCACTTAAAGTATTTTGTGTATTAAATTACTGAATAATAATGAAAGATGAGAGATTAATGGCAACCTGGTCCAAAGCCCTCTATTTATACTCAGGCCAAATAAAATGGTGGGCAGGTGCACTGTGTCTTTTACTCAATAGAGGACTTCTGTATGCCCCTCACTTCTCAATCCCATTACAGTTATTATACATGCTTTTGTAAAAAGACAAAAATATTTCCCAGAGTTAATGACAAATATATTTTATCTTTAGCATTTACCTCCGTCAAGTATACTTTGTTGGCAGCGCTATCAAACAACGCAGGGCAAAAAAATCTCAATCCATTCTAAGCAGAGTTCCATCTGAAATGACTTTCATCTTTGTTTAGAGGAAATCCAGACAGACTACTAAAACACTATTTTTCTTCCAGGCACATAACAATCATTTGATATTTTTTTTACTCTTCTAAGAATTTCAGGAATTTTGATTTTGTTTTCTGGTTTGCCACTGCAGCACCATCTGAAAACTGTCGGTACAAAAATCTCAGAAAGAACAGCAAATCACTTCTACAGAAACTAAAACATTTATTTCGTGTCTCCAAATCGTTTTGTAAAGCTTACCCATAAAAAGGGCTACGTTAATATATCCTATAGCTCCTGTTCCAACAGCTCTTCCTCTCTTACACAACATTTTTTTGCACATTTGTACTTTGTTATGCTACTCGTCCTGCAACAAATAGCAAAGCCCAAACAAACCAATTTGCTGGCAATAGGAATGCTCACTTACAGAGTCCCTTAAAACCAGAAAAAAAAAGAAAAGATGCTCTGTTAGAAATTTATGGCATCAGATATTTTATTTCCTCTAAGTGAAGGTTCCTTGTGATTAAGAACCACACCAAAGAATATCAGTGAAGATCAGAAGACAATGGGCTTTCTAAGGTAAATTTTCAACAACAGAGCGTTTATTGCAGTGTTCAAGTCATAAGGAGGAGTAATGACCGAGGAAAGGAATTATACAAAGAAATGGTCTCAGGGAGCTTTCCTCTTGGATTAATCTCTGTCTGTTGACAAGAAGGAATTGCTAACTGACAGCTGCTCACCAGAGTGTACAAAGCAAGAAGGTGACCTTCATCTAACAGGTAAATACCAAAATGCACACGCTAACTGCGAACTATATAGTGAAGCATTAAGAGACCAGGATAGGCACTAAGTGTAACAGAGGGTTAACTAAAAATGGGCTTGTCAAAGGATTTTGCTAAAATGAAGCTTTATCAGGACACCTGTGATTTCAAACTCCGTGTGCAACTGAGTGTAGCTTGTAATATCACTTGGAAGTGATATACAGGAAACACAGCAGACATGACTGCAAAGGGAAGCACTATAGAGAGGAACACAGTTTAAACCACTAAAAAGAGTGGGAGGAAAGGAAAGAATGGGAGCTCAGCTCAGCAGCCCTTTTTTTAGGCCAAACCCTAGAAAACCAACCAAGAAAGGCTGAATGCTCAGCACTTTGGGTAACCAGGCTATTTGTTTAAGGGCCTATACAGATTTATGACCAAAGTTCCAGCTCTTTGTAACTCCTTAAGCACAAAAGCAGAGGGTTAATATTTCAGAAACGCTCGGTTTTCAATTAGATTAAAATTAGGCGTGAATCTATGTTGTAAAGAAGACATTCAGAAGACCTCAATACCAAACAACTCCCACTGCGGCCACCTTGGGGCTTGTGGAGAATCAATTAGAAAGTCGGCTTATCTTACACCTTAATAAGGCGTAAACATATAACAGACATGACCCTAGCACTCTATCCGTAATTACGGTGTAATAATTAACTACTGTGCCTACTGCTTTAGATGCACTGGGTAAGACCTGCCCCATCTTGGCAGCCTCAGCTCTGCCCCTTCACCTCCAGAGCATCTCACCAGCACCTAGAGCTTTTATAAAGTCTGATTTTAGTTCAAAACTGCCACCACAATGCAAGGGTAGGAAGAGCTGCAGAACACGTTATGTGTCAGGGGCACACCAAATGGGTAGCTATTCCCCAAAGCTGGGACAAATCCAGAGTGTCCTTCCTGTGTGGACCTGTGGTCATCAGCACATCGCCAAACCTGGGCCAGGTTCAAAGCGTGGGGCACAATCCCATAGCACGTCTGAGAGCAGAGCGTATCGTCGTTCTCCTAAAGACCTAAAGGCTTTCTAAACGAGTATGTTGCTGAAAGAAATCTTGAGGAGAGGGTGGAGAAAGGAACCAAGAGAGGAAAAAAAAAAAAAAGACGAGGGGAATTGACTAAAACCAACCTAAGGAATATTTTTCTTATTCCAGCATGAAATGTTGACAGAATTAAATGTGGGATTAAAAAAAACAACCTTCTAACACACAGTTTCATGTTACCTCCGCAAGAGTTTTGATTCCACTTACGAGACTTCCCGAATGAAAATGCTGGCTATGTGCCTGCCTCAAAAATACATTTTTTCCTCAGAAGAGTGGATTTGCCAGTTGTCAATGCCATTTCTTTGCTAGCCAGCAAAATACGTTCATACTCACAGCAGGCAATTACCATTCTTTTCTCTACTGGTAAGGGGCATGACTTCACTCCTAGGTCTAAGATCCCTGGATCCTTTCCTTATTACATAGTCTAGTTAGCCAGCATAATTAACCCTTAAAGCAAATGGAACGATTATTTCCTTTCTTTCTAAAGTGAGTTTAAATGGTTTCATCTGAGAATGGTTTTGTAAACAGACGAATCTGTTTTACACATTTGTGGCCTGTTCCAAGGGGCATCAGTTGATGGGAATGCCATTGGAGCTGAGCTGCCTCACACCATGGTCTGAAAAATGTGGTTACAGTCAGCTCTCAGAAAACAAAAACACCAGGGATCAGATCCAAAACTTCTTGAAGTTAATGGGAGCCTTTTAATTAGTTTCAGTGTCTTTGGGGAAGGCCCTTAGGGCAAATATTCCTTTTTGAAACTTGTTCTCCAACTCATGGGGCCAGGAGGTGGTATTTTTCATGCACACACAACAGTGCTGCAAATGCTCCCAAATGCTCTTGTTACAAGCCCCAAACCATGCTGGAAAAAAGAGAAAAAAAAAAAAAAAAGTCTCTGGAATAAGAATATTATCAACTTTCTCTGACAGGAGCAAGAAGATTCCAGCAAATGCCAAATGCAATGGCAGTAATAGATCTGGGCGAGTCATTCACAGGGAATAGACAAGGCAAATTATTTCTAGGGCCCTAATCTGTGTAGCTGCAGGATAGCATCCTAACCACTGAAAGGTGTCGCAGTAAAAGACAAGACAGGGTTCTTACATAGAAGCAGCTGTGAAGTCAGCTGTATAAACCAGCTTCTTAAAAATGCTGGGCACAGAGGTTTGCTGCAATCGGTTAGATCTTTCACGGCACGTTCCTTGCTAGGATACACAGACTCATCTTGCCTGGTGTGACAGAAGCACACTCTCCTATTTGTGCCACTGAGCAGCACATTATGCCAAAGCCAGCACTCTGATAGAGACAGACAGACAGACTGTGGAGACACTCTGACATTCATATAACACAGCTCCTCACCCAAAGGAGCAAAGCTGACAGATTTACCCCACATTTACACCAGAAAAAATGGGATCAGAGTCTGAACCACAGTATGTGGGGTGCAACTTTTCAGCCCAAATACGGTCCTGAACTGGGGTTATGTAGAACAACCTGTCTGTACCAGAAAATGCAGACAGCTTCTTAAGGGTTACATTTCCTTTTTACATACTTCTACATCAAAACCATATTGCAGCATAGCCCAGGATTCAAATACATCCTACAAAAACAGGCAGCATAACTCTGATATTGAACTCCAGCCCAGTTTTAATTGACTGCCAGCTCTCAGCCACTTCCTAAAGCTCCAGATAGCCAATACCAATGTTGTAATTTCTAAATGTGTGCTTCTCGCAGCTGGAGTCCAAACCTAAGGGTTTCGGCTTGCTTTCTGAAATATAAACATGATACCTTAACTCCTGCAATGGACCCCCACCTTAGGACACCTTTCTGAAGGGGGAGAGAAATACTGGGGGTGGCAGGCAGTCGCTTATTAAGAGGATATCCCTGAAGTATAAACAATCCAATGTTTTCATCATTCACTGACAAATAATTTGCAGTGCTGCTGGTGAAATCCCTTAGAAACCTCTTCAGGCACTGGCAACAGGTTAGACTGATAAGTATTTTTAATTAATGCCACTGCAATCATGTGTTTCATACACTTAGGTAGGGATTTTCATGCCAACAGTTAACAGCAAAAAGGCTTTCAGTGCATGCTGCAGTTCCCAAAAGCATGAGTCTACAAAACTCAGAGGCAGCAGCCTTGTGCAAGAGAAATGTTTAATAATGGGAGTTGCGATAAACAGTGCCCACCGTACACCACTATGGCCAGGACTGGCTGACAGCACACACGTGTTTTTCCTAGTTGAGTGTGTAAGAGCAGCTTCACCAATATTTCTAGGCTTTCCATGCCAATAAGCGGTGATTGAGGAAGCTGGCTCATGAAGTAAATCGGGAGTGCACAGGTGCACGTGCCCATCCTTCCTTCAGATTGCTGCTCTCCATTTGAATGTCTGTATTTTCCTAATTCTGTGATACTCACTATTGCCTCTGTATGTCTTCCGAGAAAACACTTCCTTTGCAAAACCCTCTCAGATAAGCTGTTGATGACATCCCATCCCTTCCTTTCATGTCCAAACAAATTTTTAGGCAGATGCCAGGGATCCAAACAGCTAGGCCAAGCTCTGCAGGGCCCTTAGCTTGATAGCAGCAGCCCACAACAAGAAGCAACACCCGTTTTGTTTATTTATAGCAGCGGCTGAAAGGTTTCAGAAGTGCAGTGAAAAACAGAATGCCACTTCCTTAAACATTCATCAAGATGTATGAAAACATGTTCTCCAGCCAGCCGGAGCATGTGGTTTTGGTAGCAGCGAGGAGGCCGCCTCTGTCACCCTGGGAAGTGCTGTGAAAGGAAAGCTGAGCTCCAGGCCCGGCTCCCAGTGCAGGGGGAGGGGGGGTTCAGTAATTATTTCTCTTGTTCATTATAGCATCCTGTGCCTGCAAAGCTCGCAGAATGCTGGCACCATCCCAAATCCAGTGCTGCTACAACATCACAAAACACAAGAGCGCAATGATGCATCGCTACCTCCCCACACGGCGACATGACATGAGCATCGCTGAGGAACAAGACAGTGACTTTATCACTGAGTAATTTAATTGATGACTTGAGCTCTAAATAGCCACTTCCCTTCACCTCCTCAGCTGCATCCCTCCTTCGAAGGATGTCATCCACACTAAACTAGCACTTACTGTTGTGATACTGATTGATGCTTCATGGCAGCAAGTAACAGGAAAGAGCACTAGTGAAAGTTCATTAACGTTAAGCTAATGCATTTCATGAGAGACTACAAACTGAATCACTAGGGGAGGGAGAACAGCTTTGATGAACAGGAGATGATCTGTAAAACATCAGGAGTGCCCAAAAGCCAGATGAAATAAAGGTTGAAACAGAGGAAGATGGAGGAGGTTAGAGGAATGAAAGGGCTCTGAGCATAAGACCAGTAACACACACAAAAACAAAAACAAAACCAGATTCAGGTTCCTATAGTGTTTAGTAGACAAAGTAGAATCTTTACCCCAACAGATGCCTAGGATGGTCACTTATTTTACTCTTTTTTTTTAATAAAAAAAATAAAAAATGAAGAAGATGAGGAGAGAAACTCCTTTCTCTACACATGCCTACAGGGAAGAGTTTTGTGTCCTGGACCCACTCTGTCCCTTTGTGAGTTTTTTCCCTAAATCCTGTGCCCAAACACTTGGCCAAAAGACTCCAGGGGTCAAGACAGAAAGGCACTCTATACTTCAAGGTAGCATCAACAAGACTGGGAGCTTTTTTATCTCCTGGAGCAGAGGAATGCAGACAAATTCCCACAGTGCAACTCAAAATTGCACAGGCTTCTAAAATTCCTCCAAATTTATTCTTTCAATGTCTAAATACAGTTGGGATGTGGAACATGTTGGTACTTGAAGCTTAGAACTACCACTTGGTTAATTATAGAGCTAATTATGTAGGGCTCTGTTGGCTGACTTGCACACACACACACACACACACAAAGTTTGGGCATTTCAGTAAAAAAAATATTAAAATAAATAGAAAGACCTACTGCCACAACGTGGCAGGAGCTAGGAATGATGAGAACCAAGGTCCTCTGACTTCATGTGTGGCATTTACAATATGGAAAACTCAATGCCACACATGAAGTACAGTAAAAGTAACAGAAACAACAAAGTAGTTCTTGGTTTCCTTATTTAAACAGCTCAACTATAGCTGGAAGCTCCCCTTCTGCAAAAGCAACTGAGCCAGCACGAGCCCTCTGAACTTTTTCACCTAAGTTGCCTTGTAGAAAAACACAGTTTCTTGCTTATCGGTAACTGGATTTTAAAAAGTACACGTGTATATTTCGTGAGGCCTTTGAATTACGGAAACTAGAGCTACATCCAGCAGATACTGCTTAAAACAAATAAAAGCCCTTTGTGCATTTTGATTGGGATGACTGCTAAAAATACCCCAATGCAGCTGTTTAATTTGCTGTAGCTCGAATGCTAGTTTTATACTTTTAATTGCTACTATACAAAATTCTTTGATTGCATTTGATGAAATTAAGATTTTCTGTGTTTAATGATTAAACCTGGAGAAAAAAAATGTAACCACATGCTAGTTAAAATGTAAATTGCCTGTGCTGGGAAACCTAGGTAAATCTTTCTGGATAGTTGTCACAAATCTACTCATACCTAGCTTGATGCACTTCTCAAAAACTGCTCATTTTCCTGTCTCCTAAGGGTCAAAAAATGTGTTCTCTTATTGGAGAACCTAGATCCCACTACCAAAGCATAACTTTTGCACTTATTTCTGGGGAAAAAAAGTATGTCTCTGTAACAGCAAATGCCACATTTCCAAAGACCCAGCATAGCCTGGTTTAGTCACACATAATTCTGTGGGCGCGATTTTTACACGCCAGCCATCCCTCAGGCATGCAAACACCAGGATCCACACAGACAAAACCTATATGGTGGGAGTACACCAGGAGTGTGCAAATATGTGTGTGTATAAATACAGATGTTTACCAGGGCTCACAGAGCTTACTGGTTGAGGTGTTTTGCTATGCACACAGAGACACAGGTCTTAAGTTCTTGTGGACGGGTGCTGAAAGCCACCCGCAATTAACCACACGCATGTTGTGCCCTGACCACGTCAACGTGACGGCCGGCTGGGGAGGCAGCAAAGCTTTGACCTTGGAAAATCAGAGTCCCAGTGCACGATCCATGCTCAACTGCTTTTGCTGTATAAAAGATGCATGCTGCAGCCCTCCTCTCCCCCAAGTCTGGAGCGCTCCAGCTTGCTTAGTCTTACTGCGATGAACTTCCTCTGCCTGGGATAGGTAACTGTTTTGTCAACAGATGAATAATTGGTCTGATGTTTCAGATTATCCTCTGGAAACTCCGTCTATCACCCCCAGACAGCCTTACGCAACTGTAGGGTCTAGCAACAAACTGAAGATATATTGTTCTTTTAAACAAGAGCAAGCCATATAAAAGCAGAGGATGAGGCGCCAAGGAAGCAGATAGTGGGTGTTGTTAGAAGTGTGTACCACAGCAACATTTGTTCTCACCAACTTTTTAAGAAATACAGCACCAACTACAGCATGCTGATCATCAGAATCTGAGTCTTTATGTAACTGCAGAAGTCATGTTCTTTGCTGTTAATAAAACATGTGCACCTTCTGCACAAGCTGCATCAAGACACAAGGGGTTTAACAGAAGCCTCTGCTCCTGCGCACGCATGCAGTAGGCAGTACTTACTTCAGACACGCCATGTTTTTCTTACAGAGTTACGTTTTTACCTAGTAATTATATTACAAAGGCATGCAGGCAAAGGACAAGCACACAAAGCACACTCTCTTTGCATTTTCTTCCTCCTCACAGAAAAACACCAGGATTCGAGATGTTCTCTGAGTGATTCTTATGGCATTATTTAGGATTACATCCTACCGTCATTTAGCAACCTACTATATTTTGCACCTCCACGTTTTTCATTAACTTAAATATTTTTAAGCCAGGCACAATTGACTTTGCCTCCTGAACACTATTTGCTTTGTTCTAGAGTAATGAATTCATCCTACGTATGCACAGCAATACCGCAAAGGCATTATACAATCAGATCTTAGAGTACCCCAAATGAAAGCAGAACGAAAACCCATCTTCATGTCAGTTGTGCACTTCCCACAGATTACAGTAAAAGTGCATCTGTGCTCTTTTTGTTCTTGTTGTTTTAAGGTGGGCAGCAAAGGAAAACATGTTTCATTAATGCAGCACAGGAGGAACAGGTCGGGTCTTCTGGCCAAGACATGTGAATGAAGGGCTGTCACCAAGACTGAGGCCAACATCAAGACAGAGAAATGTAAACTCTTCTGGTAAGGAGTCACTGATGGCATGCCTACACAACGTATTACTGAGGTTAGGCAGGGGATAAGGATGGGACAAGGGTCCCTGTGTCTGCCCACGCTCCCCGTGCAGCCACAGGACCATGCACGAGCCATGCTGCAACCTGTGCTCATGGAACACCCAGCATATGGAAGAGGCAAAGCCTGAGCACCCACATTTTGCCATGGCCAGAGTATTTTGTAGAAATCACACTGGAAATATTTCCTCTACACATTAATAGAAATGGCACCCACATGAGGCAGCATGGACTCTCATGCTAAATTTGCTGCATCCTCCGGCACTGATGCATTAAGTTCCATACAGGCTCATGGTAGCTTCAGTCAGTACAGCCCTATCCTGCTAAATATATGGCTGAAAAATTAAACAAATGTCGTTAAGAGCTGTGATCTTCCCTCAGTCATCTTAGGCATTTGCTAAATCTGCCCTTTTCCATAGTGTTTTCTGTGATCATTACGATGCCTGCAGCTCCAACAGAGGTAGTAACAACAGGAACACTTGTTTATACAAGCCACAGAGAGCTGTCTATGTCTGAGTATTGGTGTCTTTTGATCTCACATACACTTACAGTTTTAACTATTGAGCCCATCTTCTTAATTACGGTCACTTTCTCCGCTTCCAGAAATTTCAACTTGTTGATGCAGAAGTCAATTTTTTTTCCTGATAGACTGAATTTTATTTTTCAAGTTTCATGTTTCTAGTTAAATAATTAAGATCGTATGAGTGGAACAGGCTTGTCTTAAATGACAGTATTTTTTGATACAAAGCCAAAATATTAATCTGGAGAGATCTTCTCTTGTTATACAAAAGTCTGGAAACAAGCTGAACTGCAAAGGGGATACTGGGGAACCTAGGAAGATATGAGCCCTCCTTTTGTTTATTTATTGATTTTACCAGAAATAAAGATGAAGAGCTATTCCAATCTTTTCTCCCAGTTTTTGTATTAAAGATAGAGGCTGATTCAAATTATAGTGAGCAGCAAAAACCATCCACTCTGAGGCATGACTCATGCCTTCTTCTTTTGAACTCCCAGCCCAAATGCAGCATGCGTGGTAGAAGGCATGGGTTCATTTGCCAATGCACAACATTTTTCATGCTGTCACGATGCATCTTGTGCCAGCTGGTCAGCCAGCCAAGAGTGGCACCCACCAGCTGCAAAGGATGCTCATCACCTCCATCCCCAGTTGGTGGGAAAGTGCCATGTAGGGAAAGGTTTGGACACATAGAGGAATGCTGTTTCTAATAAATTATTTGTAAAAAAAAGCAAACAAAAACCAAACCCTTATGACAACATCGTAAATGATAATATAACAGTGTCACAGAGTCTTTCAGAAACAATTCATTAAACTACTTTAAATATTCTTATGCAAGCTCTGGCATGAAAATACTGCAATGTCTGTATAACCGAAGCAAAAGGCGATGAAAGATCCTGTACAACCTCAATCCCCCCTCCTTACCCCTCCCCCAAATACTGAAGTTGCCAGGGTTTCACAGATGTTTTGAGATCATAACACAGGGTCAGAGGATAACTGGTAAGGTCAGCTGGAACAGGGGAAATGTAAACACTTTTTTTGGACCTTCATGAATGGGACTCTCAGAATAGGAACTGAAGGAAAAATGAGATAATCTGACTCCATTGCTCTCCTATACTGTACTTCTGGCTCTGGGTTCATGGTCTCCCCCATGCCTCAGAATTGTTTTATCTGCTGGCTTTGTGATTGCTGCTCCAGAAAAGGCAATGGTAAAGGGATATAAATTCTAACCTGGCAAGATTAATTTTATATTAAAAAATAAGAAAAAGAAAAGATATTTAGGTGGTTTTAGGCAAAGGAACAACTGGGGATTTATTTATTTTTTGTTTCATCATAAGAGAGCAGCACACTCTACTGGCTGTTTCCCTGTAGTTTTCTAGGTAAACCCTTCTGCAATACTGTAAATCAGTTCCTTTTACCATTCCAGCGTTACAATCAGAGACAATATAGTCTAGCTGGAAAAAAAAAAAAATGAAAAAAAAAAAAGAAAACTGAAGGACGTGGCTGGTAAGTCCTGATTCTGCCACTGGCTCATATTACTCGAGACAAACCACTTGCAGCAGTGCAGCGTCCATGTTAAAAGAGCAGGGACAAGGACACCAACGCCTGCAAAGAACACTGCCACTCAGAGTTTAAAGGCACAGAAATGGAATATTAGTACTGCTGTTACTACATCAACAACAGAAATGCAATGGTAGAGGTTTAAATTTCATTTTTCATACCAGCTCAGTAGTTCAAGATTCTTCCACATTTTAGCACAGCAAAGCCTCAGGAGAATACATGTCTGTATACTTATCAAGATGTTTGTGGTTAAACTGTTTTTTTCTTTTTTTTTCTTCTTTTTTTTTTCTCCTTTTTTTCTTTTTTCTTTTCTGTTCTTTAACTTTGTGTCTCTGTGCAAATACACAGTTTTGCCTGGAAAGTATATAACTGATGAAACTGAAGACTGCTATTTTGCTGATTTTGCATGGAGTACATTACAAAGAGATGTCATTCACCCTGATGAAAAGTCCATCTCAAAGGCATATGCCCTACATGCCAAGTTGTGTGCTAGACCACAAGAAACAGTTAAACTGGTGCTCCAGTGTTGTGTGAGGTTTCTGCTGTTAGCACCCAGTACACAGAACTCAGTTTCATGTAACTGATTGGTTTAACGTGTTTTTCCTTTCAAAATATACTGATTCAGTACATTCCAAAAAATGTTACTGGTAAAAAAGCAGCTTGCATACTTGAATATATCACACATCCCCGAATGTCATATACAAGAAACTCTTCTTTCAGGTTAAAATTAATTGATTAATTAAAAAAAGAATAATAATAAAAAAATAAATCCCAATTCCAAAAGCAAAACCACTGTAGTAGTTTGAAACAAATTTGTAACTTTCATTTTATACAACTATTTGTAGCATTTCACTACTACAGATATCTTTTTCCCTTATAAACAATGTGTTTATCATAGTTCTTCCCTAAGTTCTCTGTGAGTCAAAAAGAACCTTCATTGCCCAAGTACAGCTTTGTATATGTACAGGCTATTAATAACAGCACTAAAAGAAAGGATTTTCTAACTACAGCTTTTTTATTAGAGATATGGAATTAAGTTAGAAGAAAAAGTAACAAAAAAAAGAGATCCTACAAATACTTTTCATATTTACATAGAAAAATTTTAATAAATAACCTATTTCCTTAATATAAATTCACATAACAGGATTTTGTCTTATTTTCTTGCAGGTAAAGAAATACAACCAAACTCTTACAAAGTCTACAAAAGAGACAACATGATTGCAAGAGACTTCCAGGCTTTTATTCTACAGAGAAAGAGACAATTCCCCGGGGACACTGAAAGTCAAACTGGCTCTTATGTTCAGCTGTAATTTTTAGTTTATATGAAAACAAATCAATACCATCAATACCATCTCCACAAAACTCAGACTCTTTCTAATGGCACTAAGCTGAACTCCCCTTTATCAAGTTCTCAACAGAATTTCAAGTTTATTTTTCTATGTTTACAAGAAATTACATTCAACCAACCGCACCTATGAATAGACTACCCAGCTCATTTTTCCAGAAAACAGGACGAGAGTTTGCTTCATGAAACCACTTCACTTTGCACAAAAGCACATAGGATCATACACAGCACCCCAGGCAAACAGAGAGAAAAGCCTGCCAGCTGATAGTTTTAGTAGAATGGCAACTTTGGGGCAGATAGCACATTTCACACACTTCTTTCTGTCTCACAGCTAAGGAGGGATGAAATTTACCCCTGTCAGAGAAGCTAAAACCTTTTGGTATTATAATTCAACCAGTCAGACTTCAATTCCTTCATCCTTAGGGCTTGATTCAAAACCTTTTGAAGTCAACAGAAAGACTTTCCCTAACTGCAGTAACTTTGGCTCGGATCCTAAAACCGTGCTCCCATACCTTTCAATCACCCTTACGCCCTCCCTCCTTCCCAAACCTTGCAGCCAGTGGCAATGTTTCACGGCTTAGAGGAGCCTCAGGGCTGCTCTAAATTCCTTTAGTTAATATTATCTCCCAAAGAACTAACTGGGGGAGTGCAGCATCAATCTATTGTACCTTCTCCTCTGGTGTATCTCCATAATGGGCTCAGAAGAATGGCTGGCTTGCGACAGCAAAGATTTTTAGTGTGCCAAAGGAATTCATACCCAAAAACTAATTCAGCTGTTTTTATTTTACTGGCAGAAAACAAGACCAGGTTCTGTCTGGAAACAGCTACAACAATTCATCTCAGAAGGCAACTTTCTCCCAGCACTGCATTCCTTCCCAGCTCTGTGGGCCTACTCAGAGCTGGGCTCCCAGAGCCTCGCTGCAGGGGGCCGTGCATGGCGTAAGGCTCCCCGCATCCCGACGGCACCAGTTAACAGAACAGGCACTTATAAATACAACAGTCAGGGTCGGATGGACAGGGACTCTCCTTTTATATGGTGATTACAATCAGTCTATATTTACAGAGGGAGAATTCACATGTTTGAAGTGTCTCTAAGCCTGGCCAAATCCTAGCAGGACACCATCCAGAACCCCGGGTTCCTCCCACAGAGGTGCTCCCTTTCTATTTTTCCTTCTATAATCTGCATCTCCGTGGTACTCTAGCATCCATGCATTATTCAGTAGAGCATTGAGCAACGTGATTGACATCTGTGGGTCCTTTATTCCCTCCACCAGAATGAATTATATTTCATTGTTATCAGGCCCAGTGCAATGGTCAGACGGTAAGGGCCGTTGGCAGAGCCACTCGCCAGGAACAGCTCTCCCATGGCAAGTACTTGTATCAAAGCCATTTGACCACATAGGCATTTCCTGAAATCATACTGCATTTCACTGTTACTGGAAAAAAGGTGCATCCCATAGGTCTAAATGAGCAACACAAAGAAGACTGCTGAACTACATAAAAATATAGTCAATGCTCTTGTGACTAAAGGTCTAACAACAGAAAAAATGGGATAAAATAGTACAGAGAGCTTACAAAGAATAGGGATGATGTGATAAGGATCAAATGTGTTCAGTATGTACATCAGGATAAAAATTAGCTTCATTAATTTATTGGTAATTCTCCATACCCAGAGCTGTGTAACATATGGATAAAAATCCTTGTGCTGAAATGAGATGTGCAAAGCAGATGAAAGGAAAACTTAGCATTTAGTTCATCACTGCAGAGAATACGACATGCAAAAATATCACTCTCCAAAGCAGAACCAACAGCGTGTAACACAATCAACCTATAAAGCCATACAGCCACCAGAGCCACTCTTATTTTTCTTTCTTCTTCTGACTGCAGTAATGATCCTTTAGGATAATGTAGCAGTCTATCAAACCTGTCTGCATGCTCATACCTTTTCCATTATAATTAATGGATTGCCTGAACTGCACAAAAATGAGATAAACTACATGCACTTTGCATTGTTTGCAACTTTCCCTGGTTCTTTACCAAACTTGTTCTAACAATTTTCTTGTTTAATCACTTAGTAACATTCTAGAATACACAGTCACTAAATTCCCGTTTAGTACTTTAGAAAACATGGCAATGCAGAGAAGAAATCTAATTATCGAATCAGCTCATCATCAAGCACACACAAGCATATTCTTCTAAAATAGATTCAGAATTACACACTAATAACTGTCTGAAATGCATGGAGTTATTTCTGTGTTATGACCTCGTATTTTGTGAAAATTTGAGGAAACATAAGCACAGCAAAAAGAGAAATGCTTCTACAACCTGCAGCGGTATGAAATAGGAAGTAATCAGAGAGCTGTCTAGCATTACTTTCATCATCTAAATATGGAAGGAAACTTTTGACCACTGGAAATTGATTACCAAGCAAATAGTCAGCTGTGTGTTCATTCTATTTCCCAAAGCATCTTTCAAGTACTTTGTCTGCTGCCGAGCCTGTCAATGCGTGATGGATGATGCTGTTGGTGGGCCAACGACCACCACTGTTTGCTCAACAGTTACTGCCCATGGATTCAGGATGGGTCTTCTCCTACCAAAATTTAGTCCAATTTAAGCAAGTTATCTGGGCTCTCCATGTGGTCAACAGACTGAAATGGGCATGTCCTCAAGACATCCCACCTTAGATTCTTATGTTGCTGCTGTGCAGAGATGTCCCTGACTTTACAGGCAACCCCAGCAGCTAAAGGAAAGGAGGCACTTCACGTCTAAAGCTAGTAAGACATGCTGTGTTCAGTGATCAGGATGCAGCTGGAGTCTCCAAAGGGGCTGCAGAGAACAAAGCAGAAATCTCTGGTTCAAAGACCAATAAATGTGGCATCCCTTTAAGGCTTCACCAGGAGCACACAGGAAAAGGTTAGGAGAGTACCTTCTCCCAACTAACCACTGACCTGGTGAACACTCCCTACATTACCATTCTCACTCTCTATTTACAAGTGGAGTTTTTGTCTCTTGCAGTTTTGGATTTGATCCACTGGTGAATATGACAAAAGCTTGCAATATTTGCAAACAGCTGAAGACCAGGGCAAGTTTCAGGTACTGGTGTGTGTATAACACAGAGCTGCCAACCTTCAATTTGAAATTGCTATCGCACTAAACAAGAACAAGAGAATAGACTGTGAAACTGAACAGCAGCAAATTCAAACCTGAGAGGAGGAAATACTTTTTTCAAACAAGGTGTAATTGGACCTTGGAGCTCATTATGACAGGATGTTGCTGGGGTTATGGTCTTACGAGGGCATAGGCATGTACTGAAAGAGTAAAAGAGTAGTAATATCCAGGGCTGGAATAGTTAATGCTGAAAGAAAGAATATCAGGGAGAAAACAAAACAAAACAAAACAAAAACAAACAAACAAAAAAGAAACCTCATGTTTCAGCATTTTAAGCAATTGCAGCTTACTGACAGAGATCTTTCTGAGTGTGATGAAAAGAGAGAGGAATTATCCACCTTTGCTGTTCTGAGCATCTGAAAACCTTCCTCTGAAATACCAGGTCCTGGATGCTGTTGAAATAAAAGTACTACACTGGCTGCAAACTCAGACTTGATGCAGACTGTCATTTATGTTACCGAGTATCTCCTGTGCACTGTACTGCTGACTGTACTACAGTAAGACTACTCTATGCAGCCTGTATTTCTTTATGGGCATCATGTTCAGCTGGATTGATTATCTATTTGTATATTTATTTACTTTAGTGACAGAGATGTCTTTTCACGCCACATACATAATTATTTTGCATAGAGTGCAATTAAACTTTGGAGCTTGGTACCACATGATCTCTCTGGGGCATACATAGGTAAGAAACGATTTTGCATTTTTAGCTGTCTCTAAGACCCACAGAGACCACAGTCAGACAATTTAAGCAAGGATATTCCTCTGGGAAAATGGTAGGATGTGCTCCACCACCCCTGCTCTGTCTGAACAACTCCCACTGACTCTAGCAGAGACAGCACATACAAAATGAGGTTATACACAGCCCGAAAGAAACTGCTAAGGCAACGAGCAAGGGTTATGCACACCCACAGAGGAGGTTTCAGCCATGTTAAAATGAGATGGGTTATTGTTAGTATGAGGTGAGAAATTTTTCTCTCGTCGGTTAACAGAAGGCCTGGGATACAGAACATGATGACTTACGCATTTTGCTGGGGAAGTAATTTGAAGTATTTTCTTATTGAAAAGGAGACAAGTGGATTTAAAACATATCATGTTTTTAGGTGACTAAGTTTCCTCTGTATGGAAGAAGAGGTATAAATATTGCATTTGAAAAATGTCATGTTGATAAAAAAGCTACAGTTTCACCAATATAAAATATGAATGTAAACAACATGTCTGTCAGACATGGCTATAACATACTGCTTAACACTGCTAACTTATAATATGCACCTATTATTGTTAGTTCTCTTAATGAAAGAAAGTAAAGACACTGCATAAATTCTTGAACACATGTTTCACTTTTCCAGCTGCCTTGTGCTGTAGAACATCATGCTAACAAGAAGTGATGCTAACAAGAAGCTAAAACCAGTGTAGCAAATGGGGCATTTAAATATATATAAACATACAGACATTCATATATAAATAAAAACTGGCTATTTTGGGGAAATGAATGGATCCCTAGACAGACATATTTCAGTTTAATATTACCTATATTTTCCTACATGGTAACCATTACAGTCCTGCTTAATCAGAAGAAAAAAATGGCTATGCTCACTGCTAAAATGGAAAGTCAATATTCAGCTATCATCTCTTTTAGGTTCAATATGAAATTTTGTCTGTCAAGCACAGGGAGCAAAAGGAATATGAATTTTGACATTTTTCCTCAGTCACTTCAAATCTGGACTTGACACCTATACCTGCCAGCACAGCACTTGTGTTCATGTTCAGACTGTTTGTGTACAGACTGCCACCATGCAGGGTCACTGGCAGCATCAGAAACCCTGAATCTCTTTGGTGTAGGGT
Organism: Netta rufina; assembly: GCF_964035555.1. NCBI lineage: Eukaryota > Metazoa > Chordata > Aves > Anseriformes > Anatidae > Netta > Netta rufina. The sequence continues at coordinate 26,244,477 of NC_140124.1, read as the reverse complement.
TACAAAAAAATGTTTATAATGCCATCTCCAAATATACTGTTCTCATACTGTCTCAAAAAGTTTACTCCTATTCTTTCCTGCACCAAAATCCATGTTTTCTGCTATGATTTTCAATCTCCACGCAAGTAAAAGGATCTACATTATTATTTACTGAGAGCTGTGGCTCAGTGTTGGAGCAGAGTGACATATCTCTGTCTAACTGCCACATGATAGAAATGCACTTCACACTAAAAATTTAATACAAAATCATATGCAAGCATTGAGCTATACCCTTTGTTTTGAAAGAGAAACAAAAATTAAAATGAAACAGAGGGGACTGCGTTAAACAGGTTGGGATGTTAAATACCTGACGATGATTATGAAGAAGTCTGTAGGCTTGAGTATCTGATTAAACAGAGAGGAGAAATGACCCTATGAACTTATAACCTTCTGGGGGTGGTTTCTACTGCAATAACACCCTGTGTAAACCCTATGGCTACAGTACATCTGCGGTTCACTGACTATAATTATAGCTTTAATACTGTAACTGTAGCAAACAAGTCCCATGGTGTATTAGACTAAACACGAGGCATTTTGTCCTCCTGACTACAGCCTGTTTAATGGCATTTCAGGCTCCAGCACATAAGTCTGCTCTTGGCCACGCGTTCCCCAGCAGTTAAAGTCGGCCTGAGCTGCTTCCAAGGGAACACCGTTCCAGCCCAACTGGGCATTGGACAATTACTTGGGAATACCATTTAGGGCTGAAACTGATATTTATCTAGTGATTGAAATCAGTTGGGAACTCAGTTACTGTCGTGTCAGCATTATGTCTTTCCTGGAGCCTTCGGCACTGTTGGTTTGGCTTGTTCTTACACTGGGCATTTACAGCTGGGCTGACGTGGCAACTAAAGAAGCAGCACACCGCCTTTATTTGTTTGTGTTTCATATTTTACCTCGCTCTTTATCCTTGCCCGCCCCCCCCCCCCCCCCTTAAAAAAAAAAAAAAAAAAAAAAAAGAAAAATACCAAACGAGGAGAACTGGCTTTGACTATCCTTTCCCCTCCCCTCCAGGAACCTGCACGCATGCCCTCCCTCACCATGCATGGAGGCAGGATGCCAGCCCAGGGCTGGATGCTCACCCTGAGCCTCTTCTTACAAACATCTTGAAGCGTGCGGTCTCCTTCATCTCTACAGCTTCTCAGACAGAAATAGGTGTCAGCTTAGGGTAAGTGACTGATCTGCTGAAGCTGCTTAAACATGCTGTTTCCTTTCGACTTGCCCAGATGTCTTGGCTCTACCTCCTCCACCAAGGAGTAGCCAGTGGGGCTCCTGCTGCCCTGCCTCATGCTCCGCATGTGGACATCTGTTTCCCTACAAACCGATTCCCTTTCACAGCTTCTACTTTGTAACTACGCTTTCCCATCTCCACAAAACTCCTGCATGCTTGTTCCCACTTTTCCAGCTGGATAGCATGGGAATACTGCTCTATTCCTGCAGGCATGGGGGCTTGGAGGTGACATGCTGTTTGCTTGTCTCTGTGTTAAGTAAAAAGACCAAGCTCCTGACCACAAAGGAGACATAATGAGTACAAGGCAAGTACTGAAGTACAAAGAAACTGTTCTGGAAAAAAATGACTTTTTTTTTTTTTTTTTTAATGTGGGAAAAATGGTAGATTTTAGAAATACCCAACTGCAGCTTATGCCACCAACTACAGTCCACTGGGATTTGCTTCCACAAGCTGCAGGTAGAGTGCAAATCCTATACAGACAATTATGATCTCACACCACTGCTACCAGCCAAAGCTGTCATGGTCATTTACTTAAAATATTGGAAGAGCACTTGCTTCCAGTTTGGCCAAGGAAAGGAGACTGCACATGACTCCTGCAACCTCAAAATAATGTAGGTTAAAACTTTAAAAATAATATATTGCCCCTTATAATAATAGTAATACTTTGCAGGGTTGTAAGTACCTTTCAACCTAGGTTATCAAAACACTTTACAAAGGCAGTTAAGTAAGTATCATTATATCTGTTCTACTCTGAGGTGACAATGACTTTGTGTCAGTTATAACTGCAGAACAATCCAATACTTATCCATTATTCAGCTTCCCAAAATAACCTATAATTCTCTAGCAACTCTAACAGGAAAATGAAGTTACAAATGGGGTAACTGAAAAATTCACCCATCAGTGAATTTAATGGCTTATCCTCCTAATGGGCAGCATCAGCACCGCATTGCACTCCTGCTGCAAATAATAACAACTTGCATCCATACAGTGTCTTTCACCCTGAATGATCCCAAACCACTGGGCAAACTCTCTGAAGTAGCAGCTGAGGACTGCCACACGGCGGCATAACACAGCCACCTCTGGGAAGGAATGCAGATAGCATACTGAAACAGAAAATTAAAGAAAACAAAACAAAAAAAAAAAAAAAAAAACCATAAATGTTGGCTTTTTTAAAGGAAAGCTGCACAAGGGTGTAAATTCTCCTTAGCGCAGAAATACACCAGGGCCCTTTTGGTAGGCAATGCAGAAGTTATGGTGAGTCGATCAGTTGAAAACTCAGTGGGGTTTCCTAAATAAACACAAAAGCCAAGGCCCCAGCAGGTGGCCAAGTTTGATATTCAAATCATTAACATTTTACATGTGGAGTTTTCATTAGGACAAGGTTACCACATGATGGACAATCTGTATATATTTGCAGATGTGGCATGCATGGAAGTCAAACCTGTGCACGGAGCATAATTCACAGCAATCTCTCTGCCTGAGAATAGCTGAAGGCAATGTCCAATCAAAGTACTGTCAGTGCGCCGCTCAGCGAATAAATGAGTTGCTTTGACAGGAAATTCCAACAGCAATTTTAATTCTGATCAGGCTTCAGGAAGTGGAAAGAATAAAAACACATCAATTATAGTGACAGGAAGTTTTAAATCACATGGCAAGCAGCTGCTGCCAAAGGACACGTCTGCCAGCTTTGTTAAGAAGTATGGTATTTTGGTGCGACCAAAATTTTACACCAAAATTTTACAGGCTGACATCAGTCCCTAATTGTATGTTATCCCACTACAAGGGTAAAGAAAATGACACAGTGCAGACAGCACACCGTCATTACAACAAAGCATAGAGGCTGCTTTTTTCTTTAAATCCTGACCTGAAACAAGCATATTTATAACTACACAACGTGCCACCGACTAATGATATGAAGCAAATGCATGTCCACCTCAGTAAAGCAGGAGATCCCAGCAGCAGGGCAGAGAGACCATCATTTCCTGAGTCAGCCTTAGGCTGAAGAACCGTCAGCACTTTGATCAATACACATCCTCTGCCTTTTTTCATTAATCCACCTTGTAAATTATGACCACTGAAATGAATCGGTTCTATACTGGAAGGAAACCCAGAGAGCTGTTTGATTTCAGGCTGTTACTGCATGGTACAGACTCAAAGCCTACCAGCTTCAGTTGTAGGGTGGGGTGCTTTTCTTCATCCCCCATGCAGTACCATGTCTAAGAGGAATCAATTCTGGGCTATCCTTCTCACAGCAGAACCTAGTGAAGCCAACCTGGGAATGGGATGGTGGGGCTGCGGTGGGCAGGGGGAAGAGGTCTCAGTGTAATTGCTGATTTTCCTCCTATGGCACTATGGTTCAAATGGCTATCAATTCAGGGCAAATCATTCAAATGCATGCCAATTCTGGCCTCACTTTGGGGTAGATGGAAGCTGTTTTGTGCAGCCCTGGGAGTGCAGAAAGGCATTACAGCCAATATGAACGTGATTTAAAGTCTGACACAACACCGTAAAGCAGCCTGGCTATGCAGGGGATTCAGACCCATAGGGTAAAGCCTTGATCTCACTTGTGTCAGTGAGGATTCTGTAGTTGGCTTCAGTGAATATTTCTGCCCTAGAGTCTGTGAAGCGAATGGCTTTCACTGGCTACACGACATGCACCTTCAGAAGGTTAGCTACATGTGGCATCCCATGCAAAGTGATCAAAGGAGCATGTTGAACTGCCAAAACAGTGACCGAATCATATCCTATGCAGAAGACTGATTAATATGCCCCACAACTGGATTACATCCTCTGCTGTACACACCCTCCTCCCCCGAGTAGACTCTTCACTGCTGTCCCTTCACTGAAAGGCCCAAGAGCCTCTGAGGGCTCAAAGCTGAAGATTGCATTTTTCAGATGGGTGGGTGAGTTTAGGAGAGAAAAATTTGCCCTCGGAAAAGGAGGTGCTCATGTGTTTTGTTGATCACATAGGATAGCATTTTCTGAACTGCAGAAAAAAAAAAAAAAAAAAAAAAAGTCAACCACAAGTGACTGAAATATTTATTCAGATTTAGCAAAGGTCACCAAAAAGTGTGTCATCTTGACAATACTGGCAAGCTTTGTATAAAGTTTTGCTTTTCAAAGAGAATATTTTTCAATAAAAAGAATACTGGAGGAAAGATTTAAACTAATTCTACATAAAATTTTTCATTATGTCTTCAGAGACAGTGTGAGTACTGGATTCCAAAACAAAGAAAAAAAACCTGTCAAGATAAGACATGATACATCTTTTTATTTCATTTTAACTTCTACTTAAATAGTAAATGAAGCTAAAACATAAAAGTGCTCATAGTTTCCTGCATAATTATCCACATTCAAACCTCTCCTCAGGAGAGATTCTGTGGGCTTTGATCCAGGGATTTTCAAGCATTTAAGGAAGATACAGGAGCCAAATATCATATTTCTTCTTAAGAAAATGTGGTATAATTTCTTTATGCTTTTAAGGACATTCCACACAGAGACAATCTGGCCTGAAGTCAGAGACAAAGGAAAACACAGGCAGAATTCTTAAATGCCCATTACTGTTCAAAGTCTGTTATTTCTATTGTTTTCTATCTTCATAAAATCATCTTCCTATTCTGATAGAATCAGTGTTTCCAATCCAAGAATATTTAAAGGATATTGATAGTGCATCTTACTAATTGTTTTTCATCAAAATGACTCAATTTCACACTAAAACGACAAGTTGGTCTATGTCTATCCAGATATATATCTTTTCCAATGACTACATGATTTCAGCTGCAAAGCCACAAGACAGTACAACTGAAAGATCACTTAATTCTCATCACATGTTGCTGTCCTGCAACAGTACATATAGCAGTACCAGTAAGCTCAGAAGAGCGTGAGGAACTCATCTTTTAAAAGCATGGCTGAGTCCTAAGACACTTTTAAAGTAAGCAAATAAAGAGAAATGGGCACTTCTATATATAGACAAGAATGTAAAATATTTCCTCATGCCCTATCTGGTACTAAATCACTTTGCCCTTCAATAAGCTTCTAAAGTGGGTGAAAGACTGAGCTGCACAGATTTCCTGCTTCTGTTTCCCACTTGTGTCCTGCCACCAGTTACTATGGACATCTGTGCACAGATTGGCTTCCAAATTCCAGCGTTGGCCCAAATCACCCGGAATTTTCCCACTTGGATCACCTAAACCTAGACCTGAGTCTACCTTGAAGGAGAAGTCTCTCTTGTGGCACATCCCTGGATGTGTACCTTGGTTGCGACCTGTCAAGCTGAGACTCATGGACCACATCTTCCCTCCACCTGCCTCATCTTTCAGTGCCCTGGTTTCCTTTGGAAGGGGGAGGAGTGATGTGCTCCAGTTTGGAGCAATCGGGCACAAGGACTGTAGGACACGACACAGTGCAGAGCCTGGCATGGTATTAAGAGTAGGTCTGGTGGGAATAGAAGACAGATGCAGTTTTGGTGGTGGTTCTGAATCCCCACAGAGAAATGCATTTCTGGGTTCCTGACATGTAGGGCATTCCTGAGAACAGGGGCCTTGGGCTAGCAGAAACTCAGTGCATGGTCTGAGCTGGAAACAAGGATGGATGGGGTTAGTGAGTTGAGTACAGCTAAAGTGGAGCAAACAGGTATCATGACTCTGTAATGGGAAATAATATGTCAATTAGAGGAAAGGCTGGGTCTAAAAGAAAAGAGTGAAGAAGTAGAAAGGAACTTATCCATGAGTTCAAGGTGGCTTTTCCAAGACTCATCACACCAATATTCTTAGCAGCACCATTTCAGAAAATGCCCTTCTGCATAAGGACTGTGGCAGGGGGGGGTTGACCTTCTGTCCTTCAGCTGAGCTGAGAAAGCTCCCCTTTTTCAAGCTAAGCTCATTCTTCAGTCCTCACCATGCTGTGGCATTTTCATGTGCTAATAAAACTTGCTACAAATCAGACTCTCATACATCTTCTTCCTTTGTTAATTAGCCAGCTTGTACAAAGAATCTACGAACCATGGAAATAAATCGTGGATTCGGGAATTTTAATTCTCTCCTACCTGATTTTTTCTCTCTCTGCTTTTAACAGCAGGACTACAACCAACACCTAGACTCTAAAGCTGTCACACAGTTCTGCCTTTCTGCTCATGCCTGCAAAGGACACACTGGCCTAGTGTCAAAACTGTCAGTGTTCACAGCCTGATGTGTGTCATGCACATAAGCAGTTCCAAGTTTACCCTTGTAGTCCCAAGTCTTAGACCTCAGGTTTTCTTTTACTTTGTTCCCCAAACTGCTCATCAAAAGCAACTCCAGGAACAAAAAGTTCCAGATAAGCATGGCATTGTTTCAGAGCTGGAGAGCAGAGGAATACGTACAGGAACCTCACAGCCTGAACACTTGGCAACATGAACAGAAGGCAAAGAATAGCACGAGAGGTGAGCCATAGAGCCTTTGGTGCCCTGACTGCTACTGTTTAGAGAAGTGAACGCCCCCATGCTGCATGATGCAATCATGCCCTTACAGCTGTGCAACCTTCCTTTCATCCAGCTCTGCCCACCCCCAGCGCCAGACTTCCCAGGCCAGGATGCATGGTGGCAGTTCTGAGACCTGCACCTCCACTCCCAGCCTAAGTCGGGGTTGTTCTGATTTACACTGCCTCTGCACAGTACCTAACGTCCCAGCTGACAACAGACTGAGCTCTACCCTGATACATATGTTCGGCCCCCTAGACAGAACATCTCCAAGTGCTCAGCTGCTGGAACACTTCATCCAAGAGCTCTCTGTGGTGCCTGACAGAAGCCTTACCTTCTCTGAAGAGCACATTGCAGCTGACCAGACCAAGTTTACTTCTCCTTCACTCTACCTAAAGAGCAAAACAGCAGTGGAGATACCAAAATCAGAGCATCTGGAATCAGGAGCGATACAACAAAATGACTCATTGTCCGTGGTCAGACTTCTTCCAGTGCAGGATGTCAACTCCTCACATCCTTTCCCTCTGCCACCTCCAGGAGCATTCTCTTAATTTCTCAGGAAAATACAAATATGTCTTTGTGGTTTTCAGCACTTCCTTCACTTCCCTTTTAGTATTTCTCCATCTTTTACAATCTATTATTCATCCGCCTGCATGCTCTATTCATCTTGACTTCTTGTCCATCCACACAGTCGGGAGTTATTCTTTAGCGTATGATGCGTCTGCAACTCTTAAGTTCTTTGGCACTCCACCAAGTGCCAAATGTCTATTTTTTTCTCAAAAGCCTTTTCCTGATTTAGCATATGGCTGGTCCTCTCCTGTATCATGTTGTTTTTTCATCAGTTGGAGAAAAAGACATATGCTGATTTACTGCTATTATTATTTTTGTGTAATCCTTGGAAAACTGTGTTAGAGATTACACTTTTATTCAAAATCTGAAATCCCTCCTCACAAGAAACTGGTCTTATCTCTTGATAAGCACTGATTATTTGTTTTTCAGCTGAAACACTGAAGGTTCACCTCCTGGAAAGCCTCCCCTATTAGTCCAACAAGGCCATATAGAGGGCTCTCCCCACGTCAATGAGTAGGTCAATAATATAAAAGGGAGGTGCTGGCAGATGGTGATTTTGTAACCAGTTTCCTATTCAAATTATCACAACCATCAGAACAAGAGGCATTATTTATGAAGATGCCTTTTTCACATTCATCCGAGTTTTTTAGTGTCTGCAAAACCACTGAAAGTTTGTAGATTCCGATAACGAGACTTCTCCAGGGATCACACAACTCCCTGTAGAGTTGTGAGCTCTTCTTAAGTTCTGTTCCTTTGGCTGAAGACATCTTGCTTCATTCATTCATTCCCTGGGGAACTTGTTCAAGATTCTTGCACAACTGAGATCTCAGCCTCCAAAGAACCACAAAAAGACGGCTCTGTATTTCAGTTTGGCCGCACCCAGACTCAAGATTTTGAAAAGCAAGTGTCTAAAACAAATAAGCAACTTACCTTCTTTAGAAAGACCTCGATTCTCAGTGGAAGAAACACTGACTGAACAGTCTGCAGCAAAGGCAGACAGGTCATTGTCTTTGTTAGAGGCCCTGCATGCAAACCCCACCAGCACGAGAGATTTGGAGGACTAAAATTCCAACATTAACTTTAACTAGCCATGAGAATGACCCAGCTCGTTGCAACGTCTCGATGTGTCTCATAAAACACACTGAAATATTTGCTAACATGACTACCTGCATGTTACTGTTCATTTTTGTTACAGCAGCACTAGGAGCACCTACCGTCAGCAGGACCTTGTGTCTGGTATAGATGTCAGTTTCCATTGTGTTGACCAAAGGGGACTACGTTATTTAACTTCCTACTCCCAAAACAAGCAGTCAAATAACCAGACCCTTTCATGTCAATGTGCCATTTGTACAGGCAAGTGTTTAGCAGTATGGGTCATGTAAGCTAGCCCACAAGGACTGTTTCTGGAAAAAAGAAAAAAAAAAAAAGTATTCTGGAACTTATTTTAAGATTCATATCTATGCATTCATGCATGTGCATTTAACCATATACATAATTCACTTAAGTTTAAGAGACCTGCTTTTAAATACTTCACCACTGTGTCATACCATGGAAACTACCTCAGGGCTACTAGGAAGGGGGTTCAAACATCCCTCGTATAAAACACATCATTATGCATTAGAGGAAACTTCATTCACCAGAGAAGAATGGCACACCAGCTGGAGGTGAACACCATAAACCACATAAAGTTTTAATTAAATTCATTAAAAATTCTTTGTCTCTCAGTGGGTGTGGGGGTAGATACAACCCTTTAACAATGGCCAGCACACAATCAGGTTTGTCAAAACTAATAATAATACAAAAGCATTAGCTCACGCCGGGACATTTTGAAAAAGTTCGAATAAGTGTATTATTTTTAATATGGGACATTTATAAATCATTGCAAGATGTGGCCAGTCGTGGAGCACAGTTGTAGTTTCTATTGTTCATTGGATCGATAAAAGGTGTTAATAATAAAAGGCACATTTTTAGCAGTTGACAAAGTGAGTTGACATGAAAATATAAGGAAGAAGGATATTTTTCCTTTAAAACACACATACACATATATGTAAAAGTTTGTCATGATCAGTATTTCTTTATGGCATGTCCTTTATGTCCCATACTAATAACTATGATATACAATTACACTTCCTGCCCTTCAGAGCTTACAGTCCATTAGCAAAGCTGTATACAGCAAATGAATGTTATGGCACCAGACCTCCTCCTGCAAACACATATATGCCTGTCAGAAAATCATATATTCCTGGGGACTAATCATGAACACAGAGCTAAAACCATACATAAATATTTGCAGGATTAAGGCTATTAACCAGGGTAAAAGAGGATAGCTATGCGGTCGCTTAGCTCTTATGTAAATGACTTTGTTTTTCAAAGCTGGAAAGCCTTGCAAAATACTTTTATGTTTAATCAAATCCAAATAAAATGATTCTACAATGTACTGAAGGGTTTCACATGATGAGTCAGTGACAAAGTCAGCTATTTAGACTCATGGCAAGCACTTCAGTTTGGTCCCAGTCCAGGTCCCATTGAAGTCAGTGGGAGTCCTTTCCCTGATTGCAACATGAGTCTTTGTTACTAAATTATCTCAAGCTGATGAACTGTGAAACAGCAAAGTTACTTTTACTAACCATTCCTAATCCAGACTTATTAAGGATAATTGTAAAGTAGAACTAACTAATTCAATAATTAGGTATGAAAACATACTCACTGCATAGCTAATACATAAGAGTGGATCTTCATTTTCTGTACTTTGCCTAGATACAAGAAATATCACAGGTCACATGAACGACTGTAATCTATGTAACGATCTATGTAATATTGTTGAAAGAGGGGAAAGAGCAGATAAAAGTGTATGTACCTCTTCCTACACCTCAGAAATCAGGCCTGTGTTTTTCCTGGCCGTTTCATAGTCACAGTGCTATAAATTTTAGATTTAGATCGGTATCCATTTGATGCTCAGTGCTCTTCAGACCAAATAATTTGTCTGATTTTATTTCCACATTTACTATAAGACATACGCCTTAAGCAAGATGAGACAGCAACATGCATTTGAGCAATTATACAATACAAAGATTAGTTGGGTAGATCAAAATCAATGTTAGCACATGAAGTGTGCTACACTGAGTCTACACATTAAAGTATTCTGTCTAGTAAGAAACCAGTACTTAATTGAAGAAACAAAAGAGCAGAGTTGTTTTTCTATTTTTTCTCACTCCAACTGTCTAAATAGCAGCTGTAGAAGCACTGTTCTCAATCACACAGGTTTTAGAGGAAAATAAGACGTCTGCTTTTTTACTTCACTTTCACACAGGCACAACAAGCAACTTCAAAGGTAAGGGATAAAGGAGCTGAAGAAAACAAATAAGAGTAATAACAGTCCCAGAACTGTTTCAGAGGTTGACAGAAAACACCACATAATGCATTTGTCCATGCTGTCATTGCAAAATGGTGAGAATTATCTCATTTAACTCCAGCCATCTAAAAATGAAGCTTGTAATTGAAATATATTGGCTAAGTTCTGTAGGCAATGGAGAAAGGCACAAATGGAAGGTAATTGTTTCAGTGTTATGATAAATATTATAGGTATTAGGATATAGGCCTTCTAGAAGGGTCTATCTCACTCTTTTGACCATGGCAAACCTAAACAAATAGGTCAAGCACCTAACAGTAGAGCCATTGCATATAATTACATTGAAATGCAGCAGTATCTCAACAGGGATGTACCTTGTTAGCTTGGGAATGAGTATCAGCATGCTGCCAGATCAGATAGCTATCTGATAGAAAAGTTTCATAGCATATTTGGCTGCTCTGAATTTACTTTATTCATGTTTAGATTGTTAGTGGCCTCCCCTGGGGATAGAGATATACTTATATTTCTCTGGTGACTCTAACTCAGTTTGTGATTTGACCTGAATTACATCTAGACTGTAATACAGATAAGACTCGTGACATTCACCATTGCCGTGTCCTCAAGACTATCAGGTGAGATCTTGTAGTGGGCCACCTTTATAGATACATTGACAATATCTGTACATCTACAGATATAGTACTAGTAAAAAGATAAGACTAAGTACTATAACTATAGGTAAATACTTAAATAGCTATATAAATGTAACCATAACTTTTTAACACAGTTCAGTCCACAAACCAGAGGGATAAGAAAAGGAGGGTCACCAACTTCATTTCCTCTTCACTGTCTGCCTCCATGTTCTAGTCTGGAAATCACAGGACCGATGTCTCCCAAACACACATTACCAGTGGAGCACTTATGCCTGCATGCTCTACTGTAACTGTGTCCAAGGCCTTCTTGAAAACATAAGCTCACTTCTTCCACCGACCACCTTTTCATGACTGCACCACTGAGACCCAGATGTAAATCTAATCTACCTTAGCTTAATCAGCAACTCCTACATCCTTAAAATGCATGCTTGTTTTGAAATCCCCAGCACTAAATCCAAGCTTTCACATCACCTGATCTAGCAAAGAGTAAAATGCAAACAAGAAGAAACCCTTATTCCTAATCAGTATGAACTGTACGCAAGTTATATCCTACCCAGTTCAGATCTGGACCCATCCCAGCAGTTCCATTAGTTTGGAAACCTGGACACAGACTGAAGGATCCATATTCCACCTCAGAAAACTTTGTTGGATTCCTTTCTTGGCTTGAACCATCCATCCAAGAGAACCCCAAGCATAATTCGCTTGGGGATTAGAGGTGTGTGACATGCATGCAAAAAGGGTTCGTGCTGTCTCATTGTATAAGATGATGGGATAGCTACCGCAGTATACTATGAGCCTGACAAGAGGCAGTATGAATAAAACTGACTGCTCCTAAACTTTTAATATGGGATGACCCAGTCCATACCAGTAGGGACAGGCATCATGGACCATTTTCTACAATCATCACCAGTAACATACAGCCTGTGTAGCTGACCTGAGCAGAAGCAAGCTTCTACAACTTCTCAACATCCTCAGCAATGGATCTCCTCCAAAGAACCAAATCTATCACTAAATTCTCTATCACCAGACTACACAGAGAAGACACAAATTAATCAGTAACTTTAAGTCCTTGTCTCAAATCTATAAATACCAATGTAAAACAGATTATACAAAACAAAATAACAACAAAAAAATGTTACAACCAAAAGGTGGTTGTACCAAAAGATAGTCCAAAAAATACCTTGTCCAGATCCCCCAACACTTCACTGGTTAAAGCATTCACCTGTGAGGCAAAACAAAGAGTTGATCCCAGCCACATAATTCATGAAACATCATTGGCTACTAATTTATCATTTTTTTCTAAATATGTGTATGTACTGGGTACAGGTGGCAAGGTTTGGCAGGGGCTGAATGGGTGGTGTCTGTGAGAAGATGTCAGGGGCTGCCCCACACTCAACACAGCTGGTTCCAGCCAGCTCCAATGGACCCACCAAAGGACACAGCTGAGCCTGTCAGCTGGAGATGCCTCTGGGAAAATGTCTTTTAGAAAGGGCAAAATATCATATGGCAGAGAAAGGAGTGAGGAGAAAAAAGTGTCAGAAACAATCCTGCAGACACCACTGTCACAGCAGAAAGAGAGGAAGGAGGTGCTCCAGGCACTTCCTCTGCATCTGAGGTTGTTTTGCCCATGATGGTAACTGGTAAATGATCTTCCTGTCCCGTTGAGGAGGGCAGCAGAGAGTGGCTGGGTGGGCGCCTGGCTGGTGTCAACCACCACAATGCATGCTCCACAGCTTTCATTTGTGAAGACAACAGCTCAACACAACTTTGAGGCTCTGTTCTGGAAGTTCAATTTGATCTGTTTTCAACCTGCACATTATCTATGATGTAGCACCAGAGCATAGGGAGTTCTTCATGTAGTCACAGGCAAAATTTTCAGTGCCTTCTATGTTTCATAGCAGCTAAGTGGGTGGAGGTAACTAGAAATGACATATGAAACAACCATGATGAAGGACTACAATTTCAAAAAATTTCCAGCTCCACAGTTGGGGCCAACCTCCAAAAAACTCCTGCTCCAAATCAAGTAGTGAGATCCGCAAGACTCCTCAAAACCCAGCAGCTACTGCTGAGACAAGTGGGGGTTTTCATACATGCAAGGATTTGATTGTGCCGAAATTAAAGGAACTGGACCCATTTTGAACTCTGGCATGGCAAACTTCACAAGGCAAGTTGTGAAGTTTTTCACAAGGGGTGAGGAAAAAAAAAAGAGTACCCACAGCAGCAATGCAGCTATAGACTTTAAATAAGTGTGAAGCTCTATGGCTTGAGTGCAACAAATTTTAGAAAAATAATGATTATTTATTCATTTTCTGTGGGCCTTCAGTAGGACACTAACTTGCAGGAGGAAAAAAAGAGCACTGTTTTGGAGAGTAATAGCTAGAACATACATCTGAATTAATTGTGGCTTACAGTGAATTTATGCTAAGTTTATTAGAGTGAATTTATGCTAAGTTTATTTAAAATAAGATAGATGGGCAAGAGGCAGCCAGGGCCTGTGAAAAGAGACATTATTTGTGGAGACAGTCTATTGTGTTGCAGCAGAAGAGAATTCCATCTTCTATTAATAGTGGTCAGCGGGAATTCACACAGACTTTTACTTCACTGACATATTCATTTCATTACCAGTTTCTTCAGTTTTCATAGTAACTCTTGAAAGTGTGTGTGAGCAAGCAAAAAGATTCTCTGGAAGAGATCCAGCTACTACTGATTTTGAAGGGGGAATTCTCAGGCGCTGCAGATCAGATCTACAACCTGTCGTTACAAGAAATAAAGGCTTTGCAGAGCTTTGTAAGCAGTCCTTGGGAGGGAGAAGGGGGTCCCAGAGTTGCCGCTGGAAGGCTCTGCCCAGGTGCTGGGGTCAGACTGTGGAGAGGAAGATGGTGAACAAAGACCCAGCTTGGGGTGCGTCCCCCATTTGTCTCTAAGGCGGGTAGTAACGTTGTGCCCGGCAAAACCTCTTCATTTTCCCCAAGCCAGCCATTTGGCTCCCTCTCCAGTTAGGCTGAGGGCAAGCAGCTGATGCTCTCCAAGGCAGGTGTCCTCTCCTATGGAAATGAGCCAATTAAGAGGGACTACAAAAAGGCACAATTGGGCAGCTCCTTAAGTAGGGGCTTGGCTATAGAATTGAAGATAGAGAAGTGACGAACAGGAGAATTTTCAGCTGCGTGATTTCTGATCATTTACATCAGTAGTATGGGTTAAAACAGAAGAAGGGATTTGGGCATGTGGATCTTTTCCCCTTCTTTGAGTGAAAAGTGCCAAGAAGCAAATTGAGAAGTGTGAAGTAACAGAACAGTGTTTTTTTTAGTACATTTTTTTTTTACACTACTAATGAAGGGCTTTTTACATTACAGCCTGTGTCTATTTCAGCACTGATTTTGTATCTACTTACAGGATTAGAAAGATTAAGTGCTAATTAGAGCACTGAGGATTAATAACTGCTACTTCTGAAATGCACATTTTTCTTAATCTTGTCTTTAATTCCAGTAGAATTGGTCCATGTTACAAAGCCAGGGGTTGCCAAAGCTTACTAAACATGTAATAGAAGGTGCTGGGTATTAATTTTCTTGTATACACTGAATAGGCATCATCCATTAGGCTAAAGAAGGAATTATAGGGGTGGTAGGAATAAGCAGGCTTTGTTTCTGAAGAAAATGAAAATCTATGTCTTTGTTGTTCTATTGGAAGTACTGTTAAACCAACTTTCCCCCCATTTTACATTTTCATAAACATAATTTATAATTTAAAGTATATTCAAACACTACTGAAATGATAAATATGGTGAAGTGAGAACTAGGAACATGCCAAAATGGCATATAGAGAAAAAATCAGCTACTGTGTTACTGTTGACTCTACAAATTATGGTGCTGTTCATTAGAGGGAGAGTTTCCTTCTGCTTGAAGCTCTCAATTCTAATATAGTGATAGTCGTATATTTGCAAATAACTTCAGAACTATTTGGTTGCTTGAGGGGAACACATAACAGTTGTTCATGTGTAAAACATGGACAGGATCCTTTCCAGAGAGGAAAGACTTAGAGGAAGGTTTTCATTTTCAGCCCACAAAGGATGCAATTTACATACAGGTGTTACCAGGCTTCTCTCTGAACTCATGGATCACTGCTAGTTTCAGATGTCAAGACAAAAAGGTGGGTCAAAGGCACAGTGAGATGACTTGCGGCTACTTCAAGTAGTTTGAGGTCAAGACTGCTAACATCAGAGCTCTTGTTTTCCACCAAGTGACGCCAGATGTACCAGGATCTCATTGAATTACGCATTTTCCACTGCAGCTAAAGGAGCAGGCTGGGTTCTGCACGACACAGCTTTCTTTCTGTTTTGTTTCTGATCTTCTGGAGCCTGAATGGTTTAGAGAAGGTGCAGGCACAGCCATGGCGTGTCTGTTCTCCTTCCAGAAGACTGCTAGACATGTTTTTTTGTTGTTGTTGTTTTTGTTTTTTAATGCAGTGTTACCTTGTACTAGAGAAACCAGGGGCTGCAGCAGGCCTGGGTCACTCTGGAGCAGGAAACTGATGCACATGGGCCTGATTTTTTCAGAAGACCTTCCCTGGATTTTGTGGAGGAGCTGCAAAGAGTAAAATTACTGTTCTGTCCCCATGTGATGACATGATCAGGGAAGAAGTCTAAGATCCTTAAAGAGCTTTCCCTTCTCAAACCTCCTACTGTGTGTGGCCAAAACCAATCTTGTCTCTGTTAAATCAGTTCTTACCAGATAAATCCCAGACAATTACTGATGCTTAATAAATTCTCCAATCTGCCTGCTCAAAACAGTTCAGCATTAAGAATGCTCTCAGCTGAAAACCATCTGAAAACCATCCCAAGTATAAGAAACACCCTTCTCAAGAGGTCTTTACAGAGGACCTGGGAGGAGAAAAAGGGAGAATGGAAGCAAATACTGCACAACTATCACCGATAAATAAACAGTAGACCATGCCCGTAACCAGCCAGCTTTTACAAATGGATTGGGACTGTCTTACAGAAATCTTATTTTAGCCCATACATAGCTTATTTTAGGACATTAGGCAGTCGATGTCTGCTCCTGCTCTTAAACACCAAACCCATGAACGACCACAGACTACAACCTCTTCGTTCTTCCACTCAGAAGAAACCCTTGTTACAGTTTAGCCAAATACATTATGCTGCACAGGAATAAACAGAGAAACATTTTCCAAAGTGAAGCCCTAGCTCATTTTTTTACTACAAAAAGTTCTGAGCTTCTGGTAAAAGAAATCCTTTACAGGTACACACCTATTGCCTGTAGCTTGCTAGGAGGGGGGCTCAGACCCACCACGCCTTGTACCTGCCTAATGTGGCTGTCCTGAAGGATTTGTACTTCATAAAAACTGTACTTTACCAATTGTACTTCAAGAAAGGATTGGCAAGAAAAGAGGTAGTATATTATAGCCCTGGACATTTTTGTAACACCTATAACTGATTTTTTTTTTTTTTTAAGTTTCTAGATAGTATCCTTTTCTTTTTTCCCCCAACTTTTTATACAATGACTTGGTCTCTTCTCATGTTTCTTTCATCATCACTCACCTGCATACAGCTTTTCAGTTATACAACTCAAGCACTTCTATTAAATACAATTCTTGCCTCAGACAGAGATAAGGCAAGTGTTTTTTTCTACACATAATCCCCGTTTTGCTCACTCACCTACAGCATCCCTCAGGCACGATGTGTTGGTTCATTGCTGCACCACCAGAGGGAGCTGCCTGAATGCCTTTGAAAGATTTCAATGACTAATTTAAATAAAAATAAAAAAATAAAAAATCTCACCTTTGAAATCTCATAATCTAGAAAAGGGGGAGCAGTTGTGAAGCTGTGACAGGCATAGAGAAATTACTGAAAGGCTGTTATACAGTGCAACGCTTCAAATCTTTGCTTTGCTTCTTTTTAGTCGCAGCCAATCTTGTACTGTCTGGTACAACAGTACAAAATAAGCTTTGTTGATTTAATCAAACAAAGCAGTTTTGAATTAGGGTGTTTATGCCAGCCATTGACATCCACAGTATGACTCTGCTGGACTGAGGGTTGAGAAGAAAAGGCAAACTAGACTTTTATAGCTAACTGAAACCAGCCAATGATATGTGATACTGCCTACGATAGATCATAATATTTTTCTTACAAAATTAGTGTTCATTAGTACTAATGTGTACTTAAAAAAATAAAAATTAAAAAAGGCTGTCTCTTTAAAACCAGAAGTTGGCTGTAGCACTGATTCATCCTCAGTTTGTCTTTTTTATTTTAAAGCGGTAATTTCTGTCCCAGTTCTGCTCTACTTTCTAATGCCATCTTTTGTTTACAACAGAGGGTCTCTGTTTTCCTCCCAGATTCTGCCTTTCCATTGAACATGTTTTCATGCATCCTGACAAACACTGCATGCATGGCAATGCAGAAATGTACATCCATATTTCCCATTAAATGAGGGGTTCAAAGCTATTCTTGGGTCCAGGCTTGTCTCTCACTCTTCAGACTGAGCTGAGCTGTAAGATTCCCTGGAAGGGAAAAGACAAAGTAAGCTCTTTAACTTAACCCCCAGCTGCTGATCTGTGAGCTCTAGAAAGACTGGGCATGGGAAAGCTCAGGTAAGATCTTGCTTAGATCTGAGACTGGCTCTGCTTAAGCACCAAATGCATTCACAAAGCTAGAGCTGAGCTACAGTCACAGGTAAAGGACATGGGGCACAGAATCTGCTGTACATTGTCTTATGAGACAGACAGAGACAGAGTTCAATGCTGCTTAAACCTGGGAATCTCAACTCATGAGTATCAAAATAAAAATAACTTAATAAATACATTTTATTCAGAGGCCTGATTCATTTTTACGGTAACTGGGCTTGTCAGTCCTAGTCACTGGTAACTCCTCATCTGATTACCAAAACTTAAAGTAGGACACAGCTCTCATACATTGCCAGTGAATGACAGTTTTAGTCATATGTAACTCACTCAGCAACTGGGGGGAAACGAGAAACCTACATTAATATGCCTCCATGTAGCTCTCTGTTATTAAGCTCATTGGCCAAGACCTAGACCTAGACCAGGCAGTCGCTGGGGCCTAGAGAGAGTTTTGGTTCATCCTACAGTAGTCACCATCACTTGTTTCCTCACATGGATACCTAAATTCATGTGTCTTAGTCTTAGACCCTGAATCTTAGGTTACAAGCAGAGTCCGACTCTCCTTCCTCAGCACTTTATAAGTATTGCTTTCAGGAATATTCATTCAGAGAATTGCAATGTCAAAGAGATGCAGAAGCCAACCCAAACTCTGAAATTTTACCTCTGTTTTGCCACTTCAGTCTGGTCTACTTCCAAATGGAATAGAGAACTTATTTCACTTCTTTCCCTAATATCTGCAATATTCTCATTATTTGGATACAGCAGATAAACAACTGGAGCATGGGTCTGAATTGTGTTCTTTGCCAGAACTGGGCAAACTCTTGCAATGTACAATATTACCCTGCTCGTGAGGTGCGTATGCTGACACTAGTTTTCCCCATGTGAAGATGATCAATAGGTGAAGTAAAAGGGACCTTCATTTTTCTATAAATCCAGATCTCTCCTGTATGAGGGATCTGTAATTTTCTAGAAATGCATTTCAGACAAACGTATTTACAGTGACAGTCTGGGAAGCCGGTAAGGTGAAAACATCTCACTTAATTGATGAGGAAGTAGTTTCTACTTCATGCAAAAGGAATAATGGCATTCCTGATACTGGCCAGGTAAGCCAGAGAGCTCACAAACCTCCTTCTTCTTGCTGCCCTCTCTGGTTTTGAGGTGAGGCAGACCAGAGGAGTACCTTTCTTCTCAGTGCAGGGACAACGTGCTGTTCTCCTCAGAGACTTTACCTCCTGGCCCATCAGATGTAGGAGAGTGGTAGGCTGGACCTGAGGCAGGCACCCAGCAGAGCTTGAGTGTACGGGTTGCTTTCCTACCTGAAAAGTTATCTTAAGCAAACTTCCTCCTACTGCCGTATGGCAGTGAGTAGTTCATCCTGGGCAGAGCTCAGGATGGGGCTTTCCTGTTGCTGCTTTCTCCAAGGTGTGCCTTCAGCAAGGGGCAGTTCTGCAGTGCTATGGAGGGTCCAGTGTTGAAGGCTACATGGGGCTGCTGTTCTGGGGCAATGGGGGAGCCTCTATACAGTAAAGGAATGTGTCCCAGAGACCTCTCAGAAAATGCTTGGCATAGTCTGTGTCTTAATTGACTCCAGAATGGAAAAGGCAGCACAAGTGAAATGTCTCTCACTGTCTACAAATACCTAAATTTAAGTTCAATTACAGAAGGAGGAGGGGAAAATAAAGAACACTTTTTCTTTTCTTTTTTCTCAAGCTCCAGAGCCAAGATCTGGGTGTTTTTGAAGTCATCCTACAAGGAAGAAAGGAAAAGGCTGAAGCTTACTGTGACCTAAATAAAGCAGAAGAATTAGGTACTTGTGATCAAAGGGTTGAATGATGCATATACACATCTCCCTAAATAATATAGTGGGTGGGGGAAATGACATGTCATTATTTCTCTGAAATAAAGCGAATTACCTGTTCTGAAAAGAGGAGTTAATCTGTTTTTATACACTGAAGAATAATGCCACATTATTTCTTCTAAAATTAGCAGCTGACAAGCTGAGACTTCAGTGCTCATAGCATCTGGCTCTCCGGCACCACACTGTACTTATCACAATGAAGCTTTCCTTTACCAGTTTTATAATGATTGGTGGGGAATAGCCATTACAACAGAGGCCTACATCCACCGAGCTCCAAAATGGCAGTACGTCTAATGTACCTCAGAGTTTTTTTCTTTCTTTCTTTCTTTCTCAGAGAAACAACTTGCAGAAAACCTGAGACTGAGATTTCAGAAACAATCTGGTGACTTATACAGGCAAGATTCTTCCATCCAGCTGTACCATTACTAGTTGTCTTCTTTCAAACCAGAAGCAAATGTATGACTGTCTCATTCTAAAATCCTGCATTTTGAGATTTCTGGTGTCCAAGGCAGGCAGCTGAAGAGTGAATTCTGAAACCTGAAGTCAGACTTATCTAAGTAAATAAGTGGTTTATTTTTCCCTTTCTCAAACTCTAAAGCTACAGATACTAAACAACTGAGCACATAACCATAGCAATGGCTGAACCATTTCTCTTGAAAGGATGATGGCTATATTTTGTCACATGAATGCACAGGAACAGCATAGAGACTTCTCAAAACTGCTCTCCTGAGGAGTTTTTCTGTTTGCTGTTCAAGTATAGAGCAGGGCTGAGTGGGGCTCAGCATTCATAAAGAGGTTGAGGGGATTGAAAACCTGAGAAGCAATTTCCATTGGACTTGGAAGGCCAAAGTCACAGAACTTATTTACCCTCTAGCAAATTTCCAGTTAAGTACCATTTCAATTGAATAATCAAATTTTCATGACTCGTCTTTACTGATGCATGGTGACATTCCATTTCTCCAATTTATCCATGGAGAACTCCCTAGCAGCAGGTTGGAAAGGAAGTAAATTCAACTTTCTCAATCACTCATGTGAGAGAAGTGATTGGGTAATACTTTTGCTATGTTTAAATATTAAAACTTCACTTTCGTTGGTGTAGTTTCCTTGACTGTGACAACACGGAGCATACAAAAGATTATAAACCCAGTCACCAAAACCACTTATCACCATTCGACCTTTCACTGCAACATATATATATATATTTTTTTTTTCCTCTTGAAGGGTGGAAGGTTGGTCTCTTGTCCATTCAAAAGAAAAAAAAAAAAAAAAAAAAAAAAAAAAAAAAAAAAGATCTTGTAATTGTTGAAGAAATCCTTGGAAAAAAAAAAATAAATACTACCCAAGAGCAACTTAATGGAAGAAATTGCTTCCTCAAGAGAGGTTGGCCTGTTCAGAAAAGCAGGTAGGTACTGAGTACTGCACTAACAGGTGTGGGAGAGGTAAAACAAAGACATGTCTTCAAATCCCTGTATCCATAGGCTTTTGCACAGCATAAAGGTACTGTGTTAGGGTGGAAGGGCATCTTCTCCATCTTGTCTAACAATGACTCCATGATCATGTCCCACTGGTCAGTGAAAAACCTGATCCACTCTGGGCTTCAGCAGCCCTCAGACAGACGAGCAGAAATGAGCTGGATTGAACTAGGGAGGCTTCTAAGGCAGCCTCTCCCTTTGAGAAGGCAAAGCTGTCAGGATGTGTTGCTCATGAAGCTGCATCTAAGCAACTGGGTTGGCTGTAGATGAAGGCACCATTTCAGACAACAGATTACTAAGGTAAATTTGTGGTCTGGGAAAGCAGAATCTGTATCTAACTCAAGAGTCTTAATTTCTAGTCTCTCAGAGGCAAAAATGGAAACCCAGTTGCAGAAGAAAAGCTGACTGTGTTTATCGCTCTATCTTACCTGACAGTAACTTCAGCAAAAATTATAACCAAGACTCTCTTCAGTTTTTCTTTTTCTTCCTGACTGTAATAACATGTAAATTATGTCGGGCTAATTTCTAGTTTCATATTCAGTTTAAAGAGTTTCAATTTACCTGCAATCAGTCTTCTGTAGCACAACACTAGCAAGCATACAGTGTTAAAGTACAGTACTCTCTTACTAACTCCTCCATGTTTATTTGTCAGCAGGAAAGACAAACAGTTAATTAACAGCTCCACGAGTACAGATAATACAACTGTCAGCGGAAAGAAAGCAGGACTGTCCACAAAGTAAATAAGCTTCCTTTTTTAGCACATGCGGCTAAACTAACTTCTCTTAGGATTAACCTGCTGGAGGGGGACACAATTACACTCGCCAAATACATGAGGGCAACTCTCCATCACTGCCTCTTTACAAAGCACAGAATGAATAATTTCCTTGAAAAAGCAAAAAGTGGGATAAAGCACTGTTTAAATTATATTCATAATGATTTATTTGAAAATATGTTCTCATTATACTGTTATCTAAGCACAACCCATTGTAAGCCAAAAGCAGTTTGGTTCCACCTGAATTTAGAGCCATTATTATAATTATTCTCACCAGAACAACCATTAATCACATAAACAATACCTGGCTTGCAGAAAATATGTGGTAAGTAGCTATATTATGATTTAGTATTATTTTTTTTACATTCTTTTAGTCTTACTTGAATACTTATTTTCTAAGAAAATGCTTTTGAAAGAAAAATTAGGAATCGTCTTACCTTCAGATTGATGTGTGGCAAGAGGTGTTTGGGTCTCCTTGGAGTAGGATACCACCTCCCGAGGTAAGAAATCAACCTGGGTAATCTTTGACACCCCTAGTTTGTGCAGTCTGCGTCTAAGATGGAATACATGACATCAAAAGGTTACTGTTAGGAGTAAATCAGTAGCAGGAACAAAAGTGTTTGCTTTTATGAATAGGATTAAAAAAAATACTTCAGTGTTTGCTAAGATGAAACACAATGCACTATGTATGAGAAGCACCTAATTACAGTGAAGAAAATTGACCTGGTAACCATTTGCCATAATAAAATATAGTTAGTAAATGCCTCTGGACCTAGACTGTGCTGCTGAAAGGGACTGTAAATGGGAGAAATGACCTGCTCATGCCCCTCGTAACATGCAACAAAACAGTCTCCTCTTTCATACTATTATTACTACAATGTTCTGCCTGTTCAAGAGATTTAATTCTTAGTCTGATATATCCAACAGTGGAAGAGACATTATAGGTGTAAAGTAGGCTGGATTAGGAGTGTTAGATGTCCATCTGAGAGTAATAAATGAGCGGGGTGAGCAATTTCCATAAAGGAGATTCTCTCTTCCACAGGAATTATCAGCAGTGGATTTGCTGCCAGTTTGTGAGTTTTAATGCAAGCTCTGAGACACACCTGGAACGGGGCAAGTATAGCTTTCTTTTTCTACTTCCCTAAGTTTAAACAAGCCATATGAACCATATCAGTAAAGCCAAATAATGGTGTGACTGGATAAGAAGAAGAGAGCCAGCTGAACAGGATCATGAACACTTTTAGTCATACACAGTTCACTCAATGGTGCTGGGGAAATCAATTTGTTTCCTGAATATTATTTGACTGTCTGTAGGGAGGGAAGAATAAATAAAGACTTGCTTGCAAATGTTTTACTGGAAAAAATGCCAACTTTTAGCAGACAAAAAAATATGCAAATAATAAATGGATCTAGTAAATAAGTCCAGTCTCCCAGATCAACATGTGCAAGCATGCTTACACATTTAGAGGAGATAAATTCACAGACACAGTGTTTCTGAACAGCCACGTTATTAAAAAGAGCAATTTGGAAAAGCAGTAAATTCATACACGTTATCCATATCCCCTCTGTCTTCCAGAGTGTGAGAAGAACAGAGGTCAATGGTTTTTTTTTTTTTTTTTTTTTTTTTTTTTTTTTTTTTTTTTTAAATCTAATTCATTTACAGTGCTTTAGGTATTCAGTTAAGATTGATGTCTGAAAGTAAATGAGTCTCTAAAAGGAAATTGTCGTCATTGGAAGACACCTACTGAATTCTTAATCTAGTTAGTGCTATATCATCTATATATTTATCTAATCTGGTTTACTGGCTGAGTTTTTATTAAGCTGAATGCAATTTGGTTCAATGGGTAATCAGAATGAATCAGCTGTATCACAAACAATTAGAGTAGTAATAGTTGTTACAGCTCTAAGCATCTTCTTTTAAAAGAGGAAAAAATAACAAGTCACCCTCCTTACAAACATCTGTGACTTTACAATACGAACAAAAGCAATGGTTGTCTGAAAATCCTCTAGGGTGGGGCAGAAAAACTTCTGCAGCTTGTGTTACACTTCAAGAATCTGTAACAGCTAACAAATGTTTTAGTACTGCTACATTTTTGTAGCTGATTTAACTAGGGGGTTGTATGAATTCAAGCTTCAATAAATACCCTACCCAGCAAAATGCTTTCTATCCTTCAACACCAGATGGAAAATCTCTGTTGCCTACTTGGTTGGTCAGACTTCCTTCAAAATCAGTCCTCCAGTGCCCCCAAACCACTGATTCCATTTAGTGAGATTCTTAAGCTTCCTTCATCAAAAGAGCTTCTTCACTGGTTAAGTATCAGCTTTGATTACGTGTTTAATCTAGGCCTAATTAGAATCTCAGCTAATTCTAACAACAGTTTCACATGAGGCCATTCCCTATCTCCTTGACTGACTGGGGATGGAGGAATATTGCTCCTACTGGAGAGCTGGATGTAACTGCTAGTTGGGTTAGCTTCTGCGTAGGCTGTTAACCAAGATGTGAGCTACTACCACCCCAGAACACTGTGCTGAGAGAATATATCGAATTTTTCACCTCAAACATTTATAATTCAGTAATTGCTGATGGTTGTACAAATGTACAGAGTTACTCATATCCTGGTAATTACTGGTGAAGGCAGAGAGGTCTTCACTTGGAGGAACATCATCTCTTCTTTTTTGACCCTGATGATCAACCTGCAATGGTTCTTATCTAACTAAAAGTTGGCCTGACTCTTGTTCTCAAGCACTTAGGGACAACTGAAACATCCTTTCAGTACATGGACTCTCTCAAACATGGACTATAATTGTTCTGGTCTCTAATTCTCCTTAGGGCAGCATTAAAATGTTTTATTTCTATTTCTCTTCCATACTTTCCATCTGAGATGCTCATAGTTCTTTTCATTTACAGTTTGCTGAATATTCAACTTAGAGAGGCCATAAACTTTAAGGATTCCTTTCAAAAATGCATCAGTAGGAAGACAGTATCTAATGCCTATACATTAAAATTGGTTCCTCTTTCCACAGGAGGACAAAGATGTATCTTCTGGAAGTATTTAGCTAAACACACCATTTGCATGTTGACTGCAGGATTTCTTTTGTATTGATATTTTTCTATCTAGTCTCATGACACCAGAGGAAAGTGTGGTTCTTTGTCTTAACTCTGCCTTGGTTTTGAAGTTTTCTTTCAAAAGGGACAGGACTTCTCTTATAGAATATACCTGTGGGTTCACTCATTGACATCCTTTTCTGTCTTTGCACTGACTGCTTCTAGAAGATTAAGGTTTTGTGGCTATATGCAGGCTTATCTTTACATGTGTCAAACCACCTTGCCTTGCACAGCCATTTGAGGAACCTTGCTTCTGTAAGTGCTCATCTTTAAATCCAAACTTCTGGGAAAGGGTAGTTGAGATTTCTAAAACATATCTGTATGCTGTAATAGCTTGAGAAATTTTTCCTTTTTCATACGATCCAGGTGATGTTGCAGAATCTGGATCTATCTGAAGTCACACTCAGGTGGAAATAACAAACAAAACAGTTCTGGGTGTGGAGAAAGCCTGCCTAGAAAGCCCTCTGGATACTTCTGATCTTCCTTCCTGGTCAACAGTCAAGCCTCCCCAAGTGCAGCTGAGAGCACTGTCAATCAATAATTAAAGGAAAATCTTTGATTTTTTTTTTTTTTTTTTTTGAAGTCTAGAGAAAGGTGAATGAATTTCACATGAATTGTTGGGGAGAAAACACCAAGAACTAGTCAAAACAGAAGATGCTTGCTTGGAGATGCAGACAGCAGAGACTGTAAGTTCACAAGTGGAACAACTTCTTCAGCACAGAGATATGGTTTTGCTTATGACTCAAGTTCTGAAGAGCTTGAAGGACCTTTACCTTTCCTTTTTAGAGGAACAATTTATCCTAAATATGTCTGCAGGTAGGCATTTCATATCTTCAAGTCTTGCTGTTTTTCCTATACTATTAATTTTCTCTCCTTTTGCTACTTTTCAAGGTAATTGAAAACAGAGCAACCAATTTTCTCATCCGGAAAAGACTGCAAAATTCAGTCTGAGATGCTAATAAACAGCATTTTCACTTGCCAATGCAATCTAATAACTTCAGTGATCACACAGGTGATCCAGATTAAGAAACGTGTATAAACATAATTTTGCAGTTACCAAGCCATACTTGTGTACTTGGAGTTTCAGCAATAACACAGTACTGACATTAGCTAAGCTTCCAGAGAAAAGCTATTGTTTCTGACTTTCCTTGATTGCCCACAGTAGAAAAGAGAAACGGTTCATGCTATCAGGATTTTCTTGATGATGCTATACTACATTCACAACAAACATGAACCTTTGTTCTTTAATATAATGATCTTTTAAAATGTAAAAATTTGGTACGCTTGGTTAACTGCACCAGTTAGATTCTTCTATCTAAAGTAACTAAGTTTTCCAGATACTTGGGGTAGAGAAGTTCCATCCCAAACTGAAGAATAATAATCTTAGCCCTAGTGTAAGTAGGAAATGCTTGATTAACCTCAACTCAAATAATATGGCATTTACCCTTGGACTGTGATCATATTTAAGTGCACAATTATAAATGCATATACAGCTCCTGAGGAAAGGGGGGAAACAACATAACTATGGCAAAGACAGGAAGGAGGGAGCAAAAGTACCTTGCAAATGATTCAGCAAGAAAAGTCTGAATCAACAGGTACAAACAAGAGCAGTGTAACTGTACATGCACATTGAAGTGCCACAATAATAACATTTCATCTGTAATGAAATAGTTATTTGTATTGTGTTTCAGGCAACAGAAACAGCAGCTTATATTTTAATGAGCTTCCTTCAAAGCGTTATTTTTTTCCACAAATATGTCTTTGCTGAAGCTTCTTATTGATTAAAGTAAAGAAAAGAAACTTAAATTATGGTCTTTTTGAGTCCACAAAGCAAATGAAAATCACATAAATACAGCTCAACTGGGAAGCATTTGCAACATAATTCTTGCAAAGAAATGATAAATGAATAACAAAAAGAGCTGACATATACCCAAGTTCAGAGTCAGACTGGAGCTGCAGCACTGAGGGGTCTGTGTCCCATTGCAAGGTCCTAGGGTGGTAATCAGCCGTGCAGCACAACGGGGGGAAAAAAAGAACACACAGAATTAACTGAAAGGATGAACAAAACCCCATCTCATTAGTTACATGCTGTACGTAGAACATTTAACCTCCAAGTGCAAGGGCAAGCTGCAGTATGTCAAACAAGGTTTACTACTAGCCTATGACAGGACTATTAAAATTACATGTTATCAGTAAATAAAAGGGAAGAAGCTGGGTTTCTTTTCAGATTTTAATTAATAAAACTTTTTTTTTTTTTTCCTGAAAGACTTCTAACTCTCCAGTTATGGTTGATGCATTCAGTATGTACAATTTGTAGGCAAAATTTATTATAATCATGTTTTTTGTTGTTGTTGTTTTGTTTTGTTTTGTTTTTTTGTTTGTTTTGTTTGTTTGTTTGTTTGTTTTGTTTTGATCAAATGGATTGAACACTTGCCCTGAATTCCACTGAACAGCAGTCTAACCCTTTGTATACTCCTAAGACTGACTGTAAGCCATCCTGTAAAGAGTTCTCTGGGTACAAACAACACAAACAAATGGCACACTGACACCAGTTCTGACTTGTTATGGAGGCACCTGGGACAAATAAATTCCACTTCTTTTCATCCACAGAAAATTTCTGGGGGAGAGGGGAATGACCCATCTGGAGAAATCAGATGATGGCAGTCTCTTAATGGACTACGGTCATGTGGGACTGTCACAGAAAATTTTAAAAAAATTCAAGAATTTTTCAACAATGCCTACTCATTTTTTTTATTTTACTTTATTTTTCCTCCTAATGAAGCCATACATCATATGCAAGAGAACTGTCCATGACAGCATCAGGAATAAAAGTTTGGCTCGTGGCCACGTTGTTCTGCGATACGAACACGAGATAATGCATTGTACTCACTAGCAGAGGCTAAAGTAAAGGAAAGCACTCCCACACTAAAGCAAGCAAGTCATGTCTATGCAGTAGATAATGATAGTCCTCAAAATTAAAAACTCCACTCATTTCTTTTGAATAATATTTTGATACAGAAAATACACTTTTATCACACCCAGCTAAACCCAACCATATAACTAGCCATGTTTAATCTACACAAGCCCTTCTGCAACAGTAGCAACCTCTGCCAATGAATCATTCATATAAACTAAGTTATTCAATTAGATTAGAAATAGATCACATACAGCCATACAATTTTGCCACTCCTATACTCAGTAAATGTACCCGTTCTATAACCAGTGTTAATTTACCCTCTAGTGAGACAGACAAAGGCATGTGATTCACTTTGTTGTGTCAGAGTGAAAGATAATCTATCTCAACATCCTGCATGTACAAAAACAATGAAGAATTGTAATGAAAAGGTGCCTGCATTACATGCAGTGTAAGGGTACTTTTTCCTCTTAAGATATCATGATCCATAGTGATGTGTATTGGCGTTAAAGACTCTACAATGATACAGAAAGACTCCTCTAAAATGAAACAGTATTACAAAAGGATTAGAGATAAAACAATGAAGTAATAAAAAACAGATGATTTTCCCTTGAACTGGACTGTAGCTCAAGTGAGGCAGAAACGTAAGCAGACATAAAGATCTGAATGCCTGATGCAATGCAAAAGCATCAGTGTCTAATGCATTACATACACACCATTAAAAATGCTATCTGTGTGAAAATGCCTTGTAATGTCACCAAGGTCAGTAACATGCAGTAGGACTCACTATGCATATGCCTATTTCTAATGTTATAGCTGCCTAGGGACTACTTATAAAGGCTTTCCAAACATTTACAAGAAAATATACATAACTCATTTCAGTTATTTGCCCCCTCCATTCATTTCCAAATGTACAAAATTTCCCAAGGGAAGACTAATAAAGACTATTGCATCAGAAAAACCCCATTAACAAATGATTAAAGCAAGAGCTTGCAACAGGTCTCTGCAAAGACCCAGACCTTACAGTCCACCTCTGAGAATCCAGACGAAGTTACAAGAGAGCACATTTACCTCACACTCAGCTGGTTGCCTGAACAAAATAGATTTAGAGACCTTACACACTTGAGACAGCACTCAAATCCCCCAAATATGAGCACAGCAATACTTATTGTGGAAATTTCCAATGCAAAGATATGTATTCAACCCCTAGTCCAAAAATAATAATAATAATAAAATCTTAGATTTGTACTCCAAATAATACTTTTTTGTTTTGTTTTGTTTTGTATCATGCTACAACTTGAAAAGTCTTGAAAATAAATAAGGAAGTGATCTGCTGTGTTGTCCTCCCAAGCTCAGCTGAACAACGTTATTGCAAAAACTGAGGCTGCAGGTAGCAGATCATCAGGTCCCAAGTCTTGCCCTAGGAGACACGATGCAAGTGGCTACGCTTAAATCAGGGAGCAACTACAGGCTTCGAGGAAGAAGACTGGTTTGCCCTTTGCCTCTTCCTGCTACCTGAAGAGTGTCTGCAGATCAAAATGAAAGTGAGTGAACAGGAGAGATGTAATATGGACCTGCAGTATAGCCAGTTCCCATGGCAATAACACCAGAGAAGAAATAAACAGATTCTTGATGGACTAGCAACACAGAGATGCTGTTAACTAGCCTGTGCTGTTACCTGGACTAGGAAAGTAAAGCTAATCTGTTTGTGAAGAGCAGATTGTATGGCATTCCCTGATCGTTTGGATGAGTATTATCATTACGTTTGTTCTGCTGTGGACAACTCTCAGTGAGGATTGTGAAATGCCATTGGATCTGGGTGAAAAATCAGTGTTAACCTTTATCAAACCTAGTACACAAATTCTTTCCCAAAAGATTTATTTTTTCATTAAGAAAATGATTATGTATTGTTGCTCTTTTTTTTCTTTCTTCCTCATATATAAAAACTGATTTTGGCTTTGGGACTTTGGCCACCCAAAGATAGGGGCAGAGGGAGTAACATTGCAGACCCCAAACACAAGTGCATGGGCCTAGGAGAACTGTTTGACTGGTAGCTCAGCAGTCAAGCACAGGTGCTCCCACTCAGTATGAGTGAGCATAATTTGGGAAAAGTTCCCTTGAACAGGCTGAATGGATTTTGGCACAGGTCTATGTAGAAGAGATCTAAAGCATTTTGCCACATTTTAATGGGGAAAAGAGACTTGAGCATTATACAGCAGCTAAAAGCAGCGCTCCCTTACACATTACTGTCCTTCCACAAATCTCCTGGAGTCCACCTGAGTTGAGCCTCCTTCTTCAGGTGAACTGAGTGCACATGGCATGGAAAGAGACCCTGGAAACTCCACAGAAGGAAACTCACTGGTTTAGTCCTGGAGTCCCAGCCAGGACTAAGCCAGATCAGGCTGTTCCCATCACCCAGAAAGCAGAGACACTGTTTTAATGAGAACTACCCATTGTTTCAAAGCTGGTTGCTACATAAGTCTCCCACGCAGTGACAAACAATAGCCCTGCTATCAATCTTCCTTCCACACGTTTGGTGAACAACGGCTGCCCTTGAGTGATCGTAGGATAAAAACTAACTATTATCAAACAACAGATTGTTCTAAAGCAGCATGAAGGGAACAAGGACTTTAAGATCTTGCACTAAGTAGACAAGGTAGAGGTGTTATTACCTCTCTTTAAAATGTTCTGCTTTCATGCCTTTAGATCCTCTATTTTAGTATTCTCTATTTGTTATGTATTATGATCTCAGTAATTCAGGAATTTAGGACAGCATTCTTAGATGCTGCTGCTGTTTCAGCTATTTGTACTGAAAAAGTACTAGTTCATTTT
The DNA here is from genome assembly GCF_964035555.1 of Netta rufina. Lineage (NCBI taxonomy): Eukaryota > Metazoa > Chordata > Aves > Anseriformes > Anatidae > Netta > Netta rufina. The sequence continues at coordinate 26,213,599 of NC_140124.1, read as the reverse complement.
GATGCAATGCATCTTCTTTCTCCCCAGTCAGTAAGGGAATAACCTGCAAGAAGAAAGCAAGGGGAGAAAGAGACCAAGATGTCACACATTTAAGAAAAGATTAGATGGTAAAGCAACTTGTTACATTTTTCTATTCTGAATTCATGTCCACAGCCTTAGGGAGATATTCAGAACAGAATTCCAAGAGGATGGGAGCTATTGCAAAATTTAAGGAAGTAAAAGGCAGTTGAACAGAAGCATTCCCTTTTCTGTATTTATTATTACAAAGGAAAAGCAGACACTGCCATGTGTTAGGGTGCCCTGTGGAACCTTACTTCCAGACTGTTTTATTCTAACTGCATCATGTTGTTTATGTAGATTAAAAATGTGGAAAAGGCTAAAACAAATAAACTACAAATAAAATAAAACATTTGAACTCTTTTAGGAAATTCCCAACCTCATAATGCATTAATGAAACATCACTTTTATCATCTAAAACTGTCTGGAATTTGTGAGAACTTCTCAGCTGATTTAAAAAACTTTGAATCTGGCCTTAATGATACTATATGAAACATGTAAGGCATCAGTGCCAACACATACACTTATTAAGACCTCATCATGAAAGGATATTTAATACCCTGAATTATGGTCAGATTGTGGTACAGCTCAGCTCTGGTAAATGCCCTAATCCAGCATGTTGGCAGCTTTGTTCTGTCTCTTCTTCCCTGAAGCTAAAATCAAATCCTCCCTCATCTGTTGCTGATGCTGCAGAACATGTGTTCTGCATGACTTCTCTTCTCCCCCCACTTTCCCTTCCCAGGTCAAGAGCAGCCAGGCCTGAAAATTTGTGCTTTTGAAAAAGGCTACTCACAGAAGTAACAGCAAACCCTGCTTTTCCAAGGGGCCTCTTGCAGGGTAGAAATCTCTTTGCTGCATTGCAAATCGTTCCTTCAAGCAGAACTGAAGAAAAATAAATACCATGTTACAGCATCTCCTATCACCAGGTACTACTAGGTGATACACTTTATTATTTAATGAAACACCATTAGATGGGACAGATCCCAGCTCCAGCATCTTCCTTTGCACTAACAGCAACATCTTACAATGATCCCTTGTGTGGAAAACAACTGTGCCCTTCTAACCCAAAATACATTGAAGGAGTGTGCCGTGGCTCCACAGATTGAACTGTTCAGATGTTTTCAGAGATCAGAGGCCAACCCCATTAAGCAAAATACAGACTGTTCCCAAACTGAAAGACAAAAAATGAAGAGGGAGTCACTCGCAGCATATCAAGTCTCAAACCGCCTTTGCTTACCAGAGTAATGCTTTCTTCCTATCATTCATAATCATATGAATGTTGGGAAGAAATGACTACTGCCACTTTCCCTGTCCAAGGTAGCAAGGGTATTTATACCCTTCTATCTTCAGGTACTTGAAGGAAGTGCTCTAGCAGGGAAACAAGTCATCACTGGCTTCCTACACAGGAGCAGAACGACAGGAGATTGCTCCATATACAAGTTCTGAGTACCCAACCTAGACTCCAACCAGTGTCAGAGGTGGCTGTCCACAGGGAACCTGGGGAGAAAGGCCAGCTAACTGGGGTGGGTGACCATGCCACTAAAGTACCTACATTATATCCCCACAGCGGAGCAGCACAGGTACCTTTCCTCTCTGCCACCCCATTCTCAAGAAACTATTCCTTCCCTGGCCACTGATGGTGGGACTGTGAGTATATCTAACTTGTGTTTGAAAGAGGGTACAGAAATCTACAGGCCATTCAGACCCATTTTGGTCCCTGGTAAGGTGAAGGAACAAATCCTCCTGGAAGGTATTTTTAAGGACATGATAGTAAAGGTGTTTGGGAGTAGTCAGCATGGATTTATGAAGGGGAAAATGTGCTTAACCAACCATAAACCCATCTACAAAATGACTAGTTTTATGGAGAGCAGTGAACAGTGTTTATCTCAAGTTTAGTAAGGCTTTTGATACCTTTTCCCAAACTATCCCTATAGACAAACCGATGAAGTATGGACTAGGTAAGTGGACACTGAGGAGATTGAAAATTGGCTGAACTGCCATGCTCACAAGGCTGCAGTCAGTAGCACAATGTCCAGCTGGAGGCCATTCACAGGTGGAGTACCCTCAGGTGAAGTTTGAATCCAATACTGTTAAATATCTTAATTAATTACCTATAGGACAGAGCAAAGTGCACTCTCAGCACGTCTGCAGATGATACAAAGCTGAGAGGAATCACTGATAAACCAGATGGCTGTGCCATCCAAGGGACCTTTACAGGCTGGAGAAATGGGCTGGCAGCAACACCATGAAGCTGAATGAAAAGAAAGGCGAAGTCCTACACTTGGGGAAGAAAAACCCCACGCATGCCAAGTGCTGCCTGGCTGGAGAGCAGCTCTGAGGAAAAAAGAGCCGGGGTACTGGTGAGTTTGTGGAGTCTCCATCATTTTATATAGTCAAAGCCCAACTGGACATGGCCAGAGCAACCTGTTCTAGGTGACCCTGCTCTGAGCAGAGGTGTTCAACTAGACAACATCTAGAGGCACCTCCCAACCTCAGCCTTCCAGTTCTGGGGTTGTGTGATTCAGTGCTCTCCCTTTCATCCTCTGCTAGCACGCGCTGAAGAGTCAAGATGCTATCTGCTCTGACAGGAAAGCTGTTTGAAAGCCTGCAGTGTTCCACCTACTTCTTGCTTTCTTTTCTTCTAACTTCAAATGCAACTTGAAAAAAAAGCAAACTTGGAAAAAAGAGCAGTAAAAAAAAAAAAAAAAAAAAAAAAAGTGCTTTTAGGCAAAAGTCCTAACTAGTAAAGAATAAAGAGACTCTTGTTTTTTACTTTGATGCAAAGATGAGCCCCATGCTTAAAATACAGGCCTAGATCACAATTTCCATGAGATTCGGCACTGCTTACATTATAACTGTGCATCTGCATATGGATAATATATTGAAGAATAGGTTCCACCCAACTCATGTATTCTTAAAAATACCGGATATAACAATTGTGAGATTTTATTTTAAAATTGCTGGTAAAATACTAGGATTTAGACATGTTTAAATGCATTTCTTCAATATGATACCAAATATTTTCTCCTAAATTACAATCCAGTATTATTTTCAAGTTTAATATGTAATCTATTGTGTATCTAGACTTTTTTTCCCCAAGGTCTGAACATTGCCAGAATGAATTTAAGACTAGAAAACTGTCAGTGAGAAACTACTGCACGTATGAAAACATATAAGTGTATAGATAAGCTGTTTGTTTTTATTCCTTTCATTCTAGATTTTTGTAATTTTAATTTTCTCCTCTGTAATTTTCACTTTCTGATATTTGTCATACACTTAAAATGTCTCCAAAAAAAAAATAAATCAAGAAAAAGAAGACTCAGAGCTATTACTCAGAGATGGAAAAGTGCCACTTGCCTCAATTGGTGTTTTGCATTTAAGCCACTGTTCTGGTGCCATCTGTGCTCTGTTTAGCGGATCTGTTCCACTTTGAAAGGATTGGCAAAAACAAAATACCTTCCTTGTGCTACTTGTTTTCTGAAGCACATTATAAGCAAGATGGTTATCAGCATTTAGGGAGGGTTTGTGCCTCTCAACAAGACGCTCACTTACACGCAGATGCTCACGTATAGCAGAATGGCCAGACATCATTGTGGATTCTTGTATTCAGAGCTGGGCTGGTAATCATAAAATAAAATGCCATAATGCATTCAGCGAACAAGGAGTTTGGCACCACTGCTGGAGCTCAGCCAGATACTTGGGTTTGCATTTACACTCCCAAGCAGGCTGACACCTCAGACTTCCAGTCTTCACCAATAAAAAGAGCAACTATGACCTCCCTGGGAGCAGAACACTGTCTTTCAGCTGCCTGGCAACCTTAGTAGCACTTCTCAGAAGGGCATGAGTTTAAAAAACTCTTTTTTTTAAGGTATATTTATAAAAAATTATAGACATGGTAATATTTAAAACCTATGTATATTTCAACATCCTTCTTAAATCAAGGCTATATTGCTGAACGTATTTAATAATTTGCAAAATCCACTTGAAATTTAAATCAGAATGGACAATTCTGGCATGGTTTTAATTATAAGGATATATAACAGGACAAACGCCTTGTTGATTTTAATTCCATAGAATTCAGCTAAGTAAATCAGAACTTAAATTCATCCAATCTGCTGAACTTATTTCATGTATTTGAAGTCTGTCCTTTTGATTCAGGTCTACTTTACAGGATATGATCTCCTGGCAATGTAATGAGCCTTGTCATTCTCACAGTTTCTATGCTACAACTACAGAAATCTTTCTTAGTCTGGAAATTTATGCTGGTTTACCAGAAGGGTCACTGTGAACAGCAGGCAGTATCTGCGAGGACAAAAGGTCACATAGTTAGAAGCTTCTGCTGAGCCTATGAATTCACACAGATTTACTGTAAGTGCTGGATAGCATGAAGTGTCATCTTGAATGTGCATTAATAAAAAACATGTTCAGGAGGGGGAAGGCACAAGTCACTTTGTTCCTGTAGCAAACCCTGAAGCGGTTTGAAAACTCTTTTTTAAAAAATATATATATTTGTATTTATTTTTTACACCAAGAATATGTCTAAGCAACAAAACCGAACTCAGATTATCAGAAATGTTATCGGGTCCTGCAGATGCTTTAAAGGAACTGCAGTACTCACATTGGGGCACTTTGATCCAAAAGGATGTGTAGATAAGGAAAGTTTTCTCAAAAACTTCATGGGGTTTTGGAAACAGTCCCCTAAAGGACAAGGCTATACTTATTAATCAAATCTAGTAAAGACAATCCATAGTGTTTCAGAAGAGGCAAACAGCTACCAGGAAGGCCAGAAGCTACAATACTGTCTGGTATTATTCAACTGAAGAAGGTGAAAAAAAGGCAAATTTTCACATTTGTGTCAGAGTAACTGACTAGCTAGGAGAAAAGTCGATGCTTTCCTTCCTTTACACAATTTATTTTGTGATACTGCACCTATGTGTATGAACAGAAACAGCAAAATCCTTCCAGAAGAGAAGATTTTTGCTACAAAATAGAAAACTGAAAACAAGAACTCACTGTATGACAGTTATCAAAATGTTAGATTTTCTCACATCAACAGTTAAAATGTCAAAAATGTTCATGACACTACTATCTGACTTTTAATAGACCAGCTTAGATTTATTCTGCTTTAGAACTGTTAGATCTGGGGATTTAGTGAAATCTTTCCAGTAGCAAGAATTTGCATTTTATGGACTTGAAGAAAATTCCTAAAAAAGGAGTTACTGAAATAGCTACTCAGAGTCTCTTTTTATTTTACCAGATTAAACATAAAATTGTGAATGGGTATTTTCTGAGGAGCTTTTCAGCAGGCTTGTGAGGAAGAAAAAGTCTACATGTACAAACTGTACCAGTTTAACTATGTTAAACAGTTTAACATTAGAGATAATCTCACAAAATTTAATTAAATCAAGATGAGATTCTATACAAGAGAAATTCTGCTTAGGCTGAGCTGGCCTTAGCAAGTAAGTTGTTTTAAAGATTAATAAAATGACCTGTTTTTTTTTTCTAAAAGCATTATTGTATTAGTCCCCCAAATCATCTGATTATCTGACTAAATATATGCATGATATGCCTGGAAAAAGCTACAGAAAAATAATTACTGCTGATAATCTAAATGGTTAAGTGGGGCTTTAAACATTAATATTATTTTCTTCTGGATGCAGCTGGGGCTCAGGTTTCCAAGGCATTTTATGAAGCACCCTGGGAATGGCAATCTTCCCTTCTCCTTTAATTTATAGCATGGAGATGCTTGCTAATGAGAAAAATAATCAAAGATCTGGAGGACTGAACTCTATCCATCCTTCAGGAATGAAAGCACAAAAATCCTTAATGATGCCACAGGCTCACATGCTAAAAGGATTGCAGATGATTCTAATTAATATGGACCATTCTGACTTTGTAACTGGCACGCACTGAGAAACACTCCTTGCTTTCTAGGTCAGATGTGCAGACACTTGAAAGCGACTGCCAAATATCAGTCCCGAAGGTGTCTGCTTATGTTTACAGGCTAAAAAAAAAATCGGCAGGGAGAGGCTTCAGAAATTTTGTGCTAAATATACACTGAATGTAAAGGAGTAGGATTATGGTTGTTCTTGTGCAGGCACAAAAGGAGGGAACAGGATGCAAGAAACACACCATTTCCTCCAGCTGTATGTATGGACCTATACAGGGCAAGCCCCGACGTTTGCAAGCAGCTCCATGCAGTATTCACGCCGAGCAGTCTGTGCTCTTTGGAAAAGGATTGGCCAGCACTGCTCCTGTCACATAAATGGGTTGCAAATGGGAAATGTGAGAGATTTGCTGCTTTGCTTTAAAAAGCGGAGAATTTCTGTGAATTTCAGTGAATTTCTACAGCAATGATAGCTGAGGCAGCTCAGATGCCCCCAGGTCACTCCTGCTTCACACATGCCAGGAAGATTCAGGCCAGGAAGACTTAAGGCACAATTTGGCCTCTAACACTGAAAGAAACTGTAAGATGAAACGCATGTGCCAAGAGATCCCAAGGAGGTTACCATGGTAAATACAGGAGAAAATTGAACAGCTGGGATGTATAATTCTGCCTTATCTTGTAATGACAAACATCCCATCCCAAACCCAAACCCACCAAAACAGAGTGACAACCCCACGGGTTACCTCATGTGCCTCTAGCCGCCAGACAAACCTTTCTGTTGACTCTCCACTCAGATTCATGTCTGTGCTGCACAACAGTCCCTAGGGTCAAAAACCTTCTTTTTTGAATAAAACACCATTCAAGTGAAGATCACCATAAAGTAGCTATTTTCCCTTGGTCTTTCCTGCAGCTCTCTTCAAATCTTTACATTGTTCCGTGCTTCCCTTTGGCTCAGCACATTTATGAAATATGTATGCCAGTAAAACAGCCATTTAAAAGCCATTTTGCACATATAAACTGGCCTTAAAATAAATAAATAAATAAATCTGATACTCATAACAGTTAAAGCTGCTGCTCCTGGGGCAACACAACATAGACCCACTTGTACCGGTCACATTTATGGAGGATCCCTGTCATTTGTGAAATGGGTAACACAATGAAGTGTGGAGAATTTAACGCTAAGCAGCAATGATGAACAGCATCAGTGCAGAGAACCTGTCAAACGCACTTACTTAATGATAAAGTAGCTGAGCCCTAGGCAATGTGGTTATGTGGCAGTGGTTTTAGCAGATCTTACAGAAATGTGTTTTTATTATGGTCTATAAGAGATGTTTTCTGTACCTAAAGAGACTACAGAAAACATGCTGCAGAGACTGTAAAAGACAATCCACTACAATAACCCAACCTTCCTGTACAACTGAACTAGAGAACAGGATCCAACCTCTTCCTTTGCCTTCTGCATGTGTCTAAACAGCAAAGCAGGCATCTAAAAAGGGGAGTGGCATCCTGGTACCCTTTCTTCAGCTTGTCAGTGTGTTTTATTACTGACTATGTAAGGAGTTGTTTAAAAATAAAACAGTGAAAATAAAAGCTGAGTTGCAAAGTCTGTTTTTTCAGGCAGAAAGTCTGAAAAGCACAGAACATAAAGACTTCAGTGACATTTGGATACACTTACGAGAGATCAGCAAAAAAATTCTTTACGATTTTAATTGTTACGTGGCAAAGGACATGCTTATTAACTCGATGTACCTTTTTTTGACTTGGCTGACAGTGAGCAAGGTTACACACAAAACTGCAAAAGGGTAAATATATTGTTTAAGTAAGTGCCATGCACTGACTCATTCAGTGCCCAGATGCTCCAGAGCTACCTCCTTCCCTGTGACTGTATTACCTGAGAAAGAAGAAATGTTTGTGTTTGAGATTCAGACATGATGCAATGTAGAGTTAAATCCAATGAGTGTGTTTAGGCATTGTATAAAAGCAGAACACTGAATAGCTGCACAAAAAGGAGTAAATACCACAATGCAGAGAAAAAGGTCTGGAATTACATCTGCTTTTCCCTGCATCAGGTCAATACAAACTGAGGGTAGACATCAAGACAGTGAAATAAAACATATCGTGAGGTATTCTTTTTATACCCAAGGGGCTCAAAGCATGCACAGTAGATGGAAGAAACTCAGAGTCACATTCGATGAAAACTTACACAGATGGAGACAAATATTGTCAACAAACTTCAAAAGAGAGTAAGAGAACAGAAGACATGCTCTTGATTCCCTGTCAGTAAGAACATCCAAGTTGATGTGACAGCTGCTACTGTGCTGTCTGGAACACAATCTGGGGACACATTCAGAGGTCACAGTCACTGCAAGATGAACTGACACAGTGGACAAAAAGCATGCCAACAGCCCCAACCAAAGGCGATACAGCTCCCCTGAGAAAAGCCCTCCAGCATCACAGACAGCTGTTCTATTCCTAGGATGGCTGCAGCTTTTCACTTAGAAATAAAAAACTGCAGTGATGATGAGACAGCCAGGGTTACATAGTGGTCTAACTCCTATGAGAAATTGCACATTACTGCTACAGAACTTCTTTGAAAGATTTGATTTCCCTTTATTTTTTTCTTTTCTTTGCTACCTAATGCTATGCTCAAAGTTATTTTCTCACTATCTCTCATTAAATATTTACAGCTTCATCTTTACAAGGACTGACCCTGCAAAGCTTTACTGCAAATAAACTGCAGGCTCTGAAGGAAGCTAACCGATTTCAATGCATCAAATGCATTTCAAAAACTGTGCTGTCAATGGAGCAACAACATAATCCACGTAAAAACCATTTAAACTAAGTATTATGTAGTGCCCTAATCCAAGCAAGATCAACAATTATAGAATGCATAGCTGTAGCTAGACAAAAACACCAAAACTAATGGACTGTGAGAGAAATAGTATGAAATAATCAACCTGGATGCTTGAATTATATTGCCGCAGATAGAAGACTACACTGAAGTAACCACTCTTTGATAGCAGCTACCAGAAGATTCAGAATGCTTCCTATCACCTTTGCCTTTGTGGTAGCCCACAAAATAATCAGGTAGCTAAACATATGGGCTGCAAAATATGCAAGTTAGAAATCAAAAGAGCACAGATGAAGTTGCTGCAGAAAGAAAAGCAACCATTAACCTTTACATGTCCAAGACAGCTGAGCCTTTTGCATTTTACTGAGCAGATGGAAGGTGGGAAACCTTATACATAGCCTAATGGGATTCCTGTGTTCCAGTGCAAAATGCTACATGCATGGAGCTTCACTGCACTCACACGCACACAAAGGCCAGTTTGACAATACATGTAACTGGGATGCCACTGTGCAAACCTGTAACTGTGTGGTAATGAATCCAACTGGGAACATACAGAAACAGCTAAGGAGAAAGGAGAAAAAAATGGGCCAAATGGCTAAATCACACCTTCATCCCCAAATGGAGCTCCTCCAAGCGTGCAATACACCAGGCTGAGCACACAGACACCTTACAGATAACACAAGGATACACACCAGAGCAGGCTAATATTAGCAATGGAAGTTGCTCGGCCACAGGAGCTCATCCTTTCAGCAGAGACACATTTCTACTGTCTTATGTTGAGCTTGCATGCAAAGTGCAGACCCCTAGTGCTCTGGCTCTACCTGTGTCAGGGTACTGAGGCTCCTCCAGAAAGCTGGCTTAACCCACAAGACCTAATATTGCATTACATAGCTTTGAAGCACTGTGTAAGGTTTGTCCTTGTACACTCCCACAGATGAAGCTGTGAGTGCTGAGGAGATGAGATGTAAGAATGTCTGAGGTATGATAACTAGAAAACCATGCCTCTCCATGGGCACTGGTTTATGACAGTTAAGCAGGGTGTGCAAAGCCATGTGGAAATAGGAAAACTGCTCTCTGTGCAATAGGGCTGTAATGAACTGTTCGGAGCAGCTTCGTAACAAAGAGCAGCACATGCCAAACCTATTTCTTAGGCTTACAGTTATGGTAAAGTCTTCCAGAATCAACGTATAACACATCACTGCTCACCCAGAATTGATCCCTACTACAACCAAGAAAAAAAAAAAAAAAGTTTCCTGTCCTGTCCAACTGAAAGCATTCAAAGTAATTCCAAGCACCACTGTTCATCTACCACATGGTCTTTCTTACTGTTGCTGTAACACTGTCCTGCCGTGTATCAAACGGGACATTGGAATGCTCCTGAAACCTGGTGTTGTCCTTAGTGAAAAGGCTATGACAAATAGCAACATGGTACTAAAGGTCAAGCAGAAAAAAAACCAAACAAACAAAAAAAAAAAAAAAAAACACAAACAAACATAAAAACCTGGGCTACACGGGACAGAAATGGTTCCATAATTTAGTGCTATTACATAGTCCTCCCCACACCTTCTGCTAATAAGCTTAATGTCATCAGGGAAAAGGCAATGTTGTTCGAGCTATTATGCTGGAGATAATGGACAATGGTGCTGCAGGCCGGCAGCACTACTCATGTATAGATCTTCTGCCAAAAGGGACTATTGTGGCCACGTAGCTTTTCTTCCTGTGCAACAAAAAGCTGTATGACTCTTCTGAATGAATGGCTGTTTGAGCTATTATCTGCCTGTTGGGCAGGCACATTATCCTGAATGAGAAATGTCCAGTGATAGAAGATCCAATAGAGTTTTTAAGTAAATCACTTTAGTGATTAATTTGTCTGATCATTAAAATTTTACAAAGTTTTTTCTGGTTTCATATTTGTCCAGCTTCAATGCCAAAAAACTTGCTGCTGTTACGCATTGCCTGATGGGGCTCTTCTTCTCCCCATATAACTAGTTTCCATAGTGAACAAGCTATTAGATAGTTTTCGTCTTATGTAAAATCAAATGAGGTCTCTGGTTCCAGGACAAGGCCTACTTAACACTGTCTGAACCCTCACAATTTATCAAGAACCTTCCTGAAAAGCGGCTTGGATTTCTAGATTTAGCTCAACTATCCCCACGGTTCTGTAAGAAATCACAGGTGCTTGCCAGTGGAAACAAGCCTCAGATATACCTGATAAATAGATTGAGTCTGACAACTGCCAGGTGCCAACATCTCACAGGAGTATGAACACGACCTAGTTCTGCACCAGCAATTGTTATCTCACATTGGCACACACAAAGATCTCTTGCTTTCCTCAGAGCTCTCAGTAGGGCCTCTCTCAAAGGCAGTAGCAGCCTCTTTCCTCTCCAAGTTGGACAGCTCCACCACACGTGCATGTCTAAGTGTACTCCTGCACACAAACCCACACTGAATACACCTACCCACACCCAGTGACAAGCTCACTGCCACCCAGTGCTACCCACTGGTTACAGGGATTCACCAGGGCCTGTAGAACTTCCATTACCACACATCAGTCAGGCCAGGCACAAAAACCCTTGGCTGTCCTGGTACAAAACACAGCATTATGAATACCAGACAGGATGGCAAGCAAACCCGTGGACAGCAAGTAAGGTCTTGGAATTCCCAGTACGGTCTCACTAATCCAGAAAATGGATCTAAAATGATACCCCACAATGTAATACCTCGTGAGCTTTGAAGAAGACACCAAATGAAGTTCTCTGTAAGGATATGTGGTCATGTGCTTTTGTTGGCTGTTGGGCAGAATTTAAAGTGCTAGTGTAGGCCATATTGAAAAACATTCCTCCAAGGGTATTTCACTATCTTAAGATCAAAAAAGTTACACCACTAATGCTCAGAAGGAAAACAGGAATTTAGAGGTCTCCAGATAACATTGTCACAGTTGCCTGTAGTACTGTGGAGAATAACTTTATCCTAAACAGTAGTCTAAATACTTTTTGTTCTGCTCAAGGTATTCTGACTTGCTGAAGTCTACTGCATTTGCTTATGAATATAGCATTGTACTATTTACCATGTTTTGAACAGATAAAGCTCACAGGCTGGAGCTTTCCCTCCTAACAAACTCCATTCCTTCTAGAGGGTAGACAGAGAAGGGCTGAGCAGCTTTCAGCAACAGCTGTGCAACCTCCTCCTCTCAATGGAAGGTATCTGCATCTGGCTGAAGGGGAACACAATATACTTTCAGCTAGCAGAACTGTAATTTTTTTTAAGCGGAAGGCTGGTGTGGTATTAAACCTGGTGACCTGAAGCTCTGTGAGATTGCGTTTATGTAGGTAGAAGTATGTCACCTATTCCTTACAACTGTTTACTGCAGACAGCCATCACTGTGTTTTCAAGCCATTATCAGAGTTTTTGGCTCACAGATTTGATGAGCTGGTTTTATGTTGAGTTGGTTTAACACACACAAAAAAAAAAAAAAGGCAAGCTATTTGGACCCATGTTTTACATTTTTCAAAATACACAGAATAGTTGCTTGGGCCTCTTCTTACTCGAACACATGCTCCTTTAACAGCAGCATCCTCGTTACTTTTTTACTCCAGACAAGAAATTACTCAGGAATTGCCACTTGCATTTCAAATTTTGGCCATATGAACAAAGATACGAAGGTTGCTCTTGTGCCCATCCCTTACACTCTTTTCCACAAGAGGAGAGCCGCTTCCCTCCCACCCTCTGATATCCACAGTTTCTAAGACAAAATTGCCAGTTGGTCCTGGGGTGTTTCAGCCTGCTTCTATACAAGCTCTGCTTTACCACTGCCAGTTCCACACACTGCAATGCACAGCTATGTAGGAGCCCAAGACAGCCTGCTGTTACACACAGAAAGACACGTTCTACAGGACTTCACAGGGGACTGGTTATATGAACAAAGATTACTGTAAACAATCACATGAGCAACAGGTACTGTAACTGAGCACTTCCTCTATTTTTAGCTTCTATCTACACAGAATGACAGATTTCTATTGGCCTCTGTAGAACCATAAACTCAGCTTTTCTTTCCAATACAAGGTTCTGTCTCATATCTTAAAATCAGCTTGCTGTGTGCACTTATTTACCTCACGTGTAAGACCAGTCTTACAGGATGGTGACACACAGTGGAAAATGCAGAAACGGAAGTACACATTAGATACAGCATGTTCTTATTTATGGAAGCAAAGGTAAAAGCGTGGAATTAAGTGCAAAGTGAACAAACACATTTATTCAACACCATTGTCTCTATGTCTTACCTTCCTATGGGTCCCAGATCTCCAGAGTCCTGGCTGCCTGCGTCACTGGGTGTGCTCACTGATTTCGAAGAGGGAGACATAGGGGTTGGGACTAAATAATGAAAATAACAGGTATCCCATGTTAACACATGCAGCGACTGCACTGATGAAGAGCAGTGTCAGACAAATCAAAACCAATGGACCAAAATGATAGTGGATGGATGATTAGGAGAGTTTGAAATGGTGAAAGCAAATAAGGAAAGGAAAGAAAAAGAAAAGGAAGAGAGTCAAGTGAATTTTAAGTCTTCTAGAAGTGTTAAAACTGACATGAATTTAGACAGGACTGAAAGCCCAATGTGATTCTACAGCTAATCACTGGAAGAGATATCTGTGGAAATAGCACTTTTTTTCTCACATATATTTTGAAGATGATTTGCAAAAGATTTTAAAGGTATGAAGAAATATCAGGGCCTTGTCTTGTCAGAAAGCTGAGTGAACTCTTCTGGTAATGTCAAGGAGGCAACAGAGCAAGCAAACTTTTCAAAATTTCCATTTAAATTAAAAGCCAATGTCCATTAGATATGTTCTAAGACTGCAGTGCAGAAATGACATCCCAAATAAAAGCTAAACAAGGAAATCCAGCTAGTTAAAATCATTTCCCAACATGGTGAGAATACACATTAGTTTGCGTAGTGATCATGTTTTCTTAAGTAATTTAGGTTGTATAAGGTTGCCATTTTAGGTGGGACATGATTTCAACACTCAAGGAAAAGTTTCCCTTGGTTTAGATACTATTTGCAAAAGTTCTAGAAATGATTTTCTTTTTGGCTTGCCAGGGCTTTTGAAGCATATTTCATGCAAATCCAGTTTTGTTTCCTTTAACAGGAAAAGAAGTTAATAGCTCAAGGTCAGCCCAAGTTTAAGCTCTTCAGCAAGGAAGTAAAAAAATAAAAAAGTAGAAATATCTTGATTTCTTTTAAAATGGTTTCTCAAAAATATTTAAAATGAAGAGATGGCTCAATTCAAGGTTTAATGCAAGTATTCTTCAAAGCAGCTACACTGAATAAAACACAAAAAGGGGTTTTAATGCAAAAAATAAGTTTTCCATTTGGCTTAAATCATGTGCATTTCCTTTCATAGATTTTACAGAGTGAAACTTTATACTATTTTGTTATGCTCTATAATGTATAATGACAGACCTGTCAAGAGACTTGGATTTTCCATGTGGTCAAACATTTCATATGGATTCTCACTAGAGACTGTCACAGAAATGACTGCAGCATGAAAAGTGAATTCATCTTCATGACAGTCCTTTGGCAGGTTACAGGTATGTCATAGCTGTATTCACACACCATCCATATTCACAGTGGGATCAGGGTATCATATGCATATGTGAAGGCAGAATTAAAGATTCCTTTGTATATTAATTGTAAGTGTATACATAGGGAATGAAAGAGGATAGAATGCTATTGTTTATCTAAAACAGATCATTTCATATGTGAATCTTCATGTTCTTTTGATAGTATCAAATACATAATAATTAACTAAGAACCAATAATTTACAATATGAATGTGTGTTATTTTTATCATATATAGAAAGATAAAATCCGTGGCTCCTCTTTGAAAGATAAAATGAGTTCATAAATAAATAAATTATATATAAATTGAAATAGAAATTTTAAATGCTCAAATATTAAAAATGTATCTGATTTTGTAATATCACTATATAATTTACAAAATATAGTTTATGAAGTTCTCACTTTAGGGCCACCCAATGTGTCAGCCAGAACTTAATCAAGATAACCAATATTCAGATACTAAAAACTTTGCCACATGTATTTTTAAACTTTGCAGTTTCCACAACTGAAATACCACCAACAAAAAAGCAGTAAAGCACATGGAACCAGATCTGAAATCTACAATAATGATCTGATGATAAGTTTTTTGGTAATTGTGATTTGTCTTTTTACTTCTCCTCTCCCATTTTGCTTGATTTTTAGAGAAGATCAATGGGAGCTCCCACACAATTTTGCTCCTCCTTCCTTAGCAAACGCTTAATCTGTATTTATGAAACAAAACTTGGGGCTAATGAAGTACAGCATTTATTATATTATTTTGTGGGTCATCAGATAGATGTGACAGAAGATCTATTAATCCATCAGAAAAGAAATCACTACTGGTATGCAAAACCGCCTGCGTTACATTCACAAAAATTTCTTGAAGAAATGAAACGGGTGTTTCTGGCAATGATAAGTACTTAAAATGCCATGAGCTGGTATATGTGAATGGTATGGTGGGCATTCAAACAGAAGAGTTCACT
The DNA here is from genome assembly GCF_964035555.1 of Netta rufina. Classification (NCBI taxonomy): domain Eukaryota; kingdom Metazoa; phylum Chordata; class Aves; order Anseriformes; family Anatidae; genus Netta; species Netta rufina. Next base: position 26,198,225 of record NC_140124.1, on the reverse strand, counting down.
TCACTAATACAGCCAAAAATCAAAAAAGCAAAGCATGCTTTATTAGAAAGAACGCATTCATTATGGCAGAACTGAATGCTTCACAGTATGCTCCTCTTAAATACCTAGAGGTGGTTCTGGAGATATACCAATGCTCTGTAACAAAGCTTCTGTCTCTCTTCTTTTGCGGTCTAGGTCAGAATCTTCTTGAGCTGGTTCCTTCTTTTGCTGTAGATCAGCCTGAATTAAAAATATATATAAATATATAAAAATTTCATCCACATAGAATGGCTTTCTCAGGCCTACCAGAACCCAGAAATAAGAGAAACAACATCTGCATTAGCCAGAATCCCTTATATTTGGGTCACCATTCTCTAATTTAGTAGGGCAGATGGATAGAAGTGGTACTCCAGACAAGTGGTTAGAGCAGTCCATTGAAAGAACCAGGCTTGCTGCCCAAGCACACAAGAGAACTGAACCCATTTTCTACTTCATAGTCTAGTGCAGTAACCAGTAAGCTGCAACGCAAAACACAGCTGGCTGTGTCTATTATTTTATCATGCCTGAAATATACCAATTACAGCAGAGTTCTTATAGACAATGCCTGGAGGCACCTGCCTCTCTATTTTGGATCCTATGTTTACTTCTGTATTGACTGATCTTGTCTAGCCTCCGAACAGAGAGGTTTCCCTCTCTGTTGAAGCCGGAGGATAGGACATAAGGAACTTGCAGGGCGCCCCAGCCTGCTGTTGATACTGGTCTAGGTACACTGGCAAACCTAGAAGTTCAGAAGCATCTCCATCTCCTCTGGTTTGGATGCAGCCAGGACAGAGGAAAACTCTCCAACTTTTACAGAAAAAGAACATACCTGAGCTCAAGCTGTTCCCACAAGCTAGCCTGAAGTATCTTATAGTATGTGAGGTTTTAGACAAGTCTTCTGCACCATCTACTCATCTCACTGAATGTTAGACTTCATTCCTGAAGACCAGAAACTTCAAAATCAGGCAGCATACCACATTTATGGTGCCACACTCAGGCACTACAGCTAATTTGTAGAGCTGGGTGTCCTTAGCTGCATTTGGCTATATGGGCGGATGGAAAGTTCCAACCACAGCAGGATCTCCACAAGATGTAAAACCAGAGGCAGGGGACAAAGAAAAGAATTTAATAGGTTCCTTAAGACATTAGCTTGTCTCCCATCTCTTTAACTCATTAACAGGTTAGTGACAAACACTGAAAATGTTAACATTTAAAGTCTTGTTTACAGAGGACTCCCGTAGCGCCTCTAGAAGCCTCACTGGGATGTGTGTCGGTAATTGCACAAAAATGTCTTAAATGAAAAAAGATTAAAAAGACAGCCAAAACTAGAACATGGATTTCTTGGATCACATCACATTTCCACGGTAATTCCATGAAATTCATGTACAATATTAAAGTGTCAGTTTAAAAGGAAACCAGTTATTAGTAAAGGATAACAGGTGCTTTAAACTATGGTAAGTGTTGACATTTGAAGGAAAAGAAACATAATCACTTAATGCTTCTCTGACTTTGCATGAAAATGAATATCCACTCCCTGTCAATTCTCACCTCTATTCCACTAAGTGACTGAATAAAAAGAAGTACAAATCCCTTAATGAAAAACCTAATGCATATTGTCAAGGACAAATAAACTAATATGTCAATCAAACTTTAACAGAACTGAAAGATGCACCCATGCCAGAAGATGAAAATGCAATTGCAATTATGTTATACTTTACTGGAGAATAATAATTGTAAATCTGTTGCCTTAGCCAGTAATCAAGCTGGTCTTCAGAGAACAAAATACATATTTAGATTGTAATGGCTTCAAAAAAATGTAAGACGTCTTTCTGTCTTTCTGCACGCTCCACTCCCTTTCCATTGAAGGAAAGCCCAGGAAAAAGCATCGTGGCAAATCAATTTTTCTTTCTATACACACATACACATCATGTTGTCTAAACTGTTGTCATCTGACAGCACGTTGGTTTTAAAAGCAATACCCTCATCCCAACTTTCTTGACAAAAATAAGCATTTTGATTTTAAGGCCAGACTGATGCAGGTTTCAGGATCTCATTCCTCATGACAGATACCTTGGAGTATACAACACTCAGCAAGACCATTCTGCAGAAATGAGCAGGCACTCTGCATATTTACCTCTTTCTTTTTCCTTTCTTCTTCCTTCCGTTTCTTTTCTTCTCTTATCTGAGCCAAACGCTGCTTTTTGCGCTCAAGTTCTGCTTTTAAATCGCTTTTGTCTGACATTTTGATTCTGCTGGAAACAAAATATGGAAACCAATGTGAAAAATAAATAAACATCTTCCCTATCTACTGAAAAAAACACCACATACTTATATCAAAAATAGCACTTCTAAAATTGCTACAAATATACTCCTACATAAATGCTGCCCCTTGGAATACATCATAGCAAGCAGAGTATTTGTTTTGTAATTTTATTTTCAAGAAGTCAGACCAGAACATCACCAACCATGGAATATATTTCCAAATTGTCTTTATTAGAAAACCACCTTTGTGAAGCAAACCCATTTTTGTCTGCTGTTCAAACTAATGCTTTAACGCTTTTATGCACTGAAACTGATGTCTTTTGACTTTCATCAGATTCAACACCTCTGCCAGCCTGTAAGACCCAGGTCCACAAACAGATTTTGATTTTAGGTACCTGAAAGAGATGTGCCCCAAGCAGTCCGATGTATCCTAGACAACTAGGAATTTTAATGGCAAAAACTGGAAAATCTGGTAGCTTTTGCTTCTGCATGTGCCTTGAGTGACTGTTATCCCAGATTCCCCTCTCATTCCACTTGCTCAGCCAGGCACAGCCCGGCAGCCCCGTTGCAGTACTCTCCACCACTCATTCACCCCCCAGTGGAGCACGCTAACCAAGCTGTGGCCAGGAAACTCCTCCATGCCCTCCAGGGAAAGCTGGGCCACAGCACCCAAAAGCCTGTGGACAAATTACAAAACCAGGCAACCTAAGAAAGCTGAACTTGTCTTTAACAAGGTGGCACGTGTTAAAGTCTTGTGCTCAGATCACCCTTCCAAGAGGCAGGAGGTGTGCCTCTTCTTCCTATGGGAACTCCAGTCAAACAAGCAAATCTGGCAAAAGCACTTTTTAGCTAATAGACCCCCCCTCCACCATTCAGTCTTAAACACAACTCTCTGTAGGAAAGTGATGTGAAGCCATGTTACACTCGTCATGTTGTGAAACTCTGCTCAACCTACGCTGGTGTTACATGAGCCTTGAAACAGAGGAGTAGAAGGATATGAAGCCATATCATAGAGAAACAGGGACAGATCTCTAAAGATATCAGATCTCTGTGATACCAACGCTTTCCTACAGTTTTGAAACCTCACCAGTCTTTCACAGATTCATAATTTAAATCACAGATAATTTATTTATTCTCCAACATCATAACATCTAATGGCATTATGGGCAGGCATCTAACTGTATCAGTACTGATTTTCCTTTTTGCACTTCACTTCAGACAGCCCTGGCTAATGCAGACATTCATGGAAATGAATGGAAATTAACCTTTCCTTTCCTGTACTACTAATTCACACATCACTTACCACATCCCCCACTGCAACTCAAAATCAATCAGGTCAATGGCAACGCCACGTATTCGCAATGGCAGTGTATTGTTTGCTCAATGCACGGGAAATTACACGGCAGCTCTCCATTAATACAAATGAGAACTCCATCCATATTGCTCCCTGGGCTGGTTGACAACCAGAGAGTAAATAAAGTTGCTAAAAATGATATGGGACTTTCACTCGTCATCAATTCCTCTTGCAGTCATATGTTTCCTTCTCCTCAAAATGCAAAAAGCATAATTAGCCCACAATGTGGAGGATGTTGCCAACAAAACATCACCTGCATATTAAGCAGCCCAAATGTTTTATTGTCTTTGCAAGCTTTTTCATCTACTGAGAGACCAGAATACAACGTGGAATCACAAAAGGAAAGTTCAATGCAAATGGCAGGTGTAAGAGCAGCCTGAGGGATGCCAGAGGGGTGTCTGTGTGCAGAGCACACCACGGGTGATGATGGTCACCAGCCAAGCATCCAGCTGAAGCCCACCTGCAGGAGTCACACCCATCCTGCTCAGGACCGTTGCAGGCTGTGCACCTACTGCAGCAGAGCTGCCCTTTCTGGCACAGGACTTGCTCTCCTTTCTCAGCTCGGGGCCTCCTGGATCAACCTACAACAACTCGGTGCATGGAACAGCTAGGAAGGACATTAAGCAATGAACAAACCCCACCACCAGGTGCACTAGGAAGACCATTTTTTTATTCCTCCCTCACCCCGATCCTATTCATGATGATACTTAAGCCATACTGCTGGGAGTCTGAGAAAGAGAAATCAAAACTCTCAGAAAATTTGCATTTGGTATCAATAAAACTAAGCAACAGCACCTTCGACAACATTAATTTGTGTGAAGATATTTAAGTGAGAAATGCCTGGAGATTTTTAATGACAGTATAAGTGGTATTTTGCCTACCAGGCTGCTCAGGATTTGCGGGTCTCTCAGATATGGTTGAAATCCCATTTGAAGTCATTTTCCTAATCTTTTGTACACATTTGAATTCTTAATATGAAGTTTCCCTCCAAGCCCTTTGGACTAGATAGAGTTTTTGCATCCTTTTAGTTCTGCAGTTTGGCAACAGAAAGCGAAATCCCGTTTCTATGCAGAAAATATGCAAATGCATTTTAAGGCTTATGACAGAAACCCGGAGGGTTTGGCATCCCTTTCAAGCTGTTTGTCAGATATCAATGAACGGCTTTCTAAAAATTCAATCCCTTCATGTCAGGGAAACTAACTTTTTCTCTGACTTAGGCATCAGCTACTTAGTGCCTGGCCCCTTCTTTACAATGCTCCAGTCAGGGTGATCAAATTCTGTTATAGCTTTGCCCTATTTTTAAAGAGACAAAACTTAAATACAACAAAGGTGGTGTATTTAATTTCTTTCAAAGAATGATGCCAGTTTGGATTTATAGAAATAATTTCAACTGAAGTTACTTTCTTCCTGCATATAGTCATTCCTTAGCTACCCCAACCAGCTTATCAACCTGAAAATTTGCCATTTACAGTTTTAGCCCAAATTGAACACCAGGGATATGTGACCACCTTTCTCAGAGGTCAGCAAGTGTCAGAAAACATGCTAATGTACCCATCCCTCTGTTTGGCACTAACCGTGGAGTTAATACTCTGTATTCATTACAGGGAACAAATTATTAATAACTGTCATTCCGTGTGCCAAATGGAAGAGAGATAAAGGCAAACATTAAAAATTATCTACTTTTTACATTCTCTGTGGTACTGAATGTCAGCCCCAAGGCTCATGCATGACCTAATTTTCCACACTTTGGGAAAAGGTGCTGCTCAGAGGGAAGCTGTAAGGAGCACGTTTTGGAGTGAAGCCATTAAATCACCTACCTAACAGAAGGAGCACACAGGATTTAAGACACTGAAGACTGCATTAAATGTAGAAACAGTTCTCATAGTAGGGCAGCAGCCTTGGACTCCCCTCTTCAAGGGAAGTGCGCTATCTTGGATCCATTTTTTTTTTTATTTGACACAGTTAGCTGCCAAGTGACATTGCCTCAAAAGGAGAGTGCTCCCAGCCCAGCCCAGCCCAGCTCCCAGCCCAAGAGCTGAGGTAGGTTCTTGAGATGTGGCTGGACGTGAGCTGCCTTGCATGGAGAAGCTTGCACTTCCCATAGCCTAAAGGAATTCTCCTTTCTTTGAAGCACTGGATACACGAGTATGCTCCTCCTGGCATGATTGTTAATGAAACTTGACTGTTGTATTTCAAACTGTCAGTTTCTCCTGAATGAATCCTATAAGCCCCAGAGTCCTCTCTCAGGCTAGGAAATAAAGCCAATTCCACTTACACATGACAGGGTCATCTGACGGCAGCCACCTGGGTGTGTGCAAATGCAGAGCCGAGGCTCCTGGGGACTGCACTTTTGGGCTTCATCATCCACAGAGCTCATCTCACTGCGTCTGCACTTCCACAGCGTAAATGCAGAGCTAGCCTTACTATCAGTGCAGGCATAGTCAGAAGAGACGGGTATCCTAGGATGTGATTCTTCTTTGCCTAAAGCAGATGTCTAAAAGAGACTATGATTAACCATGCCCCAAAGCTGCCTGCTTCTCCCCAGCGATGATAAAGGGCCCTGGGTTTGTAGTCAAGTTCTCAAAATCACCATTGTCAGTGTCTCAAAGTGGATGAGAGGAATCCCACCCCTCATATCCCCCCAGCAGCTCCTGTAATTCTTGTCAGTGGGTGGAACAAGTTCTTTGGAAGGCCATCTACAGTAATCTTAAAATAATAACGGTGTTTGTGCAAACTTCTCTGCTACAAGGGGCGCACACGGAACTACTCCATTACCGGTATTGCATAGGTGGCAACATCTCATGACCATTTCCTCTGTGGCAGCAGTAAGCATGGAAGATGCAAGTAATAATAGTGTTTTACCCTTGATTTGACTAAAAGCCATGCAAGTCCTTCTATAAGTACAAGCCAGTAAGCATTACAGTTTTACAACAAGCTACAAGAACTTTATTAATTATCATCACCACAATATATGAGCAGGTATTTTCATGGACCATTTCTATGAGCACTTAACAGTGAGAACCACCACAGACACATAAAGAGATCTACTACAACTGCAGAGCTAAGAAATTGACACTTGCTAGAGTAAAACCCCAAGTTACAGAGGTACAAGCAGTGGTAGCTCAGGTACTTGTGGACCTGTGGACTACACTCAGTCCATAGCTTGGAATGAATATAAAAAACAAGAAGCACAAAGTACACAACAGATGGTGAATAGATTAAACACAAAGTCAAAGAAAACGATGACAGTCCAAATTTTTTATTAGCAGAAAAAGAAAATGAGGTATAACATCTCCCTCCTCTTAAAGCCTGTACTTTCCTAGAATAGCATCTCGTCTGTTTGCCATCACCAAGCTCATCTTGAAAGAAACATCAGTTTCCAAAGCTAGTAGGAGATAAAAAAGCCTACAGATTTTATTGCTTCCTGGCAGTTGGGGAATTTTTACATGCTGTTCATTCAGTAAGCTGCACTGCAGTAGAGCTGTATTCACCACTTCATAAGCCTCAAAGTCTTTCCTGTTCTGTGATTTCCTATGTTGTCTTCTGCGAAAATCTCCACCTGTGATTATCAAAGAGGTTAATCAAACACCGTTACATACAGCATTAGTCAGCATGTATAGCTAACCATAATTAATTGGTTAGTTAACACACTTTTCTAAAATATATGAGAGATCTGATACCTGTAGACGCTTTATGAGTATTATTTAAATGCCTTAATAAAAAGCAAGTTACTCTTGAGTCCAAAGCTGCAAAATGTCTTTTGTTTGAAAGATAAAGTATGTAGATAAAATATATTACTTGGCAATTCTTGGTTCTAAAGAAAGACTTTGCAGAGTGGGAGTACTACTATTATTGAAACTATTACAAATGGAGTTTTCTACAGAAAGGAATGATTCATTTTGAATAAGGAACCACATTCATCTCTCTTTTGCAGAATCTAACACATTTCCTAGAGTTAGGAGAACTATACATTTTTACAATAGAAAATATTCCCATAGGATCTACCTAGGACTTTTACAAGTCAAAGTACAGATGTGAAGTATGAATTATACAAAGCAGATAAACATCTTTGGTCTGCAAGAAACCAGAGGGAGTTGTTACCCTAGCATAAATGCATTCTAATCCATGGTGTTCATTTTAAAATAGTGTTTGAAACACACTTCAAATAGGCAAGAGGGGCTAGAAATATCTCCTTGACAGCAGTTTTTAAGTAAATACACGAGTACCTATTTTCATCATGCATCAGAATATGCACTTGACATCAGTCACATAACATAAATATTTTTGTTAGATAGACACATCAATGTTTACTAGACCACAACAATAGGCAAATATTAGCAAATGCAAGAGCTTAGCAGTTGCAGTATTTTAAAGAGTCTCTTGTATGATGAATTCAGGGAAACTACATAAAATTGGAGAGACTAAGATTTGTTTTTTTACATAACCTTGAGGCAAAACAGACAGGCTTTTAACACTGCATACGTATATTTATCCATAAATAAAAGCAGTTGTTAAGTGTTAGATTTCAGGGAATGTAACGTTTTTATCCTTCAGCTTCTGCACATTTGTAGCAGATTGGCAACGGTCTTGTACTTTGTTCTGTAAAGGTTTACAATCACAGCATCCAGAGATTTGGTACAGTGCACCTCCTGGTTGCTATGCAACAGGTCAGTGCATCTCTAGCCTATTTATTTGGAGGCTGACAGGGTATAAGATATGTGCCCACAGCTGCTCAATTATGCTTCCCTTGTAATCTATTCCCATTTAATTTTTTCACTCTTGCTCTTCCGTAATGGCCCTTCTACAAAAAGAACTCAGTTACAGCAGAATTACGGGGTCCTGCTGCATAGAAGCAAAGCTCTTCTATTGCCCATTCTTCTGGCACTAGGCTTAGAGACAATGAAGCATCTCCTGCACATCATGCTATTCTCTCGTGTCTCCTCATTCTCTTAAATTTACCATGACCTTTTCAATGCCAACAAGCATAGTTCCACGAAAGAGTCATCAGAGTTGAAGAGAACAAGCTGCTGGCAACAACCTGCTAGAGATAAGTAAGAAAAACACAGCATTCCAGCTAGAATTATAAAGAAACTAAGTATTACATAATAACAGGTCACTGCAGCAAAGCTGCTGCCTATCTCCTACTAAATATCCTTCCTTTATATTGAGTCACACAGAACTCTCTGGGTATACTACCTCAAAGCAAGTAAATTGTAAAACAGGTCTTTTAAACTGCCTTAGATTTCCCCTCAGTGAACATTATCAAGCACAGTTATAACTGCACAATGACCTCATGTGGTGCTGGGAGATGATCCTCAGTGATGCAGCAAACACTGACCTGTACCTCCTCAGGATCCGGCTCAGCAATACTGCCCTAGCTGTAAAGAGTGGAGGTTTTTAATAAAACAATCACCTGCATGCCTGAAAACATTTTGACCTTGTGGAATAGAAGATCTCTGGGTATTCTTGTTCATTTTCCTCTCTATCCGTTTCTGTTACCTTTTACTGTTTGGCTGTATGTTATCTATTCTATGCTATCTTTTGCAACTTTCCCAGCTTGCTTCAGAAAGGAACTGGAGGACCTGGCAAGATAAAGAACATTTTTGATATTTAAAGAGAACCAAACGCAAGCTATAAACTGGTGTGATTTTAGAGATGGATAATGTGAAAGAGATGACAAAATCTAATCCACAGCTTAAGATCACTTGTCGAGACAAATAAGCACCCGATATTTCATGTGTCTAATTTCAATTTCTTCGATATGTCTTTTTTATACAAGACTCGTATTTCAATGATATCTGCTGCTAATGGACCGTCACTTCTTCACAACCTATACAGAATATATGGTTCTATGTAGATCTTCACTACAACAGTATCAAAGTGCCTCCCAGGAGTATGCTAACAGCTAATGTAGAACTACACTTCAAGCTGTCCGTTAGTCTCTCCTGAAGTCTTCTCCATCCTGCCAACACTTCAGACATTAAAACATATAATTCCATTCCTTACTGGGGAATGGAAGAAAAATGGAAATGAGGAATGGAAATATGAGTGACCTCTCTGACTTTTCTACCATCCTCTAGAAATAATCCCAGTGGTGTGTGGCCAGCAACCTGATACTTCAAGCCATTTACCCAAACATGAAAAATGCACATTCTAGTCTCTGCTTCTGAGCCCAGTTATGACAACTGCCAGGCAGATATTGAAGAAGGTATGCTGCTGACATACAGGCTTTACTGGAAGACTTACCCGGATATCAGTTCTTTCTTAAAACAAAAATATCCTTTACTTTGAAGTTGATGTTTGTGATTATGTAATTAGACTAAAAACTACACACACTGATTTAATCTCTGAAATCAATATACCTAAAGATTTAGAAAGTAGGCAATAACTCCTGCTGTAAGAAATATGTTGAATATCTCACACAATTTCTCATCATTTTTAGGGAAGCAAAGTGGAAGGAACAACACTACCATTTCTTTTGTACTGCCCAGTGTTTTCTCCTCAATCATGGTAAAAAAGCAACATGATGGACCAGAGCCAGTCATCCCTACTGATCCTCATATGTGGAAAAAAATATGCTAAGATAAAAACACATGACTATAAATGCAGATGTCTAATGGCATATTTTCAAAGACATTTAAGAACTGCAAATAATTTGTATATGAGAAGGGAACAAGAACCAAATTCAGGATATCTGTGCACTCTAACACTGGTTTGGCTCTGTGAGCTTCATGTTCATCTGAAATCTTTGAGATTGGAGATTCAGACTTAATGACAGTCGATGAACTTTATTACATATTTGACCCAGAGAATGTACCATGTGATAATAAACCAGAGAGATATTATTTTGTGACATTCACTATGATCAGTACTTAAAAGATCCAGCCAAGCTGAAGGTTGCACTGCACTCAGTGCCACAAAGACAAGGGAAGGGACTCTTCCAGCCTCGAGGAAGTTTTGATTCAAACGGCACTGACTTATTCCAGTTTTACCTAGGAAGATCTAAGGCAAATTAAGGACGAGGAGTTAAAGCTTCTCAGGGGGCTGTTACTACAATGCTCAGCAAGGCCATTTTAGGGCATCTGATCCTATAAAGATCCCTTCTTCACCCCAGCTTCTTACGGATGTCCTGGACTGAGAAGTCGTCGTGCTGAACAAGCTATGAAACTGGCATGAAACTGGTTGGAAGCTCCACACTTCCCTCAGAGGCTGGTGTGTTAGCCCTGCCAGAAGGCAGCTACCTTTCAGACTGAAAGCCACCTGCCTAGTGTGGCTGTAGGCTAGCAGGTGAGAAAGACCAGAGGCGTGGAGAGTACTTTCCTAATCCCTGAAGCTATTTTCTAGTGTTTTCTTTTCTGCTAGAATTCACTGGCTCAGGAGAAGCAGATGCAAGAGAGCAAACACTAGTCCCTAGCTGAGGCCCCTAGGTTCTAGCCTTTGTTTCAGGGTTAGTTTATATTACATCCAATGACTGTTTAGCTTAAAGTACAACACTGTATTTAGTAGCTGGAGCCCAGGACTCTTTTCTTGCTGGGTGCTTGATGCAAGGAGCTCGAGAGTGTTTTCTTTTGTTTCCCACATGCTTTGTTGTGCCCAAAGAAGCTTTAATACTTGTGTGGAGCAGCTTCAGTAGGAAATACTGGGAGGGTGACTTCTGTAGAAGACATACATACAGATTACTTAATAGAGCACAGAAGTGGGCAACAATTTCTTTAAGGAAAGGTAAAAATTTGAGGTCAGAATTTGAGCTCAGGACACCAGTTTGATGCCACCAGTTCTCTTCAGGGAAGGAACTCAGTGCTACAGATATTTGCGGAACAGAAATTGACTTTTACTTGTGGTTCTTAAAATATGGGACCACTGCAGCCAGAAACCAGCCTGGTCCCCATGCCTTGTCTCCAGCCACATTAAACTGTAAAATGTATGGGCTTACTGGTTCCCACAGTTCCTCCTGAGGGTTAAGAGGGGATCACAGTTTAAAAAGCCTAGAAATCATTGCAAAACCACAAGAGAGAACCCAGGAGTAAGTGTGTAATACAGTTAGCCTGTTAGCAAAAAATTACCTTTATGTGAAATGAGAAAACATAGCAGTCCTTTGCTTTATAAATACATACAGGACCTCTTATTTCAAGAAAAATAATTCAAAGAACTCAAAGGTCACTGACTAATTACAGTTATGTCTAATTCTTCACTTATTTTAGTGAGATCAGAAATTTCTTTGAGAAGAACTTTAGCCAAGTTTACTGAATCAACATTGAGAAGGCGTGATCTTCACTTAAAGACAACACCAAAATGGACTAATACTAATATTATGCCATATTATAACTTTGTTTGAAAAGCCTCATGTGTCACGGTGGCTGCCTAATAGCTCTTTTACTTCCTTGTCCTCTGATTCATGGATACAATGTGAGTAAACAATAAAAATCAGTAAGTGTCTTGTACATAAAGGAAGGGCTGCTGTACAAAGTGTGGGGCAACGTTAGAAGTAAAGCTGCAAAGACTACTTTTTTTAATCTTAGCTCCTTCCAAAGAATATAATCTACTGTTATCTTTTGACTTCTACACTTTGAATGCATGAGAAATAAATTAAATCAATATACTTTATAATTATCAGATAAAAATAGTATTGAATTTGCACTTTTTTTTTTTTAATAAATATATATGAAGAGACCCTGGCAGGCTAACAAACTAGGCTTTCCTGTGTTTTCTTGCTATTAATCAATTTTCCGTGAAAAAGAAAATGTTGTGGGAAATAATGGGGCAGTTTTCCCACGGGCTCTTTCAGTCCAAACAGAGAATGGCATCACTGTTTTTTTGTCTCCAGTACAATACCCTCCTATCCCATCAGCACAATTTTTTTTTTTTTTTTGTATTATTATTACTACTATGGAGATCCTGAAAGGCAGGAATACAACATTCACAGGCTTTGCCAAGTGCGGCAGATTATGTACATGAATAGCTAACTGCACACCAGGGGGTATGATTTAGGTCAGATTTCTTATTTCATTCCAAAAGGCTATAGATTTTTAAGCCATTCATTGTTTAATGCATCACACAGGTTACATCCATGCTTATATATAACATGAAATATCTTTTCACAGATTTTTCCAGAAGTAATTTGTTTTCCTAGGCAATGAAGACTGGCAAAAGTTGATAGTCTGTAGCAAACTGCTATGAGAGTGTAACAAAGCACTATGAGTACTCCCAGCTAAAAAGGGGCAATGAAAAAAGAATTAATTTAGTAGCAAATGAAGAACTGAAATCCTTTAGGATTATGATACAAAAAAAAAAAACTATCTGGTTCATCAGCTGCTCAAAATGTAACTAGAAACAAACTTGCAAAAGAAATACAATGTCATACAACTTTGAATAGTGTGATTAGTGAAAATGGTGATTTGCTTTTATTGCTCAAAGAGAAGACAAACATGCATTATGAAGGTAGTCACATGAGGTTAGATAATTCCCCGACTTTGTCTGCACTATGAGAGTCAGAGAAGAGAACCTGTTAAATGCTCACTCTTTAAACCAGCATGGACAGCTTCAAACACTAGGAGCCATCCTAGATAGCAGTCTCTTTTGTTTGGTTTTTAATTTGACCCTGTTTTGTTAAATATTTTAATTTCTCAAAATGTACAATAGCAATCATTTGAAATGTCTTTGCCCCAATTACCAAGTGACCTGGTAACCACTCCAATCCTAACAGCGGTGGCCTAATGTGCAAAACATGAAACAAGGACATGCCTTGAATAGTATGGATTTAATACCACTGTCTCTGCCCTTTAAAAGCTAAGATCTGTGTTAATGGATACAGAGCAGAAGGGCTAAACAGTTTAAAGCAAGAGAGATCCATACTTTCCCTGCATGCAGTATAGGACCTCCAATGATTCACTCTAAATAGTAACAAAGCAGAGTCCAGGGGACAGCTTTTTCTGTAAGATTCAGCCTGAAAATATTCAAATCATGCATTACAACAGGCTTGAAGACACATAGATCCATATATCCTTATATATCCTTATTTATATTTAGTCATATTAGGCAGTTTTGTATCATTGCAGTAAAACTCCCCCTTGTTTGAACACAGAACCCTCCATGTCTTTCTCCTGGACCAAAGTGAAAAATGAGGATAAATAAATGAAGAGCAAGATTTGGAATTACTCCTACTACACCACAGAAGGAAGGAAAAAAAAAAAAAAAAAAAAGAAAAAATGAAAAAAAGAGGAACTAAAACCAGTTCTGTCCTAGGGAGAGAAGACAAAAGAGAAGGGAAGACCAGTGAGGAGGGAATGCGACATTAGTATCAGCAAGAAGGAAAAGAAATCTAAAAAGGAGAAGATATCAATGGAAACAAAATGCTACATCCTTCAAAGATTGCCTGTGTTACCATTTCCTGCTGAGTGGCAGTAAATGAGCCTTCTTCGGCTGCTGAATTACTCAATAAATACTCTAGGGCAAAACAGGGTCAGCCAGCAAACACCCGGGGAAGATATAGCGTAGGACTGAACTGGGTCCGTAAGGACTTCAGGGAAGTTTGTACCTCAGGACAATATACCCTAGTCTCTCCAGATCAGGCAAACTGATCTGCAGGTATGGCAGCAGTGTTAAATATGAAAATAGAATAACATGTATTTAAAGATTAACAGCCAAGAATCACAAGTCATCTGAGCAGTGTTTAATCATCAGGTAACACAAGTATTAGCATGCAGGTCAAGGCAGAATTTACACAAAACCTCATCCAAAAACTGTTAAATCTATGCATAAACTCTTTTTGACTTCAGTAAGAATTTGGAGATGCCTCATGGTCTTCAAACAACGTACATTGCTGTCTCCTGGCATCACTCTGGAGGCAAGGCCATCATAGCTCTCGCAGGTGGTGAGAGATGCCTTGTCTCCGTGAGACCTACACATCAGTCTGCTTCACGTCTTCCTGAATCTCCTGCCGTCTGCCTGGAAGTAGCCATTCCTCACAGAAGTTGGCAAGATTACGCCACCTAAAATGAACAGTACTGGAGGAGCAGGCTCATGTATACTGTGTAGTGCCTTATTTTGAGTGCTTGCAGATGGCCAAGTGAACAGCAGCTCCCTATGTCATGTTTGCCTAAAAAGAGCTAGCATGGTTTTAGATGGCTGATTACCAGGTAGCAAAACGGACATATTGTCTATACGAGACTCAGAGGGAGACAGTGTCTCCCTCAGGCTGCCATTGCAGATTTTCAGATGCTTTTTTTCCCCAGATTTTTCAAATTTTCTGTTTTTAAGCATGTCATTTCTGTATTACCATTCCTCCCTGCTTATATAGGTCAGCTGAGTGGAAGACCATACAGTCACTCATCTGGAAAGCAAGCTTCCTTACAGATATATAAATGTGTGCTCACCTGTATAACCTGTGTTGCTCAGATGAACTAAAATAAGCTCCACTGGCAAAAGCGCTATTTTATTAATTCAAGATGCATCTGTACTAAGGGCACTTTGCCAGCACACTCCATCAGTATTCCTGCTGGAAAATGTCCCTTTTATATACACAAACTACATCTACGGTCATCGTGGTTTGTTTCATTTAAGGTTTTTTTAAATGAAAACACAAAAATATAAGAAGAGCATTGCACAATGTCTAGCTGTGGCTGCAGAAAGACTGAGATCACACTTCTGCAGATATGAATATCCCCATGCACCTCAGTGGGGACTTCAGTGTTTGCCCTCTCTAACTTCCCTAGAAATTACAGCCCAGGGGTAGGACAGCAAGGATCTTACATTTAAGAACCCACCATCACCTCCAAGTAGCAGCTCACGTTGGCAGTAGACATGAGACTCTGAAAGATTCCTAATTACTATTTCTGTTGTTAGTCAAACCATGCCAAAGGAGCTCAACGAGGCTCTTGAAACGTAGCACTAGTTAATAAGCCTGAGCAGTCCTAAAGAGAGACCGTGAACACATTTTAAATCTCTGTGAGAGGAAGTCAAGTTTGAGGAGCTGAAAGATTCCACCTAATTACTTGAATCATTAGTATAAATTGGTAAGGCTCTGAAAAACAGCATACATACTCTTTCTTTCTATAACCTCATCTTTTCCTAGTTTGCTCCCTTATCTCTTTCCCTCTCATCCCAGTCCACTGCAATGGTGAGACCTCTGCCGCAGCACATTGCATCCAGCTCTATCCAATATTCCCTCCCTCTCTTCTTCCAGACTGGAAAACCGATAGCAGCAAGGAATGATTGTGGAAATCTGTCTTACAAAAGAAAAGAAGAAACAGCAAACCTGATCTGTTAATTTCCTTGAAATCAAAGCAGCTAAGTTCTTGGTGCATCACTTAGAGTAGCTGCACTAAAGACAGCTGCTAAACCAAGCCTTTTATCTATGCGAGACAACATAAAAGGAACCAGGAAGCTGACGCTGGAAAAACACAAACTGGAAAACAAACAAATGCATTTCAATAATGAAAAAAAATGCTACTGAAGGGCTGTAGCACACTGTCCTTTCTTCTACAGAAAAAGCTGGAAGGTCAGCTTCTTAATTTGGGACCTGCAGGGTACAAAAAAAGCGTTTGCTTGAATGTCATTTGAGTAAACAGATTTCCAAATTCTCAATAATCGCTGCTTGTGTAGGGTGTGGTTTACCACTGCTCCCTTAAGGAAGATTCTCCTCTTAAATTGCGGATAAGAAGGCACTGCAGTAATTGTAGTTTTAGGGTAGACTAACGTGAGGTAGAGGTGTTTAAAGCTAGGAAAAATCTCACTAATCCAACCCTAAACAATCTCTTGCACCTTCACTTATCTGGTATCGTGTAAGCACATCATAAGTCTTTCAAGAATCAAGGAAGAGGATAGCAAAACGCAATGCCCAGAACAGTCTGTGCACAGAGGAGGAGTGGAAGGTGCAACGCGTTTTGTATTTTCATGGACTATAAATTGATGTTTCTAGGAAGACAACATGGAGCACCTGATGATTATGACATGAAGCACTCCCAGGGACAAAGACCTGGGTGCAGCTCCAAGGCAGGGAATGAATACAATCATGCTGAAGAAAGCCATTCTTGCTGAGAAACACTACATAGAAATTACTGAAGGAATTTTATCCACCCTTGTAGTGGAGACTCCCACTAGAGATATCCTCTGAAGTGGAAAGCAGGTGGAAAGAGGAACTTAAGAAAATCAGAAAGCAAAACACAAAACTTCTTCCCATTAACGTAACAAGAACAAATGAGGCACTTTACCAAATCACATCAGTGGCAACAGCAGTGAAATTCCTCCCAGAGGCTCTGATAACACCATCTATCAGGAGATAGATGCACAATTTGGATTTCCATTCTGAAAACAGATTTTGCAGCACCGTGCTTTGTAATATTTATAGTAATTTCAGAGGTAATTCAATGGCCTTATGCAGAAACGAAGAGCTGACAAAACTCTATGTCAGGATAAATTACTAGGTGCAGTGCCAAAGCCACGTGCTGACTTCACATCAGGTCTTTCCATTTCATTCCCCATATAACAGCAGGTTACATTGCTCAGTCTGTTTAGGATCCTTATTTTTTATGTAGTTACAGCTGAAATTTTTACTTTTTGCCAATGCTAATATTGATGGAGAACCACACTTTGTTCTGGTCAATGAAACAAGGGCTTTGTCTGGGGAATATCTAGGGGCCTTACGCTTTTGCTGACCCAGAGGCATTCCCGGGGGATGTGACTGTAACAACATCCTTTTGAAAATGTATTCCAAGCACTAGCAAAAAAAAAGGCCTCTCACCCTTTCAGGGAATTACCTTTGGAGCTGGAAACGATCTAATTCTCCATCTGCTGTCGCTGCAGACTTCGGCAAACCCTCTGTTGCTCACACTGCAAAAAAAATAAAATAAAATTAGGTATATTTATGAAAAAAATAAAGATGGGAAAGTTGTTTTGTTGTTGTTGTTGTTGTTGTTGTTGTTGTTGTTGTTTTTTGGGGGGGAGGGGGGTGTCTTCTTCTTCTTTAACCTCCTCGGTGCTGAGGCACAGGCAGGGAGGTTTAAAGACTGCGGCTGCCCTCCGGGCGGTCTGGGATCGGGACCGGGACCGGGACCGGGACCGGGACCGGGATCGGGATCGGAATCGGGATCGGGATCAGGACCAAGACCAGGACTGGGATCAGGACCAGGGCCGGTGCCGGTGCAGGTGCGGGGTGCCGGCGGCCCTCCCTGCCGCTGCAGCCGCCCGGCCTCACCTCGGCCATCTCCCGCAGCGGGTGCCGGCCTCCCGGCACCCTGCGAGGAGGCAGCACCGAGGCTCCCCCCGGCCCCCCCCGGCTCCCCCCGCAGCCCCCGGCCGTGCCTCACCTCTGCCAGCCGCCCAAATGGCCGCTGCCTCTTCCTCCTCCTCCTCCTCCTCCTCCTCCTCGGCGAAGCGCGGTGCCGCCCGCTCCCGCAGCAGGACCGCGGGCTGAATGTGCTGTCTCACGCTGGACAGGCTCCTCCCGAGCGCTGCCGCCTTCCTCCTCCCGCCTCCTCCTCCTCTTCCTCCTCCTGCGCGCCCCCGGCAGCGACACCCCCTGTCGTTGTCGTTGTCGTCGTCATTGTCGTTGTCGCCGCCGGGGCGAGCGGGGCGGGGCAGTGGGGGCAGGTGGTGGCCCTGGCTGATGGCCCCCGGCCAGCACTCGCCAGCCCCCCAGACCCGGAGCCCCGTGAGTCGGGGCAAGCCCCGAGCCCCTCCTGGCCACCAGCAGCTCCCCTCGGGTGTCAACCCCGCCTGGGTGCACCACGGCAGCCCAGCTGCCAGCCCTGCAGTGGCCTCGCCATTGTCCCCTCAGGACCTTAAGCATCATCCCCACGGCTGCCTCAGTGTCCCCCACGCCAGCCTGGCCAGCACCTCCACACTCACCTAATTAGCCACCTGATTAGCCACCACCTTCAAAGCAGTCTAGATGTCAGTCCCCTAATTGCTACCCCACAGCCAGCTCAACATCATCTCCGTGGTGGCCTGGCCATCAACCCCATCACAGCCTGGCCAGATATTGTGGCAGCAGGGAGGTCCCACCAAAGCCCTGTCCATCTGGGGAACCAAGGGGAGAGCTCCAGAGCAGGTGGATGCTCCCCATCTTTCACAGATAGATGAGGGCATGGCTGACCAACAGTGGAGGTTTCCTTTTGGCCCTGATTCCTCACGGTGTTCCTGAGGGAACAGGGACCAGAAAGGAGAGCCAAGCTCCTTCTAGCAGTATGCCAGCTCCTCTCCCAGCACAGGTACATCCATTTTCTTGACCCAGCCTCCCACTTCCTCTTCCAACACACAAATATGTTGCCCTCACACCACAGGAAAACATGTGCCTGTTGGTACTTGGATTGCTCTTTAAAAAATATGCAGGACATATGTCTCACTGATATCCAGCCCTCTGGTCAGAGATGTATCATTCTGAGATGTGTCCCTTGAGCCACATTTGGTTAACTTTGGTGGGAAGCACTAACTCCAACCACTGTCATTCCAGGTCTAGGACCTGTTCTGAGAATATTGTGGTATATCCAGACCACTGAAAATCCATCAAGGGTTCATATCACATACAGTTCCTCTCAGACCCAGCTGGACTGTACCTGGCCAGGAAACAAAGAGCCCTGAAGAGAAACAACAGCATCCATTGAAGATGAAGACATGGTGATGAAATAATTGTTTATCAATTTAATTGGAGTTGAAGCTGAAAAGAATCATTTCTTGCTCTCCTGTAAGATTCCTTAAAGATCAACATGTTCTACTTGTGCAGGCTGGGGCACATGGAAAAAGTCTGTGGTTTTAAATACATGTTTTGAAACATTTCAAGTTTGGGGCAGTTTGCCACTCTTTCTGAAAATAAGGCCTTTTCAAAATCAGGTACTCAAAACTGAGCTGCAGAAGGTGCTGGTTGCTTTTGTAAGTGTTGGTCTTAGTTTCAGCTTTAGCATAAATCCCCTGAGATTTGTCTAGGTTTCTTTGGATTTTGTGTCATTTGCAAATTCCATGCAAACTTAGCTGATTGATTTGAAGTGTTCAAGACTGGTTTCTAAGAGGGCTTTGGGGTCATTTGGTATTCCTGAATTAACAAATCAGATTTGTTCTCCATGATGCTAGGTGGGGATTTACTATTGTTAACATGATATCTTATACATAGATTCTTATACAAAGATTCCTTGGACTCATATACATAAAACATGGTGTCATATACCATATCATGCCATCCTATGGTAGGATGATATCAAGCATTTTTTGAACATAAAGGAGTGCAGTGTCTCTGTCCTCTTGCCTTTTGACTATGAAGGTCAAAAACCTACATTTTTGTAACACTTTCTCAACTATTTCAAACTAAGTAGCCACAAATTTAAAATAACATTATTAAGTATTATTGACACACGATAAATAAGTCTTTAAGGATTGTTAAGTCCTACATTTTTGTTGCAGTAATGGCATCTTATGTTCTGCCAATAGCTCACTTAGAAATCGTTTTAAAAAGCACTGTAAGAACTTGTCAAATGGGACATGATTTTTATATTTTTTAAAATTTGCAATATTTGTCATGAGCGATCCACTCTTTTTAAAGTATAAAACAAAGAACCAAAATGGAAATGTCAAAGAAAAAAATTAAAAACAAACAAACAACAACAACAACAACAACAACAAAACTATTCATGAAACATGACAGATCTTGTCCAAAGCTTATTGAGTAATGGAAAACTGCATACAAAAGAGTTTGGAAAGAATGTCAGTGGCGAGGGTAGTATAAAAAATATGCAACTTCTCTTCGAAATTGTCTACTCTGAGGAGATGGAGGTAAGCAAGTCTAGCTCTAAATTTTTAGTAGGTGGTCCCAGAATCTACGAACTTTGGGAACATAAGAAAAACATACAACCAGTCTTGTTAAAGAGCCATCTGAAGGAATAACTAATTTTCCTACAAGCAATGCTCTGTTTTCTTTGACCTCATTCTCATGAGGTCTTCCCTAACCTTCCACAGCACAAGCTCTTGTCATTTTTGTGGATTTCTTGTTCTAGGGAGGTAAATTATACCATTACTAATTTTACAAAAGAGGGATAAAATCTTTATTAGAAAAAAATAATAAAAATATATATATATATATATATATCATTATGATCAATAAAATCTTTTTAACAAAGCTTCATGAGAAACATCCAGCCATTTCAGTTCGGCATGGGATGTGTACTAATTTTACATTTTCCCATTAAACACAAATCCATAATATTATCCAACTCATTATATTCTGCCAGCAGGCATTATGTGATTTTGTATCTGGCTTAATTACCAGGTGAATGTGCAGTAGGGCAAAGCTAAGATTATTTTCAAAACTTTAAATTTAAAGTTCTTGCTCTATGAATTCAGAAGGTAGTTATTTTAGCCTCAGATTGCATTATTAGATCAACAGAGGGCAAAACAGTTAGCAATTACTCACATCTGACAAGCTGCTTTCTCTCCAGCAGAGGTCAGTTGTACATGTACACACAGCAGTCATGGTGCCATCTGAAGGGAAACTGGAGATTAAGGGGAAATTTGGAGCTCATCGCTGCCCATGGATGGTGTGGGAAAACAAAAAAGTCTATTGATAAAATTACAAAAATACAGTATTTGCCTGTTTCTCCTCTCCTGTCTAACAGATACACAAGTAAAATGTAGAGGTTTCCGTGGACATTAATAAGTGCAATACATTTGATTCCTAGATTTAAGAAGTTGAAGGGAAAATGATTTGACATAATTTCTTCTGGAAGTTACTTTATATAGCATTGTTCACTTGTAAGTTATTAGTGAAGATTGGTATAAGTTGCTCTGACAAACCAATAACCATTTACGATGCAATATGAGACAAATAATTATCAGTACATTGTATTTTCCTGCCTTAGGCACCAGCAACTGCTACTTCACAAAACAGAATAAGAGAAAGTAACAGAAGTAGGCAAACCCTCTTGGAAGTTTGTGCCACTGGAAGATTAAAAATTAATTTCAAAGCTGATATTTCTAAGGCTTAATGGAAACGGCGCTACTTTTCAGACACTTTGCATGATAGTGCTCACGTGGGTTCTGCAAATAACAGGGGATGTTACAAAATGCCTTCCAGCTTCTCAAAGGCAGTGGATTAAACAAAGGATCAAAAGGCAGAATGAAAAAATCAAAGCAAGCTTCAGAAAAAATGTGCAATATCACTTCTGAAGTCAGGTTTATTGTTATGGCAGTAATGTCACTATAGGGCACTATTACGCATGGCCTTAGAAATCTTTACTTCACAGATGAACCAGTTGTTGGTCTTGGAAGAAATACGAGTGGTTGGTTAGTTATGAAAAAGCTGTTTAAGCAGAAGGCACTGGAGAACTTCTCTTAACAGTTTGCTACAAAGAGTTCTCTGGGCAGATCACTGAGCCCTGGGCTGAAATTTCTGCAAACCAACATAGTCTGAATATCCATAATAGATAGCAGCATATAAACAAGGAATTTAAAGGTATCTGGCACACAGACACTTAATAATTCCTCTGCCAGTTGATTTGCTATTGGTAGATTGCCAGTTCCAAGATCTTTGCACAGATACATGTTCAAAGATGAAAAAGCATTTAAGTATCTTATAAAGGACAAACTCTTTTTCAGAAGGGAATGACAAAATAAGAGATGCAGTATCCATGTCTCTGGCAAATGGGTGAGTTCCACATGGGTCCAGACATATGTTACTTTTCAAAGACCTTGCATCTGAGTGCTCTTAGAAACAATGATTTTTGTGTCAGACTCTTTTCTAAGCCTCTTTTCCTGTTTTGTTCTTCACTTTCATACAACACTGTCACCGAAGAGATCAATTGGAATGTCAGGTAACAATGGTTTCAACAAGGTTTTGTGGGAGCATTAGTACATAACTGGGACACCTAGAAGATATGCAGTACTGGTTTCAGGATTTACAAATCAGCCTGACTGCACTGGCCCACATGATGCCTTTGGTGTAGGAGTAGCAAGGCTGCAACAGTTCATTTTGTTTTTGCAGCTGTTCAGGCTACAGAAAAGCAAATGAAGGAGGACTAAGAACACAGTGACACTTACAAGAGAGGAAAACATGTCTGCGCTCAGATGGAGCAGCATTTGACACAAATGCGTGTATGAAATGTTTTTTTCAGAAAGCCACAGCTTCATCCCGACTGCTCATGCAACTAGCACTTTGCAGCCCTGACTTCTCTTTGGATGGGCTCACCTCACCTTGGAAGATTTCCCAGATTTTTGGCCTGTGGAGATACAAAGTTGAATGGAGGACAATGTATGGCCCAATGTAGGACTCTACAAAGGAACGCTTTTATGGGTCAAGAGAAGGAGAAATATCAGTGTGCCCTTCTTTCCATCCTGGTTTCAAAAAATAAAACTACTAACTGCATTTACAATGTTAACCATATATTGTGATTGTAGTACACTTTATATTTGCTATGTATATGAGACTAAATTCTTCTGTCATTCTACCTATATAGTAGTTAGTAGATTAATGTGTCAAATGTGATTGGAAAAGCTTGGTGAACTGTAGAATAAATGTTACATGATAATAAGCAGTAAGTAAAACAGCAATTAGCTGGAAGTTGGGTGTACATTTCTGCAAATTAATGAATCAAACCTCAGCAGAGCAACACCAAGCAGTATGACTCTGACTTAAACCTGGCTCTCAAGGTGGAATTCATCCTATGGAATCCTACTCCTTCCATAAAAGGTAACCATCATTATCCAAGAAATACTCCTTTTTGTGTCTCCTTGAAACTCAACAGTACTGCACATCTGAAATAGGAATCACGGGCATGAGTTCATGTTTGAGACCCTGCCCGTTCAAACACAGCATTACCCAGCTTCTGTTTTTGCACTTCTGACTGAGGAAGGAAAATGGCATGCAAGGAAGAAAGCCTTTGGAAATTTTATTACTGACTTTTAAAATAACAGTGCTTGCCATATAATGCAACTCATTGATTTTATTTGAAAAGGTTCAGTGTACTGGGAAGAGTTTGGAAACACAGCTGCAAACCAGGCATTTGGGGAAGGAACTGGATGGTTCTACAAGCCACTTCCCGGAGCTTCCTGCCAGTGGAATTCAGTGGCCTGTAGAGGACTTCAGGTTTGAAGGGTTTTACAGTGTTTTGTTACTGCTTGTCTGAACTACTGAGGAAGCTGCAAAAGGAGGGCTGCAGAGCTCTGTATGTAGGGCCTGAAGAGAAATAGGCTTGGAGTGGGACTGGAGGAGTAGATTAGGAGACATATACTGAATTACTCTATTTAAAACAAACAAACAAACAAAAAACCCTACTAAATAGATGACTCCATTTGGGTCTGTGTCAAGTTCCTGATGACTCAAGAACTTGGTCAAAGGGAGCAAAAGAAATGGCTGAATTTACAGAGGTTAGAGATCTTTGCAGTAGTTAGCTTCTTTTTGCAAAATCCTGTCTAATTTCCCCATACCACCTTTGGTTTAAAATCCAGTCCTTTGTGTTTGATTAAAACCAACAACAAACATCAAAGGACGGTGCATTTCTTTATACGATTCCAGAGACCTACTAAATATTAACCTGAAGCTTAGCTGTACCACCCAAAGGTAAAATCTGTGGCACATGTAAGGTGTTACATTAATTTAACACAACATGAAGATGCATTAAAGTGTATGAGACTAAATAAGTGGTACTTTTGACAACAAATTGAAACTTGTGGCAAATTATTCATATGACTGAAAGAAGCAGAAATGCATTCTGGAGAGAAGATCCGTAAAAAAAAGGTGTTTCTCTAATGTATCTTTGAAATGCTCCTTATTTCTTATCCATATTTCTGGTGAAGAAAGGCACCTTTGCTAGCCTATCCACTATGCTCTAACCATGAATTGGATTGACTAGTTGGTGTAAACTAATAGGAAATTGTATCCTTATATCCCATCTGCAGAGACAACAATGATAGGGGCTGTTATAGTGGTTATGTGGATCTCTTTAGACCACGCTGTCAATATTTTGGTGCATGACAAAAGTTTTCAAGCAGTGTCCTAGCTCTGAGTTTATGCTATATGCAGCTTATATGCATAGTCTTATAGCTCTCCTCGTACATATCCACTGCTTTTCAACAAGTAAGCCTGTGTTTTCTGCTCTCTCTCTTGTTTTCCCTGACTGGAAGTCTCCTGATGAGGATAAGCAGCTATGCTTGCCTGGAGGCCTGGATGGCACTCACAGAGGGAAGATGAAAGCAGCAGAGAAATATAACAGCTTAATCTTCTTAAAAGCGGACGGATGATAAAACAGTTCTGGGGTGGAGCTTGTTTCAGTGCTTTGAATCACTGCTTGGTTAAGGGAATTTAATGTTGCTGTGTGTGAGCGTGATTATTTCTGCATTGCTTCTGATCCCAAATAGCTGCCAGTATCTAGAGTTGTAGATTATTTTTTTTTTCTTATTTAAATCTAAAAATAAATAGTGGAGGAGCTGGGGAAAATTGTTCTTGAATGTGATGAGCTTTCAGACACAGTAACCGTCTTAGTAAGGAAGCCTAAGGGAGAAGATATGGCAGCACAGGGTGTTCCACCAAGACAGTGCAAATTAAAATTCAGCAGACAAGTGGCCTTCATACCCAGCTCTTTGGAAAATCAGATCACTTATGCATTTCAGTACAGAATTAGGCAGCTGCCTCCACGTAGCCAAAATTAATAGGCTATCTGTCCTCACTTTGTGTCTGAGCAGAGAGCAGCAGGTCAGCGGCATAAAGAAGGTGAGGTGATTTGGGATCTCTCAAACTGCAGGACGTTGAGAGCATGACTTGTGACTGAAAGTGGGCAGACTTCTAGTGCCATTTCAGGCATTGCAGTGCATGACAATGATTCGTCTTGACTACTTCCCCACAATTTTATAACACGTCCATCTCCCGTGTTGAGATGTCTGTGCTAGGTGGGCAGTTCGATTCAGACATTTTTGGTTTGAGGCAAGCCTATGCCACTCTCATGTATATGCAACTGACACATCTCCTCTAATCCATCCCTCGTGAGGTAGGCATTTCATGCCCAGTGTCACTTTCAAGGGCTGCCCAGCTGCTGTCTGCATGCATAATGTAACTACATCTGCACCAAAAAGGCATCTCTAGAACGAGGTGCCTGGGGCAAGAGTGGTGGTGATGGAGGAAGCCTTTCCTTAGGATGGAGGGGCTGGCAGGCACTGCAGCAGCTGAGATGGTGATCACTCCAGGGTAGTTCTCAGAATAAATGACAGCAATCACAGAAAGACCATTCTCTGAGCAGTGAAGGAAGAGATGGTCATGGTTAGAGATGAGGATGTTGCGATGTCAAGTTGAGGCATCCCTCTAGCACAGCCCAAATGGTGTCAAGAGAGTGACAGAAGGAGAAAAGAAACCATGTCCGTGTATACACACAAGAAAAAGGAGATATCTCCAGCACATTCGGCATTTTCAGACGACAGTGGAAAAGATGAGATGCTGACTGAGAAGCTAAGACCAAGGTCATCTTTAAAGAAGAGTTCTCTTTGGTGGAAATCTGCTTGCTGGTAGGAGGGTGCAAGCAAATTTTTGCTACAGTGCAAATGAAGGAGAGGATGGGAGCATTAGGGAGGTGGAGGTCTGTGTACAAAAGTCTGTTACCTCCCTCAGACTGTTACAAGGTGGCCAGAGCCTGTGATGGCCAAATTACATGAGTCCACCCCCAGGCCATATTCCCACACAGCTTGTTAGATATCTGACAACGGTCTGTGCAGAAGAAGAGAAAATGCACAGCCTGGTTGCATTAAATTACTTGTTCCTAGCAGAATGAACCAAATCCCTGCCTGCTGCAATGCAGTCCCAGCTCAGGCTGCTGCCTGTGATGCAGGCAGAGCAGAGCAGAGCAGGGCAGAGCACCATGTAGGTGCTGTAGTAGGAAACCTACGGACCCACGCTCCCTGCTGGGCTGTGTAAGCACAACGTAGGGAATGTGACAACCCCAAACTGTTTGTGATGCCCAATGTGGAGGAGGAAAGGGAGTTCTTGCCAGAGTTATGTCATTCAGAGGCCCCCCACCGCACCATCCTTCTCCTAGAAAGGGTTGTTTCCTCATGGAGTAGGCAAAAGGCATGCTTTGCAGTGGATAAGACAAGCACTTCAGTTCTCACAGCCTGTTCCTGCATAGTCCTGTGTGGTCCCAGCCTCAGGACCATGTATTTCGGAGAGTGCCCATGATGTGCCACCAGCTCACATCTCAGGAATCCTTCCCCTTTCTATGTTGGCAGGTAGCCTTGCCTCTTCTTCCTGGGGCTGCCCCTGCTGTGCGGAGCTTTCTCTAACACCTGATCCTACATAATTGCCTGTCGGCTGCCTGCGGCCCATACGTGCTGCCTGGATCTTCCTTGCTGTCTCATGACTTCCCAGCAGTGCAGCTGGCAGCTCTGGCACATGTTGTTAATGCCTCTCCAAAAGCATCCAGGAGTAGTAACTCATTAGCAGGAATGAGTGTTTGAAAATGAACTGTCAGGCTTTGCAGTGCGGTACACATGTAAAGTCCTTTTCACCAGCGGCAGCTTTTATTCATGTCCTATTAATACAAGTACACCAAGGCAAAATGATGATAACATGGAATCACGTTAGAAGTATTGTATCAGTTTAGGAGTAAAACAGGAGTTTACAAAGGTGCTATAGTTGTCCGCCACACAGCTATTAAACATCCAAGAAATCCTGTGTTAAGTTTATAAAGGAAAAAAATAATCATATAAAGGTCTAGAAAGACACACCTGATGTTGTATTGTGAATTATTACAATGAGGAACTTCTGTGTTTGTAACCACTCATTAGAGTAGATAGTTTTATAAAGGTGTATTGCTTTTCCCCCCATCCTCTAAAAGTATCCTTGTGATATTACTGTAAAGCAGGCATAGAGTTAACAGAAAAGTAAATATCTGTAAAAAATATCAAACTGTGCAAGAAGAACCATTACCTGTGTGTCACACTCCATGCTAGGAAGATGAATCTATCTCACCCCAGCATGGTTTTCTCACCATGGCTACGACAAAAAACAAAAACACTTCTGTATATGTGTCTAGATAATATGCAGTCATCTTTCTCCCATCAATAAAAATCTCTTTTGGGGGGATGACCAGCTACTCTGCTTTCCCCTGGTTCATCCTATATATGTACTTTCTTTTTGACTATCCTAAAGGAAGACAGCTAATATTCTGCTTTATTAATACAGGCTTTATATCATATCTTCCCTGTTTACCTAAAGAAGGCTTTTCTATGTATGAACAGGAAACACCATTTCAATTAAGTTCAATGCATACTGAGACAGTTCTGTTCTTTCATATTTTTATTTTAATGGGTTTTCTTCATATTTGGCAAGTACCCTATCCTTGTCCCAAAACCTCTGGTAGACTGAAACAGACTGCAAAAATTTTCAGTGAGCAACGTGGGACATGTAAGAGTGCAACACTGCAGTGACGAGACCACAAGGGCCTATGACTGTGTACAGGAACTGATGCTGGTCATACTGAAACCAGTGCCAAAATCCTCCTTGCTCAGAGGCCATATAATGTGCATTGTGAAAAACTTCAAACCAAAGGTATATATTGCATTACTGTCTAAGTGTCACATTGAAGGAGAAGCTTTTGCATTACATCCCACTGTCATTCCACAGAACTGATTTCAGACAATCGCCTTCCTTGAAGACCATCTGAGATAGGTACAAAGTGACTCTCAAGCTGTGAGGTCAGTCTGGCATGGCCATTCTCATAGCAAGCATTTGGGGCCTACTTCAGCATATCATTAGGCTGGATACCTGGATACATGTTTTGGGTTCTGCTACCCAAAGCTTCAGCCTCTCTCAGGTCCTGTGATCTCTACCTGTAGAGATGCCCAATCTAAGTCTTCTTTTGTGAGTGTTCTTGCTACCTCACTGGAACGTACATTTTCATAATCATCATCCTCTTCAGATAAGTCAGGATCAATAAATGCTGATAGTTGGAAGTGGTTGTATGCTCAGTCACCATACAAAGTGTTTGGGATCTTCCAGAAAGTGAGCGATGATCCACAGTGCCAGCTCCTGAAAAGCCAGAATCTCACCCAGTTGATGAACCTGCTGTCCATCACCCAAACCATGAATTCTGGCCCTGTGCACTTAAATTATGAATATTTCTATAGTCCATGCTCATATACCTTCTATTATGTTAATTCTTATGGGAGAAATAGTTTCACTATATTTTGTATAATTAACCATCATATGTTTCAGGAAGACATCACAGGTGGATGGCAGGGGATGGGCACATTTCAGAGTAGAGCATGTATGTGACATAACAGTGATTGGAGAAGTCAACATTCACTTTTTTATTTTTTTTGTCCATTTCAATTCTTGTTTAAGCTCTAAGTTTTATGTTTAATTTAGGAGATAAGAAAACCATCCCTAAATGACTTAATACAAAAACACTGAATTTTGTCTCCTTACTCACCTCTGTGTTTGGTGTTTGTTCAAATACCAGTGCTTTGAGGTGTCTTATACACTGCTAGTAAAATACAGTTATTTGGTATTCTTGATCTTCCTATTTATTCAGGCTTCTCATAGCACATCAGAATTAATGTGTTCATAAAGAACACATAAAGGCTTTGACATTGATTGATGTTTGCTCTTCTTTTACTATAGAGAGTTTTTAACACATAAAAAAGAAACAAATGTGAGGAAAGATTAGAAGTGTGAGAATCATCACGAAGCGAGTATCGTATAGCATTAATTACTGCTATCCAGTGATTTGGTGCCACTAGGTGGCAGAGCAACAATTCACTCTGCAACAGCGACAGGTTAGGTGGCTTAAATTCCTGCTCCCAACCTTCAAGGCTTTAGTGCTAATATTGTCTATTGCCTTACACTTCTTAGTGAAGGCCTTTAAAATTGCAGTGGAACTGTCAACGATCCTACAGGTGACGGTACGCTTGTTAATGTCGGTCATACTTGGGAATTCCTATGAAGTGCTGTCTTTGAGAGGGCCCAATTTGGAGACTATATAGAGGTCACTTTTTTGAAGACTATATAACAGTGCACTTAGTTCTGCCACTGTGGCAATCATGGTGAGGGGACCACAAGTTAAAGAAGTATAAAGAAAGTATAAAAACAAGGGGATAGCAGCGGATGTTGTCTACCCAGATGTCAGTAAGTTCTTTGACACTCCCTCCCATAAGATCCTCATAGAGAGGGTGATGAAATATGGGCTGGATGAGCAGGCAGCAAGGTGGAATAAAATACTGGCTGAAGTGATTTCAGAGGGTGGTGATCCACTGATCGTGAAGTCTAGCTGGAGGCCAGTAACCTGCAGCGTTCCCCACGGTCCATACTGGCCCCAGTCCTGTTCAATGTCTTCCCCAGTGGTCTGAAAGATGGGGCAGCACGTACCCTCAGCGAGTTTGCAGATGACACAAGGCTGGGAGCAGTGTGGATACATCATGGGGTCGTGCTGCCATCCAGAGGGGCCTGGACAGGCAGGAGAAATGGGCTGCCAGGAACCTCGTGCAGCTCAACCAGAAGTGCAGAGTCCTGCACCTGGGGAGGAATAACCCCAGGCACCAGGACCTGCCAGGGGCTGCCTGGCTGGAAAGCAAATAGGATGTGGGGATGCTGATGGACACCAAGCTGAACATGAGCCTGTTTTGACAAAAGACCTATCTATTCCTTTAGCAAAACAGAAGTGAAGAACATAATGTATACACCAGAGTTTACATGCTGTGCTGCTTCTGCCATAAACATCTTATTTGTGATTATCTGGCAGACTGTCTATACTTCTTCAAAAGCAAGTAGTGTCTGGTCATAATGAATGCTGAATGTCTCCCATAAAAATTTTCCATTTATTTTAACATATATAAATAATCTGACTGGGTGGAAAAAACAGGACTACATACTGCACAACAGATAAGTGACCTTCCTAGTGAGTAAAAGTATGTAATGTTTCCTGTAACTTTGGAACTTAAGAGATGGCTTCTAATAGAAAGGTGTTTAACATATTAACAATATATTATCATTATTATCCTGAAGATGTTACTGTCTAATTTTTATCCTGTATATTGAGTCTATTATTCAATGCGATTTATTCTGTTAACATCACTCACTTGCATGGGTTTGGCAGTCCTTTGAACAGGATCCACAGAACTGCCACAGATTCCCTTTACCTAATCACATGGGGGTCAACACCACTTTGTCTGTGGGTGAAGGGACTTGCAACTGAACCCCTTCTACCATATTTTTAATACTATGTGGGCTGTAGCTAAGAGTTCCTGTTTTATTTTAAATCGTTACTGCCACCATCAGAAACATGAGCTGACCTGCAACTAATAAGGGAAACACTGGGGAAAATGTCCAGGAAAAAAGAAAGATTCTTCCACTAGAATTTGAAAAAAAAAAAAAATCACCTGCAAATTACAGCCTCTCCACACCCTGCAGAGCTGCCTGTTGTTCATATGTAATGATATGATATGATATGATATGATATGATATGATATGATATGATTCATATGATGCTTTTTGTTTATCTTGTGACACAGTTCAAGAATGTAAAAGGCAGAAAAATAGAAGCAACCAGGAAAAATAAAGTATCAGCATAATAAGAAAAAAAAGGTCAGGATCTCAGCAAGCATCAGCCTTGGGCTCACACGATTCCACATGGGTATATCTAACCCAGGCTGGGTTTGCTGTCGTGATAGCCTGCCTGCATCACCACAGAAGTCTGGGTGTGGGATGTCTTGAAGAACAGTAGCCAGAATTCATCTACTGTTATTATATCTGTTTCAAAAAGTTTTCCTCTCTATATAAAATAAGGATATATATTTTTTTTCAAAATGTTGCTTCTTCTCTATTTATTAAAATACAATAACTTCAGGATTTAGCCAAATTCCAAGTTTTCTCTCTGATTATTTACCAAGAATGGCTACAACATACGTTCTTTTAACAGCCACATATATCATATTTACAGAGCACACACCAAGATTTTCCACATTTCATGAGTAAACTCTAGTTAAAAGCACTTAGCAGGAACTTAGTTTTGTGGGACAAGACAAACAAGCCTTTATGTTCTGCAGCAGCTTTGCTAATGATTATTTTCACCATGCCTAAAACTGGGGTTACAATGGAGTCTGACTGCTCAGTGTAATTCTGAAAGAAGGATCAGTTGTCCATTTAAGATGCTTTGTGTTCCTAGAAACTGGGGCGTATGAAATGCATTTGTCAGTTTTAAAAACATTTCCTTCCATTTCTACATAAGGTACACAGAGAGTTAGTGGCAATACTGCCCCCTGTTAATTGCTCAGCTGGTATCAGTTTAAATACAGGAATAGGCCTTCAGTTAGTGATGACTGGTACAGCTTTGAACATTTTAGATGGAAAATATATAGAATAATTTCAGAAGAACAATATTATTTTCATTTTCAATTCAGTAACCTTTCCCCCCCCAAAATGTTAGAGAATTTCACTGCGTTAAGAGAGAAAACAGGTATAACTTGATCACAGGTCTAGATTAGGTTTGACAATGACTTGTTTTGAATCCTAAATGCATAATCTATTTGTGTGCACCTCGTTCATATTTTCCCTTACCATCTCTGCACAGATGCCAAAACACAAATTGAGCTGCATGTTAATGCTGTGATGTATGCACACCAAGATCTCAGCCAAATGCATGGATCAGGAACTGCTACTCTCTAAAGCAGGAAAAGAGTCCAGGGTTCTGGAGATGCTGACAGTGTCCCAGTGAGAAAAACAATGCATCTTCAAGGATGTCAGACACAGGGAGGGGGAGAGGTCCATGTAAATAACATTTTATATTTTACTGTGTTCACTTGCAGAGTGATATAACATACATGTACTCTCTTCTAGGGTAAAATAGGAATGCCATACAGTTTTGTTGCTGCATGCTTTTCCTAAATAGGCTATTTTTAAAGGATCAACAACTATAACTGTCATGCTACTGACAAACTGATTTGTCTGAGCCGTGTTTCTCTCCTTCATACTGTTCTTAAACTAAATATTTTCCATGTATGTGAGCTAGTGGCTTTGGGTTTCTGTCAAGCAGCAGATGTAATCCAGGCTCTAACGATGTCTATATTTAGCTCAAATGCTAACAGCCTGGTTGTGTGGAAACTAGGTAATAATATACTATTATGCTCATTGTCCTAGCCACATTGAATCTTTGGTGCAGAATTGCAATGAAATCCCTTGCAGAACTAGGGTCGGTTCTCACCAATATTCTGCCAGGCAAAGGAGGCTCTGTGAGCTTAATTCTTACAGAAAGTTGATATCCTCGAAAACTTTACTGATCTCAGAACAGACAGGGATACATCCTCACCTTTAGCAGCACAGAGCCTGAGCAGGAGAAACCATCCTGTTACATCAAAGGATGTTGCTCATAACCCACAGTAGCCCATAGTAGCTCAAAATTTGTAGTTTTTGTTTTGTTTTTGTTATATTATTCTGTCATTTATTCTGTCAGGTGCTGTCAGTTATGTTACATTATATTATATTCATACAATAAAACCTACCAATCTGTTTTACAAAAACCATCAGAAATCCAATGTTTACCCAGGTAGATCAAATCTGACCACGTC
The DNA here is from genome assembly GCF_964035555.1 of Netta rufina. NCBI lineage: Eukaryota > Metazoa > Chordata > Aves > Anseriformes > Anatidae > Netta > Netta rufina. The sequence goes on along the minus strand of NC_140124.1, from coordinate 26,165,071 downwards.
TATGAAGATAAGTCACTTCTAGCTAGTCATCATCCTTTCCTGACACAAAAACTTTTCATCATAAAGCTTTCCAGATCAGGAAGATAGTCTTTTTCTCTGTCCACCAGAAGAATATGGCACACCAGAAGAGCATAAATAGTGCATAAAGGTTGCCAAGCTTTTGGGAGTTGATTTACCAGGTTGGCTGCTTTGGGGTTGACTGGTTGGGACTTCTTTGGAGAGGTGAAATATAGTGAAACATTCCTAAGTGCTCAATAAAATAAATAATATTTGGGGGGAAGGAAAGGGAGAAATGGCTAAAATTTTCAGAGAGGAATGTAAACCCTTCTGTGAAAGTTGTGATCAGATAGGCTGGCAGTCACCAGTTTGAAATACTAATGGTTCTTGGAAACATCAGGCTTGTAAACCAGCCCCTCTATCTGCCTGATATGGCCAAACAGGTTGCATATGAACACTTTTCCTTCCATAGCAGTATTTTTCTTCCATTTCACCGACTATAACATTACTCTTAATAGGTGATGGTAAATTTCATATGAAAGTCAAGGTTCAGAAAAGGTCTGGAACTGCTGCGGAGTGAATGCACATAGGTGGCAGCACTGCCTCACCCTGCAGGGTACATTGCCACTCACCCTCAGCAGCATCTGTGCAGGCAACCTTTCACACAGATATTTTTTATTCCAAAACTACGGGCAGGGCAGAACCATAAAACATGCTCCACCGTGAGACAATCAAGGATTCTTCACGGAAGAAAGTGAAACAAATGCTATAAAAATGCATTTTAAAAAAAGTTCCCTGACATTTTAGAAATATTTTTGTAAGTTGAAGGGAAAATGAGTAAAAGTAAAAATCATTCTTTCACCTCCTTCTTTTTTAACTGCACTGTTTCTGGAAAAAGAAACAAAAATAAAATAAATGAAAAATATTTCTTAAGCTCTGGGAGGTTTTGAATTTTAAGATTTATTCAAAAGTATCTTGGTCATCGCACCTCTACTCTTCAATTTATAGAAATTATCTTATCAAGAGGGTGTTTAGGTCACTGATACTATAGGACAACAGAGAAAATGAAAAGATGGAATGAGGCAAAAATACAAGGGAAGTAAAACAAAATGTAAGGAAGAATACATATGGGAGTCAATTTCCATTTCTTCTTTCATTTCCTCATTTCCTTTCTTCCACTCAATTATTTTTTTTCAATACCATTACTTCCTTATTTTTTTTTTCCCCCCACAGAAAAAAAAATATATATTTTTTTCCCTTCTATCCCTCCAACCTTTAAAATGAAATGGAGCCCACAGGTACATACCTTTCATTTCCTGTATGCTGTCAGAATTTAAGGCAGAAGTTAATGCACAATTCATATATTGTCAATATGTATTTAGAAGAAAACTTGTTTCATAGACATGTTACTTTCAGGGACAAATCCATCATTTACAAAGCAGGTCAGAAGCTTCTTTGTAATAACATTTGCAGAAGCTTCTCTGTAATAATAACTAGATAATCATCTTTAAGCAAGGAAAAGAGAAGATGGAAGGTATACACTCATGCAACCAGTGAAAGGAAGTAAAATAAACAGGCATCCTCTCCAAAAGGTACACTGTAGCAGCAAGCTCTGGAAGAGCTGATGGAGCAGGTTAATTCAGAATTTCTGAACAGCACTAAGAACAGAAATCCTCTAATTTGTCCTTTAATATAAGGAAACAGACTTCATTCAATGTTTTCAGCAAAATGAGTAGTAAAACAACTTTAATGTCAGTCAGTCCTTGACATGGAAGCTCTGCCCTTCCAGCTACCTTGGAACTACAAACTGTGATTTAATGAAAGACTTGACCCAAAAAGTTGGACTATACATGGGGGACAAGTGTCGGTACTAACTTTATGCCTGGAAGCATTGTAAGGTTCTCCTCTGAACAGAACTTGCTATAATTCATTAATTAAATTTGGATTATGGACTGCTGGCTTTGAAAAAGTATATAACAGACCATGGGAGTGGGAAGAGAAGTGTGTTTCAGAGTAAGATGCAGGACATGAATTGTGCAAACAATGCTCTTTGCAATTCTCCTGACATCCTATCAATGTGACTTTCAGTACTATAGGATTAGGATCCTTTCACAGAAGTTTGCCTTTGCTGAAGACTCTTCTGTCATCAGAGCCTTCTTCAAAACAGTCCATGGACTGATTTTCAGGACTATAAATTCCCATTAAGCCCGACAGTTTGATGCAGGTTTACAGAAGACAAACAAACAAACAACAACAACAAAAAAAAACAGCCTCAAGATGATTTTTTGACAATGCCACCCTCAGAAAACTCAATATACAAAATATGAAGTATGAAAAATAAAAAATTACAGAAAAGGAACTCAAGTGTTTTAATGTTGCTTCATACTCCAGCCATCATAAAGAAGCTGCCACCTCACTGATAATTCTAGAAGGAAGCCCTTTGCTTTAGATGTTATTTTCAGCAATGGTGGGCATTCATAATACCATTTTGAATCTAAAGCACTGCTTTCAACATACTTTATGACTGAAGTTTTCTCTGATATCAGTCATAAACCGTTGGCCTGTTTGGATATCAACCTTCATCTGAACTCCATAGTACATAGGCCATACTAAACCACTCTGGGTCTAACATAAACCTGAAAACAAAAACATAAATCTGAAATAGTCCTTGAAGTGAAAAGAGCAAAGTGACCAGTACCCACAACAAAATGAAACACGAGCTGAGCATGTACACTAAAATGTCATCTAAGTGTACTGTCAACAACACCACAGTCGATGTCCATGAAGATCATCCAGGACACAGCAGTCTCTAGGTTCTTTCGTTTTGCCTTTCATTCTTCCTTTCCTTAACAGTAACTCTAATTCTACCACCACTGTCTACCCCAAAATAAAGCACAAGATATTGGTTCTGAACACAGTGCTGAATAATGCCCACAGTCAGTGAAGGCTGAGGCTGGGGATTAAGTGTCCACCTCAGACCCACCACCTTTGCTTGCTCCTCAATACAACTCAACCTTAATCTGAAAAGATTAGGAAACTCTGACACAGAGATTGATATAAAACATTCCCCCAGTGCCTCCCAAGCCCAGCCCTTACTTCAGCCTCCTCTGAATCCTGTCTCCACTGCTGAGGAGAGTTCTCCCATTCCTCATCTGCTTTGCCAACCGGTAAGCATCTACATGCAGTTGTCTGCAAAACAACATCTCTATTTTTTTTTCCCTATTGAAAAAGCTTGTGGTCTTTCATTCAGTTGTCCTCCCAGTCTCTGTGGACACCAACTCTCATAATCTCCCAGGGTTCATTACCAAGCCAGCACAAAGAAGGAGTCATCTGTCTCATTCTCACAACCCCTGCATGCTCCCTCCTAAGTCAACCTCAGGGAGGCATGGCCCAGCTGAAGTTGACCTCAAGGAGGGGTGCTTGGCCCCCTCTAGGAGCAGCTCACCTTAGCCCTACAGGTCCTCTCATGCCACCCAAAAAGTGAGGCTTCTCCACTCTTGTTTGACCTCTATTCACATGCAAAGCCACTCTGTTGCCAACAGGTAGTCAAACAGAAACGACTTCTTTCTCCATGGTTCCCTCTTATTGTGGCCTACCTCCTCCTGGCACTATGAGATAGCCCAGAGCCAACTGTTCTGGCTTCTGACACTCTTCCTTGTCAGCTCCCATTCAGTCTTCTGTCTCTGCAGTGGACTAGGTTAGGATTGAATTAGGACTGGGATTCCGAAAATGGTGAATGGAAAAGTCCAGATTTGTGGTGATGCTTATAGGGTTCCCAGGCCTGGGAGGATGGTTGGAATGAGAAATGATCAAGGACTTATTGGAAAGCATATACGTGTATGGTAGCGTCTCCAGCCTACCTCTGACACCTGGGGGAAGGTTGAAATGTATACATGTCTGTGTCACATATGGGGCTGCAGTGGGAAAGAGCAGAAGGGGAATCTTCACATACAGTTTAATAACCACGAAAGTGCTGGCTCCTACTTTTACAATCAGTACCCTAGGATGAACATTTGGTGGCTGCAAAGGCTAAATAGACATAGGAATAGGCTTGGTAAGAAGCCCTAGCATTTCTATCTTCCTAAGCTTTGTCTTCTCTCCCTTTCCTTTAATCTTCTGTAAAAGGCAGTCAGACCATTTCCTAGAATCAGGCTTTATGACAATCTGCTCAGACTTCTTTTTTTTTTTCCTTCTGAAAACCCTTCAGCTTCTGATAATTTTAGATACCTTTCTACCATGAGAGATATCTCCATTGACTTGGATTTTCAGACTGGATGTCTGCAGACAGTAGCAAATAGTAACCTTGGGTTTTTTCTCTCCAGGTGTTGACTAACCGGGCAGAAAGCTCACAACCTTGATTTAGGTATTAATACAAAAGGCCAGAGTAGGGTGTGAAAAACTTCCAAAGAATTTTCTGTACCATAGAGCTAGAGACTTTTTTTATAGGACACAATTTCTGGAATTCTTTGATGGGCTACATAAACAGAGATTTCTTTTCATTTTGCCATATCTCATAAGTCATGTTGTCTGGATTCAGGTGGTCTGCCTCTGTTTGTCTGCTGAGTACCCAGTTTCAGAGTTCAAGGTGAAGCAGGCAACAGAATTACATCTGTAAAATGTCTAAGTCTAAATAACTGTTCAACACTGAGCCACGGGGAAAAATAGTCTTGTTAAAGTTGATAGCAAGTGCATCTACACAAAGTCTAGAGGGAGTAAGGAAAGTTAAGATGTTTAAACTTCTTTTACTGTTCTTGAGAAAAATACAGGCTTGTGTCCCTTGCTGGGAATAAAGTGTGCAGCACTTAGAATCCACCTTTTATCTGTGGACTACTTATTTTGAGTATGGGTCTTCAATTCACTTTCTCTTCCAGTTCCTCTCACTCCCTAACACCAAACAAACAAACAAACAAAACAAAACCAGCAAGACCATGTCTTCTCAACCATTAGCTATGAGGTGCTAAAGGCTAATAGCAACAGTTAATCAGAGCCCATTATATCACGGTGATGTGGATCCTAAAAGAGCCTTGATAGGACCATGACATGAGATATCTGTCCTGGAAGGAGTCCACACTGTATGGACACAACTGGGTTGTTTTAGTAAAGGTTTCTCACATGTCGCATCTGGGAAGCTCACAAGAGCTATGCAACAGACCACTACGACCATGGTCCCAACAGTTGGCTGAAAAGGAAGGCTCACTTCACTGCAATCCTACATAAAGCAAAATGTGGTGTGTTATAGATTTTCATGCAGAGCTCCACCCTACCTTCCTAGTTTCTTTCTACTTTGTACAAGGCACTGGAGGAGAGACAGGTAACACAGCTGTGGCACTCAGCAGTTCAAGGGTAATGTGTCTGTTGCTTCCCTCCTGGATCTGAGTGCACTTGGATGGTGGTACTCATCCTCTTCTCCTGCCCCCTAGGTCCTGGAAACAGATCCCATATCTCCTTGGCTGTCTGTCCCAGTCAAGACACTCGTACCTCTTTCCTCTGACAGTCCACAACAAATGGTGAACATGAAATCCTCACAGCATTTAAAAAACAAAACAAAACAAAACAAAACAAAACAACAAGCAAAGTATTTCTTACATTAAGGGGATTCAAAACAAGAACTTGAATGTCTGTCTTATTGTTTTTTTTTGCTGTAGATGTGGTTTAGGTCACTGCCTTCCTCAAGACTGACAGTCCTAAGAAAATAATGTTCAACTCATCGAATTAGTTTATGTGTGATATAGGAAGCTGAACAAGAGGCAAATTAGATTCCAAAGTATTTTTCTGAATATGGCTAAAACAATGAAAAAAATTTAAAAATGCCTCTCCCATCTTAGAGGCATCTGATCCAGTTCCCACTGAAGACTACAGGTGAAATAACTAGAAACGTTTGGCTGAATATAGTGGACTTTGGACTAGGACCTCACTCAGAGTCATTCACACACTGTCTGGTAACTGGAAATAACACATAAACAGCTTTCCTCTCGCTGAGACGTTAACCCATCATTTCAGGGATGTCCCGGTGATCCCTCCTCTCTGATACCTCACACTGCAATGTCTCTGCATCATTCATAATGCTATTCACAGCCAGCAAGATTTCGTGCCACCCTGATGAAAATCGTACACTTTGCTTGTACACGAACACGTCAGTTATTATCTGAACTCCGCCTGGTACAGAACATTACAGCAGGCTCTTCAGCAATGCAGCAGATAGCGAGCACATCCAGCCTGTCCTTTGCTGTAAACAACTTTCCTTTAACCTATTTTCAGACACACAGCTGTCAGGTCCACAAGTACTTACAAAAGCATTTGAAAGGCTGGGTTGAACATTGTTGGTGACAGCTCAGTTTCACTCATAGCATAGAATAAATCTCTTCTACAGGCATAAAAACTTTCTTTCAGGCTAAAGCAAGGCTATGTAGCAGGTATACACAACAGTTGGGATCAGACATTCCACATATTTCTACTGGAGCTGGAAAACACAACATTTTGGCCATGCTGTAAACTGTATATCAGGTGTGAAATTCATTTTTGAAAATGTACAAATGAGAAACTTTCCTAAAGGAAAGAATTGGAAGAATAAGGCAATTATATATTACAAACACTGGTCACGTTGGTCAGTGTATTTCCAGAAAACATTTGTTGAAATGAAAAGAGTAGGAGAGGGCAGGACAGAAACGGGGAAGGAGCTGTGGAAAAAAATAACTCAGCTGACATGATTGCAAGGAAATTGTTATGGGGCTATTTAAATCAAGAAAGGTGATGCTTTCCTGGCTCTGGCCTGGACCCTCCACCAGTTCCCAGCATCTAGCACACACAGGCAGTGTCTGGGTCATGGGACATATCCAAAGGCATGCTACTGCATTTTTGGTCCCTTATCAAGATGCTGAGTGACACACTTCAAATGCCACCCTCGTAACGCTGTGGTAATTGGCATGCTGAGCGCAGAACTGTGAGAGAAGCTCCTGAGGGGAGTCCAAAGGTCACCTGCATAGCTGATGCATCTGCAATGCTACCTGCTATAGACTGACGGAGTACCAGGAACTATCCTGCTGAAGCATTACCATGTCTTCTTGCAAGCTGATCAATGCAAGTGTAAGTTTGGCAATGCTGACAGGTGTTTAAATTATGTTAATACAAGCAGTAAACAAAAAGCACCCATAAAGATATTCAAAAGTAGAAAAGATAGCGAGGCACGTGGTTCCTATCGTGGTGCTTAAAAAAGAGCAGGAGAAAAAGCTTTGGATAATCTGCATCTGTGCCCTCATCCATTTCTTTGAAATGTTGGAATGTGTTTCTTTGCACTGGAGGAGAAAGGTAATGGCAGAGGCAGCGGATGGATGGAAATAACCTGAAGTGATTTGTGTTCGGATGAGGGTGCCATGACTCCCTGGAACAGGAGCATTTAGTCTCTAAGGTATATAAATAACATCCTTGGAAAACTGCAAGTTGCGGGTTGTAGCCTTGTTTTATTTGGCTGTCCTAACTTTTAACTGGGGTTCAATAGATCCAATTTTTCAATTTCAGACCATTAAAGAGAAGAAGAAAAAGAAGCTGTAATTTTTTTGTCTTGACTACCTCATGATCTTTTCAGCACATAAAGGTCACCTACAGCAGATATCAATAATCACACTCTTTATAGTTGCCTTAAAGTTCATCATTTTAGCGAACCACTTCACAGGTTACTAAACCAAACCAAATTACTGCTCAGCGCGAGTGAATTGGTGCCTTTCCTATATAATTTTATATGTTCCCTCTGGGTCTTCTCTACTCCAAGGTCTTCAAGCATTTGGCACAAGATTTGAAACATGAACTGACTATAAAGGGCTAGAATTATCTGGATGTTTCAAAAGTACAATTTTAGATAGATTTCTCCAGGAATGGTTAAACATGGAACACACCCCCTTTTTACTTGAAAGAGAAAACTCTGGGAGTCAAAGTGCTGTAATCCATCTGTCTGTGGGACTGGGGGCAGAAATTTTTCCCACATTTTCAAAAGTACAGTGAAATTCAGGATGTTGGTCAGACCTAGCACCTAATTTTCCAAGGCTAGATGGGTTCACAAATCTGACCCAAGTCTCTCAGAGTTGCAGAGTCTCATGGCCTTTAGTAGGCAGCCACAGTGGAGTCACACAAATTACAGACTGCTTTTCAAAATGCAGCCCACCACTTCTCTGAGTCGTTCTCATGGGAAGTGTGGATAACATTTCCATACACTGAAGAAGAAGAGAAAAAAATGTAATGAAGGTTTGACTAAGGTTTTTGGTTTGTTTGTTTGTTTAATGGAAAACATGATAGAGTGTTTCTATTAGTTTACTTTCACAAAATCTGATTGTTTCCAAGGCGTCAGAGAAGGTCACCTTCAATAAAATCACATCCCAATTAGGATTCTTGAATCTATCAAGGATTCCATGTTTGGATTTAGTACCTACAATTAAAAGATGCTATGTTTCCATGTATGAGAAGAGATTCACATAGACATCATTTTACATGCATACTCTGTTCTAGGACAGTCTAAAATACCGGTAGAATTAAATGCAGATAACACTTCTTCCCTTCAGTGTCACAACACCCATGCAATAGCAGTGTACATGTATCTTACTGACATGATTACTCCCTTCTGGCTGGAGCTACATCTGCATTTTTTGATAAATTCATTTTCACTGTTCCTTAAGATTCAGCATTTAAGGAGCTGCAAACAAGGAACAGGTTTTCAGGCTTCCACAACAGCATCAGAGGGAAGACTGCTGTTCCAACAGCGAGCCCAGGGGAAGCACTGCCCTCCCTTTCAGTTGCTGAAAGCCAGCAAGACCTCTGGTGCTGTTCACCAAGCTTTCTCTTCGCTAGTTTATCATCCAGCAGTTTCAAGTAGATTTATTAATTGATTTGATTATTAAAATGTCATAACTTCTCTCCAATGCTGAATGAACCAGAGTGTAAGCTTGTATTTCTTTCTAGGAATGAAGAAATCCCCAAGTATTCAAACCTACTTAAGTACGTATTAATAATGACTAGCTGTGAAATGGAAGGCTTGACAATTCACACATCAACAGCAGCAGTGTGACTGTATGAAGGGAAATTATAATGTTTCCTATCAGGTGTAAGTAGAGATCTTGAACATTTCAGATAAATCTATGTTTGTGCACTGAAAACCTATATTGTTGTCAATGCATCTTTTTCCATTTAATTTCGTAATTCAATTGGTTCCACAGGAAAGAAAGACATTTCTCACCTCCATTTCACAGACTGTGTTCTCCTGCTAGTATGACTAGCATATTGTAACATACTGCTATTATATGTTACTATTTTTTTTTCCCAAAAAAGGCTTCATGAAACCAATGCCTGCAAATGTGTCATTGGTTTTTATTTGTATTAATGTATTAGTTTCCAAACAGGAGGGAATCAAGATTTGTATCTGTGCATATTTTGAATATTTTTAAAACAGATGAACATGCTGATTAAAAACCTACTTTCAGTGTTTTTGAATGTCTAGGGGTCTTTTCCCATACAGAAACTAAATGACATATGTTTGTGAATGCTTGCATAGAAACATAACCACCGCAATGCATTTAGCATACTGGTGTCATTTAAACCAGTGAAATGAAGAAAAATTAAACTAGTATGTCATTTTATGTCACTTTACATATATTGAAATCCTGGAAACCAAATACCAGCATAGCTCTGGTTATTTTATTTTTCATTTCCGTAACTATTGGATGAGCACTACATTGAAAATTTAATTTGAAAATTCCAACGTGTGCAGAGTAATAAAGGATATTAAAGGAATTACAGCAAGAATAAAACATACTAATACTGCATAGTGAAACTCTGTGTATTTTGTTAGAGTCTAGTATACCACGAGATTCAAACAATCCCACAACTAATGGAAAGCTTCCCTTGTTTAGGCTTTTCTTAATGTTCCAGCAATGTTGCAGTCAATTATTTACCCATAATTAGAGGCCTGTTAGTCATATGACACACAAGCATTGCAGTACTATTTCAGAACCAGTGGCAAACAATCTTAATTGTGCTGTGCAACATTTTTTTATTGTCCTGTTACTTTACCAGGACTCTTACCACACAAACTTCATTTTCATATTTAACCGCAGCTATTATGATGTAGCCTGAGGTTATGCATTTCATCAGATAAGAAAAATTTCATTAGCTTACTGTGTGGATACCTTCTGTCGTGTGTATTATAGAAATTCAGTCTTTGAATATCTGCAAGTTCACACTTCAGTAATAACACTCATGATGTTGCAAACAGGAAACAAACTTCCTTTGGGTAACCTGAAACACGAGGAGCAAGCAGCATTCCAGTAATACCCATGAACTCGCATCTCCTGGGAAAGGATGGCCTGACAGCAACGCAGCAAGTCCTCTTCTAGATGATGCCTCTCGTCTTGTCTCAGTGCTTCCTGGACTACTTTTCTCATTTGAGTTCCTAAGTTGGACTTTAAAGGAAAATAAATTCTTACAGATCTGATGAAAGGGACGCAGAGAGGCAACAACTGTGGAAACAGAATGCTTGCTAAGATCAGCCTCAGACAAAATAACCCAGAATAATGGTTCAAAGTTATCATTTGGTGTAGAAATTCAAGCCATTGCATCCGCTTCACCAAGTGCCCTGCTGCAGACAACAGCATCAAGGGCAGCAGATACAAAAGAATTAGCAAAAGCATCTCATCTTCATCCAGAATGGCTCATGCTGAAAAGGAAAAGCAGAATGTGTGCCAGTACAAAGCCCAAGACTAGTGTAAGGGGTACAGGTGAAGGTGGAGCTTCTTATTCTCATGGTGTGGTGCTCTTAAGATGTGTAATCCAAAACTTTCAAACCAAACCATCCGGTTTTACTAACTTTCTTCCCATATTCCTTCAGAAAAATACTAACCTGTTTTCTGATTCTGCTGAAACATACTTGGGGCTTAAAATTTGTATTCCCCTGTTATCATTCATTTTTTCTGACTTAGCTCATGCTGTCCACCTTTCCCCAGGAGCAATTTTTCAGGGCAGGGCTGTTCAGAGTAAAGACAGCCTCATCCCATAGCAGCGGCTGTCCTGTTGGTGCCTTTCCTCCTTTTTTTCCTTCATCATAGAGGATGGCACATGTTCTTCCACAGGAACTGCTAAGGTAGCCAGATGAGGCTAGAGAAGGGCATTTTTTGTCTAACTACATACTTCAGGTCATCCCCAGCCCACCTGACAATTCACCTGCCTTCCCTCTGCAGTGGGGTTCTTGGCTGAGGGTTGCTATTCCCTCACCTAGTCAGCAGCCTCCTGTATTCAACGCACCCTAGTGACAAGCTTTTCAGCATAAATAGGAATGAGTCATGTTTTATTGCTGTTTGTGTCCTGGACTTTTTCCTGGAGGTACAGCTACTCTCCCAAATTGTTTTCTCCCTCTTTTTGCTATGCTTACCCTCACCGACGGCTCATCTCATGTGAGTCCCTAGCTACATTTTCCAAATGCTAATTTGGAAAATCCGCTGCCCTTCCCCCTGATTTTTGAAGCGGTGAACACAACATTTCAGATGCGAACGACAACCAGAAGTCAGGGTGTCTCCCACTTGGGGCCGCCCAGCTGCCACAGGCGTGCTGAAGACTGTTTACAGCTGCGGGCAGGCTGCCAGTCAGCGCCGCGGCAGGAAAGCGATCCAGCTACTGTACTCTTGACTTTTGGGAGATATGAGGCGGCGCAAGCGCCCGAGCAGCACGACCTTTCCCTCACTGAACTCGGCAGCAGGGCCTGGCCCGTCAGCCTGTTTGTGTGCCGCGCCGCAAACTTTCACCTACTTCTGCTATTTCTGTCGGGCCGGGAGCCCTGGGCAGCTCCCGGCAGCCGATAGAAAGACGAGAACAGGAAGATATGACCCTTGTTTGCGGGGCTATTTCTGACTTTTTTTTCCACCCGCAGGAACGCATAAATATTTAGAACACAAACGTGTTGCCGGATTAAAGTATCGATCCCATCGCGTAAGTGCAGGGGGGGGAGCCCTTTGCCCGCGGTGCTGCTGGAAATTTCTTTGAGTGCTGAGGTACAACTCACACCCCTCAGTCACCAGACCGCTGCTTCCATTTACATTCAGAACTTCCCAGTGGTACTGTTAGTTTCCACCCTGACATACCGCTCACGCTGGGTCACTGTTTACCCGTACTTACAAACGCTGACTTGGAAGCTGTCTCCGTCCCTAGAAGATGTGGGGAGGTTCCCCTGGTTCCCTGAGGGGAAGAACTTCAGCGCTGCCTGTTGACCCATTTGGCCAACCAGCCCTCCTAACCACTGCCCCACCACAGCCAAATCCGAACAGGTAATTGCCTTCCCACTAACTGTGCAAACTGGCAGAGGGTTTAGGGAGGAGGGATTCATATTTTGGTCCATATTGAGGAACAGGCAAGAGAAACTCATCCAAAGCTCATTCCGCTGAAGAGCAGCAACCCCGCCAGCTGTCATCACACATATCCTGGCTGGTCAGGAGAGGTGTCACCCCAGAACAGCACGTTGTGCTTCTAGCACTCATTGGCAGCTGGGTGAGGGAGAAGAGCCTTAAATTTGTGTCCCCACAGAGGAAAAGGTAAGGTAAAAACAGCCAAGAGACCTTCTGTCAGACACCAGCAGCACAGCCACTTGTCACGTATCCTGGCTTGCCAGGAACACTGCTCTGACCTCAGTGCAGCACGATGCGTCTCCGGCACCCGGATGGCATACGGAAAATCAAGGAGGGACATAGCTGAGTGCAGAGGATGGCATTTAGGGGGAAAACAGACAGGAATCCACGCGTCAATCATTTGACTGGTCTGGACCTCACTGTTGCACTAAAAAAGCAGTGTTCACATAGCTCCATTTCCTTAAGGACAGTCAGCAACACTGCCTAGGCTGTGACTGAGTGATGGAGAGTATTATTATTGCCTTTCAAAACATGCCCCAGGGCAGTTCAGGACAACAAAATATTGAAATAGCAGAAATTAGACCATATCCAATGAATGCTGCAGTTCAGAACCTGACACTGTTCTTCACTATCAAAATGCTGTTCCCTGACACCAGCACTTAGAGCTGTCACGTGCACAGGGGCTTCATGAGGAGAGGGAAATGGTGGTTTAGAGAGGAAAGAAAGCGGGAACAAACAGTACTTTAGCTGGGACAGATGGTAGAGTTATTTGAACTGGTTCAACTTTCACAGCCTAGTCTTCTTGACATGCAGCTTGGCTGACAGTGAATCCCCATATAGTGTTAACTTCACACATAAAACTTATCTTTCTTGGCCATTACTCAAGCAATTGTGTCCCAAATGTATTGTTTGTGTTTACATGAGTGAAAAGTTATATTGCTCAGAAGCTACTGCAAGGTATTACTTATCATATACATTGAGAAGCATTATGAAGGAGACACAGTTCTTCCAGAGCAATAAAACTCTGTTAGTTGCTGGGTTGTGAGTATAACATTCTTGTAGAAGTTTGTTTTGTTTTGAAAAGCTTCCAAGTTTTGAATTACTGGAGCCTTGCCCTTTCACTAATTGAGGAAGGCAACATGTTTCCTATATTTCCTGCAACTACAGTTGTACGGTTTGTTATGAGCTAAACTGAGCATGCAAGACTTTTGTTCATCCCTTACAGCATTTAACTACCTGAAAAACTATGAGAAAACAAGTTCTGGTAATGAAAAAAATATACATACAAACAACAGGAATTATTTCTAATAAACATTCTTCTGTTCAGAATAGAGAGTGTAGTAAGTCTACTCACAAAGGTAATACAAGTTACTTATACTAAACAGGGTCACCAGCCAGTAAATTAAAATAAAGTATCTCAATAGGAACAGAAACAGTGACCTTATAACTTAGAATAACTGCATAGCGTAGAAGACTTCTTGACACAGATTTTATTGCAAAATGTTGATTGTGAGATTCTTGCTTTGCCTTCGTTAGTAGCTTTAGGAAAAAACTAAAGCAAAAGAAGGGTTGTCATACCCATGCTCCATAATTAAAACAACTGTGTTGGATATTTGCACTTCCAAGAGTCCTCTGCAACTCGCAGGTAAGCAAAGTTAAACCAGTCAAAAGCAAACCCCATCATCCGTTCCCAGATTTTCAACTTCAGGCAAACACAAGAAAAATCAGAAAGGTTATGTTTGCTGTCATTAGGTGCCTTCATTTTGCTTTATTTCACATTTCATATGCCAACATTCTACCACTGTGGTAAAACCTGATCTATCTGTTGGAACAATAACACAGCAATAAAATAATAAAACAGCAAGTACTAGGAAGTAGAACACTAGGCAGTGATAATAGATTAATGACTAGGAAGACAAAAACAAGATAAAGCTTCAAAAACATATCCAATGATAAGCTAAAGTGTTTTCCACTGAGTATCAAAGTATGTAGATTTCTTTTTAGGAATATACCTTGCTTCCCATGAAAAAGCATACCTATTTGTGTATATGTATACAAACGTGTACAGCACTGTCTGTAAACATATATATATTACATTTGGACTGAAGTTTTATGTATGTATTAAAGCTAGATTATTTTGTATTGTGGATTTGTGTTTTGTATTGTTGTTTTATCGTGGTCCTGCTGTTGATGACTGAGATTCAGGATGTCGGGAACTCCTCTGCTGAAAGTGACGCTGTGCAAACTCTGTCTTTGGTGACGTAGACCCAACAGCCTGGGAAAATCCCAGGCAACGCTGGACTTCCAGGTTCTCTCTCCACTAAAGAGGAAAGTTGCTGAGACTTTTCCCAGCACATCTGTGACCCTGGAAGATAAGCTAATAGTGAAAGAGCGGTTCAGCCGATCAATTATTAGGTCAGCTCCAGAAAGAGTAAGTAAGGGTCACTTGGCGATTTGCAGCCAGTGCGTCACTGAAGCAGCTGTCTGGAGGTATTTGGTCACTGTTAACCTGGGTTATGGCAACGACCTACATGTCAAACTGTGTGCTTAGGATCTACTTTTGCTCCCTTTGTGCTTCAGCGTACTCTCCACACAAAGCTTGGGCTTTTAACAACCGCAGTACCCCCTGCATTTAGCGCAGGGAAGGAGCCTGCACACCTCATAGCGGCTCCCCGTTTGGATATCCCCTCCAGCAGCGTGCCCTCAGGGCCGGCAGCAGGACATCAGCCCCTCGCTGCCCCTCGGGGGCCTCCCGGAGCCTCCCTGGCAGTGCCCCGGCCCCGCACACCCAAGGTCAGCGGCCGGGGCTCGGTGCCAGGGGCCGGGGGCGCCCCGCCAGCGGCCGTCACGAGCCGCCCGTGAGGCGAGGCCCCGTCACGGGCGGCGGGGCCGGGCCTGAGGGAGCCCCGCCCGCCGCGGGCTCTACTTAGGGGCGGCGGTGCCGCCGCTCGCCACAGGGCAGCTACAGCCCGACCGATCCCAAAAAGATCCCCAGCGACCCTTCAAGATCCTCAGCGACCACTGGCAGCGATGAAGGCGGCTCGCATCGCCCTGCGCACCGCGGCTCCCCTGGCGGGGGCTGGCAGCGGCAGCGCTGGCCGTGGCGGCAGCAGCAGCAGCAGCCGGCTGCCGCGGGAGGTGGAGCAGTTCTCCCGCTTCTCCCCCTCGCCGCTCTCCATCAAGCAGCTGCTGGACTTCGGTGAGAGCCACGGAGCCGCTCCGGGCTCACCCTGGGGCCGGGGGGTGGCCGGGGGGTGTTTTGGGTGAGGGGAGACGCCGCCGCCCCTCTCCTCAGACGCCCTCTGAGGGCTGCGCAGCGGTTGCCGGGCTCTGTGCTGGGGCCCTTAATGGGGTTTGGGGCATGGGGGCGGCAGCAGCGAGCACGGAACAGCCTGTACCTGGCTGCGGTGCCCTGCTGGCAGCCGCCCAGACTGCTCTCAGCGGCGCTGGCCTGGAGGAGCCCGTGTTTACAGGGCTGCGGAGGCTCTCCCGGAGGATTACGGAGCCCCCCTGGCAAAATGGGAAACCTACAAACGTGCCTCCCTTGGGTGGGCAGCGTCCTGCTGCCCTGCAAACCCAGGCGCAGGAGAACTGGCCAGCATTGCCATGATGATTGCAAAGGATTATAGTCCTCAAGTCTGCAGAGAGACAGAAATTTGTATTGTGACTTCTCTCTTTCCTCCAACACACAACATTTTCTTTGGTTGGATTTGCTTTGTAGGCTCAACGAATGGATGCGAGAGAACTTCTTTCGCCTTTCTGAGACAGGAGCTTCCTGTGAGGTTTGCAAACATACTGAGGGAAATTGATCTTCTTCCCGACAGATTGCTGAGCACACCATCAGTGCAGTTAGTAAAAAGCTGGTAAGTAAGAACTGCTTGAACTGGGCCTGTAGAATAACACAGCTCCAACAACTTCGTTGTTGTAGACTTTTTTTGAATAACAGAAGACACTAACAAAATAAACTAGAAATGCAGTTCATTCATCAAAGCTTGAGTGCAAGCTGTTCTACACTTGAGTGGTGTGCTAAAATTAAACTGAAATCGCGATGTGGTCATGTTGTTGTTTTTAAAACATCTCTTAACAGTTTAGAATTTGCTGTTAGAACAAAACTGTCTGCTTTTTAAGAAGTGAGAAGACAGTGCTCTCTTCTCTCATAACATGCACAGACCCTCAGAGTTACATGGAAATGGAAGAGATGGCTCTATTTTTGTTTGGATCTCTCACTGATGCAACTGTAGCAGAACAGCCATTTTCTGTAGCAAATTGCCTTGGCCCATGCATCTTAGAATTCAGTTAACATTCACCTTGTGGTTGACAGGGTGATTGGATCTGATTTAACCTTGCTCTACTGGCACAACTGCAGCACTTGCAAAGAAGGCTGACACAAAGGGCAAAAGCATTAGAGTAAGATCCAGAAACGTTCTTAATCTAGCAAACTACAGCTGTGCCTTTGCAATATGCGTCAAGACTGTCAGACATCAGCAAAGAGGCTCAAGTGCTTAGCTTGTGACAAAGCTGATTAGACTTGGACAAACTTTTGCTCAGGTGGATTCCGTTATTTATTATTTGGATTTTCTTTTGAAATGCCCCTCTTCTCTAAAACTGTAAGAGGAGCCGATGTTAAAGTGATGTTTTAAATTCTTGTCCAGGTGGCAGGCATGAGAAAACTTGCATGACTTCTAGGGTTCAGGCAGAAGTGACTGTGTTTCCATGCTTAGATGGAACTTCGATACTTCAAAGATATTTCAGACTTCTAGCTGACTTCTTAAGAGTAATAACTTGGACAATACTAAGTGTCTTTTCTGTTCCAAGACGAATGAAATATCATATTCATTTTATTTTATTTTTAATAGGTACATCCAAAGTCTAATGGAGCTGGTTGAGTTCCATCAAAAAAGCCCAGATGACCAGAAAGTATTATCTGAGTAAGTTTTCCATTTGTTTCATTGAGCTTTCAATCATATGCTCTATTTTTCATATTGTCGCTTCAGAATGATCACTGTCCTGAACTGAGTTTAGTAATTTAGCATGAATTGCTGAGCATCTCACAAACAATATGTTGAGCAATACTGCACATAGATGACCTTTGGCAGCTTGGTTCTAAGGGTGTAGTGCCTCCTGAACTGTCATGACAAAGATCAACAAAAAATATACTTGATGTCATGTCCCTGCTTCTTTCCAAGCTGTCAGCTAGGGGTCATCTTAACTCCCTGCATTCTCCTGCTTAAACTCTTATGCATGAGGAAGCAGGCAATGAATTTGACATGAGTAATGATTACATTGTTTATATTAAAAATATCCTATTTCTGGTGTAGGTCAATATAGGTCAATTTAAAAATACAGTCTATTTTTCATTCTCTTAACATTAAGGCTACTTTACTTATCTGTGTTGCTGGATTAGATAAGGACTTTTGTACACAGCTTGCCTTCATGTAGTCTTAGAACAAAGTTCTAATGAGATTTTTTTTTACTTAGCTTTATAGATACACTAATTAGAGTCCGAAACAGACATCATGATGTGGTCCCTACAATGGCACAAGGAGTAATTGAATACAAAGATATGTTTAAAGTAGATCCTGTCACCAATCAAAACATTCAGTATTTCTTGGATCGCTTTTATATGAGCCGTATTTCCACCCGGATGCTCATGAACCAACACAGTAAGTAGAAATTCTTAACTGAGGAAACACTTCATAGAATCATAGAATGGTTTGGGTTGGAAGGGACCTTAAAGATCATCTAGTTCCAATCCACTGCCTTCAATTTAGTGAAAAACATTTTAATGCAAATGTTTCTTAGAACTGTTGGAGATCTGCCTCGGATAACTGATGCTGAAAAGTTAAAGTGCATGACTTAAAGTAATGGGAGAACTTACTGTAATTAGACTGTAGTCTAGAAAATAAGTCTTATGGAAAATGCAGGGATCTCCTTTACATCTGAAAAGCCTTTGTATCTACACAGATACTACCACTGTAGTGCTATCTATGCCTTTTTAGATCTTAAAAAGGCTATCCACTGCCAGCAAACCATCTTATGTGACTACATGATATGATTGCACTGTTTTAATATGAACTTAATTTTCAAATAGTACAGTATTTGTGATTAAATACGATATTTGTTTTCATCCAAAACAGCACTTCTTTTTGATGATAAATCCAGCTCAGGGCACCCAAGGCACATTGGAAGTATTGATCCTTGCTGTGATGTTGTTGAAGTAGTGAATGGTAAGTGTTCTGATACCGTAATTTTTCTGTGATCAGTATTTATCCGCTTGCAAGCAGACTGGGTAACCAGCAAGTGTAATAGGATGCCGAATGTTTCTTGTTGAAATAGCTGAAAGCAGTCTATCAAAACATGAGTTTTTGTAGGACAGAATCTAAAATACAAAGCAGCAGTAAAAAATGTCTGAATAAGGCCTAGTAAGTAACAGATGAGGAAGGAATTAAAACTGTGGTGTTGAAATCAGCAAATCAGCATTACGTACTCTTAATCCATACCCCAGATGCATCTGTTTTACAGAATCACCAAATAGTGCTGAAGACTTCCCCATACTGCTATAATTGCCTCCTTAGTCTCAGTTTCAGTGCACACAGCATAGGTGCAATATTATCATCCCCTGTGAAACACAGGCTTAGTCCGTGTCATGTTAGCAGCTATTGCAGTTAGAAATTGTATTTTGCTATGCATTGGTTCTACAGCATTTAATACTTCACTTCATGTATTTTAAATATTTCAGATGCTTTTGAAAGTTCCAAGATGCTATGTGACCAGTATTACTTAACGTCTCCGGAGCTAAAACTTAAACAAGTGAATGGTAAGATGAGGGCTTTTATGTCTCTCTTCCTATTGTGATCAAATTGCTGTGTTTACTCAGTCAAAAGGCTCCCACTTCTATAGCCATGATGGTACATACCAGTTGACTTCTCATGTGGTGGTTCCTCTTCCCTTTGTTCTGAGTGCCTCATTTAATCTACTGTGTTTGAACTCAGATGTCACTGTATCTCTAACACTACATGTCCTGAGGTGGTGTTTACAAATTTGAGATGAGGAAGACTAGGCTGTAACAGTAAAATAGGTTGCTAGTGAGTTCTACTCCTCAGGTGGGAAAGTGAGTTTACTGACTGAGAAACATCGGTTCTAGTCTAAGCTGCCTGCATGTATCTGATCTTGGGCAGTCTTCTGAACCTCTAAACTTATTTACTTATGAAACTGAACTTTACTTGAAAATAAACTGTTACTAAGCAGGTGATGATTACCACCTAAGCATTGTTATGAGTATACAAACGCCTTTATGTGGTGGTGGGGATATACCCCCAAGTTAAAACTTTTTCTTGGTTTTTGTTTGCTTATTGTAAAAATTGTTGGTATTGTATCCAAATTTTATCTCCCTGCTAAGTATTGCTTGTCTCTTTCTCTTCATCTAGGAAAATTTCCAGGAGAGCCAATTAACATTGTATATGTTCCATCTCATCTCTTCCACATGCTTTTTGAGCTCTTTAAGGTATGTCAGTATATGCTGTTTCTTCCCTCAGTATTCTGAGCAGGAGCATCAATATTTAAAACCTCTAGCTAGACCTGAGTGAAATAGAGCTGTGCATAGGACAGATTTCGAAAGATTTCTTATGTGGAGGAATTGCTTTGGCAGTTGGGAAAACAATGACTGCAGTTTGTTGGAGGATATTTGGACACTTTGATGTGGTGGTAACTGGGGGAAGGGAGAGAAGGAGTAAAAGTGGGACATGAGGCTGTGACAACCACTCTGAAAGCCTTCTGCTTTTAGACTACACTTATAGAGCAGTTTTGCTGTAGTGCCTTCCTGTGGAGTAGGAAATGCATTGAATGGGGCTGAACTATGTGCTGCCAACAAGGGATGTGGAGTTCTGACAGTCTTTAGCAACTGTTGAGCTCAACTCTTTTTTTCTAGAGACCTGCTGACACTTCATGGATTTAGTTTATTTAAGAGATATTAGCCTAGTTTGGTGTTCATCAAAACAATGTAATCTCTGAAGTGGAGAGGAGTCTTAAGTGTGAGACTTCTGTTCTTGTTATGCTTAGTTGCTAAGCGTTTTTTCTTGAAGCTAGGCAATAGTAGAAGTGGATGGTAAATGCTCAGCCTCTGCATAATAACAGGAGTATTAAAGTGATGTGATTAAGTGCACAGATCGAACGCTTTCTGATGATGGTAACCTTCATTTCCACAGAACTCAATGAGGGCAACAGTTGAATTTCAAGAAAACAGTCCTTCCCTCTCTCCAATTGAAGTGACAGTCGTTCTAGGACAAGAAGACTTGGCAATTAAGGTATCTTCTTGGCCAGCTACAATATGGGCTTTATGTAATCTTTGGTTTCACGTGTCACAGCAAATTTTATTGGAGTAACTTGCTACAAGTTCTGTGACAACAGATCAAAGATACAAGGCATAAGCTTTCTGCTGATAGCCTACATATAGAGCAATTATCTAACTGGAAAATAATCTGGTGTGAAACAAATAGCACTTCTTACTGCTGGAGGGTTTGTTTAAATACCAGCGCTTTAAATATCAGTTTTAGTACGTGATCATAGTTAACTTTTATTTCCTCTTAAATCAGATCTCTGACAGAGGCGGTGGTGTTCCAGTGAGGAAAATTGAGCAGCTGTTCAGCTACATGTATTCCACAGCACCAAGGCCAAGGATGGATGATGGCCGAAATACTCCTCTTGTAAGTTTACTTTAATGCTCATGTTGCTAATGAGGTTACCATAGATATTGGGCAGATTGATAGGTTAATAAATACTGAAACCCTATATCTGCCCTACTGCTCTGTGGAGTGTATTAAGACCCAGTGTAATAGATCTTAGATCTCTTATAGCATTAACTCTTGCTTAATGGACAAAATGAGTTTTTAAAGGTATTAATGGAAGCATAGTCCTACCTGAGCCTCATTTCTTCTACTCCAATGACAATAATTTACTTGTTCTTCACTTCCTCTCAGTTATTGAACTTAAAAGAAATACTGTATTTGCAGAGGCAAGCACAACTGGAATAGGTATAGAATATAGTTACACTGTAGTAATAACCTTCCAGTAATCAAGATGTGCTAGCAAAAACTAGGCAGGGAAATACAGAAGTTTAATGTGTAAAAGTAACACCTGTATATGTACCTTTCCTCCTCAATAGAGATTCTTTTCAAATAGTCAATTTGCATGTGGAACTGATTAGAAAACTCCTTTCTTTTAAGAGAATTGCAAAAGACTTTAACAGTCTAAAGTCTCTGAACACTTTCCAGCATCTTAAGTCCTAAGAGCTAGTAAATAATTTTGTTTTAATTTCTTTTTAGGCTGGCTTTGGGTATGGCTTGCCAATTTCCCGTCTATATGCTAAATACTTCCAAGGAGACCTAAATCTCTACTCCATATGTGGCTATGGAACAGATGCTATTATCTACTTGAAGGTATGTGTTTTGATTTGGTTTAAATAAAAAATACTGATAAATTCCACTAATGCAGTGAGGTGACTACTTCAGTATCATAAAGTAAACAAATTCTCTGCTTATAAGTAGAAAATGACTTCATTTTCATTAAGAAATGCCAGTAAACTTTCTAACTGGTCCTTAGAAGTAAAAAAAACAAAACAAAAAAAAAAAAAAACAAAAAAAAAACCTCAGCTATAACAAGTCTACTTGAATGCATACTGCTAAGAGCTTTAAATCAAATTCAGGGGGTTCCCTGTATTGATAGATTTCATATTTACCGATTCATGGAATATAAAATACCAGGGAAAAGTGAAGTAACAGAAATGGAAAGATGTGAGCAACAGATCCATTTTCTTTACTGTGCTTTTTTTTTACTCTGACAACCAGGCATTTTTAGTATTAGTTCATATAGACTTTGCTATTCAGCATCTGCCATATAGCCCATATATGCGATTTGGTTATTAGTAATATTGAATCATAGTCTGGCACATATCACTCCCTAATAAACACAAGCTATTCTTTTAGCAGAAGAATATGGAAGTAGGAAGGGATCACATCTTGAAGCTTCTTTGTACTTCTGTAAAGTTCTTACACACTGCTTTCAGGATTGTCTTGAAAATAGCTTACAGAATACCTTCTAAGGCCTATAAAAATGCATAAATGTGATTTGAAGTCACGGCATTTGTCCTGCCAAATTACTCATTGCAAACTTAAATGCTATAGTTAACTTGCTTCAGTATCCATTACAGAAACATTTGTGTAAACAACTTTGTCACTGATTTGGCAGTTGAAGCATACTGTGTCAACTTCTGTAAAGTGGTATTACTGAGAGGGGAAAAACTGAGTAACTCTTCTTGTTTTTAGGCCCTATCAACAGAATCAGTAGAAAAACTCCCAGTCTTCAACAAGTCTGCTTCTAAGCATTACCAAGCTACATCAGAGGCGGATGACTGGTGTGTGCCAAGCAGAGGCCCAAAACAGAGTGCAGCTCTCTGAAGAAGTTGGTATCTGAGGCACCCAACGGGATCAAGCTGGCTTCTCAAGGACTAGTGTTTGGAAGTACTTAGCTACCTTCAAACAGGCAAATTCTTCAGTTTCAGGACTGGCAAAAGAGTAAGAAGCTAAGGATGTTATAGCCTAGGCTGTATGCATTAAATGTGAAATGCTTCTGTGTACTTCGGGCTGAAGAAAATAGAAGTATATGTCTTTTAAGAAGAGGTGTGTATAGAGGAAATTCAGGCTATTCTTGTGATCAAAGATTTGATGTGGTAGAAGCGTGCAATTGAGTCCTGTCTAATGCTTGAATTCTGGATACTGATAAATATCAGTTAAGCTGGTATATATTTTTCTCCTAGAATAGATATCAGCAGTTCATCTTATTACAGAACTCCTCAGGTAGATAGTTGCACCCGTACTTTATAGCTGTATTTATAACATTTGGAAAATAGCCACTTACCTTGCCTACAAGACTGCTGTTTTATAAACAGTATCCGAATACAGCCTGAATGGGAAGGAGGGGGTGAACCCTTGCCAGGTAGGGAGAGAGTGTTTTCCATGTATAAGGAAGTCCCATTCTAACAAAAGAAGCAATCCTGTATTCCAGTAATAGTTCTTATGTGAAGCCTTGCTCAGAGTTATATTTTTTAAAAGTGTATATTTTTAAGCTGTTCATGGAAAGGCAAGTGAAACAAGGCTACTGTGCATAAGGAAATCAGGAATTTTTTAGGGACAAATTGGAAAGCCACTTATTTGTAACATCCATAAAGTTAGCCTATATCTCAGCACTCTGGAAAACAAGTGCCAAGTAGATCAGGATTTTCTGGGAACTGAAGTGAGACATGCAAGTTGTACTGAAAGGTTTTGGTGGTCTGTGTTATGCAAGCATGGCATGGGGAACAATATACTTAAAGTGTTGTCCTGTGATTCCTTTTTGTCATGCTGTTAGATGACTAGTGGGCTCGATACACGAAACCAAAATCTGCCTACTACCATGTCTGCCAAATATGTATCGTACCACACTATCGTGGTACATGGGGAATTCTCAGCTGTGAGAGCTGGGAGCACTGAAGGTCTGTTTGAAAGGTTTTTAGGAGCAGTGGTGGTGGAGTAGAATGCTGTTCTGAGAACTGTTCTATGTCATGGAAAGGGCTTGTGAAGCGAAGATTTAAAATATCAACGACACTGAAAACTGTAGAGAACAGCAAAATGGGGAATTGCCATAGGAACAGTGCTAGTGGGAGAGAGCCGTTGAGAAAATACTCCATTCTCAGTAAGCTCTTCTCCCTTTCCCATCTTTGGATTTTTCCCCTCCTTGTAAGCAAGGTAAGCTGAATGCCAGGATAAAGTGAAGCTAATGGAGGTTACTTAGCCGTACAGTCAAAGTTCACTGGGGCTGTGTAATACTACTTGAATTTTTGTTGGCTGATCAGCATTGCTATCTTAAGTGTATACAATCCTTGGAAAGAAGTTGCAAATACAGTATTTAAAGCATCTTGCTCAGTTGTATGACAGATTAGTATTTACTGGGCAGAAAGCCACTCCCACTCCATACTATACTGTGAATCTTGAATTTTTAATAGCAATAAGAAAGCAAGAACTAACTTCTAGAATAAAGTTTTTGCTTGGGGTAAACTTCTCAGTGGAAGATACTATTCTGTTATGATGTATTTCTTTCAAAAACTAAACCCTGAAGTGTTGGTGATAATTACTGAGCATGATGACTTAAGTACTGCATTGGGGCCACTCTTATCCCAGTGAATAAGCTGCAATCACCAAAGGTCACCAATTCAGGTATATTTTAGTTCAGCTTACTGAGTAAAATGGATAACAAAAGTGAAATATCTTTGTTTAGAAGATACAGGTGTGAAAAAGCTGCTTTCACTGCCATAATATACTTGAATACTTTGACTTTGTATTGAATACAAGGTCACAAAAAATGCCTAGGTAGTTGTTGTTAAACACAAACAATACTGTCTGCACCCGGGAACGCTTGAATGTGAGTTGTGATCTCATGATATACTGTATATATGTACCGTAGCTGCAGCTACCCCAGGTTGGAGCTGTAACTATTTTTAAGCAGCCAAAGCACATGAGTGTTGTAAACAAATGTGTATTAGAGCTTACAAATAGAAGCTTTCTGGATAAGTGTAATTTTGAATCTGTATATGCAGAACACATTCACAAAGCAGACAGATGTGTGTAGTGCTTAAGGAACCTATGTGGAATCTCTTTAGTATTAAAAAATACTTAAGGGCTATCAACCTAGATAAAATGGTGTCTTTCAACACTTACTGAATTCTTATTCCTGACTTGTAGTTTTGAGCCTTTTACTGGTTTGTAGATATTTAAATAATTTTATAATAAAATCTTTTTAATGGTTGTCTAGTATTTTCCTCTTTTTTCTTTAAAGTCTACTGCAAGCATGGGCTTTTAAGTATTAATCAGTAAGTTTAATTACGGCTTTTAGTGTGAGTGAGGTCTGGATTTGGTGTGTTTGTTTTTTGGGGGGACCTCTTTGGTTGGGGGGAGAATTCTTCTAGTAGGTAACTTCTGATATTGGTGATCTTTCTAGTGGAGCTCACTTGTTTCAGGGGGTCCTAAACATCAAAAGTAGATTGAATCCTGCGTTGCTCCTAATTCCAGGAAGTATTTAAGGGGAGGTAGGATCTGGGCAATGAGTTTCAATGGGCTACTTTGAACAACTTTCTTCTAAAAGCTTCAATGACAAAATTACTTGGACCCTTATGTTTCTGGTAGTGAGCTTGTTGGGTGAAAGGCAGCAAATTGCCTTCACTCATACATCCTAAAGGTGGTGGGGTGCAGGAGGATTGCCCACACATCACAGTCACCTTGCTAAAATTAACTGGCTTATGATGCAAGAAGCTTGCAGAGTTTGGCTGTAGTTGTCTTACCAAGCTACTAGGTAACAGCTCATAATCTGATCTTGACGCTCAGAAGTTTTGAGAGGCATCAGACGCAGCACAAGTCACGCAGTTTGTGGTTGCTAAGAAATCTGCCTCCAAGAAAACTGGCTTAGACCTCAGCTGTGTCATCAAAAAACCACTTTCAGGTTCACTGCCACAAAGATGAGGGGCAAACACACTGCTAAGTGACTTGCTTAAGCAATTCTCTTAATGCGAACATCATATTTCTAATCATATAGCATTTGATGTTAATTCCTGATGGTTGATTTGCCCAACCTCAAGGCTGTGATCAGGAATACATATTTAATAATTGCTTCCACAAACATTTTGCTTCCAAAAATGCATCCTGCCCCCACGGAGTCCTAGCTGCAGAATAGAGATAGACAGGTCTTCCTGAAGTTTTGAAGGAGAAACAAACATGTTGTCTACCACAGATTTACGTTAGTCCCAAAATGAGTGGTTTCAGAGGCCAAGTTGGTAAGAGGACTTCCTGTCTGTCATCACCCACGGCTGCTACTGTAGAAAGGATCAAACTTACTGCCAATGGGAGACTCTTCACAGCATGCACTGAATCTAACTGTCCAGACTTCCAGTGGGATTCAGTCCTTAACTTCTTCCATATGATGACAAAAAAAAAGTCTGTTTCAGCTCTGGAATAATAGGGCAACGGGCTTTTAATAGCTAGTTTGCAATACAATGATGGTTAGTGGGCAGAACAGGCTGTACCATAATAAACAGGTCCTGTACAAGTGGTGCTCTAAGAGGCTTGTGTTTTCCCAGGAATATGCTGTATCCCAGATTTTTTAAAAGACAGAGTAACTGTAAAAGTGCCTATGAGTGTTTAGCCTGAGAGTCAAGAGGTGAAAAATAGCCAAACCCTGGGTGTCTAGCAGTAAATCTACAACTTACAGACTTACGGCTTTGTGTGCTGTTTCCCTTTCTTAATTTTTTTTATCCCACCACCCCTAATGCCAGCGAAGTAGATCAGATGGTGTGAACTTCAAGTATTTTGGGATTACGGAAAAGCACCACCCTGACGTACATCAATCAGTACAAGTGTGTTGGAAGAAACAGCCCACAACTTAATTGCACCTGGGACTTTAGTAAGAGAAAAGAAAACAAAACAGGCCTGTTTTCCCCATCCACCTTTACTGTGTTGCTGACCCTAGAGACAGGACTAGCAGCTTTCCTCTCACATTTCCAAGCAGAAATGCATATGCCTGTTCTGTACACCAGCTGTGGCAGGTTCAGGAGATGCACGCGGTGCAGGCATGAGCCAGGCACGCTGTGGATGTGGCAGCAGCCCCTTTCTGCAGCGTGCAGCCCAGATCCCCCATGAGCCAGACAAGCACGTGGCCCAGCAGGCAGTGCACGGTGTCCCCCAGGCAGGCTGCACGCAGGCTGTTAATTCCAGACAACCTCTTGCTGTCCAGAAGGATCCAGAAGTTGTAATGTTTTTCATTTTTTTTTTTCTTCCTCTGCATAAACTCATTGAGTGGAAGAGGCCAACTCCTGATTCAGCAAAGCTCCGGAGGTACAGCAATTGGCTTGCTTTGAGTACGTCAGAGGTTCACTGAAATCAGCAAATTTGCCCATGGCTGGAAGACATTCTGGTTTCACAGAAGATAAGCAGATGTTGCACTTCCCCCCTTTGCCCCCTGATCTGGACCTTACAAAGGTTCCTGAAGTCAACAGAAACCACACAAAAGCATCCAGTGTTTTCTCTTCCAGCTCGTTAACTAAAATGCTTACACTGATTTTGTTACTAGTGCCTTGAGCACACCTCCAAATTAATCTCCCCGGCGCCTGATAAGGGCTTGTTCGTTATCATCTCTTTCCTATCATTTAACCAAGCTTTCAAATACACCAGACTTTGCCCTTAGTGGGCGATAACGTCCTTCCCATAGCATTATTACAATATAAGCTTTGATACCTTTGATAAGAAACACTACCAGACTGGAAAAACAATTTTTTTTTCCCTTACAGTGGTGACGGTGGCTTGAGTCATCAGGTTATAGCCCCCAGTAACACTCTGCCATGAAATCCCAAAGCAGTTTTGGCAAACAGAAGGTAGAAGTTGGCAGTTTTTGACATTTCTTGGCTCATCTGATTTTGGGGCTGGGGGGTAAAGGCGGTGGGAGAAGGAGCTGTGGTGTAAAGAGGAGGGAGCACTTTTCTGTTAACGTCTTTGATTTTGCATTCCCTAGAAGCTGGCAACACAATTTTAAATGCCCATATCCCAGTCCTGTATTACGGGACCTAAAGTGGCTTTGCGTGTCTGTGCTAGCATGCGTGTTCGTGACAGAATGACTTACTCAGCACCTGGCCAGGTGCTGCTCCTCTGCTCAGTCAACAGAGAGTGAGCAGGACACCCTGCCGGCACTGTGGCAGGCAGTTTCCATCAGCCCCGCTTTTCTCTACTCACCTTAGAGGGACGAAGAGGAAGAAAAGCCCTGCAGGGAGTCTGAATTCTTTGCTCTCAAATGCTGGATGGCATAACAAGAGACTGGAACGCAGTCCTGTGAGGTTGGAACATTCTCATGACTCTTAATGATTATTTTTTTTTAATAAAGTAGAATAATATGTATAAGTTATCAGTAGCTGCTCCTCTTCACCTCTCCTATATATTCCTTGAAAGAAAGAAAGAAAGAAAGAAAGAAAGAAAGAAAGAAAGAAAGAAAGAAAGAAAGAAAGAAAGAGAGAGAGAGAGAGAAAGAAAAAGAGAAAGAGAGAAAGAAAGAAAGAAAGAGAGAAAGAGAGAGAAAGGATGCAGAGCATTCTCATGGAGCTGAGGGAGAGCTTGGGCTGCCACACTTAAGTTATGTGAATGTGATACATCCAGATAGGCCCTGCCTGGGAGGCTCAAATAAGACAAGCCAGTAAAAATAAATAAATAAATAATATTTGTTTACACGTTGGGCTTTCTGTGCTATGTCATCCTAGTTGTCCGGGCATGAAACTGAGAACGTTGACCTAGGATTCAGCACACCAGGTATAACATCTTGTCATGAAACCACATAAATGTTAGTATGTATGTGCCTACGTGTATGTGCCTACATGAAAGTCCAGCTCCCACTCTGGATGATCTATCCAGAGGACTTCAGAAGGCTCTCAGCTCCCCCCAAAGCAGACACCTCCATTTAGCCAGCTCATAGCTCTCCTGGCTTCAGCAGCTGAGCTCAACTGCCTGTGGTGGGACCATGGATACTGGGGGCACATGTAGGCACCTGCATTTAGATGGCTTCAGCTGTGAGCTGACTCCCAGCCAATTCAGTTGCCTAAAAATAGTCACCCGATGCTATGTGAGAAGGCCTGCCTCTCATTTGTCCCTCCCTACGAGGAGAGATCTGCTGCAGGTCCTTTGTCACGTCCACCAGGCCCATGCACACGCCTTGTATGGATGCCCTCGGCTTTCTCAAGTGTCGGTGAACGTGTATGTTTAGGTAGATGACTCAGGCCCCCTTGCTAATTCTGGGAGGCTGTGGGAGGTGGACGCTGCAGATACACCGAGTTCAAAACAACATCACCACGGCCATTGCTGGCCACAGTGGATAGATAATGGAAAATCCCAGGCAATATTTATGCCAGCGGGAACATTGCAGAGGAACCCCGCAGGCTGCCTGCAGAAGCTGTGTCAGCCTGGAGATGCCTCTGTGCAGCTCGTCACCACTGCACTGCATTTTTCATCACAGGTCTGCCTGGGTTTGGGGCTGGATGCGGTGCCACACAGCAGCAGAAGACAGCGAGGCTCATCACCTGGGGCTCTGCACCCTGCCTGGCAGCAGTGCAGGCACCTGAGAGCTCTGTCTGAGCTCATACAGCCTGTGGGAGCAACGCTCATTCTGCGTGGGACACCTGATTACTTGCTAGCCTTACAGAAAATTAGGAGTTATCTGCATCTGATACTGACTATTAAACAGTATTAGGCATATCAAGAACCCAGTTGCATTGAAAGCCCTTTTTTGAGCACTTGCAGCTTTCTCTTTTCTAGCAGCACCACCATCCACAACACTATTGGTTGATTTTTAACAAATTTGCTGGTAAACAGTCTGGGATACCTGGCAGGGATACTTGTCCTTTCCTCCAATCAGTGTAGCGTGCAGCTCAAACCATAACACGCATGGCAAAGGATATTGGTGGCACACTGCCACTCCCCTGCTTACAAGAGGTATTATTGGAGGAATTCAACCTTCGTGCTGGGGTGGATCAGATGGTTTATGCCACTCTGGATATTAACGTGCCATTGCTTCACAGACCATAGGAAGCTGTTTGCTCAGGCATAAAACTTAGATTTGGTTTGTTGACACAGAAGAACTTGTTTGTGCATAGTTAGGACCTGATATAAAATTGTCTAACTCTCCCTTGTTTCTAATCAACTTCACCTCAGGTTTTACATAAACACATGATGAAGAAAGCTTCATTTTGAAAATGTGACCAGGAACACTCTTAAGTTTTCATAATTTGCATTATTTGTGGAGATGACCAGAAAATTTCCACTGGTCCAAATAACTTCATGTGCTTTGCCTCTGTGGCCTTGCCCTCCTGTTCCACTGCTATTCCCATTCTTGCTCTCGTGCCAGTCTGTGCACACTCTGAGTTTATCTTTTGTGGCAGAACGATGGGGACAGTGCATGTCACACTTCCAAAAGCTTTTGATGATTTTTCAAAGCCACTGGATGATCAGCTCACTTAAGCAAAAAAAATCTTATCACCTTCTGCATATTCTCTTGAATGACAACATCCATGCTAAAACAGCTGGAGAAATGGCAAAACTGTTCACTGGAGCACCACAAATTGCTGCAGGGAGACCTTGGAAATTATATTATAGAGATTAGCATTTAGCACTGACTGAAAGAGATGTTTTTATCCTTCTCCAAAGAGTTGTCCTTGCCTTCTCCTTTGCTCTACAGCAGAATCATATTCTCCACCTGAGAGTATTGATGCTAAGGGAGAGGATGTGCCTTGACTTTAAATCTACACCACTGCAGTCAAACAGAGCAGAAAAGAACCACGGATCCTCCCATTTCCTCTCAGGAATGAACACAGCCACTGCTATAGGAAATGAGAGTCTGGGGGGAAGTTCTGTCCTCAACAGCATGTTCTGTCAGAGGGAGGTCATTTCATTTCATAAGAACAGGGAGGAGGTTCAGAAAAGCTGTTGACAATGAAAAGCTAAAATATATGCTCTTCTTTACTTTTTCTTTGATGTACGTTAACGCTGGAAGTTTGAGTTTTCTTTTTTAAGGCCGATATTTCTAGCAGAACCAAAGTACATTAGTGTACAATATATTAAGTTTTCACTTTTAAAAGTCTTTTTGTAAGGTAATAGCTTTCAGAAGCAGTTATTGTTCTCATTTTTATAGAATATAACTAATATAGCAATAGGCTGTCTATAAGCAGATCCAAGAACTTCTGCTGCTGTGACTATACTTTCCATAGTGAACACTGTTCTCTGTAACATGCTTCTAAGCTATGATAAACCTTTATCTTTTCTTTGTCAGGCAGTACAAAGTGTACTATAAATTGTGATCAACTTACTAAGCAATGTAAATTATGAACTTTAGAGCAATAATCATTCATTTTTAGACCTCACACTACGCCCACTGAAATCTATGAAAAGCTTCCAGTTGACACCAGTGAACTGTGAACAGAGCCAAAATGGTTTGAGCAGCTGGTCAACAGGGAGACATATCCACTCCTGGAGGCCTCTAGAAGACAAACATACTCATTTTTAACTCCTTCAGAGCGTAGGATCAGAGAAGAGGATCACAGTGTTACCTGTCATGTGGATGGCAAGATAGCATATGCTGGAGGAATTTACAGCTGAATGACACACCTAGGGGGAGAAGAGGAGAATGTGATGTACATTTAGACATTCAAGTTACATTGACCAGAAACATGTATGCACAAACGGACAATTTAAAGGATCGAGCTAGCTGACATCTCTTGTTTCAGCTTTGTCCCACTAATCCAATGTGGTGCAACTGGTAAACCACCAAGCCTTGATCTCCTTGAGCCTCTCTATTCAAGCCAGGTGAGATCAAAAGCCCAGGTCCACGCTGGGAAACCTTGAGAGCAGAGCTGCTGCTGGCTCTGAGGTGTTAGTGTGTCCCTGCCCAGAAAAACAGTCAGTTTGTCCTTGTGGCTGTGCCACCATGATAAAAGGGCATGCCTGCGCCTGGAGGCAGCACACAGCAGTGGCCAGCCACAGCTTGTGCTCATTTCACACAGTTGAGGCTTTTTTAGAAAAAAAAGGATTAAGAATGTCCAAAACCTGAACAATGTGAGGGCCTGCTTCAATAAGGCTAGAAGATTATTCCAGCTGTTTGGGGCTGGGAGCCTAAAAAAGCTAAGCATGCCTCCCATAGGCAGCGTAGACCCAGACGCTTGTATGTGAATGGGCTGGTTTAAGCAGAGGGCAGATCTGCAGCCAGTGCTAGATAAAAGGACACAGAACAGTACTGTAAATAAGGAGAGAACGATTATAAGCCTTAAAAATAACCTTCAGGAAACGCGTGGCTGCTGTTCAGCTGCTGGCTCCTTTGTTCTGCTTACAGTTTTCCATCCTTTTTTTTTTTTTTTTTTCTCCCCTTTTTTGGTTTCCAGGACAAACACTGGGGCCGTGGGAGGCAGCAGTGCCTCTCTTGGCATTGCTCTCATACTCTTCAGAGCGAGAAGCTGCGAAACGGCGGGGACAGCATGTTCCCTGCTGGCTGCTCCGGGGACTTGAAAACATGTTTGTGTCAAGTCAGCGAGAGGCCGCCCGGGCCGGTCACGCCACCTCATTCCCTCCTTCCCTGCCTCCCTCTCAAGGCTGCTCGAAGGAGCCGTGCCGAAGTCCAAGCCTATGTTGGAGGCTGCTCCAGGTGCTGCTGGCAGTCTGTGCCTGCCGGCATGGAGCCACTTGCCCCAGCCTGGCCAGTACACCCAGCTCACCTGAAATCGAGCCAGGGCTGCAAAGGGCAGCTCCGGCGGGTGCCAGCCACCAGGCAGGACCAGCTGCCACTTAATAGCAAACCCAGCAGCACGGCCAGGCGACACTGGTTTATGTGTCCTGGTCAGCTAAAAAAGGAGCCTTCCTCCTTGTCGTCTCCAGCCAGAAAACCTCTGCCAAAGCTTGTGAGAGAATGGAAGAGGGACAAGGACATTGAGGGGACACAGGGTGCACAGCTCAGTGCTGGCCAGGCAGGGCTGGGTATGGCCTGCAGCAAGGTGAGGTGTGTGGGTGCTACATGGAGGGGAACAGTGATGGCCAGGTGTCCATGCAGCTTCAAACAGCTGGAAAGAGATGAAAGAAGAGAGCTGCCTGCCCCCCAAATCTGCCCACCCACCCTATGAGCAAGGGACTTTGAAGGCTTGGAAATGCAGGCCTGGCTCTGGGTGGCACAGGCCTGAGGAGAGGTGCAGCAGCTCCAGGCCCCAGCAGGGCTTCCCACCTCCCTTGCTAGAGTCCGCATTTTCTGCACAGAGAAAAATAGAAAACCACTGTAAAACTCATATTAAAAGTATGAGCCCTGGGAGGCTGTATGCTGCCACGGGGAATGCAGGTTGAAAGTCATGAGTACCAAACATCACCCCCAAACGTGCAGAAGCCAACACGTGCAGAGAGGGGGTGGCATGCTGCTCTCTCCATCTGCATCCTCAAGGAAATTCAGCCCCTGAATGCTGGAGCATGGAGTCACATAAACACTGAAATAATACACAGATGCTGTCTTAAACAACAGGTCTGGGAAGATCTTAATGTTCCTGTGTTAAGCCCTCTAAATAATTTCTTAACTAATCCAGCAAAAATAATTAAGCAATTGTCTCTCAGCTTTATACTGGAATGCTGCACAACCTGAAGGTCACACCAGGTTTGACTGCATTACGTACCTTTAAGACAGGAATAATGCTGTGGCACGTAATGTACTGCGTCTACCCAACAGCTGCAGATTGCACAGTCAGTGTCCTGACATCTGCACAAACAAATGTAAATATAAAAGTTTACTACTTCTCTTTCCAGCTGGTCAAAATTCCTTTAGTTTAGAGGAGTCTGACTTTGTTGATGTCTCATTACTGTCTGTGTGTGCATGTGTATGTGTAATTCATTACAGATTATTTTTAACTGTACCTTCAGTGTTCCAAAAAGCTGCCCCAAACAAAAGCTATCCAAAAATAAAATAAAATAAAATAAAATAAAATAAAATAAAATAAAATAAAATAAAATAAAATAAAATAAAATAAAATAACAACAAAAAACACACACATAACAACAACAACACAACAACAACAAAAACAACAACAACAACAAGCAAACCACTATAAGGTGGGAGAGAAAGAAATCACTGAAATTCTGTGGATTTACAGTACAGGGAAGGGCAGGGCTAAGGGAGAAATGAACCCAGGTGACAGACTGGGATCCAGATTTCCAGCAGGAAAATGAGAGCTGCTGGCACTGAGAGGTTTGTTCAGCACTGACACAGGCAGACGACAGAGTGCCCTTGAGTTCAAGGGAGCCGTGCACATTTGGAAACAACAGAAGTGACTCAGCTTTGGCAGGTAGATGTAATTCGATGGGTCTCACTGCAGCTGGGTCTTCAGGGTCAGTTTTGCTCTGCGTGGATGTTAAAATACCTATGTTACTTTCTGTCAGTAGACAGCTTTGCCCTGACCACAGTGTCATCTCCTCACCTGGGCTCTCCAACATGCTGTGTGCTTGTAGCCTGCCAAGGCTCTGCCCTGCCCTTCAGCAGCACCGGCGTTTTTGTACTGCATGAACCAGTGTCCATGTATTTATAGGTCACACGATTCTGTTCCCGCTTTTAGAGAGCATTATTCTGAAGTAGACTTTCTGCAAGTGTTGCTACTCTTTTGTTTCCATCTATTTTTCCTCAGGTATTAAGAGTTATTTGTTCTTGGTCCCTGATCAACTCATGGTTTTTGTGGAGCTATCAGGAACAGGTAAAGGTCCATTTCATTGACCAAACTTGTCTGCATTCAACACCCCCTCCCCAAAAATAGTCAGTAGGCTTATTGCTGTAGTCGGGCAGTGCAGCTCCCCGTTGATAGTTACTACTGACATCACCTAGCTCAGTGCTAATTGCAGTACAAATAGCCTAAGCAGCTGTATCCATTACATTGATACAAGGATGAAATGCAGAGGGATTCTGGCACTAAGCAGAAGGCATCACTAGCCATCCCTTGCTGGAAATGACAGAACACAACAGTGTGCTAGTGGTGTAAAAATCATCATGTGCCCTGCTGTCCTCTTTTCAAATACCTTAATTGTAATTTAGCAGCACATAGAGTGCCTGTGCAAGGTAAAGGACTAAGAAAATGTTAGCTGTGTATTAAAATTAAGCAGGTCATTGGAATGCATAATGTACATAGTCACCTTTCCACTTCATGTGTTACGAAGCTTAAGATGCATTTGGAGAAATAGTCAGAAACAAATTTCTGAGCCGCCAACCAATTTCGTCTGACAGCTGCTGTATATAGCAATCTTTTCTGACCCACTCATCTGCTGTAGCAGAAGTCCCTGCCGTTCTTCAAATAGAGACTGTGGTAGATCTTTCCACTACTTTAATATAATTCTTAGGGAGGTTAAGGTGTCAGATGCTAGCTAGGCTTTGGCATCTCTGCTAATAGCATGTTCTGCACTGTCATTTAGTAGAAGAGCAAACCCTAGGGAGTACAGGGAAATGCTACTTCCATATCCTGAAAGTAAACGGAAATATTGCTGTGTCCGACCCATCTGTATCTTGCAGCATTTCAGAAAAGCAGCAGCAGCCCATCAAGAGCTCTGCAAACCTTCCAGCATACTGAAAAACTGGCATGCCTCTTTGGCTTCTATGAGTTTAATAAAGGTATATAATAGCACAGGCCACCCCAGACCGTTTCAATCTTCCTTCCAATCTTAAAGACTGAACTCTTCTATGTTTAATTTACAGGCATTTATCCCTTGGGATAAATGTAATGCCAAAAGTCTTAGCACATTCTGAAAAAAAAAAAAAAAATCCTATATATGAATGAGCTGAGCCTCTGTGATCATTTTAATTGGTCCAGCAGTGCTTGCAGCTAAAAGTAAAGCTGCCACCTTTCATGGCAGACCAGACTTTTTCTCCTACCCCCTAATAATTCTGCTTCAGACATTTTATAAAAATAGTGCTCAGTCTCACTCTGTTTGGGATATATATATAAGTTCATGTTCGCAACCATTAATTTGATTCCATCAAAAGTAGTGTATGGGCTATAACATATTGTTCTATGGAAAGGAGGTGATCTTTCAAGATGGTAAGTGGTTCTGAATAAATAAAATTTCAGTGATGCTAAAACGCTTACGGGAATGTATTACTTTATGTTCTGATACTCTGACTTGGGTTGAAAAACTGTTCTGAATCAGAGCAAAGATTCGACTGGGATCTATCCCCAAGTCTCCTCACACATGAATGCATACACATGCCAATGCGCATGCAAACCTGCGCAGAGTTTGCTCTCTTGTAGTCAGGAGTTTTAGTCCTAACTCTTTCAAGATGATTCAGGCAGCAGCAGCATCCTCCACACAGCCCCAATGACAAGGCCATGTAAGATCATGAAGAAGGATGCAGGCAACCCATCTCCTTCCCCTGCTGGCTTTTCAGCTGCTAAGGGCAGAAAGAGATGGAGATCCTGCCTATGCCATGGGATCCCCAGGCCCTATATCTGTGATTTTGGCTTTGAACCTTTTCCTCTTTATAATCCAATCTCATCTTACTGCAGTTCATTGAGAGAAGAGCAAGGGATGTGGAACTAGTTTGTGCTGGAGGTCCCTTGTTCTGGAGGTCCCAAGGCAGAGTATTGCTGCCTTTCAGCCAAACAACAGACTGTTAACAGGTAGCTTGTGTCTGGAGGAGGGCTGGATGATGCTGGCTGTTGAGTATTGCCTTGAAGGACTAGCAATGAATGCGTTAACAAAATGCATCATGCTCTAGGACCATTCTGTATGCAGACAATTGTTGATACTTAGCCAAAGTCATGTTTGCAGAGAGAAAACCTACTTGCCATATTTCTAAACCTTGTGCAACCTATGAGGTCTTGATAGCTCTGCACACAGTAGGAGGCAACAGAGGAAATAACTCTCCTCACCTTTTACCAGCAACAGTGGAAAACTAGCCTGTCTCGATGATAAATGGTTGGCTGGAGGCTGAGCAGGAGCTGATCAAGATGTGCTGCTTCCTTTTCCAATGTCCCGAGTTGCCACTTTGTGGTCTCTGGCTCCTCTTCTTGGCATTAGGCTGGCATGACTAGCAGCAGCAGCGCTGTAGGCTGTGCTGTCTGGGGCTCCTTGTTCCAGCATTTAAAGACAGACCAACTACAAGCAGATGTTTAAAGATTTTGAAGGAAAATACAGTGCTTAACAGTGTTAGGCTGGTTTTGTCTTTAGTTTCACCTACATGCTCTCTCCGTGGATAAATCAGCAGGGTTTTCAGTCAAACTGGATCCCATCAGAAATCAGGGTACAGGTTTAAAATTGTTAAAAGAGCGATTTAAAAAGTGGATGTCTGTATTTCCATGAACTTCCAAATTATGGCTCTGTACTGGCCACAAAAACGTGCAAAGTGTCTCTGTGTTTGTAGGTGGCACCTTTTATAAAGCAAGAGGAGTAAAAAATGTAATCTGGTTGATGACTGTTGGCAAGTCATTGAGGGAACAGTGGGAAAGGTTTGCCAGTGGGAAAGGGCAGTTCAGGCTTTATGCCCATGTGTACTTTAAATATCCTAACAGGCTGTGAAGTGCAGTGAAAATTTGCCAGATATGGCTACATTTCTACTGAGAAGCCAAATGGCAAAAACAATTCATTTCACAGAAAACACCAGGCAACCCTGAAACCATTTTTATGCTATTATTAATCAAGTTCAGACTTTCAGGTGTTACAACCCAGTCTCTTCTTATTGCCACTTGCAGACATCCAATATGTTGAAGCTTTGAAAATGTAAAAGGATGATCAGGAATTATATGACAACATGAAATTTCAAGGAATCTGCACTACGAGTAATAATATATGTACCTCATAAACCTAAGAAATTATGAGGTACCCCCATGCCTCATATGGGCAGCTCCATCTAGTGCATGGAAATAGAGTACAGTAAGATTAAAAAGGAAAGAACTGTTAAAAAGTAACAAATAATAAGGTTTGCTTACTGTTGTTCTTTCTAACTCCAACAACAGAAGCAATTAAAGTGCATCAATCGGGTCTTTTTTTCTGCGATGGGGATGTTCTCCAGCGTTTTTAACGGCTTGCAAATTCCTATGACTATAATCAGCCTGATCCCACTGTGCTCCCTGTCAGATACCACAATGGCAGTAATCTGGCACCTGCTTGGGTACAAAGCTTGGAAGTGAGGCTGGGTGCCCACAGAATAAAAATTAAGTGTGTTCACTGCAAAGAGGGAGGATCAGAGGGAATTTAGGAACACTGGTGACAGCCTTTTTTCTTCTCTCTCAGCAAGAGAGTCCTCACTACGACAGGTCAAAAAACGCTGCTATTGTTCTGCCTTAAACCTCCCTCTTCCAGATGCAGAATTTCATTTCCAGAAGCAGCCAGTGTGGGGATGTCTTCCAAATAAAGCCAGCTACCTCCATCTGTCTCTTCTGGGCTGCCCAGCTTGCCTCACTGTCAGACTGTTCAAAAAGCAACAAACATTTTCTTGCCTTGTTTTTGTTGAAAATCCTCTTTCCCATTCTTGACTTACACAGATACAGTGCCTAGAGAAGCAGTGGATTTAGATAACTCAAGCTTTCCCTGTCCTTCAAAATTCACTTTAGAAAAATTTCATCATTTTAGTAAAGTACAAGGACCTATGTCACAACTTTATTCATATCAGGAGGCACTTTCTCATGGCTTGTGCTCACTTTGAAATACTCTGTTAGGACTGGAAACAGTTAAATAACTATTGACATTGCCGTCTAGCTTAAACATAGACCTGTGAACTAGCATTCAGCATACAAGCTTTGATTAATGAAAACTGAGATGGAAGGAAAGCGATTCAGATAAGGGCTTGATTAAAAATATTGGGCTACATTAGAACTAAATTTTATCTCAGGATTCAAGAGGATGGGTTTGACTAGATATTTGTGATATTGATAGAACACTTGTTAGGCCTCTTACTGCTAATAAGAACTCTTATCACTGTTCTTTCTGCCAACAGAGTGATGTGTAATACTAAATAATCTGTACGTTTCTTCAAGTGCTATTATTGCCACTTTGCAAGACACAGAGGCACTGAACAGCTTGGCCTCTCCTGTGTGTCTGGGAAGAGCCTCATGTGCTCAATAAAATGGGTTTTATCTGCAGGTCAAATCACACATTTGCCCTTGCTGCAGGATACCTAGTGTGTGCCCCTGCATCTCACCCTGTGAACAGGAGACAACAGCTTGGTAAGAACCAAATATTTCCTGCTGAGCAGGAAACCAGCACAGACAGGTCTGAAAGCACAGAGCATCTGGCAGGCCTGGTACAGCTTGGCCAGCACCTCTTCAGTGTGGAAACACCTTTCAGTTAAGGTGGGATTCTTCTCTCCTGTGCCTAGCTACCAAAATAAAAACAAAACCAAAAACAAACCAACCAACCAAACAAACAAACACAATGTGGAATATAAGTGGAATATAGTCTGTGTTAATAGGCTAGGAATATTTTGTATTAAATGGACAGAAATGTTTGTGTTCTTCACATATCCCATCCAACACCATCCTGAGGGATGCAGCTGTGTAAGTACAGTTGTTCAGCTTACATGAACAAGTCCAGTCCCTCTGCCTTTCTCAACACCAGGATGCAAATTTAATGTAGGTCACACTTAGGGTGGAAACAGGACAGTTTCTTGCTAAGACTTACCCAGGCATAAATATGAATGCTCAGAAATTTCAGTGCTGTAGATTTTGATCCTGTTCACATACAATGACTGAGAGTGGGAAAAAAAATAATCTTACAATTAAAAATGATATTATTATGACAAAGCTTTATAAGGTACAGACAGGTGTAGTGAAGACTGAACTAAGACTGAATTCAGCATCAATCCGTAAGCAACTACTGAACTCCTGTCTGTGGTCATGATTCAAAGCAGTTCCCCCATTTCCTTCTGGGAAAGCATTTCTATGACTAATGAATGTACTACTTTTTGACAGTACCCTTTCTTTTACTCCTAAAATGACAGCTGAATAAAATTACAGTGAAACGGTACCAAAGGTTGCTTGGATTGAATCTAATGATATCTAGCAGGCAGTGGAATAAATACTCAAAGAAATGGAAGCATCACTGACAGGGTCATTGAAGCTAGAATGAACAAAGCATCCAAACACACAGCCCTGTGTTCGTATGGAGGGAGGCTGCTCCAGCTCTGCCTCCCCGCTCCGCTCTGTGGACTGCAGCCCTGAAAAGGGCCATAAATGCCAGCCCAGCTGCTAGCTGGCCCGAGACCATACAGAAGTGAAGGTCTGTGTGAGCCTGGAGCTCCAGCACCACGCAGAGTCGTGCAGATCTGGGAAGAGGCAGGCTGGCATGCACAGCCAGCTCTGCTGCAGCTCAGTAGATTATCCCCTCTGGCTCCAGCAGCAAGTACTTCTTCATGGACACGGGGATGGAGAGTAAGGGGATGCCTCGGTGGCATCTTTCTGACAACATCACCCGAATAGCACACCTGCACAAGTGCATGAGCGACCGCGGTGAGTTGCTGCACACAGTGAACAGTGAGTCGTAGAAATCCTGGTACCGCTGCAAAACACACACACACAGAAAAAAAAAAAAAAAAAAAAAAAAAAAAAAAAAAAAAAGAGTATTTTAGGGCACTAAAGCTTCTTTCCTGTCCTCCCTTTCCCCTCCCAACACATGGTTCTTAGCAAGGGTAAAAACCTGTAGAGCTGCCCTGTCACCTTAAGCCGCTCACCGCAGCAGGAATTTGGTTTGGCCAAAATTATGCTTGCCTCAAATACTTCGTGTTTATTATTACGCTTCATTATTACTATTTAGGAGAAAAAGGTCCTTAATGTTTCATTCTGTGTTCACATGATTATTTTTTTTCCTGAATAAAGCTGATCTGAAAAAAACAGTTAGTCTTGCAGTTCCTCTGGCTGCATAGCTCTGCATTAATAATAAAGATGATGTTCCCTAAGCATCACTGACAATGTAAAGCAGACATTGGTATACT
The DNA here is from genome assembly GCF_964035555.1 of Netta rufina. Lineage (NCBI taxonomy): Eukaryota > Metazoa > Chordata > Aves > Anseriformes > Anatidae > Netta > Netta rufina. The sequence continues at coordinate 26,124,164 of NC_140124.1, read as the reverse complement.
TTACTTCAGCACTGAGTTGAACATCCTGAAAAACCCTGGTATTAATCAAGAACTAGCTTTAAAATGGAATATTGGGACTATGCAGATTTCTGAAGTAATGAGATAATTATGTCAAAGCCCATCCCCCAATTTGGCACTTTGACAACATCTCTTCCCTCTTTGACCTCATTTTTCATTTAAATTCTCCCTTGTATTTGCAGCTAACCAGTCCTATGGTTAGAAACAGAAACTACAGAAACTTAACCCATGCAACAGAACCTAAATGTCTACCTAAATATATACCTTGTAATATGGTGCTTTTAAAACAATTGCCGACCTGAAAAAATATATAAATACACTCACTGGAAGATCTGAAGATACACCAGTGACAGCCAGAATATTTTGCACTTGCTGAGTGCAGGGATATCTGAGCTTCTTCAGCACCCCTGACAGGGAGTGCAGCAAAGGATAATGTCACTATGAGACTTTCTCAAAAAAAAAAAAAAAAAAAAAAAAAAGTCTATTGAAATCTCCAGGTGACATAGAGATCCATTTATCTTCATTTTATTGAAGGAGATTCAATTTAAAATCAAAAACTTTTTACCCAGCATATCTGGAAAAGCAATATTTTTATTGGAAATAACTTTTTCTGAGAAACTATATTCAACTAAACTGTGTGAAAACATTTCACAAAATAAATAAATAACCAGCTTGTATGTCCAGAGTGTTCTGAACTCTCTTATTCTCTCTTACAAAGATAAACTATTATTTAAAGCTACAGCATAACCCTGAACATCCCACATCACTGAAATTCCCACTGTCATCAGGACAACACAGAACAATCTGTATTTCTTAAGTGTTTTCAGCAGATTTGGATATGGTACCTATCTCAAAAGAAAAAATCCCCAGTTTTGGGCCAGCTTGTGTGAAGTGAATGATATTAAATGCAGAAGTCCCAATCCTCTGGTGTGTTATTCCCTTTCAAAAGCATTCTCAGTTTTCTGTGGCCAGGTACAAAGAACAAATAATAAGCCTGGATTTTACTCAGTTACAACTCATTAAGAGCTTACCTCAAAGACATCATCAGGTATGGCTGCTTTCCACTTAGATGTTGATTTGATGTGCTCATAAGAGTTGACGACAATCTCCACAGCTCTGGGGTGGGAATGACAGGCCTGTAGCACCTGCAGTCAGGATGTACAGAGACTATGAGCACTGCCAAGAGGCACTGGGGCTAGCCTGGCTGTGAGGACACACAGGAATGGACACATCTAAAATCACCTCTGCCTAATAACTTTAGCTCAGAAGGAGGAAATTGTTGCTCACACCCATGGAATAACACTTCACATTCACACGGTAGGATGTGCATTTTTGACCCACGCAGCAGACAGGCTTTCACAGACAAAGCTGCAGAGCATCCCTCTGGGATAAACATCATCCTACACATTTTGCAGATGGGAAATGATAGATTGGAACCGAGCCCCGCTCCATGCAATGGGAGAAGGTGGAGGCAGGAAGAGGAGACCCCAGGCCTGGCTCTCAAACACACTCTAGAAAAATTAGTTGTTTTGTTACAGACAGGACCAGCTCATCCTCAGCTCAGGAAGGCAAAAACAAAGGTTTAGCATTTTTTTCCAAAGGTTCTGGTTGCTTGGATTGATAAAATTTTATATATACAGTGGAGGGACTGCAAAATTATGCTGAAGGCAAAAAATGAGAGAAAATGAGCCCTGACTAGAGCAAGCTTACCTCATTGCCTGATATAAGAAGGCTACCAGCTACAGTGCTTTGGGCTTTGAAGAGCTGCTGAAATTCTTTGGGAGGGATTTTGCAATTATTATTATTATTATTAGTAGTAGTAGTAGTAATCAGCTATGAACCCAGGCCCAGAATTTCCCTTTATTTCTCACATTTCCTGAAAACAAGCCCAAGCTTCAGTGAGATCCATTTCAGTTTGAATGGATTTGTATTTCTAAAGGTCAGAAGTGGCAAATTGAATCATCTCAGCTCACCTCTAGTCTTTGGTTGAGGCCATAAAATATGCATTTTGTACAACCCAGTTCAGCATATTGGAGCCAGGTTTGATGAAGGCATGTAGGTTTTCTGAAATGAGAATGTGAATCAGCTCTGAAAAATTAGGCTTTAGCCAGCATTTAGAATTTGGAGTTTCAGGCTGATTAAGAGTGAATATGGGACCTGCATCTGGTTTCTGGCATTAGCAATGGCAATTTTGCTTCAGGTAAATGATATCAACCTTACAACAGATTTTGAGCATTCTGGGCCCACAGTTTACATGACTCCTGCAAATCCTGGTATCACCAAACCCTGAAGTTTGGGTCTGTCACTCCCCTCCTGTTCCAGACATCCCCTCTCTCTGTACCCCCGCGCTGTACAAAGCCACCATTAACCTTGTGGAATTGCAGAGGATATATCCTGGCTGCTCCGTGGTTCAGCAGCAGCTGGTAGCAGATGTCAGGCTGGGCAGCTGGCCGTACAGACATCACTTTGATGATGTACTGCAGGGGCGCACAGCCGTTGACATCCATGATGTTTGCCTCTGCCCCTGCCTCCAGCAGCATGTGCAGCAGCACATGGTCACAGTTCCAGGCAGCTTTGTGGAGTGGTGACTTGAAATCCTCATCACGGCTGTTCACCTCGGCTTTGTAGTCTAAGAGCATGCGGCAGATGAGGTGGTGGTCTGGGCTGTACGTCTGGTCCTTGTAGTGCAGGGCCCAGTAGGCCGCGCAGGCCAGCGGGGTCTCCAAGTGGGCATTGACGGCATCTACCTGCGCCCCTTGTTCCACGTAAAAGGCCACGAGCTCGGGGATACCCAAACGTGCAACAGTGTGCAGAGGGGTCTCCTCGTCCTGGTTGTTGGTTTTTATGTTCACGTTTGCACCTGCCAAGGAAAGATGATAGAAAAAAAAAATAATAATCAAGGGAACAGAATCCCAGTTTGGACAGCTCTCTGCTAGAGCCCTGCTACCCAAGGAGATTGTAAAGGATTGCAAACCCTTTTTTTTTTTTTTTCACATCAAAATACAATTAGCAAGGGTCAAGGATTCTGCATTGCTGAGGCATCTGGGAAACCCTCAGAAACTTCACATTCTTGGATCCAGTTTCTGGTGTCATAGCTTGGCCCTTGAGCTGATAGAGGGCCTTATCTGAACACTGCTTTGGAGCAGCATTCAGGTCCAAATCTCTGTGTGAAGTGCTTTTTCCTGTAAATTAAGAACTGAAGGAAAAAGAAGATCTTTATTCCTACTCTGTAAAATAGCTCTGCTCAAATCTGTACCCTGAGAAAGCTTCCTGCAGCACCTCGTTGACTGTGAGCCTAGAAGGACATTTTATGATAGATCCGTAGATTATTAAAATAAAATAAAATAAAATAAAATAAAATAAAATAAAATAAAATAAAATAAAATAAAATAAAATAAAATAAAATAAAATAAAATAAAATAAAATAATAAAATAAAATAAAATAAAATAAAATAAAATAAAATAAAATAAAATAAAATAAAATAAAATAAAATAAAATAAAATAAAATAAAAAAGAAAGTCCCCAGCTGAGGGTCTGGATCCTGTTTCCAAGCTGTTAACAGGACTGCTATAACAGCTCTATTTGTACCGAATTTATATTCCAGTTGAAGCAACAGCACCATCTACTGTGCGCCGAAGGGCAGCTGCTGCAGGACAGACGGACAGGAGCCCGGCCCCTGCCTTCTGCCAAAATAGTGCCAGGGCTCCGCATCTTGCAGCCCTGGGACTTTCCGGCTGCCTCCTTCCTTTCCATCCACCAGCAATTTGCGCTGAAGAAGTGCAAATTGCTGGAGGAATAGTTCTTAACACTGCTTATTAGAGGAAAGATCGGCGAGAGCCTGTTCCTGAAAGCAAAGCAGAACTGCAGTATAGTATATATCATGTATACAATGTATATAGTGTGTGTGTATAGTTACACAATTTTATTTACTTATAAATAAATAAATAAATAAATAAAATTGTTCTCTCCAGCCTCACGAAGCCATTACATGGCCAAAGTTACACTAAAACCGAGCTGTACTAACGGAGAGGGAGAAAGAGGCGTGAGAAATTACCTCTGGGCTGAGTGCTAATCCCACTAAACCACGCTGAGCGTTACTCATGTTACACGGCCCTGAGAGGATCAGCAGCACAGGTCTGGAGGCGGTAAGCAAACCCGGGCACAGATCTGCCCGGCTGGCCGCTTGCCCAGGTGAGAAATGGTTAAACTGCGTTTACCTGAGCTGACCCGTGTGAGAGCACCAGTGAAGAGGGCAGGGTGGGAGATGCCAGTGGGAATCCTTGGGACAGGGACAAAAACAAAACCCTGTCTTTGGCTTTCGGGTGTGTGCACACCTGCCATGTTCTGCTCCAGACCTTGCCCACCTTGAATCTCTGTTTCACGTGGAGGTCTGTGTTTGCAGGGTGCTTTGGGATGAAGGCTGGCTTGCACAGTGCTATTATTCACTCACTGATGGGTGGGTGGAGGAAGCCTGCAGAATACAACCTTTCATTTGCAGCATTTTATAAAAGTACATTCGACTTTTAAGCTTTTCCATGGTAGCAAATTCAACTCCTGCTGTCAGGACTGCTTGCTTTGGGCAGGAGACAACTGGCAGTATTTATTTTCCTTTCTAGCAAACAAAATAATATGTATCTTTCCAGCAGAAGAAAAGTGATGTGGTTATTCATTTGGGATTTCAGATTGCCTTGCCCACAAAACATGCCTGGGCTCTACATCTCAAGAAAAACCTTCAAAACTTGTAGCCAAAAAACAACAACACGTGTTTGTATTTGCCATGGCACAGTGTGACAAATAGGGGAATCTGTCTATTTGTAACTTAGGGCTCTTGAACTGCCTGACTTTGCTGTACCCCTTTTATTAAGTCCTGAGACATTTTCCTGTGTAAAGGACACAGTGGAAGGAACAGCAATATACTTATCCATGAATTATATCTATTCATAACTTCATTTGTTACAGATGATCAACTACATAACATATCTCACTCCAGGAAAATTAAATTTTATATAATAACATTTTTTCCCCAGTAGGTACAGGAGTTTGGTAGCTGGCAATTAAGAGACTGTATGAAAAACTGCATGTTTTTCTCAGGGACAAGTCAAATACAAATTAATAGAAGAATTTATGGAGATCAAGGAAACGTGAGCAACAAAGACAGGGGTAGGGGTGCACTTTCATGTGAAAACTTTTCAATAGTAAATCTAGATGAAGAAGACAGAAACAAAAATAGAGAAGAAACTCATTCAGAGGAGCTCTTCTGCTGAAGGACTGGCTGGGCAGCAGGCTGGAAGCACTGAAATGGGAAACATCCCTGGAGTAAGGGCCTGTGGCCAGGGTGAGGGGAAGTCAGATGGGGTGAGGAATCAGGGCAGGAGAAACTTCAGCTGATCAAAGAGATGGGGAAAAGAAGTCTGGGATGAAGAGGCGAGTCAGCTGGGGATGGGACGGATAAATATACGTACTTTGGCATCTTGCCTCCTAAGGCAAGCCACAAGTCATGCCCACCATCTCTAGTCACACTGTGAGAGACTCTCCAGAGTTTTACCTTACCTCTCCAAATCAGCTGCTGGGCGCAAGGCATGGAGGTTCGTGTCGTACAGAAGTGCAGGGGCGCCTGCCCGCTCATTGAAAAGCAGTTCAGCTTAGCTCCATGGTTGCAAAGGATCTTGAGGCACTCGACATTTGCTGTTTCACATGCTATGTGGATTGCAGCTTTACCATTGGGCCGGCAGTTGATTGTAGCTTTGTGATTGAGCAGGACCGAAAGACTCTCCAGATGCCCGTACATGACAGCCAGATGAAGCCCAGTTGCCCAGGATATTTTTAATTTGTAGCTAGGTAGCCAATACCCTGTACGAAACGAAAAAGCATTACCATCCTTGGATAAGATTTTCCCTTGGATTATCCACTTACTGAGAACAATGGAGGAGGAAGAAAAGGCTGGAGATTTGGCTTAATTTGCCATCATTTCACCAGCTAGAGTTTAGTGCACACGTAGTTCTCTCAAGCATAACTTCATTAGGTACTTTTCCTATGTGCACTGAATAGCCTGTCTTTTGGAGAGATAATTCCCATGTAGATGTACCCCAAAGGCAGCTTTTGTTTTTCTGGTGACCTCTGGAGACTGAATGATGATGATGATAATAATAACAATATTATTATAACAATAAAAACAATGCAAATATAGTAATATTTATATAATAATAATAACAATAATTATAAAGGTTTAGTGCATTTGAAATGCCACTAGCTAAAAATATGGGGGAAATGGGCTCTTCAGTCTGCCAACAGCTAAACAAATAAGAATAAAAAGGAGTAAGTTGGAATAAGAAGGCAGTATTTACTCAGGCCAGTGACTCAACAGACAGCTTATCCTGCTGTTTCTGCGTGGGAGACTGCAGGATCATGCATGTCAGGAGCTGGATTCAGACTCCTAGTGATGCATTGCACATAGATGACCCCTGGCAATGTGGCTGCAGCTGTATCACAGACCTTCTGCCAACTACTGCCCCTGAGGAGCACGGAGTGAAGAGTTTTGATGTTGATGTAAACTTGGTGGAAGAGCCAAATAGAAGCAGGGGCAGCTTAGTATGAAATTTGGATCCAAAATGTTCAGATTTTTCACAGATTTTTTTTTTTAACTTATAAACAGGTGTAAGACCAATGTTTGTTCCCAAGATAGGACTACATGTTTAATGCAGTCTCTGAAGTGATTACTATAATCATTTGTTAAAAAAATAATAAATAAATCTGTGCAGAAGAGCAGGATAAATCTGAAACTTTTATTTCTCCTTTTTTTTTTTTTAGGTACAGCAGCTGCTTCTTAGCTAGAATGTGCCTATAAAATTTTCTGGGTTTGATTTATTTATATCTACTTGGACAAATGCCTGGTTAAATACTGTTATCAAGAAAAAGACAGAAAAATGCTGCAGATGTATAATGAGGCCACATTAATTCAGACCTTTGTTTTTGAGTCTTTAGTTTTATACAGTTTTTCCACCTTAATTTCTCCTAGATACAATTTTTGCAGGAATCATATGTACTGCACTAGACAGGAAGAGAGAGGGAGAGGAAGGAAGGAGACAGAAACAAACCACTGGTGGCAGAGAGAAACACCTTTTTCATCATTTGTCCGCAAACTGGGTGCCAGGTAGGTGGGCTGTATCCCAGAGTCTATGCATGCAGCACAGCAGGATGCTGAAACTGGATCCCCAACTGAACTCACATTTGGTGTTCCCCCTTGCTACCAGCCTGATCCCACACTGGGGTGGGCCTGAAGATATGTAGATGCCAGCCATAAATGATGTGAACAGCAGGACAGTGATCCTTAAAAGCCAAGTTACCCCTTTATACAGCCACAGCTTTCCTGCCTGAGACCACCCTTTATTTCCTTTACTTGTGCTGCTGCAGGTGAGCATCTCCCACATCCCCTGCCCAAACCCACAGACATCCCTGAGCCCAAGGGGATGGGACCTGGCACTGAGCAGGAAGAAGACACAGGCTTTGCAGGAGGCCTCTTTAAGCTCATCTGTTTCTTGGGGTGGAAACTAGCAATGGTGCATGAAAGGCCAGTGTCCTTGGCAGCTCTCAGCCTCTTTTGCAAGAGAGGAAGCCCCTCCGACACCCATGGCATCTCCTTCCCACTGCATTGCTTACAGCAGAGCTCAAGTTGTTTGAATGGCAGAGCTTAATTTTTCTCCCCTCTCCCTCCCCAAGGAAATCCCCCTCTTAAATCATGGTTATCTGGGATTCAGAACAAAGGCAAAATTTGCATTGTAGCTGACAGGGTGCCTTCTGCCTTTCAGAAAGACACAGCAGGTATACTGCTGTGATTTAGGCCATAGGGTGCATTTATCTCTTTCTCCAAAAGAAACGAGTTAATTCTTGCTGCCAAATGATCTACAATTAAAAATCCCATAGTCTTAAACTACCACCAGAACACATTTTAGCCTGCTGAGGGCAGAAGAGCAGATATTTTAGGATACACTCATCATTGTGTGGGTTAGCTCAGATGCTGTCCCCAAGGGAAGTAAGTCATGACTGCATCATCCTCACCCTTATGGAACCAAAAGAACAGCTGTTCACTAAATAAGAGGTAAACATAGAAAAGGGGAAGGGGTGGGATGTTGTCCCTCCCTTATGCCACAGGGGGGGAAAAAGAAAAAAAGTGCATTTGCTGTGCTGCTGAGACTGGAGGTGTTTATCTCCACGTATGCCTAACTTCCTAACTTCTGGCAAAAGTTGGTCATTGCTGCTTTTCAGATACTCATGAGGAGTCTGTTAGCAAGTAGGTAATGAAGTCTATTGATTTCAGCAGACAGCAAACTTGTTTCATTGTTTTGAACTGTAAGTTTCTGGAAACTCAGTATCTGGCTGACAGCTGGTTTGGATTTTCTACCTTCCAGAACAGCTGAAATGTCTTCTCTGTTTTTGTTTTTATTTTTTAATTATTATTTTTAATTTTAAGCCAAAATATTTTGATAAACCAGCAAATCCTCACTTTCTGTGAGCTTGAAAAACACAGCTCCTCCTATCCAGCAGCATTCAAGGTCCATAGGTTTTCTTTAGCTCTCCTAAGCCAAGAAGAATTCACTGGACTACTATTGTAAACTGCAAATGGAAGAGACTGATTATTTTGTTTCTGAACTGTCTGTTTATGTGTTGGGAAACATGCAAGACATTTGTACACCACGCTTAGCCTGCATGTGTCTATTCTGGGCTTTGCACTTTAATTTTCTGCAAGGAGATGGCAAAGGACCCGTCTTTCTGGACTTTCCTAAAGCTACAGCAGCTGCCCTGGTGGCGTGGAGGCTGGTGCTGGTGTCTGGCCTGCCCTGCACCAAGCCCTTCAGCACAGCTGATAAGCTCCCCTCCGGTGACCGCAGCCGTATGAGCCTACTGACATTGCTGCCCATGAGTCAACTTAGGCTGCAGCTTTAGGAGAGGCACGAGGCCACTGGAAAACTACCTGAACCCATCTACTTCCTGGCTTGTGAGTGCTGCCACGTTTACCTTGTTTATAGGATGCCAGGATCAGGTTTTCATCTTCCACTTCAAACACCGTGTCCACGTCTATTTTCTTTTGGTTCAAGAGCTCTTCCAGTGTCTCATAGTCATTGGACTTCAGGGCTTCAAGGAAAGCCTTTTTCACCAACTTTGCAGCTGCATTTCGAGTCATTTTCCTCTCCGTGTTCTCTCCTTCTTTGCATGTCTCCTCCAGATCCATTTCCAAATGTATTTATTTGTGCTGTGAAGAGGGGTACACTGAGGTCCCTATAGCGCAGTTACATGCTGAAGTTCCTGAAGACCAGAAGGTAATTTTATCACTTGGTCATGCTGATCTGCTTGTTCTATTTATATGAGGAGCATTACAGGCATTGAAATACCACTCTTAGATATCACCACACTCTTTTTGTGAAAGTGAGGACAGACACACTAGCAATAAAACCAGAATAAGAGATATCTCTACAGGCTTTATACACATTAAGCTTCACTAACCACGTGGCCGCCCTCTGCTCCTGCTATGCACTCACATTAAAAGACACTACGTCCTTGGTGCTGTTTCTCAGCTGGAGAAATACTTATATTTCCTTTCATAGTTACCATTAGTGATTTATTGACTGAAGAGGGATGTGGTGCTCGCTCTGCAGAAGCCTTTTAGCTAATGCATTTCGGAAAGAAAAAAATAAAAATCCAAGGCACTCTTCCTGTGGGACAGCATTCATCCTGTTGGTGCTGCTTGCATTCCTCCAGCCACCAGGCAGGCCTCCACAAGACCTCCCCACCACGCAGGTCTCACAGATGCCCTGATACATAAAGCCCCAAGGATGGCCGTGTTGATCCAGCCCAGTCTGCTGCTGTACAATGCCCCGAGCAGCAGGAGTTCCCCAGTTTACTTAGGGACCACAGGTGGCAGGTGGAAGTGCACCCAGGAAGGAGAAATGCAAGGATGAAAGGGCTGCAGAGCTGTATGGCCACATTATGGGACAGGGGAGCTCTTTATACATTCACACTCCCTCCTGTGTGACTGCCTCCCTCTTAATTTCATCCTCTCAATAGTGGATGTCTCCACTCCATCCTTCAGGAGAAGAAGGCTTGTCTGGCACGAGCAGAGGGACAAGATGTGAACTTCACATCCTATGTCACATCCTTGTTACTCGCATGGCTTTTTTAAACCATGATATTCCTGAGAAGTCATGGGTGTACAGAGCACCAATACGTGGCTGTCCTCAACAAATCACCTCAACTACACTTTCCAGTTTGAAATGGACTTTTGTCTGTCTTTCATAAATATTATCAGATGGCACAAAGACACTCAATCTAGCTGTATAAAGGACCATGCCAGTACATCTCCATACTGCTCCGCCATCTCACCAAGGCTGAGGTGTACAGACAAGCATGTGGCTGTGACAGACTGCCGTACATCTGCTGAGCCATCATCATTGACAACCAAGGTGAAGTAATTTATGGTAGCTTGGCCCACGGTGAAAGAGAAGGCTGATCACAATTACCTCATAGTTGTCATGGTCCAAGAGGGTGCACAGAGAGTGCACTTCAGAGGCACTACAACTTGCTCGCCTTCAGTACTTTGTGTGGCCCTGCTCTGATTCTCATAAAAATCTTCATTAACACTAATGAGCTTAACATAGAGAAAGGGAACAATTACAGATACCTCTTGCCTTTATATTTACTCATTTCCTGTAAGCTGCATTTGGGTCTAACCTTGACAAACCTACTTCCATAAGTACACTGGTTGTTTCAGTACCCTGGTGCTTTCAGCACAATTATATACAAGAATAAGGAAATGATATTATAAAAATAATAACAAAAGACGAGACTATTTTTTCCACAGGAAGACAAAATAACTTCTATTTATTAGCTTAAAGTGTGGTAAAAACACATTTAAGAATATAAAAATAAGGTAAGCTATTGGTGGGGTAAAAGGAGCAATTTTTACTGTGTCAATATTTTTGCAATATATCTAGCTTCCTACTGACTTCTCCATCACCATACCACAAGGTGGCAGTTTGATTTTGAAAGTCAAAACTGATGTCAACCAAGCCCCAAAGCTGCCAAATATTCTGAACATCTCACTGTGAAACAATGGCTCATTACTTGCTTAAAATAAATAACAGTACTGTTATTAATGGTACTTGTAGGATAGACTTGAGGCGACTGTGATGGGCACTGCAGACACACACATTATATCCTCTAAGAAATGTAGTTTTGGTATTTAGGATCAATTGTCCAAATTACACAGCTAACACAAAAGCAGGTTTTTAGAGGAAAGACAGCTCCTACCTCCACAGCTCACCCCTCCTCGTATGAACCACAGGCACAAAAATACCTGCACCTCACCAGGGCTGCCCTTGTAAGTGACTGCAGCAGGTCAGAAGAACCAGTTGTGAAGGGTTGCAGAAAGAAGAAAAAGGGCAAACAACACTTCTGGGGCACATGCTGCTTTCCACCTCAGGCAATGGGAGTGTCACCACAGACTTCGGATCAGCTGTGAGGACCCTCTTGGTCAAACAAAGCAGGTTATCACAGGCTTGCTCCAAAGTCCACTGAAGTCAAGGGAAATATTTACACTGATTTCAGTGGTTCATGTTCTTTATTAGGCTGGGCACTGGGCAGCAGAACTGAGCCAGGGAGAGCTGCCTAAAGGCAAGTGCATGAAGTAACATCGGGGTGATATTATGAGATGTGTGAGTGGTGGCAGAGGAGTTCATGTGAAAGCCAGAGATGTGATGGCTAATAAAAGACAAAGACAGCCTTAAGGAGAAAATGAGAAAAGATATACTGGTAGGCTGTGTGGAGTGTGTCTCCTGGGGAGACTGAAGGAGCCAGGGCCCCCTCATTAGCACCTGCTGATGCAGAGCAATGATATATTGGCAGCTCTGCAACCCACACCTCCACAGCAGTGTTGGAACAGCTCTAGCACCACAGAGCTTTGGAGGTGAAGATCAACATCCTGAACTCTATGCTGGGGCAGGCAGAAAGCCAGCAAAAGGGAAAAATGCTCCAAAAGAAGAGTTGTGATGCAGCTGGAGTAGTGGAAGAGAAAATACAGGATATACAGGAATATAGAAACCCATCCTAGCTGAGATCCAAGGTGAGCACAGCTGCCCATCAGCCTCTGTACAGCACTGCTGTCCCAGTGTCAATGACAGTAGCAGGGACCTTGAAGCATTGTGTGCACCCCACAGCTCTGAACCTTGCAGCAGTGTGAGCACACTTGGCTGGTGAGGTTTCAACTCTGCCCTTTCCTTGCCTCAGCAGATCGCTGGCTAAAGCAGGTTACTTAGGCAGTAATACTGCAGCCTCCATGCGAAGCCATCTGTGCTGCTCAGAAGCCTGGCATGTTAAGGAGGGAAATGTACTGACGTTCAGGTCTGTGTCCCTGAAGCAAGAAACAGATCATTGAGCTAATCCCACGCTTTCATCTCTTCTGAACAGTGCATGCTCTTAAAAATGCTGCTGCAGTAGTGATCGCAATCCGCTCGCTTTGCTGTGGCTCTTACAGCACCTGCAGTACCAGGCCAAATCCGCCACCCCACTGCCCATGCTGCTTACAAATCCCTTGTTTCTTCCTGGCTGCTCTCACTTCCCAAACAGGATAAAGCATGATCCTTTTATCTATTTGTATCACACTTCTTTTGTCAATATTTGCACTGATTTTTTTTCCTTGTTGTACATCCTTCTGCCTGCTTTAGCCATTGTTATATTTGATCTGATTTTATTCTTCCAGGGTGCTGGCTCTGAGTGTGAAGATTACAAAAATCTTTTCTATGTTCCTTGTTTTATTTCTCAGTAGAATAAAAATAATATAAAAATCTCTTCAGCTGTGCCAGGTGCAAACTATTTTCTCCAGGTGCTCAGCTTGTAAATCATCTTTTGAGAAAAGTCCTCTCTGTAAAATCACCCCTGTGGCTGCTTAACCTGAAACCACCTAAATATCATCAGTTTGGAATCCTCCTCTTGTTCTTTGATGCATTGTTTCACTCTTGTTCTTGTTTGCTAGGGATGGGGAAAAAAAATGACACAGATTCCTCAAAGGCATTCAGACATCAGATTTCTGAGTCTCTGGAAGTCAAAATCCCAGAAGTGAGGCATCTTCCAGAGCCTGGGCATTCTAGTTTTGTCTTCAGTAAAGCAAGTATAATTTAGAAACATTTGTCAATAGAGATGCTTTGTCTTAGGGACATGTGTGTTACAAAACCAAAGGTTGACACCAGCAATCCTGAATTGTGCTCTCATGGAGCTTCATGACTGAAAACTTCATGACAAAAGCTTAGCCTATTCTTCCATGGGTTTCTTTGTGGTTTTCATGAGTGCTATTTCCATCTTCAGCTCCAAGGATCTGCTTCGTTTCTGCAGATTGTTCCAGCTTCTACTATCAATGTATTTATTAGGATGTCCAGAAGCTGCAGGGGGTTAGGGTTGCCTTAGCTACTGATGTTAGGATCTTAGCTCTTGAATTAGGGGTGTTTCAAAACTAAGAAATAATTTCTAAAAATGACCACAAACAATATAATTATTTGTTGACCTGTATAAAGTATGAACCAGACCCAATTCCTTTGCAAAACAATTAAAACAGATTCCACCTTTACCCACACACAATGTTTCTAGGCTCTCTTTGCTTCAAAGAGCAGGAATATTGTAAACAAGATACATCTATATAAAGACAAATTAAAATCTTATGATGAACAGCAATTTCAATGACTGGGAAAGAATCTTACCTAGCTATGTTTACTGGATTTTTTTTTCTTTTAGCTTTGTATTGTAGTATCTTACAATATTTAAACCAGCAGGATTTTGTAACCAAACTGACATGAATCTCTTACACTTCTTTCCTCCTGTTGAAATGAAGCAAGGACTATTGGATTGAAACGAAGCCTGTGGAAAGCATTTCTTTAAAGACAAGTGTTGCTTCACAACAGTGAGACAAAAATAATTCATTGCACACAGAAAGAGCCCCGCAGGTGGCTGTGTCTCTCCCACTCTCTTTCAGAGCTGACTGCGGCTTGGCCATGCTCCCTGGCAGGGCTGGCTCTTGCTGAACTCTGACAGTTGTTGGCTGAAGACGAGACATTCTCATCAGGCTGTTCCCAGACACTTCTGCCTTGTCTGCTGAAGTGAAATCTGTGCAGAGCTGAGCTGTTGTGTGTGAGATGTTTCCTATATATGTTTTGCAAGTGTGGCAAGGCTCTAAAATGCCAGACTTTGGGGGTCAACATACTGATGCATGAAGGAGTATTAATACATTCAGCAGAAGCAGTATGGAATGACTATTCCTGCTCTCAAAGACTAAATTTGAACTGATGTTGAAATAAAGCATGTGGAATAATCTGCCAAAAGGGTGGAATGTGTGAAGAGGGAAGATGAGCTATCGCCAAATAAGCAGTGCATAACCACCAAGGCTAGATGCAGCAGAGATGCAGATAGGGACAGTGCAGGCCTGTGGTGGCTCAATAGTCATCATGCACTCGGGTGAAGGTGCCAAGGGTTTGGTGAATATTTTCAGTCTCCTGTGTTCTCTGTATTTATAAATCACTCAGTGATAAACAGCAGTTTGTTTGTTGCATTTCTAAGCAACAGAAGCTGTTAAGCTTGCTTCTTTCTAGTGTTAACACCTACCTTCCCTGAATGTGACAGACCAAATCATTAGTTGAGTAAGTAATAATACAGCTATGTTAGTCTAAGTAAGAACGTGCATATTAGATGGGGTTTTTATCAGTACGGCACTGGATAAATCTTGCTTACACTGCAGGAATCCCAGCTCTTATTCACAGATATCAGAAATTTACATGAATGGTGCAAGGCTGGCTTGGCCTTGGTGGTATTGTAAGGGATGCAAAGCAAAGGGAATGAGAAGAGAATCCTTACTCTCCCACTGACCAGCACAGTGGAAGCTCTATGAAAAAATTCTTATGTTGTATCGAAAGAATTAAATATGTTGATTCACCATTCTGAGTCCTTTAGCGCAAAAGCAGAGAAAACAAAAGCAAATATTTTTCCTTTAAGTTTACAGTTGCCATGATTTATACCAGTTATTATAAGATTCTCTAAGGAAAGAAAATAACTAATGCTACCATTTATCTCCTGAGCTTCTGAATGACTGAACCATTAATATGCTAAAAACATCAACATCTTCCAGTTTATATTTTGATTCTCCGCTTATGGGTGTCAATAATGTTATATGGAATATCTATTGTAAAATTATATTCACTTTAATGAGGTCTAAATGCGTTTACTAGACCTGTATAGAAAAATGTGCTTGCAGTATTAAAATAATTTTATTTCCATTTAAAATCTGTTACCATA
The DNA here is from genome assembly GCF_964035555.1 of Netta rufina. NCBI lineage: Eukaryota > Metazoa > Chordata > Aves > Anseriformes > Anatidae > Netta > Netta rufina. The sequence goes on along the minus strand of NC_140124.1, from coordinate 26,108,821 downwards.
GTGACCAACCACAATTTCCTCAGTAGCCTTGTCTAAGAATTGTTTGTAGGCTTTATTTTTGCTTTGTTTTATTTTCTCTCCTGCAATCTGTGGGCCAAGCACTCATTTAAGTAATTTTTATTCTTTTTATGACCTGTTCTTTTCCAACCATATTCTCAGTTAAGTCAGTAAGAGTTCAGACTGAGTTTAAAACAAAGGTCATGACTTTGGCTCTTCCTTTTCAATAATTACTTAAGAAATAAAAAGATACAACGCTGCACACTGTGTGCTTAATTTTATCACCAACAGAGCATGCTAACCTAGCATAAGAAAGAGTCCTGAAGTATCAAAAGCCTTGGGAGGCTGGTACCTTTTAGTATCAATATAATAGTCATGTCAAAGATATGCTGAATTGCATCTAAAGCTGAAAAGCACTTGGAGAAAAGCCTCACTATTTCAAGAAGGTTCTTTGTAACCAAGCCTTTTAAAAAATCAACCCACTTATCACTCAGCTGCCGTCCTAATCTTTTCAATAATGTACTTCCTTTTGAGAAATGATAACTTGAAGTGGTGTTTATATTCCTGCTTGAGGCATGTGTCTTCTTCCAGGGAAGAACAGTCTAAGGAGCCTGCATACCACCCTGTTCTCTCCTCGTGAGGCTGTGGAAAATTGTTGCACTGGGGAGGCAGTGAGAATGTTTCTGAAGCAACAGTCAGCAGGCAGGAGAGATGCAGTTACTCTTTTTTTGCCATCACCCTTCTCAAGACCAGCCTTTTTATTCTTTTTTTTTTTTTTTTTTTCTTCATGCACAGAGAAGCATAAGAAAACTATGCAAAGATAGATAGATCTTCATGCTCTCAAGTCTGGTGCTGGTACTTCTCCCCACCAGCTGGCTCTGGCTGTCATCTTGGCCCCTTCTCATTCACATCAGTGATGTTTAATGGCTAAATGGGAAAGATGAGCATGACCTGAGCAAATCCCTCACACCAAATCCCTCTCTAGCCAGAAGAAATATCCTCATCACCATAATATGTTCTGCATTTTTTTTTTTTATTAAATTCAGACAACACCAATTTTTCAACACAATTTTCTCTTCTGGTCAGTGTCCAGCTACACTGTAACTGAATATCTGTTTTTGGAGATCTGTGCTCTCATGGGAGGGCTGTCCTAACCTGCATAAAGCCTGAGCAGATAGCCTTCAGCAACACGTAAACCACTGCCAGACAGAAGCAACTAGCAAGAAGGTGAAGTTTGCCAAAAGAATAGGCAGATAACATATTACCTGGACTGTTAATGAATAAACCAAACAAGTGGTGCTCTGCAAGAGCAATCAAAGAAATACAAGTGACGAGCAATGAAACTGAGGCAGCAACAGATAGAGTTCAACAGAGCCCTTGTGAGAGGGTAGCTACCAAGTGGCATAATATAAAATATTCCACAGTCTCCTATGTTAGTAGCATGTTCTCTTGTGTTTGTAGTAAATGGAAACAGCAGTCTGGTTGCTTCAGTGGTTGAATCTGTAAAGGCAAGCCAATCGTGAAAGTGATGGGAAAGACTTAATAGCAGTAATGATTTATGTGAGATTAACGATAATCCAAACACACTGTTCTCAGCATGGCTGCGTGTGCAAAAAAAAAAATAAAATTGATTGATACAAAGAAGATTAGAAGCATACAATATCTCTCTCTATTTATTTATTTATTTTTCTTTAGAAACCAGTTCTTGCCAGCTCTACAAAGGAGACTGTGTGGGAAAACAGAATTAACCCTCTGTGTTTCAAACAGCAGGTTCTGTTTCCTGTGTACTGCCAGACAGAATTTCAGCTGGTCTCTGGGCTAGTTTATCCCTTTCTCAGTGAGGTGGCCCATGGTTTTGTGGTATAGTTTCAGTCCTGACTACCGAGAGCTGCATGTACTTTAAGTCACTTAATGTAGATTCCTGGCTGAGTTCCTCATTTTCTAGGGAGTGGGATAGTGGGATGTGTTGTAGCATAATTTTTGAAAAACATACAGATGTTTTAAAAATATTTAATAACTTTTAATTCTCCTGAGAATGCCTAATATTTAAAGATGACAACACAAGACTGGTACCTGCTGACTGTTTTAACCAGCTTTGACTAGGCGTACACGATGCACAACTCAATACCTTTTCTAGAGGCATAGTTTTTAAAGTCCACTACTATTTTAATAGTTTGCTAGCTCTGAGAGGGTAATTTTTTTCTTCTTCTTCTATACGTGCAGAACTTAGTGCAGCATCATAGGGGTTTGTTACTAGGACTTCCAGATACAAGACTAATATAAACATTTACAAGTCCTATAAAGAAATTTCCAACCTTCTTTCAAAAGTAAATTACAGATTTTTCAAAATGCAGTATTTTCATCAATACTTAGTTAAACCAGCTGATTTTTAGAATGCTTAGTAAAAATACACAGAAATAAAAGTTAATTAGTAAATAAGGAATGTGTCGTGGTGATACTAGAGACTACTTTCAAATCCTGTGAAGAAATAGAACATTATTTTTCTTTTATTATTTATATGTCTTATTTGTCTAACACCCAGATCAAACTTGTGATAAAAACAACTGCTGTGCTGTTCAACAGAACAAAATGAATTAAGTTCATCTAACTGCTCATCACTGAGTAAATGGAAAGTGCAGTGAAAGAACTAGTTATCCTGCAAATATACCTGATTCTTGGAGGATAGGTCTGCTATAAAAAATCTGTATCAAAGTCAAAATCAAGCAGTGTCTCCTAAAAAGCTGTTGGCAGCCAAATCCTAATACTTTAAACTACATGATACCACGCTGCTCATGCTGTACACCTGCTGAAGGGCTGCTAGAACCAGCCACCCAGGGTACTCAAAGTAGATGAAGAGAAATTTCAGTGCTTCTGGGTATCAAGGGTCCAACACCCCGCTCTGTGCACCTTCTAGCTCTTCTTTGTGTTTTCCTTGTGATGATATTGGGCAGAAAAGGCAAAGTCTAGTTTCTTTTCTAGAAAATCCATCATGGCCTGATGGAATTTAACCTGCTGTTGAGCTGAATGAGGTTGAGAGCAGGGTGGAAGTTCACATCAGGCAGTGCTCTGCAGCATCCCATAGATGCCTTCTCACTCTGCCACTCGTATTTCACCTCCTGCAGAAAGGCAGAGTGCAGAAGGGGTGTTTTTGGACTCTGCAAAGGCTCTGGCTCCGCCAAGGCCGCATTCTTTGCTCCTTGGCGCATGTTTGCATGCAAGAGGCTATGATGTAGCAACTCAGCGATTTCAGTGAGAGTTGGATTGGATCCTAGATTTTTCCCCAAATTATCTGTTCACGCTTTATGCTTAAAAGACTAAAATAGCTTATGAGCCCACATGAATTATACCTTTACATGTACATATGCTGTTACAACAGTGTATATCTGTATATATGTGTATAACATTATATCTGAATGAAAATATTATGAGAGCTAAATAACAAGAGCGTTACCATAAATAGGTAAACCATCTCGTATTTAGCAGTGTAACTACAGGAATCTATTTGCTTTTTCAGACTTACAGTGAGTATAATTTAAATGGACTCTTCCATGGGGCTAGTATTAGTTTTGTTTGCCCTTCTAGCTTAAGTAAATCTTAGCTGAAAGATTTTACACATTATTTTCATCTTAATTCTAGTGGAGAGCGGGTAATCATCCTGTGTGTAGGGACCAGATGTTACTTGCATACTCTATATTTAGTTGTCTGTCTCACCCTGTATACCCTGAGGATTAGATATCAGTATGTTTTCAAGTCATTGCTTTATGACAGTATATTTAGTTTTCACATCAGTTGTACCAGAAGGGTTTGAAATTTCAGAAAACAAATCTAGACACAGACAAAAACAATAAAGCAATACCTGCATAAAGTTCTTCCCACTGAAAGCAGCGCTAAGAATGTGTCATTCTGCTTGCTGGTGCTTAGGCAGGCTCGTGGGCTGGGTTTGCAATAACCCAGCATAACTGCCAAATATCTTTTAAGACTATTACTCAAAATTGCCAGAAAATATGAACAGAATTGATTCTGTTACTTCTCATGCACTGACTCTTCTGTCTTGCTGTCTTGGCCTCCAGACTGCTTTGCCTCCTTCTAGGTATGCTTCCCATGCTAAGGGCAATAGCTGCTCATTGCAATGCTGCTCTCTGGTTTGTAAACACTTTGCCCTGTACACCAATAACAAAATGAATGATGAAGGGTTATGGGTATGTGTTTACCCATATAAACAATCTCCCTACCACAGCAACTCTGTCTTCTCTGAATCTGTGATTCTCTCACTTCTAAGAGAAGGCCCTTAGCTGAAGCTCCCTGAGCACCCTGACAACAGCCCTTGCCTCTCCCTGCACATCTCCTGCCTGCAGCTGTACATGAATCTCTGCCTGCCAGATAAGAGAGTGGCTCAGCCAGCTCACTGCACACTGGGTGATCAGGCCAAACAGGTCCATTGAAGACTTGTTGCCATCTCACCTGGAGGTGAGGATGTTAATTTTGGTCTCTGCTGGTCCTGGCTCTCTGAATATTCCAGCCATACACTGCCTGTAGTCTTGATTCACTTGTAGAGTTTCAGGGTGTGGCTGCCATCCCTCCAATTAAGGAGTACGAAGTACTTTCCATGACACAGAATTGATGATAATACTATTATAACATTCTGCTTTGAAGGTTTCCTTACCTTTGAGTCATGTAAAACCTACACAGGCAACACCTACACTTATGTATTTGAAGCAACTCCGGTAATGCAAGAGTAACCAGGACTTGGAGTTGCGAGATTAAAGCAATCTTGGTGGTGTTAAACTGAATTTACATTGATGTAAATCTGAAAGTAGGCTTTGGTAAACATGTGGGACAGTCCAGAAAGTGAGGAACCAGGTGTAGGAACCATAGTTCATGAAGAAACAAACACTTCTGTATTTATTCTTCATTTCCGTTTCATCCTTTTCTTTATGCTGCATGGTGCCAATACAATTAAAGAACCCCAGATTTTATAAATAAGCTTTGCATACTAAAACCCCTAACCAAAAAGTATCTATTTTAGCACAAAACATCTGAGCACAGTGTGTATAATAGCTTTTCTTGTTTGTTACAGGGTATATGTGTCAAGGCTAACTCCTTCCTTTCTTTGTCTTGAAGTATTTTAAAAGCTGCAGAATTTTAAAATCTCACTTTGTATCTTTTTACTGGCATATTGTACCCTGAAAATTCAGAGCTTGAATTTTCTTTTCTGAGCAACTTGCCTGTTACTTGCAATACATAAAAAAAAAATAAAAAATCATGGTAGCACAGAAATAACGCTTAATTAGGCATTTCCCTCTCGTTCCTTTTCTGTGTCATTGGGTTGTTCCACTTCAGTGAGAGGCTGTGATGGCATCAATACATCATCGCTATCACAGCAGACAGCAGCGAGCCTTCTGCGTTGTGGGTGTCTTCTCATAAGGCTGGGCTGGACTTTACCTTACCTTCCAGCTCAGCACACAACTATGTGCTGTGCCTTGAATGCTGCATGCACTGGTGCTCACACCAGTGCAGCCAAGCCTCCAAGAGACACTGACAGTGGTTAATATTTGACAGTGCTTTGAATGTCACTGTTCAGTGTTGTCCTGACTGCATTTTTATCTGAAAGAGCATGAAAGTAGTGCTCACAGAATGGGCTGATACTCTTGGTGCAATGCTTTTGTATGCCTGAGACCCTGAATGGGCAGAAGTGATGATGACAGGAACACGACTCACCTTTACTTGCATTTGAAGTAAAGTGGCTCCTTTATTTCACACACAGCTTTAATCTTTCAAAAGCTGCATGACCCTCTGCCTCCTTTGCATGACTGTTATCAGTCGTGGTGTTTGTTCGAGGCAGCTTGCAGCCAAGACAGCGGGATTTCACCTGTAAGTCTTCAGTATTGTATTGCAAGGCACACTACTAGCTCAGCATGCTTCTGCCTGGAAAAAGGCAGCATTATTTGCTTTATGCTTGTGACAAGGCTGAGCCATGGCAGCGCGATCAAAGCCATCAGTAATACCCTGCACACCCAGTGCTCTGTCAGCAGCAAAGGGCAGATTGCCTGGGAGGACCTCTTTGACTTTTGATTTAGCCTGGCATCTCTCCAGCTTAGCAATTCTGCCACCTATAAAATAATTAAATCTCCCTTCGCTGCTGCTTCCAGATGCAGCAAGAAGTAGTGCTGCACAGCAGACAGTAAACAAGAGCTGTGCTAGGACATAGCCTTGCTTGGGGCTGTTTTTGACAGTGACAGGTTTTGACATCTTGTCATCACCAAGAGCCACTGCATTACCCCGTGCCATCACAAAATAAGCAAAATATGTTCACAAACTTATTTGGACATCCAAATTTATGCATATGCCTCTGGGCTGCTTGTGGCTGGCAGTGCTGGAGTCTTTGGTTAGCTCTGCAAAGGCCAGGTAGAGACCTTGACTCTGCTCTCCTCAAACTAGGGCAAGGATGAAAGCCAGACTGTTTCTGCAAAAGCCTTTTCAACAGCCTCCCGAACAAATCTGTTGATGTCATTTTGACATGGATTTTTCTCAGCAGTTGAGAAAATCGATATACCTTGGTGTCACTGCAGGAATGTTTTTTACCTTTTTCTTTGCAAAGACACTAAGAATCTGTATTCCTGAACCCCTTGGGATGCCAACTCTTCAGTAGGTAATTATCATAACTTCCAGCTTTCAAACTAATTGGTGCCACCACATTTACATATAACAGCAAGGTGTGAGCAGGGACTTTGCCTTGCTCTGTGACAGCTGCCCAACAGCTGTAGGAATCTGTGCTCCTTGCTCTTGAATGGGGAGCAGAGAAGTATTATGATTTTTTTATAGCTCCAGCAAAAACGAAGAACGCAGGGCTTAAGAAATTGCTGAGATCTTTGAGTAAGCAATCTGCAATTTCCCTTTGATCAGCTAACGGGGTTAAAATGGTTTTAGGCCATAGCCTTTGCAGAGATTTTTGCAATTTTTTTAATGATTGGCAGCTTTTGAAGCTCTTTCCCTCGTTTTTATCTTTCAGTATGCAAGCCACAGGCTTTGCTTGTGCTTTCTGCCTGATTTCATGGTAAGCAGTTTGCTTGCTTGCCAGATTTTATTTTTACCTGAAGCTGGTGCAGCACCTGCATGTCAGCAGCCATCTGCTGGATTTGCCCTTGTCGTTAGTCCACTTCTATGATCTGTGTTCAGCAAAATGGATGGGTTCAGTTTAAGATTTCAGCAGTCTGTCTTCGAGACATTCCACTCTGTGCTGACATGTTCAGCTTGTTTCTAAAGTTAAGCTGTAGCAGCATCAAGGTTGGTCTCTGGTTGCTTCCTCATGTCTGTCTTGTCTTCATGGCCACATGACCTCTTCCAAATTTGACTCAGTATTTGTAAAGTAGCTCTCAAGACAGTGGCAGCTGTCTGACTCCTCACTGGTTATGGATCAGACTTGCTTTCAATGCCCTCCATAGCTTGGGAATTATTGCTCTACAATCAGTGCAATAATGATCTATTCCTAAATGTTTTTGCAAGCCTCTTCCATCTAACAGTGAGATAACACATTAGGAAGATTTCTAAATTATTAGTTACTTATCACAGAATCATAGAACAATATGGGTTGGAAGGGACCTTAAAGATCACCTGGTTCCAACCCCCTGCCATGGGCAGGGACACCTCCCACCAGACCAGGTTGCCCAAAGCCCCATCCAGCCTGGCCTTGAACACCTCCAGGGATGGGGCATCCACAGCTTCTCTGGGCACCCTGTGCCAGGGCCTCACCATCCTCATTGTGGAGAATTTCCTCCTAACATCTAATCTAAATCTCCCCTCTTTTAGTTTAAAACCATTACCACTTGTCCTATCACTACACCCCCTGACACAGAGTCCCTCCCCAGCATTTCTGTAGCCCCCTTTTGGTACTGGCAGGCCATTATAAGGTCTGCCCAGAGCCTTCTCTTCTCCAGGCTGAAGAACCCCAACTCCCTCAGCCTGTCTTCATAGCAGAGGTGCTCCAGTCTCTTAATCATCCTCATGGCCTTCCTCTGGACTCATCCTAACAGGTCCATGCCCTTCCTGTGCTGGGTGCCCCAGGGCTGAAGGCAGCACTCCAGCTGGGGTCTCAGGAGAGCAGAGCAGAGGGGCAGAATCCCCTCCTTCGCCCTGCTGGCCACGCTGCTTTTGATGCAGCCCAGCAAACAGTTGGTTTTCAGGGCTGTAAGCACACATTGCCAGCTCACATTGAGCTTCTCATCCACCAACACCCCCAGGTCCTTCTCCTCAGGGCTGCTCTCAATGCCTTTGTTGCCCAGCCTGTATTTGTGCTTGGGATTGCCCCAGCCCAGGTGCAGGACCTTGCACTTGGCCTTGTTGAACCTCATGAGGTATGCATGGGCCCATTTTGTGTTGATACATCCTGAAATAATCTGAAGAGTCTAGTTAAGTTTGTCACGTCTGTGTTGTAAAAAAATGCAATTAAAAATATTTTAGCTTTTTAAAAGTTGCTTTGGTAACACACATTGTGTTTCATTAATGATTCAAACACGATGTATTTTGAAATAGTTTGTTGTGAAATCCAAATCTGTGTGGACACAGCTTCTGTATCTTATCTCCCAAAAAAGATGATACGTGATAGAGAGGCAGGCATAAAGGGCATATCTTCCACAAGTGAGACATTTAAGGCTTCCACAGGTTTTAGTAGAAATGATTTCCTTTACCTTTAGCCATGTGACTGTTACCTTGTGTTTACTCAGAGAGCTGTCTAACACCCTTTTACTGTGAGCAGAGAGAGGAAGACTAGGCATTTACGGAGTGCTGCTCACCTGGTTCTCCACATGAAATGAATCCCCTCCAACATGTTTACAGGGGGCCTCTCTGCTTTCCTTGTCTCTAGAGGAATCTAAGTGATTTAATCAGAAGAAGACATCCCACCTCCCTGCTCTGCTCACTTCCTCTGCTCCCCAGCTTGTTAGATTTTCCCCGACATGAACTCTACAGCTGATTATGTGCACACAACTCATTTCAGCTTTCAGACATCATTCTACACAGCAGGAGATCACTCCCAGGTCTCTCCCGTATTTCCCAAAGGCAAAGAGCTCAGGGGAAATTGTAACAGACGGAAGAGCAGCAGGGGGTTTCCAGCATTGCTGCAGCTGCTCGGCCAGCCAAGGGGGTGCTGGGGAGGGGCTGCTTGGGGGCTGACAGTGCCGAGGGGCAGATCCTGGGCTGGAGGGGTTATGCTGAGGAGGTAAGCTGGAGGTAAGCTGCTGAGACAGCCAGGCTTTTCTCTCAGTCAAGGGGGACCTGATGGGCAGAAACTTCAAGGGAGATTTACTCCCCCAGGCATCCAGAGAGTAGAGTTTTGTGCTTGGAGTAGTGACCGGAGGCTCCTTGTCTAAAGAACACAGAGAAATAGCCACTTTTTAGGGAAGACATCCCAATCACAAAGTTTTATACTCCTTTCATAGGAATTACTACCTCCATGTAACTGTTTTCCTGCCCTGACTATGCAGACTGCCTAGGTGGTGTGATACCAGCAAAGAAAGTGATAAAAGCACCACTCACTTCAAGAGGAGACAGGGAACTACTTGAAAGAGATCTACTGAGAGTTACTACACAGGCAAAGCTCATCGACCTGAGCTGAAAAAAATTAGAAGCTGGGAAAGAGACTTGGGGGATTAATCCAAATTGCCCCTCGTTTTCTTATGCTTCCTTAAGCCCCTGGCTACAGCCGCTGCTGGCTGTCGAGACAGACACTTGGCACATTATGACCAGCTCTGATGTCTACTCTTCATCTCCCCTGTGGATATCCACATTTTTTCAGATGAATGGCACCCACTTTTGGGACACTACAGGCAGTAAGTAGTATGTGCTTTTTCAAATTTAACTGCGGTGTCAATAACTAAATGAAAAATAACATGCCAAAGAAGTGGTGCTGCAGCAGGCTGCGATATTGAAGCCTTTTTACTCTAGTGAACAATATGCTCCCAATTGGTCACAGTATGTTTATTTTTTAACATATATAAACATATACACCCTGCAAGGCGTGCACCCCCAAAGCTCTGCAAGAGCAGCCTGCTGCGTGGGGACCCCGGAGGAGAGCAAGGGGAGAAAGATGCTGGTGGGAGTGGGGTGAGCATCACCCTTTGGGGGAAAATGGGAGGTGGGGTCACTTTTGGGGGGAAACTGAGACCTGGAGTCACTTTAGGGGGGAAAATGAGACGTGGGTGCTCAGGGATCCCCGCGAGGACCGAGGGCAGAGGCTCCCCACCCGGGGCAGCGCCGCGCTGCGAGGGGCGGCCCGGGGCGGAGCGGGGCAGCCAGGCCCGTCCCGTCCCGTCCCGGGGCGGAGCAGAGCGGGGCTGGGAGGTGGCCGGGGCTCGGGGCTCGGGGCTCAGGGCTCAGGGCTCGGGGAACGGCCATGGGGAAGCTGCTGGCGGTGGCTGTGCTCGGGATGGCGGCGGCCCTGGCGGCGGAGCGGCTGCTGGCCTTTCGGTGAGGGCCGGGCGGGGGCGCGGGGGGCGGCCCCGCAGCGGGGGCACCGGGAGCGGGGCTGAAGGGAAGGGAGCCCCCGCGATGTTTTCCTCTGGTTTTGACACAGCCCCTGCGTGGGTGAGGTCTCCTCTGACCTCTGCGGACCGCTGTGGTCCTGAGGTTGGAGTTGGGTGGTCTTAGAGGCCCCTTCCAGCCCATTGTGTCTATGCTGCTATGCCCTCCAGCTCTCTGAGCCGTACGCCTGCAGTAATTGCCGCTAATTGCAGAAGGAGGTGAGCACTGCCTGCAGCCAGCCCCCCAAAACTCAGGACCCCCCAGGCACAGGTGTGCGTGCACCTTGCGCTACGTCCACAACTGCTGGCACCGTGCAGTGACCGTGGGGATGCCCCGCTCCCGGCCCCAAGAACAAATGCAATATTGGGAATTGGGTAGAGCCGTCTCTCCTGCTAAAAGCAGGGTCCCCCATCATCTGTAGCGCTCGGTGGGTTTTCCTACAAGTGGTGTTTTCAGCCCTAAGACAGGCAGGGAGCTGCGGCTGCTGATAACGGCGTGCCCTGCAACCGTGGAGGCACAGCCCTCAGAGGAGAGCTGTGGGAATCCCAAATTCCCCTGCTGCCCACCCCCACCCAGAAGGCAGGAATCCAGCAAAGCCTTTTTGCACTTCGGGTGCCTTGGGTATATTGTGTGTACATGGTGTGACACCAAAATCCCTGAAATGCTCAAAAGATAAGGCTTGGAGAACTGCTACAAGTCCTACAGACCTAATTCTTCTTAAACCGGGTTTGTTTATGCATCTGTTGTGTTGCTGATAGCTGCAGACTGGTCTTGAGTAAGACTCGCGCAGCGGGAAAGAAATTCTTGTGTGTTACTGACTGAACTGACACGGATTCTGCTGTCGACGACTTGGAGTTGCTAATTCTTCCTTGAAGAAAGTCCTTACCAAATTTATAAAACCCGAGCATGATTTATACTGTGTTACTGGTTTCCTCAGAAGAATACACATATATGACATTGGCCATATATACATGAACACAGTGTTCCTATATGTACGTATATACGGGCATATATGGATTTTATATATGTGAACAATATCTATACGACCAGTATCTATTGTTCATATATGTACACAGCGTTATTATTTGATAACACTCTGTGCTGATACAGCCCTCAGCTTGCGTCCTGCTCAATGCAGTAGCATGCTTGCAGGAAGATGCTGGCGGTTTGGAGAGAACTGGGAGCAAAACCAGCAATTGGAGGTGATTTTCAGTCCTGTCAGGAAGAGGAAAGTTCTGGGACTGCTTAGTCGAGAGAAGAGGAGAAGTGAAAGAGAGAGAGGGCTTTGAATATGTAACAGGCTGCTGCCCAAGGAGGGGGAATGCCCGCTGTGTGCGTCTCACAAAGCGGGACAGGAGGTGGAGGACTGGAACTGGAACAAGGAGGTGGCTGGGGAGAGGTGCCAAGCACTGGGGTGGCACCAGCTGGCAGAACTCCTGCTTTTCTTGAAGCTGCATCCCCCCCCAGTCTGCACGTCCGATGTGTTTTTGGAAGGCCAGCTCGCTATCTAGGCCATCTGGCTTAGTAGCCGGGGCTGCCCGAGCTAGATAAACTGACACATTTTGAAAAAGCCTCTGTGTGTGCTGTAGGCTTGTGACCAGCGTCCTTTCGAATTACTCTCATTCCAGTTCACAAAGTGTTTCCCTGGGAATGCCGTCGGGATATCATCAGCTCTGCCTGGCTGCTGGCTGCAGTCCTGCTGTGCTTTGGGTGCTGCGGGGCTCGCAGACCGCTTGGGGAAAACTCTTGCAAATGGGAAAGGGAAAAGTTCCAGGCAAGCAGCAGTGCAAATGATCAGTCCAAGGCAGGGAGGGCTGTGCAGGGGACACCAGGGGCAAACGTGGCTAGATTTTGCTGTGGGATGTTTGCATTCAGAATGTCCTGTGCTTGCAGCAAGTACATCCTCAACAGGACCGCAGAGTAGGCATGCAAAGAAGGGTGCATTATTAGATGTTAGCCTAAAAGGTTTTTAAGATGAAGGGACAGGGAAATGATTCTTGAGAATCCTACTTCCAACTCCCACTTGTTAGGACATGAGCAGTCCTGCCTTGCAACAGCACTGCTGCTGCTTTTGGATGTAGAATAAGAAATGGAGCAAGTAGCTGCTGGTGGCCTGGCCACCAGACGTAGCTGGAGGTTGGGGTAGAAGGTTGCCCTCTCCTCGTCTGAAACACTGATCCTAACTGCAGGCTGCTGCCGTGCTTAGGTGGCGGAAACTTGAAGAAAGCGTGGCTGACCCTTGAGTTATTTTGTCATTTTAGCTGTGGTGGGTGGCACAAGCTCCTGAAAGCTTGTGAAACTCCTGAAGTGGGTCAAGCTCCTGGAGATACTCCGTTCAGGAGAATCATTTCATCTCTGGATGCCTGTAACCACGGTGGTGGTTTGGAGCAATTGTTGTCAGGTCTGGGTTTTGCTTATTCAGTAATTTACATCTGATTCATCACTGAGATATGGCAGGCAATAAACTAAAGACACACAAGGAGTGTTGCTTTTTTTAGAAGTGGCTGTGTGCTGTCAACCTACCCTTTTCTCTTGCAGGAACAGACTCAATGCTGCACGGGAAATCGACCCCGTAACCCTCCCGAATTGCCAGCTCATAAAAGGGATTGGTATGTATTCAGAAACGCCGAGTCTACTGCTTTTGTCTGGTTTTATTCTGAAGCAGGTTGTGAAAGCCAGCTTCTCAGCCTGATCCTGAAAGTGCATTTGACTTTCAGACACACTTTGCTGCTTGGGCTTTCAAGCTAGGGAGAAGCCACAGGGAGAAAATTATACTGAAAATTAGTTTGTTTGGCATCCTACTTTCTGTCATCGGTATTTAAAGCTTCTGTTCCTTTTTTTAATTTATTTGGATAACAAGTACCTTGCATACGCGGCTCCTCTGCTAAGTCACTGAGTTTATTTGGCATTCGGATGAGGGGGAGCTGGCTGGTGGGGCAGGTGCCTTCAGGTGGCTGTCAGCTGGTGACAGCTTTAAGATGGGCCATGCTGCGAGGGTGGAAGCCTTCAAACAACACCACAGGCATGTGGTGGAGGAGCTGCCCACCAGCTCCATGCCACCCCCTGGCTCAGCTCCTTGTTTTGGGGACTTTTAGAAGAGGATTGGTACGGCTCAGTGCAAACGGCAGAGCTCAGCGCAGTCGCACAAAGTGGCTGTGTGGTTTCAAAGACCAAGGGGTCATATTTGTCATCTTAGTCTGGTTTGTGAAGAGGTTCAACAGAGCAGCTGGAATGTTGACTTTGTCCTTCAGGTCACGTGTTTAACACATGGGAATGCTTCTAACTTTTTTTTCCTTCTCCCTTTTGGACAACCCGAGTATAAAACTGACAACTTTAAACACGCCGTCCATCTCCCTTCCCCCCAGATTCTACTTTTTGAACTTAACAGAGCCTAAATGGCTTCTTTTTCCCCCTTCCTTACTATTTTCAGAAATGTCTTACATTCTGTTGAAATTTCCGTATATTTTGCATGGGTAATAAAGTCTTTGGATGAAGCTTAAGAGCCTCACCTTTCAGCTTGCTGAGTCACTGTGTTGATTTTGTCAGTCTTGCTTCTTCCTCACGTCAGGAACATCTTTGTAAAGTCACATTACTGCAACGAGTGAGTGTATACAGAGTTCCTTTGCCTGGGGTTACATGCAGAAGAAATCCTTAGAAATTGCAATTGAAAAAAACTTTCCAACTCTTCAAGACTGAGCTGTAATTTACTCAAACAAGACTCAGGATAGTGCTTGTTTGATGGTGATCTGTATATACATCACTTCTGAGTAATTATTTTAAGTACATCACTATCTCTATTTTACAAGACCTTTGCAAAATGCTCTGTTGAGGAAAGAAATAGAGCTGGAAATCACAGCCGTTGTTCAGTTTAATTTCCAAACAATATCTCATTTTTGGTGCCTGACATTTACATGGGGATTAGGTGAATTCTGAGAACCCAGCCCTCCTTGGAGGCTGCAGCAGATCAATTTACAGATCTCCATTTCTGCTTCTCCCCGGGCTCCTAAAACACCAGCCCTTCACACGGAGCTGTGTGCCACGCCTTGGCTCCACTCTGTCGTTTGCTGCTCTGAGAAAAATCAAAAGACAAAGCTAGCTTGGCAGGTCCGGTATGGTGGAAATAGAAACAACAAAGGGTTGCTGCAGATTTACAGGTTTGCATGTCCATGCAAACATCTTCGGTAATTCATTTCATGTGACTGGGAGGGCTGAATTACTCAGGGACACTGAGGAGCCCTAGCATCAAGATGCTGCACAGGTAGCACTATTCGAACCAGGGCTTTTGCCCAGATCTGTAAGTTTGCTCACGTGGGTGGCTTTGTTTAAGTTGTCTTTGTACCTCTGCATCTTGGTCCTCCCGGGCCTTTTTCCTTTAAAATTCTATGATACATTGAATAAACAGTCTGTCTTTATTTTATTCTTTAAAATAGTCCTCGTGGCCTCTTATTTGGGACATAGGTAATGAGCTGGGTCAGCTCTGAGCAAAACAATTGTCAACTATCCACCCTGTGCATAGAAACAGAGGCATCTGGTGCAGTCTATCGTAATTACTTGAAAAGCAATGTGTCAGTAGAAAGGGAAGCAATGAAAAAATTCTCTAGTGGACCCTTTTATTTCTGCACAACTTCATCCTGCTTTCTCTCTCTTTTTTAAGACTTCGATCTGTTCAGCTTTTCAAATATTGTGCAATCTAAGCAAAGATGCAAACATTGAGCAAAGAAACAAAAAAACAACCTTGTAGCTCATCCTAAATCTCATTCACAAATACGCAGAAAGGGATGGATTTGTTGAATAAACACTGTCTTCTGAATTTTATGGGTGTCTAATCATGTTGCTGGTTTATAGTAAGCTAACCATATGCCCTGAAGTAATTCCTGAAGTTCAAGAAGTGACTGCATAAATTGCTGGAGAAACGTGCATTTTGGAAGGATTCCTGGGACGCAGGCATGCTAGTTGCTTCCTCTGGGACACAACACTCATTTTTTGTTAGATGCCTCAGCAAAACACTGCGTACTGAGATAAAGAACAGAATAAATCGTGCTTCTAGGATAGACAGCAACTTTTCCTGGAATCTTGATTAAAAAAAACCCAAAACCCTACCTATTCTGATATTCTGGTGGACAAGCCCTCGGCGTGGCACAGTTGCCCAGCTGTGTTGCCCAAACTCCATCTGTTTTTGCCACCTAACAAGTCAGTTCCTCTCCCTTCTGCCGCAGGTGCCGGTGAGGGCAGAGCCCTCCCATCACATCCTCCCGGGGCCCCCGCAGCTCCGTCTCCCTCTCCAGCTCCTGCAGGATGCTGCTGAGCGAGCTTTTTCCTGCTTTTCCAACCGTGCTCTCCCTCTGCCACACGTGCCAGGAGCCCAGGAGCGCCCAGAATTTGCTTTGCTCTGCAGTTCCTAGGCGGCAGTGAGTGCTTCTGCAATTTGTAAGCAGCGGGGCAGCGCTCTCTCTTTGCTCCTCTCCCGTCCCAAATTTGTGCTTTTTAACCATCCGCTGCCAGTGGTCTCTCTTCTCTTCTTCAGAGGAAGTAAATTACACCTCACACTATTTGCTGGCTCACCAGCGTGGTCTGCCAGCAAATGCTGTCTGTCTAGCTCATGTCACCACGAGCCTCTTGACATTTATCCATGTTATCTTTGCAGCAATCCCAGCAAGTGGGGAATTGCCACCAGCCCCGTTTTATAAATGGGTCCAGGCTTGTGGAGCCCAAGAGCTGGGGCAAAGAAAAGGAGCTTGTTGCTTAAACCAGCACGTCAGTAGAGCTGAAAATTCAGAATTTTAGTTGGGAAATGCAGGCTCTAAACATCTCTGTGCCCGCTGCCTCCAAAGTCCCATTGTGTCACCAACCCTGGTGTCTTGCTCCGCTGCAGGCAGCCCCAGGATGTGGTTTGGGAAGTCACCAGGCTGGGGTGGCCCCGGTGTGCCGGGATAATGTGGGGCAGGGGAGGTGTGATGGTGTGACCCACGGGGTGCAGCTGATTTGGTGAGAGCACTGAAAGGAGGGGATGGCAAACGTGCTCCTGAGTCAGACTAAAGCTCAGTGGAGAGCACTTGATCAAAGCCTGAAATTGCTGTAGTGCTCTTACTGAAGGGCTTTTATTTTATTTTTTTTCTTAGCAGGGAAAAATATTGCAGGGGCTGCAGGAACTGGCGATACTGGAAGCAATTACCCAGTTAAAATATGGTCTGATTATTCAAGTCCACAGCTGTTAGAGCAGGTTCTCAGCCAGTTGAGAGCTTTAACTAAATATTTGGCTGTTCATCTTAACGAAGGGTCCCAGCCCAGCCACAAGGATCGGCGTGCACAATTCGCTTTCACCAGAAAGTGGCATTCGTGTGAGCTGGGATTGCGCTAAATGGAAGTTGTGTGTTTTTTTTTCAGCGGAGAATGTTTAGGTTGTTTTATCTCTTTCTTGCAGAAAGGGGCTCGGAAGACATCGACATCCTTCCTAATGGCCTGGCTTTCATCAGCTCTGTAAGTGCCCGCGCTCCCTCTCTGCACAGGGGCTGTCTGCAGAGGGAAGAGGTGAAACCCGCAGCATGGGCTCCTCTTCTGCCCGCCTGGCTGGCTCCTTGGGATCAGCCTGGTCTTGAGTCGGCTTCACCACCCTTTCCTTCTGCTTGAGCAAGTACCTTTCTCAACACAGAAGTGCTGGTGGCGGCTCTCACACCTGTATCCCACTGCACTTGTGTAACCTTGAGTTTCTTTCGTGCTGCTTGCTTGAAATGTTGAAATGCCAACCTCCCCCTTGTTGAAAAGGTGTGTCAGCTCCCCGTCATCTTTAAAAAGTCCACACGAAACACAGATTTCGTGTGCTGATTTTGTTGTTCCTGATTGTTTCTTCTGGCCTCTAGGCTATAGTTTCTCAAGCTTTTCTTCGGAATCAGGAGGCCTAGGGATTATTTTCTAAAACAAAAGCCATTTAGTTTTGAATTATGTGCTCTGGGGACACGCAGAGAACAATATCATTGCAAAATGCATGGCAGAAATTGTGAGCTGCCACAGCACTGCCACGCACCACGGCTTTAGTTCGTTTCTGCTGGATGCGTTTGGCCGCACTGGGTGCCTCTGTCCCCGGTGCTGTGCTTGGTGCTGGCTGATGGGAACACTTGAGGTCTGGCACAGCCTTTGGGCACCGTGGTGGGGCTGGTGGCACCTCGGTGGTGGCAGGAGGACACGGGGAGCTGGGAGGAGAGGCAGGGAGAAGGCTGTCCCAGCCAGGATGGGTGCCACCACAGTGGTAGAAGCTGGTGCCTTGTCCCCAGCAGCGTGGATCCCTCGGCCCTGTGACTTCAGGGTGCATGGGGGGAGCAGAAGGCAAGGCTGATGCACGCTTGCAAAGCCTGAACAAGGCTGCAGTGTTTTCAGCCTTGCGGTGCTCCTGTTACTTTTCATCCAGAAACAACTTCTTATATTTTGATTTTACAGGGCTTGAAGTACCCAGGACTAAAGAGCTTCGCGCCAGACAAACCAGGTGAAATATTTTTGATGGATTTGAATGAAGAGAAGCCCAGAGCAGTTGAACTGAGGATCAGCCGTGGGTTTGACCTGGCATCGTTTAACCCTCATGGGATCAGCACTTACATAGACAAAGGTAAAGAGAGTTTTAACCTGGTAAGATATTAAATCTCAGCCTAAAGGGCAACAGGAATCCCTCTGGAGTCTTGCATTGGAGTCCCAATAGCCTGCGTGCACTTGGCTGGGGAGAAAAAGGTTTCCAGCCATTTGGTCTTTTTGGGTTCTTTTCTAGAGGTCGGCTGCTGAAGCAACCACCTTTGCATGTGGTCTCAGTCTGTCTGAGACAGAAAGCTGCCCTGTATATTGAAAGGGAAGAAAGCATGAGAGATGTTTGAAGAGTTGAAAGCCACACAAGGTTTATTTTGCCAGTTTACATCTGTCTCACCCTCGGGTTCAAGGGCTTTCAGGAGACACATGTTTCATGGACTAGCAGTGAGCAGACAAGAGGCAGTGAGTGCTCTCCAGTGACAGGCCGTGGCCACCACTAAAAGATCCTTACACTCTTCATCCTCTCTTTTTCCTCGTCCTTTCACTGAGGCTTTTAGCAAGGCAATAATAGTCCAGCAAATGCTAAGAGAAAGAGACTCATTCCTGCAGCTTCACCTGCATCCGAAGGCAGGTACCCTTTTAGAGAAGCGCTACTGGAGATGTTGGTTGGCAGATAATTTAGGGTCTCACCAGCAGAGACTGCAGCTTTACAGGGAGTACAAGAGAAGGCTTGAGGGCAGTTTTCTCAGGTGACATAAATAAACCAAAGTGCTCAAATTTGCTAGGGTTCCAGCCCTCCTTCCCAGCAAGCTGTGGCTATTTCATATACCTGGTCACTGTAGGGCATCAGATTGCAAAAGCCAGTGGTCTGGGCACAGAAATGGTGCCCTTACTTCATTTCTCCATTGGTAAAAAATGTAAAAATCTAGTTTATATGGCTGTGCTCCACAGGGTGAGCCCAGTCAAAGCGTAGCTGGAGATGTGGATCCAGTTGCAGAGGCATCCCGTATTGCTTTGTTACTCGTCATTCTGCTTCTGAAGAGCCAGGGGGGAAAAGCACCAAAACCAAACCCAAAGTGTCCCATGCTAGTGTTGCAGCGATCTAGTGAAATTCATCCTTTCTCCATTTTCTCCTTTTAAGATGACACCGTGTACCTTTTTGTTGTGAATCACCCGCACCAGAAGAGCACAGTAGAAGTGTTTAAATTTGTAGAAGATGACAATTCTCTTGTGCATCTGAAAACCATTCGGCATGACCTTCTGATAAGGTACTGGAGCCAAATGCAGTCTTCCCCAGAAGAACAGTAAAATCCAATGTAGGATGATTTTGGTATTAGAGCCTTATTAATACGAAATATTTTCTCTCTAATCAGCTTTCTGGTTTCTCTTATTGATTACTTCTTATCCTTACCATTATAAACTGTGTTCCTCAGTCTCTTCTATAATGAGATTTTTAATAGTTGTACCACTAAATCACTAGTCAGCTCCACTGCAACTGATGCCAGTGAATTAGCTTGGTTTGGCACTCACTTCATCTCTCATGTAACCCAGTCTCAGCTGATTGCAGATATCAATCTTCAGATACTTTATTAGTCTGAATTTGCGGTGTTGTAAAAATAAGCATGCTTTTAGCTATTTCTTTTTTCATTTTTGCATGCAGAGTTTTCTTGGTCTGCACTAATGCAAATTGACTGTAAGATAAAGGTAGCCTGAAAGATAAAGTTGTCACAACTCCTACTGTTTTTTTTTTTCTGGTTTCCAGCTGAATGTAATAAAAAGAGAAAAATTTCTATGGGCTTGTAGACAGGTAGCCAGATCTCCAGTTTATGTCCTGCCATCCTGGTCAGGTTTCAGCACTGCATAGTGCTGGACCTGTTTACCTTTCCCTCTCCCTCTCCCTCTTTTCATTTTCTCATTTTCCCTCTTTTTTTTCTTTTTTTTTTTTTTTTTTTTTTCAGTGTGAATGATATAGTGGCTATGGGGCCAGACAGCTTCTATGCCACCAACGATCACTACTTCTCCGACTTCATCTTGATGTTCTTGGAGATGTTCTTGGGTTTAACCTGGTCAAACGTTGTTTACTACAGTCCAAAAGAAGTTAAAGAAGTAGCAGCTGACTTTTATTCAGCCAATGGAATTAACATTTCACCTGATAAAAAGTAAGTTTCTCCTTGCCTCAGATTTTGTTCAGTCAGACACAAGAATCCTGAAATCCTACTCTGGGCACACAGGAGCTCTGTGGTCAGTGGCTAAACCGGCTCATATAAGGCAAGGTGCCACCTGCAAAACATAAGCGATGCAGAGGGTTGGTAGAACAGAAGCCAAATGTCTTTAACTGCAGGCAGTGTTTCCTGCTCTGCGTGGTGGTTTGTGTACAACTGGAGCAAAAGCTGTTCCGTTTTAACCAGCTGATACAGAAGGTTGTGCATCTTGCTTGCAAGGATCAATGGGGCAGAATTTCTGAAAGCGAGGAAATGCTCTACAGTCCTCAAGTTTGTACCCCTGTGCTAGCCAGTCGTCTGGCTTAGACAGGTGGCCTTAAATTAAAAAAAAAAATAGATCTGGGGATATGACAAACCAAGGCCTGGTTCAGTGTCATAATGGAAGAATTGGCACAGTGTGAAGCTCCATTAGTGTCTCAGCAGGCTGGCTTTGGTTCAGTGCCCTCTGGCCTGCTTGAAATTTCTATTACTATGCGAGGACTGTGAGCTGGCATTCCTTGCAGGAAGAGCCGGGTTTACACGTGAGGAACTGACTGTTCTTGGGGGTCTGCTTACTCGTGCACATTGCTAAGAGGTGCTTTCTTTTGAAGGTACATCTATGTTGCAGATATATTAGATCATAAAGTCCATGTTATGGAAAAGCATGCTAATTGGAATTTAACCCATGTGAAGGTAAGGTGCTGCTGTTCCCCAAAAAGGGCTACGTGCAGGTTTCAGACAGATTAGTCCCCGTGAGGCTTCACCCCTCAGCCTGCTCACATGTGAATATTTGATCTGGAACAGCTCCTGCCGTGGGTTGGTGCCCCACTGCAGAGCTGCAGGTCTTCACCAGCAGGTCCCACCAGCAGCAGAGAGGGATCCTGAGCGCTGCTGGAGCCATGGTGGAAGGCTGCCTTGGGCAGCGTGGGTTAATCCACCAAGCACAAATAAAACCAACATGAGCATGGCTTGAAGGCAGCTGAAGGGGGAAGCCCAGAGCAGCGAGCAGGCTCCCAGCTCGGAGGAGGGGATAAAATACACTGGGTGGGGGGAGATGGCCCTAGGGGAGGAGAGAATGAAAAGAAATCGGGTTATGTGCAATGAGAGTCGTGGATAAGCCTATTGATAATGACTGCAAATAAGACAGGTTTATACTTTGCTTCCAGGACTTCTGATAGATTTACTGTCTCTCTTTTTCTTGCTTTCTCTCTGTGTTGGTTAGACGCTGCAGCTGGACACGCTCCTTGATAACTTGTCTGTCGACCCTGACACTGGGGACATCTGGACAGGCTGTCATCCCAATGGGATGAAGCTGTTCTACAGTGATCCAGAAAATCTTCCTGCCTCTGAGGTGCCTTTTGGGAGATGTCACTGGTCTCTGGGCTATGTCTGTGCCAGAAAGTGGCATTGTCCAAATCATCCTGGTTTAACTTAACATAGAAACAGTGCCTGCCCGGCCTCTCTGAAGGCAAAGACCACGCTGGCTCCCAGCTGAGAGCTTCTGCCCTCACATGGGAAACCTGAGCAGCACTCGCTCAGTTTACAAAACACCAATTCAGACCCTTTGGAGACAACAGAATAATTTCCACTTAGCAGTTCAGTCCGTCTGGACTCCTTAGGCTGCTTTCTGTGCAGCTGTGGCGGCGCAATCAGGTTTTGATGAACTGTGTTAATTACTGAGCCAGCACCTCTTTGCCAAACGAAAGCACTGACTGAGTGCAGAGCAGGGCCAGAAGCGTTCTCTCTGGAACGATTTGTCTGTGCAAGCGCTGCTCATCAGCAGGTGACACTGCAGTCCTCCTTCCCTCTGCACCCAGCGAGGCCCTGCAGTGGGGCACGAGGTGCTGATGGCCAGACGTTTGGTTTTAGAGCTGTCTGAAGCTCCCCGTAAGACACTTGTCAGAATTATCCCATTCGGTAGCAGCAGATTTAGGATAGTGGGCAGGTGTTCATTCTATCTGGAAAAAAAACACAGGGCGAAACTGCTGCAGTACGCAGCAGCTGATCCAGCTAATTCATTTAAATTAAGGTCCCTCTGCCCTCGGGGGGGATTTCCACCCACAGCACTCTCAGTAGACGTCTCCCCCTCCTCCGGCAGGTCCTGCGCATCCAGAACATCCTCTCGGAGGAGCCGGCGGTGACGCGCGTGTATGCGGACGATGGCTCCGTGCTGCAGGGCAGCTCGGTGGCGTCCGTCCACAGTGGAAAGCTGCTCATCGGCACCGTCTTCCACAGAGCCCTGTACTGTGAGCTATAGCTGGTCCCGGGTAAGAGCTGCGGCAGGGGGAAGGATTTTATTTCCTCGTGGACTCACCTAGTTTGTGCTAGATTTCCTAAGGATGAGACTGTTCCAATAAACGTTAACCAGAGCCATGGAAATGCATTGTAGCCTTCCTCTCCAGACTGAGAGATTTACCTAGCGGTAAAGGAAGCGGAACTGAAGGTGAGAAACCAGCTTCTCTTTAGAGTGGAGTGCCTGACGACAGTAACAGAGGGTAAAGCAGAAGTTCGGATGACAAATGACTGAAACCGTCAGACTCCGAATTGTCTGTTGTGACTGGACTTCTGGGTTTTGTCTGAGAAAATTGGTTTTGTTAATGAGAATTACTAACGACCAGTCTGGTGTGCTTTCTTGGCACTGACCCTGGCCTTTCCTAGGGACTGTGCTAGGGGTTCTTTTTCTAAGCCTTCCTAATCCGGGCTTTCCCTAACACTTCAGAAATCAGTGGAAGGAGAATAAACGATATTTTAGGCTCAATTCTTCCCTCTTCCCCTTTTAAACCATTTCCTAACATTACTTCACTTTCATGAGTCTTAATCCTGCTGAGAAAAGAGGGGGCATCACTCTGGAGTGGTTTCTTACTGAGCCTTCTGGAGGGGGCTTAAAGAAGGCTGTTTTTTCCTTAATGAGCAGGAAACCAGTCCCAGAGACCTCCAGTGAAAAGCGCAGTAGCTGTTATTGTCCGTCACAGCACAGGGAGCCTTTGAGGGCGCTTTGCCACAGTGACTGGCACCCGAAGTGGCTCCTGCCTGTCCTGTGCTGAGCTCCAGGCGGTGCGGAGCTGATTTCGGTGCGTGCTGGGCCCCCATTTCACAGTCACCCATCGGCACGTACCAGCAGCGTTGTACCCTGCCATTGAAGGACCTAGCTGGGTTTTCATCCACTGATATTTTTAGGGTGCTGGTTGCTCATCCTTTTCAATAAACAGAGTTAAGTGTCCTCTGAAGCTGGAAGTCACTTCTGTGCTTTGCAGCGCACGCTGCAGGACGCTGCTCCTGCCAAGCTGCCATCTGAACCACCGCTTGCCTGCCTGCCCCTGAGCGAGCTCTGCTTGCCTTAGCTTGCCTTTGCTCACAGTCTCCTGGCGCACAGACTGTGCCCACGGATCCTCTCCAGCAATGCCCGGCCCTAACCCAGGGAGCCAAGTGCTGCCCAGGGGCTGCTGTCTGCCTGTGGAGGCTTCGGTAAACCAGGGACTCATCCAGCTGCAGCAGGGGTTCAAGTGGTTTGCTCACCACAGCATGCAGACGGCTGATCAAGTGCCCCTCTACTGCACAGAACGGGCCCCAGATGAGGACAGCTTCTGTCTCGCTCTTTGCAGGACTCGGCTTTAGCACCAGCCAGCAGCACCACGTGCTCAGCAATGCCGTTTACCGCAGCTCTGCCTTTGCTGTGCCTTCCTTTGCGATTGCTCTCCCCGCAGGATATTTTCAGTTTCCCTGGGAAGCGGCGTGCTTTCCTGCAGGGACCTGCGGCCCCTTCCAGCGCTGAGGAACACACGGTGTTCCCGAAGCAAAGCAGCAGGACTGATCCGAAGGAAGGGCGCACAATAAAGAGAGGCTGGGCTATTAACTCACTAGTGATTAGCCACCAGCATCCTGAGCTAACTTTAAAATAATTACTTTGTTTGTGTCACTCTTTGTTCTCAAGTTTGAAGCAGTGGTGGTAACAGAGCTGAAACACCGACTAGTCACTGTTTTGGGACTACATTTATGCTAACTCTAACGACCCCAAACCCAACCCTGCAGGCTCAGGCTGCAGGCTCAGGATGCTGCTGAGCAGATGCAAGTTTTGGACTTAGAGCCTCAGTGCTGTAACGCACCTATTTTAACTAAGTTCATCTGGTTCATGGGTTGGGGATGCTTTTATCTTCCTGCAGGTGGTGGCTGTATCAGCAGAAGGAAACATTTGTGATTTAGCCACGGGGAAACCCAGCCTGGGTTAGGAGGCTTCCCATCAGATTAAGGGCTGAGTACTTGGCCTAGATTCAGCCAGATGTAAATCCCAGGGACTGGAGTCACTAGACAGATTGGACAGTCAGTGCCCTCCTAATTTAATGCTTTAATAAAATAGAATAAATAAAATAACAGACTTGTTACCATGTCCAGCAGATGAGCTGTACTTTGGCTATGTAGAACGTCCACTACAGCCAACCTACACTTGAGAATAACACGTTCAGTGCACCAAAACTAACGCAGGTTTAAAGACAAACATCGGCCAGCATCAGTGTGAAGGCAGCCTATTTGTATGTCCACCTGCAAGACTGGATGTACATTTCATCTGCATATTCAGAAAAAAAGGCCGTTACCTTTCCCTACCCTATTTTTTAAACCTAATTTAACATAATTACAGACTGTACACGATCCAAGCTGATGCCTGGGAACCACAGCCCTCTGGCCAGGAGCTGGGATTAAAGCGATCTTCGGCAGCGAGCAAAAGGGAGGAAGGAGCGAGTGGGGCAAGGCTCCCCCCGCTGCCAACCCGGCACGTGTAGCAGCAGCTGCCCCCCATGCCTATCAGTGATTGTGTCCCAAAACAGCCAACAGCTGGGCAGGGAAGTGAGGACTCGGCACAGATTCTAATAAAGATTCAGGATTTCTCATTTTATTGCATTCGTTGTCTAACAACAATAATACTCATTGGCAAGAAATTTATTTACACTAACAAATTAACTTCAAACCACGAGGCTTTGTTGTTGGTATTTAAACTGTAAGAAAACAAAGGGCCACCATGATGTTTTGTTTTGATGTCTCCAAATAACGAAATATTAAAGAAAATTGTTTTCGGGGAAAACTCAACAATCTATAGAAGTTCGTATTAACCAAGCACAAGGGAACAAGCTCAGACATGGCACTACTGCGTCTTTCATGCAGATGATTAGACACCAAGATGTACAAACAAAAAGTTCAGGATCAACATGCACTTCGTATACATTTAACCTCTTTAAAAAACAACAGAAAAAGGAAAAAATCTGAAGCGCAACCACCTCTTCAACCATAGAAAAGGAAACAACGTAAGAAGCCAATTTTTACAGTGAGCACAGTGCATTTTAGACCCACCTCTGTCAAACCATCTCCTCACGCCTGCGGCAGAAGCACCGGTCCCACCGCCCCTTAGGGACAGAAAACGCGCTTTGTAATGAGGGATTGGAGGGCTCAGTGTCACGGTGGTGGTGTCACAGCTCTGAAAAGTCACAGTCCTACGGGTGGAGAAGCTACAGTGAGACACGCGGAGGA
Source organism: Netta rufina (assembly GCF_964035555.1). Taxonomy (NCBI): domain Eukaryota; kingdom Metazoa; phylum Chordata; class Aves; order Anseriformes; family Anatidae; genus Netta; species Netta rufina. The sequence goes on along the minus strand of NC_140124.1, from coordinate 26,083,082 downwards.
GGTCAACGAAAGGGACCGTGCCATCCCGCTGTCAACTGCGATGCCTGGGCACGTCACGGTGGGGGTCACGCACAGCCCCGCTCAGAAACGAGCTGCCGAAAGTGCGCCAACAGAACCCAAAGTCAGGTTTAGAAAATACAAAAACGGGTTTTTCTTCCCAGAATAGTAACACGGACACATCAGTCCTGCCAAGCTCCCCCTCCCCACAAAACCACCCCGAGGCCAACACATGGGAAGACCTCCGGAGGAGCACCGTGGGGATGGTTTTAACAGAACTCCAAAATCTCTCCATCTGCAAAATACTGGAGACCCTACAAAAAACACAAGGGAAGCTCAGGGCGAGGGCTTCACTCCTCCACATCTCCCCCAGCCCCACGGCTCCCAGGCAGCCGCTGCCGACCTCCATGCAGCGGGGCCTGCATGGATAGTGATGGAAGGACTTGTGCCTACACACACAACCCCACGTGCACCTATTTCAAGAGGAATCAAGCCACAAACAACCCGAACGTTTCATTTCTAGAAAGACCAATTAATTTCCTTATTTTCAGCCACTACCAAAACGAAACTGAAGCCAAACTGTTCAACTCCTCCGTGCACTTTGCCCAACTCACCTGATAAGGACTTACAAGTTAATTAAGCATGTGCCTGCTTCTTTCAAACGCTTATTTATTTATTTATTTTCAGCGTTTTGGCCCACGGCACAGGTTTCCTGAGGTTTTACAGTGAGGGAGAGCATGGAATGAGGGAACTGCAACCAAAAGGGTCAGCCCCTCCGCCACTGGGTTTGATGATACCGCAGGGGAAGTGGCCACACCTAAAAAGAGCCATGGTCGGGTTTTGTTTTTCCTCTGTAAACACATGGCTAAACAATTAACACACGACTTCATTCCTGCAAGCTTCCCTTAATTTTCAGCACTGATAAACAGTACGGGCTGCACTGCAGGGTCTTTAAGGAGCCACGCCTGTGTGCAAAGACTTCGTTCTGGTTCTCAGTGACGCGATGGTGCCCACAGTGGCACTTCTTGGCCATGCACAACTAAGTAATGATCCTTCTCCTTCCTACTGTACAACTGGCTTCTGCACTAGTAACAAGTGGCATTTCTTTCCCTGGCTTTACATGGAGCTGAATGAACTCTCCAAAATCGCTACACAACATCGCCCACTCCTTGTTTGCCAGCACGTGAGCCAGAAGGTGGAGGGGTAGCAGCTCAGGAGGCTCCTTTCCAAAGCTCCCCATCCAGCTAACTCCCTTCTGCACTGCGGGCTGTGCCAGCTCCCTGCCAGGCTCTGTCCATGCACGTTTGCAGACCATCAAGGTGCAGCAAGGTAAGCACAGCCAGAGCTCACAGAGGTGGCCTCACCTTGCAGAATCCAACTTCTCCGGGCAGCTGCGTCACCCCCCTGGGCAGCTGACCCAGGGACGCGGCTAACGCCAAGCTGCCTGCACAGCTCTCTGAAGTCAGCACATCCAGAGCGGCTCTAACTCCAGAAATAAACAGGCAAAAGTAGGCTACAGTTACATCTGCAGGTGGTACGCCCAAAGAAAAACTCTTTCCAGTCATTTAGCGTGGAGCATTTGTCTCTTCTTATTACACACACACACAAACCATTAGGCTGACTTAGCACTGGTGTACAGGAAATTAAGTTGACAGTGATGAGACATCCTCATCTTCTGCTTCGTGTATGTCATTACACAACACAAGGGGAGGGAATGCAATGCAACTTTAAAGATCCTAGAGAACAGGAATACAAGTTTCAAACTGCACCGGTGTTCATGTCTGTAATCTGGTGACATTTCTGTATGTCCCCAAAATGTTACCATACTTAATAAAAGGAACTGCATAAATCTATTAGCACAGAAAGAGGAACAAACTCTTGACGTTGCTTGGTTTGTTTTTTATGTGTTGATCAATACGCATTTATGGTTTTATTTTAAATTAAAGCTACTGCTTTTTAAGTTAGATTTTTTGTTTTTTTTAATCAGAGACTAGCAAAGTGAAATTAGCACAAAGCAATAAAACCCACCGAATACCTAAAGGACTTAAGTCAAATTAGTTATTCTGCAGAGTAAGAGCTTGATTTACAAAGAAATTAATGAGAGACTGTTCTAGGCAGCAAGAGGGAAAACTCAAAGTGTGTAATGCTGAGCAGTCTGCTCAGGTTCCTAGGAAAACAGAGAACACAGAACAGGAACACCACCACAGATTACTGCATACAACCACTTAAACATTATAATGTAAACATAATTTAAAATCATCAAATGCATTTTATCAACATTGTATTTAAAATATTAAATTTCCAGTTTCTTCCAGATAACTTCTCTTGAATATAAATTCAAAACCTCCTAAAATAACAGAATGTGAGTTTTATGAGGCTATTAAACATCTGTATATTTTTTCTCCAGCGAAGAGTGCAGAAAGATTCATTTCAACGTGGAATTCTTGTTAGCAGGTATATTTTTTTGCCAGTGGTTTATCTCAAGAAAAATATCACAAGCCTTTAGAAATATTATGAAGTATCTCTTACGGTAATTTCATTTTTGTATTTGAATAGAGCATACATCAGAAACTTGTAGAAATTGGATTTGGAAGGAAAAATAAAGCTAAGACTAAATAGATCTGTTGTGTATTAGTTTTGAATGAACTAGGCTCTGTCAGTTGACAGAGCATTTTACACATCATAGAAATTATTATGATCAAAGGCATTTAACTCTAAACATTGCACCCCAACTGTTTCAAATCTGAACTTCAGAGAACTCGACAGACGCAGATCTGAATGTCATAAAGTATAGAGCAGAAGAGAAGCCAAACTAAACAAACATTTTCTTCCAAAGAATTCAGTGTTGGCATTTTTTAGGCCAGCAATTGTAATGCTCAAATTTGTAAGTGTGCATCGACGTCTTAAACAATTCACATGTTAACATGACTAACTAGATGGAGACTGCAACTTGCAGGATGCACAAAAGGAAAGTGATGCTTTTCAAATACAGACACTGCTGCATCCTTAGCTTTGACTAAGAGCAGTAATATAACACATATAACACCTTCAGCTTCTTGCTGTAGATATTTGCCGGTTGTCTTTCCATTCCTTTCAAGAAATACTGAATATTTTAATGCTGCTCTTAAGAGGCAGTAACATTATCCACTGCTTGTGTCATAGTCAAAACTACTCAGCAGGCTTCGCCAATGGACTCACAGACTGGGATAATAGAAACCTCTGACATATGTAACAAGACCACTGTTAAACCATCCAAATACTCTACAGTCTACGCTTCAAAATTCTTGTTTCATTAGGGATATTCTTTAAACACATTAATAAAAACAGTTAATACATGGCAGCTTTGGATTTAGTAACCTTCACCTCCAGGGCAGCATTGATCCTAACAGAAATGTACTGAATTTAATTTTAGCCAGAATCCCTCTTCTTCCTCTTCTTAAAGTGCACTTCTGTAAAAACTGAAAGTCTTTAGCAGACTCTGAAAATGTTTCCAATGACAGCTTCATAACAGCACAGCACAAAACTTACACTTCCAATACTTATTGGAGAATGCATCTGATAATGTGGTGTTTTTCTTGGAAAAAAATAAAAAACAAAACAAAATAAGCCCAGTTTCCTGTTCAAAATACATGAAAAAGAAAGCGGAGTGTGCTATAAGAAAGTTGCCTACACACTGGGAGCACAAAGAAATTTATACAGATCTATATGCTGTGCTCTAGTTAGAAATTCATCCTTGCTCAGATACCTAAAGGATAAATGTTATCCTCAGATTTCTGTGTAAACCCACATAATCATTTAAGGCTTTGCCTCCTTCCTGGATTAACTATTGTACAGTTAACAGAAAGAGTTTCACCTCCTGTCTTTTACCCAGGGGGGATGTCAACTCTCCTGTCTTTATCTCCAGTGTATATTAAGAAGTCACTGAACAGTTGTGTTTCCAGAGCAGCGTCGCTTCAAGGTACTGATGCAAGCTGAAACTTACTCCAGTAGACGGAACTGAGTATCCAAACCCAGCAGAGAAGCTGAAGTTCAGTCAGAAAGTCAGGTCAGCTCCTACCAGGCAGAGGATGACTCCTTGTACCCAGCTGAAGAAGCGTTCACTGATCGCTTTGACTGGCCATCCTGGTCAGAAGAGGGGAAGCAGTGGACCATGCTCCTCAGCATCATGCTGGTTATTGAAGTGACCAAACACACAGAGCTCAATAGAAAAGAGTAGTTTGGAAGGAAACACCGCCACACGAATATGGAATCTGTTAGTTGTCCACAACAACAAAACGAACCGAGGGGCTGGGGCTGTTTAACATGGCAACAACAACGCGCGTGAGCTGGATATGGGGGAAAATAAAACTACACGATATAAAGTTCCCTAGTCGTCCTATTTATAGCCCCGTTTCTCTGTGCACACTCATGTAATGGATGCAAGAAAGCTGGAGGGGCAACAGAGCGGATAGGAGTTTCTCTTCCCCCGAAGTGCCTCCAGGTTACTAACTCAGCAGCACTTCTGCTCATCACTGCTCATTAGTGCCCTCTGTTGCATCTGATGAACACTTGTCTGTTTTCTTCGATTTCCTCTGCAGTTGCTCTTGTTCCTTCTTCCGAAGCTTTTCCCTTTGCTTTTCCATTTTCTCTTGAGCTTTGCGAGCTTTCTCCAGGGATGCTTTCATTTCCTTTAGCTTTTTTTTAATGATTGCTCTGTCCTGGGAAGATGTCATACCAAGAGCCTGAGATGGGGAAAACAAAATTAAAAAAGAAAGATATATTCATATTGCTTAATTTATCACCAAATTTATCATATTCTAATAATAAATCTTCTCAGGTAGAAGACTGCCACAACTAAGCAAATTTGAGATACAGTCAGATACATTACTGAAGTGAAAGTAATAACTTTTTACACCTGTACTACTTTCCATGCTTTCCACTTGTACAATATTAAAAAATTAGATCTCATTGTAACCAAAATTCTGTTACACTCATTCCTTTGATCAAACGAGACAAAGAAATATTAAAGCTTTTGCCTGAAGCCATCAAAGTCTATGCAGAACAAGATTTCCCAATTCTCATGGCTATGTCTTAGTCAGAAGTTCTCTTGCTGCCTTCTAAAAACCCTGGAGTTAGTGAAATTTCAGAAACACCAAACTTTGACTCTCAGATATGCTGAGCCTCCCACAACTCCTTCCTACAGTTATTCCAGACAACACTAAGCTCATATTTTCACTACAAGAACCAATGCATACTTTATACATCAGAACTGTATTTAGCTCCAAGAGAGTACAACTGGTACCTAGCGTTTGCCTCCAGTATCACAGTAAAACATTTTACAGTTGCTACTCCTGATGCATTTCTATTCACAATCTTCTCTGAATTGCCTTTTTGTAGAACAGAGCTGGATGAGAAATACACGCATGCAAATACCACTTATACATGCTACCGTATGATTCGTGCATGCAAGTTTGGGTACATGACACGCACCCAGAGTTTTCACACAGCAAATGCCCCCTGTTTCTGGAGCTTCTGAACCTACGTGCACATGGGAATTTCTCCAAGTGCTGCTGCAGCTTTCTACTCCTTGTTTATTATTCTAGTCTATCACCACTCCACAGATGGGGTCCTCTGCTTTCTGGATTCTTCCTTTTCTCTGAATTCTTGCTTCCTTTAAGATTATCTCCAGTGACAACAAATAATACAGTTACCCCTTAAGTCCAGTCAGGCAGTTACCTTGAGCTTACTCCCATCCAGCTGAAGAAGATGCTCCCCGTTAATGTTTTGGGCACTGAACTCAGACACATACTGTTCAAGGTTGAGGCTCATTAACCAGTGGGAAACCTGCTGCACACTCCACTCCTGAACAGCCCGGTTCTGGCACTGACTGTGTTTTGGAGACTGTCCATCATCCAGGATCTGTGACAAAAACATGCTGCGTTATTATTAAGAGGGTAACACCGACTAGACACAGCATTTTTCTGTACAAACCACCAACATCAGAGCAGAGGTGCCTGTGCTATCTTTATACTGCTATAATAACAACTTCACGCCACTGTGTTACCTCTGTACCTAACCAGATACCAGAATTGATGCATGGTACCTAAAAAGTTTTTTATTTATAAATAGAACAAGAAAAATGAACTGGCATTCCCTTTAACCCAAGCAGGGACTGAACTGTCCAGGTGGCACAGTTTAAAACAGGTACGCTCCTATGCCATCTCAAGACGTTTATTCCCCAAATTACAAGGTTTGTAACGGATGCAGTGAATTCTGCATCCCACTTCCTAGGCACATTCACTGATCTTTGTGCTGTGTTTAAGCTATAAAACTGGAAATTCAGGAAAAAAAAAAAAAAAAAAACAACTCAGAAAACCATTCTAAAGTTCAAAGCGGTGACACCAAACAGCTAGCGAGACCGATGTGCTACCCATGGAGGACTATGGGATGACACAGAGGGGTGGTAAGGAACACACAGTGATCCCACAGCCCTGCCTGTGCTGCAGAGGAGAGCACAGACACGGCACCAGGAGGGGCAGGTGGGTTTCAGCTGCTTTAGCCCCCCCCATGCCCCCTCTCTGCCACTTTCTTCCACCCAGGGTATGACGGTGGGGCCTGAGACAAAAGCTGCTCTGTTCAAGCCCCGGTCAGCAAAGCAGCTGCTCTGGGCTGCAGCAGCTGCCTCCTGTTCCTGCAGCTTTTCCACTGGGTTAGACGATGCTGGGAGCTCCTTCAGCTTCTGGCCACCCATCTCACAGGGACAGGAAGATAAGGGTTTAATCTCTGTCTTTTCCTCCTCGTGTAGCCAGCAGAAGCTCTGTTCTGCTGATGCTAGGCCTGGAGGATGTGCTCTGACACGGACCCTCCTTCCCCTTCCAACACACACAAAAACTGCACTTTGCCATGGCCGTGAGAGGAGAGAGGAACTGAAGATGACGCGAGAAGAAGCAGTGACAACTGCGTGTTGTGCTGGAATGAGGGGCTTTGCCACACGACACGGTAAAACAAGAAATGCAAATCTGCAAATGAGACGACACATTGCCACGCGATGGTCACACAGTTCACCACAACAGCACACTGGTATCTCACCTCATCATCAATCATATCCAGGCTCTGAGTGAGGGAGCAACAAAGAAATGGGAAAGAAAAGCATTATAGAAACAAAATACAGAACATGTAACAGCATGTAAAAGTTTGGGCAAGGGCAGCACCAAGATTTGCAAACAGATATGGCTACTCAAAAAACAAAGAGATTTCTTTAAAAGAAAATTATTTCCAGAAGCAGAGAGATTATGTTGAAAGCTCAGCACACACATGGTTTGGCAGCTAAGCCTTAAGCCTGAGATCGTGCCCGTGAAACCCCTTGAGCTCCTGGTCTTGACACACTGGAATCAATGGGCCCTTGCCTGATGGCTCCAATTGCAAGAGCGAAAACTCCTTAGTGAGAGGACCATAAAACACAGGCCCAGGGCTCCCTCCTGACCCTCTCCTTTAGTTGTTTTGTCTCCTTCAAATAATTATGTCAATCTGCCCAAGAAGCCTGAGCGAAGGAGTGCTGTCAGCAATGCACCACAGTGGGTTCAAGAGCAATGGCAGCCTAATCCCTGTGAGGGTGGCTGCACAGCTTTCCCCTGCAGCTCTCACTGACCTTGCTGTCTTATTCACAGGCTGCAACTTGGGACACTGCAGAGGATGGAGAAAACACTTTTGTTTTTACAGACCTGTTCGGACTTGGAATTTTTGAAGTAGAAAATCGAACAAGCCAAATGAAAACATTCTCCAATTTTTAATTCAGCGCTACTGGGCATTATCACAATCAAATACATAATATAACTCGAAGGAAAAATGATAAAATAATGAATTGTATTATCAAGATAGTATTAATACTAAAGAAAGTGTTAATGATCTCTTTGCTCTTTTCAGTAATTCGAAGAATATACAGATTCCTGTCTACCCCTCTCCTGTGATTCTTAAAAACTGTTGCCCTTTATTATCTGCAGTAAGTAACCTCTACAGAATGGTTGGTCTTGCAGACTTCCATTTTGGCAAATGATGTTGGCATGGAATGGCTTTAGTTCTTTAAACCTATGCAAAGCATGCCAGCAGTAATAGCACAACTTAACTACTGTCATTAAGGAGAAAAAAAAAAAAAAAAAAAAAAAGGCAGAGATGCTTAAAGTTCCTCCTCTCTAGAGAAAACCCTGGTTCAAATCTGAAGTGGGAAATATTAAGTTCGTAATGAGTGTTTATAAGAGAACAAAAGAGCAGGTTTCTCGAGTCCACAGGACACATTGTCAGCTACTGTCAAATTGCACAGCTTCACTGACAATTGAGACAAAAAACAGAATCACAGAAATGTGTTTTCAATATATTATATTCCATTCAATTCTGTTACCAATTTATGGAGATAGGAATGCTTTTTTGCATTATCACTGTTCAAACATCTAGTTTGATGAACTGAGCTCAAATCCACTGTGTATGTGCAGAGCAAGCACAAAGAGAAGGCAAACTGGATTAACATACACATTCTAATCACTGCATACACAGGCAGGTACAGGAATACACAATAGCTGCATGTACAGGTCATTAGTATTTTAATGTATTAGGGTAAAATTAGTCTAGGTGAAGGTACCATACATTTCAACCGTATTTATCCAGTTATACTGTACCTTTATTATCTCAAAACTGTCTCAACTATGTCTTTTTTAGTATATGTACATATAGGTCCACATATACATATTCAGAATGTAGGGAAAGTGTATTGAAATACGTGAGGATGGAACATCTCTTAGGAAACCAACTGCATTTTACAATACCACATAACAATCCTATGATAAGACCATAGGACCTTTATTTAAAATAATCATCATAGCAGCAACAAAATATAATCTATATAAAATATAATCTAGAAACCAAGATTAATTTCCTTCTCCCCTTCTACTGCCTAAAAAAATCCCTTCATTATTTCAGCAATTATCAAGAAAAATGCCACAGGACAAAGAAAATGACTATTTCCCATCTTAAACAATTTCATCAACATACCTCATCCGATGACAGTGCTAAGGAGTGTGAGAAACCTGGGGTTTTAGGCTCTGCTCCTAAACCACTCAGATCAGCTGAACTTGTGCTGCTGGGGCTGAAGTCATCGTTGAACGCAAAATTCTGTGGAGAAAAAAGAGGAGTTAGAATGACCAAACAATCTCAAACATGTAGCTAAAAGGGAAATTTGCTTTCTGTCTTCCAGGTTGGCATAGGTCAGGAGTGATATCAATTATTTACCAGAACAGTAACAATACACGTGAGGAAGCCTAATCTTTTGTATTGTTAATGATTTATAGAATACATAGAATATTTTTTGCCACTGTGTATTTCCAGAGACATCTTTGCCGGCTTAATGTCTCAGTGAGCAGCAAAATGGCCTGAAAGCAATTTATAGACTTCCTCTTAAGATACTGTCTATCATCATGGAGCTGTATTATTGCTTCTGCCGGTTAATCGATAGCATTTTGCTGTCCTCCAAATATTTAGGACAAGCATGGCGCACACAGTAGTACAAAGAATAGGACAGAGGATTAATTAGCAGAGAGAAGTGAAAACTGCTACTGAAAGAGCAATGAGAATATCCTGTGAACCCATTTCTGATTCTTCCCTCTTTGCCTAAACCTTTAGAAAAAAAAAAAAAAGGAAATTGAAAATAAAGAGATCCTCAAATACTGTATTGAATGTTATTGACTGGAATAATAACCATAAAACATTTTTTTCTTAAGAATGACAAATACCACACCTTTTAGCAAAGAATAGCAGAAGTGTGCACATTTTTTCAGAAATGCAGCAAAATTACCATCAGAAGAATACAAAAATTAACATGTTAGACTGGGAAAGCTTGACTTGGGAACCATAAAAAAAATCTAAAAAACACAACAATTTAATATTCCACTTACATCAAATATACAGTTGATGATACAGACCTCTATTCTCTTTTGAGACCTCTAATTTCTACCCTATCACCTAAATGAGTATCAAACTTGATTTATCTTTGACAATCAGTTTTAAAAAAAATGATCCAAACATCAAAACTAAAAAGAACAACTAAAAATGATTCTTTTATCCCCCCAAAAGACATTTGACCTATTTTATCTGACAAAAAAAACAAGCCTTCCAAAACACCATGTCTTGATCCTCTTCAGTTTGCTGGAAATCCATCTGAATAAGTGGTATCATGCTGTGCTTTAAATCCTAAATAACAGCATAGATACTGTTAATTTAAGAACTTGCAACCTTAACACAGAACACCAAAACACTTTCCTGTTCAGATTTCTCACACCTACTTTTAGAATTAAGGTCCTGCTTTTCCTATTTCTTTGCAGTAGATGATAAGAAAATCTGAGCAGGTTTCTCAATATGGAAACTTTTAGACCACACAGCACTCTTGGGCCAGGAGTTCAACAACTCTAACTCCTGCTGTGTGAAGAACATTTTTTTTTCCTTTTAAGTACTCTGATTTTTCTTTTAACCCTATTTTGTGTTTCACTTCTACAATGAATTTTAGTCTTTTTAATTGTCTGTGGGAAAAACACAAGATAGCCAAGGCCTGCTAGTAATAATAATGAGAGAGCAGGATGAAGAAAAACTGAACACAACAACCTTCACAACCTCACAGTAACTGTAAGAGGGTACGTTTTTTTCCCAAATTGAAAATTATCTTTACATGTTTGTTTAACAACACAAACAAGATTTACATGTCTAATCCTCATCTTTCTTTTAAAAAGAAACCAGTTAGCTGATTATTATTATTATTTTTTATCTTGAGACTTCATCTGTGGTCTTCTCTGTCAATCTGACTTGCATGGGCCAACCTTGTGCTGTTCTCCCTTCCATATGGCAAAACCCCAAGTGTGACCTCGCATGGCTTTGTGCACAGCACAAGTAAGGTATCACAAGCTTATGGCACCAAAAGAAAAAGAAATACCCGTGGAAACAGCTATTAGGTATGTGCATATGCATGCCTCTGCAGCAGACAGAGAAATTACATTTCTGATTCAAATTCCTGTATATGCAGTTGAGAACCACATCTGTTCCTTCCTACCAGACCGATATAAAAAGTAAATTGCTACAAGTTAGGAGAATACAGGCAGAGAAATATTTTCCAGAAGTGAAAATAAACATGAAAAAGCTAAGTACAGTACTAGAACTAAGGGTTATTTAATGAGTTATCATGCTGAAACATTCATGCACATAGAAGGGAATCACACAGATGTATTAAATCACAACAGTTTGTATTTGTAGTTCAAGCATCTTCATATAGAATTAAATCCAACATCCAGCATGCATGACGAGCAGATTTCATTATTGGGGGAGAAAAAGGCAAATGACTGACAGCATACAGCATTTCTTCACTTGCAAACATCTCATTTGAATACGTTAAAAATGTGTAGGTATTCCCACAATCAGTCCTGAAGAATGCAGAAAATATCTACAATTGAATACACAAGTCTAGCATTTGTTCAGTGGATCCAAATGCTAATTTCCACTGGCACCACTTGTTTTTGTTACAGTACAGCACACCACAGTTAGTTTACTGAATTAATGTACATTAGGAGAAAGACAGAGTAAAAAGGTAGAATGTGGAATGGTACAATGATGGAGATGCTCTGCTCAGATGAACTGTTACCGTACAATGAACACCATGCACTGTTTATTGTAGTACTAACATATTGGCCTGTTCTTTTTCCAGAAACATGAAGCCAATTATGCCACTCAACACAGTGGGAATAAGGTAGTTTTTATTTTCTACCTTTGACCCTTTTTTAGCTGGACTTATATTTTCAGAGGAAGGTTCGGTTGAGCTGGTAGGTGATGGCAGGTTGCTGGAAGAATTGGATCCCTTGCCACTCTCTCCATACCATGTGAATGGTACACAGTGTGGGAGAGAGGAGGATCGCTCTGATAAAGATTTAGTGTTTGCTGATTTCTGCAGCATCTCTCTGGTGTTCCTGTTTAAGAGAAAGGAGCAGGAATTTGTGTTAGAGTAGAAAATATGAAAAAAATGCTACAGAGGTAGTTAATTGTAAAAAGAGTGACATTCCACGTAACTGTGACTAATCACCAGAGGGGCATGCAGCTGGTAATGGCATTCTTGAAATCTCTCTTTTAACAAAAGAAGAAAAAAGTGTGTTCTGATTTTTTTCTAACTCAAGCTCTCTTAGACAACATGTATCCAGAGAATGGGAAAGATGCCAACCCAAAAGACCTGTGTTTTGTTGTGAACCAGCTCTAGTCAAGAAGCCACACGTTGTGCTGGTGCCTTTCCAAGCCCTGGTGGTATCTCAGCACGATTAAATAGATCAGAGAGCACTGTCCCAAGCAGGCTCTGGTTCCCAGACAGGTCTGGCTCAGATTTGGACAACAGGCAGAATGAACCAGGTGTGCCTGTAACCACTACGTAGATGTACCTTGGTTACAACACCTAAATACTGATAGAGATCTAGATTTAAAAATTATTAAATATTAAAAATACTAATATAGAAACTCCTATGCAGTATTAGTAGCTTCTCTCTTTGTACTAACAAATGTTACAATGGATAATGTGATCAAAGCAAATGTAACAGTTATGAAATAAAATGCCTGAATTATTGGCATTTTATAAATATTTATATCATGTCAACATCATAGTATGCAAATTGAAGTTATCTATTCCAAGTGCCTACATCAAAGAACTTATGCGTATGTCATGTTCTCACATTATCTGTATCAACTTCTGTATTAATGTTAACTAAGCCTGCTTCAGAGCTTGAAATTTGCACTGCCCTTAGCAGCCACCAGTAAACTGCAATCATATAAATCTCCCCTCAGCTTCCACCTTCTGGACAGCTTCTAAATCATGATGAACATAATCCCTAGCTCTGTGTATTGTGAAACCTCTTCTCTGTATGGATGAAATGGAGGTTGTCAGAAGGCCCCCAGGCAGCGAAGCAGAACAAGAATCCTCTCTCCCTTTTGCTATATAAAGGTAGATGTGTCTGACACAGTCCTGTGCTCCTTCCTCATGCTCAGATATTGCTTGAGAAAAGAAAGAAAAAAACAATGATGTTGCTTGAATCACCTACTGCCAGCGTGGGGATTATGTAGTTTCTACTTAAATGGGAGATTTTTAAAACATATTTAACATGAGTGGTAGTCTTAGGAAATAATTCAGGATTTTGAGTGCTACTTTTTGGCAATGGCAAAATAATGCTTGCAATATGCATCTGACAGCATGATTAATCCTATGACAATCAGTTGCTCTAAGTAATTATAACAGGATGCTGTCTTTTAATCATCTTCCTTGTTTCAAAGATCTTACACAGCTTTGGAATGTAAAGAAGACATCCTCACATTTTTCTCAGGCAAATTCTGTGGAGTTACTAACAAAGCAAGTGACAACTGGTGTTTAAGAAGTTATACTGAAATAATAACATTTCAGCTTACAGAGGCACAGTGAGGATTAAAAACGCTTATGAATTTTGAGTTTGAAAGCAGCATTAAACTCTGTTTTTGGTAACTGTATCCGAACTCAGAAATATTCAGTAACAAACAATACAAGTAACTGATTTATCAGATGGTCTAATAAGCAGCTGATCATCCTATGCTGTGATCTGCTTCCTCCAAGGAAGATAACTATTGGATCTCACAAGCATCTGTAACATACCATGCTGGCATTAGGAACACACCAAGTCCTGTGGGGTGTGCTTCCTACAAACAAGTGTGTATTCCTTTCTCCCACGCTGTGCTTGGTATGTAAATGCTACCCGGTGTTTAAAGCCCTCCTAAAGGCACTACCTGCCTTGCAGCTATGCACAGGTGCAGAGAATTTGGTTTAACAATCTCTCTTTCCCTCTCTTCCACTAAGGAAATAATGAGCATTAACTGCAGGGCACACTGCAAGCACTTTATGCCAGTGGAATTTCGACTGCAACAGTTTTTTCTGACACTCGCGTAGAGGTGGTGACTGCTCTAAGTTCTCTGAAGATCCTGCCAGATCCGTGCAGAACACAGACGTGTGCTGCGTTACAACATTGACAATTCAGTACAGTGTGCCTAAGGGGTAACTCCAGAGTCTAATGTTTCTTCTGCTTCTGTGATTTATGGAGACTTGTCACTGGGCCTCCATGTGTTAGACTGTCAGCAAAACTCCACAAACTGTTACATACTGATTTTCAACTGCATACATTTTATGAGGAGCATTTGAACTTTGCTTTCTTTAGCTAGCTCTTCTACCATGTAGGTTTTCTTTTGCATTATTTCCTATTCAGAGAGTTTTTGAGTTGCTATGTCCTTTGGACTTTCATAATGCATTGTGTTTGCTCAGCATTCCCAACATTTAACTGAATGCTTGCCTCTCATACCTAGAATCAGGTACCTGGGACTGTGTCAGATTCATCAGTATACAAGGAGAGGCCTTCAGTAAAAATCCACACTAGCTTTTGCAGAAAAGATTGCTTCCTGCCATTGAATGTTCATTTATTTATTCATTCAGAGTCTGGATGCTGATGATGTGGTCTCATCAGATCTCACAATTCCTTGCCTGAGAGCTGGGGACATGGCCAATGCAGTCAGCATTTTTCCTATCTACTTTCAACTTATGATGTTTACCTTCAGAAACAAACTCTTCTGAAAGCATTCCTGAAGTGAGTGCAGTGAAGCTGTAGTGAATATCTGCTGCTCATCCTTGCTCTGGGGGCTTTTTCCAAAAAACGCGTGGAACTGTGTTAAGATTTCTGGATCAATGGTATTATTAACTTATTCTGAGTGTGTATGCATCTTGTAGGCCAGCTCTAATAATGTATTTCTGCAAATCCTATCAGTGGATGCAATGGCAGAAGTGATGCAAGCCTCCAAGTGTTTTTAGATTATTGGTTAGTCTTCTCTTAGTTAAGAAATCTAGGTTTCTAAGCTCAGAAGGTTGCCTCAAAGTTTAAAACATATTATCTGAAGGCAGTGAGACTGTTAACACTCCCAACAGCCAGGATGATTAGGTTTTCCCAGTATTTCTGGCATACCATTTCTTACATACTCCATCTTTTACCCATACCTACTGCCACAGGTCACCCTAACAGCTTCTTTCTCTTTCCGCTTCTTGCCCTTGTTTGAACTCCTTCTCAAGGGAGCCCTACAACAATATTAGAAAACATTAGAAAATGTTTTTTTTTCAAATTTTACTTTCATTCTTTTTATTAAATAGTATATTTTAAGTAACAAAATGCTTACCCAAGATCTGCAAGTTTTCGCTTTAGTTTTTCTGCATGCCCTATAGTAGGGAGAGTTGATCTTGCTGCCTGGGCACATGTGGCACCATCTAGGATACATTCGTACATGGGAGAATGTACATTATTATTTTTAATTGCTACTGATAGCTATTCCACTTTCCATCCATCCAGAACAGTTTGTATATCTGTTCACAATTAGATATGCATACATGTACACAATTTAAAGATGTGCATTCTTCTCATTTTTAAGATGGGTGTGAAAAGTAATACAAACATAGTTTCACAACTTGAAAATACACATGAAGAAATCTTATTTTAATCAAAGAAAATGAAAAAAAAAGTTAATTTGGTTGAGCTTTAGTGAATATGTAGCAAGACAAACAACAAAAAGGATTTACAGGTAAATGTTACAGCAAATCCATTTTTGAACTCAGCTGCTCTCATTTTACAGAAATCATGTGGTAAGTGCACTCTACTTCAAAAATGATTGCTGAAATCCTTACTTGAACTTTGGAGCGGAGGGTACTTCTTGTGATGGATAAGCTAGGTGATACTTATCTGTTAACTACTCAGCTAAAATGAGTACTTAACTTGAAATTCAACCATTTCTATTAATAATAATAATAATAAAAGTATTTTAGTCAATAAATTTGCCCTAAGACCTCTACCAATTTCTGATGGTTTCTGCATAAACTGTTAAAACCTAGAGGAAACTCACTGCAGTACCCATAAAGCAAAAACAATGACTCTTAAGTATGCAAAACACCCTGTGAAATCTACACGGCAGCTAAAACACGCAGCAGCTGAAAAAATCAGACACAGTTTCTGTGATTCTTAAGCACAAAGAGTGCTCCCAACTCTTCTAGAGGGAGCAAATGAAGGTCAGTTATTCGTGTCACTTGCGATTTGGTGACTTTACAATGTGACCTCAGATTTACAGTGGCTTTTAACCAAAAACACTGCTAGGTTTGTGGATTTCTCAGAAATTAAGCCCTCAGAATCAGCCCAAAATACCACAGGACAGTGTATGTTGCTTTGTGGATAATATTTGGCTAAGTTTTCATTCAAGTACAAAATCCAGTGTGCAAGTGACTCATAAATCATTACGGAAAAAGCAGGAAAACAAGCCTCTTGAGACATCCATGCTCCAAAGGCCATACTATTTCTACTAACAAATGTTACCTTATGTTAACAAAAGCACTCGAGAACAACTGACAAGTATCCTCATGTCAAAAAAAGAAAACAAACAAAAGTTCCCCATGAGGAAAAAAAACAACAGAGTAATACAAAATGACAAGAGGTCAACATCTCTTGAGAAGAAACCCACCCCACGGCGGGTGTGGAGAACCTTAGGCAAGGTGCACTTTGCACCAACTCTACACTGTGCACACTCCTCTCTTTCTCCTCAAAGATCTGCTCATGGTTCCTCTTTCATCTTTAAGGTATACTTTTCATTTAACCACTGTCAAAATTGCCACTTTCAGGACTAAAAGATCACAATGCCTCTTTTCACACTGTACTCACAGCCAAGTGGAGTTTGGGAGCTGGGGGGTGGCGGGCTTTTGGTGAAACATCTTAATGAAAGTAAATGAAACTGTAAGATGCCCTGCTTTAGTGGTGGGCAAATAATAAAAACATTTAGTAACTGGAGGTTTTGCTTCTGTAGTAGAGGAAAAAATCTGTAGAGCTCGGCAGGGACACATAGCAGCTACCAGCTCCAGCCAGCTCCTGTCAGGCTTTTACATCACTCTGCTCCCACTCACACACAGCTTGGCCCAGCTGGAGTGCTTTGAATAGTGAGGATTTGCTGGGAAAAGCATTTATGCTGGCTGTGAGATACAGGGGAAGGTGGATGAGCTAGGCCCCTGTAACAGCTTTGGCAGAGGTTTAAACCTACAGGAGCTTGCATATGTGGAGGTACATATACATGTACTCATGGCAGAGGCCACGGAGCAGGACTGCAGGGCCTGGGCAGGAGGGACATTTGACCACCCTGGAAGGCTGCACCTCCCCTGACTCCCTCAAGTTCTTCAGAGGGGGTGACAGAGAGCTGGTTCTTCAGCATAAATCACACAGAAGCCATTTAATCTATCACTTTTGGCCTTCGAGAGCTGGTGTAAGTGATCTGCAGATGATGGATGTGAACGGAGCCTAGCCCTAACTTCTTGTCTCAAGGTCACAACACAGCTGAAGTCAGCCTCACATCAGCAGAGGATTGCCCACAGCGGTCACTTCAGCTGCCTTGTACACAAGGTTGCACAAAGCAAGCAGAAGTGAAGAAAAAAGAATCAATCACACTTGTACATGAAAAAGTCATGCTTAAAAGACAAAAGCAAGATTTTCACCATTTTGCAACAGAAGTGATCTCCTGACATTTCAGCTTGTCTACAACATTCAAGATCTCATAAGAAAAAAAAATATGATCTTGCTAAAGCTCACATTTGCCAATCAGAGATTAATCAGTGGACATGCATGTGTTCTCTATCTCTGAAAAAAAAAAAAAAAAAAAAGCACCAAAAAACAACTAGCTAAACACACAGAACAAACAGAATGACTCTTTTCATTTTCTGCAATGTTAGAGTTTGACAGCCCAATTAATAATCAATGAAAATAGTAACACTACAACACTTGTTGCAAAACAACTGCTTTAGGATATAGTTTGTAAAATTTATTAAGTGATTTTTTTTTTTTAATTTGAAAGAAAATTGTTCTGCTTTAGTTTTCACATACCCATTAGAATCTGGGTACAATACTCATTAGAATCTGGATACAACCAAAAACACTGGTTGTTTATGTAATGATCACAGTGGGGAAGGCATGAAACCCTTCCTTATTTAGACATGGGTTATTTTTCAAACCTAAACTGGGAAGGAAAAAGCAACACACCAGGTGGAGTATAACACCCTATTCCTTACACTATAAGGCTAATCTCCACCAAATTTTTATCAAGATATTTTTTATACATCAGATGTAAATGCAGGAGTTATGTCCCCATTGATAGAATAATCGCATGCTTACAATGAGGAGTCAGGAAAGTCATGTTCTTATGTTCACACCCTTATTTTTCACTTGCAAAATTCAGGCTCAGAATTTAACCCTGATTCATGAAGAAGCATACAATTAGTAACTATACAATAGACTAGCAATTTCAGATCCCATCTAAAAACGCCAGCATATATTAACCTATTCTAAATTAGACAAAACTTCATTAATCTGTCTTTAAAGAATTGGTATGAGAGCCCTGTATGACGATGAAGAAAACATAGGTTGTAAATAAATGGAAAGTCTTTTCATTTACACGGACAAACAAAAATCCTCATTGGGTTTTCTTTTCAGTTAATTCCACTTAGTCAAAGACTATTCTGAACTTATCCAGGCCTATTCCTGCAGCTCTTACTCACAAACAATTTTATCATGTATTTTAGCTGATGTTACACTTAGAGAATGCAATGTGCATAGGCAAGAATACTAATGCGCTGTAAATTGCTAATTCTGACTTCTCAAGACATCTGAAACAGAGGGCTCAGCGTTCTGTGCAATATTGTATTGTGAATGCTCTGAATAAACAAGTATTTGAGAAATGTACCTCAACTATGTATCACTGCATCATGTTACATGCAGCTTATATTCAAAGAATCTGAATGAAATATCTAGCAATGTGGCCAACTTTTCTAACAAATCACTCTTTCTTTCTATAAATGCAGAGTCCCCAGCCACTGACCTCTTGTTTAATCTAGAGTCTGTTGCCTCTCTGCAATTAAAAGCTACAATCTGTTATTCTTGCTTTACACTCTTTCTGACCCTCCAAAAAAAGCATCTAGCAGTGCCAAAATCACATCATTCAAATAAGTACAATATGTTAATCATGTTTCTAACACAAAGATGTCCTGAGGCCCAATAATTTTATGTTTTGAAAAAAACAGAGAAGATTTTCTTAAAGGCAACTTCCCCATATCTTTTTGAGTCTTTTTTTTTAAAAAAAAAAAAAAAAAAAGAAGAAGAAGAAAGATAGCTGTTCCTGAACTCATTTTAACTTTGTCCTTTTCTTATACCATCATACGAGGTCAACTGCAATTTTCTGACTTCCAGGTAGACAAAAGCAGTTATGAGAAGGTGGCCTTCTAGTTGCTATGGTTGTAGTACAAAATAGAAGTTCATAAATTAGATGTAAGTGAGCAAACTGACGCACCAATTTATTGTAAAAAATAATAATACCTTTATCTTGTAAAACATTCCTGCCAGATGGGTGATGCAAAGGAGATGCTTCAGAGCTGTGCCCAGATTTTGAAGGAGAGGAAAGTGGAGTGTGTCCCTGGGCATACAGGGAGAGGACACCTCCTTTGTGCTGCTGTCCTTCTTCTTGGTTTTCAGTTAGGTTGTCAAGTGAGATTGCTGCACTGCTAGCCACTGGGGAGAGGGAGGAAGCACCAGAATCTGATGCTGGTGAGGATGCTCTCATACAAATGGGCAGTGGTGATTTTGAAATGTGCATGGGACTACTGTAACTGTTTGACGGCTGTTGGTATAAGAGATTATAAAGCAGGTTATACCATTTAGTAACCAATCAGAGCAAGGTTTACTTTGAACATGCACTTCTTTTATTCATTATTTATTCTTCTATTTTTAAGAAGCACTTTAGCAATTCATGTCATTCATTACCTTTTAATACCACATAGTGTTGTTTATTGATATTTGCTTTCAGGTAGAAGTCAGAATCAGATAAAACAATGAGTAAATATCATATCAATTGTGTTAACAAATTAACAAACAGAGAAATGTAGGACTTAAGTTCCTTTCACCTCCTGCATAAATTAAAGGACCCACTTTGCATTATAAAGCACACATAAATCAAGAAGGCCAGGATTCCTGTTAAAAACAGAAAAAAAAAAACACAACCAAAAAACCCAGGTGTGCTGACTCAAAGGAGACTGGACTCACACATCACTCAAGGGCATTCATAGTGAACTGGCCACAGAGGAATGCATACTGCCTGTGCTACAATGCAAGGACAAAGACAGGGGATGAAAAGACTTACAGGGGCAATCTAGCATTCCAAAGGAAGCCTGAGAGAGAGGGCAGAGTCCTTCTCACCTTTCGTTCAAGACTGTCCTCTCCATCAGTTGAACTGATGCTGTCATAGAGCCTTGTTCTCGTTGGCCTCTGCCGCTTGTTCTTCACGGAAAGCTGAGCTCGAGTTTTCAGAGCTTTGGAGTCCAGTCTCTCTGTTTCTGGTACTGCTTCATTGAAATCTGTATGAGAACATGATTTAAAGCTGTTTGTAAAATATGTATCTTTTGGAATTAAACTAGTTTCTCCTCGGATATGGCCTGCAGCTGCTAACACACGCACTTTGCGTGTTTTACTCACATGTGTTTTTGGAATTGCTAGCAGACACACAAAAACCTAAACCTAAACCACTGACAGATCCATATCTAGTAGCTGCATCACAAAGAATCACCTGCAGATTTTAAAATTTAAGAGATTATTCCCATTGTTACATGATACCACAGCAAAATAATGTAGTTGCCCAGCACAGCTGCACTAGCCCAGACAGCAGGTCCAAGATACTCCCCCAGACCTACTTAAATGCGCTTGGTCTACAGAGTGCTCCCCAATCACATCTTTAAGCAAAGGAATCCTCATCTCACTGCTGTTTAACAGACATTTTCCAGCACCTGGATGAATATATCACTTGAGACCTAGTAGGCCTAGTCATTTATTCCCAATCCTGCCTTTTTGAGCCACCCGAAGAGGACACACTGGACTGCAACTTCCTTGCACAGCTGCCTCACTAAGCGTCTCCCTTACAACTTCACCAGTTTTGCAGGCTGCTTCTTGAATTACAACAGAAATATCCAGAGCCGTCCTCAGGCTGCTCTATATGTTATCATAACCAGAATGGCTGACAAATTTGGAGAACATGACTTGCTCTCTCCTGTACCAGGCGCCCTGCAAATAGCCCTGTACAATATGTGCAAATTATAGACGAGCAACGTCTGTAGTCAGTAGCACACAAGGTGTGATATAACTAGTATCCAAATAATCAGATAACCATTCGGAATTGGACTGATTTACAGGCAGCCTTTCTCAGGATTATGAAACAAGTGCTGAACTCATTCCTTTGGACCTCTGGACAGTGAAACAGCTTGCTTGCTCTGTCACAATATCCTTCACAGGAGGGGAAAGCAGAGAGAAATCTCATCTTCTGGATGCTGAGGTAGTCCATTGTTCAAAGTTATATGTGACAATGCAAATAAGGTGCCCAACTGTTTGCTCCAACCCTTTTGCAAGCAAAACCACATTTTTATTAGTACTGAATCTCATTTGTTATTTCCTCCTTTATTGCTCTGTCCTCAGAACCATCATCTCCTCTTGCAGATTCTTCTCTGCTTTATTCAGAGTTCCTTCAAACTCCAAAAACTTAAGTAAACTTAGCTAAGAAAAATGTTGCTGTCAGCACCATGCCTCATGGTCCCTAATACAAACCAATTAATACGAGCCACCTAACACCAATACAGCCCTGCCTCACTTGCTCTAAGACCACATCAGAAGCTACTTTGTCAGGCTCCTTTCCTTAGTGGGAGTCTAGAGACCACAACTATTATTGTGATTATCACCATGTACTGTAGTTGTCTGTTTCCAACCTTCTAACAGCAACATATTTTGGCAAAATCATTAGCGAAGTAGCGTTACAGTTTTGCAGGAAGACCCCAAGAGAGTTGAAATAAATTTTCACTGCAGGCAACTGCCAGAGATGTTCAATGAAGTTTATCATGATAGTTGAAATGAAATGAAATGAATCCATCCAGAAGACCCATGAAAGGCACTCTGATTTACAGTCATTCAAGACAGGAATGGGATGGCCATATGCTGTATGTGTACATGACAAAAGGGGCTCAATTTCTACCTGATCAGCTAGACAAACAACTATACTGTGTTGAGCAGGACATGGACTGTTAGGTCTGTTATTATGCTGATCTAATAGCTCAAAACCCTCTGAGAGATTTACAACAAGCAGTAATTATCCCAACAAAAATTAACAAGACAGTCATCAGAAGACCTGTGTGAAAGCTGGGAGATGTACTCTGCAATCCTGTTTCTTAACCCCTACAGAGTTGCTGTACTTTCTGAACAGCTGGGGTTTGTGTAGGAGATGTTGTACTCCACCATACGTACTTTAAAAGATTAAAATGCAAAGGAAATCCAAAGCTGCATTATTTTTTATATCATCATAAAAGAGCTGGACACTGACACTCTCACTCTTACTCCCTGTTGTCTTCATACATCTAACTTTCTGCTGGAAAACACAAGAAATTCTGTTTCATCAGTTTTGAAGACAAAGTAGGATTACATATTTCCCCTTTCATCTGCTGCTCAAACACCATTATGTGATGCACGGAAGTTGGAGAAATATTTCATATAAAAAATGGAACTGAGAAGCCAACTCATCTGCCTAGTTTCAAAGTCGCCCCATTCAAGAATGCCTTGTGAGGAAAAGCATACTAAACACTTCATCTATGACTTGCCTCTACAAATAGAGCTGACATCACTGCTGTTTGCTTAGCTGTCAATCATCTATTCAAATGAAATCTGAGTATTTCGGCAAAGTTAACATTTTATAAGGCCGCAATAAGGCAAAACTTTTTTTTTTCACATTTTATGCCAGACAAGAAATAGATTATTTACGGTTTCAGCCTTCTTTTTCGTTTGGCAATCCTCAAACGACAAATCAAATCAAAATCCGTTACGCTAATTTACTTGTCTAAGTACTGCATTCCTAACACACTAATTAATTAGCAGCCAATCTTACTGACATCTTTGCTTTACACAAAGACATTTAGCTTTAAACAGAGACATCTTAGCCTTGCTGAATCCATCAACTTTCATAAAGCAGAAAATTTCCCAATGCTTTCCATGGCATGATGACCATCTCTCAGAGAATATGATCCAGCCCTGGCTGGAAACAGCTCGGTGACTTAACACCACCACCAAAATGCAGAGTTCTTGCTCTCTCCTCTGTATCCACAGCCCCTAGCTCCCAGTGACACCCTTCCAGCCCACCAGAGGATTTGGACCTCAGCTCCTCTGCAAGCTGATTGAAATGAGGGAACCGGAAGAAACTATCTGATTTTAGTCTGACATTCCAACTTCTTCCCTTCTTAAGTCAATTTTCTGTTGTTCTGGTGAATTGAATGAGTGCACCAAGTGTCCTAGTGCTACAGCAGGACAGTGGATGAAGCAGAACCATGTGGTCAGACAAAAGGATGCTGTGGGGTCTCCCAGTTCAACACTGATGAGCTGTCAGTTTAACTCAAACTGTCTCTTGAAATCAGAGCCACAGACTGACTTAGTAAAGTCCATTACACAGCTGAAGAGTAAGACTCCTTTAAAACTCATGTCTTTTTGCAGATCCATGTTGTCTTAAAGCACCGCAAGACTTCCAGCAGGGTGTCTTGCTTTTCTTCTTTGTGTAAGAGTTAAACTCCAGATATAGATGAAACTAGAAAATCGTATAAAATTATGTTTCTGACGTTATTTGATAGGACACCCATCTATTGTCATGATTTGAACTTCTCATATTTTTTCTGTCAGGTGCACACAATCCCGTATACTCATTCTGGTGATTGCCCAAATTATGCAAACCATCAACGCGGCACTGCAAACACTTATTTAACTAAGTGGTCACATTGACCTTGTTTAAGTGAACCACCCCCTGGGCCTGCAGGTTGCTGCTCCCTCCATGCTAGAGCCGGGCTGTGAGCTCTCAGGGCCAGCTCTGAACTTAACCTTGGTTCAGCCTGCTGCAAAAAAAAAATTGCTCAAAAGCATCAGGAAGGGTATTTTCCTAGGAATCTTCTAGCACACTAGGAAACATGATAAATATCTCAGAGGAATGTTATAACAGGTTCGATATTGCTTGTGGAGACACTCTAATTGGACTTTCTTTCAGAGGGCCTTGAACCACTTCACTGCAGAGGGCTTCCCTCTGTGTTATTTCAGTACCACTGTGTAGTGGGAAGCAGACCTCCTGTCCTCCCACTGTGTTTCCATTATACATGTACAGGCTGATACATTTCAAAACCTCCTTCTGTGAACTGATGCATCCCTGAGCATCCCAGGGCACCCAGCACAACCATCAAAGTGGCTTGAAGGGGCATTTGCAGAGATCAGCAAGGACTGTCCAAGCTGGTGTCAACACTGAAGGTTTCAAATCCTTGGCTCCTTCCAGATCATCTGTGAATAGCTTGATTCTCTGCCATGGACACAGCTCGTGACCACTAACTGAAGGCTTCATCAGCTTTTCTGTAATCTCAGAATAAATCAAATATTTGTAAAAGAAACACAACCCACAGGCTTCTGGTATTCCAATGCAAAACAAAGGACTCCGGGCTGTAACAGTTTTGCTTTCTCTCTGTAGCTTCCACTGATGTTCCTGGAAGCCTCTCACTATCAGGTTATGTTACAGCCCGAGGAGCCAGGCAGTCTGACACGATGTCCTCACGGCCAGACCACCTACGGGCAGGGACAGCCATGCTCCTGTGGGCATGGCAGGCCAGTGCATCTGTTGGCTAGACCCAAATGTATTACAACACAAGAATATGATAAACACCTCAGTTCACCCTGAAGCAAAAAAAAAAAAAAAAAAAGATATGTGCTTGTATCATTTTAATTTAAGGGATACATAAAATATGTATTTTTACATGAGCTGATTTTTAGGGAAGACAGACACAAGCTTCAGAGTAAAAATGACAGGATGCGTCT
Source organism: Netta rufina (assembly GCF_964035555.1). NCBI lineage: Eukaryota > Metazoa > Chordata > Aves > Anseriformes > Anatidae > Netta > Netta rufina. The sequence goes on along the minus strand of NC_140124.1, from coordinate 26,058,099 downwards.
GCGCACATGCAGTCTCATCCTACCAACCTAAAGCTGAGGCTGAACAAGAAGTGTGCATTATATTGTTTGAATAAAAACTAGAAAAGAGACAGCAGTGCTTGTGTCAATGTCACGAAGATGCACAACACACTGTGCACTTAGGGAATCCTGATCAGCCTCCAGAGACATCATGGGCTTCTCCTCCTGCACTCAATAGCTCCTCTGCAAGAACGCATGGGGTGATTAGTTATTACACATATTGCCAGACAATGGTAAGTCCTTTTCTTAAAAGGCTTACATGGGAACAATATGAAGATATAGGCTCTGTCTGTAAATACCAAGTATCACTGCATTACAGACCGACACAGACTTCAGACACTCTGATACAGAATTTACCAGCAAAAGTATAAGGAAGTCAAAGAGTGCCACAGCATGTTTAGGTATCTCTTTATTCTAAAGAAGTCCTTTTTCTCTTGTTAAAAGCACGAATTCAGCCTGGAATCTAAGATCTAACTATGGCTTTTCTACTTCCAAAATATCATTGATGATTATCTGTTTTTTCTATCAAATAATTTGTTTTTTGTATTCAGGTAGTTAAATTTGAGCAGTTTTAAATTCACAGATTGCCCATTCTAACTCTCAGAAGCACTAACACTGGTCAACATCTTCCCAGGGGAATGTTGTACTGGTGAAAAATGGCAGCTCTTAGAAATTGAAAATTTTCATGCAAATATGAGTTGAAAAATATGATTAAGAAGTACTGACATAGAGTTTTAATGCTTTAAAAAGATGCTTTTTGATTTTTTTTTACATGTAGAAATTCCTTTCAAATTGTATACAAAAAATAAAAAGTCTTATCAGCATTGAATTTTGCAGTCTTAGTGAAACAGAACATTCCACTGAACCACGCAAGGTACATATTGAAGAGGATGTCTGAGAATGCATTTCAGCTCCTGAGCTGTGGATGTGTGCTGACACTGCTAAAAATGTAAACATGATTTCTGGGAGGCAGGTAAACAAAATACACTTTCCTTCTCTGCTGTGATCTACTTGTAATGCCTACTGAGTCTCTATGCAGAAATACAGACTTGTCACCCTGAGTGCTTTCCTGAACTTCAGAGACTTCAGGATAATAAACACTTGCTAGAAAGAAAAACCTATGTGGAGATTTGTGGAAACCAATTCCACAAGGTCTGTGTATCACACAGATACTGTTTCAGAAGGACAAGCCCTTTTTTATGTACATACATTATGTTAAAATATAATTCACATTGATTTGTCTGCAGAGCAATACTCAATTTGTTACTCCACACATGAGCTAACTGCTAAAATAGCAATTTTAATAAAATACCCCCGTGATTGCTAGAAATCAATTTAATTGGTAGCGCAATGCATTTTTCTTCACCAGAAAAATAAATAATATTATAGATTATTGAAAATGAAAATATTTCTAGGAATGAACTCTGGTGCTCCCTTGTCATAATCCCAGAACCTGATTTCACAGACTGTCACTAAATACACAGTAAGTATTGCTCCTGCACCAAACAATTTCATTCCAATGCTGTGAATCTAACGTTGGCTTCAATTCTGCATATACCTCAACAGTAAGAAAACACTTGCAGTTACAGAACTTAAAACTCTAACTGAAGCTATGAAAGTTATGTGTGTATTTTCACTGGCACAGTCTGAAAAAATAACAATTATCTTTTCTATGCAAAACAAGTAAAAGTTACAGTTACCCTGCCAATAGAATCATAGAATCATAGCACCTATCCACATCTTACCATTACCATAAGTTGTTTTGGCTCTTCGATAATGTAGAACAAAGTCTAACAGTTCTTATGCTGTAAATCAGGCTGTGCTGTAGACTACTATTATTTTAATGAACGAACCAGGAAAGATTTTGCATTTTGTTCACAGAAGGCCCCATCCTGAGAAATGGTGAGCTCTACCTACACAGCTGCTTTTGATGTTAGTACCAAGGTGAGATCAGAACCTTGAAAAGATCCATTCAAAATGCTAAATTTAAGCTTGTTTTTGTAATTCTGGTAACTTCGTTCTTGCTTGATCTTTGGTGATCAGGTAATTAAGGATGAGTTTAGGATTGGAAGAAAGCACAATTTTCTCCTGTTTTATTAACACAACAGAAATTGTGGAATTAAACCTAAATGTTGATGGCATCTCACTGAAAATTCATTTAAGCTTTATGAAATCAACAATGGTCTTTATTAACACATGCTAGTCACTTCCATTTCTTAATGAATATTCATTGTATAGTTATTCTGGAACTCTTTATTGTCATTATTTGATGAACTCTGGAAAAACAACAGCATTCCTGTGTTAGTATTTCCTTTAAATCCTAAATGATAACCATACTATTTATGTACACATTACAAGAGTTATGGATTGGTTCAAACAAACCTTGACTTAAGCCATCCAGACAGGACACTTGCTTAGTATCTAGATTTTCCACTGGATCTCCTCTAGAAACTTCTCCAAAAGATGTCTGCCTTTCAAATATGTTGTTGTTATTGTTAACCTGGCTCCCATTTTGCTTCAGTAGCCTGAAAACTTCTGCTTCCAAGTCTCGTATCTGAAAGAAATACAACACATTTTTAACTATAGCACACACACATCTGTATTTTTTTTCTGTATTATCAGACAGAATTGTCACCAAACCAATGAGTAAATAATACTCACACGAGCTTGTAAGCCTTGAACCTCTGCAAGATGTGCTTTCTCCAAATCTTCTATTTTCTTTCGTTCAGCTTCCTGGCGTTTGATGAAGTCAAGTTCTCTTAGGGGAAAAAAAAAAGAACAAGAAAAAGAAAAAGATGTTCTTGCTGTCATCAAAAAGCAATCACATTCAAACAGAAAATAAGATGTTCTGGTGTACTAGATGTTGGACTACGCATCAGAAAATTCTGTCCTTAACAAATATTTTACTATTAACCTTGAAATAAGTATGAAACTGCAATTAAGACAAAATGTAAACAATTATTTATCATTTTATATCAATATGCTATGTGAAAATACAAAAAATAAAAAAGTAAAAGTCTCCATTCTGCTGTGGGAAATGGGATAGAATCTCTGTTTTATGAGAGTGCGACTGTACTTTTTCAGTGAAAGGACAGCCAGAAGTTTTCAGCTACAAATTTAATTTTCTAGTAAGTTTTAAGGAAATCTGTTAAGTGTTTTTAGGAGTCTAAGATAGTTAAAAACAATGGACTACATCTTTTACTAATATAAAGTGGAATAGCAACAGAAAAGCTATACAAGGTCAATCTATCTATTTTTCTTACTTCCTTTTACTTTGAAAATTGAAGGCACTTATGATAAAAAGCACACGACATACCAGTTAGTTCTGGAACAGTCACGAAATTCCAATATATTTGGAATATCGGATATTCAAAATGACATTTTGAATATCTTTTTTTTTTTTTTTTCTTAATTGGACAGGGTATTTACTTCTACGCTTCCAGTTTTCACTTGACATTGCTGTACATTTTTGAGTTTTCTTTTTTAAATGACCACATTTCAGCATTAATTAAAAAATGCTGCACAAAAGAACATTTGGGGAATGGAAACTATTATAGAAATATAAGATGTTATTATTCTTGCTAGCCATCAGGGAAAGGGACCACATGAAACAGAAGGGGGCAGGTAACCATCAGTTAGCTCAACAGCTCAAATAATCCTGGCATCTACAGGAGGAAGAAAAATAAGATGGAAAATGTAACAAAACAAATTGCTTTTGCGTGTTACATTAGTACAAAGCAGGAGTGAATCCAGCTGATATGTCACTATAAATTGCAGCAAACATTTCTAATCAAATGCTCTACTATGATTACTTTTGGTTGTTTGCAACCGTGTTTAGTTATCTACTAATCCTGAAACATTCTAATGTGGAATAAAACAATAAATCTTTATTTAGTTATAGTTATATATTTTTTCAGCAATATTAAACTAATACTTGAATAATACTAACGTTTTTGTTTTCAATGAAGACCTTGTGGTTTTCATGATAAAAAAAGTGAAAAATGTTGTTTACCTTACAGGGATTTAATAGTGGGTTGGTTTCATATATCAAAATATATCACATACATGTTTCCTATCTGGCCACTAATTCATTTGCTGAACCTGGCGTAGCTGCTTACTTTTGCTGAAAATCCTTGATTAATTTCTTTGCCTTGTTATATTTCTTCTCCAGAGCCTGATACTGGCTTTGCGTCTCCTTGAGGTGCTCATTCACTGTGTGACACAGGGTTTGTGCCTCAATCCAGTAACTCTCTAATTTCATCATCCTCTCCTTATTCTCCTCGATGTTCTGCTGCAGTTGGGTCTTCTCCAGCTCCCACCTCACCTTCTCATTCTCAGCTGCCTGCAGCTGAACAAAACAGTATAGATGCCAGTCAGTAAAAAGGTGCAAAGTGCAGCCGAATAGATTAGGATAAATTCAAACAACAGGAATAATGAAAATCACTGATTAACTATAAAAGTAATATGCTAGCAGAGAAAAGAGCATTTCAAGACTAGTACATACACTGATGCATACCTTACTCTTTCTCCTACAATGAGGTAGAACCTTTGCTCTGTGTTACAGTGCAGCCTCGTTGATTCCCTGAGATACACTAACACGTTTTAAAATGTCAATAGTGGAGTATTTATGTAAACTGCAGGGTTAATCAGCCAGCAATGCAAATGAATTTTGCTCTATGTATCTTGCTCAGGAGTCTGAAAGCTTTCATACCCTTTCAGACGATGAGAAACATCATATCTGAAGAGGAATTCCAGATTCTATATTTAAGAACAATTTGAAAAACAATAGAAAAAAAGCCAATTGCATTTAATCTATCTGTTTTTTCCCCCAAATTGGAAATCCTATTGAAATCTTACAATGCTTTTTTTTCATATCATAATCTTGCTTAATCTAGAAAGCCAAACAAACGAGGCTGGAAGTAGAATAGAAAATTTAACATCAGGTCATAACCTAGGATTATTTTCATTTTAAGCAGGCATTGAGTTTTGCATCTAACACTGAAACTAGGCCAGAATTATTATGAGGACAAAGAGAACCTGTTATATTACTCTTGTTTTCTTTAAACTTGCTTACCACATCATAAGGAGCTAATATTAAAAGGAAAACATATCCTTGCTGTTGTAGATTCCTGCCCTTAAAGGTGGTAATTCTGCCAGTCATATCAGCACTGTTTAACTTTCTGATCAGTGCGGTTCCACTGCTATGTCCACTATTTGGCAACAGTGAAGTCCAGTGTTTTTTTCCAAGTGACCTCAAAGAAGCCTGAATATTACTGCTGAGTTTATAATAACCTTTAGTGCCCGTGTAATTTTTTTTTTGTTGTTGTTAATTTTTGTTGTAGTTATGTTTCTTAATTTCCAAAAGCTAGTTGCAAGTTTCAGCATTTGGCACCAAATAATGTTAGGGTTCAGGGTAGGGTATTTTTGCTCCCAGAATTTATGGAAGGAAACCCTGTCTTACACACCCCCGTTTACTTATCAAGACTGCTTCATTTGCTCTTGGCAGTTCTGCTAGCACCACGGACGATGCACACAAAACCAGAATAGGTTGTTTGCAATTTTAGTAGTAACACACACATAAACTAGCCACATTTTCTTTGACTCTATTCAAAACACCATGTAAAGAAAGAAGTCCAACACAAAAAGATGTATTAACCCTAATCTTGCAAATGGTTTTGCACAGATGAATGTTTACACCCACACCATGAAGTCAGTGGGGCTTGGCACAGTCCCAAGGGATTGACCAAGCAGCTCCAATTGTTAGATTGGAACTGGAAAGTAGATGGGAGAAAAGATTTTTGACTTTTTGAACTGAAATAGTACAACAGAAATTGTTATTACAGAAAATAGTTGCATTCAGAATTTGATTTTAACAATACTTAATGCAAATTTGATAAACGCTATGCAAAATGCATGGTGAGTGCAAATGGTTGCTAGAAAGAAACAATCATCTAAAATATTTTTCTGAAGTACAATTTTCTCTTTGTCTTCCTTTATTTCCTTTATAATGTACTCAAACTGAAAAAGAAGGATGTTATTATAAAACCTAATTTTACTCAACAACAGAATTATCAGTTGACTTCCCTTAAAGCTTATCCTAATACAAAAATACAATTTCTTTTTATTGCTATTGCAAATTCAATCTAATAACTAGCAACCAATTGTGACATGTTTTCTGTTAAGCTGGTAGGAACATCTAGAACATATATTAAAGAGAACTGCAACAGTAAGAAACAGCTTTTATTTTTTTCCTGTATAAAAAAAAATAATATTTTAAATCTAAAACCTTTAAATATTTTTTAAATGTCGAAAAAAGGAAACTAACATAAACAAGATATCTTAACATCACTAGCAAATAAAAAAATCTATTAATTTAGGCTTGAATATTCAATCCAAATATAATCTAAAAACCTGAGAAAATGCATTAGAATTGTAAAGCTAGAAATCTGCTATTTAGCCATTATGATATTCCTTAAAATGTATGTTTAATTGAAGCTACACAAGTTGGCAGTTTCTCTTAATAGCAGCACTTAAGATTTTACGTGAAACTTTGAATAGAGAATATACAGCAAGACAAGATTTAGCTGAGCCACTGTGTTTCTTAATCTGCCTTTAATAAGGACGTTGATTTCTCCACCCACATAAAGATACATGTCTTCAGATCTGATTTTGCATGAGGAAAAAAATCAGCGTGTATTAACTGCATATTGATTCTTACCTTCGTCTTCAGCTTCTGAATTTCAGCTTCTGTAACTGCATGTTTGATTTGCAACTAAAATTGAAATATAAAATAAACAAGTGAAGTCACAGAGTACTCCAGTATTTTTAAAGCCTGTGCTGCAAGTTGAATACCTTATTACATAGCAGAAGGCCTTGAAGAGTGCTGCAGTGCAGTAGATTGTAAATTAAAATGTCTAGCTTGCAAAATGACTCAGACTGTGCAATCTAATTAAAGATAGGATGCCATCTAACCACTCATAATTTCAAATCAGAACATCCAATCTGTTTAGCAAAACCAAATGTCTTCTGCTTAAAAAAAAAAAAAGAAAAAAGAAAAAAAAAAAAAAAGATGTTATCCTGCTGGGCTTTGCTCTCCTCTGATGTGAATGTGAAATATGTCCCAGTGCTGTCAGGAAGTCCCTCGATACTGATTAAAGCAGGCATATTACAAAAGAGCAAATACAGGAATAAGTGATTTAACAACTAAGGGAGTCGGAAAACCTTCAGGGGATGACTCCACGTGTTTGCTCCACGCAAGAGAAAAGGTAAATTGATGCTATCCTTCCCCACCATTAACTTGAGTTACTCTGCTCAAGCTAGCTAATTTCAAGGGAGAGCAGTTACACCAGGAAACAGTAAAAAAACAGGAAACAGCATACAGGCACACAAAATGACTGCAAGTAGATTAACAGCCCTGGCATTGTGCTAAAGGTTGTATTTACATTGCCAAGCACCGTGCCACAATAACAGGGGCTCTGTGCAGGGAAATGGTGGGTGCTGAGGACCTGGCACCCAGCTGCACGCCTTCCAGGGGATTTCTTTTGGATTAATCTACATCAGTCTGCTCCCCCCAAAACATCTTTGAGTTTGGTTTTCCCCCAGAGGATTAATATTTGCCTGTTCCAGGAATACACTGATGCAGAAGCTGAAGCACAGCTTCCAAAGCATAACCACAATCCCAACGGCAATGATCATATGTACGCGTGTGTCCGACAGCGGCCTGCACCCAAATCCCCGCTGCTTTGCTGCTTAAGGCACACGATGCTGACAAACTGCTGGCAGGCCCCAAAACCCTACATCTACAGGACAGTTTAATGTGAACCAGTGACTTGTGTGTTGTCGGGTGAGGAGCAAGGGCATGGGCAAAACCCGAATTTAGCTTGAGCTAACACTGCAGGGAAGACAAAACCTTAGTTCATTATTTATGAATACCAGGAATCGTTACAGAAAAGCATGTTTTACACAGTGGTTACTACTCTTACAAGACTAAAGGAAGCCTTTGGGAACAGTTTATGTTGAGCTAGTGGTGCGCATGAGGGACTTGCACTGAATCACAAATTATCACCTCTTATGAAGCAGAGGTTACATTCTCAAAGGCCAGGCTGTTATAAAAAAAATAAATAAATAAAAGAAGGTACAAACAATTCAAAAGAGAAATTCTTTTGGAGAAGAGGAATAATTTTTGAAATAGCAGGAGTTATCACAGAGCTGATCAGTACAACCATCCTTGAGAAAGGCCTAGCTAATTTTGAAGTTCCATTTTCAGGGCACCTCTTGAACCCTCTTCTTGTGGCAGCGCAGGACACACATCCAGTTTGGTTTGCAAATCAGCCTCAGCTGATTTAGCGGATAAGCCTAGTCCTTGTTGCTGGAACATTACTGAATTTATTATGGGAGGAATAAGGAGGCACTCATGCAACTGGTTCCACCTGAGGAACTGTTCAGGCATCTTCTCCTTCCACCAGTCATCTCTTGGTTACTGTCTCTACAGGAGAATGTGAGCACTTCTAGTCCCTAGGGTTGTCAGCTGTCACTTAAATTGACCTCCCAACTTTGCACTAAAAAGCATTATGAATATTCTGGTGCAAGAGGTTTAGTTGCAATTTTTGAGCTCACTCAAGCCAACCTCTGATCTGTAACTTGCAGAGACATTGATAACTAATTTTTCTAATTTTTCAATTTCTGTTGGTAGTGAAAGACAATGACAAAAAAATAGGAAAGAACAATCTCAAAATGTTACGGTGTTTATATAATGCCCAGACCTTTGCTTAGTTCAGGTCATTGAACCTCACATTCAAAACCTCATTGTTTTGGAGTGAGGTAAAATCAGGGGAAGGATGGACGCGATAGACTTTGCCCTTTGCAGAGTTAATAATGAAATCAAAAAGCCAAGACTCAAAGCCTTAGGCTACCTGCTCACAATCCATTCCCATCTCTAAAAATCCCACAAACCAGTAAGCAGCATTTATACAGCTTATTATGACATACAAATAAACTCCAAATCGTTGCATAAATGGCAATCTGCTCAGGTACAGATGGTTTTAACAGTTATTTTTACACTCTCTGTTATTATGTTAAAAAAATGAATACTGAGCACCCAGTTGGATCATTGAATCTGTACATGGTACAGCAGATCCCACTGAGGCAGAAGAAAAAAGACACTTTCCTGTCAAACAGGCAAATGTGTAAGGTGGACAACTAATTATGCCTGCAGAATACATGAGAAATACTAACACATTGTGGGTTAGACTGAATAGTGGGCAAGGTGAAGGATTTGACAAGCAGATTTGGACTCCACAGTTAAAAATACTGAAGCAAGTTTTCTAATAGGAGAACAAATATACTTTATTCCATGTCCTATATAAAGCCAGACAAATCCTTGGCAGATACTATTTTGCATTTTTGTTTCCTAGGTCAACATAAATCTGTGAAGGCTTCATTTTAACAAAAGATATTTTGAATAATTTTTGGCAAATTAATTTTCAAAGATGTCTTAAAAGCTGATTTTCTTCAAAACAATACAACTTTTTTTAATATACTGAAAGAGAGTATCTTGAATTCATCTAAGACTGCGAGAGGTAGATTGTAATGAAAAGCTAGTAAATGTTAAATAGCTGGAGTACAATGGGAATGAAAGCACCCAATAGAAACAAATAATATACATAAATTATTTTGTATAATCATGGCATATAATAATGCTATATATATACATGATACATTCTAAATAATTTGCATATAATAATCTCTTTTTCTATAGCTTTCATTAAGATGTGTGAAATATAACATCTAATTCTTAATAAGATGTCCCTTCTCCCTACAGATCTTGTCCTTCTTTAACCACCACAGCTAAAATAAAGCTTCCAGCTCTTTCTATAAAAGAAGTTAAGGAAAATCAGTCTCATTTTTTCTGTTGTACAGCCAGGAAAACAAGACACGCCAAAGTAGGGTGATTCACCCAGGAATGCCCACCTCTATTCTGACTTCCATTCCAAAAGCAAAGCATTTTCAAAGTATTTGAGCATATTTTTCTTTGCAAATACTGAATTCAACTAATTAGGTCAAACTATTATGTTTAAAGATTATGTCCAACCTACTTGTTTAATACTTTCATTAATCTCCACAGTAAGAACAGGAAAGAACAGTTATTCCTTAAATACAATTCCAGAAAACACTGTGTGGGCTTGTGCAGTGTGATCATGAACAAGTCCTCTAGTGTTGAAGAAATTCAGGGCAAATACCAAGAAAAATACATGCACTCACTCTGCAAGAGCCAACAAAACGCAGCTGTGTACTGTTAAATACAATCAGCAAAACAAAAGTGGCATGCTCCTACCAGCGATAACTGTGTGGGTTAGTGAAAAAGAGTCCACTCTTATGCAGGAACATTTAATGTTTTCTTCTCAGGCTCTTATCCGCACTTAATCTGGAGGATTCCAGAGTCCCTTAGTCCAAATTTAATTCCTTACATCTGCATTTTAAGGCCATTAAGCCAGACAGGTCTACAGATAGCTGCATATCAGTTTGGACATGTTCAAGTACCTCAGTAGCCCAAGTTGATGGAAAATGTTTTCAAGCATAGCTGTACAGGTAAATTATTCAAAGCTCAGTGTCTTGTCCATCACAGCACCTCTGCTTTCCATAGCCTTGTTGCACTGGCACGGTCAGAATGGCAGCATCTTACCACCATATTGAGAAAATCATTATGCACGATGCAAAGTATTAGAAAATGAAGTCAACTGTCCTGCTAATTTGCATAACAGCCTGGACTTCAAAGTATGGAGTGAGAAAATTATCAGATAACTAAACTAAAAAACTTTCAGGAAACAATGATGTAAAAACAGTAAGTGTCCAGAAGGTAAAGAGAACAACACCAGAAAAAGGAAAGTCTGGTTGCTCAGTGACTGATTACTTTTTACATATTACTCTCACTGGAGACGAGTAACAATATACATTACACTTCTATAAAACACTGGTTTTGAGTGGAAGGAAAGGAAGAAGAGAGGACAGGGGAAGAAGAACAAAAAGTGAGCCTCTCTTCAAACTTCTGTCTGGGCCCAGCTAGCTTATGCTGCCCAAATCTCCTATGACATTCTGGTTCCTTACAGCATCTTCATTGCATTTAGAAAGAAAGATGATCTTTACTGTCATTTATTGTCTTTATTACTCTGGGTTTGGAGAAATCCACCTGTTCCATGTCTATTTGCATCAGAGTTCAGGAAAGTTCAGCAATAAACCACATTAAAAGCACAACCTAAAATGAGGAAGAAATGTTTCTCAGAACTTTGGTATGCTACACGAGCTCAGTGACTGTGATAAACATCATTGATAAAAGCTTCCGTTAGTGCCAGTGGATGCTACACAAACTCTACAACCACAGAGGTTTGGTAAAATGCCAACTTGAAGCAGGTCTGCTTCCGCTGTATAGCATCTTTTTAAACACATAACTAAGTATATAATACTGCATACACTGATGAGTGCTGCATAATGATGCAAGAACTGTGCAGAGTGCTGCACTTTCACTGAAATTTAATATTCATTATTTGATTTTCATGATCACTTTTGATTGGAATCATACCAGAAAAAAAAAAAAAAAAAAAAGAAAGAAAAAAGAAAGAATAAAAAAGCAACCTGCTGGTAATGAATTAACTTACACTTTGTCTTCCTGGTCAAAAAATGCAAATTAAGTGCTGAAGTAGAATAACTTTTTGTTCGGAAAATTAAATTATAAATTATCCTCCATCAACACAACAGTCCTTGAAAACTGATGTTAAAAAAAAAAACAGAAAAACAGTTCTTTCTACTTCTTTTAAGCAGAACTTTTACAGCCCTTCAACAGCACCAGCTACACAAACAGCTAGAAATCAATTCTAGTATTTAAGAGAAATAACAAGCACAGGGCAATGGGATTGCTAGAAATCTAATTCCAGTAAGACATTTCAGAAATATTTTCTGATCTATAACTTACCTCTTTGAACTTGTGAGCTAGCTTGCTTGTGTCCACATCACTGGGGGAGAACATGTCATCATTTTCTGGAAGATCAAACACTTCGATAGCCATGTCACCTCCTGGAAGGACAGGTCCCATGTCTTCATCTTCTTCATCTGTAGCATATTCCCCTGTCTTAATTTTATAGCATTTAAGAAATTCTAGTTATCATCTTATTAGGCAGACTATTTAAAGACTAATAAAGCTAGCAGGCAAATACAGCATACTGAATACAAGAAAGGTTATATTTTTATTTAGATATAATGCAAGCAGTTACAAATTCTATCAGATAAACTATAATTCCACAGTAGTATTTCAGAACATTAAGAGAGAGGAGAAAAGCATATCTTAAGCACTACACATTTCTAGGGGCCAGTTACTGGTTATACAGTTTTCATCCTTTTACAGATGAAGCTTTCTTTTCCATAGAAAGACCTCTCCCAATTCATTTCAAACTTAACAAGGAATCTTTTCCAAACAGAAATGGAAGCCAAATAGGATGGATAAGATTTTCACTGGCCTTTTTAAAGCCATTTGGAGGTAGAAATTCTCCAGAGATATTCCACACTGAATTTGAAAATCCATTGGTTTGTTCTTTATAAACAAATTCATGATATGAAAGTGACACCCACACAAAAAGACAACAGCAGAAAAAAGAAACCAAGTGTCAGAGACAAGTTTAGAGACAAGTTAAAGTTTACAGAATTTTCACTCTGAGTAAGGAGCTGCTTTAGGTAGCTTTAAACAGGAAATGGGGGTGCCTCTTGGGCTAGTAAACCACAAGATGTGAACAATTTGCTGACAAAACTCTAAAAAAATCATAACCCATAATCAGTATCTCCAGATTAGACAAAAACAGTAATATTGAAGAGAAAATCTTGCAATATTAAAACCCAAGTTGCCTAGACAATCTTTCACACATACACCTGTACTCATCTCTTTCTGTACCTGATGTGGCTGGATACCTCTCTGCGGCAGTGGGGCTCCCTCTGTAAGCTGCAGTACATTGCATACGAATCACAAATACTCTGCTGCCTATGCAAGTGTGTACAAACATATTATAAAGCAAACGCTTCCTTCAGGGCTACATCTGGATTTATAAAGCACGGGAATAAATAAGCACATGGAAAAGGAAGGGTGGGAGAAACGGTGCAGTCCTTCATAGGTTAATGGAGTAATGCTTATAACACTGAGGTTTCGACAGAATTACACAAGTGTTTCTTCATGCCCTTTTGGCTCCTGATGTGAAGGTAAATAAAAAATAGTATCAGAACTGTATTCCCAGTAGTGCTCAAATTATTGATTAGTGCCATTTTTGTCAAAACAACTCTTCAAGAGGCAAGAAGTCAGATGTCCGAACAGTTCAAATCTCAACTTCCTACCTTCCCAGCTGTCATTTAAGCTTCTGTCTCTGTCATTTAAAAACTCGTGCATGCAAGCACAATGAGTGTAGATGTGTAGGTTTTAAAAAAAACAACAAACACAAAGCACACGGAAAATACAGAATGATTTGGTAAAGTAAGTGTTAAAAGAACTGCCATGAAGAAGGCAAACCACCAACATGTATGACCCAGCTGTACTTTAAGTATGTCACTGATAAAGCAAGCAATTTTTTAGGAGAGTTATCTCAGTCTGCATACATAAGTGGATATATATTCTGCAACTGAATATACACTAACCATTTATTTTATGCATTGTACATGCACTAAGAATCTTCCTCTTAACCCCGCCCCGCCCCCCCCAAAATGGCTATACGCAGTTTCTGTCTAAACAAAATTATACAACTAACTTTCCTTGCTTTTTCCAGGAACATGCAACACCACCTTCACATACTACCAGGGAGGCAAGAAGCCTCTAAAGAACTCTAAAGAACTCTAAAATCTCAATGAGATTTCTATTAAATGAGTTACTGTGGGGACAAAATACTAGCTAAACTCATGTACTGTCAATTTTGCAGTCACTATCTCTGAAAAGTGTCTAAGGTGATATGCAACTATCATTTCTCCATGAAAACAAACAAACAACAAAGCATCTTGGCTGGTCCATCTGCAGTGGCGAGGAAATATCTGAAGCATGCAAAGAGGAGGCATCTTGGCTCAGCTCTGTGTGCTTTTTAAAGCAATATATTAATTTCATGCAAAATGCATTTTTAGTAAAAGAATAAAAAAAATGAGTTTAGTTAAAAATGATGTCTCCAGAGACTTAAACTAAAAAGAAATATTTCACAGAAAAAGAAGAAAAGAACATTTAAAATGGACTAAGTTATACTGGGGAAAAAAATCAAGAATAGGCAATATTCTACTGGTCTCAGGAGCCCCAGGGTTTGGGGAGGGACATCAGGCACATTAGAATGAGCACAAAGGAAAATCTTGCTGTACAGACTGAGTGTTGATGGGCACAGTCATTTTTGCTCCAATTAATACAAAAAGTAGTAATCAAAGCCAAACTCTGCAATTTGGTGGAGTAAACAAGACAGTGGGATGAAACAAACACATTAGAGAGCACAGAAATAAATGGGACTTCTGCTCTTGTCTTCAAACGATGTTCCCATCTTACAATCACACGAAGCACAAATAACAGGTTCAAAAGAAGTGATGTGTGCTTTACAGAAATAGAAGTTGTAAACTACAAAAAACATACTTTCCCTAAACGAATTCTCGCTTTTACCTGACATGAACCTACTAACAGGTTGTTCAGACCCACTGCCAGTAAGCTAGAATAAGAAATTTAGTGTTTTACAAAAGCAGACAGACAGACAAAAGTTATTTAACTCAAAAATAACAAAGGGAACAGCAATTGCTTGAGGTTCCTCACAATTCATTTTGGTTTTGTAGTTGACAACAATATTCCTTGTACAGTAGCTAATGAAAACCCATGTGCTCTTTAAACAAAACCTTGGTCTCTTTAGTCTCTACAGGTGAGCAAAATTCATCCATGGAAAACAGGTGAGCAGAGGTCTATTTATTGTTTCAAAAGTACATAGGCCTCATGGTTTCCCCATCTGCAGGAGTAGCTTCTGCTCCTAGCCATCTAATTTTGCTATACACTGTCACAGCAAGCAGCATGAAATTATCTTTATGAATATGAACTGCGTTTCCCACTTTAAAGAGGAAAATACATTATTCACATTGTTTAACTGTGTTGTAAATTCTTGAAACAGGCCAAGCCCCCACAAGCACAAAGGAGCAGCAGCACCAGCCAAGAAAAGGCAGACAGACCTTCCCAAATCACCATAACAAAGGGTGCATCAAGCTAAATGTTGCATTGAAACTCCACGTAGTCAGGGAATGCCATTTGAAGAACTATAAAAATAGCTCGAACCCATCTCTTCTTTTGATATTTCTGAGAGTTTACACTAAATTCTTTCAGAAGAGCTATATAATGCTACTGTATCAATCATTGCTTTTACAGAAGTAATTCATATTAATGATGGAAAAATTGCACTCTGAGAGGCCTTGTCTCACAGAAGTGTTCTTTACATTTTAAGACATTTAAGCACACTGTACCATTCTTCTTTTTGCCTGTTTTGTGATATTCTCCAATGTTTTTAATGTTGTTTTCCTCTCAGAATATCTTGATAAATAAGAATTAAACATGAAAAAGTACTCCAATGACTATTAGTGTCATTCAAATACATAAAGATGTTGTTTCAAAGATGCCCTACAACCACTTGTCCATGGCCAGAGTGAACAGGATTTGTCAATATGATAATAATTTCACATCCTGCATCACTTCAGGGCAGCAGGTCATCTGCTTCATGTGACTTTTGTCTTTCCGTATTGAACACAAAGATGGTTTCATGTTCAAACTAAAATTCCAAGAAATGTCATAATTTGACTACAGCATGCCCAGAACACTGTGTTAACACAGCAAAGTCAAGAGGTTTCAGTCAAGGATACAGATTCGGGTTTTATTTAGCAGGCTAGTTAGGCGATACAATGACAGTGCCTATTTGAAAGCCTTCAGGTCTTGTTTTTTGACAGGATACAACAAATTAGAATCATGTGGGATTTTAGGAAGCCAGAGGAACTGGTGATGAGTAAAGTTTGCAGCAGGCTACCTAGCAGCAGCACCTGAAATGCCATACTGCCCAATATTTGAGCTATCAGCAGCTCAGAGCGAAATGCCATTTACTGCACGTACTGCTAGCACTGCCAGACCTAAGTAGTACATGAAAAATTACAGATACTGCTGGTTCTGCTTCGCTCATAGGAACATACCAACAAATTGTGAGCTGCTGCACATTTATCCTGCTTGCCTTTGCATGGATCCCACTATGCATACCTTCTTTTTTTTTTTTTTTTTGAAAGTGTTTGTCACTTCTGCCCAAGTTCTTGTGTTTCCGTGCAAAGACATGAATGACGCAGCATTTGAAAGCATCTTACAAGCTGTGACAATGTGCAAATCATTGTAGTAACAGATTCTCAAGTATATGCAGGACACTTCAGGGTTCGCACTACTTTTACAGTAAATGATGCTTCTTTGAGAAACACAGTGTTAGCATGAATCTTCCCCACCAAATAACGGACATGCAACATTCCTGCAAGGTGAATGAGAAATTACAGCAGGCAAACAAATATCTAATTCAGCACATGACTGAAATCCAATGCATGCTGGCTGACAGAAGTCAAAATTTTCTCAGCATTGCTGCTATATTACATAACTATGATCCTTCCAGAATAATTAGATGAAGCTTGGGTTACAATGAAGACTATTAACCCTCAAACCAGAAGAATGCCAGCCAGCTGGTGACACAGCAGAATACCAGGACCTGAACGTGCCTGGAACATGCTCTCTTCCTGTGATTTGGTCAGCTCACAACTTTAAAAAACACAGTCATGTGTAGCGACTCTAGGACTCAAACCCAGATTGCTGATTTCCTGCTCAGGAAACCTGATAAAATTTTGCTGTCTTTGAGGCTCAGAATTTGACAGCTGCAATGGAGGGTTGATAATGATCATTTTTTGTGTATTTATGTAGTGGTGTCGTTGGATATCCATGTCACCACATTTTAAGAACTGTATGAAAATGAATGGGATGGTTTCATAGCTCTGAGACTGAGCAACTCTTGTATAATTCTTTGTCATCTCAGCATGTCACATCTTACACTGGCAATCCACATTTTCCTGAGCTTCATACAGTCAGAATCACTATCGCCGTGAGCAGATAGACTTGAAAGTGTAAGTTTTTTGGTACATTTGTGGATGCATATTCATTCAGATAGTAGAAACTGGTATTTTCTTGCACCAAAGATGCCTTGCATACCAGAGCCAAAAAATGCAAGGCAGTGGAGTCTGACATACAGCCACATTTGCCATAGCAGAGTAAGGTAAGATCAAGTACTGATGTTCATATTTTACAGTAAATAGAGCAGAAGTGTTTGTGGTTACCAAAAATGTCTTTGTACTGTGTTTAATGTGCATTAGAGCACATTACTACTTCCAATGTGACAATTGCCTGGTTGCAAATTAGAAGAGTTTACTTGCAAGGCACAGTCAGGTGACAAAAAAATAAACCACACTGAGGACTGCTGCAGGTTCCCAATACAATCTACTTCTTTATAATACTGTTAATTAAGAAGGGAAACATGACCTACTGCATACTTCAGCAACTACACTCCATCCATTTATTCTGAGAATAAGGCTTACCACCCATCTCCCATACACCATCATGTGGGAAATGGGTATTAAACTTTGGTGATCCCAGCATTGTTTGTATTTGAGAACTGGTGCACTTCTGCATTTGTTCTGAAGCCTAATTCCTTCTCCTACCAAAAGCGATTTTTGATGACACTCTGGATCTCCTGCAGTAGATGTCTCTTCCTTTCTTCCTCCCCCTTCCCTCACATACTACATAGATGTCCCATTTGCACTGCATAAACTAATGGGCAAAACATACAGATCATAGTCACAGACGTGGCCATCACCCCTGTGTAGTGCTATAATAAGAAAATCATGCCTTTAAGCCTGTTAATTATTTGTACTACCTTCGTTTCTCTATGAATAGAAAACGCTTCCTGCATTTAACATTTTTCCTGTTAAAAATTTATGTCGGGAATGAAGCTTAAGAGTTTTTAACTTCTGAATTGCAAAAAGGACAAGAAGACACATCACAGAAAGTATCTGATACCTACTTACTCCTGTCCTGTTTCACTGCTGTGCTGAGAAACCTTTGCATGGTCACCTGTATGAAAGTGTCACTATTAGCATCAACACAGCAACAATACCTACTGAAGGCTGAGGTACCACCACGATCAATATTGATCCACACAGATTTAACAAGGTTTTCTTTATTGTCAGATGCTGAGTTCTGACATTTGCCTGGAGCATGAGGGCCAGCAAACCAAACCTTTGAGATTTTTGCAGGTGGATGTGTTCACTAAGTAAAAGGCTTAATGCATCAGCTGCCCGTGTAGGTCTGCCTTCAGCTACACATCCCTTTATGTGTACATCAGCTATCTAGGACACACCTCTCCTGCCAACACAAAAGCCACCAGACTATGTTTAAGACAAAAACGATGTCATGGGTCTTCAAACCCTGATGTCAACGGCATGCTGTGATGAGTTGTCTAATGTTCCAAAGGCTGGAGGGAATTGTCTCTTTTTTATTTCTGAGGTGAGGATAGATTTCCTTCAAGAAACTAATCAAGATCTTGAATTTTAATTCTAGGTTAAGCAGGAGTTAGAATAATAGCATATTTCTATTGGTTGAGGAGGGAACAGAGAGGATATGGACTTTCTAGCCTTCATGGTCTTGCACAAGCACACGTACATATTCATCCCTAATACATACAACTTTCACTTATATGAGTTAATTATGCACCTATGATGGGATTCATTCTAACACATATTCAAAAATTTTTATTTTTGGCATCAGTGGAAACTGAAGTGACTGAAAGCATCACTGGGGCTAGATAGGATTTTACTAAGTTTTCTGGAACACTTCTTATGATCCTGACCTATTGCTAGTTTAACAGTGTGTTTCAAAATACTCTCAGCCAAGCATATCCTTATTTTACTTCAGACTATTTTTCTCCCACTTCACTGTTTAGAAGCCTTCTCTCAGGACCTAAAAGAATACTAAACTGAATTAAATGCATTGCATAAACTCTCTATCCTATCTCTCCTTCTCTATCTTCTCCTTCCCCAAATAAAAGAAAACAAAATTTTGGCCTCGGAAAAAACACAGTAATACATGGAGTCTGAGATTTCAAGTAATATTGTTCAAGATAATGTGAAAGGAAGGTGGTATGCTTGAGCTATGTGGAAGTGATTGGTTACACCAACTGCCTTTTATCCTAACTCAACCTAGCAGCTAATTTAGGGGTAGCATAGTCGTCTCTGAAAAAGATCTCTCATTAATCTTTCTAAGTATCTTGACACTCAGGCATACTGGGAATTTTAAGAGCTGGAAGAATTTATGAAAAATAACTGAATAAAGCTGATAGCTTTAGAACCTTTGTATTGGAACATCAGGCACTAATCATGAAGATCAATAAATGCTTCAGACAAGGTAGGTTAATTCTGCATTCTGCAGAATAGTTGTTCACACAGAAACAATAAACAGTGCATGGAAGGAGGAGTCTTACTGGGAATTTTCAGAACATTTCTTAATGTTCTGAATAAAGACAAACATTAATTATTCTAGGAAAAAAATGAAAGGTCTAAATCTTTCCCAACCCTGTAGAAGTTAGAAGGTGACATTTACCAGTTTTCACAAACATACAAAAAAAAAAAAAGGCTTCAGAACATGCACAAGCAGATCAGTTTTTTTCCCTGATCTCAAACAAAGCAGGCACCTTCAGAAGAGCACTGATTACAGAAGCATCAACCAATTTGATATTTGCTTCTAAGTCCATGCTGAAAAGCTTTGCAGTAACTTTGTTCTTCAAATCAGATTGACTGCCAAACCCTAAAACTCAGCAGCAGGGGTAATTGACGGGTGCATAGTTGACCTCTGTGTGACAATTAAAAAGCAGAAACCAGGAAAATAGAAAACAGAACATTAAAAACCACTGCATAATGAAACACTAGAAAGCGAGTTACCTCATCATCATCTGCATCGTATTGTGCATAATGCTGTTCCAGGAGCTCTCTCTGGCGGCGTTCTTGTTCTAGAGTTTGGCTGATCAGCTGTGCAACCTCACTCACTTGTCCTGGTTTTTCTCGTCCAATTACGAACCTATAAAAAAATAAAAATGAAAAAATGATTATTCCTATTGTTTTACCAAAGTTCTTGATTTTTACCTGTTTTTAGTCTAGGGAGTAGCCTTTTTCTTCACAGATACATGGATGTGATCGCTTTAAACGTGCTCCGTGGACTCTTGTTTGCCAGAAGGGCACCGCATGCCAGACACTGAGCGATCAGACCATCACGGTATTTATGGGATGAAAAAACAAAAGTGAAGGTGACCACTAAAGCATTCACTCCAAATTTCTGTAGAAAAGATTTACTGAGGTTGAACTCCACAGATACAGACCTAGAGCAGGGCAATTTTTTTAAAACAGTATCAGCTCTTCCAGTCCCCTAAGAGAAGCACATTTCTTGGAGGCCTATGGCAGTGCAGAGGAACAGTACCGGTATGAACAAACTTCTGACAGCTCACAGTGAAAGGAACATGTGCTAGGGTAACTTCTTTCTCCATCTTCTCGTACAAGACATTTCTGAGCTTTTCTATTATATTATATATTTATATAATAGAAATATTATATATTTTATTATATTATATATATTATATAATATATATATTATATTATATATTTCTATTATATATATTTATTATATAAAGCCTTTCTATTTGCTGTCTATAACAGAGAATCTCTTTCCACATTTTTAAACCTGACAGATACAGCCTCCCTAACTTTAAACTGAATTTAAAGCCTTTATTTCATGAACTTCAGTTGCTAGGGAGCATTTTTCTCCACTGTGAGCTATCATTGAACACTGGAAGTGTATTTCCTTGGCGTAACAAAAGACAATGAAAGTTACCTCTTTTTCTGGCTGAGACTTAAAATTCTGCTTCTGAGTTTTGCTTTCCACAACTGAAATTCAGAGTTGGCTTTGATTGTAACCCTTTTTTAAGCACAATGGCATAACCATAGTTAGGCATTTTGCTACCTGTAGCATTAATTATAAAAATACATGCTACGGTACTAACACTGTAAATACTGAACAAAAGCTCTATTTAAAAACGTCAAGTTCAAGGAGTATTTTCTTAGCAGGCTAGAAAGACAATTAGGCAATTACAGATGAAAGAGTTATTATGCAGAGCTGAAAAGCATAATCAAGTGACATACTGCATATGATAAACTATTTGTTTCCACAACATCTGGCTCAAAATGATATATTTAATTTATTATTGGAACAGGAGGTAGAAGTGTGCATTATATCCCGTGTTAAGAAAATGATTTTGATTAGTACAGCCTCTTGCTGTTAATGTCATTTGGGATTTGGCATCCATGAATAAGCCAAGTTCCTGTGAGTGGATGAACCTGAATCCATTTTGTATGCCAAATGATTTGTCAGACTCTATGAAGTCAGGCACTATAGAAAGGAACACAACATGGAGAATATTTCAACATCACCAAAATACGCAAGTCAATAATTACTTCCAAAAGGTGAGAATGAGTGACTCTCTTTGAAACGACACAAGGTGCTCTGAAAATAATTTGCACGAAGGTGTCTTAGTTTAAAAACATTAATAAAAAGTAGAGAAGAAAACAGAAAAAAAAACACTCAAGTAAATAACATCATTTTAATCTTGATCATAGCAGATCACAGTCTGGCACTCACATGCTACAATTACAAAACATGACAGCAATGATAAAGACCTGGGGCTGAAAGAAAAAGAATGTTTCTTCATGGCCTCTGTTCTTCATCTGTTCTGCACACTGACTCATAGTCGGATCCTGTTCCCTCTGAATTTTAATTTTACAGCCAAGTATTACAAAGACTAAAACAGCCACGCTTTCAGTCTCAAATGGGAGGAACAATGAACTTTCAATATTACTACATGCAGTAAAAAAGGATCCAACCCATGCTTGCCATGTATTTCTCTCCTCTATGTAAAAAGAAATTAAAAGAGAATATGGAAAAAAACCTTCTACTTTAAATAAACATCTTAAGCAAGGTTATGCATGAGTGTATTATTTGTACGCAGTAGAGAGCATGTTTGTAAACACACGAGGGAGATCACAGATACGGTAAATTATGGAACTACTAAAAGTAGTAAAAATATCATATTCCTTCCTGCCCTCTGCCTGGTACCTTCACTTCCCTTGGGAAATAAGATACTCAAAATCCTTCACACAATCATTTTTTATACTCAAGCCCTAGGACAGACAATATGTAATGGAACTAAAGTTTGATAACGCCTGATGATTTGGGATTAATTCATGAGGACTTTGGAGTTCTTACACTAGAAAAGGAAATTTTTCTGGTTTCCAGCTGAACTCCATTTGCATATTAGGAATGGTTTTGACCCTGTAGACTTTATTACAGTAATATTTTCATATAGACAAGGAAGTTCACGTAACAAATAAAGCTTTTTTTTTCCTCTCATCCCAAAGTCATACACAGTTTATAATGATTTTCAAGACTTGAATCATATGTCAGAATGAAGTTCCTCAATGACACCTGAAGCTGTTAGATGACATGAATAAAAGCCTCAAAGCAATGACAAAATATACAACAAATGCTTTCCAAAACAGAAACATGCAAGGAATCTTTTATTTTCCTATAATTTATTGCTTTAAAGTGAAATGTTTCCAAAGTGTCTGAAAATAAATATTTAGAAGCATTCAATCTGTGATTGATGTGAGTTCTAGGTACAGGATAGCAAACTTGTGAAATGGAGTATAAGGTTGCAAACATTACAATTTTTACATACAAAATCAAATCTTTTGACATTCCATGACCTTAATAATACTAAACCATGTATTACTTAATGAAACTATACTATATATTATAATGATGTTTAACCTACAGCTAAAATAACCCATAAAGTATAAATTTGTAAATGAAAGAGAGTCTTCTCTCTTTCAAATAAATATCCTTCTCCTAGAAGGAGAAGCAGTTATTAAAATGCTAAGCATGAATTAGATCTTTAAGCCCAGAATGGCTTTAAATACAACTATCATAATCTGAAGTGCTTAAGTATGCAAAAGAGACATAAGGTTGTGATTCACTGACCAGAAAATTAGTCACTGAACCATAATATGCACACTTCAGCGAAGTGGCTAATTATGTATTTCCCATCACTCCGCCTCACCAAAATTAAGCACATGCATTTCAGACTTGATTAATTAGTCTCAAGGGCCACAAGTATTATAACAAAGACCTATAAATTCTATCAGCAATAATGTCTTTAAGAAGCTGGTTATGTTTCTGGATATGAGACAAATGAGGGTTTTCAAACCTCAGGAAAGTCAGGAAATGCAAAATAAAACCCAGCAAATCTGCAAAGCTGTACTACAAGCCACAACTACACTAAATCTCAGACCATTACAGATAATTTCTGATGCCCACAAAACTGGAAGAGAGGAGAGAATGACACTGAGAAGCAGGGCATAAGCTGACCTTGATACTCACAGTTGCACATGGTATAGCTGAATTACCAGCTGTGAAATATTCTCTGTGGTCATGGTGTTAAGATAAACAGGGATAAGGCTGGGAACATAATTAGTATTTGACTCTATTTCAGAAATAAGAATATCTAAAAAATACAAAATCTGGAGAAATTGAAAATTAAAATGTAGTATTGGTGGTTAAGAAAAACATTCTACTGAAAGTGGCAGCAACACCAACATCTCCTGCAATCCAGTCAGGATTTAATGATTTTAAAGCAGACCCAGTATATGGCTTTCTGCATATTTGCAGGTTTTATTAAATAAGGATCTGCAGACCTGTGCTTCTTGAAATAACAAGTGTATATATATTATATATATATATAAAATATATATATATATAAAACTAGCCATGGGAAACAGAAACATCATTGTAAGAATTAATATAATTAAATAACATTTCCATTCTTCTAATTACTTTCATACTAGCAAATGTGTAGAGCCAGCAGCTCTGTGACACAAACCTGAAGCTCTATAGCATGGATTTTTAGTGACTTATTCTCAATGAATGATTTCTCCTAAAAATACTTCAAGCATTATGTGCTCAGTAAAAAATAATTTAGCTTTGATTACTTAAATACAACAAAAAATAATTAATTAAGAATAAAACAAATTCACTTCAAGAAATAAAGAACATGTTTTTACTGCAACAGGATTCACAGTGACATTTTATCTTCTAACCCTTCCTAAAATATAGTTTAGTCAATAAAAAAAAACTTAGTAAATTTCATTGAATTTTTTTTACAGATTTTTTCTGAAGACTGGTTTAAAAAATGGCTTCCCTCTGAGCTTTAAAGCACAAAGCTGCTTCTGCTACCATTTATCTAATTTATTTCAAGATGTCTTTAATTACCTACCCTGGCTGCTTCCATTACAATAATAACCATATAATTAATCCAAAGAGCTAGAAGTGCTATGAACCCTGTAAGAAGGCAGTTTTATTTAGTTTCAGCAGTGCAAGCTGGAACTCGTCACTTCTTCACAAGATGGCAGCCTGCGACATGGAGGTCACAGACCGGGCATCAGGAATTCACCAACTGTGAGGTGCAATTACAGTTGTTCAAATTAAATGCTCTGAAACTTCAGAATCATTCAGGCACTGAATAGTTTGGGATGTATGGGAGCTCTGGGCCACCCCAGCCTTCCCCAGCTCAAAGCAGGGCCATCTCAGCCAGTCGGTCTGGAGCGGTTTTGAAGCCAGGGATGGAAAAATTCTGCTGCCTCGCTGGGGAACCGGTCCCAGCGTTTGAGTTACCTCATAGTGCATTTTATTTTTGGATAATATGGAGTCAGAATTTCCCTTGCTGCAACTTCTGTTCACTGCACAGAGTACATACAAAGCCTCTGGGTTCACCCTTTCTACCTCCACAAGGCAGCTGAGGCAGCAGGAAGATCCCTAAAATCCCATCCCGCTTTTCTTTGGGCTGAGGAAGTTCTTTCCACCTCTTCAGGGTGTTTTCTGCACAGCTGCTCAGCAGCTTGCCAGCCCCAGCTCACAGTGATGTGCAGGCCTGTTCTGCTCCAGGTGCAGGGTTCTCATTTGATAGGGTTTCTGCCAGCTCGCTGCTTCAGCCTGCACAAGTCCCTCTGTACAGCAGCTCTGCCCATTAGCCTACTGACCACTCTCCCCAGTTTCTTATCACCTGCAAGCTCCTAAGAGGCTTTCTGTCTTACGTCTGCCAGTCCACGCAGCCTGCCCTTGCATCAGAGACAGGCACACGTGCAGCAACCTGTAAAGCTGTTAGCTGGAACAAAGGGGAACTGAGGGCGAACAGCAGAAGGAAGTATACGAGGTTTGCCTGGAGATTAGCGATGGCAGCGCCTCGAAATGAGCACAAGCAAGCGAACAACTCTGCCTGGAGATCAGCACCCAAAGTAACATGAGGAAGTAACCATCATCTGGAGGTGAAAGGGGCAATGACTGAATGAAGTCACCCAAGGTCATGTAAGAAACATCTGATGCAGCAACCCCTGCAATGCCCAGCTCAGGATGTTGACATGAAAAGCCAGCACAAAAGAGAGAACTTTGCTGAAGATCCTCCACAGAGCCCGGAGAAACAGCTGCCAGCACACTGAACTGCTGTGCAGAAACTCTGTAGAGCCTCCGTCCCTGACCCCACAGCCAGGATGAAGTAGGCTATGTGCTGTACCTCAAATGTGATGATGCATAGCAGCACCCTAAGTTATCAGTCATTTCAGCCAGTTGCCAGTTCCTTTTGCCCAGTCAGCACTCAGGACAGGTGTATGGGAACATGACTTGGTGTGGCCATGGCAGGAGCTGTAGGTAACGTGTAACAGTGATGAACCAAGAATGAGATGTGCGTGCAGTATGTGCTGCCAATTGCTGTTGTTGTTGAAACATTATTTTACTAACTTTGCTTATTTTTGAATTAATTTTAATTATTAAGTATTTCAATCGAACAAGGGATTATCGATTTCACTTGCATAACCATACTCACAACGACTGATCAGCTGCCACAGCACATGGTGACAAATCTGGTATATGGTGCATGGGCAGCAGGCGCTAAAGGTACAGAGAACCACATATGAACCCTTGCAGGAAATGTGGAAATGGCCCTGCAAGAATGTCCACGTCATTAATAAAGATATTAAATAGTACTGACCCCAGTATTCATCCCTGAAGGAATGCTAGAAGTAACTGTCTGCCAGGCTTTATAATAGTGTCCATAAACAGACCTCTAACACTCTGGATCAGAAGTCCAGTTGACTTTCCACTCATCTTACAGACACTCTCCAGTCCCAATTTCATCAGATAGAAGGATACTTAAGGGGATCATGCCAAAAGCCTTGCTAAAGCCAACTTAAAATCTACTGCTCTCCCCTCATCCAGAGTCAGTCAGTGGAAAAACTGAGGCAATCACTAATTTATCTCCAACTTTTCTGCATCCATGGTTTCCTACTTCTGTTGCTTGAAACCCATCTTGTCGCCCTTCACATTCTCCACTAGTTTCAACTCTGGCTGAACTTCCACGTTCCTAATTCCGTTCCTACATGCTCAGCAACACTGCTATGCTCTTCTCAGGTAGCTTACCCCTGCTTCCACTTTCTGTGAACTTTGTTTTGAACCTTATCTGAGACAGCAGTTCCCTGTTCATCCATACTCTTCTGTCACACTTGCTCAAAACTACTGCACTACTTTTATGGTCCAAGGAGGGTGTCTCTTGGGCTCTTTTACCTTCCAGGTCAGTGTCCCACAGCATCCCGCCAAACAGATCCCTGAAGAAGACAAAATTGCTCACCTGAAGTCCAGAGTTGTAATTCTAATATTTATCTTCATTCCTTTCCACTTTTTAAACTCTACTATTTCATAGTTAATGCTGCTAAAGCTGCCATCAACCTTCAATGAAGAACTGAACAGTCCTTCCCTATTTGTTAGTAACAGAATTAGCACACTGCTCACCCCAGTTGTCCCACTGAACACTTGTGTCAAGAAGTTGTTTTTGATACACTCCACAGGTACCCTGGATTAATTGCACCCAACCATGCTACCCTTGTGGTAGATGCTGGAGTAGTGTAAGTCCCTTGTAAGTCTCTAACCATAACCTCTGAAATCACACGTCCACAGAGCCTTGTGACATATTCAGGATCTTCTTCAGCAGTATCAGTGGTGCTGGTGGAAGAGCAGCAAAATAACAGCTTAAGGGCCAGAAAAGGCTCAGCAGTCTCTCCACAGCATCTTGGATATGAGTCCCTGACAAACTATGCTACTATCAACACTAAATGGTTATTAGAGTTAGACAATTAGAAAGTCATGTAAAAAAAAAACAAAAAGAAAAACAAAACAAAACAGCAATATTAATGCACTTAGATTAATTATTTCCCCTAGAAATCAATTCTAGGCCAGGGCCTCACTGACACATTAGCTTTATTCAGAACAACTTCAAAATTAGCCAATGGATTCAATATTTTGGCACCTCTCCAGGTTCTGGTCCTTACACTGCTCTGTGCTTCTGAGAGCCCTGCCAGGGAGCGCTCTCTTCCATTTCCTCCAGCCAGTCTGACGGTTTCCAAACACAACGTTCGTGTAACAGTTTTTCTTGTATACACAATAATCATTTAATCAGCATTCTCTATAGCACCACACAAGCCTTACAGGAACGGCCTCAAAGAAACAAACTTGTAAGTGTATGCTTTACCGTTCCTGAATGTAAGTGAAGCACGTATGCCAACTCTGTTCAAAAGGTGCAAGTCCCATCTGGGAATGTTTCTACAACTGGACTGCATTTTGGGGTGAGATCTGCCTTTACTCATCCTTACCCTCACTGGTATCTGTGGGAAGCCAATCCAGGAAGGAACTGCGTATGGGTCAGAAGTAAGCTGCTGAGTTAGGACCACATCCACAGTCCACGTAATTCCATGACCCAGATTCTAGCCAAGCTGAACCACACTCATAGCACAATCCAGGTGTGGCCAAATGCTCTTATAACACCATCTTTGTGGTTTGCTGAGTTACCCTGCAAGGATGAATGTTGGGTATTTCTGCCCAGCTGTCACAATGTTATATCAGATTTATCAAGGTGCACCAAAACTTGCTGGCAACTTCCACAGCAAAACATATTTCACTTAGAAGGATGGAAGAAATTAGCTTAACAAACATTTATGGTGGCATTTTGGTTGCAGTGGTATGTTACTATGTTTAGATTCAACTGACTTGAGGATAAAGCGATTCAAAACCTGTCAAGTTGTTCCTTTTTGCAGAAAAGGAAAAGAAAACCCACTCCTTATGAAATCCAGCCTGATTAAATCTTATTATTTCATGTTACGTCCATTTTAAAAACAATGCTCTAGATACCTAGCAAAATAGTTTATATCTCAGCTAAAATGTTTGCATGAAGATGTATTTATATATTTCATGCTTAAACAGAGAATATCCTGTCCAAATGTGCAAATATTCCAGTAAGTAACTTACCATAAAATTCAAACTAGCTAGATCTCGGGACAGAGGAGCTATGCTTATGCCAGTAAATTTAACAGTGCCAGGAAGGGCTCCCAAGCATTAGTTATTGGTCATCTACGCTGTTAAATGACTGGAACAATCTTTGGAACTATTTGGCCCGAGTTAACTAGTACTCTACAAAATAATATTCAGACACAGTCCAGGAGGTAGCCCAGGCTAGGAGCTAGCTTGGATGTTTCCAACAGACAGTTTGGACGTGGCCACTCTGCTCTGCAAGGTAAAAACGCTGAACAGTGTGAACACAGAGCACTCTGGTGCCAGCTGGCTTCGGTGCCCACGGGCAGTCTGAGGCACGCTGCACCTACTCGAACAGGCTCAGCCAAGAAATACAAACAGCACTGCTGCACATCCAGCAAAGCACTGATGAGTGCAGTCTTACCTCCCCAGTGCTAAGGGTTCACAGTGCTCATAAATAATTTTTCACGTTACGTTCAGCATGCTATGCCTAGTAGTCTTGTAGCATGGTTACCAGTCCTGATAGGTTTTATATGATGTAATTCTTTGTAATACTATACCAAAATCAACAGGAGAAATTCACATTGTTTTGGTACGAGGCACCACAAATTAAGTTTCTACTGGGTGCCTAATTCAGGTTTATCAAAGACTTAACAATCTGCTCAAGAATCAGAACATCCACCAAGCACAAATGGCTTCTTAAGCAGCTCTTTATAAAGTCCCAGCACGACAAGCAGCACCGCAGAGTAAAGGACTTTTCTTTCCTTCTTTCTCTCTCCTTGGCTCCAGTACTTGGATTCAAGGAAACAGATAATGGCAAGAAAAGGAAGAACAAAAACATCACCTCCAGCCAGAAAGAAAAAAAAAAAAAAAAAGACGATTTAATCCAGCTCTCTGATTCAGACACAGAGGTAGCATCTTTTGCTTTTGGCTGCTGTGTCATTACCCGGGACTGGAAAGAAACAGAAATCTCTCCTGTGTCTTCCGCAGCATGGATCTGCATGGAGTATGGAGAATGCCAGCAAACGTTTAAAGGACACAGTTGTTTCACAGGACAAGAGCAGAGGCAGAGAAATTAAGAAAGAACAAGAGAAAATCTGCACAGGCAGGCACACTGAAGAAGGAAAAGATGATTATCTAGGGAAAGGATTCACAGAAATAAAGCAATGCTCTTCATGCTTACCGTGAGCAAATATCGTTCCCCACAGGGGTAGACGGCTGTTGGCTAGATCCTGCTGTTGACTTCATCTGTCCTCTATACTGTCTGATTGCTTGCAAAGACACAACTATTTAAATTACCTTTCCAGATGTTATGATGTTAAACAAAAGTAACAACAGGCATGCAAATTACTGTTTTCTGAGACAGTATATTCTCCAGAAAGAAATCAGTTCAATGTTGGGGGAGAAATAGGCTGAAGAAAGAATAAATGATTTATCAAGTTTGTATTAATTAAGAAGTGAATATTTTAACTTTCTGCCCTTCAACTGCTCCCTGTGTAAGAGCTATCTAAAAAAGTAAAAACTTCATTCTTTCATTTCAGATTCCATTTGCACTACAGTAAGAGATAAAGAAATTAGGCTATGAACTGGGAATATGGGTTGAGACAAAGTCCTACTTTGAATTAAAACTGTCCAGAGAGGAACAGGCACAAAATGGTAATAAATGATTCTTTATGAGAACAGAGAATAATTAATAGTAGAGAGCCTCAGGGTTTGACTGCTATTGTTGGAACCTCTTCTTCAATGGTCTAGATTAATTAAACAGCAACACAGCAAAATTTGCTAACTAATTATTTAGCTTCTTAGCATCGGAAGATTTTGAGACATTTCAGAGGAGTTTAATTAAACAAGAGTTGTTAAATTCACTGCTGCGTCAGAATTAATACAATTAACTTCAAGGTGGTGCCTATCAAGAGAACTGTTACAGGTTTTACCCAGGTTCTGTGGGGCTCCCTGAGAACTCAGGAGCTGACTAGGAAAGCACCATGAGAGCAACCGCTCAGTGCCTAGCAACAGTTTGGGAAGCTGAGAAAATGCTTAGTGGCATTCAGAAGACAGGATATGGAAAGGAGGACACAGAATTTAAAATTTGCCTCTCTAATAAGACTCTGAATTTGCTTAAATCTCTTAACAGAAACCTTCAGAGGAAAGCAGTAATGATAAAAACATACAAGCAGCATATGAAGGACTGGGATTTTCAGACGAATCACTCTCATACAATCCCCTTTCTTCTTATCAACCCAGTAAGACTTTCTGGCACCCTGATCTCCTTTCCTGGGACCCTGTGCTTCCCACATCTGCATAGGCATGAATCTTTGTCTTCGGTGAGGCTGCGAAGTGAAGTCACATCCCCCCAGTAATTGTTCCTTCATTTTCCAGACCATACTGAAAACACCCACTTTTGTACTAGGAAGGACTGAGACTAGGCACATATAATAAAAAGCTGAAATTTTCTTTGTAAAAGAACTAACTTTTCCCTCTTGTAGGTGTGTTGAAGAAAAAACAAAAATCCCTGGAGGCATACAACTTTCCATGTGAACTTTCTCTGATAAGGACATTATGGTCCCTGGCATCCTTGCATTATGATGAAGAATGATCAGAGGGATGAGTGAGGTCACCCAGGCTCAAGATCACCCAAGCAACTTCAAAGAACTTTAGGTCTGCTACTCAGCACCACAGTCCATGAGGAAACAGCAAGCTAGGAAACAAAAGAATCCAGAGAAGCTCCACAGCAGGATGGGATTCCCACTGTCAAGTTGCCTCCTTACCCTGTATTTCATGAAAGGAGGCACTGCTTGCAAGCTTCATGTTGATGGATTAGGTCCTAAATGGGTCAGAAGACGCACTGACCAATTAGTCACACTAGTCTGGTGCTGCCCTCTGACTGTTCCATGAACCCTATTAGAGAAGGACGACGCTCAATGAAACAGAAAAACAACACAAATTTCAAAAGAAAATTCCTCCTTTACACAATCAAAGATAAGATGTTAGTAAACTAAACAGTTAAGCAAAATTACAAAGAAGACTTGATATTTATGTGAATTAAAATAGCATTCATAGTTGCATTTGCCAGATTAGAGTCACGGGGATACTAATTCTTAGCCCTAAAGACAGAAGCTGATTGCCAGCTGGGATTATGGAAGAATTCCCTCTCCTTCCTTCATCTCATAGGTTACCAGACTCCATCTGGTGGGTGCTGATTATCTCTCTATAAAACACTGTAAGAAAGAGTTGATGAATTTGTTATTGGAGAAGCCAAATTGGTTTGGCCAATGATCTTCTATTATGGTATGATAACTCTTCCAAATAGTTCAGTGCTTGAAACAGTGGACGAGGTAATAATAGATGCTTATATTTGCTCCTTTTCTCCCTCCCCCTCAACTAGAACAGTTCAAAAGGTAAAAGTCATGTTTTCATTTTCACAGATTCCTTACTATGTCAGCTACAGACAGTTTGGATATATTTTTCTGGCAGAAACATTGCAAAATCTATTCTAGGTCAATGACTTCCACTGTCAGGATAATTCAAAATGTTCAGAAAGCTCAAAGGAGAAAAATATATCACTCACTATTGGCATTACGCAAGCTTCCTGAAGAGGTATTGACTGCATTTATTGTAAAGAATTAAGAAGTGGCTTTAGTGTCATTCCGTTCATGAATGTCCTTTCCTTGCAGCTGATCCCATATAATAAACTTTGCTACAAAAACTAGCATGAGCTTTGACTAGATTCAGGAGAACAGAACTGTGTATATGTAATGCTGTGCTTTACAAGCAGAAGGTGATGCCAGCGAAATGCACACCGATCTGTGTGTGTGCAGGACACCAGGCAGAAGAAAGGCACACACACGTATGCGATAATCACTAAGATAACTATGCTTACTAAAGCAATTCCATAAAACTCACTGAACTGACACTGTTGAATAGCACACGTGAGTTAAGTATGTGTGCAAATTCTCTGGTGAGGGACAGACTCATGAAGATGCCTTGTCTTGAACTGGGCTGGGTATGAGTGTGAGTACGTTGCCTAGCCACTTGTACTTCAGAGGAGACACCACCATCAGGAAAGGCAGCAGGTATTTGTACAGCAGGTCATCTGGAGATGCAAACAACCTTTTCCAGTACTCCTGCTTCCCCCAGTGACATGGATTATTAACGGCAGCTGCCAAGGGAAGACTGCACTCAGAGGTCACTAGAACTGCTCTTCACACTTCCAGCAAGCACCAACTAATGGCTGGGGGTGTGTGAGGGAACCTGCCCAAAAGATCCCCTTATATTGCTCCCAAGACTCCAGTTCAAAGAGAGTGGACATCAACAATTTTTCCATCTCAGCTCTATGAGTGTACCTGGGAAAGAGCATCTGACAAAAAACAACCACTCTCCACAAAACATGCAGAAGGCAGGGCCCTGGTATCATACAGGAAAGGAAAACAGTCAGCAAGATATAAATGCATTATTTCCTTTCATATCTAAATTCATCAATATTAGCTGTAGCTTACTTAACAAGCAAATGTTTAAACCTACAATAAGAACAAAACCATCAAACCATCCTGAAATCTCCATCTCCAAAAATAAAAGCTTTCTGGAACCATTTCTAATTTTGAACAGCTAAAAATCAACATAGCCCATTAGTGTCAGCAGAGCATCTGACAGCACGGCCATCAAGATCTGACCAGAACCTGGGCAGGACACTGATGCCACACAATGCTTAGCAACATCATCAAATCTTGTTCCCAGTTTATAGGAAACCGGGAAAAAAATCATGCATTTCTCAGCCAGTCTGTGTAAAACAGAAGAGTGATCTTTCTGTTTTTTTCTCCCATTAAGTTTTAAATGAAGCAAAAATAGAGGCAGTTGCACCACACTCTAGCCATTTCTTTCCTCTAATTATGTATACATTAGTAAGAGGCTGCTAACCAGACAGTATGCGAGTATGCACACAGATCCTTACACATCTATTTTAGTTAATAATATTTAAGTATAATTTTTACTTTAATACTAAAGTGATTTTTTTTTAAATCTGGTTGTGATACTAATGCACATGGTCATTTTTCCTGTGAAAATACAGTATCTTAAGCTTACTCATGAGGAAAATACAGAAGCTCACACATCTCTCCTTGATAAACGAGACCTGTCAGAAACCAGCTATCCTTGCACACAGGATGCCTACCTAGTATTCTTGACAATGTGAGATCTACAGCAATGGAGAAACACTTTCTGCAGTGTATTATTTTATGACAAAGGGGGTCTAGATTACAACCAGTCTGACTGTAATTCATACACCATGAGAAGATTCTGGGAGCATTCTGTGTGAAAATCACTTCACTTTTCTTCCTTCCTCCAAACCCGTTATTTTTCCATAGAAGCAAGTATTCTATTCTGTAACTTATTCAATAATAATTTCACAGACCAAGCTGATTATGTGAGTACTTACCTTTTTCTTTTTGTTCTTTTTTTGAGTTAAAACATCAAACAGAAAATACATATAACATTTGCTTTGTGTACTGAAACACAGAAGACATTATTCTCTGTCATAAGGATGTTATGTTCAGATGTCCCAGCTCTGCAGAAACCTAATAAAGTTGATATTCATTTGTAGTGGGTTTACGTGGCAAGGTTTTGGTAGCAGGGAGCCATAGGGGTGGTTTCTGTGAGAAAGATCTAGAAGCTGCCCCATGTTTGGGAAGGGCCCCATTGTTTTCCAGATCCGAGCCAATAAGCGATGTTGTTTTTCGCCTCTGTGAGAGCATATTTAAGACAGGGAAAAAACGCTGCGCCACACAGCAGCCGGGAGTGAGGAACAGCCTTGCGCCAAGGTCAGTGTAGAAGGAGGGGGAGAGGTGCTCCAGGCGCCGGAGCAGAAGTCCCCTGCGGCCTGTGGTGAGGACCATGGTGAAGCAGGATGTCCCCCTGCAGCCCATGGAGTACCACGGTGGAGCAGGGTTCCACGCTGTAGCCCGTGGAGGAGACCACGGTGGAGCAGGTGGCCCTGCACCGACGGAGGCTGCCGCCTGTGGAAGACCCCTGCCGGAGCAGATTCCGGGCCGGACCTGTAGCCCGTGGAGAGGAGCCCACGCAGGAGCAGGTGATCTGGCAGGAGCTGCTGCCCGTAGGGGAGCCAGGTTGGAGCAGTTTTCTCCTGAGGGATGGACCCCGTGGTACGGACCCATATCTGGAGCAGTTCTGGAAGAGCTGCTGCCTGTGGGAAGCCCACGCCGGATCAGTTCATCAAGGACTGCATCCCGTGGGTGGGACCCCACAGCACAGGGGACGAGAGTGACCGAGAAGGAGCGGCAGAGAAGAAGTGCTGTAGACTGACTATAACCCCCATTCCCCGTTCCCCTGCGCCGCTCGGGGGGAGGAGGTGGAAGAGGGTGGATGGGGGGAAGGTGCTTTTGTTTTTTTTCCTTTGTTTTCTCACTTCTCTTGCTTGTTAGTTGTAGGCAATAAATCTTACTATCTCCTTATGCCGAGTCTGTTTTGCCCGTTACAATAATTATTGCGTGATTTTCTCGTCCTTATCTCAATCCTTGAGCCCTTTTCACATATTTTCTCCCCATTCCTCTTTGAGGAGGGGGAGTGAGAGAGCGGCTGTGGTGGAGCTCGGCTGCCCACTCGAGCGGAACCACGACAGTCTTTTTTTGGCGCCCAACGTGGGGCTCGAGGAATTTGAGATAAGGATGATAGTTAGTAGAAGTAACGGGCAAAAATATGTGCAGGATGATTGTTAGGAATGTACAAGTTGTGAAGAATTAAGAAAGCAGTAACTGTTAGTGTGGTGAAGGGACGAGGGGTGGTGTGTGTGTAAAATGTCCACCTTGTCGGTGCTGTGATGATGTTATGTTTATTTTGGTGTGGTGAATTCTTTTTCGTTTTGATTTAAGTGAATTTTGTGAAGGTTGTTGTGATAATTGTAAAGTAAGAGTATGTTGTGAGTAGTCTTAAATATGCTTTTAACAGAGGCGAGGGGTGGAATGTAGTGGGTTTACGTGGCAAGGTTTTGGTAGCAGGGAGCCATAGGGGTGGTTTCTGTGAGAAAGATCTAGAAGCTGCCCCATGTTTGGGAAGGGCCCCATTGTTTTCCAGATCCGAGCCAATAAGCGATGTTGTTTTTCGCCTCTGTGAGAGCATATTTAAGACAGGGAAAAAACGCTGCGCCACACAGCAGCCGGGAGTGAGGAACAGCCTTGCGCCAAGGTCAGTGTAGAAGGAGGGGGAGAGGTGCTCCAGGCGCCGGAGCAGAAGTCCCCTGCGGCCTGTGGTGAGGACCATGGTGAAGCAGGATGTCCCCCTGCAGCCCATGGAGTACCACGGTGGAGCAGGGTTCCACGCTGTAGCCCGTGGAGGAGACCACGGTGGAGCAGGTGGCCCTGCACCGACGGAGGCTGCCGCCTGTGGAAGACCCCTGCCGGAGCAGATTCCGGGCCGGACCTGTAGCCCGTGGAGAGGAGCCCACGCAGGAGCAGGTGATCTGGCAGGAGCTGCTGCCCGTAGGGGAGCCAGGTTGGAGCAGTTTTCTCCTGAGGGATGGACCCCGTGGTACGGACCCATATCTGGAGCAGTTCTGGAAGAGCTGCTGCCTGTGGGAAGCCCACGCCGGATCAGTTCATCAAGGACTGCATCCCGTGGGTGGGACCCCACAGCACAGGGGACGAGAGTGACCGAGAAGGAGCGGCAGAGAAGAAGTGCTGTAGACTGACTATAACCCCCATTCCCCGTTCCCCTGCGCCGCTCGGGGGGAGGAGGTGGAAGAGGGTGGATGGGGGGAAGGTGCTTTTGTTTTTTTTCCTTTGTTTTCTCACTTCTCTTGCTTGTTAGTTGTAGGCAATAAATCTTACTATCTCCTTATGCCGAGTCTGTTTTGCCCGTTACAATAATTATTGCGTGATTTTCTCGTCCTTATCTCAATCCTTGAGCCCTTTTCACATATTTTCTCCCCATTCCTCTTTGAGGAGGGGGAGTGAGAGAGCGGCTGTGGTGGAGCTCGGCTGCCCACTCGAGCGGAACCACGACATCATTTTTATAGCCAACTTGGTAGGAATACTCACAGCATGTGTGTCTTCACAGGTATGACCCATGTAGCTACAACTGCAAATGTTACACAAAAACATATTCACCTGTAATTATGCTATGATTTTTAAGATTTTTTTTCCTAAATAATCTCTTTTAATAAAAACTTTGACCAACCACCCCCACAACACTTTGCAGAATACATATTCCAGTATTATTCCTTAATGTTGTGCTGGAACAGGCATGGGATTTCTGTAGAAACCTGTATATAACATCACTGGCTGGGGGGAACTGCACATCTTACATCCAGTAGTTTAGTCATGGTTTAAAAGAAGTCAGCCCCAAAATCATCAATTAAATGTTTCAGCTGTATTCAATAGAGAGGATTTGGAGAGCAAGCTGAAAGGTGCCTACAGAATGGTTGCTGCTTTGCAATATGCCAAAGATATTCCTGGAATTATTTTGTAGAGTTAAATGTTTGCTGAAATTAACAAGCTATTAAGCAGAAAAGCTATGTGACAGAATATGTTTTTAAATGGCAAAACAGTTCATTTCTCAGGAAACACTGTTCTTATTCATTTACAAATATTTTACAGTCTTGTATTTTCATTCAGTTTCTAGGCTACTAATTATTTTACAGATGCTTGCAGTGATGCCTTTCAGTTAACTACAGCCTAGGATCAGACAGTCAGAATCCCAGAGATGGTGTAGGGACACGGGGAACTCAGTGAAAGAATACTGGGCTGTTAATCAAGCCAGTACTCTCAACACTACAGTGCCCAGTGCCCTCCTCCCTCAGAGGCTGCACTGGAGAGCCCTGGTGGGCTCACTACCTTACTCCTCCAGCCCTGGGGCTGTTGTGTGGCCAGCAGAGAAGGGACAAAAACCTCTGCTTCTACCAAAATAGACCGACTCTCCTATTAGAGAACCCAGGTAATCTTAAGTACTTAACCACCACTTCTTACTTCTAAAATACTCACCTGACCTTTCCTTTTGTGTTTCTAAGAACAGTCGCAGCAAAATTTTGTGTAACACCAACCAAACTGATGCCGTCAACTTCCACAATTTGGTCATTCACTTGGATCCTTTCAGAAGAAAAACAAATATATAAATAAGTTATGGTGAATTCTGGTGAATTCTTGGCAAAACTCAGCATACAGATTTTTTTAAAAAAATTGATTTTAAATGAAGACTTTAAACACAAAGTCATTCATAAAGTGACTGAGGTAAATATCACACACGCAAATCAAAAGACTTTCTTCCCTGAATTGAGACTGTGCCTTCCAACATAATATTGGCAAGTGCTAGGAAACATCATCAAGGGAGCAATGAAGAATGTATCTGTCTGCCCTTGCACATATCATAAATCCAGGTTCAAAGTTACCACTACAATTAACTGCATCAATCATCCAGTCATTTTCCCTGTATATAAATACAGCAATACAAATTCTTGCATTTGTCATATGACTTAAATTAAATGAGATACTTGAACAATTCTTATATCATTCTTTCCAAAGCCAATTTTTAAAAACAGCATAAGACATAGCTCTGGTATTTCACGCTAATGGAAAAAAATGTGGTATTTAACTAAAACAACCTGCTCATCTGTAGAGAAAAGAGCTTGTGCATCAGACTTAATTGTGACCTACTCTCTTAAAATATTTCATCTAACTTGCTTCAAAAAGATGAATTCCCAGTGTAAAAGAGATCATGGAGCACACAACAATAAGATCTAGGGCTGTTTTAACAAGGACTACCTGTTTGAAACCAAATGCCAATTTCCAGTTGATACACTGTTCAATGCAGGAAAAGTTAGGAGGAATATGAAAAGCGCTGCTTTATCTGAAACAGGCATAGCTCTAAAGTCCCTAGGGCTGGCATAAGAATCATCTGGATTACAAATATTTGGAAGGAGGACTACTATTTTAAACTGTCCTCTAGAGATACACAAACTCCTACAGCTTCAAAAATGAAAAAAAAAAAAAGAAAAAAGAAAAAACAAAAAAGCATTCAGAATTAGTCAAAATGAGCAATTTTCAAGTACTTACATAGATGTTACTGATCCAAACAATACGGTTTATAAAGCAACCAAGAAACAGCTTTGAAAATTTTCCACTTTAATTATATGAAACTAACTAAATAAAGCGATTTAATTTCTTAGGATATCTTAGTGATAAGATTTCTTTTCAAAGACGAATTTTCACAGTAGAGGCCTTGAAAGAAGCTGAAGCATTTTGACTTGGGGAACACATTTCACTGTAAAGTCTGAGCCGATGCTTTGCAGTTGTACATGTGTTCAAGCAGTGTCTTCAATTCTTGGGACTCTGCTGATGAGTAAGAATTTCAGGATTTATGCTTTGGCAGCCTCACAACACAGAATGTCACTGTGTTCTGGAAGGGTTCTCCCTTCTGTACATAAGGAACTCCTATCTTGAAAATCACATCAGGCATTTAAATCTCAATTTTTATTTTTATTTTTTTGTGAAGCATTTAATAAATACACCTATCACATTGGTATCTATTGTATTTGGATACTGAAAAATTAATATTTTTACTGTAATTTAGCAAACACGAGGAGCAGTCAGATGGCAGCAGGTGTTCCAGGAAAGGAAGTTTAAGAAGCTGGTGCCCACTGAGGGGGAAGCTGTCACTTTCTTGGCAGAAAACTATATGGTGGAAGAAGAGATTCCTTTGTAATGGCAGCTTAGCTCCAAAACTTTACAAACTTCACTATGCAATCCTAGTACTGTTCACACAGATACACAGCACACTATTTCAGGTGAGGAAATGTCATCGTAGAGAACTGTTGTCTGCCGCTTTGTCCACAGACTGCAACTGACTGATTCCATTTGTCTTTCAGATTTTGTTTCTCCTTTCTTGCCTGTACGGCTCCTAAATTCATTTCCAGCTCTTATTTTTATGACCATTGTCTCCTCATTGAACCTCTCCTTTGGTGCATACACATATTTTAATTATACATAAGCATGCATATATATCACACAACATGCAATTAACATAATTAGCATTCAAATTATATAATTATGTTTAATTCAAAAAGAAGTTCCCTGTCGCTTGCCGTGTACTTTGCTGCATTGCCCAGACCAAAACACTCTCACAGCCACGTTCTCCTGGTGGTCTCCCTCTGCTGTGGGCGGCCCCTCTCC
The DNA here is from genome assembly GCF_964035555.1 of Netta rufina. Classification (NCBI taxonomy): domain Eukaryota; kingdom Metazoa; phylum Chordata; class Aves; order Anseriformes; family Anatidae; genus Netta; species Netta rufina. The sequence goes on along the minus strand of NC_140124.1, from coordinate 26,018,367 downwards.
AGCCCCCTCCCAGTGCAGCTCCGGACTTTCCCTGTATCCAAAACGCAGCCCTAACCCCCACCGCAGGCAGAGCACCAAATAAGCCACCCCACCCACCCTCTAACCAAAATTGTGAGGAGCCTTCCCTTTTTTTGTTGGAAAGCCCCTTTACAGCCCCCTCCACCTGGGGCTCTAGGCTTCCTCTGTCTCTCAAATCTAATTTCCAACATGAAAGAAGAATTGGACTCAGCTTGGCAAAGCCTCAATTGTAAAGGCTTAACTGATTTTATCACTAATGACATTGGTAATTTTTCTGATAATTATTTTCTAATGGCCATGACTTAAACCTCTGCTTATGTAAAGCAGCACTTCAATAAACTAGCAACTACAGAAGTAAACCAACTAAAGTCAAATAAATACTTGCCTAATTCTGTATGATAAACTTGCCTTGCTCTGTATGATGAACTGAAAAATTTAACCTGTGCAGAGGTGAAGGCCAGAGTATTTTTCAAGTTAGTAACTATCTAATGTTTCAAAACAGTTGTTCTTGATGTTCTCAAAATACTCTGAAATGACTCATCATCATATTCACTTGAAAGAAAAAGCTATTAAATTAGTCAAGAAAAAATTTTTCTTATTCGCTCTAAGGACTGATGTTCTATTTTACACACTAATAATCACTCTTATTACTTATTAACGTGCTTCCATTTGGATTTATCTCAAAGCACCCTCCTTGGTTAAAGACTGCCACAAAATGCCTTTTAATATGCCAACTACACACTTACTACATGTTTGTTTTTATCAACTTGGATCAAGCCTGTGCTTCCCAAATATTGAGAAACCTTTTTGTACAGATTCCAGGTCTCCAAGTACTTTCTATCATGAGTTGATGGGTCTTGCAATACACGATCGAAATTATCCTACAGATATTAGAATTGTAGAATCAGTTAGGTTGGAAAGGACCTCTCAGATCATCTAGTCCAACCTCTAACCTAGCACTGCCAAGTCCACCACTAAACCACATCCGTAAGGACCACAACCACACATCTTTTTAATACCCCCAGGGATGGTGACTCTACCACTTCCCTGGGCAGCCTGTTCCAACGCCTCACAACCCTTTCAGTGAAGAAATTCTTTCTAATATCCAACCTAAACCTCCCCTGGTGCAACTTAAGGCCATTTACTGTAATTTATTTATTGCAATTTATTTTAATAATAATAATTTATGTATTGCCATTTATTGCAATTTATCATAATACTTAAAATGATAGCTTCAGAGAGGCTGCTTGAAGATTGCTCTTCAATTATTCAGAGTATCTGATCCAACCACTGAAATACAGTTTCATTTCCTGTTTGGAGACTTTGATTTGCTATCAGTGTTAATGATTAACTGGGCTTTTCACAAAGATGAAGTTAACAGGACCCTTTACAGTTGATGCACTTTATTACAGCACCGGCTGCTCCTGACTGAGAGGATTACATATCCCCTTCTCAAGTGAATGATCAGTCAGGCTCTCAAAGAAAATGAGAGGGCTATTTCTCAGCTGACTGAACATTCAGCCAGTTGAAAACCAACACAAATATTAGAATAGCCAAAGAAACATATATATTTTTTTTTTCTCAGCTGACAAGCTCCTTTCAGAAGCCGTCTAGGGAAATGAAAGAAGAGCCTTGTAATTGAACATTAACTTCTGCAGCCCACTCAAACATGTGAATTATGAGCGGAGCAGAAAATACAGATCATCACAGACCAGGTGTGAGCTACTCTGATTTTCAACCATAGATTTTCACACAGAATGCCAGTAGTGAGCTTAATGCCTTTTGGCTGAGCTGGAGCATACCTTTCAGAAAAACTTTAACTTAAACTTAAAGTAATGAATGAATCTATGACATCTTAAGATGTCAGCTTCTCTACTTCCCTTCCTGATGTTTTAAACCTGTGATAAATCAGTCCTTGGCATTCAAGCTGGGGTCTTATTGCCAAAATCTGTTAAGATACCTGCAAGCCCAATCTGGAAAAAGCTATGCTTTAATAGTTTCAGAGCAATGTTATTAAACTCTGCAGACCCCTGACAGGTAGAGTCTTCTGATTTAATTTGTGTAGGGCTTCCACAGCAGAACAACCTTCTGGCTGGCATTTTAAGTACACAGAATGGGTAATGCACACCACTTCCATACTTTGCACAGGATGGAAAGTTGTATCAGTAAGGAAAGTATTATTGCAATATAGTTTTTAGAAGATAGCATAGATTTTAATTTAGAGTTAATTCTCACTCTCTTTACCTGTTATTGTGGTTAGTATTACTTGTAACTACCATTACTAAACATTATATTAGTCCATTTTTACATAAGTAGAGAATGCATAATCGCTAATGTATCAGTTAAGTAATATTTTAATTGTACGCAAATTTTCAAAGGAATAAAACAATGAATTACATGGATTGGAAGATGTTTAAGAATACCTTTTATCATTAAATGATTACACAGTAAAGTGCTTTTCTAACTTATAATGAGAAATTATGGCCTCATTGTGGCAGGTACTGTTTAATACAGAGACAACTCTACCCCATATGGTAAGACATACTGTATGTTCAAAAGAAATTCTTTGAACTGCATGTACCAAGTAAACAATTCTACAAGCAGACAGGTTTTCCATGAGCACTGTAGAAGACTACAAAACCCAACCCATTCCTTTAATGGGCAAGATTTATGGTGCAGCTTCCTACTGCAATCAAGTAACGCAGTTTCAGTGCTGCAGGGGTGAAAACTGAACTTTGGAGAAGTATGCATATTTAGAAATACAAAGTAGCAATCTGTATTAGTAAGCTTAAAAGGGAGGTGCACTTAATAAAAGTTAATAGCTCAGAAACACCAAACTATTTTCCTAATCATATGTTGAGCAGAACTCTTTTTCATAAGTACTGATTATTTAAAGCTGGTTTGAAGCCAAAAGAACGTGGGACCTCAAAACCTTTGAAAACTAAACTACCTTCAAAAGAAATGTACAATTTGGAATCTCCAGCTTTACTCACATTAAGGCATTTTGCTTTTCAGGCAGTCACACACATTGGCAAATCTGTTCTCCTTTAACCATTTAAATTTTGCATCAAACTAGTGTATTTTCATATGTAACTTCAGGTACTTGAACCATACCAATAAAGTCTCAGAATTTTACAGCTTTCAGTTATCATGATATACATTAAACTAACAACTCTTTCTGAAGAAAAACATAAAACATAATAATTATTGCTGGGAAAGTTTCCAAATATTGAGTCTAGTTTACCTGCCATCTCTTTCTGCTGCTCCACCTTCTGTTACTGTTTTGACAAATATTCCCAGTTTTTCAAGGCCTGCATCTGCTCCGACTCCCATTCCAATAATGCTTATGCCAAGTCCATCTTCATCTGTGAAAAAGGCAAGCAAAGGCAGAAACTTCTTACATTTGTTTTATATAGTTACCTTGTAAGTAGACATTTATGCTTTGGTTCCTCTTGGTTTTCCATGTAAACAATGTTAATTCCTTTTGATTCCCCTTCAACGACTTGCTATTCTATTGTATTAATTGCACACAAAACTATTGCCTTTGCTGTATGAGGAGCTTAGAACAACAATCAAGATTTTTATTCTGCCAGTGGAGAATGAAAACATCACATAAACCGCTGTGTGCCATCATGTGTTAGGGCATGAAACAATTTTCTTAAGAAAATAAAGAATTCCACATTTCTTAACTTCTTAATTCCTTATTAAAAAATTCTTAAACTCCAAAAAGCCCAGGTCATTAAAATGGATTCATGGAAATTCAGGATAGGCTGTGTAAGCACAAGTGGACTTCCTCAGACCTGCAGATAGGTTTCACATGAACAGGAACTGACACCCAGACTACACACCTTTTTCTAGTTCAACTGGGAAGAGCTCCAGCTTTTCCACACGCTTCTCAAGTTCATACTCAGCTGATGCAGCTACTGGGTCAACTTCATCGTTTCTTCTGTCATAGTCTTCATTGGAATATGTATTGAAAACCTGTGGAAACAGACCAAAAATTACTCAACTATCTACTCCAGAAAAAGTGCCAATTTGTGAAAACAGCTATTGCTTTTGTCCTGTGATGTTGCAGAGTTTGAAAAGGCTTTTTTAAAGGCTTTTTAAAAAAGGCTTCTAAAGCTTGTTTTCATAGTTCAGATGCCAGAGTTTGCCAACCTAATTCACTTAACTGCCCACATTTGGCAGTAATGAAAGAATACTTATTATTAGTAGTAATAATTTTACTGAATTTCAGTCCCACACTGTATCATGTTTGTTAAGTCAAAGAAAAAAAAATAATTTTCCGTATCTCCTCTTTCCTCTGCATGGGCATCCTACAGAAGATTCTATTACAGAATCACAGAATCATGTAGATTGGAAGAGACCTCCAAAATCACCAAGTCCAACCTCTGACCCAACAACAACTAGCTCTATCACAGTTTCTCTCACAGTGTAAAGCGCTACACCATGGTGTATAGCTGTACAGCTATTCCGAAGGTGGCAGGAAGCCTTTTTTTTTGGCATATAGCTGCACTTAGAGGCAACTCAACAGCTGCCTATGGAGCCAGGACACTAACTTGCTGCCCACAGCCATGCCAGGAGCTGAGCTCCTCTCCTCCTGAGGTTCACCTGCCACTTCCACTCGTCAAAGACAGCAATGGACTTTCAATACAAACTAGGTACCTATTTCAAGAACAATGACTGGTGTTTAATCTGTTACTGTTAAATGTAGATAAGTGAATACAGAGATAGTAAGAGATACGATACGTCAGATGGCAGTCTAGAAAAACAGAGAAAAACACCATGATTAGTCATGTGAAACAACTCTGAAGGTTTCTTTTGAGCGCCTTTCAGTAATAATGACAACAAAAGTGAATTTAGAAAAAAAAAAAAACACACAGTAGATTACATTGCCACTGACCCCAGTGTCTGTGTCTCCCCTATCCAGGTGTTTGTCAACAGAGGCTGTGAGCAACTGACTCCATTTCTGAGACCAGATGGACGCACTTCATGCTTCAAGAAAACAAATTTTTGAAAAACAATCCTGCTTTCCATCTAATCAACAAGCCAAGTGAAAAGAAGAAACAGTGATGACATACCTTCACTGGGAGATGCTGACTGTCCCAGAGAAGGTAGATAAATCTGTGCCAGGTTTGCTTGGCAGACCCTCCATCACCTATAAACTAGCAGCAGTGCCAAGGAAACCTTACAAATACTCTGGGAAATGGAAGAAGCAACCATGTGCAAGTACTGATAAAACTGTCTCATGCAATAAAGACCTCATTGAAAGGCTGCTAAAATTTACTGCACATTAAGTTCTTTTAAATAGTGAATATATTAATGTTGCAGTAAAACACTCTTCTATACCACCATAAGTATAGTATCTGTATGGCTAACACAAAACAGCTGCAAAAAAAAATTACAAAAAGATGTTTTGTTCAGTGGGAAACATTTAACAAATTGCCTCTTCCAAGAAAACTGACATGATGAACATTTTACAAGAACACACAAATATATCTTGTATTGTTTGTTAGCAATATTGATGCAAGCAAAACTCTGTTAATTCTGGAATAATGATCCTAAGAAGCCTTCACAAATGTATCTAAAAGAAACGGAAGACAAGTCACACACTGAATGCTGTGCACTGCTGCTCTCAAGCCCTCCCCTAGACTTCTGTTTGGGGATGCACCACCTGCATCCACATCCCGTGCCCTGGGAGGGCCGTGACTGATGCGTTACCTGCAGCTCCTGCTGTTAGCCCCACGCAGCGTTTGCACTGCCAGCTGAAATGCAGAAACAGAACAGAGGGTTTCACTTTACAGCCTGACAGAGGAATTCTGAAGAGCCTGTTGTTGCTCTCTGTTTTTCAAAGACTTAATGTTTTTCTCTGTTTTACACAAGGAAAAGCATTCTTCACCTTACATATCACTGCTCGCTGCTTCTCTGTGGGTCTGAACACTTGAAGCGAGGAAGAAGCATGAACATGTTTTTCTATGTAGGCAGTGGCAAGCTAGAAATCAACCTGCAGATCTAACATATGTAGCCCGTACGTAGTGAAAAAGAAGTAGGTACAGGACAAAAGGCCATCCCATTTACCTTTCTGTTTACACATCTCTTCCCTGTCACAAGACTAGATCAAGAGCTCTCTCCCCAGCACATCAACTTGGTGGCAGACTTCCAGAAGTGACTGTTAGCACTACGGGGTCCAAATCCAATCTTATTTACACTGACAATCAGCATTAAGGATCAATTGGTGAAGCTATACCCAATTAAAACTTAAGTGAGCTACGGTTTGACCACGAAGCCCCTAGGTCTGAAATGCAGCAGAGTCACAAAAGCAAGTACAGGATAAGAAGCACTGCTGTGAGTTTAGCTTGGATTGTCTAATTTATCAACCTGATAAGAGAGAGAAACGTGTGTTTCAACTGTAGAACAGAGATGGATGTTATCGAGGGAAATGGAGGTACAGTCACCAGCTGACAAAGGATGGCAAGAGAGGCAGTATTGCTTGGAGAACACACAGATTAGATGAGGGTGAGGTATGGGAAAATACTTTATCACAAAATGAGTATGTTTATTTCTCGATTCATTTTCATCATGTTAACTGGCCCCACTTGTTTCCTTTTGTTCAATGACTGCCATTAGTATATTTCAGCAGCAGCTTCAGATTTGCTGCAAAGAGACTGGATATGCTTCAGGAACATTTTCTTTTAAAGCCTCAAATCATATGTTGACCTCTTGTCTGGGATGATCTTTATTGAACCCCATCAGACAGAAACCATGGCTTATAGGATCTTGCTTACTTCTGTGTAATATTTATATTTGTACACGAGAAGTGAATTAAGGATAGTACTGGTGGTGAATACTGTTACCATTGTCTTTAAATACAACATGCCACTCTTATCTGCTTTCTTATCTAAGCATTCAAAATGAGGCTGTAGGATCACTGATAGCATCAAGGTAAAAAAGTCTGTGTTTCCTACCTGGCATTAACTCACCATATTTTGTGTATTGGTCATACGATCTTGCCCATTGCCCTCAACGTGTGTTTTTACAGGAAGAAAGACGAAATTCTATTATGCCATTTACTTCATTTGGCACGATCACATTTAATGGTTGACTGATTCTATCAAATGAATCTACCAGTATTAAAACTAAGAAAAGGAAATTCGTGGTTGGATTTTTTTTTCTTTGTGACAGTCAATCCTCCATAGTAACGAACCACTTGTTCGTACAGACATGAGAACTGTCAGTCAAGACTTCGGTATGCTAAAAATATAAAAGTTATGTTTTTTTTTTCCCCCACAAAGTATGTTTAGCTTAAGTAGGCCTACTTCACCAAGTCTGTCACCACTGTGTTTCCTAGAGCATGCACAGGGTTGCAGATTTACAGCAACTCTCCCATTGCCTTGATAAACCAGAGCTGGTTTTGCCCTCACACTGGTTAAGTACCACTTCAAGGAAGTCTACTGAGCTGTTTCTTAAAGATTTTTTTTCGGGAATATTCAGTACATCATCCTAATCTGTGCTTGTACCTCTGAGTATTTAGAAAAAGCAAGTTTTCACAGAATTCATCTTTGACATTTACAAGAATTTACAAAAACACTCATAAGCACAGGAGGTGACAACCTAACCAATACTCAGGCTAAATGTGTATGTCAAGACCACCAAAGCCTGGAGAACTGACTGGTTCACCCAGACACGACTGTTAACAGAACTTCTGTCTTCGCTAATGTGAAAGAGAAAGGGTCATCAACAAGTCATCTGGCACCAAAAAAAACCACAAACATACGTGACCACTTGCTTTTCTTTCCAAGAGCAGTGACAGAGCACAGTCTAGAAGACACACATCACTAACTGCAACAGTACATGTTGCAGATCCTAATTCAGAAAAAGAAAAACATTCTGGATGTAGTAATCATTTTAATGAATAAGACCAGAAAAATGCAACAGCAGTTGGAAACTGATTCTTCTGGGGAAAAGGAGAAGTTGTATAGGAAACCAAAATTGGAGCATTTTCTTGCAGCTCTCAAGTAGCAAGAATCTTTGCAGAAATTTGCTGGCAGTAATCAGGAGGTAGTAACAAATTTTAAGGAAGTAAAAAAGGAGATGAGCTATGAAGAACCACATGTGCTATCCTCCCAACTAGCCAGCTCAGTGCTGTGTTCACCATGCTATCAGTGCTGCATACTGTAAACCCTGCAACATAAAAACTGACTCGTGTTAAAGAAGTCCCAAACAGACTGAGTATGCCCTGGATATGTTTATACTTTCTTGTCATGTTGTGCCAAGGAACAAGACCTGATCCCTGGCCCAGGCTCTGCTGCCTGCCTGGCTGTCTGTGACTTTTGTCGAGGGACTAGTGCCTGATACGGGGAATGAGCTGTGTGTGAGCTGCATGCTGCTGGCACCTCTTTGCAGCAGCTGTCCTACCACAACCGCAGTCACACAAGTCTTTGACACACTTGCAGTCTCTCTTATGGACAGCTTGTGATCACACCAGGTCATCCCACCTCAGGAGCCACTGCCAACATAAGCTGGTGACCACTGTGTAATGCCTCCTATGAAACCATGCCTTCCACCCACCGCTGCTGTTGCTGTGATAATGCCCACTCCTCATGCCTCTGTCCAGAAATTAAAAAAAAAAACAACACCTAAGATCCAACCCACTTAGCTGGATCACCATGCACAGGAAAGCAGCACAGCAGAAAATGGCACAAAACATTCCCAGTAAGTCATGCCTCTGGCACCAGTTCTGGGGCAGGGAGTAGTTGTCACAACCACCACCTCACTGTAACAATGCCACGTAAGAACAAGGGATTGCTACTTTTCCCCAACATTTTCTTCTTTCTGAAAATTCAAGGGTTTTTTGGTTCCATGGGTCTTGCACGGAGCCATGGTTGCTGCTACGGCAGTCACGTAGCATCGAGAAAATGAATGTGCCTTCTCAGAGACACACCTGATGCTCATTGCTTTAGTGCAAGATGCTTGCTTTAGTACACACAACAAGCTCCATCAGAGTGATAATTATTATTATTAACCTCCTCGTGTGCTATTTTTAAAACTTGAAAAATTTGGCACAGCTTTGTTCCCTATCTTCCTTGCATAAGCAGCAGCACACGAATAAATCATCTCCCTCCACGTCCTGGCAAGAAGCCCTGAGAAGGATCAGGTGTTCTTTTTGATATACAACATTACCATGCAAACATCCAACGCAGGAAGGTGAATAATTACAAAAATGCCTTACAGTTTCTCTTTTTATTATAAGGTATCCCCAGGATGCACTATGTATTTCGTGGCAGGGTATAAAAAGGCCTAAGTGCTGTGGAGATAATGACAGAGGACTCTCACATGGAGGGAACAAAACTTGGCACAGTGTCCATATTTGGGGAGTGCAGATCTTACGAGCACAAACTCTGACCCTTTGCATCACCCATTGTCCCCCCAAGGAGAATAAACTTGCTTTCCCTGCACTGAAATTGGGAGAAAACTGAAAGGTACAAATGCTAAAGACAACTGATCGCCTGACACTATGGATGCATCCTCTGTCAACCTTCATTACGACAGCAATTACAATTTCCTTCTGCTGGTTCTGCCACATACACCCCATTAACTTTGGGAAAAGATGAAAACTCTGAAGTTGTCTTTAATGCAGACATGGACGAAAAGCATAAATATTCTGTACAAGAAGTATTATTGTTAATTTAATTATAGCTATAGCTGGAGTTTCAGACTGTCTCGTTTCAGTGATTGCACAGACAAGTTCTGTTTTGACTAGTAGCAAGAATACAAATGAGGAGACATTAATTACACCATTTTGACAAAGGACATTCAGAAAAACATTACAAGCTGTGGATGACACCTTCAATATTTTCTTGGGTCTTTAAGTCTCCAAAAGCACATAATGGCACCTCCCTACCACCTGTGAGGAGGAACAGCTATGTTCCCAGGTTTGTTGCAAACCATTTCAGTCATTTTACGCTCAGCTCCTATTTTAAGAATATACTAAACCAGACTGCTGGGCTTCCTCCACTAAGGACGAAAAATTCTCTTGTGGGGAGAGAAGTGAGGAAGAGCAGGTGTCGTTCGAGGAATCAGACGTGTTTATGGCCACGGTGCTGATCTGCTGTGCTGCGCTCCAAGCACAAGCAGTTCGGAGGAGTGTTCCTGTGCTGCACGCTGTGAAGGCAGGAGGCAGATGAAGCGCTGAGGACAACCCCTCCTGCTGTGCTTAGGAAGCTAAATAAGAGAAAAAAATCAGTTTGACCATTCGTTATCTACTGCTTCAAAATCTCCTTACAGTATAACTTCAGAGTGGAGAGGAAGCTCTGACAATGTCCAAAATGGGTGATTTGTCTTTGCTTTTCTCTCAAAGAGTCTTTTTTCCTGTGATGTGGTCCCCTTGTTAAAGCAAAAAGGAGTGAGTCAGTGAGAAGGAGCTGACAGGGGCTCCCTCCAACCCTCCTGGCTTCGCGCTCCCCCCAAACCTGCGTGGGCATCAGCTGTCACACACGCTTCGGCAGGGAAGCACCAAGGAGATGAATCTTCCCAAGAAGCAATTGCAGGGATGAGACACAGATGGGAATTAGACAGTCGCAATATTGAAAGAAACTGATAGTCTAACAGCAAAATCAAGTCTGGGCTTTCCCTCAGAAAGCTCTGCAGGAGAAAGATCTGTTCTAGGCTGCCTGAAACTCTGGCAAAAAGAACTGTACAGAATATTTTAGCCCCTGAAATCCTAAAAGTATCTGGGCCCCAGACTTCTCAATCCCACAAAGACCTCTTCTTACACATGACAGAGCGCCAGGAGCAACTGCTGCCACGCATGATCAAACCATTCAATTTTTGGATGCGAAGCTGGAAAATATTACCTCCAGATACTCTTTTAGCCAACTAGCACTCACTACCAAGTCTTCTGGCTATTAGCATGGTCCTGAAGACTGTGCCTAGTAAAAACAAGCTGTGGCACTGCCACCACATCTCAGCAGACATCCATGCAGCTTCACTCCCCTGTCCACAGCAGCATGTGCTGCATATGGCCAGCCCGTGGGCAGAAGCACCCAGCTGATGCTGACCCCAAAATGTGCTTGGCACTGCCCACAGGGACACAGGCATCTCAGTGCACAGGTTAATCACTTGGCATCCGTCACGCCTCTGACACACCTGGGCTTTTGCTTCCTAGTATAAATGGTTAGACAGCCAGCCAGACTTCATTTTTGAGCTCATTTCACTTGAACTAACATCCTCAGTTTTACACAAGGCAGTTTCAGGCCCAAGCACAGAATTGAAATTGTTTTGGTGGCGCTGATGGATCATCTCCTGGTATCAACGAGGAAAGGGTGCTCATTCTCTCTGACCTCATTACTGCATTTGCTAGGGTTAGATCAAGAGGTCCAACTGCATCAGCTCAGAAGGACTGCAGGGACTAAAAATAACCCAGCTAAAGTGCTCGAGTCCTTCCAAGAAGAATACATCAATGTAGAGCAGTGCAGGGAACAGCTCTTCCACTCCAAATCCCTTACCTGAGCATTTATAAGCTCTCACACAGTGATATTTAAAACATTTGTACCACTTATGGTTGGATGGAAGTCTGTCAAATATGCCCTCATCTGTTCCTCACCGGGTCTCCTCGTAGCTAGATTTTAGGGCTGCAGCACTTCCTAACATTTTTCAGCTTTCTGATCACTCCCAAGTCCTATGTGTACACCTGCTCTGAACTCCAGCATAACTTCAAATCCCTTTTGTAAGAGTTAGCGGTTAGGTAAGAGCCCGCCAGAGCAGATGAACAGAGCTCTTTTTACTACACCAACTGCATTACATGATATTTATTGACATGACACTTAATTCTCCAGTATAGACGGATTTGATTTCACTGTCATATTCTTCTGCAACTCTTCAGTGAGATTTGACTTCTCCTACATTGATCCTCATCATCAAATTTGTGACCAAGTTTTCTTCACCCTTTACCCAGACAGGCTGAAACAACTCGATCACTGTGAGACACCACTGGCAACCCTACTTCATTATGAAAAGTGACAACCTGCCCCACTCTTTCTTCTTCTCTTTTAATCTGTTACTACATCAGTCAGTGACCTTTCATTTAATCCAGTGACAGTTTAATTTTCTTCAGAGTAATGAAGATGCAGTGAATGTCTTTTTGAAAAATATCAGAGTACCAGACAGATCTCGCTTACCTTCTGTCCTGCTAAATCCTTTGCAGTACTGTAATGAAACTGTGAGGCATGACTTCTCCCTATGAAATGATTACACAGTCTGTACATGTTTCCAATAATTTTTATTACAGAACTCTTTCTACCAATTTGCCCAGCATATAAACTAGCAATCTGTGGTTTTCTGTCTTCCATCGGAGTCTTGTTTTTTTTAAACTGGTATTATCATGCTGCCTTCCTGTCCTCTGGTACTGAGGCAAAGCAGCACATTTCAATCTGTACTTAATACTCCGGTAATTTCATACTGGAATTCATTTGCAATTCTTGGGTAAATATAATTTATTTCTAGTGGTTTATTACTATTCGTTTTTTCAATGGTATACAATTTCTTCTACCAAACTTTGAGATAATTTCTCTACTTAAAAATATCTTAATGCAGGGACTTTTTGTTATTGTGAATGGCAACGCAAAACATCCATTAGCGTTCCTGTCAGGGCAAGTAGCTTCCCTAAGCAGTCCTGTAGCATCTTGGCAATCATTTGGCTTTACCAATTTTCTAGCAAGGTTCCTATTCCAAACTTTTGAGGCTTTATGTTTTCAGCAAATCATTCTTCAAAATCTTTTTTCTTCCTTCTTCTGTTCCTGCAGCCTCACATACTTAAGAACTACAGGCTGCCAGGTCTTGTCTTCAAGTTATTAAATGACCTGAGTTGGGATATTTAAAACTGGCTTTACCATAATTTTCATCCTGTATCTTGAATACATTAAATGTCCTGGTTTTGAATAAAGGCATGACTTGTTTGAGATAATGCTCTTACGGTGGTTAATCCAAGAGGTGGGTAGCTCCCTAATGGCTTCTCTTCTTCAGTAATATCCATCAATATTTGTGTACCAGAGAAAAACAGGATGTGCTCCTGATACGTGACTGTGCATCCAAATTCCAGAAAAGAAACTCCACTTGGGGAGAAGATCAGAAATGTACACAGGATGCATCTGTACCAAGGCACACACGACAACACCCTGAGGAGGGGAGAGCGGTGGTACCACCAGCGCCTGTCCTGCCAGCGGGGGTACAGCTCTCCTGGGTCTGGACCCCTGCACAAACAACTCTCACTCCCAACAAATCTGCTTCCTATCACCTCTTAATGTACTTTACAACATCTTAATTGCAATATTCTCTAAAAAGATTATGTTTGGCTATATTTTCAGGCCAAATCCATAGCATGGCGAGCTTTACTAAATATAGGCGCTAACCTAAAATCAGCAGTAACTACTAAATTACATACTCAAAAATGTCAAAATTACTTCTCAGAATTACAGCATTGAATAAAAATATATTAACACCTGCTATGCCATGAAGCCAATATTTTCCATTCCTACTGTAATTCACAAAATTAAACTATTATAAAATAGAAGAAAAATCTCATTAAGCCTATTTATGTTCTTCATTTTCTGTTAATTTATTTTCTAATTAAGAAAATAATCTAAACACATTTCTAACTCATTCTTTCTGTTTCAAGTATAAACACCAATGCCTCTTACTTTTTCTAGTAATAGTCCTTATCTCCAAGATCATGTTGTGTGAAAGACATCAACTGCTTTCTCAGCCCCATCTTCTTCTCTCATAGAACGCAGTAAGAACTCCATGTAGCTCAACTTTGACATTTTGGTAGAAAAATGTGGCCTTCTTGGCACCTTTACATCAAATAGTAGGCCAAATGTTCAGATTTCTGTTTCTCCATAATCTCAAATTTTCTATGTTCAAATAGAATTTTCATCTCATCCCATACTGCTACTTGGGACTCAGTTCAAAGTGTGATTTTTTTTAAGTATCTGTTTTTATTAAGTAACTTCCTAGATTCAGAGAGGTTATTTACCCTACTAATTATTACTTAATCCATTTTTGTACTAGTTTTGTTACTGATGTAATAGTTTTATTACAATTTACATAACTATTTGTCCACAGAGCAGAAAAATACAAAGTCATTGTTGGAAATTAGATGTGTGCCCCATGTGAAAACTTCATGCTGTTACTCTTAAGATAGGTCAGAATAATTAGGAGGTAAAAATAAGCACCGGTGCTGAAGAGTAGCATCTAAGTTAATACAGATCTGATCTTCAGATTAGATCTAAAAAAAACATAAACCATTCGGTTTATATTGTGTCATTAGAAATTAGTATTATACGATAAAGGAGATTACGATCACCTGAAAATACTAAGTTTCATATCACTGCTATACAACTCTGCTCATTAAAGGTAAGTAATTTTTTAAAAGTAATAAATAGCCTTTCAGATGTAAATATTCTATATTGTGTGTGCTACTACAAGGATGGTCAATGAGGAGATACAGTACTCTCTTTTCTTACGGTGAGTTTTCCTCATGCTTGAAGGGGATCATTCCTTTCTGAAAACACCGAGTCAGGAAAAAAAATCAGTTCAATCCCTACGAAACAGAAGTTGTGTGGAAGTATTGCTCTCTAGATACCAATTCTTGTTTGACTCCATTAATGAGCTTGGGTTAACAGCACTGCTGCTTCCTATACGGGGGGGCACGGATACCCCTCTGACTTCACCTGTTTTTTTATTGAGGTGTATTTTTCAAAGCCTCAGCCTCTTTCTTCCACAGCAGTGTGTATTGCTGACCCTGACGGAGATAGTCTCCAGCCCTCTGCTAATTACCCTCATGGTCATTGCCAAGCAGCATTCCTCTTTTTCAGAGATGTTGGAACATGAGATCCCTGCAAAGCAAAGAGAGGCAGAACAATACTTGAACAAATGATCTCACAGAACAAAAGCAGCCGAGATGCAGCCTGCCCCACAACTCCTGGTGAGGGCAGTTCAGAAACAGAGGCTGAGAATGGCAGAAAGAGAAGAGGGTGCTCTGCAGCTCGAGAGCGAGCTACTCTGACTGTGTCCACTGAATGCAAACTCTTGCTGAAAGGGAACTTCTTGGAGGCTGTAATTTTAACGGGGACAAGCTCTGCAGTGGCAGAATGGGAACTTTCCCATGTTGCATCCATTTAGGGTTGGTCAATAGCCTGTTGAAAACCGGGACTGCAGCCCTGCACCAACAGTCTTCTCGGGGGGGGGTTCGGGGACTTGAGAACAAGGTGGGGTCCTCTGAAACCAAATTAATACTTATGTACTTAACAAGCTATAAAAACCACAAAGCTGATCTGAGGACTCTAGTCTTCCTTATCCATTCCTGTACCCTTGTTTGCCACCTTGATCTAGCACACAGAGAACTGTGGAGACCAGGCTCGGGTTGGGGTGAGGCCTCGCAGAGGACTTGGCCTGGTCCCTCCGGGGAGCCCCCTGGGGAAGCAGCAGTCCCACCCCACCCAACTTCAGGGACAGCACACATGCCATGAGAAACACGGAAGACATAAATCGTTTTTTTTCTTTTCCACACAGGCAGCAAATTATGGCCTTTAGAGTGTTGCAGGCAAATATGCCTCTAAAGCAATGCTGGAAAACCTCCAGGTATTTCCCCATGGCAACAGCCCCTAATCCCCCCAAAACCAGTTCCCTCGATGGCAAATACTGAATTACTTCAACACACAATGTTTTATAATGTCTCTCTGCTCCTTTTTTTCATTTTAAACTCATTTTCCATGCAGCTCTAGGTCGTACCTGAACATTATTACACTTACCTTTTGCTGAAAGGCAGACTGAGGAATGGAGAAAGGCTCCCCCTCCCCAGGCTTTGCAAGATCTCTGCTGCTAAAACACTGCTCTCTGTGAATCCACAACTTTCACAGCTATTTAGCTTGCTGTGTCTCAGTTTTGTCTTCATAACTGAGTGAAACAGCATGGTGCCCTGAAACCTTCAGCTGACAAAGACATCTCAATATTTGTAACTGAATATTCATTTTTTTTTGCATACAGTGATTATAATGCAATGAGTTGATTTTTTTTTCCCTTTCTATCCTCGCTATTTTTTTCAGTCATTACCATCATTACAAATTGGAAATTCCAATACCATCCTGTTTTTCTCCAATGTTAATGGTACGCGCTAAATGATTTTCACTGAATTCTGCTTGATGAGTTTTGCAGACTTTAGATCTAAATCTTCTTGGGCAGCACGCTACTTTTTTTTTTTTTTTTTTTTTAATATATAATGCAGAGGATTGGAAGCAACAGTACAATGGGATGAAGAAATGATGAATGAGGTGACTCCCCAGCATCTTAATCATTATATATGAATCCCATGGAGACTTTTTAAGTTTTGTGTACTTTTAGGTATGCTTCATGTGTAATTCCTTCCTTTGTCCTGACCATGTCTTTTTTTAAGTCTACTTTGTATTACTTTGTAAACATTTGTAAAATTTGTAAATATTTACATTGCAATTGTTTAAGTCTTCCACTGCCTATTTCTTAGTAATCCACAGTTTAGAAATAGAGAAGAAAAAAATAAAGGAAAAAAAAATCAATTTTTCTCTCATGTAGCTTGACAATCACATGCCCAGAGACAAGCTTCACTGCACTACACTTCCATAAAGCTCAGGGTTCCTCAGAAACCTTCTCTTGCCAGACCTCCTTCACAGATCCTAGATAGATCCAGGTACAGGAATTTGGCAAGTTACTGCCTATAGCAGCCTGGTGCCTGTACATCTCAGCTGCTTTGGCTGACTTTAAGTCCACTCCTGTTTTGGGGAAAGGTAAAAACATTTGTCTAGGCCCTGAGAATCTCTTTGCAATGAAGTGAAGAAGCAGTTCCAAGCGTACATCTATAGATACGCTGTATTAAAAAATATATTAAACTATCAGTAAGAATATTTAAGAACAAAATTCATTTCAAATGCAACAGCAGATATATTTTATCACTCCCTTGGCATGCCCTTCTATTGCCAAGGTAACAAACTAGCATGTTCAAGAACTCCTTGTATTTCTGAATGTGAAAATAAGCATGCAAAACAAAACATTTGTAGTGAACTGAGTCTGACAAATTAATTACAATACAGTACAGCCCTATGACACAGCCCGTGAGCCAGACCTTTAGCATCTGAACAGGTTCAAAGGACAGGAGAGCATGAAGCAAAGCTAGAATTTCTTTTGCTAAACATTTATTCCTGAATCTGCTGCGGTATTTCTTCCAGATCCTTGCATCACTGCCAATTTACATCGTAACTGAGGGTGCTATTTTTCTCCTGCCTTCGTGAGTGCGACACACGAGCTGGCCAAGAGTAAATACTGTTTCTGGTACCAATTAGTACAGCCTGCCATACAGTAGCGATGTCACCATGAATCAACACTTCAGTATTTCTTCTGCCAGCAACCACTCGCTCCCTCAGTCTAGAAGTCAAGGCGTCCAAATGCAAAGTACAAATGCCACTAATGCTCCCAGAGGCAAACAACTGAAACAAAATATTGAATATTCATAAAACATTCTTAATTCTAGTTAAAATGAACCTCATCAGAAGAGATAAATTATGTAATCTGCATATTTGCCAAAAATAATTCTACAGAAATAAAATTTGACAAGCAATTCATTTTGTTCATTTACACATTTCAGAACTGTTAGGAGAATAATTTGGAGAATAAAAACTATGCAAGAAAGTGATCGTGCACATTACATTTGAAGACTTTCTGAATAAATTATACAGAGGCAATTCATCCAATCCTAGTTTTATTGTGAAATTATGACATATATTATAAAATGAACAAGAATGAACACAATGGTATTAATACACAGTGCTATCTACCCCTTTAAAGCAAAGAACAGAACAGGGGTGGAAGAAAAGATTTAGATGGAAACTGTCTGACTTGGTGTCCAAGTTTCTCAGTGTATATCTGCATCTGTTCTGTTTTTTACAGGTGCAAATGTGCAACTACCCAGAAGGTTTTATGACTCTCCCATATACATTGCCTCATTTCTACCTGATAGTGCACTTGGTACTAATTGATACTGCTGCAGATGCAGCAAAGCCTGAATGACCAACTCAGCAAGGAGGCTCTCCAGCACCGTCAACCACAAGATCTTCAGGCCAAGGCACAAGAAGCAAATGCAAATGCATGATGCTCTTTGGTGGAAGCCCTCCTGAATCTCTAACATTGTCTTACCATCACAATAACTACGTTCATATAAAAATAAAAAATAAAGAAATGCTTGGCTATTTTTTATTTGAAATTCTTACTTAATGAATTCTTATTGAATGGCTTAGCAACATAAAGATATTCCCACAGTGTAAGAAGCATGTGGGAAATTCTGTTATAATTGACAGAAAAGACTCCAAGAAAAGAGAGTCTTGGAGTTTTTTAAGAAAAAAACTTTTTTTAAGAAAAACTCCAAGATGAGATACACTCTTCCTTTGCAGAGTGCCAGCACAGAGACTACTCATTACTTAAGTATGGGGCTTAAGAGCTGAAGCATGGTTTAAGTATGACACTAGGTATTAGGCAGCCCTTCCACCACCCTTCTGTACAGGGTAAAGATAATCCCCCTGCTGAAGGTAGCATGTTACTGAGGGTATTCACTTTCTACTACAAGCATGTATTTTTGCACATTGACTAAAATGCTCATGATTTAAAAAATATGAAGCCTTTTCTACACTATTGCTATATTCATGTTAACTTTACCATGCAACAATATAAACGAGAGCAATTAATGCAGTGTTGAATTCATTTGGTAGGTGTGTTGCATCCACTCCCACCAAAAACCAGCTGCTCATCCTGTTAATGCTGTTGCTTGTATATAAAAATGGACAAACGGGCAGAAGCTAAGAGGATTAAAGGAAAAGCTTCTGTAACGCAGCAAAAGGTTTGCTGTATTTTGTAAACATCCTTCCAATGTAAAGTGCAAGGCAGCAGTCTCGGTGCCAGATCACTACTCAATTACTTCGCATCACGGATTTACCAATCCCTTAATTGCACCTGCAGGAAGAATTCATTTTGGCTGACTGCATTTCTTCTAATGATGGTTTCACATTCACACTGTTTAGCACAATGAATTGCATCCTAGTAAGATGCAAAAAGTGCCTGGAGTAAGCAGGAGAATGCTTATCCATTAAGCATTCCGACCAAGTGTATTGTATTGCAGTTAACCACTCCAGTGCTTCCAAAATCGGACAGTTTGTATTTCCAGAGGAGTTTATTCTCCCTAATGCCTCCCTCCTAATGTTGTACGCAGGGTAAGAGAGACTGACAGAAGCTGAGAACAGGGGTTCCCTGATCTGACCACGAAACTGGTTCAAACGTGCCAGCTGTAAGTGCAATTTAAAAAATGGCATTAGCTGAGCAAGAAACAGAAGGTTGAAAATGTGTGCATACAGTAGAGCCAAATGAATAGACAAAGAGAAGGAAGGATCACAGGGATAAGCCGGTATTAATGAATAAGGCTAGCTCGGGATGAGACTACAGCAATAATGCCGTAAAGTGGGGATTCAGAATAAATACATTTAAAGTGACTCGATTCAAAACTGGTTTTGGACGTTTTTCAACTTCATTGTTTGCTACACAACATCAGCACAAAATCTGATACTATTCCCTTGAGATCAATACCAAAATTGACTTTATCAACCCCAAGAGGAAGAGATACGTGTCTATTCTATGACTGTTTTCTACTCTACTCCTTATACTGTGAAAGAAACAAAATGAGCACAGAAACTACAATGAATCTACAATGAGCTTTACTTGCATGTAGTATTTACACAATATTACTTGTGTTCAAATTTTCTGCATGAATTCTGATCTTTTAGATGTTTCCTACCTATCAATTTGTGGTGGATTTGAAATGCTGGAGAGCCAAATGCAAAGCACAGCATCTACTGCTGTCCATCCTTACAAAATCTTTGTGGAGCTACGTGGAGCCCAGACTGCCAGGACCAAAGCTCTCCAGTTTTTCCATCGAAGACATGGAGGAAATGCTCTTGTGCTACTTTACAGGGCTGTTACTGCTGTGACTCTATAAAACAAAGCTGAAGACTTTGCTGGCCCCACTGACACCACCTCCTTGTGCAGAAGGGTTACATGAACCTTCTCCACCAATACCTGTTGGGAGAGGAAAGAGTTGTGACTCCTGCCATGCTCCTGTCATTCAAAATGCATTCACATTTTGCTTTGGTTTTGTTTTGTAAAGCATTCTGGTATTCATTTGTTGTTGTTGCTGTTGTTGTTCCCCCCCTGCAGAGACACATTGCTTTACTGTTCTGGGCTTGGCCACCATCTCCCTGTGCGTGTCTGCATGGACCCAGCACACACAGCCAGGTGGGCAGAGCAGCAGGTGGGGCACCATGTCCGTACCCATCCACTGCAGGACATGAAGACAGACGTGGGCATGATGTGAGCCCACAGCTGCCCCTGCCACCCACAAGCAGCGAAGGCAGCCATGGAAGTAGATGGACAGCCAAAAAACTCCCGGGTCTTTGTAGCTGACTTAACTGCTCCAAGCTTCCCAATTTCCAGGCTCAACTTCTTGACTTGCTTCAGATAGAAATAACCAAAGCTCAAGACAAGTATTCCATGCTAGTGAGGGAAAGTAAAATACACGGTGTAGCCTTCTGTCCAGATGTGACCAAGCGGAGGAGGAGAAAGCTCTGCTTATCGTTTGCAGAAATTAAGAACTGTAAAAGTTTTGGCAGAGCCTCTCCCCATTATGCCAGAGAGGGGAATGAAGCAGAGACGTTCACCGGAGGGCAGGCCAATTATTCCTCATACAGCTGGTACTGCTGGTACTCACAGTAACTGCATTCTGGTTGCAAACAGCTGCACATTTCTCTTGAAAGTAAAGCAGACAGCATTTAGTGGAAGCTGGACACATGCCAGACAACAAATTAAAACGGATATAATCTGTGTATGACAGCCTATAAACCCAGTACAGCAAGCCTTGCCATAATCTTAGCAGGATTTTAAGAGTTACCCCAACCTAAGACAATGAATAAAGAGAAAATACACAAAGATCTCTAAAAAAAATATGACAGTGAAATATTTTTATGTTAACTAGTTTTTATCATCTTAAAAAAAAAAAAAAAAAGCGAAGATGTGGTCATTGCCTAAACTATCATCTGAGGATGGATCAGAGGAATTCAGCAAACTAATCTTACAAAACTTTGCTAACACACATTTAAACAGATAACCTACATTTAAACAGGCAACAGATAACCTCAGCAATTTTTAAGAATCTCCAAGTAAAAAACCACGTGTGTCCTTGTCCGTGCTTTTAGAAGCGCATCTTTTAAAATGCTCTCTTACAGTTCCAGTTTTAAGAATAACTAAAAATGCTGAAAGGCTCCATTTTTGATCAAAATATACTTGATTTAACTTTTGTAGATCAAATATAAGCAGAAATAGAAAACAATGTAAAACAATCTTTGCAAGTCCTTTGATATTAGGAACAAAAGTCAGTAGTAGCTCAAGAAAACCAAAGGCAATGAATTTAGCATTCACTGGCAGATTGTACACGGCAGAGACAACAGGTACAAAGCGTATGCAACTCCTGGATGCTTTTTACCCCTAAAAATACAATTGTGAATAAAGCCACTGTTTTGGATGAGAGAGTTAGAGACAAGGTAGTGTGGGAAAATAAAGATGTGGTTGGATATTGAAACAGTCTGCTAAGCTGGTAAAACATTTATCTTGAAATCTTGAATTTTAACCTTACTGTTATTGATTAAACACTGAAATTCTAAGGCAACAAAAGAGCACCGCTTCCTCGCAAACAAAGTATTTGACAATGTAGCATAACATGATTATTTTAAAAAAGGCTTTTCTGTTGTACTAATAAAATTAATAACCACAACCACAGTTCTGTGTATAAATCAGCTTGAGTTTTATCTTTCTATTTCTTGCAATTAAATAATAGAAGCTACAGTGTTTAAAAAGATGCTATCAGCCATTTTGGTCTCGAAGGAAATAAATGTTTTCTCAAATTATGGCAAAAAGGCAAAATGATAGAAAGGTTTGCCAAAAGTAAAGATTCATCCAAGCATATATATTGCTCAAGGCCAACAGGGTCAGCCACACACAGGTTGTGCAGATCCCCTACTTGAGTCTGGACTGAATACCACACAGTTTGGAGACAAGGACCCTGCAAATTTAAGATAGGTTCCCTCCACTTTTTTTAAAAATAAAACACAAAATATTGCCTCTTTGGAATTCAAACATCTCTAGAAGCATGAACACCTCCATTGCAAAAGGCATCATAAATTCATGAAGCTACAATAAAAAAGAAGAGTGCAGAAAATATTGGAGAGGAGAAAGGCAGTCAAGTTTCAAATTGCAACTGCAACACTGGGGAGTGTAGGGCATTTATCATTTTCCTTAACTTTCCAAATAACATTTTAATCTAAATGGCTGAACGGTTTTGCTGCCACAGGGAACATCAGCAACATGCGGTTGTTGCAGAAAATGATGCAGAGAACTGCGGGTTTTATAACAACAACAGTTACTGAAACCTGGGTGCCGGTACTCTGAATTAAAACCAGATTGAACATATCATGCACGTTTATGCCTATTTCTCACGAAAGGTACATGACATTCCTTTAACTCAAGTTTTAAAATATTTTATCTGATTGAGCAGGCCTTCTAAAAGTACCATTAAAGTAATCTTACTTCACCCACATTTATGTTGAAAGCCCACCTGTCTGACCAGAAGGGCAGCTGTCCTAATCTGCATCAAACTCAAGCTTTCAAATGGTGAAGATACACTATCTTCCATGCCCAAAGCTTAATTTTATTTATGATAAATGTCATAACTCAATAAAGAAGGCACAATAAAAATACAAAGTGTAATTCTTACGTCTTTATGCTGTTAGGGCAAGCTAAGCAGCAGGAGATTTACGGAAAAGCCATCTTGCCTCTATTTAGGAAAGAACTTTTAATTTTATTAACCCAGGAGATTTCTCTGAGCTTTTTCAAGGACAGGTGCTTGAAAAATACATGCACAAAATGGATTTTATCATGTGCACACAAACTGAATTTTGGATACAAGAGTGGTTCTTCAAACTCAAGCTCTGTAATTGTTGTACCCAAGTCGTATGACTTATACTGACTTCTGCCAAAACAGATCAGGACAAAAACCCTTCCACTGAGCAGCATTAATAATTTAAAAAATGTCACTTTGCCTCTCAAAAATCAAACGCTTGATTAACTAGCGACTTATCCAAGGAATCAGGAGGTAGCTAGTGAGAGACTACTGCTACCTGATAACCACCTCTACCAAACCAGCACTGCTCTTGCCTAACAGACCACCTGCAATGGAGATATTGCCCCTCCACTACGGCTGAAACCCCTCAGGAGGCTCATTAAGCCTTCATGGTTGTGAAACACAAAGCCACGAGCCTACTCTTGGGGGCAAAGCAGGCTAAATCTTGCCCTCTGGAGTTAAAGCAGCACATCCAGGACAGTTGTAGCGTACCATCCATCCTCAGTGCTAGAAACAGCCTGAGAGACTGGAAGAAGTTTTTCTCGAGTGATGGTTATGAAAA
Source organism: Netta rufina (assembly GCF_964035555.1). NCBI lineage: Eukaryota > Metazoa > Chordata > Aves > Anseriformes > Anatidae > Netta > Netta rufina. Next base: position 25,994,773 of record NC_140124.1, on the reverse strand, counting down.
ACAGTGTGATGCTAAGTAGTAAAAGCAAGCATTTTACTACTTTCTAACCTATTACTGACAAGGTGAAATAAAATACACACCAAACCGTTTGTGTTACCTCCAGTTGAACCAACAAAGCAGAAAGAGGAAGAAACCTCACATCTGGCACTAAAGCAAGAGGAGGCACCACTCTCCATGGGCTCATTCACTTCTGTCTGCTTTTAATAAGGTCTTAAATTACATTTTTAAAGAAGAAAATTTAATCCACTCCGGAACAAAATGCTTTCCTGTAATGGCCCCTTAAGCAATGAAAACCCAGTAGCACAACTTTGCATTTTGAACTTTCTTTTTTGCCTGCAGTTTGGGTCTCCAGGTGGGATGCAGTGCCCTAGCAGTTTTGTGATGTGCTTTTGTGAAATGCTCCACACGGCATCCAAACTCCTCCTGACAGTGCCGCAAATGACAGAGAGGAAAGATGCAGTTCATCTACCCAACGAGCACCTGGGCACTGGCTAACAGCAAGGTTGAAAGTACATATTTAGTACAGAGTGTGGCTTGTGCATGACTGCACAGTATCAGGGAAAAGGAAAAATTACTTCTGCAGCTGGGATTTTTCACCAGAGGGGCCGTAGCGGCACAATTTTCTGCATGAAGCACATGATCTGAAAACCAAAATCACAACTTCAAAAGAGGCACAGCAGTGGGTTTTTTTCAGTGAGATTTAGAAGTACATCTAAGAGAAATGGAACAGGAGAAAAACTGTATATTTCTGACTAACTTCAGTCTGGTGGATCGAAAACCTGAGAACAGAATGAGGCTGGAAGATACAAAAATGTCTTGATGCAAAGTTACAGGGTTATCAGTGGCACTCTGTATTCTAGATCCAAACGGTATGTTTAAATAAAAACAAGCAGTTCATAAAAGTAATATATAAATGTAATTTCCAAAATACTTATTTATTTTTTTTTTATGCATGGTCCAGGGACTCCTCTTGTGCTCGGCTGCAGACCCGCAGCACCCCAGGGTGCTGCCGGCTGTGAGCAGGGCAATAAAAGCAATGCTCCCGGGACGCTCATCTCAGCAGTACCTGCAGGAGGGGAGAGAAGGCCTCACCACCTTCATGTCCCAGAAGCAACTGCAACATTTCTGGGCTCCTTTACCCACTGAGCAAACGAATTCATCATATTTAATAAACTCAGTGTCAAAAGGCGAATACTGCTATCTGAGGAGTTCTGTTAACCTAAAATATTCTCTCATTTCATGACTGTTGAAGTTTTACGCTGTGAAATAAAAATATTTAAATAGCAATGTGAGGTGTGTAATAGAATACCAGGAATCCATCACACTTGCCATATCTGAAATACCTTTTTGAACAGCCAAGTGAATGAATGACGCTGTCCGGACAGCTAGGTTCAAAGCTGAAGATGGGCGTAAGGGCTCATCCTGCCTAACCATCACCTGGCTGTTTGATCTGTGAGGACAAGTTTCAGCACTAGAGCAGCTACACGTTATATCTTAATCACATTCCTCTGCAATGAAACGATCAGCATCAAGTTCTGACCTGAAAGTTACATAAATCAGTTTATTTTCCTAGAGGATGGGATGAATGCAGATGAAGAATTGATCATATTACTGGTCCTCTATCTGTAACTGAACTGGTCAAAACTATATTTTGTTATATGTTCATATCATGGATGAGACCAAACTGATATTGATTTTTTTTCTCTACAATAAAGTCAGAAGAACTCAATTTAGAACAAGATATTAAAAACAAAACAAACAAACGAAAAAAACCCTGCCCAATAACCTGCCGGTAGAGTAATATTTCAAAATAGATATTTATAACTGTCCAAATATCAAATTATATACTATTACAATAATGCTACATGAACGTATTTATTGTTTTCTCTAGCCATCCATTAAAAAGACCTTATTAAAAACGTGTTTTCCCAAGATACACTTTTTTCTCTAACTTATGATAGCGCGTTGTACATCTAAAAAGCCATCGTCTCTCTCATGAGACATTCAGCAATTTTTAAAAAATCTGTATTGCATTTACATCACATAAACATACTTCTAATATTCAAAACCCAGCAAATTCATTATATAACATCCTTGAAAACTATTTGTAGGATTTAACAGGTAAGGGTGTACGTAGAAACATCTTCATATAGGGTGAAAATGGTTGTCAGAAAGGATGCAGCCTGATATATAAGTTTTAAATACTACTGTTAACATTGCAATATTCAAAACTATTTTAAGTGCCCAAAATTCACGTTTCAAACAGACATATTTTAAGCCAAATTTGGGAAAGAGGGGAAAACAGGAAGTTGAGAACAGATCAAACCTCATATTTTTAGCCTTTGTCTCGATACTGCCAGTAAACTAAATAAGTAGATGCTCCCCAGTTCTATAAAATATCTGCAATAAAATGATACAGGTATAAAACCAACTCATGACAGAGCACGTCTTTGAGTTTTGTGTATTTGACAGTGTGTGCCACCATTAAATTCTTATTAATAAAGAGGCTTTCATATAAACTATGTTAGGATAATTGTAACATAATAATAGCTATCACAATACCAATTATTATACATAATATGTATTATTAATGTAATTGAGGTATTATTATATAATAATTGTATAATTAATGTAATGTATATTATTAATGTATATTCTCATTATATTATTAGTAAGCAGCTATTGTGAAAGACATCGAAGTTATATAATTATTTCCCATTTAGCCAAAGTCTAAACTCCAGGAAAATACATATACCTACGTACATGCATTCATTGATTTTCTTTTATTTCAAAAAATGTGGCCCCATCATATTTTATTTTATTACTACTTCCTCATCTGTCATCCAGTAACTGAGGAGACCAAGTATTTCACCAGTCAACCTAACAAATAGTAAGCACCAGTGGCATATATTCTTGATCCTATGAGGTCTTGTGAGTCTGAAAGTTGTGCAGTGGATGGAAGCAGAATTGAAGGAAGAAAACATATGAGTTCCTGTCATTTAGGGCAGATTTAAGTATTTCACTTTTTGTGATTTCAGCCCCTCTCCCTCCAATCATTGTGGTGAAGTCATGCATCTGGAGTCTTCCCCTGCTGCTACGTTTTAGATGCTGTTTTGTATCAGCTGATAAACACCAAATATCTTTCCCTTCCAGAGAGAAGCATGCAACGATCCCACAGAGGACCACGACAGGGTCAGTAACCCACGGGATACACAGAAAGTGACCCAGGCACGCAGGCTTGGCAGACCTGGGTATGATAACAAACCACTTTTTTCTGAACCAGAGACACTTACTAGTTCTACTGTAGAAAAAAAATAATGTAAATGACATGTGATGGTGTGTTTTCCCCAAAACAAGAAATACATTAGTATTTCTTGGTAAGAACGTGACTTCTTAAATCAAAGCCTGCGCTGTGGCTGCTGGTCAGACATGGTCTAGTAGAACGAGGAATTACGTCCTTAGCTTTGTAAACTGAAGGCTTGTCTTCAGCATTTTAAACATCAGTGCTTTTAAATACTCCTTTCTTTTGACAAATTATTTTCAGAAAATTTATAAAGTTTGATTGCAGTTGGTATATCAATAGCCTGGCAATCTCCTTTTCCTCACAAGCCCATGACTGCAAGTACTGAAATAGGCAAAGAGAGATCAGAAAGCCTTAGAAACATATTTCCATGAGAATACAGTTGAAAAATATGAAATATTTTTGAATACAAAAACAAAATATTATGAAAAGTGCCATGCTACAGAAGTTATTGTGTAAACTATGACTGTCTAAAATGTTCTCCCAACAGAAAGACAACTGAAGAAAACCAGGCTTCAGCGATGAGGGATTTTGGAAGCTACCACAGCACACTGAGATACTTGGTCTGAAGATACCCGTTTGCTATGCTCTGAGGTAACTGAACTGCTGCTTAAACTATATACACACATGCACAAAAATAACCTGGATAACCTAACGCCCTATTTTGTTCTACAGACCTTTTGTAGAACAGTCTTTTTTTTCTACAAACAGCTTGCGCAATATGGACACTTCTTTGTCTTTTTCTCCAAATTCCTCCAAAGAAATGCAGAAATTTTGAAAACACAGGCTATAGGTAAGGTGTCCAGAAGCAGGGAATATTAAAACCACACAGTAAAAGAATTAATTAGCAGAAACGGCCAAAATACAAATTTGCATTACAAGCAAATTGTTGGTTTTGCATATTTAAGTCAGAAAATACACGTGCTGAGAGAAATTGGTCAACCTGACTGGTCAAAATCACAAATCAAACAGCTCCAGGCTTAGCTGGAGTGGTCAAGAGTGATTTCCAGAGAGTCTCATCAGAGACCTGATCTGTACAGAAATGGACAGATAAGCAGAAATGGATGAAAAAAGACCAGAATCAGATATGTGACTAAACCACTGCTATTTCAGCTACTAGCAATGGCCCTTGGGGCTCTCAGTAGCTAGATGTAATACAGAAAGGAGTCCCATTATAATATTGAGAGTGTAAGGAGGGATTCAAACCACCGCCATCCCCATCCAAACTACTCTCATGCCACTGGACTAACACAAGCACACTGAAACAAGCTTCACCCCCTGTAAATCCATTAACGTCATGATGGCAAGTTTAAAGGCATTCAGATCTGCCTTCCAAACAAGTCACGGAGACATTTCCAATTCATTTCAACTGTCAATATCAGGCCATTAGCCAGTGGTTTGCAAACGCCTACCACCCTGCATTACAGATTGTTCCTATGCAGGAATCACAGGCATACACTGAATTGGAAAGTTCAGAGGCTCTTCCAATGATTCTTGCGCAATATGGACACTTTGCCTTTTTTTTTTTCTTAGATGCGTAAAGGCATCTAAGCTACCCAGGAAGGTCCCAGGTAATGCATACATGCTTATTTCATTTAAGGAAACATCACCCTTCAAGTATATAATCAGGCTTCTTAGTGAGACAGGAAGTCTAGTCCTGCCTGCAAACATTGTATTTCTCAATTACTAGTACATAAAATGCAAAGATGAGGTTATAGGCATCTGACGCCAAGTTCACTTCCAAAAAATTGTTTGTAGACAAACAGGAATAGCATAGAGATTTTGACTAATTCCTTTTCACCCTGTCCTGCTTCCGACCCAAACACACAAAGGGACCAAGATGAATGACATATGCCACCTATCAGCAATTTTTAATTTAAAATTATTTTCTGTATTTTTATACCAAAGAACAACCAAAAAAGGCTACGCCACTGCTCTTTTCTTTGTAAGTAAATATGGGGAAAAATTTACTCTTTTGTAATGCAGCATGTGGCTTCCTCCTTCAGTGGAACAAGAACACACGAACATTTCCTTGTCTTTCCTATTTTTCTTTCTTATTTTTTAACATTAAATGTTTAGGAAGCACAAGATGCGCATTTTCTGCACTTTAGAACAGATGTTTTCCATTTTCTTTGGTTAGCCAAATAATCCCTTAATTAAATATGTACATAGAGAACCTTGAGAACTGAATTTATGTTTTAAATCACATATTCCTCTACTTTGTTATTTTGCATTTACTCACCCTGCTATGTAGACATGTTGCATATAAAACTATACATGGCAAATATGAACAGTACTGATTCTCAAAAACAAAATTGTTTTACAAGATCATCATTTAAGTCACTATACTTGTATGATTTATTACATCTGTATTTCTATATTAAAGGTGAAACAAACTTAATTTGTCAGCTAATTGGACAATCGTACTTTTACAGTGACAAGTAGAAACTAATTCCCAAATGTTGCCCAGACAGCAAAAGCATAAATGCTGACCAGTGAACAGCCCTCACATTGAACCTTTTACTCCCACTGTTTACTGAAGACATTTCAGAGAACAAGCAGAAAAAAAAATGTGACTATTATCCCATAGTTAAAATGCATCATATATCCAAACAGTAAACTGAATACTGAGATGAACTCTATTAATGAAAGCATTCTTCAAAATATATTTCCAACATCATAGCACTGCATTTTTTCTCTATTAACTTTTAAGAGAGTCATTTTTCAAAAAATAATTACACATTTATACATTACAGAAAAATGACCTCAACATTTCCTGTTACGGATAGGAGACTTATTTAGTATTCATATGGGAAAAGTATTTAGAAGTCTGGTTATCTGTCCCTCAACATACTTCTCTAGAGTATAACATTGGATCAAACCCACAAGCACGTTTTTACTGAAGCAGAGAGGACTGCAAAATTAGGTTAAAGCTACAGTATCTGTATCCTTTTCCAGGGCATCAAACACGAGGTAATCCTATTATTTCCTAATACACTGATTAATTTATTTGGCATGTTAAAAATACCAGCAGTTCACCTTTGCTCACCAGTGAGGACCCTACAATAAACTGCCAGTGTTTCATGGCATCTACCAATTATTGACTGTGATTTTATGTTCAGCAGTTAGCTCTCGTATTAAAATCCAGGAGGTAGCACAGTTACTAAGTGAAAGAAGGAAAACTATATACCATATTAAACATGCTAAATTTAGAAAGACAAATTTCCCCTCCAGAAACGAAGTTTTGTAATAAAACGCCTAACAAATATGTATAAATATCATATAGATTATATTAATCTATAATAAAATTATTTCAGTATTGATGTTGATTTATATTTTTGCTTTGATTTTACATATTTATATATTATATACAAACATTTAACATTTGTATGTTGATGTTTTCCTATTAGAATATTAAATGCCTATATTAAATATAATTTTAAAAAAAGCATGACATATATAAAATACAACTTTCACAGTGAAGGAAAATTTGGATAAAAGACGAGCAAGTCCATAATGTATCTAAAATAAAGGGTGTTGTATTTCTCCTCAGTGGATTTTCTGTGGTTTGGGTGCTTTTACTTGAAAAGTGATCGCTTGGAGAGTCTCCCAGAATCTCCACAGAGAATCCAGGACAGACCACCCCAACCAGCACGCCAAACGAACACACAGCGGTCCCAGCCTGGGCCTTCAAATCTACTACAAATCATTCCTGGAAAGAGAATATCATGGAAATTTTAAATTGATGCTAAAATTGGTGTTGGCTGACTTAAGTGGGTCTGTAGGCGGTGTGAATTCTGCAGCACAGAGAACTCGCGGCAGCTGGCAGGCCGAGAGCCGCGCTGGAGGCCCCTCGGCTAGGGTCGCAAGCCTGGGTGTGAGAAATTCCTAGCAGAAGGCAGGGAAGATAAGGCTCCATGAAGATGCTCAGATGTTGGAGCAGGTTGCTCAAAAAGGCTGGGGAGTCCCCTCGTCTTTGGGGAGACTCAAGGCTTGCCCTGAGCCGGCCTCAACCTGCTCTGCACCAGGGTAAAGGAGAGGTCCCCAGGTCCCTTATTTACAAATCCAACCAGTCCGTGCTTCTGCAGATGAACACAGCAAAATCTAGTGTTTACACATCAGGTAATTACATTTAGCAACACACCAGCAGGCAAGATTGAGATAAGTCCCCAAAGAAAAGCTTTAAAACATCTTCTGAAGCGTTTCCTACGAGCGAAGTACCACATGTTGCGACTGGCCATTACCTGCCACAAGGCTTCTCTGTTGCCCTGGCTCCTTCCTGCCTCTGCAACCTGGCTGATGGAGTCAGCCCCAGGGGCCGACTGTCTGCTCCGCTTCCTCACACCACACGTGTGCCTTCTGGCCTGCTCAGTGACGGTGACTTCTCTCCGGCAGTGCTATTTTTGACTGCCCAGGGCCGGCCTTCCCTCTTAGGGATGTGCCAGACATCAGATGGCTTTAGGTACACAGCTCCCACTGCACGACGCTGTTCTCTCTGGCACTTTCTCATGGAAGTAAAAGTTATTATTACTTCTCATTTCAGAAACCTCATACTTGGGGTGATTTATTTTCTCTTCCCACTACCTGTGTCAATTACCATGCATAGTTCTCGCATTGTATTCAACGATAAAAGAGTATGTCCTAAAGCCCCTACAAACGCCCTACAAACGCCCACCTATCAACAACATTTCATTCAGGGATGAGTGGAACTCATCAATTAGTTAAGGAATTTCATATTTCACCCACATTTTTTCCACCTGTGAGCTCTGTCAGACAATCCTTTATTGTGACCCTATGGTTTTAATTTCTTATAAATAATAATGCTGTATTTGTAATCATAGAAATGTACTCTATTAGCTATTTTAAAATGGCACCCTGTAGGGGATACGTAGCCCATGAAACTCAAGAGTCACGAACAACTCAATAGCATGCAACCCTGCAAAAGAAAATATTTCATTATTTATTTCTAATACATCTAAAGTCTGCATAAAAATTCAACTCCCCAGCTTTAACTTCAAGGAGACAGAAATAGGACTGCCTACAAAAATCTTCCATTTTTCCACAAGCCTTGCCGGAGAGCGTGAATTTTGCTTTTGTATTGTTCTTTTTGCTAGGAAGCCTACTAAGAAAGCAGTATTTGGACTACTTTTTAATTACTGCGTAGATATTGCTGGGAGGAAAATCTACTAATTTTAGAGATTAGTATAATTATTTAACTAAAACTGGCAATGAAAAAAGGGGGAAAAAAAAGTCTTGTATTTAAAAAAAACACAGAAAACTGATTACATCAGTGCTTGAAAAATTTATATTTGTAACCTGTGGGTTACTGTGATCTACTCAGACAATAAATAATAAACAGACCCTGCCGTAGGTCCAGTATGTGGTCAGTAAAGGGCTGATATATCAGGAAAGGCTTAACCTAGTCTCCCTCGCCTGTTGAGTACCTAAGTGGCTTAGCAATTTGGTTCACACTACAAGTGCAACATTAAATACCGTGTCTCCATGCAGTTCTCATTGCAAGTCCCTATGCACAGGAATCTAAAGATTGCTAATGATCTGTAATCCAAAAACAGAAATAAGAAAGAGGTGGCTAATCTCTTTGTGAGGCACTCTCCTAAAGATTAACAGATGACTAGACTGCAAGAATATTAAAGACCAAAAGCTGAATGAAAGTGACTAAAGGTATTGTTTGCTTTGCCGTTCTTTCTTAAACACATCTAATTAATTAGCATTGTTAATTAATTGGCACTATTTCTTCATGGCAAATTCAACTAAGAAGTTACTCAGGTTCTAGTTCAACTTTTGGAAATAAATGGAAAGAAGGAGTCTCCCTCATTTGTTCATAGTCTGTTTTATATAGAAGGGTATTTCATGTATCCTATCAGGGACAAAAATTCAGGACATTATTATACTTAATCATACAGTGCAGATATTCTCTCGCTCCTCTCTTCCCTGTTTAGGAAAACAGCAATATTTCAGGTTGTGCATGATGTATTTTTTCTTATCTTTCTGCAGTCTCCTAAGGTGCATTTTACATTATCACTGCTTGCATAAACACCGTGCTTTCTCAAATGCCATTACTGCTGACAACTACCATCACAGTTTGACGTCAGAAACACTGGGGGGTCAAGTGCTTCACATAAAATTTTAATCTGTTTCCAAAAGCATTTCTTTTGCATCACCATTGATGCAATTTCTGCAAGAAACAGAGGAGAAAAACATGAGCTTCAGACTGTTACACTGGAATATTCAGGAAACTGTTCAGTAGCAAACCAAGCTGTTAGCAATACCCTATCTAGACTGAACAAGGTAGTCAAACTGGCTAGTGGGATAAACAGAGACATAGAAAAGTTACAATTATAAAATAAAAATTGGGACACGGAATCGAGAGACAACAAAACACTGAATGGCATCTTCTAGAATAGACTGAGAATTATTTCTTTAATCTCTTATTGGTAATGTAAAGATTGTCCCTAGAAGATATCCGCCTCTTACAGACAGGCCTCTCTGCTTAGCATGTTGAGAAAAGAGCTAAGGCATCCTTCCAAACTGCTGCATTTAATTCAGCAGGAAAACTCCTCTGCATTGCACAAACAAGTTAAATGCTCATACACCTTCAAGCGCAGCTCCCTTGAGCCCTGGTATAGCACTTCTGCCCCTCTTAGTACCAAAGCTTTTTCACCTGCTAGCTCTCAGAGCAAAACCTCCCCTTGTGTTGGACCTGCTCCTTCCAAAACTAGCAGGGAGAGCACAAAGGCTTTGGCTCTTAAAAGAACCATGTCCTCGTACAGAAGCTGTCAATGCTCCCATTTACAGTGTTCCTAGGTATTTTTGCTAAGCTATAAAAAGTGCCTCTTTCAAATACATTGTACAAAGAAGGAAGTCAAAGTTTATTGTCTGCCTAAAGTTAATTTCAGAAGAATAAAATTTCCATCTCTTTCATTATGGAAAAAAGCATCTACCATCATATGCAGACACTAAGAAAGGTAAATCACTGAGGTCACATTTCTTCATCGTTGCTTGTTCAGATCTTCTGAGCACTCATCCAGGCGCTAACACAAAGCCTGGTGGCACTTCTGGGGCTGTAATTAGCATTCCGTTCCCTCGGTGGAAACTTCATATTTGACTCAAAATCCTTTATACTTATAATGGTGGTTTTTTATTGCCAAAGTAGTAACAGAACAGCAAGAGCAGATTTGCAAGACAAAATGAGCTTCTCACCACGTCGCAGGTCGGACCAGTCCCAGCAGTGCCTTTTAGCCCGGTGGTGTCAGTGCTGACCATGAGTGTTTTATGTTTGGAAGAGCAACCAGGACAACCCACCTCTGACAAAATGATCTGAGAGCAGCAGATCAGTCTACCTCAGTTTTTAAAAATGCCTGCCTCCTGTAAAATCTGGAGGTACTCATGGCTACCTGACGTGGAACTAGTGAAGGTTTGCTTGCTGAAGCAGAGGCTGAAGCCGCAGCCTGTCCGGTGCTGTGCTCCTGCACAGCCACGCTGCTGGAAGACAGAAGGCAGAGAGGGGAAGAGATCTGGGAAGGCCCCCTCTGGTCTAAACATCAGGCTGCTGGGGAAGGATTTAGACACACTCAGCGATGGGACAAAGGACCTTTGAGTTGAGAACAGCATCAGTTCATTGCCGCTCCACAATGAACTCTCCTTCTTGAAGACAACTCTCTCAACAGAGTTTTTTGGCATCATTTTCTGCCCGTACCCTTTTCTGGGCCAGATGCATGGAGCCCATTCCCTACCCCTCAGCTCTCCAAAACCACCACAAACACAGGCTGATGGCCAGAGATGCCACCAGGGGCTGCCATGCTCCCAGCACAGCTGGTACTCCCAAAGGGATGAGATTTATCTATGTATCCATGTTGGTAAATAACAACTACTGCAAACGATTTAAAAGCACAGCAGACTTCATGCCAGAGCTTGTGCCTGTGTGCAAGCCCTACTAAGTCTCACAAGACAGGTACAGCTTTGCAGAGAAATGATGCCTGCAGACATCAAATAGGTCACTGCCATTTAAAGGAACAAAGAGATACCAAAAATCTGCTCAAGTCTTTGTTTAATAAAAAGGGATGGGTCGGACAAGAAGTCAAACCAAATGTAATTAACCTTCAGAAAGGCTAGTGCTGTAAGATAAAACAAAAGCTGATCATACGCAGAAGGAAGATGTGCCATAAAACCTAACCTTGAATCAAATATTGCCAATAAACTAAAGCTGACTTCCAGCACATTATTATATACTTCTGTGTCTCTAAAGGCCTTTTCACCCTCCACAATAGTCCACTGTAATTGTCACATGGTAATCAGATCTGTTGAGTATGCAGGAACTTGCTCCCTTTCAAAATGTTATGCTGCTTACAAAGGATTTTATTCATTAGAGAGATTAATAGCTGTTCTTTGAACTCCCTCTCCTTCACCCAAGTCTGTGCGGACTGCCAGGCCAGTGCTGACTGAAAGAGTTGAGAAGGGCTTCGGGAACTCGCCTGGGAGGACAAAAGCGAACTTAGATGAAAAATCTTACTGGGTATCAAAACTGAAAAGAAATTCCCAAGCAAATATGCTGTCCTTATTAAAAGAGACAAGCCATAAAAAACACATTTTCAGTAGAAATATGATGATGATTTCTTGCTCTCCATTTCATGCACTTGAGAATCAGATGATTCAGTCTATGGTTAGGAAAGCTCTTAGATAACCACGAGAAACACATCACAGAAATCTCCACCACAGACAGGTGAGCAAGGACCTTGTTGTGTTACAAGAGCTTATCCCAACCACAAGGAATCTGCAAGAAAACAAGCAAGGGCATACTTATGCTGTGTTGATACTTAATCATTGCCTTGCTTTTAGGGAGGGGTTGTTCATATAGGCTCCCTGCACAGATGTGAGGTAGTTACTGATAAAAAGAACACAGAAATTCTTTCTTCTTTTTCTGTTTGTAAATGTTTTATTCACCAAACTTTTAAAATTACATTTTAAAATCACATCTGAAACCTACTGGGGGAAGCAAATATAATTAATTTGCATTTATTCAAGCATATAATTTTATATGCATTCTGATGTCCACCTCAGTATGAAAAAGGGTCTGGAAGAGAATTTAAAGGCTGTGGAAAACAAATGCTCAATGCAAGCTGAGTTAAGTACCTACATTCCTCTAAATCTAAATTGTTAAATTTAAGTAATCAAAGAAAATGACTATGTTTGGAATTGCCATTATGGTCTTAAAATATTAAATTCAATCCCAAATAGATAACTTCTAGCATTAGAAGAAGCTTGAGAAATGTCATCCCAAGGCTTTATTTTCCCAAAAAAGCTTTAACATCTGAAAATGGCAACTTACTGCAGGATAATTTTCTTTCCCCTTCCCGTAGCTGTAGGTAATTTGATTTTGGTTCAAGAAGTGCCATTTAGGGAAGCCCAGGACTCTTGTTTTAAAAGAATTGAATCTGACCAAAAAGTAACAATGCCAAAAAATAAAAAAGGATCACTGCAAACTAGTGGCTTCCAACTTAATTTCTATCTTGGCATGCCATCTGGGTGTTTATTCAATTAAGCCTCCTGCTAGTTCCCATTAAAGCACTGAACACCTCTGATACATGGCAAACTTTGGGCAGAAATGAAGACGATGAGACAGCCGTCGTGCACGTCCCACCGGCAGAACTTCCCTGGCTGGCCTCAGCAGAACCCCAACGCAGTTGGCTCAGTACTTGCCACAGGAGCTCCCGTCTAAATGATGAATTCATCTAAACTGAATACAGTCATAATTAAGCACGGACAGAAATAAAACATCCAGCTGATTTGCAACTAAACGGCACACGGCAAAATAAAAGCAGCTATCACAGCACCAAGAAATATGTAAATGAATGCTGAAGCACAGCCGCAAGCCTAACATCGTGATACTTGGGTTAGAGGCAATCGCTGTTCCTCTGATAGCTATGCCAGACCCATTTGCTCAGAGCCTGTGCCATAACAAGAAGAAAGTCGTTAATAATGGCAAAGAGAAGTCAATGCAATTAATAGGGACTTGTAGGATGTTTGCCCAGATGCAAAGATCCTTCCTGCTCGAGCAGTCTGAGGTGCCATGGTGCTACGTCAAGCTGCCAAGCAGCTCTTCCGTGATTGTTTGAACATCTGGGAGGCAAGAAGAGCCTGCATGCTCTCATTTCCTCTTCTTAAGGGACAATGGCTAGCTCTGCACATAAAAATTAACACTAAAAGTCCGGAAGTAAACAGCACTCAAGGTATTTTAAATGGAGAAATCACATTGCAATCAAATCCAAAACAATAGCTAGTTACGGCTTTCAGAATAACGAGAGCAATGTGCAACAAAAATACGGCTACTGCTTCTGGTTTATACAACATGTACCCAAAATGACAGCAACAGTTTACTGAACGCTTCCCACCTGCACTACAGTCCATTTAATGGATCGGGACATCTATTCCTCAAAACCCTGCTTGCCCCCAGCAAGACCCTGAGGGAGCACAGAGCCCAGGCTCCTGCGCAGGGAGGCTGTGGAAGATGAAGGGCTGCTGGCCCCAGGAGACACCACACCTCCTTAGGAAAGAGAACTGTGGAAAACAGACAGACAAAACACCTGTAAAGCACATTTTCTCCTCAGATAAGAATTCAGTCCACCCTCTATTCCAAATCCATGGAAGACTTGCCAGCAGCAGAGAGGTTGTTTCATTTCTGCTTTTTCTTTTTCAACCTGCTTATTCCAAATTAGAGCACTACTGGAGACTGATGTCCCGAGGATGGACCTGGGCTTCAGGCTTCCCAGGTCCTGACCAGCCCTATCCCTATTCCAATGGGGAACAGAGGTTTTTAAAACAGATGTCTGCATAAATGTGATGTTCGATCTTAGCAGCAGCAACAAAGCATGAGGTTGAAAGGGGAAAAAAACATTTAAAATGATGGTTTTCATGTGTCTGTTTTACCGAAAGCCTGCATCCAGGTGGTGACCCTGCCCACCCCGTGCACTCCAGCAGGATCCATGACACCGCCACCAAGGGCTTTCCATGATCAGCAACATGTGAACTCAGGAAAAGGGCTATTTTTGTTCCGTCACAGCTCCTTTACTGGCTCTGACTTTGCCTAAGCAGCTCAGTAGCTCAGCAGACTGCTCCAGCTTATCAAAGCCGAGTGACTCTGCTGAACATCACAACCTTCAAGCAGCTGAGAAGTGTCCTCGCTCTGCTCACTGTTCCCTCTACCTCACCCTCCTGAACCTCTTGCTTCAAGCCAGTACAAACACGCAGTAAACATCCCACTAAGGAGGTGCCAGGCATATTAAAACGTAGAGAAGTAGCCCCAGTTTGTGTAACTACAAGTGCTCCAGAAATCCTCAAGGGTCAGCTGGTTTAGGTTACACGCCCCACATTTTCTTTCCTTCTATTGTCAGCCATTAAAAAAATCACAAAACCAGAAATACATGCCAGGGAAGGATAAGGGATGTAACTGTTCTCGTAAGGCAGATAAAAAAAGAACAAGGAAGTATAGCGCACAACAGAAGGAAGCAAAACAGAAACGACCCCTCGAAATCCTGAACAATGAACTCTGCTTGTATTTAAGGAGATAATAAGGTGACCAACCCATCAGAGTACGACTACAAAGTTAGGTGTAGAAAGTGAAAGACCAAGCTTTCATTACCCAAACATAAGATGCCACTAAACCTCTGGCAGGAAGGCAAGCACAATCCATAAACAGGAGGACAACCAGGCACCTTGCGTGCTATAAATACTGAACAAAGAAAAATGATCATTCATTCTTTGTGACAGCAGCCACCAGATTATACATTAGCAGTGTAGACGCTCAGAAGCAAAACTACAAAAATACTCACTGAAATGGCCTTTGTTTTTCAGGTGTTTTAATTAACACACCAGTTTGGGGTGCTGCATAAGTCCATTCCCAAATTAATTACAATTCTAAGCTGTGTGTACTTGGGTGCAGGCAAATCTCCTAACTCTCATTATGTCCACGAACTAACAACAGCACACTCGAAGGCTAATTTAGAAAATCAATTTCCAGTATAAAATATTTAACTATCTTAGGGGATTTACTTCCCATACAATTTACCTACAAGATCTTATATATTTGTTTTGGGCTATGCATGAGCTCTATATTTTCCCAAGGCAGACAGGAGGTTCTGTTTTTTTTGTTTATTTGTTTTTTCCTGCCAATTTGAAAAGATTAAATGAATTTTGCATGTATTTGATTGCTCTTCCTTAACGTATACACAAAAGCAGTGTGCTATGACCTGTGCTGCTGTTCTTGAAGCCGTTTTTCCACAAACTAATTGCTCCACAGTACACTGAAACATCATGCTCATGTGTAAGCACCTTCCTGATCAGGCAAACTTCATTTCAAAAGCAACTCGGAAAACCTGTGACAATTTACTGAAGGCAATCACATCAGTAACAAAGAGAAACTCTTTCATTACGCTTCCTGCGCAGCCTGCATTTGGCTTGCTCTGATGTTTTGGAAAAGTAGGAGCTGTTTCAGAAAAGCAAAACAAAACAGGACTCTCCATACAGATAACATCAACAGATACACGCAGCA
This sequence comes from Netta rufina, assembly GCF_964035555.1. Lineage (NCBI taxonomy): Eukaryota > Metazoa > Chordata > Aves > Anseriformes > Anatidae > Netta > Netta rufina. Next base: position 25,978,907 of record NC_140124.1, on the reverse strand, counting down.
TTCCCCTTTCCTAGTAGTTTTGGTAAATCCATGGGTCTCACGTAAAGCTTGAAAACAATGAAAGCCGCAGCCAACCTGAGGCAGAATGGGCTTGGTCAGAGAGAGGGAAATTCTGCAGAGGGGAATTACCTCAACAGCTGGGTTATTATTAACATCTCTTCTACATTTGGGGGACCTAACACAAAAACGTAAAGCTGCAGAACTATCTCACTGGGAAGAAACCATCTGCAGAAACCCATCCCAAGAAACTTCTGCAGGGAATGCATGCTAGCACAGCTGGCAAAATCACTGTCTTACAGGAGCAAACTTAGTTTGCTAACTTTGCTTTTAACCCAGGATATTTCCTTTCATTTCTGTAGCCTTTTATTTTTTCCTTTCCTGTCTGCTCGTGCTTTAAATAGCATTTGTTGGCCTGGGACGACACAGAGTCAGATTTCCTGAGCAGGGACTGTGATTTTTGTATCAGCAGCATCTGATCCTGTGTGTTTCCGGCAGATAGAGCAGGGACACCACCTGATTTCTGCACTTGTGCTCTGGATGTTAAGTACCACCTGAAAGCCTGAGAGATCGCAAATCTGTGTCTTTGTGCCAGGTAAACTGATCTCTAAGAGTCTGCAATAGATAACTCCCCTTTTTTTGTGTGTGTGAGGTTTTGTAATCCCGATTAGCCCTGTGGCTCGGCCCTGTTCTGGAGGTAAAAGCACGCAGCCCAAGCCCAGCGCAGGTGGACTGAAACCACAGGTAAGCAAGAGCAACCCACATCGTACCTCTGGAGCTCCTGGCTCCTCCTGGGACGTCTTATCTCCATCAGGAGAACTGCTCTTTCTGCAATTCGTGATGAACACTTTTTATAGCACGGACTAACCCTCGGAGTCCACGCTGCAGCAGGAACTGTATGCGTGTGTCAGCACGGTACCTGATTTCTGAAAAATGTAATGATCATGTGGAGATGATGACAGATTTATCCAAGCCCCTGTGTAAACAGGATTCGGAGAAACAATGTTAAATTGAGTTATGTGACTTGATACAATCAACACCTTCCGAAATCCAAATCAAGAGGGAACACTGCAGCATTAAGTTAAATTACTGAGCTCAAGCACAGGTTATCCCCTTCACCTTTAGTCATAACATAAATCCCTTTGGAAAGTATTAATTTCTGGCTGCTTAACGATGATGTTTTATACAACTGCATATTCAACTCAGCAGGCCTTTCCAAAATCCCAGCTGTGACCTAGTGTTCCTACTGACTACCTCTGACAGATAAAGTTGCACCGAAGGTTCCTGTAAAGTTTTCAGATATGTGTGTGACAGGACCCACAGAAAGAGAGGCACTCATGAAAACTGCTTTGATTTTCTTTTGCCAGCATCTTCTCTCATTTCTTGCATTGGAATGACACTTACTGTCTGTAATCCTCCACCAGTCACCCTGCTGAAGTCCCCCCCAGTCTTCTCCTTTGCCCTATGTTTTCCCATTCTCCTTACATGACATTACAAGGGAGCGTGTTTATGGCACGTAATTCCAGGTTAGCAAGCTGGCTTTCCTCTCGAAACAATGGGAGCAGCACCTCCACCCCATGACTCAGAGCAGAAACCTGGTGAGGAGGAGCATCGATCCGAATGCACGCACCCAGGAGAAGGGACCACAAGTGCCTAGTAGGGGCTGTAACCAAGATGAGTGGTTGCTAGACACTGCATGTTGGATATGTGCCTATTTCTTCCAAAAGGCCAGGAAGAGAGAGTCAAAGTACACAGTCAATAATTCAGAGCAGGATGAAGAGCACATCGCTGCTTAAAATCACAACTACAGAAAGTGGAAATCTGCTCAGAATGAGAAGCAGTGATGGGGAACATGATTCTAAGCACATCGTTCTTCTTTTTAAGAAAAAAAAAAAGAAAAGGAAAATATTCTGATTAACGCCTGCTCCTCCGAAACTCACGGGTCTGTATGACAAGTGATCTGCCAGGAATTTATTTATTTGTTAAAGGGAACTTCGAAGTCTCACTTACAAAGCAATCATAGGAGACAACAATTCATATCCAGACGAGCACTTAACAACCACCAAGACCCTTCCAAACCATCGTCAGGGCACACTGGAAGAGTTTACATGGACTGTCAGACAACTGACTGAAAGGTATTGCTCCTTCCTACATTCTTCCTTCCAGAACACGCTGAACAAGCACTGCGGTGTCTCACACTTTGCCCTTGGAATAGATCTTCTGTGGTGTGGCATCTGCTCCAAAGATTTAGCAGAAATCTTAACAAATATATTACCTAGTATTTTTCATCTGTTCACTTCTAATAGGACTGAGATGAAACCCATTTAATGCCTGATTCTACAGAGATTCAACCAGACCTTGATAGATTTACCAATCTCAACGGCTTTTCTAAGATTCCTGGATCTCAAAAGCAGGTGAAACAATTTCTGATGGTTTTCCATTTTGCTATACCGCATTAAAAATTGCAGCTTCAAGCAAGTTCTCACAGCTGAATTAATAGCTCCTGGACACAGCTTAAAATGGAAAACTCTGGTATAAACTACAGCATCAACATCAAGGTTAAATTCTCACAGCATCTGAGCCTTTCAGCAAGGTTTTTTCACATGTTTTGACTATATTTTCAAGGCCCAGTTTTCTCCAAATCCTGTTTGGACCTCATGTGCTGGTTTTACACAGGATCATCATATGAGGGCAATTCTTCGACTGCTGCTGACTGCCAACGGCGCCTTTGCTCTTACCACCAGAGTAAGGTTCTTCTGATCCTTTGAAAAGCAAACTTGCTTGGAATTGAAAAACAGAGAGAACAAGCACAGTGCTTCATACAAAGACTCTTGTCTTTGCTGACAATCACAGACATGTTTTTTTGCTATGCGAAATACAAGACTCACATTTCAAAACATATATGTCATTAATAAAAATGGATATATTTTCCTCCACACAATCAGCTTTTCTCCTGAAAAGTTAACAGAAATCGAGGGAAAAGGAACATCCTTCTGTTCACCCTTCCCTCAAAAGAAATAACAATTACCTTGTAGTAAATGTAATTATTTGTCTGAATTACAGAGAGAACATTTAATTTAAGCAAGATCACATTATTTAAATGACAATAATTATTGGGCTTGCCCAAAGACATTTTCTCTCCATTGCAAAGTCATTAAGGACAAAATGGTCAGGAGCTTTTCAGATGGTATGCGTCATGGTTGAATACCATAAAAACAGTAAATATACAGCCTTGAGTTTAATGGAGAGAATTCTGTAAAAGGCTACAAAGAGGTTCTGGAAAGGTCCCTTTATCAGATTCCTTTCAGCTGTTTTAAAGCATAAGCTGTATATAGTCCTCTAACAGCAGATACATTTGCCCAAAGGACGCCATCAAATTGTTCTCTTACCTAAAAATAAATTTCGCTTAATGCTTCAATAAATGTTTGTACACACACTTAGCTCTCCAATGCCTCCAGGTATTTATGTGCAGCACACAACCGTGTGTGTGCAGGAGCACGTACATGCTTGCCATGCTGAATTTCTCAATGCAACCCTTAGCACTCCCATTAAGGTCTTCCAACACTAACGAAGAAACTTTCCTGTCTCATGCAATGTGCTTTCAGGTGGCCTCTAAGAGTTATTTAGCTTTTCGTTTTCTGAATACATAGCAGTAATTTATTGAAATTTTCTATTCCCTATAATTCCTGGAAGTTCTGCTGCAACAAACTCCTCTTACCTATCAAGCACTCCAGTACTACTTTCCTCTAATACTCTGACATGGGCTGTGCTTACTTCTCCATTCTCACGTAAAACATATTGCACAACACAACAACTTTCATCCCCTCAGAGGGAACATCTGATCACCAATACGGTACGTTCACTCAATTCCAGCACTGAATGCAGCCTCCCAGCTGAGCAGATGCAGATTTGCTGCATCCCAGGAAGGATTAGAAAAGCATTGCACACCTTTCAATGAGTATATGGGAAAACTGGTGTCACGTTAGTCCTGATTTGGACTAAAAATCAAGAAGTGAAGAAGTTTTCCTGCTTACCACTGTGCCATCCACAGCATTTAAAGTATTTTCCCCTTAAACCAATTAAGGTATCAAGATCAGGATAGCAGCATGTCATCACAGTATCTACCTGGAGGTATAAAGAACCAGGCGCATAACAAAAGCCAGGGAAATACATCTGATTCATATTAAGAGTCACTCCAAGTATTCTAATAGGCTGGGTATATTTCTAAAGAAACATAAAAGTTCAGATTTTTTCCTCACTTTGGTACATATTTAGAACATCTGAGATTTTCCTAGAGGAAGAGCAGAATATACCAAACTTTCACTTAAAAATAAAAACTACTTTGAACAAAAATATGTAGCCAGATCTGTTTTTAGCATTTTACATTATTAGAACAAGAAATACTTGAAAAAGATATTTCCCAAATGGTTAAAAACTACCACACGCTGAATTTAATTTCTCTAAATTATCAAGAACACTGGGAAATTTCTGTAAATTTCTCAAAAACACTTGGAAAATCTTAAAAAGAATGGATCGCTCCACGATACCCCTAGAAATTTTGTTTGCATTCTATGTAGTCCTTACTTTTTTTTTTTATTTACTTAAAACTTTCCTGAAAATCACGGTGACCAAGATAGGGAAAACCTTCTGGTCATTGCTTGCAAACGCCTTATTCTTTTTAACTGAGAGTTTGATTTAGGGCTACCTTATTTAAAATAAATAAATAAATAAAAATGCATCATAATATATATATTAAAACCTTGCTATGTTTTTTTGCTATTTTTGTCAATAAACTCCATGAAGAACTTCAGACAATGAGTTCTTCATCATGTCTCAAAAAAAATCTTCCCTGATAAAGAAATAACCCTTCTTCCCATCTTACCAGCTGTTTAATTAGCAAACAAAATGCAGCACTAACAACCAAAGGCAGCAACCTGCCTCCAGGTGCTGCAGAGGAATGAAGCTAAAGCTTGGGGGATGTTTTGGGATGGGCTCAATGAAGATCTGCTGCGATTTGATGAAGCTCTGCTGAAACTTGCAGGCTGCACCCAAAGGATGCTGTCCTCTCTCCCCCTTGGCTGTGTGTGTCTCCGTCTCCTTTACACTCAAACTGGCCATTACACAATCGCATGCTCAGAGATCAACAACTCAGAAAGCTGCGTGACTTTATGAGGGGATAAACTGCAATATCCCACAGGAGGTTCTCTTTGAAGGTCCTGATCTACTGCAGTTTAAAGAAGCTGAACCGGTTTTAGTAGGGTGAGTTACTTCCTCCTGCTAAGCTGTAACAAAGAGATAATAACTTTGGACTTGGACATATGAACACACTTCTCCTTTTCTTAGTTGCTCTTCCCATGTTTTCCCAGAAGTTCTCTCTTCTAGGCCTGCCCTCTTTGACTCCTCTCTGAGACGAAACAGCAAGTGCAAGTAGTTTGTCTGCTATCACTTCTGGGGAAGGACGGCTGCTGCTGCTGCTGCTGCTAGCATCAAGGGCGGTCACCTACCTGTCGTAAAGCTTGTCTCGGATCTCGAGCCTAGCAGAGGTTCAGGACAGAAAACACAGCCTTACAGCTCTTGTATGCACCACTTATCAAGATGCTGATAACAACGCAGTCCCAAATAAATCAAAGAAAATGAACAAGCTGTTAGCTACAGGGCGCACTTCAAATATGAAGCACTATGATTCCGTCATTGAAGACTGAAAAATTATTGCAAGCAATTCAGCAAGATACCCAGAAAGAACAAAATGCCCTCAGTCAAACAGAAGTCTGTCAAGTGAATCCATTCTATCTGAAGGGCTCTAAACTACAAATAAACCTTAAAAAATATATATATATATATATGTTTACATGAGTTATAAAGAAACATTTTAAATTAAGTTTTCAAGCCAAAGTCAAGAATGCTGTAGAAGTTTATTTCTATTCTGCTCTGTTTTGCAGCCTCTGGGAGTTGAGTTCATGCAAGACTTGACCAAAATGTACTACGGGCAGGAGCAGCAGGTGCATCCACTTTCTGTTAATGTAAATCCCTGATATCTTTGCTGAGACTGGAAAAAATGCTGCTGTCACTGCACTTTGAGTTACGAGAGCTGACATTTTACATGGTACATGTTACTTGCTAAATCAAAATTACAGCCACACAAAACCTGTGTCTATGCATTCATGTCTTAGAGCACTTCCTCAAGGAAAAATGCGGATTAAACTTAAGGTTTTACAGGGAACAGTTAATTTCATGAACTTTTGCTCCATCTTACCCCTGAGAAAAGGCTGAGACACAGCAGCACGCTGCAGGTACACACCCCACTCCTCAAAGTCTCTGCTACAGAGCAATTGTTTTCAATTCCATCAAGTAACTGAATCAGAATACAACACTTCAGAGCCATGATTAGATTCACATCTACTCCTAATTCAAGAATTATTTGTTATTTCATGGAGACAGATTGCAAGGATTCTGTCCTAATGAAGCAAAGGTATCCTTAAACTGGGTCTATAAAAGCATGCAAGTTCAGTCATTATCATCATAAGCTCTTCATCGATAATATATACAGTAAAAATTTTTACAACGGTCAAAGAAAATGTATTTATTTTGCATGATGAGTAAACGCTCACTGTCAGCTCACTGTCAACAGAAGAGCCAGTCTCAAGTTTACTAAAATCAACTGGTTTTGACACATACAGTTAAGATAGAGAATTTGAGGATGCAAATGAACTAGACACATGTAAAAATTAACTCATAACAGCTGAATACTCCAAAGTAAGAAGTCCTAATAAGACTTTCTAAAATACTACAATCTGAAAACAAAACAAACAAAAACAATCCTTTTATATTTTAAGACCTCACATTTAAATACACACGGATTCCTCTAAATTGTGTTCTTCTCTTTTGTTTTACATTTTAAAAATACTTTAGCACTAGTCACTAGAGTTAAAGGAAGGGCAGTAAAGACACTTTTCTTCATGCCAGTCCTATTATGCCTATTTTGTACTGCTGCCTGCTTCAGCTCATATTTATTACCAGTGGTTGTAAAAAGGACCTTTCTCTATATAGATCAGAAAAGCTTTTACTTCTATCCTGCTTTATCTTAGAAATTTGCTACCTACTGCTTTGTACTGAGAAATGCATCCACATGGCACATTCTGTTTTATGTGAGTCTGCAAACATTCACGACATAACAGCATGAATTAGAGGTTGCAACAGTTTTAATAAACATTTTTCCTTTTATAAAAGCCTAATGCTGAAATTGTATTCCCTTCTGCCATTTGAGACTTTATATTCAGTGAGTTCCTGCTTTCCTAAATTACATTTTCTCATGATACAAGTGCATAACTTTACTGTGTAGGCTGCAAATCTGGTGGGAAAAAAAACATTTTTTAGAAATGTCGAGTACTATCCGATTATCATTTTGTGGCAAGTTTTCCGCCTACATTAAAACCCACAGATAGTAAAAGTCAAAAGGAGCTGTGTTACACACCAGCTTGGCTCCAAAGGGAATATAATTACTGCTTTTGTGCTGAATTTAGTGGCTTTTTTTTAACCACTTTACATTTCCAAAACTGAGCCCGGAAACAACTGTATTTTAAACCACTTGTGTTATATTAAAATATATGTTTCCCAGCAGCCATGTTGTAAATTTTCCCAGTTACTCTGGATTCTGAATATTCCCAACTGCTCTACAGACGTAATACTACTTCTGGTTGAAGATTAATGGTTAAGAATATCGACAGCACCATTTTTTTAAAAAACCATCTACAGCCTCATCGGTGCTGCAGCTATTTGGGCATGGGATGAGTACCACCAGCATCGTACCCCGAATGCTGGGCATCTCACTGACCGCAGCTATGCCAAAAATGACGGGCTGAATGGTCACAGCACTTCACTTGCCACTCCAGAGCATCGGTGCATTGACACTGAGCACTGCAGGGTAGGCAGGCAACAGGGCAAGCTGCTTGTGGGGCAGGATCTGTTTGAGGCTGGACTCGGAGATCTTGGAGATCTCTTCCAACCTAGATGATTCTGTGACTCTGCGATCCATCCCAAAGAAAACCCAGGCTCTGACCCTGCACAAATTCAAAGTCGTGCAACTCAGTTCAAAGTGGAGATGAACGCAGCTCTCAGACTTGGCTTCAGGGGATCTGGGCTTCTGAGCGAGCAAGCTTCGGGGTAGCTGCTTGCTTTGACTTCTATTATACAAAGTGTTCTGCAAATAACAGCAGTTATTTCTCCGAGGCAATTAGACGTGTTTTAAAAAGAACCCCTTATATAAGCCCTTCGCAACTGAGGAAAGAGCAATTAACTTGCATAATTGTTAGCTGGGACCTGTAGTTTCAGCAATGCAGCTCAGCATGCCTTCAAGACGGCCAGGCATGGCCCGTTAAATAGCACGCACCGCGAAACGCTGCCACCGTGGGGGTTCACCCCCTTTTTATGCACACACAGCCCCATCACTGCAACAAACGGAGGGCAGATGGAGGCAGAGACGACCTTCAAGAGCAGTCCTCAGATGCCAATGTTATTTCCATAAATTTTATTCCCCTCCTCAAGACAGAACATTTCTCTGTAGTATTATGGTTGGCTGAGCAGAGCTGGAGGAAATGTGAATTAAAAATCCCATTAGAGTGGCGCACGTCCGACTCCATACAAGTAATGAGATATAGAAATTTCCATACGATCTGTGCTTAAATAAGCATCAAGGGAGGTTTGGAACACAAGTTGAAAGGTATGTATTAATCATTAGAAGAGAAAATTTAATTCAAAAAAAATAGAAAAGTAAAAATTGGAAAAAAAATATCTATGTGAATCTTTTGGGCAAAAATTATTTTGGGGGGAATAAAGATCCCGTTATTTGAATATTTACAGATACTCAACATTTTATTTATGACCCAGCACTGCTCTGAGGGGAAAAGTGATGATGCTGTGCTGGTCATGTTACCGCCTCTCCACTGCAGCTTCAAGAAGGCAGAAAGTCTTAACGTGCTGGGTCATCTGCCCTGCCATCACCCTGATCCCTAACCTCATGTTTCTGAACTCTACGTTTGGGATGCTCCTTTTTTCCCCTTCTCTTCTCAGCACTTAACATTTGTTTCATCGCAAACTGCACCTGAATGCATTATTTAAGTACTGAAGTAACTACATGTGCAAATGTATGCTCTTGCTCAGTAGCTCTTCTGCACAATTAATTATTGAAAACGTAGTACGAAGTGTTCAGAGGCAGAAAGAACAACCTGGAGGTTAGCTGCTTACCTTCACTGGAGACAGGTGAGGCTCAGTCTCCGTTACTGAAACTCTCTTTTGGTAACTAAAGCAGCCACCTCACAGGAACATCTCATGTAGGCATGCTGCAGCAGCACAGAGCAGGATTTAAAGCAGTCCCATTCCTTTGCACATTTTAACACACTGCAGTGCTCAATGAAGTCTGGTTTGCACTGACGGAGTCAATCAGCCAAGGGAGCTCAGCGCTTTAATTGCTCTCGTGTAAAATTACTTTGTTCAAATGTTCCTTATGCACACAGGGCAGGTAATCAGTAGAACTCACTAATTCCAAGGCTGCTTCAAACCTGAGCCTCTCTCACCTCTAAGCACCTTAATATTAAAATAAGGTACCTTAAACGGAGGATCATTATAGTCCTCTCTGCTGGATGCAAGATGAATGTTAAAAACCCTCTGTGCTGAGTCAGTGTGAGCAGACGCCGCCAGGGAGTAGCGGGAGGGCAGGCGGTCACCATGTGTGATGCTGAAGCACAACCTTACGGCCTCTGGTGCTGGGTCTGGGCCTTCATCTGCCCTCCCATCCTCCTCCTCATGCTTGGTGCAGCCCTGCCAGGGGGCAGCTCCCACCCTGACCCACCTCCTGTCAGCAAGGAAGGGTCAGGATCAAACTAACAAGGGGAAAATTAGCACAGCACTACACTTCAAATGCAGGACTGTATTTCCAAAAGCAGCCTGTGGTTTGGGGAGCAATTGCTTCCAAGTCCTCCGCCTGAGATGTCTTGAGCGCTATTTTCATCTCAGCTGAACATTTACCGCTCCCCTGGAAATTAGCAGGAGAGGTGGGTGCTCAGCATCTCTGCAAAGCACGGCAGTGCTTCTGCAAGGGAAAAAATGTTAAATCCGAAACGTTTAAAATTAGGAGATCTAATTGCTATCCAATTTTAGGAACAATGCCAAACAAACAATGTCTTGGAAATAAAAAAGAAAGGGTAAATTAGCTTAAAAGAAAATGTAGGGAAAAAAGCAGCAGTTTGAAATGCACATCGCTTCCACATCCACACTCTCGATTTTTCATCGCCTTGGGGATGTGCCAGCATGCTGAAAAGATGAAAAACAACGTTCTTCCAAAGGGGTCACACAGGCAACGTGCTACCAACCCTCAACAAATTAATAATACAAATGGTTTTACATTTATTTGGGAATACTTTCGATTAATAGGGCTCCTTGAAAGGTTGTTGGATATTTTATTACGGCGACATTTCTACTCTGCATGCTTCTGCGTGCAATTTATACTCTACAAAAGATCTATTTTAACACAGGAAAAGACTCCACTAAAACTGGGTATTTAGGTCATTTATATTACTGCAGCGAAGCGTCACTTATTTCATCTGATACTCCTAGCCGTTCTGTCATTTGCCAAGAGTGATGTTTGCACTCAGAAAATTGTGGCGAGTCAGTAAAGGCAGGCGGGATCTGACCTGAACTGGCACCAGGGTTAGGACTTGAACCTTCACTGCAGGCTGTGCCCGTGCGGCAGAGCTCAGCTTTCCTTCTCCTCACCATGAGTCCAGGATTGGCTCTCAATGGATGCAAGGAAAGAAACAAGGAAGGAAATTTCTACTCATCAATGAAAATTTCGATTTAATGATTCTGTGCAGTGAGGTATTAAGCAACACGAGCAGAAATGACAGCTAGCAGAGAGTTTAAAGTGACCACCCAGGCGGCCTCTGACAGAAGCAGAAAGGCACCAAACACCTGGTTTACAGTCACAGCACGTAAACCACAATCACTACTTCATCCCCATCAGCTCTTGGGTACCCTGCGTCTTCCCCAGCTCTGCCTGCCGTAGGTGTCAGTCAGTTGCCTAAAAGGCAAACCATTGTTAACAATAATGTTTGGAATTGTACAAAAGGAATAAAAACCTCCATTGCCGCAGCCTTTAGGCCTGAGGAAAGACAGGATGAAGAAGCTGCTGGCAGCATCCTCTTCGAGTTTGTTTAAGGACAAGTGGGATTCAGTCACTGCTGGACGGACTAGGAATAGTTTGTCAGGGAGGGAGGAAAGGAGAGAGAGTCACTGAATTGCTCTCAACACACGCTTGCCTTCAGCAGAGCCCTGGTCTACTGCCACAGGGCTCCAACACTCACAATCTTTTGCAATCTCTTTGGACATGATTGCAAATAAAACCCAGGAATGAACAAATTTAAAATTGTGAATGTTAGTATATAGGTAGAACTCTAATATTTAATATTCATCTAAAAGCTAGTGACTTGTGTCTTGTGCAACTCAAGCAACAGTGAGTAAGCTTGCTTATGTTTGCTTTTTTTGGTGCATTTTCAGGTAACCACAAACTGTATCCATGGAGGATGCAAGTCCAGAACAATAAAAGCCATAGAAGTAACAGCATATATGGTTATAACTATACCAGTTGGCCTACAAACTCTTCATTTTCACTGCCTGCTGGACTTTCTGCTCTGTAGATGGCTGCTATCTTCCTTTTGCTTCTTGCTTCTTCTGTCAGTATTAAAAGGATGTCATCATCACAACTTGCCTTTATCTCCTGCCACTCTCAGCTACGGATCAGACCAATCTATACTGGCATTTCAGCTAGCAAAATTACTCCAAATCCCTTTCATTACTGGACAACTAAATAATGATTTCTCTCAGGTGGTAATACTTCTTGTCACTTTCCTGCATCCGTGTACTGATAGTGGAAAACAATGATGCATCCTAAACCTCACCAGCACCGACGGTATCATGGTAATATCCTTAATAGTCTTCAAACTGCTTTCCTTTGAACAAGACAAACAAAAGAAATCCATTTGCTCAGACCTTTCACGAACTGCGCATTTTGAAACTTCAAGTCAAAATAAAGGGCATAGATGCAGTGATCAAAGAGCAGCTGCTAGCTTAATCCATCAGTAAAAGGATCCAAACAAAAGCTTAAACTAGCAAAATGACAAGAATGCAAAACGTTGAGGCTAGAATTTCCATTCACGGCAAAGGAAAATGTTCCTCTCAAGTAACTGCAGAGATATAAAATAATCTGCAGACATTATGATGTTTATGAATCCTCAGCTTCAGAGCAATTCATTGACGAAACCATTACAATCTACTACACAGCAAATGTAGTGTTTTTCCTGAGATTCATGCTACTTCTCCTTTACTGCTGCTAAAGAAACAGCCAGCTTGTTTGGGCTATGGAATTAAGATAGAGTGCAATTATTTTTTTGTTATTAAATGGCTTGTGAATCTACCTGTTTATTTAATACAACCCATGGTGCAGGTAGCCAAGTGGAACAGGTCTTATTTACTAAAATAATTAGATAATTTTTTAGGAAAAGTTGTTGTGAAGTGCCTGAACAAAGAATGAAAATTACAGTATGGGAAGAGCAGGTTACAGTCAGCTCAGAGACAAAGCATAACCATATATATGAAAAACTCTTCCCAGGCTGACACCTGAATTTGAGAGCAGAGTCCACTACTAAAGACTTCTGTCCCCTGAGGCCTGGGAACAAAGCACTTGGAGCAATGACAAGTTCATATTTAAATTGCTGCACCTACAATTACAACAGGAAGAACACCATACACCTTTTTTATAGAGTCATTTCTGCCAGGGCTGTTGATCTTTTATGTTAGTGCAATGCAAAGAAATTTTGCAAACTCCATTTCCAACAGAAATTAAGAACCCAACCCAAACCAGTGCTTTAACAACTCCTGAATTAACAGAATTGGCAATGTGAACAGGAAAGAAATAAGATGGTGGGAGACAGGATTTTTTTTATTTTTTTTTTGTACATAGGCAGGCTGAACACAGGAAGGCAGAAAGATGATTTGCTCCAGACCTCCTTACATTAAAAGGTACTGGAGGCACTGACCGCTGATGCACAGCCTTGTTGGTACACACTGCATGTTGAGGGTTTCTGAGGTTGCATTCAAGGCCACAAGGTAAAGACAGACCACTGAGGTCTCCTGAAAGAGATTTGTCTAAGTCTGTGTTAAACACTTAGGCTTCCCAGCGCCCTGAAATCAAAGTAGCCAGTCCAGAGCAAGCTCACTTTAACCTTAGTGAAGCAACAGAGCTCAACAAAAGCACATTTTTGACTCTTAGAGCATTCAATTTTTGAGCACCGGCAAACAGAAAGGAGAGCAAAATCGCCTTAGTGATAATTTACAAAATGTAGCTACAAGATACTGATTTTCACCAAGATATATTAATTTAAATTAACAATTAATAAAACTTAATGTGCAATTTAGTACTTCTTGGTCTTCCCACTTGCTGATTCACTATAACCAAACTAGGAATCACTTCATGGCCGTGACTACATGCCGGCCAGCTGCACAGCCTAGCCCATAAGGGAAGATGAAGACATGAAGCACCTAACTGCAGCTCCCTTGGGGAATTAAAAAAGCTAATTTAAAGCCAAATTTATTCAAAACACTTAACTGGAAAAAATACAATATTCTGATATTTTAAATCAAGACTAAATGTTTCAATTTCTCCTCAATAGTTCTTTGCAGCAATTTTCACTAAAACTAAGTAATTGCGGATTATTTTATTCTGGGGATGTAGTCATCATTTTCCAAAACAAGGAGATATTTTTGACCAAACACACGATCATTTCATAAAAAATATAATTAAGCCAAGTTCACAGCGCAAAACTATTCATTCTTTAAAACACAGTGAATAACTGTGTTTGTTACTGTCTAAAAGTAGCTCAATAGACTTCAAAATATGGACTTCCAAGATGATTCACTCTTTGGAGAATAACGCTCCCTTTTTTAAAAATAGCACTGCTTATCAATAAGCAAAGGTAGTGCTTTATCAGAAAAATCTGACACCCACCAGAGGACACAGTCGAAGAAACACAACCTGGATGCTTTACAAACCTACCAGCAATTTACAGGCTATCAGACAGCCTCTACATTGATCAGATCGTTAGCTGGTGTAACCAGTCTTACCTTGGCAAAGTATTACGGGTTTTACCCTTCAATATGTAGAATTTGCAGACTTTTGGAGCACACAAGAAATGATTTATATTGAATCTTCTCTATATTTTCGCGTATCTTATGTTTCTCCATTTTCTTCCAATGCCTGTGCTACCTACATGGAGAGGAAATCTGTGTCTGACCTCAGAGCCACCTATAATTCAGTACGTGATTCATACAGACATACAGTGCTTTGCAAGAGGAGAAAAATACACACAAGTATGTGGTAATGTAACAGAGCATACTAATAAAACTCTCCAACTCTGCTTTAGCGTGGTTTTGAAGCACACAAATTCTTTTGACTTACAGAAGCACTCTGTCCAGTGCTCCATCACCCTCACAGTAAAGAAGTGCCCTCTCATATTTATCCAGAACCTCCTGTGCTTCAGTTTGTTCCTGTTGCCTCTTGTCCTGTTGCTGGGCACCACTGAAAAGCGTCCAGCCCTGTCCTCTTGACACCCTCTCTTTAGATATTTGTACCCACTGGTAAGATCCCCTCTCAGTTTTCTCTTCTCCAAGCTAAGAGGCCCAGCTCTCTCAGCCTCTCCTCATGCGACAGATGCTCCAGCCCCCTCATCATCTTTGTAGCCCTCCCCTAGAATTGCTACAGGAGCTCCACATCCCTCTTCTACTGAGGAGCCCATAACTGGAAACAGGACTCCAGGTGATCAGCTATTAAAATACTGACAATTAAACGAAACTAAAATGGCAGTGGAACTTCTTAAAACTTTTAAGATTAAACTTTTCTGTGCAGGGAGTCCTTGTTATTCTTTACTAAAACGAGGAAGCCAAATTCACCTATCACCAGCTGCAAGAGGCAGAATCAGGTGCAAACCCCTTATATGGAGATAATTAAAATGTAGGAAGGTACTTTGATTTAAGCAAAGCCAGAGTTAGAGGCAGAGACAGAGTGATTAACCTCTGAAGCCCACCAGTTTCCTTTACCAGCCTTAGATTTCAAAATGTGAACGCCTGTAGCTGAGCTAGCTAGCTAAACTAGCTATGGCTAAATTCATGATTAAGGTAAAGAAGAAATGGGGCCATTTGGAATCCAGTTCAGCTGTCTCAGACATCTCCCTGAGGGATGATATTAATTACACTGGCTAGGCTGACTGCACTGTCATTGGCTATAAACCTTAAGGTTACTACCTCAGACCAGCTTTTACTGACTTTTCTACTGCATCTACTTCTAGTGAGGTAGCACTCACTGCTTAAAAACATGCATTTCTCTGTACTTGAGGTCAGAATAAAAAACCACCTGTATGCTGTGTGAGACCACCTCAATAAAAAACTGAGGTATTTTGTCTAGATGAACTTCAGAGGTACCTTACTCATCTCTACCCACGACAATGTGAACAAAAAAAAGAAATACCAATGGATAAGTAAAACAGGATTTCTTTTTTCTCCTTATTCAGGCTGCCTGTGACCTGAAAAAACAGCAAATCAGCTGTTCATGATGGAAAGCTGGCTCACGATACATTTGCCTAGAAACGCACATGGTGAAGAACACAGCAAAGGAAGGCAAGGTGCCTAGCTGTCCTCTGTAGGATTTATCCCTCTACTTTTAGATAGCATCCACTGGTGCAAGCACATCAGAAGTCCCTGGTTCCAGGTTTCTCAGTTCAGTTTAATTAACTCCCCTGACAGAAAGCAGGATAGCTCTGCTGTAGTTTTTCATAGAGAATGAGCTTAGCTATGCAAACAGAAGTATGCCTGATATCAGTGGCATTTTAGAGCTGACAAGCTTGTCAGCTCTAACACGTTAGAAAAATCCATAGCTCTTGTGTGATAAATCTGCCAAAATGAAGTGAAAAAGCATGCATCTGCAAGCATTAATTTCTTCTGTCACTGTCTTGATCCAGCACATAGAAAGAAGCTAAGGTATTTCACTTAAGGTTTTATAATATGGGCATAATCCTAAAGGCACCTTCTAATTTTTGGACCAAACTCTGCTACTTCAGGGTACTTGATAATATCTTTCACAAATGTACTGTAGCCAATCTTAAAACTACCTGTATGCCTTCTATCCTCATATGAAGATTCAAGGCCCATTGATCACGTATTAATAACTGACCTCTATTTTCCATCCTGAATCCACTCTCATAATGGCTCTCTTGGATGCCATTACTGTCAGCTCTGTTCACCTGACCATTTCAGTGCAAATTCAAGTTTCTTAAATGCAAAACCCTGGAACTCTAAACAATTGCTCAGCCTAGTTTTTCCCAGTCCCTTATTACCTGTACTAGAAATACCTCAGCATACATCTCTAAAGACACACTCAGAATCATAGAATCATTAAGGTTTGAAAAGACCTTCCAGATCATCTGGTCCAACCATCAACCTACCACCAATGTCACCCACTAAACCCTGTCTCTAAGTACTCGTCCAACCTTTCCTTGAACACCCCCAGGGACGGTGACTCCACCACCTCCCTGAGCAACCTGTCCCAATGCCCGACTGCTCTTTCTGAGCAGAAATGTCTCCTCATTTCCTACCTGAACCTCCCCTGGTGCAACTTGAGGCCATTCCCTCTAATCCTATTGCTAGTTACCTGCGAGAAGAGACTGACTCCCAAATCCCCACAGCTTCCTATCAAGTAGCTGTAGAGAACAATGAGGTCTCCTGAGCCTCCTCTTCCCCAGACTAGACACCCTCAGTTCCCTCAGCCGCTCCTCACATGACTTGTGCTCAGCTTCATGGTTTCATCAGCTTCATGGAACTTCTCTGGACATGCTCCAGGGCCTCGATGTCCTTCGTGTAGTGAGGGGCCCAAAGCTGAACACTTGAGGTGCAGCCTCACCAGAGCTGAGTACAGGGGGACGATCACCTCCCTGCTCCTGCTGGCTACACTGTTCCTGATACAAGCCAGGATGCCGTTGGCCACCTGGGCACACTGTTGGCTCATGTTCAGGTGAGCATCAACCAGCATCCCCAGATCCTTTTCCTCTGCTCAGCTTTCAAGCCACCCTGCCCCAAGCCTGCAGCACTACATGTGGTTGTTGTGATCAAAGTGCAGGACCCGGCACTTAGCCATGTTGAACCTATTCCCATTGGCCTCTGCCCATCGACCCATCCTGTCCAGGTCCCTCCGGCAGATCAACACTTCCCCCCAACTAGTGTCATCTGCAAACTTACTGAGGGTGCACTCAATTCCCTCACCCAAACCATCAATAAAGATATTAAAGAGGATGGGCCCCAACACCGACCCCTGGGGAACACCACTGGTGACCGGTCACCAGCTGGATTTCACTCCATTCACCACCACTCTCTGGGCCCAGCCATTCAGCCAGTTTTTAACCCAGCAAAGAGCATGCCTGTCCAAGCCATGGGCTGCCAGCTTCTCCATGAGAATGTTATGGGAGACTGTGTCAAAGGCTTTGCTGAAGTTCAGGTAAACTACCTCAACAGCCTTTCCCTCATCCACCAGGCACATCACCCAGTCGTTGAAGGAGATGAGGTTGGTCAGGCAAGACTTGCCTTTCATGAACCCATGCTGGCTGGCCTGATTCCCTGGTTGTCTTGCACATACTCACACACACTGCCTTTAAATATAAACTTGCAAGATAGACACATAGCCTCAACAGATTTATCATATTAATCCTATCACTGACAAAGAATAGAGGTATTTCCTTCTTTCTCCTGAATTTCCAGGAGGTATCAGTCATCAACCTGAAAGTATATAACAGCACTTCTGATTGATTTTATCTTCACATCTATTACACCAATCTTCAAGGTCTGCTGGTTCTTCTTTTTCTGCATTGTTTATATCCACAAATTTTACATGATCAACTATCTCCACAGTTGCTTTTTTGTCATCATCAGCACTGAAAACATTCTTCAACTCTTGAGAAAGTCTATCCAGCAACTTCTCACTAGCTTGACTGCTCTGCTTTCAACACTGACATGATCTACACACCCAATTTGCTACCTGCATTACAATTCTACAGCACCCGCAGGAATAAAACCGCTCTTTTTTCTATTTAAATTGAAATTACACCAATGCTCAAAACAAGTTTCACAGCTTCACAGAGTGATTGAGGTTGGAAGGGACCTCTGGAGGTGACATGGTCCAACCCCCCAGCTCAAGCAAGGCCACCTACAGCCACTTGTTCAGGACCATGTCCAGACAGCTTCTGAACATCTCCAACATGGAAGACTCCACAACTTCTCTGGGCAGTGCTCACATGTCCTCATAGTGAAAAAGTGTTTCTTGATGTTCAGATGAACAGCAGCTGCTGATTCATATTCATCTCCACCAGCGCCCCAGGTTCCTCTTCACCAACTTGCTTTCCAGCCAGGCAGCCCCCAGCATGTCATGGTGCCTGGGGTTGTTCTTCCCCATGTGCAGGACTCTGCACTTCTCCAGGTTTAGCTGCATGAGGTTCCTGCCAGCCCATTTCTCCTGCCTGTCCAGGCCCCTCTGGATGGCAGCATGATCCTCTGGTGTGTCCACACTCCTCCCGACCTTGTGCCATCTGCAAACTCACTGAGGGTACATGCTGCCCCATCTTCCAGATCACTGGGGAAGACGTTGAACAGGACTGGGCCCAGTATGGACCCTGGGGCACACTGTAGGTTACTGGCCTCCAGCCAGACTTCATGCCACTGATCACCACTCTCTGAGCTCAATTCTGCCAATTTTGAATCCACCTCACTGCCTGCTCACATCCAGCCCCTGCTTCATCTTGTCTGTGAAAATGCTAGAAGGAGACAGCGTAGAAAGCCTGACTGAAGTCAAGTTAGGCAAGATCCACCGCTCTCCCCTCACCTCCCAAGCCAGTCACTTCTTCCATCACAGATGGTTGCCAGGTTGGTCAAGAATAGCTTCCCCTTTGTGAACCCATGTTGACTACTCCGGATGGCCTTATTTATTTTAAATGTTTTTAAAATACTGGAAAACATCATGTCTGTAATCAGGACGTCATTAGATAAAAATGACATAATTACATCTCTTTTTTTAAAATGTAAATTTACATCAACTGAGAATATCTCGTTTCAGTCTAAAGCATGTTTTTTCTGATTTCAGGAACACATTTTTTCCAAGTAACAAAGCAGATCACATGTCATTCACACACATATTTTTTTCCCAGAGGCAAGACGAAAAATAAAAAGAAAATAGATTCTGTGCACACTTTCTAACTACATCTTAAAATTTCAAGAGATTTCTTATGAACTTTAACAACCAGTAAAAAATCCCTCTTAAAACCTATCGCCAAATCTTTGGTTTCTAATTGTTTGAATCCTAGTAGGTAATTGTAAGTGTACTAATCAAGCAAGAAAAACTGCATTACTTTCTAGCTAAGTATATAAATCCTGCTCTCAAATATTTTTCCTTCCAATTAAGCATGTTTTAAACATGATAAAGCTTACAAGAAAAATACTATTGAAAATTCCAGAAACTCTTCTTACTCCAGATTTCAGGATGAAACTTTTTTTTACCTGAATTCCAGAATAAATAATATCTAACAATCACATATAAGAATTCTGTTCACCCTCAGGAAATGTTTCAATGACCTGAATATGTCAGAAAGAGGGAGAAGCAAATGACCATACTGAGAAATACGTGAATGAGAAAACAGTAAGCCAGCTATTTACTGTGCCACTGTAAATAATTTTTACCACAATTCAGCATATGCTTAAAATTACTTAATTACTATTTAAAAACCATCTGTGATGCGCAATATATGATTTTGCTATATACACTGTCATAAAGCATCATCTCAAATACACCAGAAGGCAAAAGCACAGATAGTTCTGCCTAGAAAGTACAATATCGCTGGAAGTCTCTTGGGAGACAGAGAGCTTTCTCTTATCAACACTTTAATTTTCAAGAAAAGCAACGAGAAATAACAGATAAGTAGCTTTATATTGAAAATAAAATACCATTCTGATTTTCAGAATAACTATTATTCAACTTCCATGTTTATAGTTAAATCTGAAAAAAAAAAATAGTTTAATGAAGTCTCGTATCATTGGAATAAAGTACAAGGAGATAGGGAGAAAAATCAGTGTTTCTATGCTGTGCCAAAAAAAAAAAAAAAAAAAAAAAAAAAAAAGAGTCAACAAAGAGAGTCAACTTTTAGTGTTTATTTATTACATAAGTAAAAGAATTAAATTGTAATAGCATGGAGATTGGCAACTGATCAGTGAAAACTGAAGGAGAAGGAAAAGCTAAAGGGGAAAAAAAGAAGCAATATCTTATTGTTCCTTTTCTGGTCTTCAATGAAACGCTAAGAAAAATACAGCTCTCAGGAGAGCCTACCCCAAGGAAGCTGGGACTGAACAAATCACTAGATTGGGTATCAAAGGAGATGCATGGCCCATCCTACTCACCAGCTCCAGGGCAGTACCACCATGTGTGTGCTGAAGCTCCTCTTGGTGACACTGCACAACAGCTGCTCTACGCCTGTGCAACCAGATGTTTCTGAACTACCACTACACAGCTGCATAATTTAACCTCCAACGTCAGCATACAGCTTTGTGCCTCTCCATTATTGTTTTTGTTTGCTTGTTTTTGCATGCAGTTGGGAGATATTTATATCTTTTCAAAATATACAATAACATTAGCCCTTGCTGCTGCGTTTTCAAGGGCTAAAATGAAAAATAAGCACAATGTGTTACTTGAACTTAATAAAAAGCTCTGAAATACTAATACATCTGGAACAAAGAGATTAACATTCTTCAATTAAGACAGGAGAAAGCTTGCCTCAAATTGATTTGCACTCAGTACATACTATTTCATCCGTTCAGAGATTAGATGTGTGGGTAAACTGGTTTCCAAGGTAACTGGACTAACCATGGGGAAGTCATCAGGGTGATAAGTAATTCAAAAAATTCAGAAGGTACCATGCGGAAATGGAAGTCATTGAACTGTGGCTACTAAGATAAACCTGAGATTTACTTATTTTACATAAAGTAGAATAGGATTATTTAGAACAGTGTTTCTAATGTTAAACTGCAAGGTCATGAACGGTGCCTGAAAATCTGACATGCAGCCAGCAGGGAAGGTACAAGGAGCACAAGCATGAAATCACTGACACACGAGCTTCAGCGCTCATGCATCCCCAGCTCTCTCCAAAGTTTTTGCTGCAGTGCTATCATGTAGGGTAAACCAGCAACACAGACCCCCAAGCAGCAACAGGGAATCCGCAAAGTATTATAACAGAGAAAACAGCTGAAGAATGAGTGTTAGGGCTTGGGAGTTAAGTTCTGCAACAAATGCCCCTGAAAGAAAGTGAACTCAACAAACCCGGACTTCTGAAGACTGATAATGGTTTTTTGTTTGTTTGTTTGTTTTTTCCCCAGGTTTAGAGCTCTAGGCAATGCAATTCTTAGAAATACAGTGAGATAACAACAAAGCAAAACATTTTGCTTATTTAAATGTTTAATTCTTACACGCATGCTTAAGTATCACTAAATACAGTACTTAAGATTGCAATTTTGGATTTGGATACCATGATTCAGCAAATGTTTAAATTGACTACACAAACTAGAAGGAATGAGCTTTTCAGCCAAAAACAAAACAAAACAAACAAAAATCCACCAAAATCCTCCTATCATTTGGAGCAAAGTAAAACACAACTGAGTAATGACATAAAAATAGGCTGGCCATAGATAGTACCTTCTAGGTGTTTGCTTCTCGTTATGCACAAATTGCACAGCATGTACCAAGTTGCAATATCAATCCATACTGCAATTTAAATTCAAGGCAAAAACAGAACAGAGTATCTGTTTGCAGACAGGGTTTTCAACTGTAGATATGCATACATACACAGCTGGAATAGAAGATTTTGAATGCAAAAGAGGAAATTAAATTTTGAAGACCAATAATCAGCAAAAATAGGAACAATGTACCTAAAAAAGTAATAAAAACAATTTGCCATATGTGTAGATGTCCTCATCCCTAACCCACATGCCCTCCCACCATGCCCAGTGGCAGCGTGGTGCTTTCTGAGCAAACTTAGTGTGGAGATGGGTTACAGGAGAGACCCCAGCGAAGCACCTCCACCTGGAGGCCAGAAAATTTCCTCCTGGTGCACTACCACCCTCCTGTACCCTTTCTTCTGGCAGCACAGGGATGAAAAGACCATTTTCTTCCACAGAGGTGGAAGAGGGGCTTTCTGCAAAACCCATGGTGGGGCAAACACTCTGATGCACGGCCAGGCCCAAGGTCACAAAATGGCGGGCACGTGAGGGACAAAGTCTGTCTTTGGGCAGGGCCTACTCGGGCAGCTCATTTTATTTGTTTTAAATACATCACTGTGGCACTCTAGATGTGAAGGATTTGCAGTTGTTACTCTATACTGTGGGAAAGTATGTTACTTTTTTTTTTTTCAGTGCTCCAAATAGCATTTCTGAAAGCTTTTGAAAAGACATGGGAAAGAAAAGACCAGCTCATATCTGAAATACTTTTCAGAGCTCAATCCTCTAAGCTGCTTCTCAACCCAGGAACGGCATCACCTACTGCAAAAATTCAGGGTGCTTCTGTTGGAATATAAGCTGAAATAGCTTTGCACTCAATGCAAATATCCCTAAATCGCATGAAATTCTTGTACGCTGTTCTATGCATCCCGTGCTAATTTTCTAATTTTCAGTACCAGAAGAAGTTTGATACAGCACCAAGATAACCTTGGCATAAATATCTTGTGCAAAAATATCTTGAGCAGATTCAGACACAAAGTCCTCCAGGTTATATAATGACTCTGAAAACTACTTAAAGAACACAATAAGGAATACATTTTCTTAACTTATCCACAGAGAGAAAAGAAAGCTTCCCTAAGGAGAATTCACTGCACTGGGGGAAGGCATTAATTTTGGCCTCACTAACAGCAGGACTCTACTGCAATTCTACATCTGCCCACAATTTCGTAAAACAAAAGCAAAAAAAAAAAAACTTATCAAAGTCTGGGGCACATAGCAGCACAAAAGCAAAAAAGACAGGCCTTATGATCTTGGTGATACTTCTTAAAAGACTGGAAGTCCAGAGAGCTTCTCAATGGGATGGAATAATGTTGTTTGTTTGCTTAGTTCAACATCTCTGCATCAAGCTTCCCAGCACTTTCAGTCATAGCTTAGCACAGGAAGAGTCGCTATACTTGCTGGGTAAACATGACTTAAAACACCACAGGAAAAAAAAAAAAAAAAAAAGGCCACCAGCTGTAAAAGAAGTAAAACAACACACAGCTGCCTCTACAGAATGGCACAGAGATGAATCAGTCATCCCCTGCAACTGCAGGAGAAAAATCCCTGATCCTTTAAATGTTGCATTCTTCAAAAAAAGCTTACCAGAAGTCCACACACAAGCCCCAGCTTTAGTCTCCGGTCTAAGGAGAAGAACACACACCTAACTTAGTGCCCCAAACAGGATCCTACATACTAAATGCAACCGTGAGAAGAATTCTGCCTTTGAATTGGAAGTCTTCTAAACTATGCCATTCAATTGCCATAAATCAAATGTTGCCAAACCACCAAATAAATTCTACAATGCTATTACTTCTCTCTGTTGTACTGGATTTTTCTAAGAACATACCTTACTTAGACCTTAACTTACAATTGATATTGGGGGGGGGGGGGGGGGGAAGATGTCACTACATCAAAGCGCATCTTTGATTCCTCAGCAGAAAAAATCATCTGGTGTTCACAGTTGCTTATTGAATATAAAATTATTAGTAAAACCTATATCCATCCATCAGCTATTGGACAGGCAGGCTATGGAGAATTCATTTGGCTTATTTTATGTAACATTTAAAAGAAGAGAAAGTATATGACTTCATGGCAAGGTAAATTAGTCTCTTATTGAGCACCAAACTGCTACAAGACTGCCTTTGGTACCAATCTGCCTAGTGTAATTTTAATTCAGGTACACCAAATTTATACTGCTGCCTGCAGCAATATATACACGTAGACCCCATGATGCTCCCCCAACTCTTATCTCTTCTGTTTCCTGTACGTAGCTTGATACTGTAGTACAAAGCAAAGGGGTACGGATTCTGAGAATTGTAATTTGTTTCCTACTTCTGTTGGCCAAGCATATAATTACATCCATGACAGCTAATATTTTCAAACAAGTATCAAGACACATTGGACTACTGCTGTGAAGAAAGTCAGCACTATCATAAAAACACTAGGAACTCAAAGCGCACGTTAGAGCTGCTTTCTTTTACCTCCTGTGTAGTAATTTCAGTTTCAGTTCTGCCAAAGATACCATTGCTAATAAGCCCACTCTTGACAGCCGGAGTTACACGTGAGCTACAATTCTGTCCAAAGTACACATTAGCCACTTTTTTAATTTCTGAAGCCTGCCTTCACGTTTACTGTGGAGCTATTAAAATTAGAAAGGTATGTTTTGGAGGTGTTGAAGACTGCATAGAAGCTCTCTTGAATCCAAACAGTGAAGGGCAGAGCAGTGGTTCAGGAATGAGGCAACCACTTGAAGATGCAGCTGCAATCCCTGGTTTTGGCCAGAGACCTCCTCTGTACCTGATTTACCTGTAGGTAAGTGATCGAACATTGTAATTGCAAATCACATTTTCTTTCTGACAACAGTTCATTGATATCATAAGATTCCCAAAAAGCAGTTATCTGAATTTTAACATGTTTATTTAGCATTAAAATTTGAAGCTCTCAGTTCTATCTCTTCCACTAATCTCAGCAACATAACTAAGAACTACTTCATTTTCCTCCATTTCTCGCCCTACTACATTATCTATGGGGCTGATTTATATTCATTATGCAGACAAGGAGATATTCTGGTCACAAAGTGAATAGCTCGTTAAGGCTCTGACTGTATGGCAGAAACAGTGCAGCTTCAGGACATGAATAAGAAAAACTATCCTGGTCATCCAAGGTTCTCTATTCACTGATGTTTTATTTCTCTCTTTTTTTTTTTTTCCTTGGGATTACACCTGACATTCAACTTGCATTAGAGTAGTAAAGTTTAATATTATTCTTCCTCATCTCCCAGGCACCGCTTTCAAATAAATTAATGGGAAAAACAACCTAAAAAGAAGTCAGGTTTCAATTGATACTGCATTTGAAGAAAACAGCATGGAAAAGCATCCAGAAGAGGAGGTGGTTTGAGAAACAAACACTGTTTGTTATCACTAACTGGGGACTATACACAGTAAAGTATTTATGGTCTTATTTGCTGGTCAAAGCAAAATACAACATTTTTGTGCTGACTGAATTAAAAATCTGGAGTTGAGCCCTTAAAATCCCACAAAATCCAAAGGGAAATTAAGTTGTTTTAGGGATGCTGCTCCACAAAGTAAGCATAAACACCACCATGGCCCTGCTCTAGAGTTAATGTACTGCGTACTGCAGCCTCTCCAACCTCTTTTGCTTCTTCCAGCGTACACCCCTAATAAGAGCTACAAGCAGATGCCTCCCTTTACTTGGGAATAAAAGTCTACAATTCTCTCTGGAAGGCAGGTGACCATCACATTTAATCAAAAGAAAGGGCAAGACCTGGCACTCTTCTTGAAAGCCTATCCAGGAGAGGAAGAGATGGCAGTGGTATGCCTTTACAAAAAGGGCCAAGTGGCTTTGACACTCAACCTACATGGTTGACATTGAATACAACTACATGGCAGTTGTATTCAATTACCTTTAAGTTAAAGAACCATTTTTTAATCGATTAGCTCCTTATATATTTAATTTTAAGGAGTCATTCAGAAAGCCTTATATCAAAAAAAAAAAAGCTGCCCTCATTGTTGAAGGGGAATAGACTACACAGTAAGCTACACAATCTTTTGTGTTCTTTCCAGTGGCAGGATCTGCAAATTCTTTCTGTAGAGATTGTGGCTTTGGTCCCATGTTCAACAGAAAGAATGGAAGAGCACACTATTTAACCTACAGCATGATGTTGTAATGATGTTCTGCAAAATGATGAAGTAAGGTCTGAGTGCCTCCCCTTCCTAGGCACTTGCTCTGAAGATGGTTATTCTTCTTCCAATTTATTTTATTTACTGCCTGCACAAGCCAAAGTTTTTATAAGTATTGATTACAGATTTGTAACACACCTGAAGAAGCTCCCAGCCCTCACGAGACAATGCATACACACTCCAGGATCACTAAACAAGAAACCCCATTAAGCAGTAACAATAGTTTTCCTGGCATCTTCTTGATCAGCTTAGAGTTGAGATGTGATCGCACAGAGGAGACTTGCTGACTAGTAATTAATCTCATCAAGAACTGCTTTCAACTGAAGGCACTATGCTCTCTTTCATGAAGCTGATGGCATTTGTTAGAAGCTGTCACCCAAAAACGCATGATTTTTTAGTTATACATAGAAAGTACTGAAAGCTAGAAACTTTAAGTCATTTGGTTTCTTTTCAAAGTAGCTTTATTTATTTATTTATTTTGAATGCTGCTAGATACTGAAACTGCTTCCAGCAAAACATTAGCTCATCCTTTTGTTACCATGACATATACCTGAAGCAGACTCTTTTTGACACAGCTCCTGTAGCTGGCTGAAGGGACCACCTTGCCGGTACTTGGTATAATTAGACAGCAGGCTACATGCTCAGCACAGTGTTTTAAGACTCTTTGCAAAACAGACCGCAGTTCCCAGGGTTTACTGCTTTGGGAGTACAATCAGAGCAAAGAGTAAAAGCCAGCCCAGCCCACAATGCTCAGATTTTGTTTTTTCATCGCAGGTATTTTGCTGTGGCATTCTTTTTTTGGTTCACTCTTTTCCAGCAGATGAGCTGTCAAATCTTTCTCTTACAGCAGACTGTAGACAAACCTATACACTTTTCCTTAACTATGATATGAAATTGAAATGTCTTTGTAATGCAGATCCAGTACATCAGTAAGGCAGGACTGTAAAACAGAAGTAGTATTGCTAAGTCATTTAAGTGGGTCTATAAATAAGTCCACATTAAACTTCTACACTGCTGGAGTTAACACTGAAAAAAAATCCCATATCCATGACGTGTATCTTCTTATGATCTTAGCTAAAAAGTACCTGACAATATCATTGCTATGCTTTTAGCACAGGTGGGAAGTGCACTGGTAATTCACGTAGAGGTTCTCTGAGGTTTTACGGTTGCAATTATGCATACGTCTTTAAGAAAAATTCCCATAAGTCATCTCAATTTAGCAAGCTTTAACACTGACATCATGTTTCGCTTTATTAAACCACTCTCAAATTTTTTATGGCCTGAACTTTTGCTCACTCAAATTTGCTCCTTTGCGTTTACTTGCTGTCACACACCTGTGAGAAAAGGAGGCAAGGCATGTCAGTGCAGCTGTTATCCTGATGCACACTTTATCCATCACCACCATAGGAACAGAAAAACTAGTATCTGTACGCTTCGTCACTGGCATCATCATGTCTGTACAATTGCCCTGTCACAAACGCATGCTCATAGCTTATTTTCTGTTCCCAAAGTGCTAACCAAACGGTGCAGAAGACCCAGCACATGACTCAGATGTTTTGTAATGACAGTCTCCAGCACTGTCATCTGCCCACCCCACACAGTGTGGTTTGCAGATGCGCTAGTTCAGACACACCATGGCGGTGAATGCCACCATAAATTCAGGATTTCCTCCCCTTCCGCTGTCCCCGTGGTTGGTACTCCATCATGTGCTGTCAGAAATCCTTGCATGCAACCTCGGTGATCTGAATCAGAGCCAGTGCTATAACTACTGAAAGTCTGCTGCCAGTACGAATCAACTAATTTACTGATCATATTCATGACAGAAGCAGGACAAAGTGCTGTTCAATATCAGGGAGTCCCTAAAATATCTTGTTTCTGATGCTAACGCTCTGAGTTCTGCGCCAAGCACACAAATAAGGATATTAGCACAAACAGTTGATTCCAACACAGGTATTTTAAACATAGCTTATTCTACAGTGGTATTTTTTCCACTTTAGGAACTTAATAAAAAAGGAGGTCTAACAGGGATCAGCGGGCAGTCATCCTTCTCCTCTGCTGCAGAAGATAAAATTCTGACCTTTGGTTTCTAAGTAATCCAAGCCAGTCTTTAAAAGACAGCTCATATTCAGAAAGCAAACAAGAGGAGCTGTATCTTGGAATTTCAGTGCTAATGAAAGACAAAGAATTCAATCTAGTATTTCATGATTATAGTACCAGCCTTGTTAAATACAGAACAAAAAAATACCTTACACCAGATCACACCATACTTACACTTAGCAGATATTTTTACTACTCTCTCCTAGGAGATTTACCTTGCACTGTGAACATTTTTGCAGATAAAGCAAATCCCACACCCTTGGGAGCATTATGTTTACTATTAAATAATAATTTACAGCGTTTTTAAGACAAAAAATTTCTCTTTCAAAACCTTTTGATGAATTACTATTACAACGTTTTACTAGTCAAATATCTGCATACACAAATAAGTGTGTTCCTTTGATTTTTAATCTTCTGGGTGAACAGGTGTGTATTTTAAAAAGCAGATCTACCTATAAGAGCTGGCCAGGTGAAGCACATAATCCCTGCAACAATGCCCAGAGAATTCCTCATCCACCAAATAGTCCACCCTTTAAATCCATCTCTCCCCAATTCAGAGATCAGGATGCCACGTGGGACTGTGTCAAAGGCCTTACAGAAGTCCAGGTAGATGACATCAGTTGGTCTTCAACTGATGCAGTCACTCCATCAGAGAAGGCCACCAGAATGGTCAGGCACGATTTGCCCTTGGTGAAGCTGTGCTGGATGTCTTGGATCACCTCCTTGTCCTGCACATGCCCTTGACATTGCTTCCAGGAGGATCTGTCCCATGATCTTCCCAGGCACAGAAGTGAGGCTCCCGGGTCTGTAGCTCCCTGGGTCTTCCTTTCTAACTCCATCAGCCAGTTCCCTCAGGACCCTGGGATGCATGCCCTCAGGGCCCACAGACTTGTGCCTTGATTGATCCAGTCCTTAATTTTTACCCACAAGCTCTCATCCTGTCAGTGCCTGTTTGGGACAATTCACGGGTATTTCCCTGTGGCTTCCTGAAGTGCTGGTGTCCCCTGGTTCTTCTCTGTCACTCTGAAGTACATCGCTCTCCCTCACTGACTCTAGTTTAAAGCTCTGCTAATGAGGCCAGCCAGCTTGCCGCCCAGGACACTCTTGTCCCCTATGCTCAGGTGTGCCTTGTCTGGTGTCAGCATGCCTGGACTCTCAGATGTGCACCTAGAATTGTAGAGGTCAAAACCCCAAGTGTGGCACCAGCCACAAAGCCATTCACCTGATCCCTTTGTCTCCTTGGGTCCCAGTCAACAATAAAGTGGAAATTCCATGTATTCCTTATGTCCATTGCTTTCTAATTAGTTTCTTACTCATTGAGACATTTTTATGTAGATTAACCTGATAATATACTTTAAGATAATATAAAATATATTTTAGAGCCATACCTCTTACAAAGAGGATGAATTAGGATCTTGCTATAAAAATGATAACAAAATAAAGACATAGAAAGAATTTACATAAAGTGCTATGTTAGAGTAAAAGAGATAAAGTGTGATGCCGATGTGAAGTTAGGAGATAAAGTGAATGAGGACATGAACAAACTGAGAATGAATGAAGCTGCTTTGCATTTACAAAGCTTAGCAAGTTAAATCTGACATATAAATGTTTTCATGCTCATCTAGATCACTTGTATTGTCATACCAAAAAATACAGCGTGAGACAAAATCACAGCAGTTACACAGGCTGCAGTATTTTAATGAACATTGTCCCACAAAAGAAAGCAACTTCCAGTTAATAAACCAGCAAATATTAATTAATCGGTTCAAGTGCATTCCTGAGAGCACACCAGAACTGCCGTCAGCAGCTGAACAGAGACAGATGCAAAATACAGTACTGCTGAACTGTTACAGGCAGAACAGACGTACAGTCTACGAAATCCAAAAGAATGTTTTTTTCAGTTTAAACCTGAACAAAATGGAAACAGACACAGGGATCTTTTCTGATTAACAACTGCTTCCATGGGAAAAAAAAAAAAAAAAAAAAAAAAAAAAAAAAAACACCGCATATCACTAACAGAAGATAAAGAAATCACACCAAAAAAATGCACAGACAGTGCTTCACCAAAATAAACTCAGTAAGAGAAAACATAAAAGGCACCACAGAAAATTTTTCAGTCTTTCCAGTGACTTTGCTCTATGTAAAACAATGACAAAAATTAATAAACTGATAGTTAAAAAGAAAAGAGAAGCTTATTTTTTCTCTTCTTTTTAGAATGTAATGCAAAATGTCAAGTATGTAGCCCCAGAAAACAAGGTAACAGAAAATAAAAACTGAAATGATGTCTTAGGCCATCAACAATAATAACTGCAGCCTGGCAACTACCCAAAATCAATATAGGGAAGGGGGGAAAAAAAAAAAAAAAAAAAAAAAAAAAAAAAGCAGGCTGCAACACTCAGATAACATCAGGAAGTCAATTGAGGCAAAGTGGTAAAGAAAGGTTCAATTTCGTTTTTCAGATAACACCGTACCACGGGACTACTGATGCGCTGGTAAACGGCATGGATTAATAACAAGCATTCTCCAGAGCTTAGAGAGACACAAATTCCATTGGACTATGCAAATAAAATAAATAACAAAAATCATCTATGAGCACAAGAGACCTGCTTTAAAAGATCAACTTTTAAGCCAGAAGTATAAAGAACAATTTGCTCTATAGTCCTGTTTTTCTGTTTTAATCCCTTTATTCAAAATGCAACACAAATAAAAATCCCACTAATCTCTCACATGTTTTTATATCTTGCCATTGGTCGTGTCCGGTGATACCAACTTACTGGGAGATGTTGAACTTGATGAAATCAGCAAAATGCCTTTTCCCATCATTATTGGAAGGATTTCATAGGTAAACTCAAAAATGTTAGCAACTCGATGCATTTTACTAAGTAACTTTGCAATTGCAGTGACGCTGTACAGCACAGAGCGGAATTATTTACCAATATAACCACAGGTTTTGAGTACATGACCACACCTGAGCATTCATGCTCTAATTCTCAACAGAGCTAACACAGCTGAGGGACAGGCGGCAAGAGGAACATGTATTTAGGCTACTGGCACGTGTAAAATGTCAGCAGGCTTTGCCTTTGCTGCAAATGAACAGTACCCATCAACAGTTTTATTTTTCTTCGGGTTCTTTCGAATGTCTCTTCTTAGTCATAAATACTGAAGTAATAGTACTTTTAAAAACATTTCCCGAATCTTTTTGTATTGTTAAATATTACTTATAAACTTAGGTCATTCTGTTCATCCTATACAAAGTATTTACAAAAAAAAACACCTTCAAACCCTTTTTTTAAGATAGTTACTTTGATTGACAAACAGGAAACATTGCTGTGTCTAAGTTTTTGTTAACAGGAAATACTAAAAGGCTATGAATAATCTTTAAGCTAAACCCACTGTCTGTCGGGGTAATGCATGTACATGTATATATGCACAAGGATGTCATCCAACTTGTGTCACCAACTGAGGTAACATCCTGTGTGCCATCAAATCAACAGAGCTGCAATTCTTCCCTTTGCTTTTTTTTTTTTTTTTTTGCAAAGTGTCAAAATGCTGCATCTTCTAGATATTTCCGCATTGTTTGAAGTCCAGAAAAACTCAGCTCTGTGACCACGTTCTACAACAAAGCACCATCTGCCATATGGTTCTACAATATTTAATAGTGAAATACTCATTAACAATTAAATACAAATTATCAACACTGAAAAACAAGGGATAAAGTTTGAAGACAACTCAAAGAACAGCCCAGGACTTCCCTACCTAAATGAGTTTTATGGGAAGGAAAATACATAAGAAACCTCTTCATCCCAGACATTTACCTGACCCCACTCCACCATAATTACAGGTAGCAATTATGGGCTAAAGTTGCGCCAGGGGTGTTTTAGGTTGGATGTTAGGAAGAACTTCTTTACCAAAAGAGTTGTTAGACATTGGAATGGGCTGCCCAGGGAAGTGGTGGAGTCACCATCCCTGGAGATCTTTAAAAGACGTTTAGATGTAGAGCTTAGGGATATGGTTTAGTGGGGACTGTTAGTGTTAGGTCAGAGGTTGGACTCAGTGAACTTGAGGTCTCTTCCAACCTAGACAATTCTGTGATTCTGTAATTCAAGCTGTATTCAATGAGCTCTTGTTAAAATATCCATGTATGTTTAAACAAGGGTAACTATTACAAGCAGGGAATGTCAAACAGGAACTGCTGCATCACCTTTGGATTTCCAAGACCTTGGATTCTTATTGAAATGGAGAATCATCTAGGCTGGAAAATACCTTCAAGACCTCCAACCATCAACATCACCTATCAAGTCCCACCACTAAGACAAGTCATAACATGATAAATAACATGAGAAGTCTCTTAGCATATTTTACAAATGACAAATTTTAAAGAATTAATCTTGGATGCAATTCAGCTGCTTCCTTTGCCAGAGGTCACTATCAGGAACATAATTACTTTTCTGATGTAAATGAAGCCTTAATCACAGAGTGGCTGAGGATGGAAGGGACCTGTGGAGGCCACCTGGTCTGACCCCCTGGCCAATGGGCCAAGGGTTGGCCACCCAGAGCAGGGTGCCCAGGCCCATGTCCAGGTGACTTCTGAAGATCTCCAAGGAGCAGATCCCACAGCCTCTCTGGGCAACCCGTGCCAGTGCTCGGTCACCCACACAGCACAGACGTGCTTCCTGATGCTCAGGGGAACCTCCTGTGTTTCAGGTTATGCCCACTGCCACTGTCACTGGGCACTATGACAAGAGCCTGGCTCTGTCCTCTTTGCACCCTCCCTTCAGGTATTACACACAGGAGCAATGATCACCCTGAGATTTCTCTTTTCCAGGCTCAATAGTCCTGGCTCTCTCAGCCGTTCCTCGAAGGTGAGATGCTCCGGCCCATTCACCAACCTAGAGGCCCTGCGTTGGACTCTGCAGTGTGCCCATGTCTCTCTTGCACTGAGAAGCCCAGCATACCTGATGAGGCCTCACCAAGGCTCAGCTGAGGAGAAGGATCATCTCCCTCAACCTGCTGGCACTACAACACACTGCTTGGTGTCCACCAGGACCCCTTGGTCCTTTTCTGCAAGGCTGCTTTCCAGC
Organism: Netta rufina; assembly: GCF_964035555.1. Lineage (NCBI taxonomy): Eukaryota > Metazoa > Chordata > Aves > Anseriformes > Anatidae > Netta > Netta rufina. Next base: position 25,945,654 of record NC_140124.1, on the reverse strand, counting down.
CAGACAGCCCCCAGCATGTCCTGGTGCCTGGGTTGTTCCTCCCTCCCCAGGTGCAGATGATCTTGGCCCTTCATGAAGTTCCCATCAGCCAATTTCTCCATTTTGACAATTTTCAATCTACCTCCTGTCTGTTCATCCAGCCCACAGTTCATCAGCTTTTCCACAAGGACGCTATGTCAAAAGCCTTCCTGAATTGAAAGCAGACAAGCTCCAATGCTCTCCCCTCATCTACCAAGCCAGTCATTTCATAGTAGAAGGTTATCGGGTTGGTCATGTGTGTCTTCTCCATTTTAATGGTCAAGACTTACTGGTAATGACTGTATCACGCACTGGTACTTACAGACAGTAACTTCTGGTCGTCATTTTGGACCTACAGCTACTAAGGTTAGAAACTACTTTACTGACCATAAGGATAGAAGAGAAAAAAAATTTACAACTCCATTTAAGGGGATTTCCCCCTCCCTAGATTTTAAATATTAACACAAAAGCAATGTGCAAAATACCAAGAATGCAGTTTTTAGGTAGCTTTCCAAGTTAATAGAGGGGATAAAACTGAGCAACTACTCCAAAGGAGAAGGGTGGGCAAAGACAAATAAAAAGCTGTGTGGTCTGGCAGCCTCATGGTCTTCAGCACCATACTGAAACATTCTTGGTTTCATTAGTACACTCTGCCACATTTCTAGCTTATAACTACTGTGTTGTTTGTTTGTTTTTTCCCCTAGAGTGCTCAAAATCTCCAAAATCAAGAGTTTTCTCTGGTTTGCCCTTACACAGTATTAAAATAAGTATTTTGTTTAGTAAGTCCATGCACAATAAAGCCTACTGGACAACTACACATATTGACATTAACAAACAGGTATCTTTGGCTTCTAGGAAGGCAGAGCTATCAGTAAAATACTTGAATATGTCAGAATCCACATACCTAGAGTGTCGAAATATGTCAATATCTGAATATGTCAATCTTAAAAATGACTGCAAACTTACAAAGATGTGAAGATGATTACAAGCTGGATAAAACCTTGAGAGGTTTGTTTACCATGGAGGCCACGATCTAGATGAATTAGACAGGAATTTGATAGTATGACTTTTAAGAGCCTCTATAGCTTACTGCCTTAAAACAAATAATGTGAATACTAAATGCATAATACAGGAACGTTATCAACTAAAAGGCACTAGGCCTACATGCAGCACAGTCAGAATATTAAAAGATATCCTTTCAACGAGAACCAGCATCTTATGCCCTTGAGACCATGCACTGAATAATGAGGTAGATGGAGACTGCAGAGAGGAACATAGGAAAGTTACAGATGTGCTCAGGCTAAAAAGCACTGCTCCATGTGCGATAACACAAGGCAAACCTCTCGTAAGAGCTCAATTCCACATTCACACCTTCCCCTGACCTCATCATATGGAAATACCCGAGTGGGCCGACAGGTCCCCTGGATCGGTCCTGGTGAGCAAAATCTGCTTCTGCTCTCACCAGGATACTTTCCCTATGCGAAGGACACCGGAGAACAACAGGTATCCTTTTGTACCATTTAACTGCAGGAATGGCAGGGACTTTTTTTTTAACAGATTATTCGTGGCCTGCAAATTCAACAGCACTGAAGGAAATTCCATCCCTCAGTGGAATTAATAGACACTGTTAGACAATACAATAGCCTATTAGGAGCATAGGAAAAGAGAAGGAAATTGTCTGTGTCATTGCCTGCCATTATGACGCTTTAATCCTACTTGGAAAATGCTCAATTCCACCTTAAAAGGGGAACACTGCCACTTAGCCCTCGGGTGCTTTTTCTTTATGAATATACCAGAGATGCAATTATGCTCTTTTTCAATACTTTGCCATCCCTCACTGAGCAAGATAAATTTATTAAGCCCCCTGTTTTATGATGGAACTCACCACGAAAATGAAAGATTAAGAGCAGCTAGTTGCTGCAGCTCTCCTGCAAACTCACTGGGCTGAAGCAAAATTCAGCACAGTCCTGATGAAGTCTCCTTAGTGAGTTATAAAAAGACTTTCAGAAATTCCCTACCGCTACCAAAATATGTTGCTTCATGTATCCAGAATGCCATTTCCCGTCCTCACAGCTGCATTACACCACAGGTTGCCGCTGTCATTCTGCGTGAGTGAGTCGCAGGGTGGCTTTCTCCTGAGCTCTCTCCCTACAAATGAGGGAGTTTGCTGTGAAACTTCTTACCCATAAATCCACCTCCACAGCTCAAGCCTGCCCAGTCGCCCGTATTTTATTGCAATCCTTCTATGCAATGGTAGGCTTCCCCACTTGCTGCCATAAGCAAGTGTCATTAGCATGCTCCCACTTCCAAAAAGAGAACTACTGAAATTTTTAACAAGGTCTTCCACCTCATCAAAGGCAGATACTAATTTAGTCTGACATATGCTACCTCTCATAAATCCATCCACATGTATTCCATTTTTCCATTTGCCTCCCTGCCTTCAATTATTCTTTTTAAAGTTTCTTCTATTGCTTTGCTATAGAAGAAAAAAAAAAAAAGATTAAGAATTTTCAAGCTGCCAGAACCACCTCTACTACTCTATTCTAAAAAATAGCTGCTGCATTTGCTCTTTTGAAGTTAAATTACCATCTCTGTTTTGATACTGCTGTTAGTTCTGTGTTTTGAAACGTTTGCTACAAGACTTTCTGAAATACAGCTTCCTCCCTCTAGCCCCCATCAAACGTGAGCACTGGGAACTTTAGACTTCATCTTCGTTTCACTTGAAGAAATTCCACTGTCAGAGTTTCTTCCCATACACCCTATTTCAGTCTTAATCATGACCCTATGTGCAACATGACCAACTGCATCAAAAATGAAGGCAAAACATTAATATAAACCGGGGATGATAGTTTTAATCACAACCTCCTGCTTACTGCATAACGCCCCGCTTCCTGTCCTGTTTTGTAGTTAACAGATAAAAAGCTTTCTACTTCTTGGATTATTTTCCTTTACAAGGTCAAACTCAGCTTGATTTCTGGCAAGATCCTATTCACACTTTAAAACTTCTGAACTCTCTGACAACTTTCATTTTTTCAAACAACCCCTTTTGCCACTCCTTGCAAATTCTTGGCTAGCTTCTGATACTCTCCTTGGCTGACTTTTCTTTTAGTCAGGTCCGTGATTCTTCTGCTCATGTACTCTGCCTTTTCCTGGGATGCAAATCCAAATACAGGTTTTCTAATTCTGAATCATGGAGGTTCCAAGAACCCAACCTTAATTCCCTTAGCTCTTTGTTTCACCTAATTTCAGTCTATTTCCCTACAGCTTTCAGTCTGCACTTCCGAAATTCAAAACCTTTAATTGGAAAACCCTTTAAATTTAAACCACATAAACCTCTGATTCACTCAACCAACCACTCAATGTAAACTTGGTTTCTACAAACGGCTCTTCTCGAATGTCCCCAGTGATTGTAAACCCAAGATCTAAGGAACATTATTTCTGTTTAGTTCAGCAACTGTGTGTGAACACTGCATCCAGGAATAACCAGTCCCTAGACCTAGTAATGAAATTAAACTCTCCACAATATATTGGGCTAGAATAACAGCTTAATTGTATTTACTGTATTCCAATATAATTTCCTGAATATTTAATGTAAGAAAACTTGTCTGCACCTGAAATTACCATGTGCAGAAGACTCTGATTCAGTGAAAGCATACAACCCCACCTCAATAATGCACTTCACATGAGATAACCATGTAGGAGACACTTGTGCTGGAATGTCTTATCCCTTCCTCGTTGTTCTTCACCTGAGAGCATCCACTCTTTGAATGCTTAGTATTTACAGGAAAATATTTACTGTTCCTTTCCCTGACAAAAAATATTAAAGCTTCTGCCAAGATTTCTCATAACAAACGTAATTAAAACATAAAGCCAGGTCCCAGAAATGCTCTATATATTGTACCACCAGCACAAAGAAGTTTTAAGTTGTTAACTTTTACAAATAATGAAAGTTAGCATCACAATCTCTGATTACAACACAACACAACCTACTGTATTACTACCCTGTCTGTAGAGTTCCCTATGCCTGAAAAAATGCATAAACTCATGTTATGTGCCATAATATGCATAGCTCAAGCTACCCAAACAATAGCTCAGTATCTCAAACTACTTTACAAATGGGAATTAATAGAGTTGTTAAACATCTTGCTGTCCATTTTACAGAGCTCAAATACCAGCATAAAGGGTTCAGTGACTTATTCAATATTACAAGAGAAATCAGCGCCAGAGCCTGAGGCTATTTAATTCCTAGTTTCGTGCTTCAGCCAAAACCACCTTCCTCTCCTAATGCTGTAACCAAAGTATGGACACAGGAGCTACAGTGGAGAAGCAAATTTAAGGAAAGAGCAAAAATCCCTTTGTGATTTCAGAAGGAAGCTACGCATCTTTATTTATCTGTACAGATTCTTAAGCAACCCACTCAAAAACAGATGAATTTCTCATATTCTGTACTCATTTTAAATATAACATAGCCTGCAGATCCTTCTGCAAGTCCTGCCTTTGACATCCACCTCCCAGAAGTGCCCTAACTCATGCCAGGACTACTTCATTTAGAGAATCATAGGCTCACTGAGCCTGGCAGGGAGATGTGGAGATCATCCAAATTCAGCTCCGTATTCACTTAATCGAAACACGAATAGAAGCACGAGCAAGGCAGGAGCCTGGGACCGTAAAATGCTTATGGACAGGTTAACTCTGACGTATGACTTCCTGATCCAAAACAATTCATCAACATCTTAACAGCCATGGGTAAATACCATACCAAATGTTGAATCAGCCAAGAAGTATTTCCTTTTTCAACACTGAGACTTGAAAATGTTTTCAGCATACCTTATTTTGATGTTTATTAGGTAAAGAATAATAATATTTTGGAGAGTAATGATTTCCAAAGTAATTATAGTGTCAAATTGTTTCAGACTCATTCTTCATCATAATTCACAAACCTGAATATGTTTTAATGAGAGAAATGGGGAATAACTATAGGAAAAAATTACTCCTTCAACTGATTTTTAAATTAAAAAAACAAAAACAAAACAGCATACAGTTCCTAAGAAATTTCAAGACAACTTCAGTAAATACAACTGTCATTTATACTTTACACTAAGCTACGGTCATGGTACTTCTTGTAAAACCTCTTCAAGGCTCACTTGAAAAAAAAAGAGAAAAGCACGAATTCAGATTCCTGAAGAAAATGTGAACCAAACATAATCCGGAAAGCTTAAATGCCATACTCACCTTGCACCACAGAAGAGAGAAAGAAGCTATGAAGCACTCACAAGTGCTTACAACCCCTTTGTGTAAAACTAGTCGAAGCACGGAGGAGACATCTGCAATATCCCTTCCATTCCTGTTAGCTTCCCTTATCCCTAGGGACACCTCTCGTCCCACCACAAGTTGCCCTCCCCAAGCCCCTCAGCCGGGCAGGACAAAGTCAGAGCAGCAGAAACTTGCACAAGGAGGGTCAGCAGCAGACACCAAACAGCTTTAAATGGTTCAACACGTACCTTGTGCCAGAAAGAGGGCACTAACTGAAGGTGTAGCCATCAGCTACCAAGATATCAGACTTGTGGGAAGAAAGAGAGGCGAGCATTCATCTTCCACCCTAATTCCATCCAGGACAGAGGAAGGATGGCTCATAAACATTTATGATTTGGACAATTAATACATTCCCAGGTGCCAAAGCATGCAAAGATATGAGGTAATAAATTGTGCACTGCTGGCCAACCCTGCCCAATTAGCCTGCAATGTTTGGGAAGCAGCAAATTTTGTGTCCAGAGAGGGCTTACAAAGCTGGTGAAGGGCCTAGAGCACAAGTCCTGTGAGGAGCGGCTGAGGGAACTGGGGTTGTTCAGTCTGGAGAAGAGGAGACTCAGGGGAGACCTTATTGCTCTCTACAATTACATCAAAGGAGACTGTAATGACGTGGGGGTCAGTTTCTTCTCCCAAGCAAGAAGCCACAGGACAAGAGGAAATGGCTTCAGGTTGAACCAGGGGAGGTTTAGGTTGGATATTAGGAAAAATTTCTTTACTGAAAGGGTTGATAGTCATTGGAGCAGGCTGCACAGGAAAGTGGTAGTGTCACCATCCCTGGAGATATTTAAAAGACATGTGGATAAGGTGCTAAGGGACGTGGTTTAGTAGTGGGCTTGGCAGTGCTCGGTTCATGGCTGGAAGAGATCTCCAAGATCATCAAGTCCAACCTCAATGATTCTGTGACTCTTCAGCGCCAAACCCCAGTCAACTCTGCAAAACTCAACTGAAGACCAATAAACCACACGATTTCTGCTTTTGTTTTCATAGAAAACCATCCTGAAAAAAAAAAAAAAAAAAAAAAAAAAAACACCACACATTTGATTGTATTTTTGCACAACCACTCACACCAGTGATGCGACGCTCCAAATACCAAGAAATTCCCCAAGCCTGCACTGACCCCCGGGCAGCCACCTACTCCAACACAGACAAGATCAGCAACCATAACACACAGTCCTAGAGCAGAGCACGGGATCCGTGACAGGGAAATTACAGGCTCCAACAGAGCAGAATTGCAAGTAACCCTTGACTTGAGCGCTTCTCTTCACAGCTAGTTTCTAAATACGTTTCCTGCTCAGGCAATAAGAAGGATTCAATCTTGATCAGTGTGATAAATAAAATGTTATTTGTTCATCCTCCTGCCTATATTTCAGTACTTCTCATAGTCCAAAGCATCTCCACTTATGGGACAAAAGGCCTCTCCTAAATGCCAACAGAATCTCCTTCCATCTCTTTGCTCTTCCATCTTAGCGCTCTTCTCATTTATTTCTTAAATATCTACCTGAAAATTCCCTCGAAAAAATAGTTTAACCATCACCGATTTAAAGACATTTATGCTGTCGAGACCCTTGAGTGGCACTCACTACCCACTCGTTTCGCAGGATACACATTCAAATGCCAATTCTGTTAATTATTTCAGAGCTCACCTGTAGAAGGAGAGAGGAGGAACAATACCGTGAAATTCACATTAACCATCTCAAGTTTGGATTGGACTTTTAACACTGCTGTGTAGCAGAGTAGCTGAGCACAAATTGCTCCATTTTAACAAAGGCAAATTGGTTTTCAGCAGTTCAGAAGATACTCCTCAGTTGCTTTGTGTTTTTTCTCTCTCAGTTATACTATGCATAAGACAACTAAGGAAAGTATTAACAAAAGACATTATGCACAGTAACACATTAAGTTGTCAAGAATGGAAAAATTCTTACACAGTTACTGTCTCTTTGGCTAGTGAGCATCATTTCCATGTGCTGGGCAGCTGAAGAGAGTGATCTGCTAAATCTGTATGCCAGAAGTGCGAGAGGGGACAGAGCACAAGTCCCCATTGCTCAGTGCACTGACCATTGACACATATTTGCTGGACAGAAACTGCTTATCAAAGGTGGATGTTGACCTCCTAGCAGCGTGCTGAATTAGCAAAGCTGTGAAAGAGGCAACGTGGGATCCCAGAGGACCACAAGCTCCCCAGGACCCGCAGGGTTTTCCCCAGCTGCTCTTCCCCAAATCCCTGCCCACAGTGATGCCATGGCCAAGGGAGTCACGGAGTGCAAGAGGAGAGGGGGAAGGCTAGGCAAAAGTAGCTTTTCATTTTCCACAGCTTCTGCTGTGCTTCTTCCTCTTAGCGAAGCCTTCCTCGAGGTCTCACTTCTGCTTTCCCCACGTGCCCAGAGGATTGCACGTGTCTGCGGTGCCCGGGACAGAAAGCACTCGCATGGGATCTCCCAACCTCTTCCACACTCCTCTCTACATGCAGCTTTTATTCTGTCTTCCTGCTATCTACAATACTAAAATAATTAAAGCAATGATTCTTTTACTTTGGGTAAGCTCGTTAAGAATGCTCTATTCCTAAAGCCATGACAAATGGACTCTCTCATTACTTCAACAAACAATTGATGGACTGTTACTATCACTTGATAATACATAACATGAAATAAATATAGCACGAAGATCTCAAGAAGAAAATTGTTTTATCTAAATAAAAAAAGAATATTCTTGTAACACTTGGGCATGATAGCATAATTCAGACAGCCTGCAGTAATACACCAAAGCAGCAACATCACTGTTAGCTCTTTCGAAACTGGAAAAGCAACAAATCTTAACATCAAGAATAGTATCAGTGTTGTTTTGCTTTCTGAATTCTTATGCTGTGGAACTGTAATAAATATTATAACGCAATTTTCTATGCATGATTGATAAACTTTTCAGAAGGCAGAAACATCATCTTGTCTGTTCGGACAGCCTAAGGGGGAAAGGGAGGGAGGGGGGAACTTCCATAATCCTTTGTAATACAAGTTTCCCCTACTTCATCTCCAAAAAATTTAAAGAAAACGGTCTAGTTTAATTACACGAATAATCCAGAGGGAGCACAAACACTGTTTGAATTCTTGGTGAATGACACAAGCCTGAATAAAATACTAACAACAACAAAATCCATCATCTTGGCTCTGAAAATTTTGTTTCAGTGTAAAAAATGGTATTTTACAAGCTCAAAGAACACAAGACCATTCACCTTCCTCCACCCCCCTAATAAACAAACATGGAAACCTGGTTACCTCATTCAGATCAAGAAAATATGCAAACATATATACCTTACTCTAACACAAACCACAGATGATGATAAAGCAGACCTTGCAAATCACATTCCCTCATGTTCAGCAGTGACACTTGTTAGTTGATTTAATAATTTTCATTAATAAATGTGCACAATAACAGTAAAGTGCATCTGAATAAAAGATTTTTAATTTAACAATGTGTACATTTCAAGTACTCCACCATATCTGGCTTTTTCAAGAGCCATTTCTGGAAAAATGACTATGTTTTTGCATTGTGCACTTGAGACCATTTGCACCGCTTGGAAATAAAATGCTTTTATAACACATCCCTGAGACTCAGTAGTCAAATGCTGGTATAGCAAAGCACAGCTAGGTATTCCTTCCTAGCTGGAAATACCCCAAACAGCCCACATTCTTAGCCGTAATTTCAAGGTACTTAAAAAGAAAGCAGAAAGAACTCTGCAACAAACCCAGCCAGGTATTTTAGCCAAGTGGCTTTTACCTTTCTGTAGCCTCTCACTTGCACTGACATATACTAAACACACATAAATTAGGGTTTAGTAAAGTTTAAAAGAGTGAAGATGCTACTAGAAAAGACGAGCAATTCAGAAAGGACAGTGACGGCCCTCTGCTAGCGAGGGAGAACCACTCTACAACAGTACACTACATTTCATGACGCAGTGTTTAAGCACAGTGACTTTAAAGAACATCTGAGGAGAGCTGAAGAAAAGCCATCTGATCTAAAGAAGGCACAATTTCAGATGAGAAAAACACAACGACCAGCACAAAGGCCACCAAATACCCCCTTCTATGTTTCACCGCGTGATTATAGTTTAGTCGTGTAAGTCAAAACATGCATGTTAAAATTCTCAGAGTTCATAAGCCTTGCTGTCATTCCCAATTTCTGTGAGCTCAGTCAGCCATCAAGGAGCCTAGGAAATGACACAAGCTCATCAGAGCTCAGCTTCCTTACTTCATTTAAGGTTACACTCGCTGGCTGACTGTAATAAAACCATATACCGAGAGATCCTCTGCAATCTTTTCAGAGCCAAATTCAACTGTCAAAACGTACCTCATAAAAAGCTGTGTTTGAAAATCAACCAAACCGCAGGAAAAGAATGTAGGAAACTTTACCTTAATCGGAGCACGGCTGAACTGTATTTTTCTGTTGGCTGGGATTTCGTCTTCATCTGGCAATCCATTAATTTCAGAGTATTCCATATCAGGCTCGTAACAGTTATTTTCGTCACTGTCATCCTGATCATCCTGTTCAGTACCTGTCTCTCCCCAGTCCGAGTTATACCTCGATCGTACCCTATACACATTGTAGTCAGAGTGCATGTACACATGGGAACTCTGGAAATTATTCACATCTTCATGTGCTTCTTTTTCACTTGCATCATCGTAATGGGTCTCGGTGGCATCCGAAACGGCATCTGCTGCTAAATCTGAAACTAAATTTCTCGGTGTTTCTGCAGCTTCAGGCCTATCAGCGATGCCCTCTGCATGTTCTGACAGTTCCTTTGGTCGCAAGGCAATTTCTGCGTCTGTTTTTGACTTACTCCTCGCAGAACTGTCCAGACATCTTTCGCTGTCAAGTACCGACTCCTGTTGATTCCCCACGGAGCTCTCACCAGGGTCAGCACTTGCTTCTGCGTTCTTTTTTATTTCTTCAGTTGTTTTTGAACCTGACGGCGTGCCTGTAGACACCTTCTGTCGTGGTGCTGACGGCGCGCTATTCTGCTGAGAGTGCTCAACAGACATGGGGCCTGCAGCCGGTTTGGCTGGCGGAGACCACGTGCTGGCATCCTTCAGAGGGCTGAAGCCCTCGAGGTTTGCAACAGGGGAGGAGATATTTGCGACAGTGGAGGAGAGGTTTAGCGGGTAGTGACCAGTTACGGAGTACTCTTCGTTGTTCTCTGCCTTTTCCAGAACGATTACGTTGTGTGCGTCAGCGTTCTCAAACACGGCGCTGAGCTGACTCACCGTTGGGGAGACGGTCTCAGTCCTGGGGCTCAGGCTGTCCAGGGAATCGGTGCTGCCCCTGTGAGACTTGGAGCTGCACCACTCATCCGCGAGCTCGGTGGACGCCGCTTTCTCTTTCTTTGGGGAATAGCGATTGGAGGGGCCCGTCTCATGAGCGTTTCGCTCAAACATCTTCCGAGTTTCGGTAAACTTGGAGTAAGAAGGGCCATCGTGGATAGTATCAAACCTACTAATCCTTTCCGAAACAGAAGATTCCAACTTTACAATTGAACCGTCTGTTTTTTCTACAAATTCTTTGGGCCTGATTCGTCTTTGAGGCGATGGAGGGCCACCTTTCCCCCTGGTTTTGGGGGCAACTCCAGCGCTCTCCGTGGGCTCCATGCCCATCTGCATGAACAAGTTCTTAATCCTATTGACATTTGAGCCATATTTCCTTCCCCTGCTCTGAGAGGCCTCTCCTTCCTCTTTCGTTTTTTGGTCTCCATCTGATTTCGGTTTGTCAAAGGTGCTTTTCAGCGCCTGGAACTCAGTCCTGTAAGCATTCCTGTGAGGAGAGGCACTCCGGAGGGTTGATCTCTCTCCCGAGGACTCCGTTTTCATCATGTTTACTTCAGGGCTGCAAAACCAGCTCACATAGTTTCCCCGGTGCCGCTCTCAGTCAGCTGCTACAACCGAGATCCTGCTTGGGAAGGGTTTTCCTCAGGAGGCAGTGCCCTGCAGCGGGGCCATCCTCGGGAGAAGCTCTGGAGGCAGGTACCTAAGCACAGGCAGGACGGAGGGCTTCGGAGGGCAGCAGCAGCTTCAACCTGCAACAGAAAGCAGGGTTCCCTGAATCGGCAGGCACTTGCGCTTCCCTAAATCCGAGCCCTGATTTCCCTCCGCGGTTATTCGACAGATTTTACAAAAGAAGCGGAAAAAAAAATGAAATAAAATACCAATCTCACGCTACACCGACACGTGGAAACTTGTCAGCCCAAAACTTTTGCACGCTGAGACATTTGCAAGCCGGGGGGGCATCGCTCCGCAGCGCAAGGCTCACAAAGAAGGACGGTGCCACGGACAGGCAAGCAGAGGCAGCACGGAAACGCTCCTCCTGATAGCGAATTTTTCCAAAAAATTAAAAAAAAAAAAAAAAACAAAACGAACGCCTGAGTTACTCACGAATAACCATGGCAATGCGCGCATCGATAGAGAGATTCATGCAAGCGCGGCGGCTCCGCTTCCCCGGCTCTCTCCGGGAAATGGTAGCGGTGCCATCAAATGCGAGGCGCTCCCCCCAAAAAAACGGGGCTGGCAGCTCGGGGAGCTGCACCCAAACTCCCCGCAGCAGCCGCAGAAAGGGGCCGGGGTCGCGGCCGCCCCCGGAGCCCATCCCGGTGCCTGCGGAGCTCCGTCTCCCCCCCCCCCCCGCCACCCATTTCCTCGCCCCCGCTGCGCCGCTGGCTGCGGGGAGCCAAGTTGAGCCCCGGAGCCCCCCGCACACCCGCACCGCTCCCCTCCCGCACCGCCAGCACCTTGCGGCGGGGCCCCGGGGAACAAAAGCCCGGTGCCGGGGGGCTCCCCCGCAGCCTTACCCGGCCGCCCGCTCCTCCTCCTCCTCCTCCTCGGCGGCTCTGCGGAGAGCTGACGGCAGCCGCCAGCCGCCCCAACGCCATTGCAGGCGGCCGGGGCCGCCGAGCGGGGGGGGGAGGAGGAGGAAGAGGAGGAGGAGGAGGAGAAGGAGGAGAAGCCGCCGCGCCCCGCCGCAGCCGTCCCCTTCCCTCCCTGCCTCCCTTCGCCTGGCACGGCTCGGCCCGGCCGCTGACAGGTGCCTCACCTCCGGGGCCAGGGAGAGAGAGAGCGAGGCAGCAGGCGGCCGGCAGCGCTGCCGGCTGGGCACCGCCGCCCTCAGCTCCCCCCCCGGCCAGGCTCGGAGCCGGGGTGCGCAGGGCGAGGAGGGGAAGGCTGCGGGGCGGGAGGGGCGGCTGTGGAGCCGGCCGCCTTCCCTCGCCGTTGCTCCCAGCCAGCCACTGAACCCTGCCGACACGCAGGGGAAATGCGGCCGCAGCGCTCAGCAGCTGCTGGAGGGGACAGGAGGGGACAAGGGGGACGTGGGGGGACCGGGCATCTCACAGCTGGCGGCCCCATAACCTGCTGGCCCCCCGTCACCAACAGGGAACCTCTAGGTGATGGGTGAAATCGGCAGGTAATCGCCTAGCGACTCCCAGGGAAAGTTCATTAAGCTAATTGAAGGGAAACGGCCTGGAAAAGTAGTTGCGTAAACATCCGGGAAAAAAAAATAATTAAAAAAAAAATTTAAAAAAAAGGGCCTGGAGATGTGCAAATTGTGCAAAATAATTATTAGGCAGACGGAATGATGGAGGTGCCAGGGACTGCAAATGAAGACATCGGGTGTACAGCCCTGCAGACTTAATTCATTAGCTTAATGAGACTGAAGCATGGCGGCTACACCCTTAAGTGCTCACAGGTGCCGGTCTCTGGTTAATCTAATTGGCACCAAGGGTGTGCAGCTCAAAATGTTCCCCTCCATATCCAGCACGCTGAAATCGACAGGAAAGCTGCAAACCTTTTAATCGTGGGCTGTGGAGTGGCTTTTGCTTGGGATGCAAGGAGAGGGGCAGGGCAAGAGGCCAAGGGGGTGTCCGCTGCCCTGGGGGCTGCTGAGCATCGCCACGGCATGGCAGAAGGGTGAGGGAACGCTGGTTTCACAGCTTCTTGTGGTGAGGAGACCTGTGGTGGTTGCCTGCACCAGCACGAGAGCTATTTCAACTCACCAGGACACCCCCTGTTAAATGCCAAACCATCAGAGAGTACCGCAGATCTGAGGATCCTGGCAGGGCCCTTTTGTTGGTGTGATTTTGTAGCAAAAAGCCTGTAAGAATACCAAGAGAGCTGCTTGACTCTTGAAGAGACAAACGGAGAACTTCAAGTCTCCTTGAAGAGAAATAGGGACATAGAGCAGAAATTTGAACATTTTGTTTCCTTTGTGATTTTACACTGAATATGCAGAGTGCTTGAAGATCTTAGCGTGTACAAGATGCGTATCTGGAAGAGTTTTATAATTTACATTCACAAGCAAAAAAAGTGACACAAGCAAACACTAAAATGAGATGAAATAATTGAAGCAATTTTAAAAAGACTAATTAGCACCTAATTATGTAAAGATATCCACGACCATATCCAGAGCCATAAATGTTGTTTAAATTATTTTTATAGTAGAAATTAGGCAAACAAAATGGACATTTCTCCCCTCCTAATAAATATTTTTAACAATGTACCCAAGAAAACATTCATATTATTTCATGGCAGAGTAGTTCAAACTCTATGCTATGTCCTGGTGGAAAGCGGGGAAACTTGCTGATGCTCACAGCAGGAGCACACAATAGATACCAAGCTTTCCATGATGAGAAAGATTAAATATTACATTTTGGTTCTTCTTAAATGTGTTGTAAATAGGCAGCGTAGCAGTTCAAGCAGACACTACCCGGCTTTCACACAGAATCCAATGCAAAATTATTTTAAGTAATGTTACATTCCACCAATGCCACCTCATGATCACAACCACCAAGACTTGTAGAAACTACTGGCATTTTTGGCTGCTCAGTCAGAGACCATTTGGACCTTATTTAGGGGCTCCGACTTTGGCCAGGGACATCTAAGCTATTCACACACACGAATCACTTACAAAATGTTTTTCAATCCCATTCTTATTTACCTAGTGTCTATGTTAAAGAGCATTAATGTAGTCTCAAGGATAATAAACTGTATTTTGTTTTGATTAGAACATCACTTTCCAAGAGAGACTCTTCATATGTGAGCGTGGCCTTGCGCCTAACTATAAAAATCACAGTTGTGTGTCCTTTTACATTTTCAGTATTTCTGTGACAATCCGTTTAACTAGAAGGTATTTTTAGACTCTGCTAAAGCATGACTGACATTTCTGTTAATTCCTGAGGAACACTAAAATGCTGCACAGCATACTTCGGGGAAGATAAGAGACCAAGGTCCTCCTTTTATGTTAGTATAAATTCAGACTAACTTCACTGAAGTTACAGAATTACTCGGCTTGCGAACCAGTGCAAATTTAAAACCTGTTCGGTTCAGTATTTACCTATGCTGGAAAATGACTAGAGTCATTTTACTTGCGCCAGAGTAACAACTCCATTCAAACGATCATGAATTTGCGCATATGACAGGAAGAGAGACCCCAGCTGTTTAACCTGACAGCATCACTTTAAATTGCACTCGGTATCTTTTTAAACCAGTTTTTACACAGTCCTCCAAGACTGAAAATAATTGATCTTTAGTTTATTTTAGATGTGTGAATTATATTTACTTACAAACATGACTATTTGGATGTCATTGATGGGTAGTTTTGAGTCACTTCGGTGCTTCTAAGCTACTCAGGTTTTGAGATAACAATTTATTCACGCAGCAGAGTGGCAATCCAAGTTTTTCTACGTGGCTCAGGCAAAAGAAGAAACTCATTCCATCATCCATCTCCTGTCAATGTCTTTCAAGTCCTGAAAGATAATATCTGTATTCACGGGAGTAAATGGAAACTATTTCCCTCCTCTGATCTTTGGCTAAGAAAGCCCCTATCTGCTATCCCACCAGGCCACTGCACAGGAGGATTTACTTCCTTATACA
The DNA here is from genome assembly GCF_964035555.1 of Netta rufina. Lineage (NCBI taxonomy): Eukaryota > Metazoa > Chordata > Aves > Anseriformes > Anatidae > Netta > Netta rufina. The sequence goes on along the minus strand of NC_140124.1, from coordinate 25,930,424 downwards.
TATCACAGCATAAGCAGAATTGAGTTCTATTTTTAACACTCAGACATGAATTTTTATTACATAATCTACTTTAAAGAAAAAGAACAATATATATATATATTTATATATAAACATATACAAAATATATATACATTTTGGAAGATAAGGTAAGTTCAAGTTAGGGTAGACCCTACAAGAGTAGCACCAGACTAAACTGAACAACAAACAGCTGCAATAAGGATTTGATAAGCTTTAATTTCAAACATTTACAATGTGTTACTGCACTAGGTGTAATTCTTCTCCATAGGAAGGCATTAATAGTTAAAAATGGGAGCTCATTAATACCGCTAATTTGGCAAGAAGATTGTGCTGTTTTTACATAGAACATGTCAAGCTACTTGAAAGCTCAAGAATAGAGTCAAAAAAATTAAAAAGAACTTTGTCCTGAATGAGCTGAAGAAAATCGGAGGTAATGATAACAAAACTGCATATTCTAGCAGTTTATCAGAAAGGCAAATATTAGCATTATGAGGGCCTAAACTCAGACTAGTAATAGCCTTTTCTCAGTTGCAGTGAGGAGACCATCACATCCAGTCTCAAACATTCCACTTTTAAACCATTTAAGAAATGTAGAGTTATGGCTAGAAAACAAAATGGAATTTTCAGAAGGGAAAGATGTGAATTGCACTCTGTGTGCAACTATTTATTGTTGAAATAGTGGTTTTGTCAATATTAAAAGCTAGAAATCTTAGGAATGCTCAAAAGAGCTGTGTTTTGAGGTATGCAGCCTCCTAACACAGACTCTCAACGCTGAACTCTGAATTTTCAGCACAACACTGAAAATTATCAGTTACCAGCCTAGCTAGATTGATGCCAGCTAGTTGCAGAAAATACACGATCTCATGGCAAAATAAAAGACTACATGTTTGGTCTGCTAGGAGCTTACTAAGAACCAAACCCTGGCAAAACGTCATGTTAGGCTCTTTGGGTGGAGAAAATATTAGAAAACTTTCCAGAAAACAGATATTTGACAGAATGAGTAAAATACTTATTTTGGTATGGTGAATGGTACCTGTCACACACTTTGATTCATCAGACAAGAATCATATGTAGGTACATGGCATAGAGAACTCTGTCTCCATACCAGCATCAGCAAGAAAGAGTCAGAGCTGGAAAAGTTAGTGCTCTAAGAGATCCAAGCCAGGATGGCTGAAATCTCACATATTCTTTGTTTACAAAAAAGAAGTGCTCAAGGCCAGGCTGGATGGGGCTTTGGGCAGCCTGGTCTGGTGGGAGGTGTCCCTGCCCATGGCAGGGGGGTTGGAAGTAGGTGGTCTTTAAGGTCCCTTCCAACCCAAACCATTCGGTGATTCTCTGTGTCTGTGATTCTAAATAAGGTGGTTATATTTTCCATAAGTGTCCCAGTTGATTAATCAGAAGCACAAATAATAGATTGTTGGGAGCCTCATAATAATTTCATGATTAATACTGTTTCTTAAGGTGCACACTTTCTTATTATAATAAAATCATTTTTCTGTTGAAAAGAAAAATTTTCTTGACAGAATCTAGAATAAGGAAAATAATGGGGTTTGTCAGTCTGTGCAAAAGCATTATCTCAGAGTGTTTCTAGTGCAGTAAGTAACCCCTATTATTCTTAAAGAAAGAGCACTTAGTGAGCCAGAGGAAAATTGGGAGAACAGGGAGAAGTATACCGGATGCTCAGAGCTTACAAGTGTACTTGATACAATATAACACACAAGTAAATCTGATTACTGAGTTCAGTAATCATTACCTTGCCTAATCAGATAATGTTTTGTGCCATGAGGAAGAAAAGACGGCAATTTTAGCTTTCATTTTTTCCAAGTGACTGACCATTCAAATTTAGTTGTACTTTGGAGCCTTCTCTCATTCTGGAAACAGCAACAGATGACTTCTCAGAGAGGGAAACAGAGGCTGGAGTTCATAAAATGCAGCACAACAGTGCTGCCTCGCAGTGTGAAATCCCTTGGCAAGCAGGAAAAATATTTGTCTGGATTGCTCCACCCTGAAGCTGATGAATATGCCTGGATTGGGGCTCACATTGTAAATAACCCATCTCAAGCTGTCCAGGTAACATTGATCTGGTTGCATTCCAGATGTATCAGTTTCACCTTTTTCTTTTTAAAAACAGCAATTAAAAAAAAAAAAAGGGGGGGGGGAACCCCACACTGCTGTTTAGCTAAGAACAGTCATCTACTATTTCTAGACTGTACAACAAAACACAGCTTTCCCATACCTCATTTACCTGCCGCATACTTGGATTGCATTTCCCCCTGCCTTACAGGTACTGTCTTGCTAATACATCCTCAGTGGAAATACTCTCTCAAAGCTAGATTTGGTAATCAGTTTAATTTAGTGCACAAGAGCATTCAGTACTTAATTACTATGTTCTGTACGGCTATACAAAAGCAAGTCAGCTTAAAAATAGTCAGTTATTTTGGAAAAGCTGTGCTCTTTGCCAAAGCACAGAAGCCGTATCACTATGCTGCAATTGCTGTAAAGAAGCTATAAAGAAATTCAAGTTACCAGTTAGAAGTGCCTACAAAGAATAGCTATGAGCTAATAATAAAGCACTTGTGTAAAAGGAAAGAGAAATCATAAAGGGTGACCAGTTCATCACACCATTAAAAAAAAAAAATGAGAACACTGCCAACACGTCGAAACACAAAACATAAGAATTAACAAATCAAAGTCTACAAATTTACAATGACATCTTTAATAAAGGGTAGGAATGCTCATGTTAATCAGAATAGAATTACAGAGGAATAGGATGACAGTGATATTTTATAAAACAGAACAAGCAATTGCATTAGTCTGAAGAGAAAAGCTTTTGAGGACCTAGGCCTTTGCCCAAGACAAAAATAGATAGGAACAGCTCCTATCACATAGCCAGCTTGGAACAAGCAAAACCACCAAGCCACCAGGAAAACAGATAAAGGAAAGATCACAGTTCTACATGCCGAATAGCAGGTCTAATATGAAACTCTCAGGTGTCTAATATATATATATAAATCTTAGATGATGACTTTCGAGGTGAGTGAAGAGCAGCTCTTTGGCTCTCCCTATCGGATCAAGGGGGCAACGCCTCGCTTGTGGCAGATGTGTTTTAATGTATTGGTGTGAAACAACCTGGAGTAGAAAAAAAGTATGGTTTCTTCTTTGCTCTTAAGAGTTACGTTCCATTAGTTGTGTAATTATAAGTGGAAAGGTGCATCACTAGACAAGGGGAACCTCTTATCATTTCCCTGTTGAGTCAGTGAGAACACAAAAGTGAGACCAGTGATAAAATGATTTTTCTTCTTTAAGAAAAAATCAGTTGAAATGCTGAGTAGGTGCAAGCTACCAGCAACACAAGATAGAAGGAGAATGAAAAATTTTGTTACCTGGAATAGTTCTACTTTTTCTTCAAGAAAAGGGCTGCATTCTGGAAAGCCGGGTTAGTTAAATTGGTGTAATATAGATTTCTAGTAATCACAAAGCAGGTGCACAACTTCTCAGAGAGAAGTTACCTATCTCTAGATGAATTTGAGAAGCCATGATTTGGATCAGCAAACATTAGAATAAGCCTGCAAAATGGGTGTAGGCAATGGACCCCTAGCTCTGCAGAAGTGTCTGTTTAAAACAGAGGCTAAAAGGACTCTTGCTACCACAGAAAGGTATATTCACACACAACACGCCCATCCATTTTCACAAAACAAATTATGTCTGATCTGGTCATTTGTAACTTCACTGTGAAATGACAAAGAGACTGGAGAGCTCCAGTGAATGGCACTTGGCCCACTGTGTATTCAAGTGCCCCCTGTCAAAGGTGACCATTTTCATCCATTCAGGAGTCATGCACACGTTAGCACAGTAACAAGATCACTTAGTAAATAACCTAGTAGCAGGGCTTGGACCAAGGCATTTCTATGTGCTATATCCTGGGCAGCAGCAGGAGATACTTCAGCGAGGCTGCCTGAGTGTGCATTTGCTAACAGTATCAAATATACCAACACCAAGAAGCCTTTAGCGAGTGAGTGGGAGCGGATGCAGAACCAAGAAGAAACAGAATGCAATTTTTAAACTGTTTTAGCAACAGTTTTGTGTAATTTGAACAGTTGCAGTGAAATTCTTTATAACGGGGTCACATAAGTTGTTTTTCCTCTGTATTGTGCTGGCGTTGCTATATATAATACACCTCTTACCAATGACCAATATCTCCAGGCACTATCTCGTGGTCTAAGAAAATGGCTGAGAACGAGGGAGGAGAGAGGGCTGGACTGAAGGGTGAAGGAAGGAAAAGGAGATTACAGGGGTTGAAGCCAGTTTAGACCTGCTACCCAGCAGTCTGTATGAGTTTCATGCTGTGCCATGTGAAAGAGAAAACACAGTGTTTAGGAATAGATGGTGAGGAGGTGGAGGCAGAAGGGAAATACAGATGGGTACAAAACTGCCAACGACGTGTCAAATTTGAGAAGTTGTTAAGGAGTGCATGAGGAGCAAAAGAACTTGGCCCTTTTTATTATCCATCAATTTAGGTCGTAATGGAGCTTTCAGATAAGGAATAAGAACATTTATTTAAATCTCTACAGCAGTTATGTCTACAACACGGATATTCTCTCTAGTGTCTGCCTTTCCTACCAGGCATGAAATTTATCTCCAGCTGGGGTGGGTCATACAGCAGAAGCACCATCTAATCAGCCTTAAAAAATCCCTGCTGTAGGTAAATAGTTTTGCTTAGTAGTTGAAGAGCTCCAGCCCGCCTCATAGTTGGAACAAGGAAATAAGTTTTTAGAAAGGAAAAGGAAAGAGGAGGCTCAGGCAACGCGGGAATGATTAGCTGTCGTGGCAGTGCTCCTCCCAGATTGCACAGAGGACTGAGTAAGGGCAAAACCCTACAAACAACAGAGAAGTTACTGGAATGGGAGAGGAGAAAAGAGCACTCTTCTGGTCTGAGAGACTGCTTGGTCAGCTTTGCACAACTGCCCTACAAGAGCACATAAAGGTAGTGAAGAGACTGATCCGATCAGATAAAGAAATTCCTTTGTTATTCCACCGCCAGGAAAAATATAAGTAGATATTTAATGTAGTATGAGGTAGTAGTAACTCATGGTGCTACTACTAGTAATGCACAGTGCCATTCAGCGAAGGAAAAAGAACACGGTGCACCAAGTCTTCAGAAACAGCTGAGAGAGTGGGAGTTGAGATCAAACCTAAATTCACCAGCACTACAATTCGCCCATGCACGATGTTCTAAGCAGTTTGTAAGTGCTTTGGAGAGGCCATCTAAAGCTATACATAGATGCGTGCCTGCAAACGGGTACCACATCACTATCTTGGTAAAAAAAAAATACGAGGATGCTAGGCATAAGTTTAACTATGATCATTTTTCACTTCCCACAACTGTAAAGCTGCCAAGTCCTGCTAGATGCCCGAGTAAGAATTTGTGGACTGCTGGAGAGAGCATGCACCAAGTAAGGGAGTTAAGATTTTTATTTTTTTTTCAGGTTTTCATTGTTCTCCCTTGTCCCTGGATAGCAGATGATAGCATTATCATGGATGGATTATTAGTTAACAAGAATATTCTCAGGAATTCTAATTATAAAAATTAGGCAAGTGTCAGAACACAGGGCAAACCAGGTTGGCCTGGTGTATTAACTGTTTTAAGCTTAAAAGCACAACTGAGACAACTTATCAGAAAAAAATAATAAAATAAAATAAAATAAAATAAAATAAAATAAAATAAAATAAAATAAAATAAAATAAAATAAAATAAAATAAAATAAAATAAAATAAAATATTTTTTTTCTATTGCAAAGAGAAAACATTAAATTCTGCTGTCTTAACTACTGTAAAATTCACATTGTATTAAGATATTACATTCTGCTTTTTAAGAGGAGAAAGATTAAGTCATCAAATTATTCTAGGGCTTCAATGAATTCATTATGTGTAAAAATTATGGGACATGCAGTAACATTGTGGATGGATGAAGAGAAGACAGAATGTATTTCTGACTATATCAAACCATCCTCATCACACAAAAAGGAAATGTCTGCAAACCTCCCAGACTGCAGAGAGCACTGGGTTATCTGAAAACTAATTTTAGAACTCTGAATCTCTACTGTAAAGGTAGAAACATGGGCAATGCACACATAAGGGTCAGCTACTTATTTTTAGGCAGGCCTTCAGATTGCTGCCTGAAGCATTTCCTATTGCTCTTAAATGTTTTTGTGTTTTTTTGATTTTATTTTAAACAGATTTTCTGAAGCTTACAAACAGAGCAGCTGAAATAGCAAACTCGCTAAATAGCCAGCAGAATTACCTGCTGGTGACAGAACAAAATTGAAAGAATTTTGAATAGTGAGGGGGCAAAGGAGGAGACATTTTAAGGAAATACAAATATATATGTTACTACTTGGACCTTCCTTTCAATGTGCTGAGTAAAACTGGGGTTCAGGTAAGTAAAAGGGTAAGTAAAGCATCCTCCAACAGACAGTATGCATCTTATGTTACTCTGAACCACAAAAGAGAAAACATTGTAGTGATCAAAAGACAGGCTGAACGAGTTACTTTAGGATCTCCACGTACAAGTCATCATACTTTTTTTGCCCCTTAACTTTTCTGGTGTCTATTCACACATATATGCTTCATAAAAACTGTTTAGCTTGGGTGTAAACAAGCTTATACTGTTTTCTACATTTACACATGGCACTTATCCTTTCTGTCCTTGTGGTCTATGTCCTGGCAACCAGTGTTAGCAGGAACTTTAGGGATTCAGAATCTCAAGCCTGGACCTTTTCTTTTTTTTCTGACTTTACTCTAAAACCTTTGCTCTTTCAACCCATCCTATTGCAAGAAGGAATGATTTCTGCTAGTTTACACTTTGAGGAGACTGAATTCCTGCCCACCTTTTTCCCTTTCCCTTTCTTCCGGTCTTGTTTCCTCTTTCCCTTTTGTCGTGGTTTAACCCGACCGGCAGCTAAACACCACGCAGCCGTTCGCTCACCCTCCCCCCTCCCTCTCTGGGACGGGGGAGAGAAATGGAAAGTGAAGCCCGTGAGTTGAGATAAAGACAGTTTAATAAGACAGGAAAAAAAAATAACAAAAATAATAATAACAATAATAATAATGATGATACAATGGGGATAATACGAAAGTAATAATAGTATGTACAAACAAGTGATGCACAATGCAATTGCTCACCACCCGCTGACCGATGCCCAGCCTAACCCCGAGCAGTCCGGCCCCCTCCCCCCGGCTAGCCACCCCTATATATTGTTTAGCATGACGTCAGATGGTATGGAATACCCCTTTGGCTAGTTTGGGTCACCTGTCCTGGGTCTGTCCCCTCCCAGCTCTTATTGCACCCCCCAGCCTGCCCGTTGGCAGGACAGAGCAAAGGCTGAGATGTCCTTGGCTTAGTATAAGCACTGCTCTGCAACAATTAAAGCATCGGGGTGTTATCAGCACTCTTCTCATTCTAAGCCAAAACACAGCATTCCACCAGCTACTAGGAAGAAAATTAATTCTGTGCTAACTGAAACCAGGACATCTATCCACCCCTTATTCCATACCATTTATGTCATGCTCAGGTTACACTCTTTTCCATACATTCTAATTAGTCACCTATAGTAATCATGGTAGTGATAACATACAGTATAATATACTATTTAACATGGTGCAATTCAGTTCATGGGCTATTCTCACCCAGTATTAAATCTCCTTGAGGTACACACCGGACCTCTCCGTTCTTTTGCATCACCCACCAAGTATATCCAGGTCCCTGAGCGAAAACAATTCCACGAATAGGTTTGCCTTTTCCTGAGGCAGGAGTAGCCCAGACTGTTTTACCCAGCATATTTTTTACATGCACTACAGGAACTTTATCCCCATCTACAGTACGTAACAGGTTTGATTGGGCAGGTCCAGCTCGGTTGGTAGATCCCCTAGTATTGACTAACCAGGTGGCCTTTGCCAAATGCGTATCCCAGTTTTTGAACGTCCCAGCGCCCATTGCTTTCAAGGTAGTCTTTAACAGGCCATTGTATCGTTCAACTTTCCCGGAGGCTGGTGCATGATAGGGGATGTGATACACCCATTCAATACCATGTTCTTTGGCCCAAGTGTCTATAAGGTTGTTTCGGAAGTGAGTCCCATTATCTGATTCTATTCTTTCTGGGGTGCCATGTCGCCATAGGACTTGCTTTTCAAGGCCCAGGATGGTGTTCCGGGCGGTAGCATGAGGCACAGGATATGTTTCCAGCCATCCGGTGGTTGCTTCCACCATTGTAAGTACGTGGCGCTTGCCATTGCGAGTTTGAGGGAGTGTGATGTAATCAATCTGCCAGGCCTCTCCATATTTATATTTCAGCCATCGTCCTCCATACCAAAGAGGCTTTGACCGTTTGGCTTGCTTGATTGCAGCACATGTTTCACAGTCATGAATAACCTGTGCTATAGCGTCCATGGTCAAGTCCACCCCTCGATCACGAGCCCATCTGTATGTTGCATCTCTACCTTGATGGCCTGAGGTGTCATGGGCCCATCGGGCTATAAATAATTCACCTTTATGCTGCCAATCCAGGTCCACCTGAGCTACTTCAATCTTAGCAGCCTGATCCACCTGCTGGTTGTTTTGATGTTCTTCAGTAGCCCGATTCTTGGGCACATGAGCATCTACGTGGCGTACTTTCACAGCCAGGTTCTCTACCCGAGCAGCAATATCTTGCCACAATGCAGCAGCCCAGATAGGTTTGCCCCTACGCTGCCAGTTGTTTTGCTTCCATTGCTGTAACCATCCCCACAGGGCATTTGCTACCATCCATGAATCGGTGTAGAGATAGAGAACTGGCCATTTTTCTCGTTCAGCAATGTCTAAAGCCAGCTGAATGGCTTTCACTTCTGCAAACTGACTCGATTCACCTTCTCCCTCAGCAGCTTCTGCAACTCGTCGCGTAGGACTCCATACAGCAGCCTTCCATCTCCGATGCTTCCCCACAATACGACAGGACCCATCAGTGAACAGGGCATATTTCTTTTCATTCTCTGGCAACTGGTTGTACAGTGGGGCTTCTTCAGCACGACCCACCTCCTCCTCTGATGATATCCCAAAGTATTTGCCTTCTGGCCAGTCCATGATCACTTCCAATATTCCTGGGCGACTGGGGTTTCCTATTCGAGCCCGCTGAGTAATCAGTGCAACCCACTTGCTCCATGTAGCATCAGTTGCATGATGCGTAGAGGGGACCCTTCCCTTGAACATCCAGCCTAGTACCGGTAATCGGGGTGCTAGGAGGAGCTGCGCTTCAGTACCGACCACCTCCGAAGCAGATCGAACTCCTTCATATGCTGCCAATATCTCCTTTTCAGTTGGAGTATAGCGGGCCTCAGATCCTCTGTATCCCCGACTCCAAAACCCCAGAGGCCGACCTCGAGTTTCCCCAGGTTCTTTCTGCCAGAGGCTCCAGGTGGGGCCGTTCTCCCCGGCTGCAGTGTAGAGCACATTCTTTACATCTGGTCCTGTTCGAACTGGCCCAAGGGCTACTGCATGGACTATTTCCTGCTTGATTTGTTCAAAGGCTTGTCGTTGTTCAGGGCCCCATTCAAACTCATTCTTCTTGCGAGTTACTTGGTAGAGTGGGTTTACAATCAGACTGTAATTTGGGATGTGCATTCTCCAAAACCCCACAACACCTAGGAAAGTCTGTGTTTCTTTTTTGTTAGTTGGTGGAGACATAGCTGTTATTTTGTTGATCACATCCATTGGGATTTGACGACGTCCATCTTGCCATTTTATTCCTAAAAACTGGATCTCCCGTGCAGGTCCTTTGACTTTATTTTGTTTTATGGCAAAACCGGCTTTCAGAAGGATTTGGACTATTTTCTTCCCTTTCTCGAAAACTTCCTCTGCTGTGTCACCCCACACAATAATGTCATCGATGTACTGCAGGTGTTCAGGAGCTTCCCCCTGCTCTAGTGCAGACTGGATCAGCCCATGGCAAATGGTAGGGCTGTGTTTCCACCCCTGGGGCAGCCTATTCCAAGTATATTGGACTCCCCTCCAAGTGAAGGCAAATTGTGGCCTGCACTCTGCTGCTAGAGGGATGGAGAAAAATGCATTAGCGATATCAATTGTGGCGTACCACTTGGCTGCCTTCGATTCAAGTTCATACTGAAGTTCCAGCATGTCCGGCACTGCAGCACTCAGTGGTGGCGTGACTTCGTTCAAGCCGCGATAGTCCACTGTTAGTCTCCACTCGCCATTAGACTTTCGCACTGGCCATATGGGACTATTGAAAGGTGAATGAGTCTTGCTGATCACTCCTTGGCTCTCCAATTGACGAATTAGCTTATGGATGGGAATCAGGGAGTCTCGGTTGGTGCGATATTGCCGCCGGTGCACAGTTGTGGTAGCAATTGGCACTTGCTGTTCTTCGACCCTCAGCAACCCCACAACAGAGGGGTCCTCTGAGAGACCAGGCAAGGTAGATAATTGTTTAATGCCCTCTGTCTCTAAGGCAGCAATACCAAAAGCCCACCGGAACCCTTTTGGGTCCTTGCAGTATCCTCTTCTAAGATAGTCTATGCCAAGGATACATGGAGCATCCGGACCAGTCACAATGCGGTGCTTTTCCCACTCATTCCCAGTCAGACTCACTTCAGCCTCCAATACAGTCAACTGCTGAGATCCCCCTGTCACTCCACAAATATAGATGGGCTCTGGTCCTTTATAGCTCGATGGCATTATAGTACATTGTGCACCGGTGTCTACTAAAGCCTTATACTTCTGTGCGCGTGATGTGCCAGGCCATCGAATCCACACAGTCCAATAAACTCGATTGTCCCTTTCCTCCCCCTGGCTGGAGGCAGGGCCCCCCTAATCCTGGTCAGAATCTTCCTCGTTTCTGTGTTTGAAGGACTGTCTGCTGGAAGTTGGAGCAGCAAACTTTTCGGAGAATCCCTTTTTCCTGATTGTTTTCTTTTGCAACTCACGTACCCGTGCCTCTAGGGTCGCGGTAGATTTTCCATCCCACTTTCTCATGTCCTCTCCATGGTCTCGTAAGTAAAACCACAGGGTGGCACGGGGTGAGTACCCACCATATCGTCTTCCTTGTGTGGGTGAACGCCTACCCCTGACAGCTGAGACACTGCTTTGTACAGGTGCGAAGGAGAATAATCTCTCTTCAAGTTGGTGAACCTTTTCAGAAAGTTTCTCCCAAGTGTTCTCCTTTGGTCGGTGGGCACTGGTTGGTTCAGGTGGGGAGGACAATAGATTCTCTTCAAGTTGGTGAACCTTTTCAGAAAGTTTCTCCACAGCTGAGACGCAGGCCTGTAAGGAAGAGGAGAGACTTTCTTCGTACTGCCGGAGTTGTTTAGCCGCTTCACCCACTGTGGGTTCCTCATCCTCTTTCCAGGCCATTATTGCCAATGAGCTGGCATATGATGATGGTGCACTCCGTACAAACTTCCGCCACATGGGTCGTGTACACTTGACTTCATCTGGATCTGTGGATGTTTGTTTGAGGTCTGGATCCTCATAAATCACTTCCCGTATGGCTAATTCCCTCAGGTACTGGATTCCCTTCTCCATAGTGGTCCACTTGCCTGGTAGACATAAAATATCTTCCTTGAAGGGATACCTTTCCCTCACAGCTGAGAGGAGACGCCTCCAGAGGCTGGTGGGTCGTGCTCCATCTGCAATTGCTTTGTCAATGCCGGCGTCTCGAGCAAGGGATCCCAGCCGCTTGGCTTCCCTGCCGTCTAATTCCACACAATTGGCTCCAGAGTCCCAGCACCGGAGCAGCCAGGTGACAAGCTGCTCACCTATACAGCGACCAAAATCTTTTCGCACATCTCGTAGCTCGCGCTCGTTTAGGCTTCGGGTAGTTACTGTTGCTCTTTCGGCATCCTCATCTTCCTCCTCCTGAATCCTTGACGGCCCAGCGTCGTCATCATCTTCGTCATCTCTATACTTAGTTTTGGCAGAAGCCTTACCTGGATTGGCAGAAGACTCTCTGCGTTCTAAACGACTTGAATTTCTGTACCATATTTTCACCTTCTCTACAGGGGCAGCTTGCACTGCTACTGCTCGTTTCTCTGACTTTGTTACAGGGTCTGCCACAGGGGTTGGAATGCCCTCTGCAGGGTCAACTTGCACTGCTACAGCTCGTTTCTCTGACACGGCCACAGGAGCTGGAGCGGCTACAGGAGCTGGAGCAGTTGCAGGAACCGGAGCTGTAGCGGCTACAGGAGCTGGAGCTGGAGCTGGAGCAGTTGCAGGAGCTGGGACTGGAGCAGCAGTAGGAGCTGGAGCTGGAGCGGCTTCAGAAGCTGGGACTGGAGCAGTTGCAGGAACTGGGACTGGAGTAGCGGCCAGAGCTGGAACTGGAGCGACTGCAGGAACTGGGACTGGAGCAGCTGCAGGAGCTGGAGCTGGAGCGGCTTCAGGAGCTGGAGCTGGAGCAGTTGCAGGAACTGGGACTGGAGTAGCGGCCGGAGCTGGAACTGGAGCGACTGCAGGAACTGGGACTGGAGCAGCTGCAGGAGCTGGGACTGGAGCGGCTGCAGGAGCTGGGACTGAAGCGGCTGCAGGAGCTGGGACTGGAGCGGCTGCAGAATCCACCGTAGGGGTCACAGTGGCCGTTGGATCTGTCACAGGGTTTGGAGTGGCCGCAGGGTCTGTCACTAAGTTGACAGCAGTATCAATGGCAGCTCGATAGGCATGAGCCAGGCCCCAGCACGTTACAATGATTTGTGTTACTTTGGAACTGCCAGAATCATTACACCTTTTTTTCAAGCATTCTGCCAGTTTTTGAGGATTTTGCCATTGTTCAGGGGTGAATTTCCAACACACTGGGGGTGCCAACTGCTCTAGATGCCTGCCCATATCCACCCATACTCCCTGCCACCCACAACTATACTGCCTCCGGGCAGATCTCCGGATGAGCTTCATAAGTAGTTGTTTAACTTTAAGCAGAATCTGAAGTGCATTCATGAGGCAGAACAACAAGACTATGGTATTCTGAGTATTCCAGAAATATTCAATATCTTGGAGAGCTATTGTGACAAGCTCAGGGGATAAGAGGGTGGTGAAGGAGGAAGGCAGAGTGACCCAGGAGGATACAGGGGTGGTGAAGGAGAAAGGGAGAGTAAGCAAGTAAGGAAAAATATCCTCCCCTTTCCCCTCCACAGATTGACTCTCTAATGGAGAAAAACAATAGGTATAATTGCTAATAGTTCCCAAGATGCTGTTTCCAAAGTACAGAGTCCACGATGTTACTGAGTATAAATACCAAGTTAGAGTCATGACCAGATATCTTATCGTCTCATAAGCCATTGCTATAACACTTAGTACCATAATGGTCTGAAACCAGGGCCCGGAGAGGAGAAACAACACTACAGAGAGCAAATACGGAAAATAATGTACTATAATACTCAATTTGGAAAACAGGCGCAGCAGAGTTGTGATTAAAGCAATCAGCATCATGACAAGTGACTATTAAGCAGGTCTAATCCTTACACCAATTTTAGTTTAACACACTCTGATCAGATCTGCCGTTATCTCAACCTTTCGGGCCCCACGTTGGGCGCCAAAAAGACTGTCGTGGTTTAACCCGACCGGCAGCTAAACACCACGCAGCCGTTCGCTCACCCTCCCCCCTCCCTCTCTGGGACGGGGGAGAGAAATGGAAAGTGAAGCCCGTGAGTTGAGATAAAGACAGTTTAATAAGACAGGAAAAGAAAAAAAAAAAAATAACAAAAATAATAATAACAATAATAATAATGATGATACAATGGGGATAATACGAAAGTAATAATAGTATGTACAAACAAGTGATGCACAATGCAATTGCTCACCACCCGCTGACCGATGCCCAGCCTAACCCCGAGCAGTCCGGCCCCCTCCCCCCGGCTAGCCACCCCTATATATTGTTTAGCATGACGTCAGATGGTATGGAATACCCCTTTGGCTAGTTTGGGTCACCTGTCCTGGGTCTGTCCCCTCCCAGCTCTTACTGCACCCCCCAGCCTGCCCGTTGGCAGGACAGAGCAAAGGCTGAGATGTCCTTGGCTTAGTATAAGCACTGCTCTGCAACAATTAAAGCATCGGGGTGTTATCAGCACTCTTCTCATTCTAAGCCAAAACACAGCATTCCACCAGCTACTAGGAAGAAAATTAATTCTGTGCTAACTGAAACCAGGACACCTTTCTTCCCCTGTCTTGGTAGATATAAGCCATTTGATCCAGTGCTCAATGGAAATCACTGAGCATGCAGTTCTCTTTAACATATCACCTTCTCCATTTCATTTTTAGTGAGTATAAGGTTTAAAAAAAAAAAAAAAAAAAAAAGCAAAGCATAAACTTGAAATAAAATATCTAAGTATCTGCTATTAATAGTTAGAGATGCACACTATGTCTCAGATTAAAGCTACCTGTAATGCCTTATGCCACAGAATATATGATGATCCATGATACATACCAGCTATCCTTGTAGTCAGAGAATGTAATCCTAGAAATCTTGAGTTTGATCATGACTTCCATTTCAGCAATAAGTCAATAACAAGGTCCTCGCGCACGCAAGACCAAAAAGAAAATGAACAACTTTTTGCTAAAGAAATAAGAAAGTTCTCAAGGAGATAAATCAGTAGGGGTATGATCATCAGGCCACATAGGTGGGGAAGTTCATGAAATTTTGTTGTAGGAATGAGTCATGAATTCTTCACTAACTGATTCATCTGTAGCACATGAAATTTTAAAGAGGACACATACAGAGCAGTCTGCGTTCTTCATGGAAGGCTCAGAATTGGAGAAGAAAAATAGATGCTACAAAGGAGAATTAGATTTTTAAAATTAGTATGGTAATCTTGGGTGTGATTAAGAGCATGTCAGCTTAACTTTTCATCTTCTGAGAGCAGACCATAACTCATCACAAAACAGACATTGTTTTTGAAGTAAGAGTAATTGTTGCAGACTACACTGACTTAAAATGTTCTGTAAGTAGAGATTCACCTTAACATGGAAACTGTTCACTTCTCATGCACTACCGGCTGCTCTTTGTTACTTTTGGAGAAGGGAATCGGGTTTGTATTTATTTATTTATTTATTTAACACACCTTACTTAGGTGTAATTGATTCTCTTATTTCTAGCCTATGGAAAATAAACTGTACAAAGTAACAAGTTAATGGAAGCCAGTATTTTCTTAAAAAACAGAAGTCCGAAATACTGGGCTATGTCACAACTACTTCTATGTACAGTTTGCAAGCTGATTTTGTATATTTAACCAATGGCAAGCAGTAGGAAATTACAGAGCTGGTGCTAATTTTCAAGTGCTTATTTCTTTGTTTAACCAAGCCTGTACAAACGAATTCAATTAAATCTCCGCCAGAACCCTAAGTGAAATGTTAACTCTTTTCAAACTTACTGAATGGAAATGGATATAGACCAAAACCAGGAGTTCTGCCACAGGACTGTGCCCACGGAGGTAGAGAATGGTGGCCAAATCCCCATGAACACACAAAGCATAACCTGCTCCACAATAGGTAGGTGTAGGAACTGTCCCTTTTCCCTGCTACTTCTTAGTTGAGCTAATCACAGCTCATAGTAAACATACAGGAGAAATCTAACTACTAAACCCCCCCTGTGGCATCATCTTATCCCCCCACACACAATGGTCTTCCTCTACAGGGCTACAAAGCAAAGAGCAGCATGAGAAAAGCTTCTGCACCTCCCACATCGGGATGCCATGTTTATACAGAGAAAACAAGGAGAAGGTCATCTCCGTGGCCCTTCAGCAAAGAGCCTGTGGCTTTGCCTGCCTGAACAAGGGGCAGCTAAGCTTGTGGTATTGTTCTCCTCTCTTTACCCATGCACACAGACAAGGGTTAGGTACACAGGGCCACTGAGGGAAAAGCAGATGAGGAGGGTAAGCCAACAGAGCATTTTTCTCTGGGGCTTTTGTTTTGAGAGGTCAAGGAAGCCTGACAGCATGGTACAAGTCTCCCAAAATACAGTCACAGACTCAGTCTTCCTAGAGCTTGAGTGGGAGTGCTGGTGGGAACATTTTGCCCCTTGAAAAGAGCACAGTATAAATCCCCAGCAGACTGCTGTGTTAAGTCACAGCTATGTTACTGAGGACAAAAATGTAAACCCACTTATTAGACTAGATCATCTTCTAGCCTAAGTCACCGTCACTTGAGTCATTCTGCACCAGGGCATCTGCTGAGTTCTGTTCTGTGAGCCTAACTCCTCTGTGACAGAAACTGATCACAAGACAGCCTTTAATCTCAGTGCAATCAGGAACAGATCAGTCCTGAGGAAGGTTATGCTTCCAACATACCGAATCCCATTTGTTTCTTGGGTGCTGATTTTCCTCTTCCTGATCAAATTCCTTGCCTGTTGCTCTAGGATCTTCTGGTCTAAGACTTATTTCTTCCCTTAAAAATAAATAAATAAATAACATAAAATAAAAGATAATTCAATAAGTGTTACAATAAGCAGAAGACATGGTATTTTTTTAGATACAGACAGTATCATTGGATGCTTATGCAGTTAGAATAATTGATCCTGGGATATGTCATTATGAGATCTACAGAAGATCAGAAGAAGAAATTAAGTAGTTTAAGCAGCAGCTGGAATAATGATAGATGGATTGTAATTCTTTAGCTACTTCCCACCATTTTAAAAGTTGAAGTCAACACTAAGACTAGTCTTTTCCACTCTTACTTACCTTATTTACACTTCTAAAGTTTACATTTCATGGATTTAAGGACTTTAAGAAATAGAGACCTCTTGTGTGAAAGACTTCTTAGCGGTAATTAAGTGACTTCTTGCTAAATTCTCTAATAGCTGTCTCAAAGGTTTCTGTGGAGTAAAATATATTTGGCATGCAAAATTGGAAGAGACAACATAACGCATACATTACATCGTTTAAATAAACAATAAAAATATTATTTGTTTATACAAGGCTACATAAATATGCAAAACTTCCCTGACAGACCTGTCTGGCCAGGTCATTAAAATAATTCTACTTTAATGCCTCTACCCTTCACTGGGAATCGGACTTTTTCTTTTCTTTTCTTTTTTTAATTTAAAATGAATACTGTAAGTCTTGCAGATAAAAACTTGCCCCAGCATATTGACATTTAACATGAATGTCACGATAACAAGCTCCTTTTAAACAACTCTTGCAAGATTCTGTATAATCCCTTTTCTAACCTAGTTTACATTTTAAAAGCTCCTGGAAGCTTTTCATCTCATAAGGAAGTTCAAATAGTAAAATACAGTAAAACAAAGATGACTGACAAACGAGGGTGATATCAGACAGCAAGCACATGGAAAACAGATTTTTAATGATTATAAATTAGTTGTTGCTTGTATTTCTTCAGAGACTCTTAGATCCTAGTTTACTTACTGAGAACACATCATTTCCTTCGATAGATAAGAAAAAAATGCATATGTGATAGTCTTGCCTTCCTCAGAGATAGATCACTTTACAAAAGAGTAAATTTTGTATTAGTATTCACTTACCAAGATCTTCAGCAGTGAAAAGAGCTGTATCATTAACTCTGACTTGTACTGTGTCAAAATAAGATGAATTCCAGCAGTGGGGCATATCACGTGCCATTTAAGATGGATACAGCCCTGCATTAATCAGCCAGGACTACCCAAGTACATTTCTAATCTAGTAGAAATAAAAGCTCTCAAGGGGAAAAAGATGGCCTGGTACTTCAGTGAAAGGTTTCCTAAACCATCTACATTTGTACAATGAACTGCAGGAACTGAGGGTCCGGTGCAAAGAACACCACAGGATATAACCATAGCTACTCGAGAAAGTCACTGCAAATTCCAGATGTGATTTCCAACCAACTTAGCAGCACACTAACCTACCCAAATTATTTATTTCAGTGAGATTAGTCTGATTAAAATGAATTAGCCAACTTAAAGTTGGATTTTAAGTACAGTTTTCTTATGAAGGCAAGCCCACTTTCTTGGAGCGTTGCCCACATTTATCACACTTGGACATTTTGTTCAGAGCAGACATAACATTTTTGATAATATACAGTCTGTAGGATAAAGCCGCAGCAGTTTGTCATGGGTGGGCTGATCCTCGCCCACTTGAGTTAGACAGGTTTCGTAGGACTTGTGAGAACAGCAGAGAGCTTCTCTCATGATTAATAAGCACGCAGCATTGTTCGATCTCCCAGGAAACGACGCTGTTTGATTTGGGCACGCTGTCATGAAATGTCAAGTGTATCAGCCCTGTCCTTTGTTCTTCTATCTCCTATCAGATGTTTAGGAACCACCACCATTTCTGCTGTTTTTATATGATGATCATCGCATTCTCTCTCACTGCACCACCCAGACCTTCCAGGTAAGCAGCACCTCTGATACCTCCCAAAAAAATACGAAGTGTTTGAGATTTATGATTCATCAGCGGTAACAGTCTTTGGTTTCTCCTCTAATAATCATCTCGCCTAAGTGTCTGCAGTCAGCAATTAGGGATCTAGCTCAGAGAACATTAGGGAACAGAGTGTTAAGCAGCCTACCAATATTAGTGTCTGGTGGCTCATTATCATACTCCACATCCATGACAAAAACCCACAAGCCTGTTTTACAGACTGTAGCAAAGAGAAGGAGCAGGCTCTTTTCCAGCATCACGTCAGTTAGGTCAGATCATCAAGCCACACTGAATTTCAGTGATGTCCCTCACCCTTGGATGTCGGGGCTAGTATAGGGCTCGAAGCAGATGTAAGAACTGGGTAAACACTTGTTTCAGTCAAGCAGTAATATGTGAATAAACTCTTCTAGGCATTAAAAACATGGAAATACTCTTCACTTGCGTTTACCTTTGATCACAAGGCTCATATTGGGCAGTAAATTAACATGAAGATGTGTTAAAACATTCAATAAAAAATACAATACCAGAGCTCAGGAACAAAATTAGCACTAGTTTGCACTTTTAAACTGTACACCTCTTTTTTGAAGGGTCTCTGTGCATGGCTAAGGGTGCCCAAACAAAATGATCCCAAGACACAGTGTGACACTTCACCAGAACCACATACTCCCTAGCTGCACTTCATCTGCCACCCTATCCAGCTACTGTACTTGGTATTTCTTGATATTGCTACTAATACAACTGGGTTTTTATCTCAACAACCCATTAAAACACTACTTAAATACTGAAAAATCATCTTACACTTTTTTAATGCAAGCGTTTCATTTTATTTTAGCTCCATCCACAAGCTAAGAAAAAATACTTACAACTTGAGTCCTGTTTTTTAAATATAGTAATTGCCTACAGTGTTTAAAACATACTAATTACTGGTAACAGACAGAAATGGGATTTCTTAATTTAGTCACTGGATTAAATCATTAATCACGTCCATGTCTGATATATTTTACAATGCAGAAATAACAATATCTGTTCTCCCTCAGGATCTATCATTTCAACTAATTGGGAAAATTTTTTTTTCAAACACTGTAATAATGTTCTATGTATACACTTTTCTTTTTATCTCTTATGTTTATGAAATAGAGATCAAATCATTGCACAAAAGTGTATGTTAAGTACTTAAGCTGTAAAATGGCAGAAAATCAGAGGATGGTAAAGAGTTTAAAAATGAGATTAAAAGAAAATGTAATTATTTAAACATATCTTGCTATTTACCCTTCTTTAGTTCAAGTTTTGAATTGAACAACCCTCACTGTAGCCAATATTCAGTCACGGTAAGGAGCACTCAATGTTGTGCAGAAGCCTGGACAGATCACTTTTGGAGAAAAGTCAATGCCAGCACCTGGAAAGCTGTTCCCAGGATTTCTGCAGGACCATTTAGCAGCCTCTGCTGTGTTGCATGCACGAAGTAGCTCTGTACACCTGCCAGGCTTCTCATCAGCTCACCTCCTAGTGACCACAGCTCCTTCCTCATCTTCCCTGTCCTACAAATGTTTGCGTTCAACAGAGAGTTTCCTTTTCTATCACTTAGGAAATCAAAAAGCACAGGAAAATATACTGGTTTTCCCTTTCACTCCAGCTAGTATGAACCCTACAGGTATACAATGCACACTTGGCTTCCTTCCAGAGGCCTTTTTTTTTTTTTTTCTTTCCTCTCCTTCAAAACAAAATAAGCTCTAGTGCCTTCCATTAAACACTGGAGAAGTAAATCTTTGTCCACTGGTAAAAAGCAAGATTATTATTTGACTGTTTCGAGACTCATCAGTTCTCATTCTCTGGTTCCCATGGAAACTATCCCCAGTGAAGTTTGAGAGGGGCTATGTGCACAGCAGAAATGCCGATAATAATGGAGAGAATTAAGTTTCTGCAGGAGGAAATCTTAAGTCATTTTGAAATTTTGTCCAGGCCTTGGATGGCAAATCATCGGCTCATTTCGTTTCTGCCAAACAAAAATGAAGAAATGAGTATTTTGCAATGATGATTTTTAGTTCTTGAGATTTTAAAGGAAAAAAATGGGTATTGGAATAAGGAAATGTATTTTCTCTGAACAGGGATCAGTGTAATCAGCGTAAAACAAAAAGTACACTATTAGGCTTAAATTAGTCCAATAACAGACAATGTTTTATGAGAGACTGTACATCTAATTTTATGGGTAAAATTCTGTCATCAGACATACATCTACAGTCTCTCCTGAATCACTGAGACTGTTTCACTAAACCTCTGCTATAAATTAATTTAGCGGAGTAAGAATTAGTATATAATTATTGGAAGTGGCCCAGCATCCTCAAGAGAAAAGACAGAGGTAAGGGGCTACATTTAAAAATTCAGAGAAAAAAAAAAAAAAAAGTATGAGAGCTCTATTAAATTCTGATCCTTGATGAATGAAAGGCAGTAGGTTCAATAATGACAGTACTTCATAAAAAATCCTATGCTTAAAATTAAATCTAATTATCTTCTGTAGAAAGAAGTTATGCAGATTTAAAACAAGCTCGATGATTGAAAGAAGTGGTTATAACGATGAGCAATGTTACAGAGACCTGACTATCAGGTAAAGTATCACAAAAATTACGATTAGGAACTATTTTATTTGATTTGGAAATAGAATTGGCACTAGCATGGAGCCCTACTCAGACAGAAGTTAAAGCGAGCCAGTTAAGGCTGCAATCAACACAGACCTTGAACACCTCCATAACTGTATAGCAATTCCAAACCCATAAACCAGTCAGCTGCAAGTGCTTACTCCAAGGGGTACCTCTCATTTAAACCTAAAAGTTTCTGAAACAAAATGCTTCTGTGTGAGCAGAAAATGAAGCATCTTGGTAGCTGTGTCACTTGCCTATTCTAACTGAAGACCCTGAGCCCCCAGGCTCCCAAGGAACACGATACCTGCACTGCCAACATACCAAACCTCCAGCAGGAGCCCAGAGCACTTCACAAAATGGAGAGGTGAACGTTTTCTTGGGAAACACAGGCAGAGAGAAAGAAATTGTGGCAGGCATTCATCTTCACCCAGCATCCTGCTGGTTAGCACGCTCACTGGAAATACAGGAGACAATCAGGTTGAAGGTTTTTCAGCAAGGGGTTTGTGTCCTGCCTCGAAAACATGCTTACACACCAGACTGGGAGGTAGGCTGAGCACAGGGAGGGGAGCACAATGCATGGAGGAGGAGAGTGTGTAGCTACTACCCTGAGTAGCTACGGCCGCCACCTGAACGACAAGAACATGGGTTGCAGCCCTACGACTGGGCTTGGTGCTGAGCTTAAAATGCACAAACAAGTCTGCGAGCTGGGAGCGGAGTCCAAAAGTTACCCCTCCCTGCTGGGAAAGCCGGGCCAGGAGTCATCCTCCTGCCGGCTCGAGGCCTCCCGCATTCCTCGGGGCCTACTCACACAGCATCAGCACCGCTCCCTCCCAGCCCCGGCATCCCCGTCAGGCACTTCCCCAGGGGCTGGGAGACGCAACCTCAACCTGCCCACGCAAGCAGCGAGCCCTAACAACCCGCTCCGTGTACTGCTCCAGGTCCCGAGCCGCCCAGGAGCGGTGCGAGGAAGAGGGAAACCACCAGAGGTTTTTTTCGCCTTTATTAGGAAAAGACACGGAAGGATGAAGAGCAAGGACCAGAGCTGGGAGAAGGAGCACTGCGTGCAGCAGCAGGAGGGGCGGCGTGCCAGTGGAAGGAGGTGCCCGTTGCCCACACGAAGCTAAATGCCAAAGCTGCAGAAGGAGGCAGGATCTCAGAGACATCCCCATTGCTTTAATTGGCTCACAGGGGCTTCCTGCCGAGCACGCCGACTCTTGCAGATCCCCCTTCCCCATATGCAACATATGTCACCCCAACTGCTTCGCAGAGGTAATTAGGGTGCCAAACCCCCGAAAGTTATGCACAGTAGCCCTTTTTCCATTTCTTCACTTTCTTTCACCAGCCCCTACAGAGCTAAGCTTTCCATTTTTTAAAAGAGGAAAGAAAATAAGCTTTCTATTCCACAGGGGTGGCAAGGATAAATGTGCTGAAGATCGAGATGCTCAGACACTACAGTAATGAGGGCTGTGTGTGGCACAGGACTGACCGGACAGAGGTGGGATAGAAACCTCAAATCTTTCCTATGCAGACAGCAATCCTAATGAAGGAGAAGAGAGTAATATGAAATGATCCCAGATGACTAGAATATAGCGCTGGTTTAAAAAGACTGACCCACCAATATTGTGGGAGGAAAACATCCCTACAGGCTACACTAAAATCACAAGCTTTCGACACAAAAGCAAGAAGCAGCTGAACCACCCTCAAAATTCTCTCCTCGTTCTGCTGCCTACGTGAAGGAGAGACAGTAACAGCCTAGGCCAGTACTTATCCCCCCACAGTATTGCAGCACAATAAAAAAGGAAAAATGGTTTGGAACTGACACAACCAAAATTAGATATATTTTTTTTATCCCTGAACTGGGGAGGGGAAGAAGCAGATGAACAAGAACAGAAGTGAAAAGCTTTGGCACAAAGCTGAGTTGGGCTCTGATTTTGACCCTGCTGCTAGAGCTGCCTGGAGAAAGACATTTCTGCTTCACAAAAGCTGAGATTTCAAAATCTGGCTTGAAGCCAAACCGAGATGAAATTTCAAAGCTTGTAGCCTCCAAACATGAATTTTGGGAAATAAGCAATATGCTTCATTTTCTACAGAGTAATGATCCTACAATACAAAAGCAGCATTTGTTATAAAAACATAGAATTTAGACTTCAGAATTATCTATTTTTGTAAATGTAATTTCAGTCAAATCTATGATTTGACAAAACACTTTAGAATAACTGTATTTTTTTGATGAAATGGTCTGTGAAGTCTCTGTACATACCTACTCACAAATAAAATACATGAATGAAAACAACAAAGTAGGAATTGGACACAGAGATCAAATCGGAAGACAAGCAATAAGCATGAAAAAAGACAGATGTTTGAAAACATGAGGATGAATGTAATACAAAGAGGCTATGTGCATTATCATGTCTCAGGTGAAAGAATGTGTCTATCCACAGATATTCAGGATTTCAAAATGGCACCAATTGCCATTTGAAGAGCACTGATAGGGACAAGCCCAGTGGAGTGTGCGTATAAAGCCTTAATAGTTCAGTAAGATAAGAACAAATACATTGCAGTTTTTTATCAAATTAATTAGTTCCTTTCTCCTGATTTTACTAAGCTGTCTCTGCTTGATCACTGTGCCACAGAAGCAGACCTCAGCATCCCTTTGTATTTACATCATTTCAGCACAGATTGACAGCAGAGCCTCACTGCTGTAAATAACAGAAGTCACAGACTGAAGCCCAGAGATAGCAGATCTAAGGTTTTCTATCCTCTCCTTCCCTCAGGCACACAAATACATTTGGGAAGTTGCCCATTTTCTGAGTCACATAAACTCTGTTTTATATGTAGAAAAAATATGGAAAATAGGAGAGAGGGATAAAAATAAGACCCATCTGGGAGAACCCAGAAGTTTCTAACATTCACCGCTGTGTACAGTTAAGAGCTGTGGAGCTGCTCAGCAGAGGGCCTAGTTTGGAAGCCTAAGGTTGCCATCTTTTGGAATTGCATGTGTAGTGTGTAGCTCTCATTCAGTGCCATTTCATGAGGTCAGGAAGCAGCAGTAGCTTAGTGAAAGATTTATTTATTTATTTTTTTATCAGGCAAATTGCTTTACACTGAAAGACATGTGTTTTAATCAATAGTAGCATCAGCCTTCTGATAAAATTTCCATGCTTTTCTTGTAGTCAGTACATACACCACCTGGGTATACTCAGAATACTTCTACAGCTCAGTGTGAAGGACCCCAAATCAGCTAGTGCCTTACATGTAAATGCTGCATCTCCTGCTTTTTGAAGGGAGCATATGGAAAGGCTTTTTAACCTCCAGCCAGCCCGTTCCTCTGCTCCTTTCCAGTCTCCCCTTCCTCACCTTGGAGGCAAGCTGACCTAGTGCTTACTCTGGAGGCTTCCAATCTCCCTCCTGCCATGGAGGGCCTGCAGCCACCCTTACCCCCTCCTCTGCCCATCCCACCCTGTGCGCCAGCCTCTCCCAGCTGTGCAACTTGCAGTGCTCTCAGAGAAGGTGCCACCTTTGCTGTCCCTCATCCAGCGTGCAGCAGACGGGACAAGAGGCATTAGCGATGAAAATAACATCTGTATGGTGGGTATGCCTGGCACAGCTGGTGACTGAGCAAACTGGAATAAAACCCTAAATTGACTCTGTTGATACAGTTCTCTAGTTATCAGCAGGCCAAACCATGTAAGATGTTGGCAAGGAAGGCCAACTTGTTCCTAGGCTGCATTAAGAAGATCATTGCTAGCAAGTCAAAGGATGTGATCCCTCCCCTCTGCTCAGCCCTGGTGAGAAACACCTGGGGTGCTGGGCCCGGTGCTGGGCTCTGCAGTACAAGTCTAGCATGGACAAACTAGAGCAATTCCAGCAAAGGGCGGTGATGAAGATCAGCAGGTTGGATTATCTGTCACCAGGAGAGGCTGAGAGAGCGGGGACTGTACAGTCCAAAGAAGAGATGGCTCAGTGGGAACTTATCACTGTGTATAAATATGTGATGGGAGGATACAAAGATGGTGGGAACAGTGTTTTGTGTCTTTTTTTCAGTGGTGCCCAGTGACAGGACAAGAGTCATAGGCACAAACTGAAATACAAGAAATTCCACTTAAATGTAAGAAAACACTTTTTGACTGTGAGGGTGGTCAAACACTGGAAGAGGCTGGCCACAGGGGCTGAAACCTCCATCCTTCCAGGTACTCAAAGCCCAGCTGGTCACGGCCTAAGCAACCTACTGTAGGTGACCTTGCTCAAAACCAGGGTCTGAAATTCCCATCAGTTCACAGTGGCCACATACTTATTTTCCAAGCACGTGTCTCTATGCCTCTCTCCCCTAAGAGGCACTCCTTCGAAACTTTCTCAAAGTTACAATCCTATCTAACCTTCAGTTCACTCCATAAATATCTTCTTCTATGATGCCTGCAAAATTTGATGATGATTATTGAGTCATTAATGGGTTGCAACTACTACTATCTGAGGCATTCTCACTGCTCTTACTAATCATCCTGTGTTTTTGTGTTCTTTGGTCATCTTGTTTTATATTTAGGGTGTAAACCCTTGGAGTTAGGACTGGCTTTTTGTTCTATGTTTAAACAGCCTCAAGCACTTTATGCATTCCTAGAGTGCCTAGACACTATGGTAACAGCAAACAGTAGTAAAACTGATCCGTGGATTTAAGTTTGAGAAAGCACATTATCTATCACTTTTATTTTTAGATACTTGCTCAAGAAGGTTTTCATCTTGGAAGATATTCATTTCACTTAGGTTTAGCCATGTAACTGCCAGCGACCTCATGGAAAGATAGATAAGCATCATTAGGAAAGCATTCATCTCGCTTATCTCAAGAGACCTACCTCAGCCTTGCATGTACTGCCCTGTTCTTTTCACTTATTAGAAAAGGAGCATAGACACCTAACATTTAGCTGGCTGATACTAGGCAAAAAGTCAACCTTAGTCAACCCCTAGCGGAGACCTGGATCTATATACTTATCAGTAAACACCTAGCTTTGAAAATTTATGTTTCTATAGCCTGGACAAAGGAACATAAGATTTTTTTTTTCCCCCAAAGAATGGCAGGGAGGAATATTAAACGTCTTATAGCAACCCATCATTCGTGGGATTTAGCTGTAAGATCATACTTTACCACGTAACTGTCTGTCTTTACAGCTGATAGGAGATTCCTATCTTCATCCACTTCTCATTGTGCACTGAACCTGTATTAACAAACACACATTTTTCTCATCACAGACTGCAAAGCTGCTGTGAAACACAAAAAGCCACTCAGCTGAGCTCTTCAAGTTTCAGTTAAACATGCTGAAGATCTGGCTTAGGCTTTCCTAAAAGATATTCAAATGCTTATTAACTTAGGCCGCACTGGAGTAGCACAATAACCTAAAATTCGGCTGAGGACTCAGAAAGGACTGTTAGAATAACTCCAGTTATTCTGGTAAGTAAGTGCTCCTGTAAATGACATTCAGTATATTAGCATTTATGTCTGGGTGAGGAAACAGCCTGTTAGAAGTCATAATGGATGACTGTTGTGATATATGAAATAATCAACTCCAACAGTCTGATATTAGTGAGTTGTACAGCCAAGCAATTAACATCCTGCTTTTCAATATAACTTAAGCTATGCAATAATAGTGAGAAAAATGTATTATTTTTTTTCCCTCAACATACCGGCCAAGGCTGTGCAGTGTCCTACACAATTTGCAGCTAATACTGAGTAAAAGAGATTTAGAGAGAGAACTTTTTGTTTCTTTGTTGTGAAATTCAGTCATGCAGGGAGAGAACAAGTGTATACTATTCTTTCAGAAAAAGAAGCATCTGTAATGATTGCCAAGAAAGAGTCACTTGCTCTCTTAATGAAGTGCAAAATCTTGGTCAGGGGCTGGAAATAAATTTAAGTTGCATTTGTATTTCAGTAGGAGCAGTGCAAAAAAAACTTTACGGATAACTATAGCCGTCATCTCCACAGTTAGCCAAAGAAGGTGGAATTAATTTTGGAGCTTCCCATGCTTTGTAAGTTTGTGAGAATGTAAATGCATCATTGACAAATGTTAGACCTCTTTGTTGTTTTTTCAGTTGGTGGAGAAGGAGGGGAACTGTGGCAGGCAGGATTTAGGTTCAGCTTTAGCACCTTTATCTCATACCTAAGCATGATTTTACTCACTAAGTAGACTTAGTGATCCTAAAGTGTAAGTAGATACAAAATACTACAATTCCTTTTTAAATAAACACAGAGAAACAAGCAGGCCTTCAAACATAAATATTGGTTCAAGATTTAGTGTAATTTTAAAACTTTGATGGCAGCACTGCTCAAGATTATTCTGAAAAAAATCTCATTTTGGAAAATATTCTATGTTCCTCTTCATCTTGATATTAGCTCATAAAGCCAAAGATTTGGCTAAACTCTCTTAAGACAGGAGTTCAAATTACTGACATTAGAAAGGAGGTGGTGATATGAAAATGAAGAGTAGCTAGTTGAACTCAGGGTAGGAAACTGAAGTAAAACTGAACATACTTGCCTCATTTTTGTTTCCTAAGTAATTATAAAACTCTGTGTGGGATCTTTTAGAGAGAGAATCCACTTTAGTCTGTGAATGTTCCCATACCAGTATTTAAAGATGTAAGAAAAAGCTCAGCCATACTGTAGCAGTCACACTACCAACACTGAAAGTCAGGCATTCATTAACTAAATGGTAATTTGATCATGTAAGTGAGCTCTTACTGCAAGATAGAGTCTTTCTTGTCACACTTATGCAAATCTGTTAAACTTTCTGCTTGCAGCAGAACTGTGCACTTGCCCTATGTAGGCTAAACACTAGTTACATGATTATTAAAAGTTCTTTGTTCCTAGCTCCAAGGTAGAAACAAAAGAGAAAGGTACTGAAATGCCAATTAAGAGCCATGATTTGTTATTTCACACCTACTTAAATATCAGGATCTTCAGTCTGGCAGTTTCAATGGGAATATTCCACTCTGTTCAACTATACTTACCACCCCAACTGTGTTTATAATCTCACAGCAGTTGTCCCCATTAAAAAGCACCTTTCTGTGCTTTTACAGCTCCAGCATCCTCCTGTTTGTCAGAACAACACATCTATCATTTTGTAGTCATTCTTCTCTCCCACCATTCTCAATATTTTGCCAAGTCCTGTTGATTCCTCCTTTACAATAATGCGTCCTTGGAAAATAAGTAAGTCCCTTCTTTCACTCCCTGTGGCTGAAACCTTTGTTTGAGCTCTGATCATCTTTCTTCTAAATTTCCTAAGCTACTCTTACCTCCTCTGTTGCTTTTTACTCAGTACTCCCACAGTTGCTGTAAACCTTTTCCATAAAAGTGATCCCTATTACAAACCATGAATCACCTCACTAGCTTCTTCCATCCTGGCAACCAAGTATTTCCAGTTCTGTTTATCCTATTCTTTCTGATATTTCTGATCGTGTTTTCCATCCTATATCCAACTGCATTGGCACTTCCAATCCGACTCCATTCGGGCATTGGTACCACTTCCCATGCAGCAAACTTCCAGTTTCCTTCCCAAAACGCATCGCTTCCACGCAAATGGTTATTCTACATATGTCCTTCTAGCAACATCTTTACACAAGAAAAGCAGTTTTTGAATATTCCTGAGCCAAACAACAAAAACTTCAGCACACAGCTTTCTACACAGCCTGTGTGACAGGCTCACATTAGAACTTCACGGAGAATTAAATACTGTAATTTCTAGCTTAATGCAGCTGATCTACTACATAAAGGTCCTCCTACACAGTCAGCTCGTTCATGCAGAGATTTTGTCTTTGTTCTGACACTTTGCTGAGAACATGCATGTCTTCCGTTCATAGAATATCAGACATTTATTCTTCTAAAGGCAAAATAACTCCCTGCCTCTCCCTTCCTTTCAAAAATACGAACTATCCTCCCTCTCTTCCCCCCAAAAGCTAAGCAAACCTCTAATTAATGATTAAATGACTTGAATCACTAACTTGCCTGGTGGCAATAGTTTTAAAACTAGGGGGCTGTTACAGGGTTATGCACATGGAATTACATGTAACTATACTTTTATGGAGAAAACACCCAAATTTGTTCTTCTGATAATGTGGTCCAGCCACATTATAAAATTGTGTATTCAGAATAAAATAAAACTTGATCTTCTTGTATGATAACTGAGCTTATAGTTTTAAATGAAGCTAATTGTGTCTCACCAAATAATCGAAATTGATCTGTGTATGATGCTGCCCCCAAACTCCTGTGACTCAAAAGTCTGGTGAAGATCCCAAAACTTTAAAAAACAAGGAGGGCAGCAGTTTTTTCTCCTGCTCTGTTGCAAGTGCCCCTGCACTTTGTTCAGCTTACCAAGTCACTTCTTTGTAACTGTACTGGAGCTTAAAATACTTCAGATCTGCTCTCTGTCTGGAGTCTTACAATGCAGAGAAGCTCTGTCCCAGTCACATCACTGCACAGCTCTCTGCTCCACCTTCATGTGCTGTGGACTCATGCACAGTTGTTAACAAATGTGGTGACCAGACTGGGTAACAAACTCCCGGGCTATTCAGAAATGACTGACCTGCTTCGGAGTACCCACTCCCTCTACAGTCTTATTTTTAGGTTTCCATTTCCTAACTTGGAAAATTTTTCCTATCATTGTTTTCCCTGAGTTCCAGAATACTCTGCAGGTTGTGTACAGCTCATTATTTTATTCAAAAAGATGGTTAAAAACTTGTCAGCTGGTTAAAAACTTCTAACACAAATAGAACTGTCACCCTTGGTACTGTAAATAAACATATAGCTGCTTTTTATCATGGCAAATAGAAGGCACCTGAGACTTTCCTTCACTTTGCTCACTCCTTTAGGCCACTTAGTGCAAGCACATTCCTCATTTGCTGCTCAGACCCAAACACTTTCTGTGATCCCCCACCCCAAAACAACTCTAGTTAAATCCTCAGCTTTCTACCCTTCACCGAGCTCTACATCTTCTCTCTCCTTCGTATCTCTTTATCTGCCTGGTAACCTCACTATTACCAAAGATCACAAGCAATAAAGGCCTAAATAACCAGAGCAACCATGTGTATTAAAGAAAATGTATCAGAGAAAGGAAAAAAATACAAATGTGTGTGACCTTCAAAACTTGTCCACTAACGCCTCCTGACATCATTCAGGGCACGTAACTCCCTCGGCACCCAAAACTACATTAGCTTAAAACAGTGCCCCTACCCAAAGAAGGTTGCCCCGTGCTTAGTGACAAAGCAAATATATTTATGAAAATGCAGTTCTTGTATGGAAGTTTAAAAGCTGAACTTTGTAACCTGCTCAGTTTTCCTAACCCCTTTTTTTCCCTTTTGCCTGAAGGCATTCCCGTTGCCTTTCCCTTAGCACATATAGCTTCTGAGTGATGTTCTCACACCCGTAATCCATCTGCACACCTGTGCTTGGGAGCCAGACTCCTTCTGCATCCCACCTTAGGAGTCCTTCCCTTTTGCCTATTCAATGGTAAAATATATGAACTAACCAGAAGAACAGATATATGCGATATTCAGTTCCCTCTACAGTCATGTATCACTTCTAAGAAACAACATACAGCTTTTCTTGGCATGAGGAAATCAACAGCCCAGGGTACAGTACTTCCTGTCACACAGCAGATGTCACACTACCATTTGATATACATCAATATGAACAAAAACCTAAAGACATTCTCTGTTTTTGGGGGGGGATGAATTATCAAGTAGGCCCCTTCCAGTAAACCAGGGTGAACTCCTACTGTGCCTAGTAGAGAAAAGCTGTTTGCAGTGAGCTACTGCCCTTTAAACAAGAACATTAAGTGCTCCTTGTGAGTTCACATTGCAAACCCAGGCTCTCTTTGTGCATCACATCCTTCACTTGTAGGAAGGCAACTGTAAGTTCCTTGACACAGCTCTCTTAGGATAAACAGCATCCCATTTATCTGCAGCACACCCCCTGCAAGGAACTGTGCAGATCCACAGGCCCTGCCTCTTGCACTGCTTGCCAGAATCTTTTCGCAATTGCCTGCTTGCTGCAGGCACTCACTGAAAGGTCAGAGCTAGCACAGTGCTGCCAAAAGGTCTCCTTCTCATGATGGCAGCACAATGACAGGCCTAAGAGACCCCAGTCTTGGCTGTGAAATGTCGATGTGGCAAGATGGCTTGGTTACCTTGAAGAGAGGAAGGAGGGGAGAGGATGACCAAGGGCAAAGGAGAAAAACAAGCTCCTAAAAGTGGTCTGGAGGGAATGGTCGCTCACAGACAGGAAAGGCAGGCTGAAGTGTAGGAGTGTGGTCTGTGGAACATTTTATAGCAGAATAAAAGCAGCCCCTGCTTCTTTCCTCTGCCTTTGGAGTTTCACAAACCAGAGGCAGGTATACTATTGTTAGTTCAAAAGTCATCTGAGCTGGCCTCTGCAGTACAGTGAAAGAGAGAAACCCGAATCAAGTTCTGTGATCTATTAAATGTGAAGGCTCAAGCATTACCAGGTGTGTTCATGTCTGTAGCACTGACCCATAAGGCACGTTGAGGCTGCCCATCATGGTCCTGCCCTGACTCCCGCTGAGGTGCTCATGATGCAGACTCTGGTTGTGTTGCCTGCCCTACGCTGGGTACTTACTTAGCCAGTAACACAGAAGCAAAATTTAAACTCAGAAACACTCCAGAGTAGTGTCAAGAAATGGCATGAGAGACAGCACACAGAAAAGCAGAGAGGTCTAAATACTGTTCTGCAGTTTTTGCAAATCTGTACACAAAAGAACAAAGCCATTTCTGCAGGAACACGTCAAAGAATGCAGACTACATTCAAAGGAATATATTACATACACTGTCATGCAGTTACACAAGAAACAAGAAACGTGGACAAAAACCCATGCACAAAATTTGGAATATTATTTTAAACTTTTTTGGTTTAAAAATTGATGCATACATTAAGGTTTAGTTTTAATTATTTGAACAGAAGAAAGAGAGATTTAAAGGTAGACATTCTAAACAGATTGGAGAGGGAGAAGAAGATATGTATGTGTCAAACAAAGATTTAAATCTCCAAAGCAATTCAGAGTTGCTGTGGGAAATGGAGGCCTTACTCTACAGTGAAAACATGCTCATGCTAAATATTCAGAATGTCAACCAAACAAAATAAGATTAAACAAGAAGCTCTACATCTACAGTCTGTGTTTGGTATAGAAACTGTTTTGTATGTGCAAATGGAAGATTTTATGGTGCAGAGCTACATTTCCAAACAATGAAATTCAATCTCATTTAAAACCCACATTTGCTAGCAGTGCACAAACTAAGGAAATGACAGACCACAATTTGACTTAGAGATCTGTAATAATGCTCTGCTTACGAACAATCTTCTGAAAATTACTTTGAATCAAAAGGCAGCAAGAGTCTATTAGAAAACAACACCAAAATGCTTAAATGATCCACAACTTTTGCATGTGTACAAAGGCAAAAAACAATGCTGCTAGGAAGCTGTAGCACATTTCCATGTGACAATTACAGGAGCAAACCTGGAAGAGTCAGAAAACACCTTTCTTCTCTTTCTGCAGAAGCTGAAAAGACACATTTGAGTCCGTCAGATCTGAATGAGAACATGTCATCCACACGTATGGATAGGACTGGATCCAGAAATCTGGATATTAAGAAAAGTTTTGCCGAAGTTCGCAAAATTTGCACAAAATCCTTCCAAATATGAGGATCACAGGACTTGTTACATATTAGCTCTTCCTTCTACCTCTCCCCAGTAGCGGACCTAGATCTGCTGGCATGGCCCAGTGGACTTGCCCTCATTCACTAGATAAAAGCACGATTTGCAGTCCAGTGCAGTAACTATACCCTTTTGTCTACGTTAGCTAATTTAGTGTTCACATGATTCACCATGATCAGCTATGAAAACCTCATGCAAAGAAAGCAAATCTGCCCATGATTTGATAAGTTAAACTCCTAAACCATGAATAACCCTGGAAAAAGCCCTAATGTATTAACATTTTGGGCCCCTGAATTTGAAATGATCTAATTTTGCAGAGTGTTCAATTTTCAATTCCTGCTGAAGTTGACGATAGCAAAGGACAGGACCTGTGTAGGTCACTCCTTCACAGATTCATTTCTATTTTCTTTGATCACATGCCTTCACCTGCCTGGTCCTCCACTTCTCTGCCTGAAACCCTATACTCCAACCACTCATTACATTTTTCCCCTCATCAACTATGACGCTTCACCAGCTGATATGTTTGGCAACTGGAAGATATTTACTTTGCTAGTCAGACAACACCACAACACAGCAAAACAGGATAAGCTTCTCCTGAACAAAATATGTCTTTCTTGCCAAAAGATACAAGCATTTGATATTTGAAGACGTAGGAGTTAAACAACAGAGTCATCTGAGCACAGTCGTGTTTATATGCGGCATTTCTCCTGAAGAGTACACACACCTGGCTCCCTTGGTACTTACTCTCTGGAAACCAAATTTTAATGTTTGCTGCTGTCAGTCCTTATATATCTCACGAAGACACATCTATACCAGATGCAAAACTAGTCTAAGATCCTGGAAATGAACTCCACACTACTCAAAGCTAGTTGAGATATGTTTAGATAAGGCACGCCTTTGGATCTCAATTTAGACAGAATTGCTTTCAACAGCATTGGAACAACAGCTGCATTCCTCTCTTCCAGCCTCCACACTGTCAGTGCGGCAAACCTGATTGCTGTACTCTGTGACACGCTCTTTGTTTGTTTAGTCTTCCTTAACTGCTTCCCTTAAACTGCCACTTTTGATCTGGTTCCATCCACGTAAGGTAACATCTCACGCAAAAACAATGGAGAGCATATGAGAGTTATTTAAAAGAAAATATACAAGTATTTCACTGTTCCTCCAAGCAAGGCTTGTTCTGGAACAGAAAGAAAACTTGTTCTTTGTTCTGTAAAAACCTTGGCCCTTCTTCCAATCATAGCTTTCAAATTTCATGCCTTCAGGCTGCAAACATTCCATTTTTCATCAAACCATTTTCTTAAATGTGCACACAACACTCACATCTGTCACAAGCTTCTTGCTCTGTTCCTCTGAGGCGTTTCTGCAACTCCCACACTCTTGGCAGGAACCGACTTCAGGTACAAAACCAACACACTCCTCTATTCATCATCTAGGATGTATGATTAAATTTCTTTCTTCAAAGTTGTTGCCCTAAGCTCTGGGTGTTGACTCTCCTTATGTGAGGAGCTCTGCCTTGTTCAGTGTTGGCCCATGTTTCCACCTCTTTGGGCTGAGAGTTCATAATAAAGCTGGATCTGTATGCTGCATACCCCGGCCAGATCCAAGCTATACGCTAAGATCCAAGGTTTGGCACCTGCATGAGATCCTACTCCACCCCCCAATTTGTTCATAGACTCTATCTTGACATAAAAACTGCTTCTCCAAAGAAGCATTGATTTATTGCATCAAGCAGAATAAAGGATTTAAGGTCACATACATACACAGTCTCACTTATTTATAACAACGCACATGAAGCCCCTCGAAAGAATGTGCAATGTTCATAAATCAGAAAAATTTTATTGCCAGAGCTGGACATGAAGATCTACTCACTTGCATTTGCCACTGTGCTCACTTAGGGCATTGTTTCTCTAATAGTTTCTTCTGAGCTACCTCTATGCATCTGGGGAACGTATCATCAAGCCGATGCACTCCAGGGCCTATGCTCTGCTGGAAAAAAATAATAATAATAAAAAAAAGTTAATTCAAAGTATAAATAATCTCGTATTCCCATGAGCAGGACCTCTCAAGTACAGAGGACCCTTGTTAGTTAAATTATCCATAAAAGGTGCATAGCTTTAGGCAGCCACATGTTAACAGAACTTAGAAGTTCTCATTTTTCAGCAGTTTACTCTGGTAATTGTGTTTCACATATGCTTTTGAAGAGACACCCACCTTCTCGGGTGGGGGAGGTTTGCCTTGATGTGAAATACAAGAAAGGCTGAAACAAGAAATCTTTGTAGGTAACTTAAGACTTGATGAACAATGAAGAATCACTTCAGAATTTTAAACTAATTTAGTCGTCACACTAAACAATCTGTTCAGAATTTAAAAGAAATTGAGCCAAATTTAAGAACCGAAGATTTAGGCATAGCAGAGCCCATGGCAAGAACAGGAAAATATTATTGTAGGGACACTTAATGCTGGGCTAAGTAGCCACATAATCTGAGTACTACAGACATCTAAAGAATTTCAGATAATGATTCTGGACTATTTTTCCTCCATGTTACATCAATGTAGGCACTGTATTTATTTATTGTGACATTCTACAAAGCATAGTCCTTCCCAACACAGAGCAAGGAGAGAAAAATTAAACTTATAGTCTGTCTACATATTTTTATGTTTTCTAGAATATTAATTCTTTGAACTAATATGCTCCCTAAAATCTTTGACCAGAGGAAAAATTACATGACAGAAATCAGAGTCCACAGCTTTTTCTTTTAAACTAAGGTATTCCTTAGTATTCCTTAGCATTCCTAAAGAATGCCGTCAGTGAGCACTCAGTCACAGTCATGTTTGAAATGGAAGCCTCTCACAAGTGAAAAGACCATCTCAATGCTGTTCCACACTTGCTGCTGCCCTGTGGTAGAGGGAGAGGTGGAAAAACGTGGGCTATCCATGCCTATAAACAGTGACAGTTCTCCAGTATTGACAGGAAACCATATTTCAGGTGCAGTTGAGTGTTTATCTGGAAAGTCACAAGAACTATTCAGACACTTGAAACTGTAATCTCTGTAATAAAGTCAGAGTCATTGACACAGCGGGCTACTGGCTATACACGTGCAGGTTCAGCAAACTCTAAAGTTGCCTGCGGGCTGTTTTAACTTAGAGTGTCTAATTTCTTCCAACTTCTTTTTATTATTATTATTCTCATTTATCACTTCCATATTTGGATATATGCAACCCTCTTTCTTTGAGCACATGGTATTTTCCAAGACAGATGCCAAATTCTAGTGAAAACTAGTACATCACAGAATTCAGTCTTTTGTGTTCCCCTTAAGCATCTGAAATTCTGCGAAAAAATATAGAATACATAGGCTAAATCAGCTAAAAACAGAGTTCATAAAAGTCTACTTCTGTTCAACTCTGGAAGATAATTTTGAATAACGTACTTTGTTTAAATAAGCACTTGTGGGTTGCATTTCAAATAACATTAAAGCCTAATTTTTTAAGCTTAACATAAAAGCCTAATTTTTGAAGTTTTGTTGTTGTTGTTGTTGTTGCATATAGTTTCTGGTAGCATTACTACATTTAAAATATAGTTAAACACTGCATAAGAACTATCTGTTTACTGCAATCACAAATTGTCATAGCAATGTGCCAAACAGCTTCCAGTCAACACTAGAAAAACAGAACTAAGAAAGAAAAGAGAATCCTTGGAATGCAATGAAAGGTGTTATTATAAACTCCCAAGGAATGGCAAACAGGAAAAAGAACTTTAGTTAATCTTTCTTGTTTTACATAATAACTAGTAGCAGTCGTTATCTTTAATTAAAGTTATATATAGGTACATTTTTTTCGCAACGACAGTGCCTTAAAAAAACCAAAACCACCACCAGCAACAACAACAACAAAAAAAAACATACTTTTTTCTCCTTAGGTGGGCTGATCTTCAGAAGCATTAAGCACTTGCAAGGTTTTAGCATCTATAAATATCAAGCTGCAAGCACCCATGCTCTAGAAGAGAAAGAGGCAAAAGGATTAGGCTGCATGAAGTTGACTGCCTGCTGTGTCTGAAGAAGAAAATAAACCTTCAAACCAAACCTGCAGAACACATGGGGATACAGTAATTGTGACTACTGCAGCCATTAAAAAAAAAAAAAAGTATTTATATTCTAGATTAAAAAACAAACAAACAAACAAACAAACAAAAACAGTTAAAAAGTACTTTAGGAAGTGTTAGAAACCAGCTTTTCCACTCACCAAAGCACTTTACATGGAGAACATCAATGCAGCCCTTTCCATTCATTCTATAACAGCCTGTCTGTTAGGTTACGGTACAAGGAGAGTACCTTGTACCTTGTACCTTCTGGAAGTAAATACTTCCAGAAAGAGTATTTTTCACCAAGATCAAGTCGTTGGTGGCTGATGTAAACATGTTGTCTTGTCCATATTGTGAATGTGAGTAAGGAGGGAATCCTTAAAAAGTGCACAGCACTATCCAGAGTTTCTCAGGGAAGTCTTGCAGGGCTAGGTGAGTGTTGTACAATTCAAAATGCCAGCTTCAAGATATGACTTAAAAAAAAAAGACCCAGATATGCACCCACACCCCAGGGCTGCGCCCACACCCCAGGCTGCAGGGAAGGAAGGAAGCAATGGGCCAAGGCAGTCCCACTCTTCCTCACAGATCAATAGCACATAAATGTTTCTTCTCGGGCAGTGTATCCCACAAACACGTTTTAGGTGAGTGTAGCCTTCTTTCTGTGCAGACATCGTTCTAATGAACACTACACTGCTGCTACTGCATTGAAAACCTTTGATGGTGACAGTTTTATAGCATCTATAAGAATAACATCTCAACATTATACAACTTGGAAGGCAAATGGTAATTAATAAGGTGATGACAGTACAGGTGTTTACAAGAATCAGGCCTTTTACTAGCATCAAGATTGTTGTTGGAAAGCCATCAGCTTTCTCTCTCATTAGTTTAAACATTACCATCACAGGAGGAGCTAGCTATGTCAGATGGCTGTGGCACAGCTGCACCTGTATGGCTTTGTACACTTTCATAAGGAAATGAATCCAAAAATCATACATAGCAGGGGAATGGAAGGAGGCCTACTCAAAAGCATAAAGTGCCATGAAAGAGAATAATACTGTTAGATAGAGGTAAATGAGTGTAATTTCTGCTCATAAATGTCTGTGTAGTTATGTGAAAAATGTAAATATATTCTGAAAAAAAAGTCTCAGTGGAAAAAGAACCAAAAAGCCTTCATCTGGGACAATGACCTGGCTGACTAAAACATCAGAGCATTTTGCATCTTAATGTCAGGTACAACTTCTGTATTGAAAAGCCACTCACTACATAAGGTTCCCCTTCATGAGCCAGACAGGGTGAAGTCTTCCACACTCATCTTTTCTTCCCCTGCTTCTAAAGAGCTCAATAGGTTCAATACATTTCGAGAAAGCCAGAGTTTACTGCTCCCTGCCAAACCTCAAAAGCGTATTATTATTTCTGCAAACACATTTGGCTTTCAAGGCTAGAAATAGTTAGGAAGTTCGATGAGAAATCAAATTTCTCTATGCACAACAAAGGAAGGAAGGTCATTTCCCTGGATAATAGAAGACTTACTACGTTGTCCTTATTTAAAAGAGATGCTGTGCTAGCCTGTACAGCGAAATGTTTAAAAGCATTTAATATGTCAAAAAATCTACCCTCCCATTTCTAATTGTCCTAAGACATTGCAAGTTTAAGAGATGAGTTAATCAAACTAACTAAATAAAACATAAAACCAGGCATGGCTCTAGATGTAGGTCAATTTGTAGTAGAGGGACTATCTTGTATATACAATACTGGAAACTCTAGAGTGTAGCTCTGCAGAAGTAACTGCCCTATTTGCATGGTGATGTCTCTTCTAGGGGTTATGTATCACATCTGCATCCATCTACCCACAAAATACAGCACCACTAATTCAGAGAAGTGTATTTGATGGTATTTTTCTTTCCTGGAATGGAGCATTTGCTCCCTTTGCGACAGCTTTCCTGTCATTGCTTTGGGGCTGCAGCGCAGACACCAAATGGCAGGCAGCAATCAGCAGCCTGTGTCCAACAAGGCAGCACAGCACAGCCGGGCCTGAGATGGAAGATGGAGTAGAGACTTTAACAGGAGATGGAGAACAGCCTTTAACGGGGTCACGGCGCTGCGGGACAGCGATGGAAGCAGGGCAGCGAGCCCCAATGCACGCTGCAACCCAGGGCTTGGATCCCTGACCGTCCCCTCCGGGATGACGGCGCAGCGCTGCTTTAGGAAAAAAAAAAAAAAAAAAAAAACAAAACAAAACATCGCATTTACACGTAAAAAAAAGATAATTTTTGAAAAGTGGAGGCTTTGGCTGCCGATGCATTCGCAGCGCAAGACGAGCGGGGCTGTACCACAGCCAGCCCGTGCCCACGGCCCGCCTCCCCCTAACATGGCGGCGGCAGCCTGGGGGAGTGTGTGTGGGGGGGGTAGGCAGCGAGCGGCTACTCCCAGCGGTGCCGCCGCTTCTCCGCCGCGCTGCTCGGGGCCGGCACGGAGCGGAGCGGGGCGGGGAGAGGCGGGCAGGGGCGGGGAGGGAAGGGGAGGATGCTGCGGCTGCCGCGGGGCGAGGCGAGGCGGCGGCGGGCCGGCGGGCGGAGGATGCGGCGGAGGTGGCGGCAGCAGGCGGCGACGGCGGCGGAGCGGGGAGCCATGCGGGGCTGCGCGGCGGGGCCATGGCCCGCACTGCTGCTCACAGGTCGGTCGCGGCGCCGGGAGCCGCCGGGAGCCTGCCCCGCCTTGGCCCCTTCTTTCTCCCTCGGGAGGCGGCCGAGGGTCGGAGCGGGGCCGCAGCCGCCTCCCGGTGCGGCACTGGGGTGCGGGGAGGGCGGCGCGGCAGCTTCGGGGCTCCCCGGGTGAGGCAGGGGCCGCCGCCTCCCCGGCCGGGCGCTGGGCGCTGGGCGCTGTGCCAGCCCGTCCTTCGCGTGCCACCCCGGCTAAAGGAGTTGCCAGCTTAATCCTGCCGTGCCGGGGTTGAGGCTGCAGGGAAAGGCTTCATTCCGCTCCCTGATGGGTATAAACCGTAGCTATCAGGTCATGCTCGGGTCTCACCCCGCCAGGGTTCTTCAACCCTGAGGTGCTTCGCCAGCAGCCCAGCCACAAGTGCTGCGGTGAGGCTGGTGGCACCCCAAAAACAGGTTAACAGCGATGTTTCTCTAAATTATTTTGTGGTGTGAGGGCTCAAGGGTATGCCATCTGGAAACTAGCGATCTGTTCAATATCCTCCCGAGTAACACGTAAACATACCTCCAGTACTGGAGGTGTGTGACAGTACTTGTTTTGGGGCGCTGACAGCAGAAGTGGCATGAGGTGCTGGGTATATT
Organism: Netta rufina; assembly: GCF_964035555.1. Lineage (NCBI taxonomy): Eukaryota > Metazoa > Chordata > Aves > Anseriformes > Anatidae > Netta > Netta rufina. The sequence goes on along the minus strand of NC_140124.1, from coordinate 25,890,305 downwards.
AAAGGTGCAATTAGCGCCCAAGCGTTAAGTTGTTCAGTGTAAGGATTAAACTGAATTTGTCAGATGCACGGTACTACAGGATACTGCAAGATACCGCTTTCTCCTAATGTGGAAATCCTTCCTGCCTCCCTCTCCCAAGACTGGCATGGCAGCCAAGGGAAAACTAGGACAGTCCTAGGATAAGCTTTCAGTATCTACGGAGATATTAAATCTAAAAAAGCTCAACTAAAATGCGTTTCTGGAGGCTGAGCTGTGAGCCTAATCCACAAGTCCCTCCCAGGCTCCACAGTAAAGGAAGAAGTTTTAATTTTTTTTGTTAACTTTTCCTCTTCAGACCTTTTTAAGCTTGTCTCAAGTTGGATTTCATTAGTTCCAACAGCACAATAAATGGCTTGAGACCAATATAAAAAAAAGGAAACATGAACAGTATTAAGTTCTTGTGAGTGCTATCTGCATAACATCTATTCTTCGTCAGGGTGGAATTTTGTACTATGTCCCTGGTCTGAATTCAGGTATGACACAGGACAGCTTATAATTTCACAGAATCACAGAATTTTCTAGGTTGGAAGAGACCTCAAGGTCATCGATTTGAATGATATAAACTGCCCCAGGGCTCACTTGAGCTTTTTTTCCCCCTTTAAGCCAACAAACAAAATTATATTCATTATAGCTCTTGAATGCAGCTCTTGGGCTGAACCTGTCCATCTTCCAGCTTTCCCAGTGCCTGGCATCTCAGCTATGACCATGTGAGAGAACTTCCAACCTGGATCGCTGGTCCTAAGCAAAGCTACAGCCTCCCATAAAAATAATTTATTTTAAATTCTGTCCTTAAGGAGACTGTATAGTACTGAAGCATTATTTAGCCAGGCAAAACCAAATGAGCAGCTTACAGAGAAAACAATATGGGAAGAACTGCAAGATCAATGAATAGATTTGAGTTCTCTTCTACTAATAGAGATTAGTTTTTTCTGTTTCTGTTGTAACACTTGACTACAGAATAAACTTACCTTATGCTTTTTGTATGTGTTAAAGATCTATGAGATATATACACAGAGTTTTTTTTGAAGGAGGCTGTTTGCTGCCAGAAGTCCAGACTGTTGTTTGCTCTTTTTCCCACCAGCAAAATGTTAACTCAAAATTCAGAGATTTTAAGAGACTCAAGAGGTTAAAGAGTGTAAGAGTGATTTCAGAAGTCCTGTATTTGATCCCAGGGAGCTGGTATTGTACTCAAGAGTGGAGGACCTGGCTCTCAAACAGTAGCTGATGATCATCTCCTTCAGTGCTAGAAAAAATGGGACTTGCCACCGTTGTTGCAATGATATTTAAGGTTCAGCTTTTCGAATACAAATGAGATTGTCAATTCTGTTACTGTGAAGCTAAAGTACATGAATAACTGCCATTAAATGGGCATGGTTTCACCACTGAAAAAACAATGCTGTATGACATTGCTGTGCTGGTGAAGATGTAACTCAAGGCTGGTAACTGTTTAATGGTAAAACCTAATGATAATAGCTTTGTTATCTGAATAACTATGAAAAATTTAAATAATGACTGGCTAAAACCAAGCAATTTTCCATGTCCATCAGTTCATGATTGTAGTGAGATTTGACATTTCCCTCACAACTAAGTAGTGGAGACTGGCTAAATGTTGTTACAATTGCAGCACAACCAGCCAAAATGTCTTTTTAAAGTCGATTATTTTTAGTGGTAGCCTAAGCCACTGGGATGGGAAGTTAGAAAGAACTAAGTAGTGGTCAGGTGGCAATCTCAGCATCTTGAAACCTGTGGCTTTTCTGAATTTCTTTAATCTTTTGAATCAATTGCAGCCTGAGAAATCAGACCTAAGCAGAGATACTCTAGTAATTTGTATCAAGAGCAGATGGAAATGTAAGAGGAATCCAGGCAATGTTCCTTCCCTGGCTACACCATGGGCTCAGGGCTGAACTGTAGGAATTGTGGCAATGTTGTTTTCCTTGCCTTTGTGGAAAAACTACAGGGATTTGGTTTCTTTGTCAGGACTGTGGTAGGAGGGAGAATGGTGTGGCTAAATGTTGCTATTAATAAAGCACGAGGGTTTCGTTCTTCCAGTGTGTCATTTGCAGCATTCCCAAGAATGCAACTGCTGAAGTTTCACAGTGAGACTGACAAAATGCCTCATCTGGTTGCTTGTCTTGATTGATCTCAGAGAAATGCTCGGATGTTACAGTCCAAAATGGATGGAACAGAAACAGGCAGATAGGCACTGAGCACAGATGAATAATTGTAGAGCTTGGAAACATTTCTGGGTTTGTAGGGGTAGAGGTATGGGAGAGAAGGGCAATGCAGGGTTTTGAGAGGTGGAGCTGTGTGCTGCATTTAATATTCTGCTGTTAAGTATTAATAATTGAAACCTTTACATAAGATCTATGCAAGTAAAATTAACAAAAAAGGGCCCTGTAGGTGGATGTACTGTCCTGAGCATGTCCAGGTCCCAGGCACAGAGCTGGGAGCTGGTCCTCCTGCACCCCCTGGCAATGTGTAACAAACTGAAGAGCCTGACACCATTAACATTTTTTTTTTCATTGTGAGTACGAAGGTGATCACATTCTCTCTAAAATTTATCTTTGGTAAAAATGAGTAGTCTGAACTCCTGTGCTCTTCAGTATAAGGCCTCTTTTGTCATCCTCTAATCATATTCACAGATACTCCCTGAGCATTCTTCATGTTGTCACTACGCTTCTTGAAGGCTCTTTGTACGTACCAGACACAGCATTTGAACGGTGATCATATCTGTCTCACACACAAAAATAAAATCTCCCTGCTACTCCTTGATGTACTTGTTTATGTAGTAGCTGTTCCAACCAGTGTTCTGCTGAAAGCCTCTGTTCAACCCGTTATCTGCCACATCTCCGTAGTGTCTTTTATCAAAGTTCTGGATCCCTGAACTGCATGCTCTGTAACGTAAGTACGCCATGCGTCCTTTGTTCCTGGGCATGTATTTACATTTTATTCTACTGAAGTACTCATCAGTGATCACCTTAAGCTAACCAAACAACTCACTGTGCTGTGTTAGCGGCTTGTCGCTTACATTATTTATTAATCTCCCAGCCTTTGGTTTAACCTGCGGATTTTATCAATATATGGTATATATCCTGGTCATTTTATATATATTAAAATATTCCAGTAGCATAAGGCCAATGCTTTGTGAGACATACTAGAACTCTGATGTAACCAATTAACTATCCATCCAGGAACCCTGATCTGTTGTTTGAGACTGCTGTTCCTGTGATAAGAGCTGCTGAATGGGCAGTGTGTTCCTCCATTGTTCCATTTCACACTTTTCATTTAAAATCAAATAGATGGTGACGTATATACTTATATTAAAACACTACACTGTAAAGCATGGCATCTGAGTAACAGATGCATTGGATGCTTTTCCAGCTCCCCTGTGGACTGCATCGAAGTGTAGAGGAGTGGACAGGTAACCTCGTTAATCCCTAGAGCAAAGGCACTGATCATTTATTTTTCAATATTAAAAATGTATTTTAAAAATGCATCTTTGAATTTTTATATATATATATATATTCCATTTAAATAGGCTAGATTCATTTTGCATCTGGTTTCTCAAAGTGCTAGGGGACACGCTGTATGTCTACGGGTAATGTCGTCAGTAGGCTGTTTTTATCAGGCAAACTCATCAAAAAGCATCAGTTTGAAAGGATGCATTAAACCCTTGTCGATTGTGATAAGTATAATACTCTTCAACATTTAATCCTTCATTAATCCAATCAAATTGCTTTGCCTGGGATTGGTTTCTATCTGAAAAGGTCCTAATTGCCTGGATCATGCATCTGAAATACCACAACAACTTTATTTTACCTTTTTGGATTTTTTTTGAGCATTCGTTGTGTTACCAAAAATGTACACTAAAGGTCATGAACAGCACTGCGTGGGGTAACCTATAAATAGACACTATTGTATTAAGATTTTCAGGGTAGGCAGATCATTTCAGCAGGGAGGAAGCTGTCCTTCGTGCGAGACAGATGGAGAACACTGGATGGCAATAACAGCTTGTTGCTAAACCAGATCCTTGCTGTATATGGAAAATCTAAAGAAAGCTAACAAATGTATAATTGAGAAATGTCATTGTGCTGGTAGGGTAATTTCAGTACACAGTTGGTTTTTTTTGGTTGTTGTGCTCTTATGCTTTATCCTAAATTAAATTTTAGTTGTTTTGGGTAAATTGTCACTAATAAGTGTTTCAGCCACATGCATAGATCCGTGTTTGTGCATCTTTCCTGCTTAAGCCTGATCTGTTGGGCCTCCCAAATTCTGCGTGGAGAACGGTATCAGTAGGGTGGCAGCTGACAAGTGCAGCCATGCCAGAAAAAGTTTCCACAAATGTTTACATTTCTAGTATAAAGGTTCAGTGCATATTTTTAATGCATGTTTGTCAACAGAGATGTATCCGAGGGAAACTACCACTACTTGTTTGATTCTGACATTGCTATATTTCTAAGCAAGTTAAGACGTTAGCCTGATAACATCTTCTAGCTGGAGTTTGACACGAGTTTGTACTCCCAAACTATTTCAAAGGAACACCTATTTATTAAGTCCACTCTCCCTTCCTAGCTTCTTACTGCAGTTCCTTCTATCTGGGTTTTCAGTTGGCGTGTAACCTGCAAACAGCTGTTACATCCTGCATCGCACAGGAAAGGGACAAAAAACAAAAAAGCTGGAGGTGAAGAGGGAGCTTTCTCAGGCAGTCCTGAAATGGAGGCTGTTGGGCAGCTCTACAGCTGCTTTCAGAGTCTCCTGTGTGCTTTGCTCCTCACCATGTTTAAACCTTCTTGTGCCTCCAGCTGTGCTGATGGAACCGTCTCTGGCTGAGTGGGGTGAAGATAACTAATTTTAACCAATTCTTTTCTCAGAACTGGTTATTGGTTCTGCTGCAAGGCAAGGTGTTTGGCACCAGTTGCCAGCATCTTCCTGTAAGCAAAGCCGTGCTCTAGGTTATATTACTTCCCCTACTTCGGCTACAATATATTACATCAATGAAAGTAACTTTAGGTATGTCTTTGCCTGCATATGAGGCTTCACCAGTGCAAATATATTCATCAGAGAATGTGCTTCATCATATATTTCTTACCAATGTCATTATGTCAGCAACAGCAGCTACAGGTGCTTAAGCATTTAGTGCAAACTTGGCTTATTTGGGCAATGAATGTCAAAAAGGTTACTATCAGGAAGAGTAATATATACTTATGTATTCATATCAAACAGCATCGTTTTCTTAACCTGAGATTCCTGACCTCTGACTAAATAAAAAACCTGGTTTAGAAGGTATCTGATTCCATCTGATAGTTGATTTGTGGGAGTCTGTTGATCTGACTAATTTATTTTGCATTTGTTTTATTCTGAAAAGCTTTTTTGTTAAGCTCTGCTGATGGCAATAATGGAACAGTTAACTGGAAGACTAAGCAAGCCAACAGCTATATTATCAGCAGAATAAAGGCTGTTGAGAAGAATGGTGAGTTTAGGTCATCAATTTAAACCCCGTGTTGGTTCAGTCAAATCTGCTTTTAATATTACTCCTGCTTTTTCAGTCATGTCCTTGTTTTAGGCATAAGGTGCTATTTTAAGGTAAGTAATTTGGAAAATCTTGCATTTCTTCAACCTTTTAAACATTCACAGACGTGTGTCTTTGCTAGTTCTCCCCAACTTTTCGTGTTGCAGTTCCAGCTTTGCTTGAAATAATGGCTGTGTTTGTACCTAATATTGCATATTTTCTTACTGCTGCTGGTTGCTTGGAAACGCCTCTGCAGTTTGCTTAATACAATAACTTATCTGAAACAATTAAACAAAATCCCTAGATACACATACATTTAAAAAAACATTTTAGAGTGCACCTAGAATATTGTAGCTATTCTACACGAGCTGAGAAAAGCCTGTTGGCTTTGCATTGACTGCCCAGCCAGGTAGGCCATCTGCATTGGCCCGCAAACCAAATTATTTCTGGGATTGTCTCCTCTGCTAAAAATCGGTGGAGAAAGAACCTCTGGGCTGGAGGCTGATACAATCTGAGCTTAATTCCTTGCTATGCCCATGCACAAAAAGGACAACTGGGGTAATTTCTTTACATGGCTCAAAGAATGATGCATGTTTTCCAACATTCAGTTCCCAATTTATCTACTATTTCTTTTTCTTCCCCCCAGTCTCTAGAATTTCTATCCTTTCTGTGCAGATAGATCTTGGGATCTTGGAAAGCCCTCCAAGGGACCTGGAAACAAGAAAGATAAACAACAATGCTGTTGAGGTAGCTGCTATTGGTGTTTTTTGTTTTTTTGGGGGGAACTGTTGTTATCCCATGTAGTGAAAAATTTTAATTTCTCATGGGTAGATTTACAGAAGCCTTTCAGAGTCCTTGGAACTTTATCTGCCATGGGGAATTCGCCCACCCAGTACATACGTGACAGTTTGCAGTATTAGATTAGTCTTTGTTGGTGTATTCAGCTTCAGCCTTAGATCACCTGAGATGATTACACGTTCATCGCCAGTCTGGCAATCTTATGAAAATAATTGTGAGTTTTAAAAGCTTCTGAAGAAAATAGCGTTTCACTTGTTTCATTACTGAGAAGCATTGAATACTGCAGAGGACTGAAGACTCAACATTTTCCTTTTGATTTTGAAAGAACTTCGTTGGGAAAAAAGAAGAGAGCTTATCTGATACGGGGGGTAAAGACTTTCCAGTTCTTACCCTATGGATTCGTGTCATTACAATGTCATTATAAGATAAAATAAGGATGTTTTCCTTTTAGTTTTCTTCCTTCTGAGAGGCATTTTTAGATTTTATGCAAATGTAGGACATCAATCTTGGTGAAATCCTTATGCATATGTTTACCTTAGCAAGAGAGTGTCTCATTACTAAGTATCTAGGTGCAGGTAATTAGTGGTAGCAATAGATTTCCTCTAACAGACAAAAGAAATATACGGGTTACATGGGGTTTTCTGTAGTAACAGTTGATCTTACATGTATTATCTTTCTTACTTTCTAAAACTATTACTTGAAGAGAAAATATACATTACTTTTTCACTGTTCTTCCTGTTTGACCTTTACTGTAGAGTCAACGAATCAGAAATGGAAAAATAGATTTTTGGGGTATATTTGACGTTTTCATCCAGTCACCATATTTTTCTCAGCTTTTCTGCTCTGTGAAGAAACCTATTAATGTTACAAATACTTTTTCAGCTTTTCATGAAATTATTTTACAGGAAATTAAAGTTTTCTTGATCTGTTTACAACTTATTCACAGAAGGGAGTGAACAAGTTTTTGGGGGTCACTAAAATATTAATTTTAATTTTGCAAATCAAATAGCTGTGTTACTGTACAAACATTACAATAATTGGTTTATTAATCACAACAATTGTAATACATTATTAAAAAATAAACTATATTAAAATTCCAGGGTCCATTTTAATTTTCTCTTTAAGATAAAGTTGTTGTGGAGACATTGCTCCCTACTGTGTCAAAAGGAGCTTCTAAGACTGAAAAAAAAAAAACACTGACTCCAATAAGCAGATCACTACACAGATAACCAAGGGACCATGATTATGGCTGACACTTTTCCAGCAAGATTCATGTAAACTCACAGGAAAATGGTTTGTACCTCAAGCGAGGCACCGAACGCTTTCTCTATTGGTAAAAAGATCCTGTCATCGATCCTTCGAAAAGTATTACTTATTTATGATCTCTCACTGAGACGGTCAGTGCTGTTCAGTGGAAATGTTCCTGCTGTGGAATTTGATCAATATTGTATTAAGAGGTTGGGGCTGTTCAATTTGGATCCTGCTCGGAGACTGGAAGGTCTGCGTTACAGATGTCTGCATCTCCTCTCGGCTGTAGTCAGCAGAGATCCAGTGAGAGGAGGCAGGAATGTAGGACATGATTCATCTCATTTTACAGGCGAAATCAAATTAATCAACCCCTAGAAGCGTCTGTTTCTCTCCACTGACTATAAAAGGAGCCTGGCTGACTCAGTGGTGGATGTTGTTTCTGTAGGCATCTAAAATTAGGTGAGATGGATTCCACATGGAGTACGTGGTACGAGGGGTGCCATGTCGGTGATTAATGCCTAATTGGCAGGGCTTCTTTTAAGGAGCTCTCAAATACGAAGGTTGGTGTAATGGCAAGTCTAAAGAAACATTTTACCAGGAGTAGAAAATTTAGCTTGATACACATTGCAGATATTTCTTGCTTATTGATCTAAATGTTGAAATTAGCCCCTTCATCTACCAGGAGCTATGCCTTTGTTCCTATGAGTTTATTACAATGACTCCAAAGTCTCTTGTAGGACCACTCTTCACTATGACTTCCCCATGCTGCATGGCCTAGAGTCTTTGTTTGTAGACGTGGCTTCGTGTAAGGTCTGTTTCAGTTAGCGTGCAAGGCAGGTAGCCGTGTATCACTCTGTCCAGGGCTCATCTTTACCACTTGTGTTATCCTAATTTAATGCACAAAATTTATCATCAGTGATTGATTCTTGGACATCAGTGACGTGAAAAAAATTGAATAATAGCATGGAATAATGATATGACCTACAGTCAGTCCCGTTAAGACCCCACAACATACCTCTATTAGATCAGTGTTTTCCATTTATGCTTAAAATTTGAAACTTGTCAGTCAAGTGGGTTCTTATTCATTTCACGTGTCATAATGATTTTTGTACTCAAATTCATTAGAATGCATTTATAATACTGTATCAAAGGTGTTATACCTAAATAAGAGGTACTTTTATGAACTAACTGTATTTAAATGGCATATTGTTCTAGAGTAAGTTTCCTTTAGGTTTTTAATTTCAGTCCTGTAAAATGTGATTTTTGTTTGTTTGTTTGGAGTCACTGTCATCTGACTGGCCTATAATTACCCACGTCCTTCAGTTTCGATACATGCACAACATCTTCAGTGAACACATTTTTAGATGTAGATTATCTGGCCCTACTGGTCTAAGAAAATCTACCTTTAAGAACTCATAAATCCTTAGCTAAAGTGAATTGCTTTGCCCTTTTCTGCCCTGGAACTGAAAAATCTACTATTTTGTTTAGAGAAGAATCACTACTCTTTATTGCTAAGATTCCACAGTATTTCTCGTGTTCTTTATTTTATTGTTAAATATATAAAAAAAAAAATGATTGTATTGCTTATCTCATGTATTTTTATGTATGTAATATTGCAAATAAAACAATATAAAAATTGCAACAGACTCCCTCATTTTTTTTATTGTAATAAAAGCAAATAGGTTGTACTACTTGAATTCTAACACAGCCCGTTTTGTTTATTGCAATATTGGAAGGGATCCTGTGGGGGAAAGAGAGGGTTTGCCCTTTATTCTGTTCTTAAATCTATGCAACCTTTTAAAAACTTATTAACAGGTATCTAATATGTGTTGCTTTCCTCTTCCCGGTTGCGCACACTGCTGTTGAAATGCATGCTGTGTTACCTAGAGCATGTCTCACTTGTGCTTTTCTCTCTTTTATCTTTCCTTCTGCTTTCCAGTGTACACGATTCTGTCTAAGGTGCACTCTGATCGGAATGTATACCCTTCTGCTGGAGTTCTTTTTGTTCATGTTTTGGAGAGAGAGTACTTTAAGGGGGAGTTTCCTCCTTACCCAAAACCTGGTATGGGATGCTAAGATCTTCCATGTTATGTAAAAAATCTGAAAAAAATTAATATATATATATATTTAACGTACCTTGCATTGAATCATCTAACGTACAAAGGATAGTTTTTAGTTTATATTGAAATATCTTCAAATGTTTTGTTTTGTGATCATCATTTATGAAAAGATGCATGTAACTGTGCTCTAAAAAATGTAGTTAATTTGAGAAGGCATAATAGCACACTGTTTATCTGAGTTTAAGAAGTATGCTTTTTTTTTTTTCCTTTAAATATGAAATGATGGAAGTGTAATAATTATGTTTGTTGAAAAAGGGCATTTATTTGATCAGTCTTACAGAAATAGTAGGTGTCAGGCTTGGTGAGGGAGCATTTTGCAGGGATGTAGCAAACTTGAGACAAAAGAGAAGATTAAAATAAGTACAAGACTATGTAATGATATTTTCTTTCACTGGAAAAAAAAAAAAGCTCCTTTGGATTCAGCCTTAGTTCTATATTTAGGGACAGTTTAATGTTATTAAGCTGTTTGTTTTTAGAGACAGAGCTGTTATTTCCTAGGCGTGGTGGTTTGATGTACACCTGAGTTAAAGCCAAAGGATCGGTCATTGGCAGGCGAGAATAAACAAGCTGGGGGGGGGAGAGGAGAAAGAAGGAACGTCCCGTCCCACAACACTGAAAAGGAATAATAAATACGTAAATCTGTCCTTTAATGTATAATATAAATAAATGTATGCTCTTTTCCTATAAAATATGAAAAAAAATAGTGCACGTATTGTGCATACATAATCAAAACCTACTGTTTCATTAATAAGCTTTCGAATCAATTTGAGAGTACAGCTTCCAAAACTCTCTTCCAAGACAAAATAAGTTCCTGTTAAGTTTTGTCATGGATGCAAACAGCTTATTTATTTATTTCCTCCCCATGAAGTGGGTGTTTTTACTCACCCTTGTGCCTGGGTCTCCGTTTCCTGTAACAGTGACTGGTAGAGCTACTACCAGGGCTACAGTGAAGTTTGCCTCTGGCCCTGTTTTTCCACATCTTTGGCACACAGACCTGGACATTGTGTTAGTTAGGGGTCATCTTTCACATGCCCATGGTCCCAGCCTGATTCCATGGCGGCATCAATCTGATTTCAGATAGTGCTGAAATCTCTGTACTGGTATCTCTGTATGTAATCCTATCCGAAACTGACTGGAAGACCAAAGCCGACCATGCCTTGGCACGACCTACCTTGAAGAAAGGCAAACCAGAATGTATCACGGGTGCTTTTCAGAAAGCATTTGCGATGCTGGGCATTTTATTACCAGTGCAGTCATAGATGACCGCGATGTCCCAGAGGAGCTGTGAGGAAAGTCACGTTACGCCTCGGTGCTGGGTTAGTGAGGCCCTTCCTTCAGTTGTGGCTCCTTTCTTCACTGAGCTCAGTTTCTTCCGTCTGTCACACCCAGCCTGCCTGTCACACCTCCGTTTGTCACTTGTCCTACAGCTGCTGCTGGTGCCATCTCAGAGCTGAGTTTGAGGAGCACCGTGCAGAGCTGTGTGCACGGGTGTAGAACTGATCTGCTCAAGCTCTGTGCCTCGGTTGTAAGGTGCCCCCCCCCCTCAGCAGTGAGGGTCTGCTGAGGCGTGTCTGCAAAAGCTAAAATAAACAGAAATCAAAACCAGCCATGTGAGAGAGCATCCGTAGGAGCCACAAGAACTGCTGCTGTTGTTTGCTTTCAGAGATTGCATCTGGACCCACTGTACATAGCCATCCATGGATCCATTTTGCAGGCATATTCGGTCCTCTTTCCGAATTAATTTATTCTCTGGAAAAAAAAATTACTGCCAGGCTGTTTGTGCTGAAGATCTGTGTGTCGTGATACTGATAGAAGCTTTCAAGCATCAGTAGTTACACAGCCACTGTTTACAGTAAGCCCCCCCAGGCACATTGGGTCTTTGGAATAATTATTTTTTAAAAAAAGGAAAAAAAATAACAGATACCTTTGGGGGCATTAAAATTTGTGCTTTCATTAGTAGGGAGATTAGATGATTCAATCCTAGGTGAAACTGAGTTCTAAAAATCAGACCCACTGGAAAATGAGTCTAGGGGTACAAGTGCATTCATCTCTGCAGTTGGTTACGTTTTTCAGATAAGAATGTCTTAATGCTTACAGGTGAATTCACGTTTCTAATATATTAAAGATGAGCATTTATTTTTTTTTTATTTTTTTTTTTCCATGGAAGTGTTTAGAAGACATAACTGGAAATCAAAATAATTTTTTCTAAAGCAGACATCAAAGTCCAAGCATATTGCATGTTCTTCTGAATGTTCTGATGCTACTTTTCCCATCTAGGTGAAATAAGCAATGATCCTATAACATTTAATACCAACTTAATGGGTTACCCTGACAGACCTGGATGGCTGCGCTACATACAGAGGACACCCTACAGCGATGGGGTGCTGTACGGTTCACCAACTGTAGAGAACGTGGGCAAACCAACTGTCATTGAGGTACTTGCTTGCAAAAATGCCCCCCAAATTATTCTGGTTTGGAGTATATGTTCAGAATTGTCAGCAGGCATTGACTCCCACTTCTCTTTTTGAAAAGTTAATTACAATGGAGAAGGAGGATTGTAAGGCAGGGAAGTCACTTGTGACATGAACATTTTCCCTACTACGTCTTCATAATACTTCAGTTCTGAGCTTTGTAATGTTTTACCCTGAGTTTTAGGCCAGACTTTTCCTGTCTGTAAAATACAGCATTCGAACAATAAACAGGTTAACTTTTTTTCCTTTTAAATTGCATTATTTTTCATCAAGTATTATCTGGTTCATTATCCATGTTTATCGACAAATTTTATTTTAATTGGCAGTTTCATCAATTTAATTCTATTCTTGTGATTGTAGCCATGACAGACCCACTACTTTATTTTTCACAACTAACTACCCAAATGTTTAAAAACATCAATTATTCACTGAGCAGCAATTGAAACAAGGGAGAAAGGACTATTTGCCGTCAGGTATATCATAGTGGAATGAATAAGACACTGCATAGCTCACAGTGCTAAGGAAGATCCACTAATTATCTTGCTCTAGCCATTGCGCTTCTTCAGCGATGCATTTGTCTTAAACCCCTGATGAGTTTTCTCTTTAAATTGTATTTGATACAGTTGTTCTTCCTCAAGGATGACGACTCTAAATGTTAAGTTATGCTGTAGATAATTTCACCCGTGCTTGATTCAGTTTTGATTTCAGCACGACTAATCACATCGATAGAGTTAATTGTGTGCAGAAGTACTTGCAGACTCCATTTAGCTCCATTTGCTCTACTTTAACCATTACTTAAAATTATATTTTTCTATATGGCATGTGCTTTTACTCCCTAGGGTCTATATCAAGAATTACACCGTAAGCATGAGCTGAAGCCTCTGTTTGAACTAAATCTTGCCTAGTGTATGAGTTACTGTGTTGTGGACCTGTGCTCGTGTGTGACTTTTGCATTAATTCCACACGACAAGGTGAAGGCAGGTTGCATTTTTTCCGCTTCTAGTGCCATATGAGAGGAGCGGTTGTGTGTTCTTAGTCTGAATCTTCACTTTCACCACATCCTGATACCTGAGGCGATGCCATGGGTAGATAAATTAGTTCAAGGAGACCTCCTGATTAGAAGGACCTAACAACCCAAGCACTGCAGCAAATACAAGACAGCTTGTATTTGAATGAATACTCAGTACAGAGGCAATTTCTACCATTGTTGCTTTTACTAGCCACGGGTGTACAGTCCAGACCAACAACAGTCTGAAGTACAGGCTCAAAATAGGTACTTCCATGTTCCTACATAGATCTCATACCACCAGAGTTAGGTTTTCTAACTATTAATGGTCAAACTACTGTTGAAACAACTCTGAAAAATTAACAAAACTGAGGAACTGAAAAAAAATCTAAGGAATTTTCTTGTACTTTTATCATGAAATTGATAAATTACATGAGATTTAATTTTGTTGGGCAACCTTTTCCCACTGCTTAAGTACTGCAGTAGATGTACTTCTGTTTCTTTGGTAATCCATCTCACAAATGCTGTGTGGCTCTACTTGCTGAGGTGCAGCACAGTCCTGTCAGCTGCAGTCATGCTCTGCCTCTCCTCTCTCCCTGAAATGAACTGAAGTGTGAACTCAGGGAGGAAGCCTTGTTTTATTTGCTTCGTGAAAGATTTATCACCATCCAGGAAATAAAAAGTAGAGAAAATATTACTTAAATAATATCAATATCCAGCCTCATTCTGTAATTCTTGTGAGTGAGCACATAATCACAGTTCCCTTTCTGAGCAGCATCATGCAGCAACTACCAAGGACTGTATTTGACACCTGTGAGCGTTTCAGGCATCCCGAACATATAAGATTGGTATCCTTGCATAATTTGATCAGTGGTTTATAAGTTTAATAAGAGGCATGAAAGTTGCATCTACCTACTGGTTTTCAGTTCCCCTCCACTTACAGATTCCAGGATTTTTTAAAAACTACTTGTGTTAGAGCAATGCTTATGAATCCATTCATGAAGTAAAACTTCATTGGGGCTAGAACTAAAACTAAATCCCAGTCCAAAAGACTGCAATTGCTGGGTTCCCAATAATTCATTTAAATGTCTCTAGCTAGTTGAGTTCCCTGGGGAGCTAACAATGAATACAGGTCTCAACGGGAGTGGGGCTTCCAGAGGGTTGGGGGTAGGATGGGAAATGCCACCCACACCTTTTTGTTTATGGTTGTTTCTTTTTTTACTTCAGATCACTGCATATAACAGGCGTACCTTTGAGACAGCAAGACGTAACTTGATCATTAATATAATGTCAGCAGAAGGTATGTGCAGAACACAGCTTGTTAAGTTTTGAACTGAATAAACAAAATAAATCTTTTGAGATCCCATTCTTATATGATAAAAAGTACTGTAAAATAGTTGTCAGGTCTTCAAGCCAAATGTAGGGGCATAAAGGGGAAGTAAGGGAGTTTTTCCTCTTTTGTTTCAGTTTGTTATTTTTGTCTGAATTTTTTATGTCAGGTAAGACTATGATCCCTTATTCATAAAAAAAAAAAAAAAAAGTCTATGTTTTGGAAGTAATTTGAAATTTATGTCTTTTCAAATGGAGCTTGCACAAAGGATTTCACTGTACATGTATTTCTGTATGCTGTTTAGTTTGCTTAGTTTTCTTTATGCAAAGAACAATGCTAGGTGCATATTTTAAAAGAGCCCTCAGCAATACAGGACAAAATAGGACAAGGAACTCAGCAATAACACATTACTGTTTAATGAATATGAGTTGATTTTTTTTAAAGCAGTGGGTAGAAAAAATTGCTAAAATTTCAACACTGGGCCAAATTGCCTGGTGGCATAAGTGCCCCTGCTTTGCTGAAATTAATTGAGCTTCTGAAATACATCCTCAGCCGTCGCAGAGCTAGTATTCCAAAATGGTATTAGAAAGCACCAATGTGCATTTTAATGACAGATGAATGATAAAAATAAATGACAATGGTAAAATGATAAAAATAAATGATAATGATAAAATATTTCGTGGTTTATGAAAAAATGAATTACATAACCTAAAACAATTCAAGATAGCAAAAATTCAGCTTGCCTTCTGTATGAATCGTTTGTAAGGTCTATTTCTTTTGACATCTAAGAACAGTTTCTGTCAAATTATTCAAACACCATATTTCTTATATTACTGTAAAGCCTGAGTAGCAGAGGTGTAGTGCTACTAGGGATTTTATTTATTTCAGCCATTAGAGACTTTCTACAAACATCACGCAAGTAACACACATCCTGCAGTTAAATAAATATATTCTAATTTTCTGGTAGCAAGGTAGCAGCTTTGACACTAATGTTAGCATGAATCTACTTTTGTCTTTAATGAAGATTTAGGAGCTGAGAGTCTTTTCCTTCATTCCTCTTCCCCATATCATAGTAACTTCATAAATTGCCAATGATTTTCAGCTTACGTAATAACTGATGGTACTAATCTTTAATTAAACAATAACCATGTTAGGCTCAAAGTGGGCTATTTCAAATACAAGGTTTTTGTAAATATTTATCAACCTTAAAGTGGTATTGCACTAATCATTGCTTTAAAATATTTGTTTTGAAGTCATTGTTTAAGGCAAAACTCTCTCTTCTTCGTTACGACTAGATTTTCCTTTACCATATCAAGCGGAGTTCTTCATAAGGAATATGAATGTGGAAGAAATGTTAGCAAGTGAAGTTCTGGGAGACTTTCTTGGAGCAGTGAAAAATGTATGGCAGCCAGAACGCTTGAATGCTATAAACATTACTTCTGCGCTGGACAGGGGAGGGAGAGTTCCACTTCCTATTAATGACATGAAGGAAGGGTAAGCACATGTGTCAGCCTGTTATTTCTACTTTACTCTTCTTCTCTTACAGAAAGGCTTAATATTTTTACAGGCTCTCTAGAAACTTTGCAATTATTGTTTTATATTTTGGAAATCCCAATTGGTGTTAGATATGAAACGTTTACTGATATTCCAAACATCCATTGTAGCATGGATTTTTTGTGTTTTATGCAAGTGACAGTTTTCTATACATTGATCTTACAGTCCAACAAATACTAATAAATTCCACTAGTTACAAAATAGTTAGTAGTAAATACACTTATTTTGTCATTCTAGTCTTAATATTGAGAGGTAGTTTGGTATACTTTTGAGTTTTGCAAATTAGGAACTGTTAAATACTCAAAAATTTAAAAGAGGGTGTTGTAGAGTGCAAGTTGCAAAGACACTCAGATTTCTATGAGCATTTAGTGTTTAGCAGTGTCATTTGTAGCTGTAGTCTTAGTGAATCCCTAGTTGTGCGCTTCGAGAGCATTGTGGACAGATCAAAGTTTTAAGCTTGAGCTGTCTGGGGAGTTTAGATTACTGACTGTGAACTGCAGAAATCCATTATTTCCAGATGTAATTCATAACCATACACTCTGTTCTGCAATATGATGTTCCATTTATAAACTGATAAGGATCCAGTCTCTTCAAGTATACCGGCTGTGGTAGTGCTTTTCCCTGGCAAAATTAAAGGTGTCTAGTGATTTTATCTTATTTCATTTTTTACCTCTTTTAGAGATTTTGGGTCAAATAAATGTCTAAAGAAGGGCTAGGGTGTCTAAATCCAAGCTGTGTGCAAACAAGATTGTTGTTACAGAGTCCTTGTTTTGCATCTGGAGTTTCTGAACACATCTGAAGAAGGAGGATGGCTTACACACTCTGTACTTGCTAGAGCAGTAGGAGGGCCGCTTACTGCAAGTGGCTACATTTCAAACATTTAGTTAGATAATGCCTTAAAGAAAAACAGCAATCAGTATGTAATTTCTATGCCAGGATCCACTGGTACATTATTGTCTAGTGCAGCAGACCATATTTTCCAGCAGAATTCTACATATTTAAATATGAAAATGAATAATACGGTCAGTGGAGCTGCTGTTATTTTATGCACTGTAATGCTAAATGAAGTACTGTGTTTACACACTGCTTTCGTTATTCCCCAAATTGTGTTGGTTGTGTCAAATCTTTCAGGAGAAACTGGGGGCTTTGTCACTTTCCTATTAGTTTATAAATGTAAGTCCTAATTAATTTCTTTGAAAACATGGGAAGAAATTATTTAAAAATACTATGCTGAGCTGGACTGAAGATTTCCAAAAGATAAAATTAAACTTTTTAATACAATTTTCAAAAGTAGTACTGATTTATTTACATGAGGAACCTACACTTGGAAGTCTAGGGCTTCCAAGATAAGAAGTCCGGAACTTGACAACTCTAACGGTAAGCAAGTATTTGCATTATGCTGCAAGACAAAGTAAGTTGTAATATGTAGCTAGAAAAATCTGTGTGGTTTCAGTCTGCTATTCCTATGCTTAGGTAAAGCATACTATCAAGAAGAAACTAAAAAAAGAAAATATTTTAGTCTTTAAAATGTCTGACTGTTACTGTGAACAAGAATGGTCTTCGGAATAGCATGTCATTGTCCTTTGGGTATTTGTGAGAGGTATCCTGACAGTCTGTCACTCATCTCTTTCTGCAGTGTGTACGTTATGGTTGGTGCAGATGTTCCCTTCTCCTCGTGCTTACGGGAAGTAGAAAACCCACAAAATCAGCTGAGATGCAGTCAAGAAATGGAGCCCTTAATAACATGTGATAAAAAGTTCCGTACTCAATTCCATATTGATTGGTGTAAAATCTCTCTGGTGAGTTATGTTATTGTTGCATAAAAATGATGTTTGTTGAAGTTCAATATTTCATTCTAGTCATTATTTAGGTAAGAGTTTTGCCAGCCTGGCCAAACTGTGCCAAATTCCACTTCATTGTGACCAGTTGACATTGTTCTCCATTTAGCAGCCACTCTTAAGATTGTGAAAGGATTTTGCTCTGTGGACTGAACTCAGAATACAGCAACAGTGAAACCACGATATTAATTTTTGCTAACTGTGATTTATATAAATGGCAAAAGACCTATAGGGCTTACAGAGCTAAAAGTAAAGACAACTGTTTACGTAGATGTAGTTTGTTAATTGAATGCTCTAATACTGCTAGTTACATCTGCTTTCCTAAAATGTGTATATAGATTTGTTTTCTCAAATATCGAGTCTACAGCACTGAGTAGTTTATTTTTTGAAATACTTTTTAACAGCATAGAAATACTATTTGTATAAAACATATTTAGTGTCAAAAAGGAAACAAAATAGTGTTGGCTAATGAAATCAAAATAAGTATGCTCAGGAAATGTGACCTAGATTAAATTCTTCATGGGCCTAGTGGAAAACTGGCTGGATAGCCACAGTCATATCAGGATTACAGTAATTCCCTGCCATTATTCATTAATATGGATGATGGAATGTGCTTATTAAATTAGGTTTGCAGGCCCCGTAAAGCTGAAAGGAACTGCATGTGCATAGATGGACAGGACACAATTCAGAGAGATCTTGAGAAACTGGAGAAATAGCCTGAGCAAACAGGATAAATTTCAAAAGGAGAAGCAGAGGAATAGTGCAGTAATGCAAGAATAAACCAACTGTACAGATGCAGAACGAATAGCAACTGCTTAGGACTGCTCCAGAAAAAAGGTCTGCCAGTAGCAGTAGCTCATAAACTAATCATGAAGCAGCATTGTCGTGCTGTTTTGAGAAAGGCAGAGGTCACCCTGGGATGTGTAAAAGGAACAGACTCCCTAAGAGAAGCATAATTTTCTACAGCAGTCAATTTCACAACCTTCCTGAACTTGGCGCTTGGCACTTGTTTTGGCAGCGTGCCACCGTAACTGAATTTAAACAGGCTTAGGGGTGTTTGCTGCTGCCAACAGCACTGTTCCTGGATGCTGCATCAAAGAGAAAATGGAGCCAAGCTTCCCTCTATCTAATCATAGTCAGCTTTTCACAAGGCAAAACAAGGGGTAGGAAGTCCCCTGAGATCTGTGTACTGGGAGAGAGTTCAGCTCCATTTGCCGTAACTGCAACCTAAACCAGTGACTGAAAATACAGCCATCATAGCTTCCTCTATTCCTCTCACGTTATGAAGTGACATTGGCAGGTGACACACGCATCAAAGAGTGGATTTAAGTTTGTGGGTCCCAAATTCTGAAAAGATGGGCAACTTAGTACATTGCTCCTCTTAACGCTGCTGTCTGACAGCTTGTTCTCATTCCCTGGGTGGGCTCCTGCCCCCATGGGTGGGCTCCTGCCCCCATCAGTAGGTACACAGATCTTTTTTGTGCATCAGCTTAGGGCTTGAGGTTCCACTAAGCAACCAGATGGACCTGGAATACCTCATGTAAAATATATTACAGCATTTAATAAGTAGAGAATACGTAAATTGTTTTTTGTCTAACAGTCTTGCAGTTAGAAAATACAAATGTATACACTTGAAACCCAAGCAAGCATTCTTTCTAGCATTCCATGAAATCCTTTTCATCCATTGCACAAGTTTTAATGCACTTGTTTGTGAATTAAATTGCAAATTGTGAAGACATGACCAAAAGTCAAGTGTGTAGGCAAATTCTGTATATTTTCAAATATCTAACTGAAGATAACAAGAAAAGAACCAGAAAATGAGGTGATGGAACAGGCAGTCACTTAAGTGCAATATGAAATTCAGCAACTACAAAGTTTGTATTTCCAGGAACTTTAGATACAGACATTAAAAATATGTATTTGTGGCAAGGAATGCAGTCTTCTGAAATTTAGTTGAATTAGGAGGTAGAACTTTGAACTCTGGGTATGATCAACTAAATACTCGTCTTCCTGCATTGGGTGGAAGGGGATGGCCTAGAGCTGCTCAGCCCTCAGCAGCTCAGGTGTTGCCTCTTGCTGTTTGTAACACTCGATATTAAAACTCAGTGGGACACTACGAGGAGGAGATACACTCCTCATCTCTACCACCTTCATACAAGAGAGGGCAGTATTGTTATTTAGGAAGACTAGAAAGAAGTCGATTTATTCATCACAAATCAGTTTTGCTGTTCAAAAAAAAAAAAAACCAACTAAACAAAAACTGAACTTTTACTCAAATAGCATTTGTTTGTAATAATCCAAAAATTAATCTGTAAAACCAAACCAACCAACCAAACAAAAAACAACAAGAAAAAACCAGCAGTATCTCTGTCAGGCACAAAAGTAACCTATGTTACCTTGTTAGTAACAATATGATAACGTAATATTAGAAACTAGAATATAGATAATATCTAGAAAGTTTTGACAAACTGTAAGATTTTATTGTTTAAAAAAAAGTGACTGGACAAAAATGTATAGAATTTGTCAAATGTTATTGTGTAATACAGGTTCTTTTCTGTGTTTTCATTGATTAAGTACTTCCTGGTTTTACATTCTCTTACTTTGTTATGTAATTTTCTTTTTTTTCTTTCTTATTTTTTTTTTCCCCTGGCTGTCAGGTTGACAATACCAAACAAGTTTCCACCTTTCAGGAAGTGATTCGCGGAGAGGGGATATTACCTGATGGTGGAGAATACAAGCCACCTTCTGATACACTGAAAAGCAGAGACTATTACTCGGATTTCCTAATTACACTGGCAGTGCCCTCGGCAATAGCACTGGTGCTTTTTCTAATACTTGCCTATATCATGTGCTGCCGACGGGAAGGAGTGTGAGTACTTTAACACACTAATTAGTAATTGTACACTTTTCTAAGATTATAATGCATAGAAGACTATTTGTTAGAAGAATTCCATTCACTTCATTAAAAGAATAAATAAAACATGCCAAAAGACATCTGTTTTGAAATATTGAGCTATTTGTCATCTAATCACATAGAGTAATTTCCAAGAGAATGCATACAGGGACTTTAATTATTCTAGTTGAAAGGGTTAAAAATCTCCACATAAACCTGAAATTTCTTGCCCCCAAACAAATAAAATACTAATAAAGGATCACTGGTTCAGTACTATTAAGTAATTTCTAAAATGCTAACTTTTATAAAATAAATCTGCTTGAGGATGTGAACTGAATTTAGACATATAATAAAAGAGGTAACCGTAAACAGAAAGCAGCAAGTAACGCAATTTCTGCCATTTCTTACACAAACTACAATTTTCATTTTGTCACAGAATTTATTTTAGCCAGAAGCTTGTTCTTTAACTTGCATTTTCATTTCTACGTGTGTGTGTCTGTGTGTCTGTCATCAGTACCCCATCTCTGTACGTGCGTTCATCAAGGCCTTGCCATAAACCCAGTTGCAAATGCTGCCAAGTTGCATTTAGCAGTAACGTTGTCAGCATTTCTATATCACATACTATTTTCATCATCAGATAGACTTAATGTTCCAACTATCAATGCTATTATTTAATTCATAAATTTTGTTTTGTTTTTAGGGAAAAGAGAAACATGCAAACACCAGAGTAAGTGTCTTCTTTCCTGTTATTTTTCTTTTATCATTTAATTTCCATTTTCAGTAGCTTGTCATGCTTCATACATGTGTGTCATAATCTTCTTTCATTCTCTCTAATCCATGGTTTAATTCATAAATGTGAAAGCTGCTTTTAAATCAGAGTCTTGGCGAGGCTAGAAGATCAGAATAAAAAGGGTTTGAAATTAACAACTGTCAGTTCTGTAAATAAATTAGTCTGTAATAAATTAGTTCTGTTAAGAATAAATATCTTAAAATATAGTTTATTCTCCTGATCGTTGGACCTCCCAGTCTGTATCTTCAAAGTAGTGGACAGGAGAAGGAATATCCTGGAAGGTGTCCAGTGGCTACAGCATAGAGTGTTTTAAAATTAATTTTCTTTGAAGTTTTTTGGATGTATCACATGAATCAGGAGTTACCAAAAGTTTTATTTGAACTGCAGCAAATAAATGGAAAAATAGCAGTAAATTGCACAGTATTGGATCCTATGCAAAATACTTCTCCAGACAGCAGTGTCTAGTAGAATAATTACTGCCTTCAAAATGAAATAAATCCATTATTTATTAAATTAACTATGGAAGGGTTTGCTGTAATTGCTGCACTATGGAGTCTGTAGCATGCATTAGTCCTTGTATATTTTTAAAAAATAATAATTGTAAAAGTCTTTCAATTTAGACAGAGCACTTAAAATACGTATTTACTATTTTATTTCCTTTTTGACCTAGCATCCAGTTGGTCCACCACAGTGCTATACAGAAATCGACTAAAGAGCTGCGCGACATGTCTAAAAACAGGGAGATAGCCTGGCCTCTTTCCACACTGCCCGTGTTTCACCCAGTTACTGGCGAGATTGTGCCACCCCTTCACACAGACAGCTACGACAATACTAGTATGCCACTGATGCAAACACAACAGTAAGTATTTTGATTATTTATTTATTTATTTATTTTAATACTTATTATGTTACGCAATTTGACTCTGGAATGTGTTTGTTGTGGGGGTACCAGTAATGACTCTGTAGTTCAGGATTGCTCTGACGCTTGCATTTCAAGCAGAAATAAAGGCCCACTGTGATAAAAATAGATGACTGGATTCCAGGCTGCAAACTTGGCAAGAAGCTTTGTATGGAACAATTACATTTCTGCATATTTTGGAGAAAAACTACTTTTGACAGAGGAATCAGAACTGTTCCTTTTTGGAAACCCTATTTCTTAGTATGTGTCTTTAGAGTTCTGTTATAAAAACAACACCGACCCCATAAAATCCCAACTTTTTTAGTATTTAGCCATGTACATGTCAGGGATGGTTTGTGTCTGAAATGTTAACATTGCACAGAAGAGTGTTTTCCATTATGCTGATAGTAAACACAGGATTACCAATGAAAAAGTAACCTCAGCCATCTCCACTGTTGCCAAGACAGAAACCAGAAAAATAGTCATTTTTATTTCTTAAAGTGCATTTATCGAAAACTTTATGAAACTATCGAGACAAAGTCATCTAATGCTGTGCATATTTTCCAAGCCAAACAGGTAGGCAATGCTGCAGAAAAAAAAAAAAAAAAAAAAAAAAAAAAAAGACATTTCTGGAAGGGTTTGGCTGAGTTGTCAGTAGTTGAGCAGATCTGAGAAAACGGCCTTAGAGGTGCCTGGCATTACTCAGTGACAAGGCAATAGCTCAAACTGGTAGCTCCTCAGCTGATGGGCCTGTGTGAGAGAGGGAATGGCACAACCATGATGATACTTGTCCAGTGCCAGCACTAAACTGGCCCCAATTTGCACATGGTTGCCCCATGTTCCCTTCATAATGTAGATAATGTGCTAAGTATTTTCTTCTCCCTGTCCCTAAACTAAGTTCTACAAAAAATTTCTCCAGGAAGTATAGCTGTATAAATGACCCCCTGTACAACTGCTGTGTTATTTTTACAGTTTGTTCTTCTATTCACAACAGCAGTTTTTAAAATAAAGCCAAAAGTTACGGTAAAAGAAATGAGGACCCGTGAGCGAGTGTGAATTTATGCCAAATGTACAGGGAGGTTTAAGAGGTGATGCAGGATCAAAATGATACTTCCAGATGGTGTTTTCCTTCTTTACTTCACACACCTGGACCATAACACTGTAAAAACTTTGTATTTGCCTTTATTCAGATGATTAATTCCAAAGAAAGCCAACCTTGTGAATATTTATTTTTTTTTAGTGGGGGTGCTGGAGCCTGCGCCAGAGGCTTTCTGAACTTGTACATACAGTTCTTAGCCACTTCACCTTCATTCCAACCCCTAATTCCTTTCCGTAAAAGTACCCTTAATATCTGGTACCTGTTAAAATAGGCACTTAAGCAAGGCATAAAAACGTGACTTTGGCTTGATAAGTGAACTGGTCAGATGTGTAAGACCAACAGAACATTCATTCATTCTGCAGTGAATAATTAACTTGCAAAGACCTTTTTTATATCCATCACTTACAAAAACTGAGCTCTGCATAACATCAGAAGCCTGTTGTTACCTCTGGTCTTTCACCAAGTTTGAGCCTTTGAGCCCAGTTGACAAGTAAAATCACAGGAACTACTCCTTAAAACTAACTTTTTTATTGACTTAGCTGACTTTTGACAACTTGATTTGCATAGCAAAAATTGATATTATTGCTTCATAAGCAAAACCCCACAAATTTTAGCTAGACATATTAAACTTTAATGCATAACACTTAAGAATTTGTATGGAAGTTTTAAAGTTATTAATTTTTTTAATTTATTTTTTTTTGTAGGAACCTGCCACATCAGACTCAGATTCCACAGCAGCAGAGTGCAGGTCAGTACTGAAAAATACTGTGACTATTACGTGACTGGTGGGCAACCAAAACACGTACAGTCCATGTATGGTGGAAAACATTTTCAAAAATAATGAAGTATGAAAGGATTGTCATTCCAGATGTTTTTAGATACATCATTGGAAATTTTGTTATAGGATTGGTTGAACAAGTAGGAGGAATGCTGCATTAGGACTCAACATGTGACACTGGAATCTGATACAGCTATATTAGAAAACTCCTCATAGAAATAATTTTCTACTACAGCAGGAAACTACAGCCAGATCCCCAAACGCTGCTCAGATTCTCTAAAATTTAGTACAAAATCAACATTTCTAATTCCTGCCAATACCAGTAAAGCTCTGAAGAAGAAGCTTTTTATATGCTGTTAACATAAACAGTGGATATTGGGGAATTTGTGGTGAGACAAATGTCCATACTGCTGGTTTCCAGTGTCTTAGTCATCACTTTTGCACCATTTTCACAAATGGTAACGTGTGCTGACTGAGGCTGTGAATGATTCCCCTAAGGCTGATGGTTCCCTTAGTTATCTGGTAGCATATGGGGACTGAGGAGGATACGGTTTTAGCCATGTGGGAAATGGAATGAGGATCTTATAAAGAAAATGTAAAGGCCAAGGTATAATTTTTGAATATTCAAAGAGGTATTTAGGCAAAACTGTGGATACATATGTATTGAACAAAGTCTGTAAATTACAGCTCTGAGAGGAAGATTTGTTCTAAGTTAGGAGTTATATAAGCAATTTCTTCGTTTTCATTCAAAATCCTTCTTCTTCATTACTGCTTTCGGGGATTAAAGGAGAATTTCGTATGACAACATTTCAAAGATTTGAGGCAAGTATATAGTAGATGCTTCTGCACACGTTTGGTTTTTTGCTTAAATCTGAAAGTTAAAAGCATTAAAAACAAACAAACAAACAAACAAAAAACACCTTACTGTTGTTCTACTAGCTTTGCTACTTGTGTGCTTTATTATAAATTTACTGGAAATGGTGGCTGACCCTGGAAGTATCCATCTGAAGCCTCCAGCACAGGTTTGGTTTGAAATTTAGCATATTCTCAATGATCAAAGGCATTTGGAAGGCAAAATAAAAATGTCACCCCGTCTAGCATTTCTGTTACGACTGTCTAGCTATAAGAATGCTAGTCTGTCTTGCAGTAAAAAGATGCAAAATCTCTTGGTAGTACTGTGTGTGGTGATGGCAGTGAGAAACTTTAAAAGAGGTTATGATATGTAAGCTACCATGGGCTTGTAACGTGCAAATCGTGCTGGAGAACTGCCCAAAAATAGATGTTAAAAACCCTCCTGTGTGTGTGTTTTCTAAAGGACATTATTATGGTAGAAATCACTCTTGGCTCTTCTTAAACAGAAGGCAGATTTTAAAATACATTAAACCAAAAAATTCTCTTAATTGTGAATTGCTTCACAGGTTCCAAAATATTTGTGTCATGGTTACTTGGCTTTGAACAGCTTTTCAGGCAAAGGCTGGTTATGTTAGTTACCTTTTGTCATGTCCGGGTGAGCTAAATACAGCTGCTCCTCTCTATTCGGCACAGACACCGCCTGTGACAAGCTCTCAGAAGTGGCAGGGGAGGGTGGAAGGGGACAGACGTTTCCCTGGATTTTCTTAGTTGACAATGACACGTTCCTTTGTAACGCAAACGTACAGCTGGCACTGCGAGCCAGCGCTTTCCTGACATGAGAGCATGTGCCCATAGCAATTTGTCTCCTAAATGGAAATCCCTGACTTGTACTGTCAGAAGGTGAGACTTGGAGAGACGTTAGACATAAAGTAAAACTCGGGTGTTCCTAAAACTCTGAGCAGCATCAGTGCAAACCCAGCAAATAGTTTTATTGATCTGTTCAAATAAAACATTTACAGAACTAAAACACTGAAGGTAAAACACACAAAAAACTATAGAACTACACTAGTTTGATTTTCTTCCTTTCCTATGGAGAATTCCCCATGATACATTCAGACTGCTAACATAACAGCCAGCAGCATGAATAAGAGGATATTTCTATTTCAAACCTTCAGTCAGCCATACTCAGTATTTAATTTCAAGAGCAGAGGGTGTCTAATAATCAAAATCCTATCAGGGAACTATTTGAACCCCCACAGAAACAATAAATCTTTCTTACCTTATGTAAAAATATGGGAACTGGACTTAATTGCTAACATAATGCTCAACTATTTCACAGTTAAAACATAACTGGGAAGGAGTTGTATGAAAGGTGGCAACTCACATCTGAGTTATCTTAGCATAAGCACCTTAGACTCCTGAAAACTGCTACTGAGCTCCAATCTGAAAAGGTTTAAGTTTTATTTTTGTAATTGTTTCTGTTATAGATCAGGAAAATCCATGGTCACTCTCTCAAGGTGGTTAGATGAACTAAAGTATAGGATTTTCTTATGATGGAAAAGAACAAGTACACTATACACACCATTTTCCATTTTGAGTTTCGCAGTCTCCCAGTTAAATGATCCAAAGTAGAAAGATGAATGAATTCCCAGTTAAACTGTCTTCTTCCACATCTCTCCTTTCCCAAAAGGAACCAAGCAAAGCTTTTTTTGTCTGCACTGTCTTCTGCTTCAGGTTGTACTTGTACCATTGTTTCTTTCTGTTGATAATTCCAGTGTGCTTGTTGATAAGGGGCTAATAAATCATATTTACAGAGTGTGCTACCAGTTGATAGTTCAATATTGTTGAAGCATCACCTGCAATTGATGGATTATATGAACTCTTATCTATTTACAGGTAAATGGTATTCCTGAGGAAAGAAAATTAACAGAAGCGATGAACTTGTAATCAGAGAAAGCAGGAATTGTCCTATTCCTTATCTGTTCTGATTGATGCATGAGTTTTCCTGGTGTATATTGTGCATGCCCACAGTATTAAGCTGATTTCAGTGCCAGAGAGTACAATCACTTCCATATAACTAATGTACTGTATCTTTTTGTACTTTGGACATTTTGGACAATTTGTAAACACTGATAACTTTTTATATTTGTTACATTAAGAAAATAATCTTTCAAATGTATGTATTAATAAATATCAAACTTTTTTTCTGTCTCATGATCTCTCCTGAAGGTTTTAACAGGGAAATCAAAACTTCAAACTAAGCAACAGATTCAAAGGATTGTAGAGTCTGTTGTATGGGATGATATAACTTGCCTTACAGTTGCACACAGAAAGTGTTGTATAAGCATGAAAGCTGGTGCAATATGATGCTCAGAAATAGTATTCCACATCTATTAGGCATTAATTTTGTAGAGTTGATAAAAATATAATGAGCAAAGTTATTTTTGAAAGAAACAAACACAAAACCTAAGCTATTTATGTTGAAAATGGGCCTTGTTGCTTTACCAGACATTTAATGTATTTGATGACTTGTAAGCAATAAAATTTAAAATCTGTCCATTCATTCATCTGATTATTTTAAAAGAAATTCATCTGAATTGAGGTTCCTTGTTTTTCACTAGATGGTGGTAGTTTAGCTCAAGTGGCTTTTTTGCATTTAAGTTTTTCTGATGCTTCCCTAAATCCTCAAAGACAGAGTAATGTAGGACCTAAAGGGCTCCAGCTGTCACAGCCCGCATCAACAGTTCTTGACGTTTTACCTTAAAGCGTCACTGTTTCCAGCTGACACTTGTGCTTTGTCTTTTTTTCTCCCTGTAATGTTTTCTCTTTCAGAAGCTGCCTGTTCATTGGGACATTGCCTTTTAAGCACAAAGCTGTATCTGCTTTAAAATTGCTCTGTGCATGGCTACGTTTTTGTGGCTGGGGTTTCCCAGGTCTCTGCTAAGAGAAATTCTGACTAATTTAGGAATTCAATTCTCAAGAAGAGACTTTAAAATTGAGTTACTACACTGTATAAAGACCAAAGTAGTCAGTTGCTGGTGTTCCCCCTCCTATCCCTCTTTTTATGACCCTGTTCCTTGAAAACACAAAAACTTATTTCAGAAAAAGCGATCATTTTTAAGCCTTGGACTTAAATACAACTCCTTGGCCAGTAATTAAAAGAAGCCCCCAGATTCTTTTTAGACACGTTTCGTACAAGTGTAACAATTGCAGCAAAGTATGTACTGAGTGCTCAGGCTGGATGACCACATCCACTTTGCATTGCAAACAGGACAAACCCAACTTGTTGTTTATGTTGCCTAACCTCAAAGGTCCTATTTTGCAAAGCTGCCCTGAAGGCCAAGCGTAAAACTGACCACTGAGTCAGTTTCTGAAAGAGCTGAAATAAAGAGCAACTCGTCCTTACTTTCCAAGTGGCACACATCACACCTAGCTCATTCAGATTGTACCAAGGAAGAGATTTCACCAGGCTCCTAAGTGAACATTCTGATTTTCCAACAGCTTTGCATGACCATCGGGGGAAGTAAATCAGAAAACCAGCTAATGAACACTGAGATGGATGTTAAATTAAAAAATTACCTTTTTTTTTTTTTTTGCTGTAACAATTTTGAGTGAAATCAGCATTTGGGTTTCGACTGCTAATTTCAAATGTATGAGCTGTCAGCGCTCTGAAACAGAAATGAATGGAATGGATTTTAAAGTGATTTATAGTTGACTAAATATTGTAAATAGTATTGGTTTTGGATCACGACAATTTCTGGTAACTTCAGGATGATGTGACAATCAATTAAATACCTACTGAGCTACTCCCTTCTTATTTGTACTAAGATAGAGGAGTGCCAGGGTATTGAAGGCAATTTCTTAAGCTGCTGTGTATGTGCATCAAGGATCAGGTTGTACCAGCAGGTGCTCCGTGTATTCTGAGAGGACTCTGATGATGTAGGTGATGGATATTAAGCACACCTGAAACTATTTTATGCTTGAAAGCATCAGGCATTTGAGGTAAGTTTAATAATAAATTATTTATTTTTACTTATTAAAATAATTACCACAGAAGCATAGATTTATAAAGCTGGCTAAAGACACTTAACAAAGAACTAGAAATAGTTAAAATTGGTGACAGAGTGGTACGGTCACAGCCTCCTTCAGCAATGTACA
This sequence comes from Netta rufina, assembly GCF_964035555.1. Classification (NCBI taxonomy): domain Eukaryota; kingdom Metazoa; phylum Chordata; class Aves; order Anseriformes; family Anatidae; genus Netta; species Netta rufina. The sequence continues at coordinate 25,860,924 of NC_140124.1, read as the reverse complement.
GTGACAGTGGGAACTGGTATTGTAATGAGACTGTTGCAACCACATGAAGTAGAAAGCACTACGGCTGTCTTTGTAAATGTACAGAATGTCAAATCTAATAAATAGGAAAAACGTCAGTGATGGCTTTGCCTGTTTATTACCTAACAGTCCCTGGGCACCTCTTTGCTATGGCAGTAGGGGGTATGGATAGGAGTAGGTGGTACACGACCCAGGATTGAAGAAGGGGCCCTGACTGCACAGGCACGGGGCTTCTGGTGTGGTGGAGAGGAGGAGAGAGCATTTACAGCTCTTAGCTCGGGTGCCATAACAGCCCCACACCTCCTTGTGTACTCAGGGAGAGGAATTCCCCCTCTGAAGCTCCTCCTTCTATTAACTACTTTGTGGGGGACCTGAATAGGTAAACTCCAAAGCGAAGTTCCTTACCACAAGGGACTGCAGCCCAGCTCGAGTCAGGCCATAAGAAGTTTTTACTTCATCGATGCCGCTCCCATTACAAAAATAAGCATCCACAGCACATTTATTTAATGTTTAAATTACTTCATATTTGTACATAACCTGAAAATATATTTATCCCACATACAGTAAACAAGTGCATTATCTCAAACATTAAAAATAAATCTTTTAACCAAATCTGTACAACAGATAAATAAAATTATATCTACAACACTTAACTTGTGAAGAACAAAACAAAAATTATCCCCTCAAACTCACATTTCGCCGTTACCCTAATACTGGCACAGATGGTTACAGATCCTACGTACCAGTGTTGACCTATATCATTTCTTCCAGTATCCAGTAATATACTTGTCAAGGAGGATAACTTTCCAAACATTGGAAATAATGTACCAAAGAACAAACAGCTCAGTATCTTGCCAACAGCTTCAAAACATCTGGCAGACTTAGTAAAACTGCTGAATTTTGGGGAAGTGATTTCATTATTTTTTTTATGATGAATAATCACTTGTAAAAAGAAATTATTCTCTTCACCAAAATCAAATTTGGAGCCATTCTTTAATTATTTTTTTTTTTAAACTGCCATTGGTGTCTCTTTTTCCATGATTCAACTGGGACAACATCAAAAACATCCAGTATCACTTAGGATTCTTACTGCTTATGATCATACATAATTGCACGTACGCTGGGATAACAATATTGTAGTCATGTTTTTGACTGCTAAAAAGTAACCAGAACATGATGTAAAAGAAACAAGGTCAAACTATTACTTGAACAAAAACCACAATTCCGGGGGAAAGTACCATAACTTCACCAAGTGGAACTTAAATTCCAGCTTGTCACTTCCACAGATTTTCCTTTTCATGCCAAAGACTGGGTTCAGAGTTCAAATTATGGTAATGAAGAACAGCACTGATGAAAAGGGTGGGGGAAAATGTTCCTCCAACAGCTTCAATCTCATTTGATTCGTAATTTTGACGCCGAACCATCTGCAAGCAACAGGATGTCTGCTCAGTCCCTCTTCCTCGTGGTACCAACAGATTGACTCCCATCCTTTTAAACGAAAACATCATCACAAGACAGAATATGGCACCAGTTTCCTAATCAGACCTGGTTCAAGGTCACTGATGGCCTAGAAAGGTTCAAAGATCACTGTTCCCCTGTTCTCCCATTTCCTTAAGATCTGATGAAGTGGATATGATGGATTTCATTTGACTGGAAAAAGATGGAATTTCTCCAGAATTTTCCAATATTCAGCTGAGAAAACTATTCATCTGGTTGTCCGCTGGGACTGCACAGAAAGAACCGCACATAGGCAAAGAACTTCAGGGGAAAAAAACAAATCAAATATTTTCTCTGTATATTTAACAAGAGTTTCAACCTCATAATTCACCATATTTCCTCGAAATGTCTTAAAAACACACGTTATGTAAAGTTGTATGTAATCTTAAGTCACTGAATTGGTGATGACTTTCTATTTCCACGTATAAAGGGTTTCACGTAACATATACAACCTCCACCTAAAACAGTCCCTCCTGAAGAGGTTACTGCTTTGTTTAGGAAAATGCCCTGGTTTACCAGAGAAGTAACCTCATGCTCCACACCAGCTAGCGGTGCCCATTACCTAAGGATGGCAGGTTTGGTCTCTTCTTGCTTCCTGCTGAGAATGCCTAGAGCGTGCGTTACCTACATGCAGCCCTCTGGCAGCAGCCACTCTTCATTCGTTGACCCAAGGCGTGGGTAATTCCATGACGGGCGCGTGATGCTGCTGTGCCATTTCACTTCACCTCTTTTGTCACGTTTAAACAGATATGTAAACAGAAATATATCCAGTAGAAAAAGACTCATTTTCACATGCGATTCTGTACAGTGCATTCTTGTTTCTGGGATTCTTTAAGAATGCCGTTTTCACACAAAATATGTACATTTCTGCTATTTACATTTTCCACACTTCAAGTCCATGTCTTCCTGTACTTCCAGCTGAGAACTTCTGTTCAGGCAGATGCGAAATAAACCTTAAGAAAAGTTTTCAAGAACCTTTTCAAGTTAATGCCTTGACTGATCTTGCATTGCTGAGAAGAGGAGGAGTCCGAAAAAAAATCCAGCTATGCATAGCAACCTTTTCAGCAGAGTGGAGTTATCTTTAGGAACCATGATCTGTGCTAGATCGTTAGTGATCTGAGAAATTTCATGTGCCACACACACAAATATAAAAGTGCTGACAATAACATTAAACATCGGATATCCAGGAATGAGCACCAAGATCCCCTTTGTGTCTGCTGCCAGCCAAATGTGGTATTGGCAAATGAAAAGCTGCAAGAAAAAATAAAGTGTTTAAAAATACTTACAATTTTTTTTGCTCATATGAAGAACACATATTGCTACTGCATCAGGTGCCACAACGTACTTCTGCTCAAGTCAGACAAATAATGTACTTTCAGGAGCTGTATTCCACGTCTTTGCTATAAGCCACCTCAGATGAGGCTCAGCAACTGAGCTAGCAGACTATTTGCCTGGTACAGTGCAGAGCAAAATGAGTTTGCTGAGCTCTTACCTGAATAAGGCATAAGGAAGCATCATTTATATTGTATGAGAACAGATACACAATTTATATTGTACGTGCTCAGCTACTGCCCCTCTGCTGAGGGACTTACTCATGTACCCACAAACAAAAGGCAGTGCTTTAACAGCTGATGAACGTGAAAGCCCCTGGAGCTGACAAGCACCTTAAAGTTCACCATGAATCAGGATAGTGAAAACAAGATCCTTAAAAAAAATAAATGCAATCTTATGCTACACATACACTGTATTACAGAGTTTCTCCTAATTTTTTCATGTAAATTAATTTTCCTTTAAAAACTAAATTGTAATAATACAATAAAATTAAACATTTACTATTAATAAAGAGCAAATAAAATGGAAAGCAAGATGATTCCTACTGTTTCAAAATATTCACTCAATGGAAGAAGAAAACTTGCTCTAAGAATGGTTTTGCTTGTAAAGATACATTTCTTTATTAATGCAGCAAAGCTTTCTAAGGCAAACTGTTTTATAAGTGGGATTATACTAGACAATATAATTAATGCTGATTCAAAAATGATTTCAAATGTATCTTCCAATTGCATACATGCCACAGCTTACCTCAGCATTAAGCCCCAACTCTCACAGCCTTAAAGTCACCACCCCCAAAACAGTGTAAGAGATAAGTAAGATCGATACTCTGAGACTGCTATTTCAGCAGGGATTTCTTAGTGTGGATGGAAGTTACAACACTAAAACAGGTCAAGTAGGATTAAATAAAGCAATACATGAGTTTGGTACTTATCTTAATACTTCAATTTGCATAACAAAACATCTTTACATTTCTAAACTGAAATTCTTTGCTTACCTCTAGAGAAATTTTGCCAAACCAGGCAAAGAAAGAGCTATATACAGATCGCACATATCCAGGAATGTTCCTGATGAGGATGAAAGCTAAAATCTTAAGAAAGAAAAAAAAAAACAGAAAGAAAAAGAGTGACTGTGGGTGACAAGTAGGTCACACACACACACAAAAAAAACTTTATTCATTTTAATCATACTAAAAGTGCATCACAAGAATATTTATTCTCTTTCAAATCTAACATATAAATAGTTTATACTTGAAGTTGGTTTGAAAATTGCAAGTCTTATAACTTGCTATACTATTGCAATATGTTTACAGCTTCAGTAGAGTCATGAGAAAAATGGCTACAAATATAACTTAACCTTCAGTTTTTGAAGACAAAGTGTAGAAAAGATGTTGAGATGGGCGTATTAACATTAAAATACTTAAGTCACACATGCTGTCCCTCAACTGGACAAGCTACAAGTTAAAAAAAGAAAAAAGACAAAAAGAAAGAAACAGAGGGGATAGGATCAAGCAGCAGGGACTAGGTACAGCAGGGAAGACAGTAAGAGAAAAATTTAACTTAAAACCACACACATGACCCTGCAGCTCACCTCTTCTCTAAAAGTAACCACAGGGCTCACTTAGTACATTAACACTGCCCAAACTGTAATGCTCCCCTACAGCTCTCTCCTTTTACCACTGCTGTGCAATTAGCCAGAAGTTGGTTTTGGCCTTGAATCGTGTATGAACGTACACTAATGACATCAAGGTTAATCGAAAGCACAATCACAGGATGCAATTTCAGTAATAAAAGAATGAAAAACAGTGAGCAGTGTAGTTAAATCCTTTTTCAGACATGAAGATGAAGCCAATTATCTGACATTCCATGCTAAAGCAAAAATATTATATTTAAAAACAACAAAAAAAAACAACACTCTAGATTTGTCACTGTAAGGAAAAGGAATACAGTTACCTGCACCACAGAAACAGAAGGATGCAGTTCATTGCACTCCGTTTTGTTTTTACAGCTACTAGCCCAAATGGAGTAGGTCTAGAAGACAATAAAAATCAGTCTGGGTAATGACTGTATGTAACATTTAAAACTGAACCAACAGACAAGTTGTTCTGAAATGCTTCAACAATAATTGGTTCATTAAGATTTGGGACAGTAATAGAAAGAATAACATTGTGCTTAACTTTGTGTTTCTCTGAAATTCTTCTTTGCAGCTGATGAATACCAGACTTATTCACACCCAAGGATGAAAACATACAGTTGACTTTTTTTTTTTTAACCACAATTAGACAAGTGATCAAGAGTGACACACAAAATTGATTAAAAGCAACATTATCTGCCATATTAGTTACAATCTAGTTTTCTTGTAATTTTTGCAATGACCTGGAAAAGCCATGTTTTCATCTACAGTTGACTGAAAAGACATTTCAGTCTGCTTAAAAATACACAGCTGAAATATCCCCACATCAGGAGCTGATTTTTAAAATCAATGTGTTTCCTGAACAAGAACTTCAGAAAGCGGATTCTGTACAGAGTTACAAGCTTGATTGTAATAGTTGAACTAGATACATACCATAAAGGATACAATTGAAATAAATAATAAAACATTTGAAACTCTGTTGGAGAAAAGTGCATCTCCCTTTCCTTCTGAAATCATCTGACGTTTCTGCAATGCCAGATAAATAAAAGCAAACAGCATCCCATGAAAAACCACCTGTGGAAGACAAACAATGCAGTGAATATCTCATGGCTTTTACATGTACTTCAGGTAAAAACTTTTTCAGCAGAAATGCTACTGTAAAATCTGTTTGTAATACCAAAGCCTAGAGGTCAGAAGTCCCTTTCCCAGATTTACTGAAACTAGCAAAAAAAAAGGCTTCCTACACTGGAGTGCTCTAAGCTGCATTTTTAACTCACCTCAAAAACTAAAATGAAGTATTCCTACTAATGCTTCCCAGAGTGTTAAAGACATGAAATGTAAAGACAATGAAATTTAAAGCAGCTTTCAAAGTACCTACTATCCTCTCTGCAACCTATGCCAGCACCAAAAAGTGTTTACTCTGGGGAAAAATCTCTGCACTCTGGCCTTCTCCAAGCTGGCAGGTGAAAACATCTTCACAAAGCACTGAAAGTGCTTTCCTCTCACAGACACAATTCTTCAGCAGTGTTTTATGATGTTATGCCAAGTTCTCATTAGCTACCAAAATGATGCTGTTTCAGGCCCACGCACTGTTAAGTCTTCAGTATTAATTTGGGACTTCCTCTTTAGCAGCATCACAGAATACACACTGCTTACAGCCAACAGAGCTCCACGTCTGAGATGTTGCAGTGCAGTGCACCATGAACTCCACAAATTTAAGTTACTGAAGATCATCGGAGGAAGAAGCAAGCATGTGATCCAGTTAAGGACAGCAGATAAATGCTCTCATCTTAAACATTCTGCCTACCTTTCCAAGAAATGAAAAAAAAAAAAAAAAAAAAAAAAAAAAAGATCAAAAAAAAAAGAACAGTTTCTCTCTGTTGTTCTATCCTCAGCATTGCAGGGTCAATAATGGGGAAAAAATGCACTTTGCCACTGTAAAACCATTTGAACATTTGAAAGTATGTGCAATAGTCCGGTTTTGGCATCAAGATTCCAATTTTAACAAAACTGTTGTAAAAGTTACCTTAAAAGAAATACATGTTTAATTGATACAACTTTCAAAAAGCATTAAAAAAGCCACCAAAACAGTTTGTTTTGTATTTCAATAGCCTTAAGTGCTGCTGGTAGTACATTGTCACAGTAAAATTTTTGACTAAAGACAAAATAAAGATCATATTTATTTTAAGCAACTAAGCAGGATCCAGCAGCAAGTAAGTCAATGTCTATCTTTAAAGCAAGGTTTTGACAGACATCTGCAGAATTAAGATGGATGTGCTTTAATCGTGAAATGAACAATTCACTGTGACAGACTCTTGCTTTCTCTAGAGGGAGGGAAAACAACCATCCCCCACCCTCCAGACTGAAAAAGAAAAAAGAACACTTAAAAGTACAGTATAGGAATGCAAATGTTACATACATAGCGATCTAACTTCCACCTAAACCACCATTCGTAGACATTCCCATTCAGTTCAAAGCACTTGGACAGTGGCCAAAATGAAAACACCTTCTCAAATGCACCCTGTAATTTAACAACAACAAAAGCATTGCAAAAGCATTAACGTTAATGTCAACCAGGTTTACTACATTTAAATCATTCAGCTGTCTTTTGGTATTATGTTACCCCAATTTCAGCACTATAAATCATCTGACCTTGAAGTTAAGTGGCATCACCAAATCAACTGACTTCCTCAAACATTCCCTACCCCTGCCAAAAGCCAAAAAGCAAACAAACGAACAAAAAAAAAACAACCACAAAACCAAAAATACTCCAGATGAAAAAGGTTTTCCTGTTTTGTTTTCCCATAAAGGTGGGCACTTCTTCTATTTTGTTTTGCAGGCTTAAAGGGAGAGATCCACCTATGTGTTGGGAGAACAAATGCATACTCTACAGAAAACTATACTTCAACAGGCTTAAAAATAACAGCAGATTAAAAAACACACAAAAGGCACTGCAAATTATAGGTGACAAACTCTGTCCTTACGCCCCTCATTTTTACTTACAGTATGCACTAAATTGATAAATTACAGAATCACAGAATTGTCTAGGTTGGAAGAGACCAACCTAGATCATCGAGTCCAACCTCTGACCTAACACTAACAAGTCCTCCACTAAACCATATTGCTAAGTTCAACATCTAAATGTCTTTAAAAGACCTCCAGAGATGGTGACTCCACCAATTTAGCATGAGAACCAATCTTCTGATAAAGTATCAAAGCCAACAGCAAATCTCTAAGAGACACACATGTCGGTATTGCCATACGCTATCTGATTCAAAACCCAGTAACTTTAGATATAGCACATTCGAAAAAACAAAACAAGAAAACATACCCCAACCAAACAAAACCCGTACATCTCCATATTTATTACACTCGTAGCAGTATACCAAAAACATGTCAAGCATTACAAAGAAATGAGTTAGACACCGTTGTTTTTTTTTTTTTCCCAGCAACTGCACCAATTCAAAACCATGAACAGGTTCAATTTTTCTTGTTTATTTATGATACAGAAGCAAATACTCAAGTCATGAGTGCATTAAAAAGCAGCTAATATTGTTCATCAACACGGATATGAAGAGTAAAAGTTTACAAACCTGAGAATATGACAGAAAATATATACAGGCCAGTAAGCAAATGAGTTTAAGCAGTAATCCGAAGTGCCATAAGCAGTTCCCTGAAGAAAAAAAATAAATTAATCAGTATATGGTCATCAATTTTTCCACTAGCAAAAACAATGAATATTTATACATATTTAATAATAATTGCCAACTATTAGTGTAGCCATGCTCAGTAATAGATGCATTCATAAATATTCAAATCCTACCAGCACTATTTTATCACTAACTATATATTTAGACTTCACATTTTCCTTTAAGCGATTAAAATAAACATTTATAGTAATTACCAGACTGTTAATCCTAAACTAAGCCTCACATCTAAAAACAAGGACAACATAAATAAAGAATCAGAATGTCAGTGTTCAAACAGAAACACTGTTTTAAAGCCTCTGCTTTCACATACATTTCACACAGGTACTTCTAATTCTAGCTGAATGCAAAATAAAGTCCCCAGCAGCTGCTGTTCTGTGAAATAAGTAGAGCACATATTCCTAAACTCGGAGCTACCAGCTGACCTGCTGTTCAGCTTGAGTACGTTAAGGACAAGTGTTTTGTTAAGACAAGCCAGAGAAACTGTTCCTCAAAGCTGTCAACCGATATTAACCTCTACCCAGGCTTCAACACTGCAAACGAGAAATCATCTCCTTCTCTCACCATACAAATTGACAGCTATTAGTAAGGAAGTAAACATAAAAGTTGTCACTAGAAGATTTTCTAATTTCACAGTACATTATTTCTCTGCAATACACAACAGTCATTTCACTGCACCTGAAAGATTGCCTCTGTAGAAATATAAGTACATATATATATATATATATATACATATACACATGTATATATGATGTATTTGCCTTCTAGATGTCTTGTAAAACTGCTAACTGTATTTCTGTAACATCTATTCCTAGCATGTATTTGAGGTATTTCATTTTCATATCTGCAGACTATAAAATTCAGATTTCACTCCATCAATAGGGAAAAAAGATCTAAGACTCTTAGAGTTATTAGTTTTAATTTAGGTGAATTAAATAATAAGCATTACCGCATGATGACAGCTCTTCAATAAACTGTAATCCATGAGAAACTGGGATTTCACTTCAATTTTTATTTAAAATATTCGCATCATAAAAAACACTTTCCAAAGTCCACTTAACATAAGAGACTAAGGGCCTTCACAACCCCCTTTTTGTCTGGACATGGCAGAATTAGTGCTCAAGATGGATCAGGAATGCTAACAGTAGAAAATGGGAACATGTGGATGATCATAGTTCTTGCTAGACCTGTTCCTACACTACAGTAGCAATTTTGACTAGCATAGACCATGTAATATTATGCTTTTAGCTTTCATTCAGTATATCAACTCTTGATAAAATACATTTCTGATGGTCAAAACCCACAGAAAAGAACTCTATGACTATAATCAGAGATAGAGGAGTTCAGTTTCCAGCCGTTTTATTTTTCAATGGACATTTCATTCATCTCTGACAACCTATTTATGTGAGCAGCCATTTATCATACTTTGTGCTGCGTTACAAATGGGCTGAGATCTCCTGACAGTAGTTTTCTGTGTGGTTATGATCTGTAGTAACACGGACACATTTTAAAGCAGAAGAATAATAAAGGAGCATTATCCTACCGTTTGCTTTCTTCTGGACTATCTGAGGCCATGTGGCCAAGGTGGCATAAATGATCATGAACCAGACAGTGACTAATGGCACGAAGTAGTAGAACTGGTAAGGTCGGTCCATCACTATGCACAGTACCACGACCAAGAAATTGAGACGAAATAAAACCTGGAGGGAGTCAGAGGAAAGAAGAACACATTTCCATCCAGGGTATATAAACCGGGAGGCAAAGCTGGGAGAGATGAGGAATATGTTTCTTTAACATTATCCGAAAAGCACTTAAGTATTTCACACCCCACTCCCTGATTACATTCCAGCTGGCACATGGTAAGTATCTCAGGGAGCAACACCAATGCAGTGTGAGACGCAGGCTGCTTATGGAGGACTGGGCCAGTCTAGCCTGACCTATTTTGGCAGTGACAGCAATGAAAACTGGGTCAGATGAACCATCCCCAGCCTTGGGACGGAGTGAGAATGCCAGCTGCTGGATGCTGTCACCACCACCCTGCTTGCACTAACAGCCAACAAGGCTGGCTTGGTTAAAGTCAGGCCAGTGCCCCTGCCCATGCTGCGCCCTATGCTTAATAAGCAGGACGATCCAAGTTACAGTGTGACTCTTAATAGCAATAGGAGGGTTTTGTTTCTTTCTTTAAAATCACTGCTACAGCACACGCTGCCAAACCTGGAAGGGAAACCACAAAAAGAGACACATTCTCCAGTATTCCTACAATGCAAAAAATAAAATAGTTTTCTTCATTAACAAATGTAGCCTCTGCTACACTGTCTCTGAGGAAGAAAAACAAAAACAAACCCAAGAGAACTGATATGGCTGATTGGAAAGTATTTACTTTCTCTCCTTCTTGCCTTTTGAACTGAAAATTTGTACCCACAGGTGTTTTTCCTGAAGGCTCTTCAATTGTGATAGAGTTTCACTCTTTAAGTGAAAGAGAACTTACTCTTTTTTTTTTTTTTCCCCTCCTCCAAAGGAAGCACCTACATCTGATATATTTGTGAAACATTCATATACTTCATATACATATACTTACTACACACACAGGGGTGTGGTATTTCCAATCATATTCTAGATACCAAATGGTTAAACATACATGTACTGTTATGCAGAACTCCACTGTCCTGACTAAAAAAATAAAAATAGCTGGGATCCTGTAACAAGTGAAACAGTAGTGTGAAACATTTGGTGCTGCTATGCAGAGTTTTGAAAGAGGCAGCAAATATTGCAGTGATGCCTCTTGTTCATGTATTAGCAGCTACTTCAGTACAAAACAGTTGGATACTTAATGAAATAACAGTGTGGAAAGTTTTTTTTTTTTTTTTTTTTAATAAATCCAAACCATCACTGATCTGAGGGGAAAAAAGGAAAAGCAAGTGTTTTGGGACACTATTAATGGTCTCAACTAACCAACCACGAAGTTTTTCTTTTCACAAACAGTGAAGAAAAGACCCAAAATGCATGCAGAAATTAAAAGCTTGTACAATGTAAGCACTTGGAAATGACTTCAGTTTAAATCAGAGACAAAACAGTGTTTGTTTCATCTACATAATGACTTGCAGTGCTGGGAGCAAGCAAACCGATGTGCTGAATAACTACCTTTATTCACAGAGGAAGACAAAAAAAAAAAAAGGTCTGTACACAACTGTCTCTTGGATTCACCAAACATTTATCTACTTGTCCAAAAAAAGCCAATAAACCTCCAATAGAAACACGCTAGTAATTAATAGTAATAATAGATAAAAAATAATGGCATGGAGCAGGCTGATGTGGTAAGAACAAAGTAAGGGAAACAAAGTGAAGCACTTCCAGTGACTAATTTTGGGAAAGCCATAATTTTTGCTAAAAATTGAGAGCCAATGAGAACGTTCATACCACCTATCTATGCTCAACAGCAGCTGGAAAGAGGCTGCTCCAAAGCGTGATTCGGTGCATCACAGCTATCCGAGTAAACCTCTTTCTCACTGCTGACTATAGAAGAAACCTAGGAAAATTTAGCCAAATAAGTTTGGAGCCATGGATATCCCTCCTTACTGCCAGCCAGCTTGCCCAGATCATTAGCTACATACTGTTTATAAATATATATTGGAAATTGCTACTGCAATGGAAATGCCATTGCTACATATTGGAAAATACTAGAGACTTGTGATTCTTTTTAGCCTACATACATGTTTTACATTGTAACTATTATGCATATGCCAGGTGTTTGTATCAGATAAACACAAACAGTTCAGATTAGACAGAAACAGTAGCCATTTGGGATTTGAAAACTTTGGTTAAGTAATCTGGTATCACATTATTTAAGGAGTATGGATATGTTAGAGGTATTTTATTTCTGAAAAAAAAAAAAAAAATCCCTATAGAAACATTAAGTATATATTCTTACCTGACACACTCTGTATACGCCAAAGTCCCCTTTTATCCAAAAATATGAGAAGTGCCCATAACCTGTTTGGAACAGATATGCAGCAACCAGAACTCGAATGTGCATGTACACAGGCAAAAACTGTTGAGAAAAATAATGTACCTTTTATAGATAGTCACATAATTGCTTTTGGTTTTCCTTTTTCTGCATTGCACTAAATCAGGCTTACTAAAGAAAAATATTAAGCTGCATTTCTCGTTTATTACTAAGCTCTCTTGTTGCCCTAACCTCTCTGAAAATCTGAATGCGTTCCTTCTATTCATAGCTCTACAATTTCCATATCCTGTAACTAGTTAAGAAGGAATCTCTGAAAGCTTACCTTCAAAAGTTTCAAGTTCTGAACATAAAAAAGTGTTTCTAACAATTAAAAGTAAGTTAACACATCTACATAGAGGAAACAAGTATATTTTTTCATGGGTTGACTAATGCATAAAATTCTCTTATCATTGGAACTGAAAGAGAAAAAAACTAATTCTGCAAATACTATTTCTAAAACTACAGGAACAACGGTATTAATTATTCCCTCTATTCAATTCTATTAAGCATTTGCACTATCTTCCTTTTGAAGTAACATGCCTAAATTGCATTCCCACTTGAAAACATGAAATCCAATCCCACTTGAAAACACAATTTTCAAATCACTTACAGTGCTTGCTCCAGAGATATGATAAATCAAAATAACAAGTTGCATCCAGCCCTTCCATTCATCAGTCTGTTCTCTATTTAACACTTTAGTCTAATGCAAAACAAAATAAGAGTGTTGCTATTCCAAAAAGTACAACGAACATCTACAAAATGAGGAGAAAAAGTTCAAAACAATAAACCACTTTATGGCAAATTGGTCTAAATTGTAAAAGCCTTCCTTCTAATGGACACAGCTCTGTGAGATGCTAATCTGGTCTACATTCTCACATATCTGAGCTACGTTCACTTAAAGATGGACTGTGTGACAACGGCTAAAAATGCTCGCACCCACATGCTTTTAAAAAGATTTTATATCTAATTGCATGCAAACTTTATATTTCTGAAGATGAGTTATGCTGATTTTAAGAATTTTACTTTCAGTAATTAGCAACCAGAAATTTACACTTGAACTGTCAAACAATATTACAAGCACAATGTCAACTTGATCATTACCTCTTTGGTATTTTCGGTATAAAATACCCCCAAAACCAAGATGTAGACGATTGGTATGAAGAAAGATGAGTGTGTATAAAATTTATTTTCCTTCATGAAAAGATTTGCTCTGTCACATAGATAAAAATAGGTCATGATAAGACCGAGTTTGCAGAAGGAGTGTAAGAGCATCTCTAAAGTAGAAACATTAGGAGTATTGATGGCAGGTTTCTTCTCCTCTCCCATTTCCAAATCAGTGCATGATTTGTTCTTCCGATAATTATTCCGGTGAATTAAACTGATAATTAAATATCCAATAATGGACAAAGTAAAGAAACAGAAAGCTAATTTCTGTATCAGAGTGAGAGGAGGCTGAGGCTGGCAGCAGGAGCCATCAATGGGCTTCATTATCTTATTGCAGTAGACATTCATTAGAATCATCGCATTCTGTCAAAGAAATAGGCAATTTTCCGATTAATCTCTAATTTAAAAGTAAAAATTTTCATCATAAGAAATTTTTAAATAGATTGTGATTTGACAGAAAACATGCAATTCTCTCTTATATTTATATAAATTCATAGTAGTCCCCCATACACCTAGCTTCATTCAGCATTAAGAGTCAAAACGTCTCTTCCAAAGAGTAAATCCTTGAGCTTTTTGAGGTAAGCAGAAAGATTTAATCCTAATTAATCCAGGAGTTGGACTTGATGATCCTTGTGGGTCCCTTCCAACTTGGGATATTCTATGATTCTCATTCTTACAACAGAACGGCTCTCTTTATGGCTAAAAGGAGCTATAAAGTGCTAAATGGACCATAAATGAAAAATATCTCACAAGTTTAGGGTCCCCAAGGCACACAGTAATGAATATGTCTAAAACATGACAAATTGACTGAAATGTGTGGCGAGATGATATTTACTCCATTCAATACTTGAAAATAATTGAAACCTGCAAAGGAGCAGAACTAAAACTGACACAGCAGAAGAGCTCAGTCACAGAAAGGACAAACTGATAAAGTTCTGAGAGGCTCACTGCATACGTATCTAGTGATAACATAAGGATTAAAGCCAGTGGCACTTCATGCAACGGGGAGGGCGTACACTATGTGTTTCTCATCCTGTTTATACTCTTTTCTAAATTAAACTATGTGGGCACATAGGAGAAAAAAGACGACTTACTCCTTAGCACTGCTTTATAAATCATTATCGCCCTAAATCATTTACGCAGATGAAGGCATGAAGTTTGCACTCAGGGTCCAAAAGATATAGCTATTTAAAAGTAGCTGTAAACCCACTATGTACCATCATGTTAGATATTATGGTTTTTAAACATCAGTATAACTGACTGACCTCTCACCTACTGGACTTTTCTGAGCAAAATTTCCTGAAGAACGAGAGTCCTCACTACATTCATATTGTCTGCTGCTTCAGAACATACATCTGAAATCTTTTACAGTTAATATTTTATAATGTTGACCAGCACTAAAAATACTTACTGTATCCCTGCTTGATTCAGGGAGATGCAGGCCATCTGAAGACTTCGTAATAGTTTCTTGTGCTATCAGTTTTGATACACTGAACACTTTAACTTTAGCTTTGGAATTTCGGGAGCTGCTGTTCAGAATACGAACAGCTGCTTCATTATAAGCATCTATTTTCTCATTAGTGATCATTTTCCGACTCTCACTCAGCATATCTTCATAAACAGGATCTGAGTTTGAAAGGACAAAGAATGGGCACATTAATCTTCCACTTTGCAAATACATTTATTTAATTCAAGCTGCACAGGCTCCTTTCATTTTGGTAGCTGCAATTGTTTAATGGTACAGTAAGAGGTATATAGTGAGGAATGAGCGACTGCAACCAGAGTTGCTTACAACGAGATACTCTTTTCACCATTCCCTAGTTATGCAAGTGTACTAATAGACCAAAAAGCTTTGGCCAGACATGAATGCCTGTTTTATTTTCCCCAAGCTTTTGTGCTCCATAAAGAGCATATAATGCTGGAGTGTAGAGCTGCTGCCTTTTCTCAGTAATGGAACCTTTACCTGGGGAATTCCAAAGCCAAGAGGAAAGATAGGCAGCAGAACAAACACATAGGGGGAAAAAGATCCTCCAAATTATAGTCACTGCAACAGAAACCAGTTTCTTGTTTCTCTAAGCCACAGCCTATAAACATACTCCAATTGTTCCTGTTGATTCCAGTTTAACTGATGGTAGAATCTCAGCTTTTCAGTAGTCTGGAACAGTCCTTAGTTGCCTGCAGGCTTCAAAGACTATATAGAGCTTAACACTAAGCTAGACAGGGATCAAAGTGAGGACTGCTAGGTTGCTATGAAAAGCTGGTGATGTTCATAACTCTGGTAAAACACACTCTAAGAGCTAGAAGGTGATTTACTCAAGCCACCTCTTGACTGCTTTGGACAGTCAAAGTCTAGACAACCCTGTGTGTACAAAGCCTATGCATACAATGCTCCATGCACAGCTTTTGCTCTTATTCATTCCATTATGAGCACAAAGAGCTCAGAGATCACTTAAATGGACTGGATCTTTCCCTACAAAATGTTAGGACATGTCTGACAGCTAATTGCTTCTGTTATAGATAAATATGGTTTTGAAAGCAATGTGAAAAGATGAATCTGTTGATTCATGTTAACCTCTAGAACCATCTTTCATAGGAACTTGTATGTGACTTTAAGGGTACAGCTGGGTATATTACTATCAGGGCTCAAAACATGTTTACATTTCTCACTGAGGCGATGAGAATGTTACATTCCATGGCTAATAAACCAGGAGCACATTCTACTATCAGCTCATTCAGTTTCAGAGACATAGCTGAGTTCTAATAAAGAAAAGTAAAAGAATGTAAGCTTAGTGTCATCATAAATCTCACAGGTTCATTCTGAACCATGATTTCTGGCTCCAAATCTTAATTCATCAGAGCTTAGTGTATAGAAGCGCATACTCTAGAAAGCTGAGTTCTCTATAGTCTTTAGAGTTTGTGTCTATTCATTCTAGACATGCATAGGATGTTGAACCTTTCCTATTATTTATGTAATCTGAAAATTTAATGGAATATGAATGCAGGAATACAGATGTTTTATGCATTTGTGTTTTTGACTCCCTTGAGACATGTACAGAGCACACTACAGTGAGAATACTCCTGGCATCTTGAGTCTGAGAAAGAGCTAACAGAATTAAGAGTTCAGAAAGCAAACGACTTTCCTGAGAGAGAATTAAGATCTCCATTACTACTAACAACTACTTAGGTGCAAGCTTGTTATGGCTGCAAGAAAAGCTGCATTAGAATCCAAACAAAATATTTAATCTGGAAGTCAGCAGTATGGACTAAGCTCTGCATATGCTTCTACAAAAGAATGGTTCAACAGACAGCAGCAGTATGAATTGTTATAAACCAGCTGTTCATCACTT
Source organism: Netta rufina (assembly GCF_964035555.1). Classification (NCBI taxonomy): domain Eukaryota; kingdom Metazoa; phylum Chordata; class Aves; order Anseriformes; family Anatidae; genus Netta; species Netta rufina. The sequence goes on along the minus strand of NC_140124.1, from coordinate 25,844,227 downwards.
TACCTTGTAAGACCCAGTAAACATCACTACTTTTTGCTAATTTTTCCAAAAGAGGTGCAATTGCAGTGATATTGATTTTATATTGTGTGAGGGCTTCATTGCTGCCATTGTGAATCTTGATAGACCACTGGAAAATTAAACAAAAAGAGATTCAGAACCTGTATGTCTCCCAGTAGACAAATCTACACAGCTAAAATACCTATTTTTACATATATCTTAGGAAATATTCTATTCAACATAAAGTCAAGTTTTAAAAAGCAGAGCACCAGAGAGACATTCTCAGAACAACCTCCTTTTCTTAAAATAAGCCAACAGCTTATAATACTTCTATTTATAAACTGTTAAGCTTTGACATCTTAAGATAGAACATGTCCAAACTAAAGTATCATGACCAAATCAAAAGCTATGAAAAAGGAGTACAGAGTCAGTTAAAGATACAGAGAAGTTTCAAAATAATGTCAAATTCAAGGTCATGCCAAAGTTTCATCTACTAGCAGCATCCCAGTTAGTACGCAAGCACTTGAATTTTCTTTATGAATAATCTGCTTGGAACAAAGCTACTTCAGTTTTTACCTATGATTCAAGCTAATCAAAGCTTATCAACCAGTACTGCTGGCAGTAAGCAAGTACTGTATATCACATAGCTATAATAAAATGTACTTGATACTTCAGAACTACTAGCAGGAAATTAATTGATAGCATATTTTTATTATTAGTTGGAATAAAAACTCTATCTTGTAATCAGCTTGAGAGCATAAAAATTATCTTACTAAAACTTCCTTCTTTACTCAAATACCCAATATACGTATAACTTACCGTGGCAGCTCCTGCTACAATTATATGAGGTTTTGCCACAGAACCCTAAGTCACAAAGAAAAAATAAATTAGTTTTAAAATATTCACAAATCTCATCTATCATTTGACTTACTGATCTGGTTAATGAAGACTCATATCTTAAATAACTATGACTTGACTTGTCCATCATTTAATGCTTACAGGGACATTACAAAGACATCAACGTGAAATACCAACATTTTCCTGTAATAGAGCGCCAAGTATCAATAAGCACTTAAAATCACTATCTATTTAGCTTTTAATTTTAATTTATACTGCTATCTAAACACCTCCTCCTAAGGTCAAGTAAACCAAAGGTCACACTATTGAAGTACACTTTATCTTTTTGCATCTCTCGGCATTCTCAAACATCTGTTTGATCTGTTGCACTGATTAAAGTAACCACAAAACCAGTGACAAAAACAGAATAAGAATAAGAGAGTTGTTGCCCCAAAGGTCTGAAAGTTATGCCTAATGCAAGGAACATAAGATGTACACAAATAGAGGAGTACAAGGAAACAGACGGCGCTGACCTCCTCAATACAAGTTTTGCCTTGGCAACACCAAGGCTTGAACAGCTCATTTTTTGTAGTAATCACAAAAGAAGAAAAATTAATGATAACTTCAGCTGTTTTGATAGAAGGTGTCTTGAGAGAATTACAAATAAGGTAACAAAAGAATCACTATTGGCCATTATTAAATAAAAGCAAGCTATTCAGAGTCCAAAAAAGGAAGGAAAACAAAAAAATGAGTTGCCATTCTTTTAACATTTCATTCTTTATCAGAACTACATAACCTTATGCTGAATTATACAACCATCTATAAAACAACTGTGAGACACAAAATAAATGCTACATAATTTGCAGGTAGTATTGAAAAAAAAATCAAAACATTTTTCGTTTTCCAAATTGCCTTTGTTTTTCAGCTTATAACACTCAAACTAATGCAAATATCAAAATGTCTGGTAACAGAAAGACATAGCCACAGCAAGCACAGACCAAGACAGCTGCCAAATCAGAGTAGAACTGTTTCAGCTCCTACTGGGATGAATCAACCTGCCCCTAGGAAATTTTTTTTTCCTCCTTGTTTTGGTGTTATTATTGGCTCAAGCAAAGCCAGCCATGGGAGACCACAAGATGCCAAGAAATACATACAGCAGCAAACATGCCCCTTTCACTCTTTTTTCATGTCAAATTTCAGATCTCTGGTACATAACTGACTGATTATAATGTCGTAGGCTGCAATTGTTTACCTCTTAGTAATTATAACCATGTTTATTAAAAAAGAGGTCAACTGCAGTATTTACCTAAAATAAAAAATTTAAGACCAACCTCAGTCCAAGATTTGATGCGCTGCCTCATAGAGCCATTAACTTCTGGATACCACAAGAAATCCTGTAAAACAAACGCAGATGTAATCTGTAAGCATCAAGACAAGAATTAGACTAATGACAAAAATAAAAAAAATTAACTAATAGCCACCAGTTGAACTGTGAAGGAAAACCACATAACCCAAAGTGAGATTTCCTTGATAGTAAGCATGAAAAGTCTGACAATGCTGTTTTGCTTTTTTTTTTTTTTCCTGCCAGACTGCATTAGTCTCCATGGAAAATAAAAATAAAATAAAATAAAATAAAATATTGTGTAGTTCAAGAGGCAAGATTTCATCAAGAAGGTAACTTTCAGCCTCTGGCAAATGGAACGGCCTCACAGGTTTCCAATGCAATCAGAGCTAAAAACAAGGTCACATCTACAACCTATTTAGTACAGCTTGCTTTTTGCTCAATTTCCCATAGTTTTCTAGCAACTGATTTTTCATTTTTTATTTGAGATGTCAAGAATAGTGCCCAACCTTCATCTAGAAAAACAATCTAAATTTTGGCTAGTGCTATTATGTCTGCCAGGTAAATCTGAAGCTACCTACTATCTAGTTACTTCTCAGATGCATACGCATCCAAAGGACTACAAATACACATTAAAGTGAAATCTCAAAGAATGCACATGCAGAAATTATGATGCAGAAACACTACCAGCAGAAAGGAAACGTCTTCCACCTGCACAGACCTAAAGATTTTGTAGTTCTCTTGTGTAATGTAAATGTACTAATTGGTAGGAAACTGGGAGATACAGGCAGTATCTGAAGGACAGAATGGTTAGTGTTATGACTGGAAAGGGCAAAATTAAACTTGCCACTTGTTGCTCAGTGGTTTTCTCCTTCATTAGTCAAGTATTTTCCACGTTTAGGTCACTTGGTCACAGCCATTCAGAATGTAAAAATTCACCTACCATGCCAACAATGTCAACAGCAATATGGAGCCCAAGCAAGGAAGCAGAGTGTTGTGCTTCGTAACTACCCAGAAGCCCAAACCTGCCACCTGAAACCTTAAGGGTTAGACACCTGCCAAGGCTTAAGGCGTTTTAAAGATGTAGCTCTGCCCCAGCCCAAGCCAATATGAACACCATTGCCATTAGCCCTTTATTCTGCTTTGTGTTTTGACCCCAGATTTCCAGCACTCAGCTAATCACACGATGAGCCACATCAGACCTGACCAAAACCAAACCCTACAAGGTAAGCTGGCTGAAACAACTCTTAAACCAGCCTGCTCCACAGCATTACCAGGGCCAGTTACTATATGTTCCTGTGTTCATGCTGTAAGCAGCAACAAAATGGGACAGAGTAGGCTTAAACTGCCACAGGCTCACATCCTAGGATGTTATTCCGTACTTTAATCATACCCATGTACACAAACAGGTACTGAAAACTCACTGGCAGACAGCTCAGCAAACACACTGCTTCTTTGGTGTTCATGAACAGAGAAATAAGTTGCCCCCAGGTGATAAACAAATACATGACTAGCAGAGTGCCAGCACTACCGACAGCTGTCACAGGAAGCAAGAAAGCTATTGAGGACACCATTTCAATTGCTGGGGCAGAAAACAACAATGCCCTTCATAAAACCTACCCTCAAGTACTTGTTTTTATTTATTTATTTTTAATATCCACATTGTAAACAACATTGTGGTTGTTTCTCTATGCAGAAACAGTGAAAAGGATATTTGTTGGGATAGCACAGAGAGCTTGACAGCAATTATTGCAACTACCACTCCAAGTAAGTTAGTCCAATGCATATTCCTACAGCTGTGAATGAGTAAGCTTCCTGGCAAAAAATACTCTTGGAAAGGCCAACTTACAAGATCTGACAAAAAGAAAAATTACACGCACTTCCAAAGCTTATGCCCAAAGCTATCACTCAATACAAGTACTCAAAGCCAAAGTCTTTCAATCTTATACAAAATATAATGTGTTGAGATACACTCCGACATTTTATTCAAGATCTATAAAGAATGTTGACACTGTAAAACTTCTTTTACTTTTCAACACTTGTGGAAACTTGAAAAATCCATCTCTTACTGCAATTTGTATGAAATTATACATGCATTATTATGGCTTGCAATTTAATGCCAGATAAAAGCTTACCACTTTAATTGAAGCAGATTTATCTTCAAAAGGGATGTTTCCATGCTGTCAAAAGAAAAGAAAAAAACACCACAATACAAACAAAGTAAAACAACCTTTGAGAAGAAAATATTACATTCTTATGTTAATTTACTCTCACCCCAAGTGTTACTGTCAGTAAAAAGGATTTTTCTTGTATAAACTTGTCAGTATACTCATGCAAAATGTTTACGTTATTTCCTAGATAAACAAACTAAAATCACAAAGGGTCATTTTTTCCTGGTAGGATTACATCCAAAGTCTTTCCTTTCTTACACTTCCTTTTGCTAGCCTTCTTGTTCATCTGTCTATCTTCTTCGTATAAAAGAAATGAATCAGTTTTAATTAAAGAATAAAGAAAGTTATCTTGAGCAGAAATAAAGCTGGGGTTATATCATTAAGTTTTTGTGTGAGATTGGAAGAGATTAGAAAGGAAGTAGTCAGATACCCCTAAAAGCATATACAATCCTCTTTTTAAAATACTAAGTAAAATACCAGTTTCAATCCTGGCCAAAAATGACAAGTATATTTCTCTTCCGCAAACAGATCTTGATTTTATGAATGCTTGACGAACAACACCTCTCAGCTTAAAATTAATTATAGCACTCTAACATCTCACGGATGCTGAATTCACCCTCATTTTTAGGCAGCAACTTTGACCTAACAATCAGACTAGGAAAAAAAAGAAAAAAGTTTTTCCATCAGTCAAATGTCTTCTTTTGAAAAGTCAAAGTGACTGCATACTGCCCACTGGCCAAGGTGCCAGCTTGCACTTCTAAATCACAGAAGTACTAATTGACATATCTGATCTACAGTTAAAAGTGGAGTGTCTCTTTTCCAACACATATACCCAAGAAAAGAGAGACCTAAGAAGCATGATTTAACAATTTAAATCAGAATTCTGTTCAGCAAGTGGTACAGCTAAATCCTTTCCTACTGCTTCCGCTATAGCAGGCTGTAGTTTACATTCCCCATCTCACAAGAATCTCTGCAGCAGCTATCAAAACAAAGGTGAGACCAGAAGCTATTTTTAGTTTTAGCCTCATGTTAGACCTGGAAATCTGTCATTGCCCCAAGGAATTTTATGAGCAGATTACCTCAGCGATCTAACTGACATAAAAAATGACAAATTGTAAACCATGAATTACTACTGTTTCAACACACACAATGAAACAATCATTTTCTCATCAAGAAGCCAGATACAAAGCCTAAATTGCAATGGGAGAAGTCAGCTTCATTTATTTATTCGAGACTGCCACAAGCATTCTCTCAAGCTTGACAGTTCATTTCTCAGACTTCCAATTATCTCATTAGTACTCAAACAATTAGCTTAGTCTAATCTTGCTCTTCTCCAGAATGCCATTTTGTGTTTCTTCTTCTTGATGGCTAAGCCAGCAAACAGTGTCATTTCTTGTGTGATTTTTGTTATTATTATTATTATTTTTAAGTTCTGAGAAGAATTAAGAGGTAAATTAGGAATAGAAGAAAGAAACAAAAACTTCAAAATAAACCACCTCACCTTATTTCCTTCTTCTTTGACTTGGGGATTTATGATTTTTATAAATGAATAGAACAGCTGTCGAATTCTAGAATCTCCTAAAAACACGATATGTTTGTCTACAAGGCAATTTTTTGCTTCACTGTAAAACAAAACAACAAGACTCGTGTTAAAGGAAATTTATAGTAGAAAAAAAAACTTTTGTTCTTCAGAGAAATCTATAGAACAATATAGGGAATTGAATATATTATATCTATCTCCAAGGAATGGTAAATCTTTTAAATATGATGAAATAATTAAAAGTTTACAGTAATTTGCATACAGATTTTTTAATAGAAAAAACAAATGATACAATTCCTCAAGGAAGATTACTTTTAGTACACATTTAGCTACTTGGGATTCTACAAATCAGGACAGTATTTTCCCTTCCAGTAATCTGAAAGGGACATACAAAGTTATGCCATCTCTTGCACTGTCTGATGGCTCTTCATGACAAGTGTCAGTACTAATACCAGCAACATTTATTTGTATTTTAATATAGAAGCACAAATGTGGTAGACACTACAGATACACAGATAATATACAACAAGAATTTCTTCTGATAAATGTTGTCTATTTGTGAAAGCCTAGATAATTAGCCATATATCAAAAAAACATTTGAAACAACTTCAACTGCAGTTGAACAACAATTACTCTTCTTTCCAGGCAGATGAACCAAAAAAGTTTCCTTACCTATTTTTATACTTGTGCATCATACAACTGTGGGGCTGCCATACTTTTTCTCCAAGAAATCTTCCACTCGACAGAAGATACTCACATGAATCATCGCCTTTAAAATATTAAATTGAGATTAGAATTCAGACACATGGAAGTCACAAAACCCCACCGCTACTAAGCATAAATAAATAAATCTGACAGTATTTGAAACACAAAGGAATGGAAGCAAGCAACAGCAGTAACCAAATTTAACTTATGAAAAAGTCTTGCACAAATTTTTGCAAATCGCCTTCTCCCTTATTATACTACACTTCTCTGTAAAATATTCCTCTGTCTGCAAAACGTTCATGATCCCATTTTTGCCGTTGGAAAGAAGCTGTGTTTCACCTAGCACAGTGTTTCCACTAAAAGATGCCAATCAACTGTGCTATCCAAATAAAAAAAAAAACCATGAAATTTTTATTATATTAAGCTGTTAATTCTTTAATGTTCTACACAGAATTACTGCAGACTGCTTATTGTACAGAGCATGGAGCTCAAAAAAAAGAAAGTCTCTTACTTCTCCTTGTTTAAGATGCAGCTGTCAACTTGGAACAGCTGAAATTACATGCTGGGTTAACAGGCAAAACAAAAAACCATTTACATAAGATTTTGCTGATGATTCTGAATTGCAGCTACCATTTCCAGTTCAGAAGTTTTACACTAATTACAATTATTCACTTTGTGGGTGGAGATTTTGGGTCACTTTTTAAAGTTCATGTAAATAAAATACCTAATTTCTGAAATCGGTGACTCTCTCCCAGTAAATGTACCTGATTCTGCTGCCACATAAACCCAAGGCAGCTGAACACTGCTCACTGCAAGAAGAGTCGCCCTCCAACATTTTTGTCATGCTTGGCCTTTCAGAGCACAACAAACAGGAAAACAGCAGTGAATGAAACACGAGTACCTGTGCTAGCTTGTGAAAAAACTTCGAGTACCTGTGCTAGCTTGTGAAAAAACTTCGTGCCACAGCCCCTACTTCACGCTTCCTGTCGAAAATTGACTTTCAACAAATGCAAATCTGCTCTTTTACTCCACTGTAACCTGCAGGCCCTAATTCTAAAGAAGGGAGCATTTTCTATCAACTTTTAGAGCTGCTGGAAGCCACACATAATGAGACAGGCAGGATTTCTATCTCAATTATTAAGAGAAAATCTGAAGCTTTATCTTGATCTGCAAATTAGGGTGAACAGAAAGAGCCATCAGCAGGGTGATGTCTGAGGTCTGTTGGAATGCGAATTTATGAGGCACCGCTGACCCATTTCAGCGCACAGTCCTAAATGTAAAATATCAGTGGTACTACAGTAACATTTTCAGGAAAAAGAGACAGAGACATGGTCTCACTTATCGTGTGCTTAAACAGCGTGCTCAGGTGGCCAAGAAGGCCAACGGCATCCTGGCTTGTATCAGAAACAGTGTGACCAGCAGGACCAGGGAGGTGATCGTCCCCCTGTACTCAGCTCTGGTGAGGCTGCACCTCGAGTACTGTGTTCAGCTTTGGGCCCCTCACTGCAAGAAGGATGTCCAGAGAAGGGCTACAATGCTGGTGAAGGGCCTGGAGCACAAGTCCTGTGAGGAGCGGCTGAGGGAACTGGGGTTGTTTAGTCTTGAGCTGAGGAGGCTCAGGGGAGACCTCATTGCTCTCTACAGCTGCCTGAAAGGAAGGTGTGGGGAGCTGGGGGTCGGCCTCTTCTCACAGGTAACTAGTGACAGGACGAGAGGGGATGGCCTCAAGTTGTGCCAGGGGAGGTTCAGGTGGGAAATGAGGAGACATTTCTGCTCACAGAGAGCAGTCAGGCGTTGGGATGGGTTGCCCAGGGAGGTGGTGGAGTCACCGTCCCTGGGGGTGTTCAAGGCGAGGCTGGATGTGGTGCTCAGGGACAGGGTTTAGTGGTGACATTGGTAGTAGGGGGATGGCTGGACCAGATGATCTTGAAGGTCTTTTCCAACCCTAATGACTCTATGATTCTGTGATTCCACATGACCAGAGTTCAACCAAGAAAGAAAAAGGCCAAAAAAAAAAAAAAAAAAAAAAAAAAAAAGTACACTGGATATATAAGGACTTTCTGTGCAAAATTCTGATAGGAAAACGTAGCCTATGTTATGGTGATAACATCACAGTCAAAGCTATTTAATTTTCATATGCACTGAATCAACTTTTTTTTTTTTTTTTTTTTTTTTAAGTTATATTTAGGATAATTGCTACAATTATCCTAACTATAACAATACCAGCAAGCTGTACCACAGCCTGCGTGGCAGCCCCTGGCCAAGGGCAGGGGCAGAGGTTGAACGAGGTGGGACAGCCCCTTCTGGGGGCTACCACAACCGCCTGCTTGTACTGCAGGTTCTCAGTAGTCCCACTCTGGCCTGTTCATATCTGTGGAAATATTTCACCCTATACACTAAAAGTTTAGGGTCTGCGCTGACACCGTAAAGTTAAAATTATAGTTTATGATTATCACTGCTTCAACAGCAACTAAGAGCAAGATTAACAGCTGAAAAGTTTCTGCTCGGAGTTTGAATGTTCACTGTCAGTAAAGCATTGGCTTTACTGAAATACAATTATTTTAATGTTTTCCACAATGTTCTATAAAAGTATATTTCCCCCATAAATACCCATGAAATTATTTTAAATATTTGGTCTGTGAAAGCAATGAATTGCTTTCTACAGCATGCATGAAGTATTAAAGAAGGCAAGAACCCTCTCTTGCTTCCCCACAATAAATTTCAATAAAATACAGATTAATAAAATTAACAATACAAATTAATAAAATGAACCCCCATGGACATATGTGCTCTTTTACTTAAGTAACTCCTCAAACAGGGGTGAAGAAGAACCTGGAAACCCGGGAGACGACAACACCAACATTTCCAATGTTCTCACAGGAATAACTACAAGGTAAAGAAGGTAGTGCCCTGCAGGCTTTGCTCTCATCACTAGATGACACCTTTCTCTTCCTTCCCCAACAGCATTACTTTCCTTTATTCCACAACACTGAAGTTAAAAGGTTAACAATCCCTCTTCCAATCCCAGTGTCTGACAAGAGACTTACCATCCAGCAAAAATAAGCCTTTTAACGTGACAGGGCAAACCAGCATTAAAGAATACGTTAATGATGTGAACATCTGTATTTCCAACAAACACAGAGCCAGGATCACAGATCTGACCAGAAAACTATTGCATTAACATTGGCAATGATGATTTGTGTGCTGATTCTTAGCTGCCTGCTCCTTCCCAGTCCTCCCACAAAAATAGAAGGTAAGGTTCCTATCTATGAAGCTGAAAAAGCATAAAACAAAATGCTCATTTGAAGTGTAGCTGACACCCAAAACTCTTGAGTTTTCTGACTCCAAAATTCTAATTTTCTCTTACATAGGATGTGCAAAGAGTATCTCTGATATAGAAGTATAGACAACACACCTCACATATGCTGTTTCTTGGAGCAGAACATAAAATTAGCTTGAGGGAAGGAAGAATTGGCAGCTGAAGACATCTTCCGTCTTTATCTTCCTCTCTGGAACTCCTTCTATCCGATTTTGTGAAAATCATAAGACGGGAATGTAGAACAGACTGTCTTTCAACTGCTACTCCTTGCCTCACTTTACAACCAAATTCAGTGATAGGAACAAAATCAAGTGTTATAACTTCCAACTATCTAAGGCTCCTCGTTGCCTTACTTCAAAATGCAACTGCAATAATCAGGCTTCTTTCCTTTCCCGGACCTTCAATTACTTACCACTCCTAATGCATCATCACTACTAAAAAAAGCTGGAATAACATGAAGAATTATAACAGTTCTGGAAAGTGTCTGGGTAAACATCTCAGAGTCATAGCTTTGGGTGTATGTCGGTTCTCCATGAGCAACCCACACGTAACACTGCTAACACGTGCGATACACTCCTGGTCAGGCAGATTTTGATGCATAGGAGATGTGTTTTAAGACCTGAATGAAATGCACAAATACAGTGATAAACTCCTAATTTTGTCATGAGAAAGCGTCCATTACTTGTGCCAGGGTAGTTCATGATTTCCCTTGAATTCACCAACAACCTCTCAAGCAAATCCTTGAGGTACCACAAATCAAATTGACGCACCTGCACTACCCATGTCAAACCGATTAATTACCAAGCAGCAACAGGATGTGGTAAACTGCCAGACGCAGAGGACCACGTGCCTCTGAACGCTTCAAGGAGCTCTCAGAGCACGGTGAGACCTTAGGCTGTAGATGCAGGCTGATCTCAGAGATTTCCAGAAACGCAGTCTCTATCCTGTTTTTCAACCAGCACAGGTCACTCCAGGTCAGCAATACAGCTTTTTTTTTTTTTTTTTTTCCAGTTGGTGCTTGTTTCACTAGTCAGCACGGTGCCATTGCAGAGCAGATTAAAGAAAAGATCTTCTAGAAGCAGTTTATTAATGCAGTTCTCCTCTTCAAACCATTGCTACTTAACAAGACAGCTGCTGATCCTGCTGCCAAAATTTCTGCAGAAGTAGCTCCAAACACAGCAAATGATGTGCAAAGCTGAATTTCTACCTACTTTTAAGATATGTTGGCATAGCTCAGATTTGCTGCAGTTATCTTTCTAATAGAAAACATAAACTCAAGATGACTGGTTTTGTTTTTTCTTAATCACGTCAAATAAAAAGCTGTTTCTGTACATTGACTTCCAAGCAACAGAATTCATGTCTCTAACATATTCACTTCTTCATACCACCTCATTTCTAGAGAGTTGCTTAAGAATGAAACTGTCATGAAGAATTTAAAAGCTACCAAGCTCATGTTGGTTGTGATTAGATTATGAGAACAGGTGACTTACAGTTATTACTGTTACTGCTATAAAAACCTCAACTTCGCAGATGATGAAAATTACAAGATGTATCGAAGCGACATAAGAGTGAAGCACGTAAAGGAAAATCCACCACTAATTCCACTCCCTCTGAAACCCATTAACTGACACTGAAGAAGACGCAGAAGAAAATAAAGATGGTATTCATGGTCAGACCAGCCTGGTACCCTGTCTTTGGCAGAGGCCACAAAGGATGAAGAAGAAGAGCACACATAATATTCTTGCCTAATTTTATTCCAACAGTGTTCAGTCCAGGAGCTTCCTGAGCTAGAGATGATTTCTACATATTTTATAGAACCTTCAACAAATTTATTTCTGACAAAGTCACATTATCTTCTCTTCAATTTTTTATCCTTCACAGCATCTTTCTACAGGCATTTTCCATGCCCACAGCTGCTGCTCCTCTAAGAACCACCTGCCTTTCATTATTTTACATATGTGCTTTCTACTAGTTTTATTTGGTCTCGTACGGGAAAGGAAAGATCACACTCACGTCCATCATGATCTGCAGACCACTATCAATCCTTCCTAAGCCATCTGTTTTCAAGACTGAGAATCTTACTCATTTTTCATAGCAGAGCATGTTCTGTGTCTTCAGATCACGAGCAAAACTTAGCAGCTCTACACTCCATTGGAAATGCCCACAAACAAAGCTATGCTGCCGTACAGGGCTGCTACTGAAGCTGCATTACAGACACCACACACAGGATAAAAATTAATTTTAAACATATAGAGGTAATATTTGAGGGCATGGAGGTATGCTTTCTTTGCCAGCTCTAGATACTGCACAACTTACTATTTCCCCAAGCAATGCAGAAAGGTTCTAAAGCCCATGAGGAGCATTACTTATGTTCGAGTCTTTCTTCAGACAAAATAGTCAAATCTCAGTGGGGGGAAGGAGGCTAAAACAAGATGGAAACAGCAGCCAGGACCATAAACTGGAGATTACACACCAGTTGGTGCCCCTGGAAATGCACCTTCTTCTTAACCATTAATGAGATCTCACATACATAAATAAATAAAATTAGTCATTCTACATGAAAACCACAGACTGCTCTTTTTAAGCTCTTCCTTTGTGTTTTGTTTTGTTTTTTTAAAAGCTATCCTCCCAAAAATCACATCTTCAAAATCTTGTTTTTCCACTGAATTTCTGAAATTTCACAGTCCTCATTCACACTACACACACCAGGACTGACAGCACCTTCCCCGTTTCAAAGAACAGGAAATCCAGTTGTGCACTATTGCTCAAAATAAAAATGTAGTTTAAAATCTGATCATTCAACCATGATTCTAAGAATGCAAACATTTAAATAAAGCATATTTCCATTCTTACAGCTCTAAGACTGTACCTTTGTAACAGACTGTAACTTTACTGGATATTACGTAAGCATTTAGTCCAAATAACTTTTTGAAGAAGCTGTATGCAAGTTGAAGACAGTTTAATTCCTCTTAATTCACTTAAGGTTTTGCAAAAAACGTAGATGACCCCTAAATGCAAAACCCCGATCATGAATTTGACCTACCACACCTACAGTCCGACATTTTTTCATACAAGTAGCGTTCACATGGGCAAATTTTCCTGGGTAATACAGCGAGCTGCTCCTGTCTAAAATGTGCATTTGCACAAGAGGCTACAGTTAGCCCAAACCATTATATATAAACATAATCAGACAAAACAAAGAAACACTACATGAAGTCTTGCTCTCCCAAAGGAAGCCAGGACAAAAGCAACCAGTTCATAAAGTGTATGCATATTCTTAACTTTAATTAATGCCTTATGAACTTTTCAAGATTACAATCGGAGAAGAAAAATAGATGCCAGTCTGCATAACAGGGGTTTCTAATCTGAGCACAATAAACCAGGCTAACTACAGCATCTGACTGTCACACATGAAATCTTAGAATTACAGACACACTATGAACATACTAAATCTAAATATTAATTCTTTCACTCCTACTTTGGAGTACAGTACTTCAGAGTGAGAAAAAGGAGTATGTATGAAAGAAGCAGTCTTTACATGCCTTTACCAATTTCAGGATGTCTTCCTCCACAAAAACAATACATAAATAAATAAATAATCCAGTTTAAAAACAACTACCATTTTGTAAAGATTCTTAACATGCTCTTGCTTGTCCCACAGAACGGATTAATTACTGACCAACCTTCTTTGTGGCTAGCATTCCCTGTCTGGTTATGCACATTATTTGTGGTTTTCTCCCTTTGGCTGAATTGTCCAAAGATGTCTCTGCTTTCTTTGTTAATCAGGAAGGGGCTGTTTCAACTCACGTACAAACTTTAATATCCGAAGAAACTGATAACCTAAAAATACAACTTTTTTGGGGGGGAAAATAAATAAATAAATGAAAACCATCATAGAAGCTACCTCTCACAAAACCGATTTCACCAATTGTTACTTATATGCAGCTCTCTTTCATTCCCTCCACATTCCCAGGCTATCTGTAGAAAAGCAACAGTATACAAGTGCATGGTTAATTCATTATTGATTATTTTCTTTGACGCACTGTAGCAGAACGTATGTTCACATGAAAGTTTGTCTTTCTGCTCTCCTCTTCCTGACAGAAGCCAATGACAGATGCTCAAAGACGGTGTAAAAAAGCACGGCAAGTAGCGATCCCTCCCCTGGCACAGCCCAGCTTCTCTTCTAAAAATGGCAGCAGGTTTGCAGCCACCACCTGATTCACTTTCTACAAATCAGTATAACCCTTCTGGGGAGGATTTATAGTATAAAATCTTGGCAGCATGCTTCAAGATGTACTTATGTCTTGTGTGGAAAGAAGGCTTCATTCTGATTGTTTTAAAAGGTACTGCCTGCTAATTTCATTTTTCGCTTGGTACTTTTTGTGTTATGAAACAAGTCACATTTAATTTACCTTCCCCATATAATCCAGAACATTAGAAACCATTATCAGCTTACTTATTTTCCATCCAGGCTACAAAACTTTAACATTTCATTACTTCCATTTCATCCTTCTGATCATTTGCATGGCTTTTTGTGTATGTTTTCAATTTCTATTATACCTTTACTAAAAGGCAGTGACCAGCACCACAGACAGTAAGCGAGACGTAGGGTAGCTTTAGCTACATGGTATCACATCGAAATCTTCCATTTTTTCATGAATTTGCTGAATGTCAGATGTTCAAGACATTCACTGAAGGGTTGAAAAATTATCTCTCAGCCACCTCTGCTTTTACCTACCCCCAAAACTTTTGTATCTGCTATAAATGCCCAAAGTTGGGCATTTATAGCAGATACATGGGCATTTTGTCTCCTTTGAGCGGATAGCATTCAAAGTACAGAAATGGTTTAGAAAAAGAATCCTCCATTTCTAAACCATTTCTGTGCTTTGAATGCTATCTGCTCAAAGGAGACCAAACTGGATAGCTCTGTATTCTCTGTTGTCTCTTTCTGAAACATTTATTAGTCAATGAGAAAACCTCTCAGCCTATAATAGCTTCAAGAAACTGAAAGCACTAGGTGAAGGAACTTCCTGAAATCTTTGTGAAAACCCATACCAACTGTATCAACTTATGTGAAGGCCTGTAGACCGCTATCTTTTTTCAATTTGTGACTCAACAGCCTTATTAGGTCTCCCACCATGTATCACATTTATGCATAGTGCGCCTTCCTGTTAATTTGCTTAAAATGGAAGCCTTCATTTTCTTAGGTCACTCTTGAAATCCCCCTTTAAGAAAAAAAATAAAAATTATCATGCTTGGAACCCTCCTTCCATCTACTTTTGAGACCGACTTAAGCCACAGGGAACAGAGCACAACGAGCAAGCTCAGTTTTGTCACATCTGAGCTCCTTTAGCTGTCAGTACATACTTCAATGTCTCGCAACTTAGTGCTCTTCAGTTTATTAGCTTTACCGACAAGTGAGCTGGAGGGTGAATCCTGAGAGCTGTACCCGTACAGGCTCCCTAGCTACCTTCCCTATTTCCACAGGGAGCTGTTTCAGCCTGGTCTTCCTTGAGCAGGGGTCAGGAGCCTTATGATACAATGACACCAGCTGTCCTGCAACAGAACTGTAGCCAGCTGTCTTCAGATCAACTTTTTGATTTACCCACAAACTCCATTTCTTCAGAAGGAGGAAAAGATGCGAACCAACGACTCTCATGTCATTTGCAGAGCTCACCAAGTTCTCGGCTGTGGCACCACCACCACCCAAAACCCAAAGCGCAGCAACCCAGCACCTCCCTACCCACCTCGCCCCACTCACCACTTCTCCACAACCCCTGACGACACGGAAAACCCAAAAGGTTTATACCTCCACCAAGAAGCGGTATAACAAGCCTTGCACCAATTAACATTTTAACGACTGTAGCTGCCAGGTAAAGGCTATTAATCTGCATGTAGGGGGACGCAGCATGGAAGACGCTGCTCTGTCCCCTGCACCTACACACACAGAGGCAAGGCCCCAGTATTTCAGAGCACAACCCTATCACCCCCACGGGTCCCACGCCCGACCCGGAGGGCCTGGACCAGCCTGCGGCGAGCCCGGGGGGGGCCGCCCGGGGCTCCCCCGCTCCGAGTCGGGACCCGTCCCCTTGCCCCGTCCCCTTGCCCGCATGGCCACCGCTCCCCGCGGCCGCCCCCTCACCTCGGTACCGGCGGGAGGCGGCGTGGCAGGCGGTGAGGAGCAGGACGGCGCCCAGCGCCAGCGCCTTGGCGCTCCTCACGCTGAAGTAGTAGTTGATCTCCCGCTTGCCCAGGGTGTAGGCCAGGGCCGCCATCTTGGCTCCTCCATGACAACAGTGCGCGGCCGAGCGGGCGGGCGGGCCGAGCGGGGCAGCGATGGGGCCCCGCGGGCGGCCGAGGCAGCCCCCGCCGCCGGCTGCCACCGTCCCCACCGGAGCGGCGGAGACGAGCCCGACCCCCCGCCGCCGCCGGGGCGGAGCTGCCGCCCTCCTCCTCCTCCTCCTTCCTCTCCTCCTCCTCCTGGTGTCGCCGCTTCCCCTCCTCGGCCAGCGGGCGGCCCCGGCTCCCTGCTCCCAGCTCCCCGCCCCGCGGTGCTGGGGCTGCCTCAGCCCGCAGCGGGGCTCCGCGGTGCCGCGGTGTGCGGCTACCCGGCACCTATAAATGTATTAAAATTTATTTAATAAAATAATTTATTTATTTTAGTTGCCCGCCTCTCCTCTCTTGGCTTCTGTCAGGACGTTCGGTCATCAGCAGATAACGCTGACGCGGTTCAGATTCACCAGTTTGATGAGGGAAAGGGGAGCGTGTTGTGAGGGGAATGCTGACATCTCACACGCCCGGGTGCCTCCACAGTGAGGTATGACTACCTCAGTCATACCTGGAAAAAAAGATGCCAGGGAGCAGGTCAAGTCCTGAAACGGGGCTGCGGTGAGGCCTCCTGCACAACCTGTAGCCGCAGCAGCTGTGGGTACACAGCACCGAGTGACCAGAGTTAGGAGGAACAGAAACAAAAACTTGGCAAAAGCGTTCAGTACCTGTCTGCAAAAATGCTGGGAATAAACGAGGAGCAGTCATCGGGCCCCAGGTTCATGATGAAGAACCGCGCTCAGCTGGTTTGGACAGTTACTGTCTCATCTCAGAACCCTTGTCATTAGCACTGGCTAAAAAAAGTTAAACAAAATGATTTATTATTACTATTTATTTGTTTGGTTTTTATTTTCTGTTTGTTTTGACTGAGCATGTAAATATTGATGCTGCAATACTGGGATTTTGAACACCAACAAGTACGGTTTTCATTTCACCATCCTTCCATTTTCCTGTCATCCCCCAAATGCCATTCTGGAAACTTTGCAACTTCATAATGCATAATTGGTAATACATGACAAAGTTGGAAAGGGAAGCAGAATTAATGATATATGGAGAAACAAACAAATGAACAAAAACAAAACAAACAAACAAACAAACAAAACCACCATTAAATCAAGCAATTAAAACCGGGAAGTCCACACATTGCAAGCAAAGTTTTATTTTCAAGTCTTACATACAAGATTTGAGTTCTAACTATTCTTTGAGTGGGCACTGTTAGTGTATACTCAATGTATATGCCTTTTCCACCCACCCAATACTATCTGCCAGCATGTAATTTATATTTTTTTCTATTCAGATCAGTTTGTTACTTCATTTAGTTTCTGAGCCATATTTTAAAATATTAGATACACATTACTATTTTAGAATGCTCAGTTTTGTTCTCTCAGGGAGAGAGGGAAAAAAAGGTACCTGGTAAACTCCCAAGTGGACAGATACTATCAAGCTGGTGATGGTATGGATCCTTTTACTCCATAAATGAAAAATTCCAGTTTGTGTATTATTTTCTTGGTCATGCAACATTCAAAAAGCCACATTTTCAAAGCTTTCTTACTCGGAGTAAACCTTATTGTTTCTTAAAATATTCTTGTTAGTGTTTAGCTTTCCCTGTCCTTGTTGTTTCATATACATTTAAGTGGCAGATGCAAGCATTATACACCTCAATAAGCAACTTAATTTTTTTTAATAGCTTCTGTAACTTTTTGCATTGCTACCCAATGAGTCTTAACAGTCTTATGATGTGCATCTTTCCCTGCAGTCATCTAGGACCACAGATACTCTTCTTCATTTATTTTTATAATATTTATTCATAATCAATAGACTTTTCATCCAACCAAAACAGAGGTACTTCAGTCTTTGCCTTTTTTTATAACTGTGTTAATTTTCCTGGCTCTATTGTAATCTTCATGATGCTCTTGTTACGGTGAGTGCAGCTTTGCAACATGTACACGTTCAATCAGCCCCACTGCTAAAAGCAACATAGATGCAGAAAGCACAGAATTCAACTGGAGCTCCCAGAGGGTTAACTCATCTTTTCATTTAGGGTTGCTGCAATGCCTGTACAGGGAGATTTAATTTTTTCTCCCCAAATTAAAAAAGAATTCATCTCTTACTGCACGATAGTCTCTCTGGAGAATTTCACTGA
The DNA here is from genome assembly GCF_964035555.1 of Netta rufina. Classification (NCBI taxonomy): domain Eukaryota; kingdom Metazoa; phylum Chordata; class Aves; order Anseriformes; family Anatidae; genus Netta; species Netta rufina. The sequence goes on along the minus strand of NC_140124.1, from coordinate 25,825,846 downwards.
TCTGCAATTAAATTAGCTTCTCATGAAAGAACAGCAGAAATTAGAAAGGTAACAAAATAAACATGCTTTTGTTTATAGATATGTCAGAAGATCACAGCAGGCAGGAATAGGAACTCTGTCCCTCAGCCTTTTGAGGGCTGTTTCAGATTGGCCACTGGCCCCTGAATATAAAATGGCAGTCCTCACCTGCTCTAAAATACCAACGCTTTCTTCAGTGATGTCCCCAAACCCTGCTTGTGGATTACATCTCCTTTATTTTAAGACTGTACCAATGAATATTGAGACTATTGAAGGTTAAATATCTTCATTAAGTCTATCCACCTGTTTATATTAACTATTGAAGTGCATTTAAGCAAAACATCTTTTGCTTCATTGTTCCTTTGTAGACGTTGTTTGACAAGAGTAATCTCCTTCATTTCAGTCAGAAGTTCTTGGCTAAAGTGCCATGACTTCAAAGTGGTTTGCGTGACTGCAGTCTGTCTTCTTGCAGGTAACTCCCTTGCTTCTCACAAGCTAATTGAATTTGGAATCATTGCATATAATTCACACCAAGCCCACTATATATAAAAGGCGTGATTCAAGAGGCTAATTAGGGGTTGCTAACTACCCTGTGAAACAGACTCCAGACACGAATTATCTAGAAGAAGCTTGTTAATTTCCATTTTATACCTACTTTATTTTCCCGTCTGCTGATAAATTTAGTATGCTGGAAGTAAACCAGAAGTATGCTAGCTCATCTTAGTCAAACCTCATCTTTTGTTTTTCAGATGCTTAGCTCTGGCTTCCTGCTTGTTCTGGTGGAAGCATCCAGCATCACCAGTGGGAGGGCAAGACCTGGAGCAGTCATGGAGAAAAGACTCAGAAACTGAGCAGCAATTCATCTGAGAGCCAAGGGGGTGTGACACTGCTTTGTAAATTGGGTAATGACTGTGAATATGAAGAGTGAACAGCCACAGGAGAGATTTCTTATTTCTGTTTTCTACAGATGTAGAAGCCTTGGCTTAACTGAATTTGTTATTTTAACTGCAGTGTTATGTGTGGTCACTAATGACAGAATGTAATTAAAAATGTTACTGTGGCTTTCCACAGCACTATTTCCCCTATGTGTCAATATAATAAAACAATCAGGAGAGATGAGGTTCATGTCACCTAGCTCCAGCGACTTAGAAAGAATCAATCAGTTTTAAACTCATTATCTGAACTCCTACTGTAGGAGCGGTGGGAGAAAGTCACCAGTTACTTGTAGATTAGTACGGTCAACGACTTACTATTAGGAATGATGTCCCTCTGTTGAATTTAGATAATTAGTTTACACCGAACAGATGTCATTTACACAGTTGTAATCTAGGTGAGATAATTCTTACTTTACTGCTTCCTGTTTTCCTTGGCAGGCTCAATGCGAATGGAAGAAGAACTCCGTGCTGCAGGTTGAAACAGGCACGCGCATTTGAGTTTGCTGATGAGCTTAGCTCCCAGGAGATCTCGTTCTTTTGATTCTCCTGTTTTCAACATTACAGCCAAGTAATTATATAGAAACCAAGCTTTTATAGAGAGAGCTGCTGTCCTCAGTCAGTCACAGGGCAATCCCAAGGATCTGAAGCATGTAAAAATAGATAAAATGGCTATATATTATTGAGAGGTGGTATTAAAATGTTCTCCCACATGATAATTTTGCTTCAGAGTTTTTACCTGTTTGTAGGAGTGAGGTTAATTAGCACATTTTTTATTTTTATTTTTTTTTTACAGTAAGGATACAGACAAGGAGGAAACATTACAGCATACCTTTAAAATATAAGTTTCATGTATCATTCTAGGAATACACCACTTGCTAAATGGTAACTGGAAGATCTCCTATGTTACCTTATAGATTAAGTGTTGAATAATCAGTCAGTAGGATCTGCCATACTCCAAACCAAATCAGGTTTTAATTTAAATTGTGCATCACTGTCAGTTTGCACTGTTCATGTTGTAACTCCAGAAACAAAGCTTGACTTCTAACAGATTTCTGGGAAGAGTAATACTTTCAGACGTGCAGCTTTTCCTTCAGCAGCTTTTGTGTACTTGCTGAATGACAACATCAAACATTTTAATTACTGAGTTTTCAACCTCCTAACACCAATCAATCTTTCCATAAGCACCGTGCTTCCATGTGGCATGTGAATGCATGGCAGCCATCTATTGCAAATATTTGGTTACATTAATGAAAAGGGAGTACAAAGAATAACAAGACTTGTTCAATCAGGCAGTGTACTCTGAGTACTGTCTCAACCAAATGCTGAAACTGATACACCACCAGCCTCATAAGATCTTGGAATTCTATCACAAATTACCACTTTTATAGATTTCTAATTCTATTAAAGTCATAAAGTTCCTCAATAGTCTGCACTAAATGGAAGCTGATATTAAGTCAAGTAGTTTCGAAATCACATGCACAAAGGATATATTTAGCTTTATCACTAAGAGATAAATGCATCTGCAAGTCTATAACATGAGGATTAATTGTGTTTCATTTCACGTTTCAGTGGATCTGAAATAGAAGTAGATTGGGGGGATGGAGGCAGGGAATGGAAAGAGAAGAATTTCAAATCTTTAATTTCTCCTCTTCTGTCGGTTCGCGGCTGAAGGAACAGTGCAACCAACTCAATATGAGTGATAAAGCATAGTTCACTTTATTGTCCGGATAGCACATATTTATACAGATGATTATAATTATGCCTACTAGTCACTTGCTGATTTGCTAAGCCTAAAGGTTTTTTTTTTTGCATTCCTCAGTTATGCTGAGGCCTACTCCTGATTATTTAGAACAAGCTCTGATTGAACAACTGTTCCGCGGACTCATGTCCACGTCCTTTGTGCCAATTCCCAACAATTCCCCCTTTTTCTTTTTGTACGAGCAGTACTTGCCCGAAGGTTTTTTCCATCAGACGTCGAACACAGCTTAATGCTGTTTAAGCTGTGTCATGTCATCAGACATGACACAGCTTAAGCATAATAACACCACAACTGCTATAATCAAGAGCATGAAAACACTTTGCAATAGACCCTTAATCCACCCTCCCACTTGAAACCAATTTTTGAGACTTTCCAGGCCAAAAAATCCCACATCTTCCTTAATTTTTTGTGAGTGGTCAATAAATTGTTTAATCTCCTTATGGATGGACCTAGAGCGATCTTCCAGATCCATGCAGCACATGCCTTCAAAGTCCTCACACCCGTGGCCATGTGCCAAGAGCAGAAAACCAATAGCCATTCGATTTTGTAATACGGCATGTTGTGTCTCACTCAGTTCTTCAGCCATTTCAGAGAGTACTCTACTAGTCGCATTGGCCTGTTTTACTACCCAGCAGGATAATGTCTCTAAATTTCTGTTCCCCCCGGGCGACAGCAACACCGGGAGTAAAAAAGGATGTGAATATTACTTCCCACTTGATGAACGTCCTATTAACAAAGCACCGTGGGATTTATTATTAATTATTAAGGGCCCTATCGCAGTAGATGGAATTTTCATGGGCTTCTGATCTATTATGATAACATCTATTGCTGTTGCCAAGTCCAATCCGAGGCTCCCTCTTGTGGCTGGCTGCAGGACACTGTCTGAACCGGGTTGTTGCGGGACGCTGCTGTTGGCAGTTGTTCCGTCGGAGCCAAAGCATTCCCCTCCACTTAGGCTGGAGCCGCTACTGTTGTCGTAGTGCGTGCGGCGACTCGGTGCGCTCGGTCTGCCGTTTCCCGAGCGGTTGCATGCCACGGTATTGTGGTTCGCCGACTTGCAGTTTTCACACCACTCTTGCCCTGCTCGACAGTCACGGCGATGGTGTCCCTCCTTTCCACACCGGAAGCATTGATTCCCTTGTCGAGATGGAGCCTATCTTCTGTTCGCAGCAGGGCTAGAGCTGCAAAGGCTTGCTGCTGTGCTTGTATGATATCTTTCCCTAATTTGCGTACCGCCTCTACTAACATGGCTTGGGGCCCCAAGGGAATCCTGCTCATTCTTTGTAGCATTTGTTCAATAGTGGCATCCCCCGGCAGTGTTAATATAATAGCCTTTGTAGCTGGATTCGTATTCTCCATAACACACTGTCGCAACAAGGCAGCCTTCATCCACTCCGGGACATCTGCTTGATCTATGGCAGCAGTTACCCGATCAATAAACCCTGCAAAGGGCTCGTCCCTGCCTTGCTTCGGGGCCATGTAAGAGGGGGCCGTTGGAGTGGTTTTAACATTCTCCACTGCCGCTCGAGCTGTTCTCATGGACTCAAGGCAACATTCCAGACCTAACTTGAGCTGAGCGTTAATGGTAACAAACTTGCCCGTCCCCATAAGCTGTTCTACAGTAACTCCGCGTAACGGATCGTTAGGGTCCCTCGGTCGCTGCACTGAGATTTCGCAATGCCTCCGCCAATGGGCTTGCCATAACAACAACTGTGACTGGGTCATTATCATTCTCATTATCACCTTAATATCTTCAGGGCATAGTAGTGTCCCTCCCCACATATAATTCAACATTTGCTTTGCAGGTTCACTATGCAACCCTGACTCATTGACTGTACTACGTAATTGCGACAACAGCATCCAATTAAGCGTACTATGACTCCCTTGCATGTTTCCCTGGTTGTCCCCTTTGCATATCACCGGGAACGCCATAGGATCCTGACATATGTCCGTAAATGCTCCTAGTTGTTTTTCCTCCAAAGCTTCGCCCACGATCCTCCACCAATTAACTCTCCCCACTGTCCTTCTCTCCCTTCTTTCATCTTCTCTATCCCTAGTCCTACTATGTTCTTGCCCACTGACACGTTCTTCCTGCCCTTCACTTAATTCTTCCGTAGTTCGATCTCCCTCCGACGAAACAGCCTCTTTCCCTCGTGTAACTGCTACGGAGCCCCAGCATGGAGGACCGGGAACCTTACTACTACTAAAAAGCAAAGTGCTGTCTTCCCCGGCGCCTGCTGCCGACGCCCCACCTTCAGAACCTGACTCACCCTTTCCTCCACTCAACCTGTCAGATGCCACCGCTGCCAAGTTCCTTTCTACCTGATACTGTTTTATCGTATTTATCACTTCTCTCCACGGTTTCATCAATTTCTTTTCTACTTTGTCATCGTCTATTACCAAATCCCAGAGTACATCCCCTAAATTCCTCCAAGCGGCTACTTCAAACAATGACTCCGTGTTTGTGAAACATGATTTTGCTTGACCGATCGCAACTAGTCCCACTAGTTGTCTGCAGTCTACTCCCCGCTTTTCCAAAAAGCGCTGTAATAAATCTAGGGCTACTGAGTCCTCCATTTCCCTGTTATTCCTGCACTATGGCAATATATTCCTGCACTATGGCAATATCCTGCACTATGGCAATATCAAAAGGAATGCGCGCCTTACCCTGTAATCAGCCTGCAGCCTTTGCCCTGTAGCCCATGCAGATGGCAAACTGTTTAGTTCAGGTCTTCGGAGACGACACACCAGCCGTTGTAGCAGTGTTCAGTTGCTCTTGACCCTTCAGCCGCCCTTTGATGAGGTCCCTGCTCGGGCACCACTTGTCGGTTTGCGGCTGAAGGAACAATGCAACCAACTCAATATGAGTGATAAAGCATAGTTCACTTTATTGTCCGGATAGCACATATTTATACAGATGATTATAATTATGCCTACTAGTCACTTGCTGATTTGCTAAGCCTAAAGGTTACATTTTTACATATCCCTCCTACTTGCAGTTATCTTGCGGTCACAGCTTTCTCATAATTCCCTAGCTACTCCCCTGTACATAGTTCCCTTTTGTCTCAAGGACACACTGTCCTTGTTGTTCGGTACTTTTCCACTTCTCTTGATATTTTTAAATTCCTCAGTTATGCTAACTGAGGCCTACTCCTGATTATTTAGAACAAGCTCTGATCGAACAACTGTTCCGCGGACTCATGTCCACGTCCTTTGTGCCAATTCCCAACACTCTTCCATTAAGGACAGTCAAGAGGATGCGCCCTTCTGCACCATGGGATGTGGTCATCACCAAGCTATGCAGGCTTGAGATCAGATGGGAACTCTGCATGGCTCGTTAATGCAAATCAATTTTAATTTCAGCTGTATAGATTCTTATCCTTAAGAATGTATTCTTATATTCATCACTATAATGGGTTCCGAATTTTCAATTTATATGAGTTTCTTGGTAGGAGGTACTATTTTACTCTTCTATTTTCTCCTTTTCTTTTTTTTTGAGTTTTATTTCAGAGAAAATGGCAGTCACGTAGCTCATTGTCAAGCTGAATTGGTCTTTTTTCATCAATGTTTCAGTTTCATCTTGTTATTCTTCCTGGCTCCCCCTTGTGCTCCCAGATGTGTCTCTTTAAAATTCAGAATTTTGTACAATTATGGGGCAGTCTTTGGAAGCCTACACAGCTACTGCCCAAGCTGTGTCATGTTTGGGGAGCATTAGAACATTTTCTTCTGGCTGCTAGCAGTACAGATGTCATCCTGTAATTACCGTGTTCTCTTTAAAACAGAGAGAGAGAGTATCATTTCCAGCTCTATCACTGTAATCTCTAATAAAAATCATTAACTCTAATCATCATTAACATTCTGTGCAGTGCATTAGTAGTCTGTTTGATGCTGGTCCATTAAAAAATACTTAGCCTTGAGTTCAAAAAGTCCTACATCACTGTCTCAGGCAGCTTATGCTTGGTGTGCGGCCACAACATATCCTGCTAAAACAGCTGCTGTTGGCACGGATGTTAGATCGCTGAACTCTGGGAAAAGGCTCAGTACCTGTGCAAGCAAGAGGGGATTTGCTTTTATTGATTACCCTGACATGAAGCCGAGAGGCAAGAGAATTCTAGGAAGAACTTTACTGAATGTTTTAATTAAGAAATATAGCAAATGAAATAAAATGATATAATAAAATATAACAATCATGTAATAAAAGATTGCATGAAATTGAGGGAAACAGCACAAGCTGAGGAAAAAATGGAAGAGCGATATCAGCCTGCAGTTGATATAAATGTGGGTTGAAGGTAAAGCAGCTCTGTAAAGCAGTTCTCCTAATTCCCTTATTTTTTGAAGAATCACTTCAGTTTTAAAAGCCTGGAGTCTGTAATGGGGTCAGCAATCAATATAGGGCAAAACATACCAAAGAAAAGGGTATGATTGACAAGAAAACAGACAAAGCCTAGAAAATGATCAAAGGAACATCATGAAGAGGCTCAGGTAATGAGGATGGCTGGATTTCCTGGCAAAGCTGTGCTCACAAACATAAAAGTGGTGTAAGGAAGGAATGACATTTTGAGACCTGAAAGTGGGTGAAAAGGTGGAACAATGTTGCAGGAAGAACGGCCGAAAGCATGACAGACACCAGTGTGGTCAGATCATGCTCCATTTTATTGCCTAACTTTTATAGTGAACTTAACAGGGGCAGATAGTGTCTCACACAAGATTATTGGACAAGTGCTATAGCGACCAGCTGCAACCTTAGAAGCTATGCGTAAAAGGGCCTGCTGTTGCTCATTCGTCAGTGTAATGTCTTGCTCTGCACTCCTGCCCCACAATAAAGGTAACAATAGAGCCAAGTCGTCATTAGTAATCCCCACAACACGCCTAACCCACTGGATATTACCCAGAAATGTTTGGACATCTGTTTAATTATGTAACATGGTAGATATATCGACTTTCTGTGGCCAGATGGTAGAGTCTGATATTTTCCATCCTAAGTATAGCCATGGCTGTTTCCTTTGAACTTTCTCTGGAGCTATCTTCAGCCCTTTTGCTTCCAGAGTATTCTGAATAAACTGGAGATCGGAATCCTCAAAACATTCTGGCCTACAAACAGAATGTCATCCGTGTAATGGTAAATAATGACATCACACCACGCCGTTCGAATTGGTTCCAAGGCCCAGGCTACATATAGTTGACATAATGTAGGGGAATTCTTCATACCCTGCGGAAGCACTAGCCATTCATAGCGTTTTGCCAGGGCCTGTTTGTTAATGGCGGGCACCGTAAAAGCGAATCTTTGGCAGTCCTTGTCTGCTAGGGGAATTGTAAAAAAGCAGTCTTTTAAATCTATGATCAATAGGGACCAATGTTCAGACAGCATGATTGGGGATGGTAAACCAGGTTGCAAGGCTCCCATAGCTCGCATTTGGTCATTTACTTTCCTTAGATCTTGCAGGAGTCACCACTTTCCTGATTTTTTGCGAATTACAAAAATCGGCGTGTTCCAAGGACTTGTGGATGGGCGTATGTGTCCTGCCCGGAGCTGTTCTTGAACTAAGTTCTCTGCTTGTTGCAACCTGTCCATTGTCAATGGCCACTACTCCACCCAGATAGGCCGATCAGAATGCCATGTTAAGGCCAGGGTGGGCGGTTGCTCAGCAGTGGCCACTAGGGAAAATCCGTGTTGTCAGTAGTAATCACTGCCCTGAGCTGAGAAAGAATATCCCTCCCGATTAGCATTTGAACGTTTGCAGGCAGTGGCATCACATACAGCCTAGTAGAGACTGTTTTTTCTTGGAATTTCAATGTCACAACTTGTGCACTGAGATATGTTGCTGAGCTGCCACCGATGCCGGTATTTCCAGTGGCTGGAGATGTTAGAGGCCAATGTTTCGGCCATACCATGGAGCTACAGATAGTAACATCTGCACTGGAATCAATCATACCGATGACAGTAATTTGTTGGGATCCTATAGATAATACCACATTCATCATAGGTCGGGAGGCCAAGGATCTGGTAAAATAGACAACGTGGTCCGTGGAGCCAAAACCGCCCTCTCAGTTTACCAGTGCCCCTGCACATGATTGATAATTCTGGAGTGCAAAAAATTGGGCTATTTTGGTACCTTTTGGGATAAACAAGAGCAGGTTGAGCGTGTATGCCATGACTCTGATTTCCCCTATGTGATCAATGTCAATAATCCCTGGAATAACAATTCCCCTACGTGATCAATGTCAATAATCCCTGGAATAACAATTAATCTACCTAATAGCAAGCCGCCTAATGGTGTGTTTGATAGCGGGCCTTGGATTCCCATAGGAATCACCACCACAGACTTATTGGGGAGTGTTACGCTTACTGATGTTGCCAAATCCACTCCAAGGCTTCCTCTGGTGGCTGGGGCATTGTTGTTGAGAAATCCGCCCTGTCCGTCCGCACTGCGGCTACTGTTGTCGTCGCGCGGCCGATCGCGCTCCTCTTGGAGTTTCCCTTGGACCTGCACATCACTGTAGCGTGTGTGTTAGATCCGCAATTATCACACCAGACAGTAGCCATGCAGTGCCTTTTTGTATGGCCAGGCCTCCCACATCGATAACATCGCAGCTGATTCTGGGGGGTACGTCTTGGAGGGCTGCTATTGGTTTGTGTCGCTATAGCACTTGAGGGATCACCAATGGCTGTTGCAACAGCCTGTGCCATCACAGCTGCTTGCTTGGACTGATTGACTCGTTCGACTCTCTCCAACATTTCTTCTACAGGTGCGGTTCTCGGTAGCGTGGCTAGGATGTTTTGGGTTTTTGCGTTTGCGTTGTCGAAAGCAAGCATTTTAAACATGCTCTTTCTTGACTCCGATGTTAAGTCCGGATGATCTATGATTGCTGCCCACAACCGATCGATAAATTTTGCATAAGGTTCGCCTTGGGCCTGTTGAACTGATGTAAAGGGAGGTGCTTTCTTTTCCTCTGGAAGGGCAAGAAGAGCCTGTAGTGCGAGCTGTGCAGCTGTTTGGTGAAAAATCGCAGGGAACTGCAGCTGAACTTGGGGATTGAAGTATGGACCCGTCCCTGTTAACATTTCAGCAGTAATGCCATAAAGAGGGTCCCCTGGTTGACGCAGTCGATTCGCTTCCGCCTGTGCCAACTGTAGCCATTCCCTTTCAAAGAGCAACAGTTGGGAAGGAGTTAACAACAAACGCGCCAAGTTTTGACAGTCAAGTGGACACATTAAGTCTGCCTGGAAAATCCATTGAACTATCTGTTGCGCCGCCTGGGACTGTAAGCCGTAGTCCATAACTATTTTTCTAGCTTGTCGTAAAATCTTCCAATCATGCGGTTGCCATGACCTGGTGCCTTGCACAGGGTTGCTAACATCCGGGCAGGCCAAAGATGCGGCACGCCAATCTCCCTCTATAATGGCATCACGTATGACTCCAGACCACCTATTTGGTATCGGTGCCGGTGGAGTTGGGGCAGTGGATAATGAGGGAGAAGCATCTTGGGTGGATTTATTGGTTCCTGGCAGCAGCATGGATGCTGGGGGCACTGTGTCAAGATTTTCTGGAGCGGGAGGTGAAGAGGGCAATTCGCAGGCCACATCTGCACCGTGCTCGGATAGTCCCTTAATTATGGCTGCCGCTGATTCCTTTATTGAAGAGGTCATACCCCGAACCAGGATGGGTGCAGGAACCGATGGAAACAATAGTGACAGGCGTGGTCCTGAGTTGTTGGATTTTGTAGTTGACGTTTTGTCGGCCCCGGATGGTAGTGACAGAGCTTGCGTCGCTGCCGTTACCACCTGGCGTTCGGCCTTCAGACCGCACAGCGCATCAATCACTGCACGCCAGGTCATACATAGATCTTTATCGAACTTTCCACTCGTGGTGGTTGTCTGCCATAAACGATCTCCTACGAGCTTCCACTCATCTGGGCTAAAGCTTAGAGGGATTTCCTTTAGAAAACCCTCCTTCTGGGCCCATTGTACCAAGGATTTGATCTTTTTCGCGCTGCAAGATACGCCTCTCACAGCGAGAATGCCAGAGAGAAGCTGCACAGCCGCCTCCGCCTCCATGGTCACGCCAGACGGGCTGCAGGGTCGCGATCCCCGCCCTGCTGCTGGGACAACTCGCCACACGGTGGCGGCCGCCTGACGTTCACTGTCCCCTGACGCCTCTGGTCTCCCGCAGCAACTCGATCCGGGATGCCCGCGTCCCACCGCCACTCCTGTCACCCCGCGTGTAGCCGCGATTTTACCCCCCGTGTCCCGCCCGCGACTTCTTTGCTCCCGCAATTTGTCTCACCACAATTCCTTTGTCCGGGTCGGTGCTTGGAGTTTCTCAGTGTCCCTCAGGCTTTTTGTCAGGGCTCTCCGTGGCTCTCAGGGCTGTCCGTGTCTCTGAAGCGTCTCTCAGGGCTCTCCGTGCCTCTGAAGTCCCTCCGTGTGTCTCAGGTCTCTCAGCGTCTGTCGGGTCTCTCAGTGTCTCTCAGGTCTCAGCTTCTCTCAGCGTCTCTCGGGGCTCCCAGGGCTCTCTGTGTCTCCGAAGTCTCTCTGTTTCTCTCAGCATCGGTCAGATCTCTCAGCGTCTCTCAGGTCTCTCATCCTGTTCGGGTGCCATATGTTGCAGGAAGAACGGACGAAAGCACGACAGACACTAGTATGGTCAGATCATGCTCCATTTTATTGCCCGAATAGCCTAACTTTTATAGTGAACTTAACAGGGGCAGATAGTGTCTCACACAAGATTATTGGTCAAAAGCACTCAGACAAACAACTACAAGATAACAACCCCACCTGCAAGAAAGCAACCCCCTTGTGATTAGCAGTCACGTAGACCTTGTCCTTGAAGCCAGCTGCTGGTAACAATATTTTTCTAAATTCCTCAATTGGGCGATGTGGGAACACTGTCATGGGAACTTCTCATAGGTGCCCTGGTAGCTTGGTTTGCTCAGCTGCAGCAAGCCATGGGATCTTTGCTGTTTCAAAAATCCCTCAACAGAACAAGAAGGCAAAGCTTTTCTTTTAGGAAAGAAGACAAGAAGCACAGTAAATGTTACTGCTTGCAGTAATGCCTGAGACACCAGGGTAGCCAAGGAAAATAAATACTGTGGTCCCTGAAAATGGACAGAGGCAAACTTCAATGTTATAAAAGAGGTTTGGTTAAAGAAAATCAAGGACAATCTAAGTATTAATGATAAATGAAGCAACATGTACTGCCTTTGAGAATTTGGAAAAAAGTTCAGACCCCAGAGCTGGCCAAGAGGTTTCACTCATGTATAATTGCCACTACTTTTGTGCAGTTCGGTGCTTCAGAACCTTGCCTAAACAGAAACCAGAATATGAGCTATACCTATGTTGCTTGGCAAATACTTGACCAGGTTATTAAATATTGCTGGAGAGAGGCAGCAGAGCATTCCTTTGGCTGGCCATGGAGAACATCTCAGGTCCACAGAGCAACTTTTAAGCTGTCCTCATTCAACAGTCTGCCATCTGTGCTTGTTATCTGGCAGTATTTCAGGCAGTGGAGCTGAGTGACTGTCAAACTGGCATGTATTTCATGAATGAGCTATGGAATTTATAATTTATAAGCAAATGTACAGATGAGAAGGTCTGATTATTTTATAGGACAAAAGCTGAAATGGAAAACTCCAAGCTTTGCTGTAGATGAAAAATTAAAATTGACTGTTATGAACACCAATGAAAAAATACACTTCTTGGAAATTATTCTGTATCTTGTCAGGTCTGCTTTTTCTGAAAAATTAACGTGTATTCACTTGATTTTGTGATTTTCTCCCATTTAGAAATGGGAGAAATCAGTTTTAAAAAGCTATCTCCAGAAAGGCATTTCCCCTGAACATGATGTAACTCTGGATCTTTAGAGTTATGGCTACTTTCCCCAGTTTCTTTAAATGAGTGAAATTTGATGGAACTGGACGTGTTTGCCTGAGGTTGGGTAGAGATATATACACAACATCAACTGATTTTGGTAGTGAAAGATCAGGCCTTTGGAGCAGGGCTCTTTTCCCACTACTAATAGTGAGAACCTGCCAGCCAGTCTTATTTCTCCACTAAGAATGAACTTATTTCTTTTGCAATTTAATTTCTCATTAGAATTTGCAGTGTGCTTTTGAGTAGCTTTTGCATTTAAACGTGAAATCACCGAGATATAAGAAATAATCTACTACAAGGAAATATTGTATCGTGAAGGTAGTTTCAGCAGCTTGAAATAGTCCATAGTTTAGTCTATAGTTTACTAGGACTTACTTCAGGGTATCTTGATCTTGGAGTCAGTGTTTTTAGGAAGGTAATTTTATTTTAGGATGATTTTTTAAAAATTATTAGGATTATAATTCTAACACTGGAAAACATATCTCTATATTAACCTTGGGCTCATTAAAACTCTAGTTTTCTCAAGTGTCAGCAATGGATTAACAGACTAGAATATTTCCACGAGTCATTATTTAAAGATGGAATTGCATTGAAATAATGCAATTTAAGCAAAATACCACAGAGTAGCCCTTAGGGTTCACACTATTCTGCCATATCTGTCTGTATGGTGCTCTGTTGGGTTGCTGTGAGCTCCCACAAGTCTAAGAGGTTTTGTGACGTTAAAATGGAAGCATACACACTAAATATCAGCACAGGCTCCTATGCACCTCAGGCTTAGCAAAGATTTCTTTCATTTAGGAGTTAACAGGCAGCCGAGTAGTTATGCCATTCCCGTAAGATGTGTGTGAAAGCCTAGTGAGTTGGACTCCATCAGGCAGCTGTAATTGTCTGCTTCCAGCTTTGAATGTCCTGGGCAGGACACACTTTAAAAATTGCTCTAATGAGAGGCAGATGGATCTAATTCTTTCTTTCAATGTCCTTGTTTATGCTTTAAAACCACTTGTATTGAGATACTTCACTAACAAAATCATTTCCCTAAGGCCTAGGAACAGAACAAATTCTTACGTGTTGAATCCACTCTTTCCCATTTCCAGTTTATAATTGTCAGACCTTTCTCACAGAGAAAACTGATAAGGCTCTCTCTCTGCTCATCTGTGTATTTTCATGGTATGTGCAAGAATTTAATCTTTCTGAGATGTCTTCCTTTCTTGCAATTGGCTCTGGGGCAGACACGTTCTGCAGCGGAGTGGGGGATCGGACAGGCAGGGCTAATTTTTCTGTAACGGAGCCCACTCGAGGGAGCCACCAGGGAGGTGAACAAGGCGAGAACGAGGCGTAGGCAGATCCAGCAGTGCCCCCTCCCCAGCCGTTCAAAAGCTGCCCCTAGGGAGCGTGGTGACCAGGATGGGCAAACAGGGTGTGGCGCGTCAGAAGGGAGTGGTGCAAGCAGGTGGATGACCTGGTCCGCCTCGTGGCAGAACTCAAGGAGGAGGTCGAGAGGTTGAGGGATATCAGGGAGTGTTTTCAAAGCAGAAGGCAAAAAGTTTAGAATACTGTCAGCTTGAAGGCAGACATTTAGCTGGTGGAGAGGTGTACCCATAGCTAAGAAAAAATGCTGGCCTTGACCTAGGTGCAAAAGAGCAGCTAATAAAACCAGCAGAGGTCTTTGGTCTGGTCTGTTGCCTTTGACAGCGTGCTTCCACTCTACAAGCAAGGCACAAGATTTAAAAACACCTCCTGTTTTTCACAAGTTTGCTTTATGTCCTCAAAGTTGCAGAGGAGTGCAAAACAGCTTCAAAATGGAGAGGAAAATCCCCCTCTCTCCAACTGATTTTCTCTTTTGAAAACACAAGGTACACTCAAAGACCAGGGCCCTGACCATGGGAGTTGGGTAAGCACCTAGCAACTTGCCAGGAAGATGGAAAAGAAGAAAGAGCTGCCTGTGAGGTTTCATCTTGGATTTTGTTCCTTTCCCTTCCCCGTGTCCTTATGAACCTCACAGATGTATTGGGGGTCTGGACAAACAGGAGCCCAGTTCGGCAATTCCTCTGTAAGTCCTCTTAAATTCTCTTTGCTCTTACCTGTTCCAGATCACTACTGAACAGACTGCATGCCTGAAATGGCAGAGTCTGCTTAAACAGCAATACCATTGCACAGAGATGGGTGCAGGAAACCGACAGGTAAGTTACAGAAAATATCTTCACAAGCATTTAATTCATCAGGAAACTATCAATTGGATGAATTTGCTTCTCCTGTTTTGGATTCATATAAATCAGCAACTAAAAGACAAAATTATTCTCATCTGGATTCCTTTCTACCCTGAGCGAGACTGCACTTTGCTGCTGGGAGCTTTCCTGGTGTGGATGGGTGTATTTCTGATAAGGCAGTTGATTTTCAGAAAGAGTTGTGGCACTGATATTTTGCAGAAATAGCCCTTGGGATGTTCTTGATCACGCAGGGCTCAGGAGATTTCAAGAGTAACCATGGCAGTGAAAGATCCCTCACTGAATTCAAGTACCAACAAAAATGCCCTTCAAAGGTCGGTGATTACCGTCTAAGCCAATAGGTGGTGCACTGCCCTTGTGGAAATGGTGAAGGATCACTTGCTGTTGTTTACTAAGGGTCTTAAAATTGGCATTTAGGAAAACTTGTTACATTTCACACAAAGAAACGATTTCTGTAGTAAGAGAAAACGAAATATATATGTGTTTCTAAATGGTGTTGACAATGAAATAATTATTATATTGAATTCGATATATTTCAATTGCTTGTTTTCAAAAGGGCATTCATCCGTCGCATTTATTTGGAAGCTTATCTTTGGGTTAATGAGAGCCATTGCTTCCTGCTCAGGATATACTTCAACCTGGAACCATGTTTAGGGAATTTTTCTCATGCAATACCTGCTTTCAACCACCTATTTTCCAGGAAAAGACTAATTTATTCCAGCCTAGGAACGCAGAAATACAGCCATTTCTGTGGAAGGTCATTGCGCTGTAGATTGCATTTGGATTGCACCTGAGATTTATATGGGAGCAATGCAGAAAATTAATGCTTTTTTAATGTGCTGATAATGAAGCTTGTGTAAAGGGAGATGAATTATAGATTACTTCTGATAGTATGTCTGAGAATTGCTTTATTTGAACTTGCTGTCATCTCATTGCTTGAAATCCATCTGTGTGATTCTGGTACTGTAAAACACGGGATCAGGTGGCTGTTAGAAAAACAGCTTTGAGGAGACCCTGCCTCAAACCACTAAGCACTGCAGCAAAGCTAACCATGCCAAAAGTGGCAATGTGGAAACAGAGATCTGTTAACAGGACTGCTATTTTGTCTCTTACTTGTGTTAAAGGAAATTTGACTATTCATAATCTTCAGCACAGTATTCATATTTTAAACTGCTTAACACAGATCTTTAAGGTAATTGTCAGGGGCTCATGATTTTCCGCCCAGCGAAGCAGCCAGGTTACTTATATCTTTCCCTTCTACAACCACTTTCCAAGGTTTTGAAGTTTCTTTTCTCTCTGCATTGGCTGAATTTAAGATGTTCTCACCACCTCCATTTTTCACCTACTTATGCCACGTTCATGCAGAAGCAGTGCTGCAGAGAGCCCGGCTTGCTGCCAGCGGGGCCTGCAGGGAGGGCAGCAATAAATGCCAGCCTGGCGGTGGGCCCCAAGAGCTGCACTTGAGGAGCAAGTAAAAAGGGGACACACAAATGTGTGACCAGTCCCACAGTGTTGCAGGGAGGAAAATTGGCCTGAAAGCATTGGTACCAGCATTTACAGGCATATCACAGCCGAGCACTGGGTATGTGGGTAGCTCCATGGTCTCCTTACCCAGTCTTACCCAGATTCTCCAGCAATTCTGGTCCTGTGCAGTACAGCCAGGGGTGCTGCAAACCTAATCTTTAGCTTGGTTACTGCAGTAATTTTACTTTGCTCACAGGTTTCTGTGTTCTGAATGTCAGCTTTAATCTGTTTTAACCCTATTGTTTTAGCCAATTTACGCTAATGGTCTAGTTGTGTCTCTGCTGATGCATACCTGCTTATGATTAAATTATCCAGAGATATTCCTTATAGAGAGGCAGACCGCCCCCAAAGACGACTGACTGAACTTTACCGAAAGTTTATTCAACATTGTATATTCCTGAAAGGAGAGTATGAAGACTCCCTGCGCCACCTGTAGTTCATTTCATTTATTTTCAACTGTGATCCTTGGAGAGGAAGGAGTATCTTCAACATTGTATGTAGCATAAGCAAAATACTTGATTGTGTGGTAATTTCTAATGAGCTCAAAACCTGAGCCAAACCTGAGCATCTTCTAGGTGCTAATACAGGGTGTGAGGTGGGTGCTATGGTTTTTTTTTTTTCTTCCAGTTTTATTTCCAGATGAGCCCACTTTGTTAGCAAGGGTACAACAACACAGAAGAACTTGGATGTTAGCAGGAGGCTGTCAGGAAGCGCCGTGGAAAAGATGAGAGAGAGAACAGGAGAAATCAGAAGATGCCACAAGAGATAGCATTTTCTTCTTGGAGTTTCCTTTCAAAATCTCATTTTTTTTCTCTCCCCGCCACCCCCAAAGTACAGGCAGCAGTAGTCCACGTCCCAGTCCTAGCAGTAACCCTTGCATACTTCCTAGTGAATTACATGGACTCAGGGAAGTATCTTTTCAGTCCTTGTAGAAAATTCCTGGCTTCTAGACAATCCAGGTGAGAAAACAAACTCTTAACATTTTAATAATTTAATTTTTCTTTACAGCAGCAACAACAAAGATTTTTAAATACCAAGACAATGATTGAAATACTAACACTCAAATAATCATCGTGGTCCAATGAATAACAGTAGTTATTTACATGAAACTATGTTTTATTCACTTAAGAGAAAGAAGGGCTATACTTTATTATGGCAATTCTCCTTCTATTAATTTGACACATATCTGTAGGCACACAGCAGCTGCACCTAGAGCCATATTTTGATATTTGCCCTTTTTTCCTTAATCAGTTGTGAGCAAGAACAAAAAGCTTCCTTCAGAAACAATTTTTTGTGCTTATTCCTCCTTGCACTGTTTGGAACTGCCTTTGCATTCTTAGCCACTAACATTCAGGGGCTGTCTTCAGGCTTACAGGGGCTTTCTGCTGGATATTTTCTTCAGGTTTCCCTTCAGAGGATCCTGCTGATTAAGCCTGTCTCAGCTCTCCCCTTACCTGCTCTTGCCATTGTCCTCCTTGTATTTTGCGGTTTCTCTCCAGCACCTCTCAAATTCTTCCTGATTCCAAACCCATTGCTGTTTAAACTACAATTCATTTAGGGCTTTCAGAAAAGCACTGCATGATAGTAGTATTTTAAAAGGTCTCAGAAAAGAGCAGTCTTTGGTTCTTAGGGTGTTTCTTGTGATTTTAAATTACTAAAGTTAACAGTGGGTAGATTTGCATCTCATACACAACTGTATGAACTATAAGGGCCTAACAAAAAGCCTGATCTTCCTGACTAGATGGACTGAATTTAGAGATGCCTTGCTCTGACTTTTACACATCATTTCAAAAAACAGTCCTGCTGATTGTAGCAGAATGTCAGCCAGCACTACTCTCTCAACATGAAGCAGCTTTCGACAAGACAGAATCTTCATTTTCTTGCTACCCTTTAACAAGAAAATGATCCTTCTTTTGGATGTTAATCTTGCTTAGAATTTGGAAAAAAAAAAAAAAAACACAAATAATTATTTATGGCTTTGAAGTTCTTGTACAATGAGGCATGATGTTATTAATTTTCTTGGGGACTTTTCAAAAGGTGATGTTGAAATGAAGAGTCAAGTAGAAAACCACACCCTGAATACAGCTGCAAGCAGTTTTTAAATGCTCCAAGCAAGTGTTTTACAGCAATGGGCTAAGAAAGATACTTACAGTAATGGAAATGTACTTTAAATTCTGGCTATAAATATCTGCTGATGTATCTAAGCAAGTAACTTTACTCATTCAGTAGTTTCTTTTGGAACACTGGACATGCTTTATTTCATTATTTTTTTTTTCACAATTTAAACATCTCACATATACAAAATACATTTTCTTTTTTGAGAAGTGATGATTCTTTTTTACCCATCGTAGAAGATGAAAATGAGATTTGAAAGCAGGCACACCTGATTTTGGAGGACAAAGATGAGGAAAAACGATCCACATGCTTAAGCTGGGGGTGAGACAGGACATTCTAAGCTTTGAGACAGACGTCAAAGAAACAGAAGAAATATTTTAAATTCTGTTAGCACCATTAAAGTTCAAGTATTGGAAATATACTGTGTAATACTGAAATTAGCACCACTGTATTCTGAGTGGAACTGAAAATAACTCATATGATATGGAAAAGTGCCTACAAAGGATGTGGATCACAATTAGTTTAGTGTATGAGGTAGTTTAAACCTTTGGAAGTCATGGTTTTAAACTTCCTCTGTGGAAGATATTCAAAGGCCACAAGTGGTGCAAACTTTCATGATTTTTTTTATTTCATTTTTTTTTTTTCTTTACAAAGGTTGACATTTCCCAAAGCAAGGTGTTAATCTTGAAACACTTCCAAGTCCTTTTGGGGCTGTATTAAAATTTCATTGCACAATGCTCCAATCAATTCTTCTCCTTCTCTTTCGCCCAGACTTTAAGCAAGTAGATGAACAGAAGGAATGGAAGGAGTCAGCTTTCATTATAAAGAGAAATGACAAAGAGAATAATTTGGGGGGGGGCTTTAAGTTAATTTTAGTTCATTTATTTGAAACAGACTGGGCCAATGTCCAAACCGAATTCTTGGTCAGCGCCGCCAATATCCAAAGGTGCAATGTCGAGGATGGGCAAGCGAGATGGCTTATTTGTTCTGTATTCAATGATCGTTTTGCCCCATTGATTGTTCTTTTTCTGCAAGAGATGATTCATTAGAGTTATTACATTGTTCATAGTACTGAGAATTGTTCTACCTGATTCGATAGTTTCTGAAAGAAGTTCATGTTAATTCTGCTGCCATTGTTTGCAAGTAGGATACCCACATCAAACTATTCATATCTCTGATAAAGAGGAAACATTTACTTTAATCTTCTGAAGTAACGTGTGTGATGCTCTACATCACCATATTATTCACACTGATGTTAAATCCTCAGAGAACCTTGCCTGAGCTATTGAGGACTTGATCCTGCCCCTCCTGCAGCTTCTGAACTACTTTCTAAAGAGTCTTCAGTTTACACAGAATTTGGGCCTGATCCCTCTTAAAAGCTTTTTCTTTCATGCCATGCTGCACAGTACAGGGAGGATTTGTTTGTACCCTGGTCTTTGCCACTTGTTAAACATTGGCATAGTTAGTTCTATAGGCTACTTATCTTCAGTGGGTAAAATTCTGCTGATCTCACTGATAACCTAATTCTGAATGAAAGCACAACGCTGTCATTATCGCAATCACTGTGCACACCCTTTGTGTTACTTACAGAGCAGCCATCCTCGAGAACACTGAAAGTGAATCTGCTGTTGCCTTCAGCTCGTAGTTCAACATCATTGGAGCCCTGCAGTATGACAGCCTTTTTAAGATTTCCAGTCTCCTCATCCATGTAGGCAATGCTGTTCTTGCAGTGGTAGGTGATGTTCTGGGAGGCATGGTTGGCCAGCAGACGCATGAAGGCAAGCTGGGTGGCCATATCCTTTGAAGTCACGCCTTCATCGTTGTATTCAAACTGAAAAACAGAAAGGAAAACAGTCAATTGTATTGCTGGGGAAAGGTGGATGTTTGAGTAGTTGTTCTAGGAACATTAAAAAAAAATCACAGAAGTCTGCCTACTGCAACTGCAGAGCTAGAGAACACCATATGAAACTAGCAGGAAATAGGCTAAAAACCAATCATGAGGGCATGCAGTTAAGCTGTGGAACTCTGTTCCAAAATATCACTGTTGGCAGTTCATGTGGATTTTAAGATGAGATCAGATGTTTGAAGATGAGAAATCTATTGTTTCCATAAATACACAGAAACAACTCCTGGATCAAGAAAATCCTGATTTTTTTTTTTTCAGTTTAAT
Organism: Netta rufina; assembly: GCF_964035555.1. NCBI lineage: Eukaryota > Metazoa > Chordata > Aves > Anseriformes > Anatidae > Netta > Netta rufina. Next base: position 25,805,229 of record NC_140124.1, on the reverse strand, counting down.
AAAATAGCGTCTGTGGATGTTAAGGATGTTTGTTTCCTTCTTATATCCTTTTACAGCATCTGATTTTAGCCAGTATGAGAAACAGGACTCTAGACTACCCTTGTTCTGACACAGTGATGAATGTTATGTTCTTATACTAAAGAACTTGGGACACTGATTTCAGACTAATTCAATTTCATTTAGGAGTTACATAATTAGATCTCCTTCACTACACATAAGAGATTTTCAGCAGGCTGTTGTCTTGGTTTTACTTAGACCAACAATTCTGAGTGTCACTGTAGCATACACTTAGATATTTTTATTACACATAATAGATCCAATCTAGGAACAGTGCAATTGTTAAAAATAAATCCCAATTAAAAGGATAAGCAAAGATGTTTTTCTACTTTTTCAGACAGTTTCTGGACTGTCTTTATACTAATATAGCATATTCCAGCCCAGGATTCCCTTAGAAATAGCCACTTATACTGAACTGAACATTTGCAGGCACCAAGAAGAGTTAGAACAATACTAAGAAATAATTTTAGTGAGTTGTGATTCAACTCAGAAATGGAACTGTGTTCCCTTGAGAGAAAAGGTTAAAAGGTGGTTTTTCCCCCTTTTCCTATTTTTCCTCCAAGAGCTTAAGTTAAGTTTTGCTCACTGAGACACATTAGATGGGGAATTCTTCAGACAGCACTGTCAGAAACAATCATTCTCCAGTACATCACTTACCTGACTGCCACCATTGATGGTTTCACCAAACCATACGTGCTTCTTGTCCTTGGGGTTCTTGTTGACATACCAGTTCTTAGTGGGAATATTCTCAGGGTTAGCATGGATGCAAGTCTCACCAGTGGCAAAGTCACAGTATGCTCTAATGGCATCTGCAGAGCAGCCTTGGTTAGGATCAATCCAGTAGAAACCTGTAATTGAGGAAAGAAATATGAATGACAGGCTAACATTTGCATCCAGTTTATATTCAATAGTTTTAATACAGGAACTCAAGAGAGGGGTCATGAATATCACAGCTAAATAAAATATTAGGGTGACAGTTGGGTGAAATATGTATTTTAGATCGTCAATATATAGGGATTTGTATTCAAAAACTAGGCTTAAATATTTTTGTATTATTTTGAAAAATTATTGCAATAATTGCACAACAACAGATAAGAAAAACTTGTCAGAATGACTTCATAGATAGGCATTTTCAGGGAAGGCAAACAGAACTCCTTCACCTGTTATTTAGTATTTTCACCTGTTAGCCAGGGATACCATTCATCAAAGAAAGCCAATAAGCTGGAAGTACTCCCTGAGACAGAAGGGGCAAGTATCTGGCACCAACATACCGCTGCTCCATTCTGGGTGGCTAAGTCTCAGGTCACGGCAGGTGCGAGCTGGGTTCTTTTTGGAGCCTTCTGGGGTCAGCAGGGTCTCAATTTGGTTGTTCAATGTTTTCAGAGTGGCATCAACTTCGTAATCCTTGGGTCTGAGAGAAGGCTGATCAGCCCGGTAGTATTCTGCATCGTAGCCAACTTCATATCCACCACCATTGGGACCAGGGGGACCAGGTGGGCCAGGAGGACCAGGGGGACCCTAAAGTTTTTCAAAAGGGAAAGACAAGAAGCATTCTATTATAAATATGGTTTTCAGTTGACTGCTTCCACACATGCATTGCCCTATTGAAGTCCTAGCACTCTCAGCTCTAATCTGAGGAAGGATTTATGGACCCATTATATGGTAACCACTATGGACTAGAAGATTGACTGTGTAGGACTGCCACATCTTTGTGCATATACCAGCTGGCCATAAGAAATGAACAAGGACTTCAGGTTTATTAGGGAACCATTGAGATGTTCCCTATTCGGGAAACGTTGGATGTTAAACAACTTTTGGATTTTCTTTTTTCCTCAAATGAAAACACATCTATTTAAACTATTAAGTTTTTGAAGTTATTTTCTTGCAACTGTGACCTCAATGCATTAAATCAACAAAATAAAGTTATACTCACAGCAGGGCCTTGGCTACCATGAGAGCCACGTGCACCAGCAGGGCCAATAGGTCCAGGGAGACCATTGCGACCATCTTTACCAGGAGGACCAGAAGGACCAGGAGGACCCTGAAAGGAAACGAACAGTTTAATGACAGTAGAGAACACTAGAAAAAGGGATTCGTAAACAGGAGTGTAAAAATTTATTGCATAAAACAATGGGAGAATTATTTGCATATGCTCTTATATTTACATACCCTTGGGCCAGCAGGACCGTTGTTACCAGGAGGACCTTGATCACCATGTTGGCCCTATTGGGAAAGACAAATTCATAGTCATTTAAAAAAATGCAGTACCACACATTGTATTAGCATGATTCAAGAGGGAACTATAATCAGCAGGTGTATTTGGGTTCAGAGAATGGAAATCTAGGGCTACTGGCATTTATTAGTGGAGCTGGGATATAAAATGCCTGTTTTACGGAGGGAGGAGAGAGAGCGAAAGGACATATTTACATGGATAACCTATATAAAAGTCTCTACATTGTTTCTTCAGATTTTCTGAGAAGCATTTAAAAATAAGAGCCTAAAAAATAAGATTCCTGAAGAGGATACCAGAATTTAAAGGGAAGACAATCTACAAATGAATTCTGCTTCTCTGTGATACAAAAGCTTTCGAACTTCTGAGGAAAAAAAGGGAAATAATACTAAAACAAAAGCAGAGCTTTTAAAATTCTGCACTAGTCAAATGCACTTGAGTTTCAGGGCTCACAGTATTCGCAGTTCTAAGATCATCTATCAATGGCATTATGAAAACTTGCCATTTTATGTGGAGAGCATTGAATGTTAAAGAGGCCTTTGAAAGATGATGCAGACTGGAGTAAGTCAAAATACTGAAAATCGTTTACTTACAGCAAGACCAGGAAGACCCTGCAATCCGTTGTGTCCCTTCAGGCCAGGCAGACCTCTATGACCCTTGTCACCAGGTTCACCTTTCTCACCACGTGGACCTTGTGGGCCCTAGGAAGGGATACAGATGTCAGAGGAACAAAACACAAAGCTTCAAGTAGTTATTACCGTCAAAGCAAAAATTAAGAACAAGCATTCTACGTTATGCCATAGGTTACCCCTGATATATTTATATGCATCCTGTGTTGACACTCTTCCTGACACCCAGGAAGAGTGTCAATTCCAAAAGCCTCAGGATTGGTCCCAGGAGAGAGATGTCTGATCAAGATTCTAGGTCTATAAATATTTACAGCTCTTTAAGCATTACTTTTTGGGCTTGAGCACAGTTGTGAGCCCTTAATAATAAAACATGTTTTCTCTTATTGCAACAATGTAGTAATGTATTTAGAAACCAGACTTACAGCAAGACCTCTTGGACCAAAAGCACCAGCAGGACCGACGTGACCAGCAGGACCCTGAAACAAAAGAAAATGCATGTCACTGTTGTATATCATACTTTGTTTTCTGCAGAGATATATAAAGCATGGAACTTTTATTAAATAATTATCCACATATTGCAAGGTTTTGATGTATAATGTATGCATGTATGATGGACAAATGTTAGTCCCATATCAATCAAAAAATGCAAGATCTCATCAACTTACAGGATCACCACGGTTTCCAGGCTTTCCAGCAGGACCAACTTGACCATGAGGACCAGGAGCACCCAAGGCACCACTGGGACCAGGGCTACCAGGAGCACCACGCTCACCCTGAAAGCAAGGGAACACAAGAGGAGAGACTGTGTTACTACTGACTTACACATATTGGAATACTTCTTTTGTGAGCATAAAATAGAAGGAAAGAACAAATTACCTTGAAACCAGGAGCACCATCACGGCCTGGAGGACCATCATTTCCAGGATTGCCCTGTTAAAATACCAATTAAAAATATTACATTCCATCAACATTCATATCATACAGAACTGTGTGTCAGCCTGATTGCTCCCAATGAGATTGAGAAGACATTAAGGTGGGATAGCTAAAATCTTGAAGATATCAAGCCTTTCATTATAGATGCCACTCTTGAGTCCCTTAAATAGATTAGTGTTCTCAGAAAACTAAGACAGTCTTCAAATATTTTTGGTTTTACATGATCAATATAGAATGCAACTTTTTTGTTGTTTTTCTTCTATTTCTCTAAATGAAAAGTTAGTACTGGAGTACTTCAATTATCAAATAAGCTTCCCTGATAAAGCCCACAGAAAGCTTTACAAAAGTTAACTGTACAGGATAAAAGATAATTTGTATATATTATATTTTAACTATTCTTATAATGTAAGTTATGTCTAGCCATTGTATGGATACCCTTCTTAAAGGTGAACTACTAACCTGGATGGCTAAGTTAGATAGATAAATTTATTCACTGCTCTGAAGAGCTGGTAGCAAGGCCACCGAGAATTGGAAGGTATAAGTTCACTAGCAGAACAACCACCAGTTGTATCCAGATTTTCTGTGTATTTGTCTTTGGCTCAAAACAAAAGCAATCTTGAAGAGGAAATAAGACAGCTTACATCACGACCAGCTTCACCAGGAGCACCATTTGGACCAGGAGAACCCACGGGACCAGAGGGACCACGAGCACCAGGAGGACCAGAAACACCCAGGGGACCAGGTTCACCCTAATACAGGAACAGTGGTAACAAAATGTGACATATAATACAACAAAAACAGTCTTACAGAACTTTCAGCCTATATCTAAGAGAAACATTTCTCTAATCGATTCTGAAGTGAAACAGAACAAGAAGACAAGGAGAAACATCTCTAACTATAGCAAATGTCACCTTCATCCTAAATTTTCTGCCTCTTCTATGCCTTGCTAAGAACAGAAACCCCTGATGCCCTTCAAAAATATGCTCACCTGCAGACACAAATCTTGTCTGTGGCAAGCAATAATTTCCCCTGCTGCTCTAAGTCTGTAGGCTCCATATAAGTATCATCTGTTTGCATCAGCAGAATCTAGATCTGTCCCATAGTGTTCCTTAAGAGGAGACCTAATTTTTCTTTACACTGGTCTGTTTAAAGCAGTTAATAGACATATACTCACTGTTGCTCCAGAGATGCCTGGAAGACCACGTTCTCCCCGAGAGCCAGGCAGACCAAGGATACCAGGAGCACCAAGAATACCCTGAGGACCTGGGGTACCAGGAGGACCCTATGACATGAAGACATTTATATTAACAGAGGAAAAATGGTTTTAAAGGCCCTTCACACTTCTCATTTGTTCTGCTCTGTAACTACTTTCCAAAGATCTCAATGTGCATCAGTGCCAGTTCCAATATGGAAGAATTTGTAACCAAAGGTAAGGGTCTGTGAGGAGGTAATGCTGGTTCTACACCTCCCCTCCCCAACTGTTTAAACAACAGTTTAATGCTCTCAACAGTTAAATGCTCTTTCTGAAGAACTGTCATACACTTCTCCTTTCTAGAAAACTAGGCAAGATCCATTGAGTCCTTCCCATTCACTAACAGCAGGTGGTACAGGAAAACTGGGGCATTCAGTACAGGGAAGATGACTGTGCGAGGGGAACTGTGTGAGGGGATTCCACAGTGAAGAAATTGATCATCTAATTCTAAGATAGCCTTAGAAAAATACCTAGGCAGTTCCTAATATCTTCAGACAAGCCTTAGAGCTCTTCACTGACCCATTGAAAGGCAAAGGTTGTTTAGTTAAGAGATTTTTCAATTTCCTTAAATTTGAGCATGTGCTACTAAACTTGGCCTAAGTAATCATCCTGACTGATCACCCTATTTATTATCCTTAATTAGTCAGGCCCTCTATGTCAACTATGTTTTTATTACAACATAAAACTAGAGCATTCTTTGTTTGATACTAGACATAGAACAAGTTTTCAACTGTCACCTACAAAATTTTAATTCATGTCTGACAAGTGCACCAAAGACTTTCCACTTAGCTACATCTTTATAAACTATTTCTTGAGTCTCAGTAGAGCTTCTGCTTAAAAGCTTTGCCAAATTTAAGGGTAAAGGAGAAAAGCCCCTCAGAGGTACCAAAACACTCTTAGAAGCTGTAACATTTACTTGAAGAGAGATAGTTTTAATGAGATGTGATACTTAATAACTTACAGGAGCACCAGCCTCTCCAGATGGACCTTTCTCTCCAGCAAAACCAGGTGGGCCAGCAATACCTTGTTCACCAGTACGGCCAACTGGACCAACATCACCACGCAGACCTCTAGCACCATCTTTGCCAGCTGGGCCAGGAGGACCAGGGGGACCAGTGATGCCCTAGGATTGAGTATGAACATGACATCATTACAATATAGACCAATTAACTGGGGATAACAGGTTTTGTTTTACATCCATGTACAAAAATGGTACTTTGCAATAAACAAGTTATCAGCTGTTCCAGAGAAGCAACTGCTACTCTTCTGTTAGCTGTGGATAGCTGGAATTGGTAGAATTATTGAATATATATATTCACTATACATAGTGAATGTGGCAGAATTTATATGAAAATATTGGTTGGCTCTGGAGACATTAATTGCAACTATAAAGTCTACAAGAAAACATTTCAACAGGATTGTTTTGCTTTGGATACTTGGATTTAAAGTATATTTAACTATAGGAAAGAAATACCTTTTCCAAATGGTTGAAACACCCTTGTGAAAAGGAAGTTTTACAAAAGTCAATACAAAATAAGAATTTTTGGCTGAGAAATAAAGCAGCAGTGAATCCCTTCTTAAACAAAAGGAGAGGTTGCCCTGTTTCAGACAGGGGATGGAACTGCAGATACTTTAGAAAGTGTGGACAAAAAATAATCTCTCCATACTTTGTGAGGAAGGTCACAACCTTCTTATTCTACACGAAATCAGTGGTAATGTAGTTACTCTCAATGAATAAAAACAAAAGAACCCCGAATTTTTACAAATGGCTAGGTACTTCAAGATGCAGACAGATGCTTGATGGCTTGTAAAAAAAATAAACTAAATGCCTAACTCCCACTCTGGGAATTTAAGCAGTTAAGTGACTCTCATCCAGGTAAAGACCTGAAGTAATTCCAGCACAGTCAGAATTTGAGTCCATGTAACAAAGATGAGGATTATTCCTAACCAATCCAACTTTGGACTTGTCTCCCATTAAAACTTTTCCATTAGTTACTTACAGCAGGGCCTGGAGGACCAACTCTTCCAGCAGCACCAGGGAAACCAGTCATGCCCTAAAAATAAAAGTAAAAAACAAAAATTTGGTTCAAAGGAAACAATGACTTTATGGAAAGCAACAACACTAATGTTAAAAGCCTGAAGACTTACAGGAGGACCAGCATCACCACGAGGACCAGCAGGACCAGCAGCACCAGCAGGACCCTATGTGTGAAGGATTGAAAGAGACAGATGATTCAAGCAAAGACTGCTTATATTCACAAAAAGTGGATGTCAAGGGGTCAGTTTCACTCTTACAAAAGTTAAGCTAGTTCCAAGTTAAGTTAAGTTAGAAGTTAATTTAGTTCCAAGGCCTGGTATTGCCCTAAAGCATATGGTAAGATCCCTGAGCCATGTTATCTTGCAACACTTTACAGTATTTCAGAGACTGAGGCCTGACTTTCTGCATTATTTACACCAACTCCCCAGTAATGGGCCGCATGCAGGTGAAGTAGTGTGTACCTTTGGGCTATAAAGGTGTAAGCACATAAAAAGCCTTTTTGCAAGTGGGTGCAGAGACAAATTTGCACATATGCTTCTGCATGACTGGGACTGAAACTTATTTGCAACAACATATTCTGTCTTTGAGAGGAAGGTATCAGGGTCCTCAGCTCAGGAACTTACCCACAGACACCCCCTGAACGGTCCAAGATAGACTGATTTTGCTGATCTTCAGGGCAAGTTGAAAATTATTTACTTATTTCTCTTCCTTTCAGTTCCAGACTCACGATCTGAGCCCACATAAATAGATTGACAAAGTTGATATAGTGTGTGAAAATCAGAATGCTGACTTTCCTCACAGCCTAGTTTCTTTTTTTAATTACCTTTTTAAAATTCAAGGCCTTCAGGCTAGCATATTTCTTGCTTAGCACAGTTAGGAACCACGTGTTTTACAAAGACAGTTCACTTACTGGTGGTCCAGAAGCACCAATTGGCCCAATAGCACCTGTGGGTCCTGTTTCACCCTTAGGTCCTTTAGGTCCACGTTCGCCTTTAGCACCAGGCTGACCAGCTGCACCCTATGGGCCAAAAAGAAACACAATAAGGAGTTGGAAAAGCATAAAAAGAAAGTAAAGGAATGGTGTGAATCCATAAGAGGTCAACAATACTCACAGGAGGTCCAGCAAATCCACTAGGACCTACGGGACCAGGCTCACCACGTTCACCCTAAAGAGAGGACAATGAATTGGCTTTAAGAGGGCATTTTTCTGAACATCATGTCTTTGACACTGGACTAGTGGAAGGAATTTTACTTACAGGAATACCACGGGCACCAGCAGGACCGGCAGGACCAGCAGGACCTCCTTCACCCTGAAACAGATAGAAGACATGATGTGGGGGAACACCACAGTAGTCAGAACACAGTAGACCTTGTGGTACAGATGCATAAGTAAGTCTCCACTTGTCTGTTTTGACCTGCACTTCTTTAATAATTTCTAATGATAACTGGACAGGATAAAGAATCATTATGAGCTAATGCGTGGTTCTTCGGCACCGTTATCAGAATGTCTTCCCACTGCATGAGCAGGATCACAGCAATTAACCTCAACTGGAAAGAATTCCAATAAGGCCCAAATCAAATTTTTCTCTCAGTAAAAAACACTGCCATATAGATGTTTATCCCTTTCCTGTCCTTTTAAGAAGAGGCATGGGTGCTACGGCAAAATCACAATCAGCCTTACCTTCCAGATGTGAAAAACTTAAAAACTTACACTTCAACAAGTTGGAATTGTTTTTTATTAGACTAGACACTTCATCAATACTCCTGCTGTGGGTAAACTATATAAACAAGCAAGATGATTTTTCATTCAGAGAGTAGACTTACCCGGTCACCAGCACCACCAGCAGGGCCAGGAGCACCAATAGCACCAGGGAGACCCTAGAAGTCAAGAGACAGGACAACATTTCTAACAATATGTAAGCAAGAATGACTACTTATTTTTTTTCTCTTTTCTCCTGGTGATAAATGTGATTTTCTTCCAGATATTTTAATATAAAGAACACTTAATATAAACGACACATGATTTTATCAAGAGTTTATAGTTTTCTTCCCAAAACATGCTATCTAGGACAGGCAGCTGAGATGTCAAATTAATGATAATTTTGTGTTTTTACAGGCTGCTTTTTCATTGTCTCTGTCCTCTGGAAGTTTATAGGCCCAGCCCAATATCACATTGAAAACTGTCTATGAAATACATTGATCTCTGATATCATTTCACTGACTTGTGTACGTGAGAAGTGATCACTTCTCACGTACAGTGAGAAGTGATTCAAACATCTCTGGACTAGGGGCTACACAATCATGCTGATTTGCCTCAAAAGCAAACAGCTGTAAGAGGAAATACAATACACTGGAAAATGAAAGCCCCAAATATTCTTTTTAGTCACTTAAGTTCTGAAGTGCAGCAAGGCAAACTCAGGTAGAACCAAGAAATACTTACACGAGCACCATCTCTTCCAGTGGCACCAGTATCACCTCTCAGACCTGGGGCACCCTAGAAAATCATACACAGAGAGGAAAAAAGCAATTATATTGGCAATGAACAGAATAGTTTCTAAGAAAGAAACCCTGAGCTGTTTGCTGAGTCTACATGCATTAGAGATATATATCATGGTGGGTTTAGTGTGAGAATGGACTTATTAACCTGCATGTCAGTGCATAGTATTTTACAAAAAGGTGTAAGCCATTTTTATCGTAAGTTCCTTACAACTTCATTTACACTAAATGACTATTGTTTTGACTGAAAAAAATCTAAGTTCTAGAAATCTCAGTATAGAGTTTAAATAATGAACAGAATAGAATTTAGAACAAGATGTACCTAACAAGATAGAAATCAATTAAGGATAATTACATGAATAAAACAGAAGTTGCAACAGGACTTGCACTCAACTAGACTTCACAGCTTTATTTAACTGCTTAAACCAGCTAAAATGGTTTCTGATTTTATTTATATCTGATACAATCACAATTTTTTGTAATTGATTTACATATCATAGGCACTGCATCTAGAGTAAAGCAGTTAGGGATCTGATCAAAGATTCAGTTCTTTGTGATCTGTAAGCCTATTCCTGCTGTAAAGCCTACACAAATTTAATATTACTTTGGCAAAGATAAGCTGGTTGTTATCCAACCCTGTGAAGTTACAACTGCCACTTAAACTGATTCAAAATGCTAAGCTAAGATGAAAATCCAGCCTTAGTACCTCAAAAGATTGTCAGTCTGTTGGACCAACAAAACTCGTATTAATGGAGTATTAATGAAACACTATGAAATAGTTTCACCATAAATAAAAGTCATTTGGGTAACTTTTTTTTCTTCAGCGAGGGTAATTCAAGTATCTCCCAAACCTGTGTATGCCATAACAAAGCAGGTTAGACCACTAATCTTACCTTCTCACCCTTGCCTCCTGGAACACCAGCAACACCTCTCTCTCCTGGGATTCCACCAGGGCCAGCAGGGCCAGGACCACCAGCAGCACCAACATTACCAGGCTCACCCTAGCAGCAACAGGATATCTTGTAAGACAGAGTGAAATAATTCATACAATATGGAACAAAGTCGTCATTACTACTCAGACCATCATTCTGCTTACTTTTAAATAGACTCAGTAGTAGTATTTGGTCTCAAGCTATTGTATGTATTTTACTTTTTCAGCTAGTGAAGATGTCAGACAAACTCTGACTCTGTGGACTCCTGAGGAGTTAGTCTGTCCCACAATCTAAAGTAAACTTTAGTAGAAAGAGTACATGTGTAAATCTTGAAAATTGAGCCCCACACTCAGCATTCAGACAGTGTTGGCTTGGTAGATGATCACTTATTATCATGCTAATGTTTTGGGGAAAATACTGCTTACTAAACTCAAGAACATCTTGCCCAAGGTGGGTATAAACAGAGTTTAGTATGAATTTTGGCCAAAGTCTTCCACCCTGTCTCAGAGTAATAGTATTCCCCGCTGACAAGCTGTATTCAAACTGCTTTCAAACTGGAGCTCCCCTTCTATACTCTGTAAAGCTAAACAAAAAATCTGTTAGTGGAGACTATCTGTGAGCTTTACTATTACTACCACGGAGCTTTACTACTTGAACTAATGGCCCAGTGGCTGTAGTGTGTAGGTTACCCATTACCTACTAATCACCTATGCTGAGTAAGGAAGGCTTTTGACTGCCCTCATCAGCAATTCAACAGTGAGGCAATAGCAGCTAGAAGAGACAGAGACATACCTTGTTACCATCAGGGCCTGGTGGGCCAGATGGACCACGGCTTCCAATGGGACCAGCAGGACCAACAGCACCACTTTCACCAGGAGGACCACGCTCACCCTGCAAGAGACAGTCTGATTGGAGTTTCTCCTAGAATTGGTCTGTAGCTTAGAGATTTAAAAGAACTGACTGATAGCAGTGACATTATGATGCATTTTCATCTGAACAAACCAGTATTAATATTAAAATTATGGACATATTAACTAAATTGGTCAGAAGATCGGTCTCTAGCTTTTGACACAAATATAGCAAAGTATCAAAGTCTTGTATCATAACAGCTGACAATTAAACTACAGGTACTTCTTGATCATGGAATTTGGCTACTGTGTTTCCTCTTGAATAATGACTTGCTTACTGTTGTCAAATGGAGCTTATGCTATCAATTTTAGGGCAGATAATGGCACAGGAATGAAGAGAGGTGAAGGCAATATCTAATGACTATTCCAGGCTCTGGATTCTGCCCACCACTGGTTTACACTGCTATTACATCAGAGGCAGGAGCTGGCTAGCAAGGGATGGTATCACTGAACTGGTCAGGATTAAGTCGACCTACAGACAATGGAGCTGAAAATTCTCCTATGTACCAGGCCTCAGAGTAACACTGTAGGACCAGTCTCTTGCCATCCACACTCCCATTGTGAAGTTTGTTAATGCAAAAAAAAAATAGATCGGCTCATCATGACTTCATTACTTGGATAATATTTGTATTGCTTATTTAGGAGTTTACTAACACTGGTGTGTATTGTGTAATCATATACCCTGACAAGTGGAAAGAAGAGAAAATTCTCTTTCCAGGTAGTCAGTCTGCTGTGTTCTGTACCCAAGAAGAGCTGTCTGTCTTGAGAAACTTCAGAATCTCAGAATCATCTAGGTTGGAAGAGACCTCCAAGATCACCTAGTCCAACCTCTGACCTAACACTAACAAGTCCTCCACTAAACCATATCACTTGTAAAAGTATATAGTTCATATTATTACTGAACACTTTATTAAGACAGTCTCTACTAGATTTCAAATGAATTACTCACTCTTGGGCCAGCAGGACCGGGGACACCAAATTCACCATGAAGACCCTAGAAGAGAGGAGATGGATTGATAAAAGTTATTTCAAAAGCAAACTTATTAAATTGAATGTTTCTTAGCAGCAAATAGAAATACTTCTCAAATTGCAGCAGTATATCGAAAATCTTCAGATTAAAATTAATCTTTTAGATACATAAATGCTTTTCATAACTGCACAAAATCTCAAAGCACACATGATAACAGCTGTACCTCTTGAGCTATTAAATTCCAAGCTCATGTCAGGCACATGCAGTGTAAGTTTTTACACTGGGACATGGAATGATGTAACTATCAACTTTAAGGGTGGTTATGATGCATAGCATGCACAATTTGCAGGTTCCATCACACATTAACTGTGCAGAACCTGGTGCATGAATAATCACTGAGTTACCTCAGTTGCATGCCATTGTAAAACCACTGCAGTTGGTTATGTGCAAAGCCATACAACTGGAGTAATGACAATTAAGACTGAACCTTGTAGATTTCAAAAGAAATTTGGACTAAAATATGCTTCATGTACTGTCTTGTCTTTTGTGGGGGATATTAATACTGCTTATGGCCCAAAAAGAAAGCACTGTTTTTATTTTTTCACACCAGAACTTTGAAAAAGTGAGTATGTTGAAAATGACAAAGGACCTTCTCCATTTATGGCTACCTTTAACAAAAGCGACTATTAAACTTTATATATAACACAGATCAGTTTGGCAAATACATTCAACGAGCATTTGCTTCACCACATGTGCAGTTCTAAGTGTAACATCTATGCAATACCTGCCCATACTTGTGCAGTACTGTGTATGGCACTCACCCTTTCACCGGGTTTACCAGCTTCACCAGCTGGACCTGAGGGACCTGGCAGACCCTAAGTGTAAAAAAAAAAAAAAAAAAAAAGGATACAAATAAAGTTAAGGCAGAAGCACTTCATGCTTTGTAAAACATAAATAAAGTTAGGCAGAGCGTGTAGTTACTTACCTGGAAGCCAGGAGGGCCAGCTGGACCTTGTTCACCCTTTGCACCTTGGTTGCCCTGGATGGAATGAAAAACCAAGGGATTAACTTGGTAGCAGAAATAAAGGAAAATGGATTTGAAAATGGGAAGTCCCATTGATGAAAAATAAATCATGTATTGGATCTATGTGGAGTCTATTACTTACAGTGACACCAGGAGGACCTTGAGCACCGTTGTTTCCCTCAGGACCAGGAGCACCCTAAATGTGTTCAAGTAGAAATCTGTTATCAAAGTTTTGATTTGTTATGAGTTATATCTCTCTCAAGTGCCTCTGTGACAAAAATGAAGGTCTCTGGCCGCATAGTTTGAACTCACACTGGTACATTTAAGCTGACATCTTAGGTTTATTTGACTTACCTATTTGCTTGTAAGAGCTTCACTGTCAAAAAGCACTAGAGATACTCACACTGCATTTGTTTTAGTTATTGCAGTGCCTTCATCCTTATAAAAAACTTCATTTGGAATTACAGATACAGGAACCTGGCTGGGAGACTATATTTCTCTCAGAACAAACCAATTATTGGAATCCTTACATGGAAGATTTACTAAATTACAACTATCAGTAAGAAAGTACTGGAAATTTATAGAATAAATTAGAAACTACACTCTCTCCTCAAAAATTTGCACAGGAAGTGCTATTTTCTTCTCTTAATAGGAAGCTAATATCCCATAATTAATTACTAAAACAATACCCAGTAGGGATAATTTTCATTTAGACTAATATTAATCCTTAAGTAATAATCCCCACTGACAAGAAGCTATATGAATGAGTTCTAAAGTGCTTTTCTGTTTCATCACCTACTCATGTTTGCACAAGAAAGTGTTATCTTACTAAAGAGGCTTTGAAAATCTATGTTTTTCTCTATGGAGCTTTATAAAAAAAATATAGCCACATACCCGTGGGCCAGCAAGACCAACATTGCCTTTTTCACCAGGTTTGCCAGGTTCACCCTGAAGTTGAAAAGAAAAAACACTGAAAGTTAACAAGGACTTCATATTAGGTTCAGTCTAAACTACTGGATAGAGATGGATACTCTCCTTGCTGGAAGATTTATTATAACATTTCTTTAACCCTAATGGAAAAACAACTGACATCTGTCCTTTTAAATTAGTTAGATAGAATAATTATGCAAATAAGTGTCATCTTTTCAAAACTCCAATTTTTTTGACATAGCAATCCAAGCCCTTGATATTCCATGTAACTTCCTATTTCAGACACCACACCTATGTGTGCATGCAAAGCAACACTACAAATCCAGGAGGTAACTATTGTTACTTGCTTCATCTGTGGGACATGTCAAAAGCCCCACAGAAATCACTGACAGCTTTTCTTAGGTGAGCGAGCTTTGGACTACACTTTGAAATAACAATCCCCTGGAACTGAAGTTTAGGCTTTGTGTCCAGCTTTTACAGAACTTTTATGGAATTGTATATACAGAAGTGATAAATACATATATATAGCTACCATCACTTTAATGTCCAAATATTCCTAAAAATTGTTTCTGATTGTTTAATCGTGTTTTAGATAATTGGAAAGCAATTTAAGATGGAACTCTCGAATGTAAGTGAATGCCATCCAATAAACAGTACAGGACAGAGAGATGTATTTGATTGTTAGAGCTGGGGACCTATGGCTTAGTCTGGAAATAGTTTCATAGAAATAGGAAGTGACTCTACTGTACTTACAGTGGGACCTTTTGGTCCAGGGAATCCAATGTTGCCAGGCTCACCTCTGTTGCCAGCTGGACCAATTGGTCCAACTCTACCATCTGCACCAGGGAAACCCTAGAAAAACAAAAAATACATATTGAATGGCGGTGGTAATTTAGTTGGTTCTGAGAGTTCAGTTTTAGGAGAAAAGTGTACTGACAGGAAGCAAATGCCATTTAGCTTTTAAACACTGTTATTACATCACATGCACCTGCATTCTTCCCTTTTTCTCTTTTTTATAGAGCTGTGAATTACTTCTTCCTCTTCCAGAACATAGTCTGGATCTAAGACCCACAGAAATGAATGGCAAGTTTTTTATAGATCTGAGTAATGTGGTAGTGAAGTCTTACTGGTTTTACATAGTCATACTAGACCTCAGTGTTAAGACCATTTCTTCTTAAATCTCAGTTTATGCTTATGCTTTGCATGCATTGGAAAAACAGAACTAAAATCAGAGTACTTACAACAGGACCTTCCTTGCCAGCAGGGCCTGGGCTTCCAGGCTGACCTGGGAGGCCCTAAGAAAGGAAAGATTTCATGTCTTTAGAAGGCATCCAACATTTAATCAGCTTTTTTACACACACGTACACATGCAGATGCCAAGTTATTGGATATACATTGTGGAAACAGGGCTGCATGTCCTATTAAGTTTGCATCTAAACTGAAGTTCAGTTTGGTGGTGTGTGCCTCCATGTGGCTGAAAATGACTGACAGGTAAGTACCTGTTTCACCCAAACTCATTTAGGCTCTACTTAGTAGAGAGTTTGAAGATGCTTAATAGTTCACACATGCATTGAAAGTGTTCAATTCATGGGAGGTGGGATAGAAAGGGACAGAATAGATTAAAGAGGACAAAAGTCATTGACATGGAAATAATCCGGCTGGATCTAGTACCACTGAAGTAGATGGCTGTTTTCAGTGAAATCATGAGCAAAATAAAATTGAAAGAATTGAGATCAGCCATCTTACATCATTTTAATGGAGTTTTCTCTTCTTTTAGTTAGTTACAGAGGACACACACTACAATTGTTATCTTAATGATCACATTGTGTAAATAATCATAAGCAGAACCCCTTTTGTAAGTCAGTGCAGTAGCTAGTAGAAGCGAATACTGCTCCATGATCAAGGCAGTAAGATGCTACCACATACAAAAGAAAGGAATTTCAATTAACATTTTGATGCTGATTAATCATTTCCTCAGTTATTTTTTTCAATGGACTGATGGAAATCCCGTAACTGTGGTTAGCACAGACTTTTTTTTTGCAGTTGGAGTTCTGAATAATTTTATCCCCCAAACGCAAAAGTAAGTGATTTTCTTTTTGCACAGTTCAAACTTACTCTTGGACCCATAAGACCAGGCTCACCAGGACGGCCACCATCACCATTAGGACCCTTAGCACCAACAGGACCACTAGCACCACGGTTACCAGCAGGTCCCTATCAGAATAAATACACAAAATTAGGCAGAGGTAGCAAAAAGCATCGTGTCTGTATATAAAAAGATGGTTTGGAAATAGTGACTCAGGGAGAAGTCTTACCATGACACCAGCTCTGCCATCAGCTCCAGGGAGACCACGAGATCCAGGCACACCCTGCAAGTGAACACAAAACAAATCAAGAAAGGGAAGGAGAAATCTATTCCGGTATGGTGGATAATGCTTATTAAATTTCAGGTCTTCAAGCAGGTATGCTGAATATAACATAAGCGCAGCTCTAAGCATTTAGAACATACATTTGTACTGAGCAGCATAAGAAATCTCTCACTTTAACCTGCTTTAAGAGAGCATTTTCAGTGTAATTTAACAGTTGGTGTGGCCAACAGCTAGGATTCCACAACCTGGCAGGTAGTGTTTCACCTTCACTTCTCTGCAGAGCATTGCTAGCTCATCTGACTCTGTACAACCTACATGAGGTGCAATACTGAATCCTGATCTCTATCAAACCTGGTGGAAACACTGCCTATATTTCCTAGCCTTTTCCACTGAATTCCTGCTCCTGCATGAGGCCACATGCCTCCTGAAAGTCACTGCATTGTTTCCTCCCCCAGAAAAAAGGGTGCTATACACCCATGAAGACACTGAATTGAAGCCTTTGTCGCATTATTTGTGAGCCAATTATCTCCTTCAAGCAGTTAAATCCCATCATGAAAGTTTATAGGGAAATCAATAATTATTCACTAAACATTAAACAATGGATAATACAAAGCACCCTGTAATTAATTCAGGGATAAGATAGTAAACAGCATTAATGCAAAGCAAAAACAGGATTGTTCCCAGCTAATCAAAAGGCTCAGAATGGCAAATGAGCTTTGCCTAGCTGCAATAACACACATTTAATGACTTCAAATAATTTAAATTGTCTTTGTCTAGCAAAGTCTAGCTTGGTTTCTTCTTTCCTTTTTGTTTCTACTTCTGGAACATGAAAAGAGAACTTACTCTCAGACCAGCAGGGCCAGGGGGACCAGCAGAGCCAGGTTCACCATTGCTGCCTCTCTTGCCTTCCTCACCACTTGGACCAGGAGGGCCGGGAGGGCCAGCAGCACCCTATTTCAACCAAACAAAGGAAAAGAAGAAATCAGATGCTGCGTTGCAGGTACTATGAGGCTTTATTCATTGAAACAACACTCACACATTGCCATACTTACAGGCTCACCCTTGTTACCACTTTCTCCCTTGGCACCAGCAGGGCCTGGTTCACCCTAGAGTCCAACATAAAAAGAGATTACAGAATTACATACCATTCTAAGAATCCTTTTCTACCTGTACAGCTTTCATGAATCAAAAATATATTTCATCATCCAATGTCACATCTGCCTCTATTCTGATAGATGGTCAATAAATGTAAGTATTTTTGGCCTAATGGGCACGAAAACAAACATGTTAAGATGTTTAGAAGTGACAGTAATGGAAGTATGAAGCATTAAGGGCTGGTTCCTCCACTGAGGATACCCACTGAGGGCCTGACTGGGAGACTGTTGTCACGTCTCTTGATAGCATCAACATGGACAGAGCTTAGTAGTTCTTGCACTCAAAGGGAGTACAAAGTCAACCTCCTCAGCCTCAGTAACAGTAACACAGAAATGAGCTACAAAGCCTAATTATAGTGAAGCAACAAGTGTCTACATTAAATGCAAAAATATATCTAGAGGAAATCTTTTACAGTGATGGACACTGTCCAGCTTTCAAATGAAGACATGCAAGAGAAAGTCACTTACAACAAGTCCTCTAGCACCACTTGGACCAGCGGGGCCAGGAGGACCAGGAATCCCACGGGGACCAGGCAGACCAGGAGCACCAGCAACACCAGGAAGACCCTGCCCAAGAGAGAAAGAAAATGTATTGTGAGCCCATTATCTTTTCTGTTGCATTAACTGATTTTTATTATACTTTTTAAATTAAAGCAAACAAGTGGAAGTATGGCTCTACTTACAGCTGCACCTTTAGCTCCAGGAAGACCATTAGCACCAGGGTTGCCCTATTAAGACAGGAAATATGATACTGGTTAATTCAGAGTCTCACGTGCACCATTCAACAATAAAGACTAGCAAGCTACTCACTGGAGGGCCAACGGGACCGCTGGAACCAGGAAGTCCAATCTCTCCTCTTGGGCCAGCAGGACCAGTAGGGCCAACATTACCAGCAGGTCCAATTTCACCCTGTTTGAGAAAAGGATAAAGCTCTCTATCAGCATGCACAACATTAGGGCAATAGCAAAGCAATCCTTTATTTGCCTGACATTAAGACAACAGTAAGACACAGGTTCCTGTTTCAGAGACCAGGGAATCAAGGGACTGAGAGCCTTCATTGAATTTTGAAGGCACTGAATCCCAGGTAGGCCACACTGAAGCTGATAGTTAAAATGTGAACAACAGATTATCAGATTATCTGTGTTATTATCAAGAATTATACATAAGGTTGGCCTAGAAAGTTAGGATTAAGATTCCAGTCTTATCTGCATCCATTTGTCACCAGCAGCGCCCGAAGATGCCTTACAGTGTTTGACACCTAACTGACCATTATCTTGCACCTTAAGCTTCAATTTGCACTGATGCAAAGTGCAAAATTATGGCTGATCAGAGTATTGTGGAACAGTGCTCACAGTGGTGTAAATGATAGGGGTAAAGGTTCTTGGTACCGCTCTCAGAACTTTGTTTTCACTAAGTCTATTATAAAAGCCTAAACTGAACATAATGACAACTTATAATGAGAAATTCTGTAAGTATTAAGTATCCAGAGTCCACGCCCTGGATATGTAAGAGGTTTTCTCTTGAAATTATTTGCTGTAACCACATTGACATCTGTATCAGAACAGATTTCATGATTTCCAGAAATCTTGTTTTTTCAGAATAACCATCAGAAGAACAGTTTTTCCTCATCTTCCATGCAGTTAATAGAGAGGTCTAGTAAACAATACTCTATCTTCCTATAAAAGGAGATCAAGGTAAGAATTTTGTCTACTGCAACATAGAATTTGTGTACACATGTTAAGGATGAAAAATAGTATCACACCACATATGAGTGTATGCAGCTCTTCTTGACAAATAGTCAGTGAAATTTGTAAATGCAGTGCATGGACACTTGCCTAAAGTCTTCTGAGCAATTCCAGTAAAATTCAAAATAATGAGCCTTACCCAGGTAAAAATGCTAAGATCCGAGCAATAAACTGAATCATGTAGTCTACAAGAGAAAAATGGCATTGCCCTAAACCTGGAAAGTTTAAATGCAGTTTCTGCATTGTAATTTCAAGAACTCAGGTTGGAAAGAGCCTGAAACTCAACTGCAGCTTCTTTGCTCTCCACTTATGTTAAGTGACAAGAACTGCTACTTTGCTTATTTGTCATGATCCATATCACCTTTCAAAGGTGCTTAAAACAGCAGCATCACATAGGATGCAGTGAAAAAATTTGGTTATACATCTTGCTGAACCTGCCTAGCACCAGTCCTCTGAGTCAGCTCCCACCTAACTCATTAGCAACTGCAGCTCTCAGCCACGACTTGCTGGCTGTACAGACCTCCTGAGCTTTTTTCTACATGTATTTTGGATGTAGAACTGCATCTGTCACACAAGATAATACAGTCACTTCAGTATGTGTGACTATCAGCTATGAAATTAACAGCTGTATTTGATATTAACTTTCATATATCAAGTTCTCCAAGTACTGTAGGAATTCATGCTCATTCTGATCTGTAACAGTTTGATAAGACAGCACTCCAACTTCAGAGAGGGTGTATTTTTGTTGCCTATCAATACTAGTAACTGTACTTTATATTCACTGTACCACTAGAAGGAGATATTCATACCTTAGCACCAGGAGCACCTGGGAAGCCTGGAGGACCAGCAGCACCAATAGGGCCCTGTGAAACCAAGGGAAGAATATGAGTAAATGCATTCAGTGATTGCACAAATACCTTGCTTGCTCAAGTAAACAGATTTAAAATGCACATTTACGTAGACATTTCTGCACGTTACCACTTCAGAACATTGGTTGCCTTTTGCAACTCCAAATGGACAGGTTTGGTTCACTACAAACAGCTGACAGCAAGGTCAATGGTGAAAAACATTTGTAGTGAAGCTAAAAGTGTGTGAGTTAAGCAATGACTTGTAAAACCTTGCCTTGAGGGCAAACACCTGAGAAAGAATAAAACAGAGGATGGGCTGAAACAGGCATCAGCGAGGCACGATGTCTTGCTGTACAGTCCCAAGATGGATGAAGGAGAGCACTGCACCCTGCAACTGCAGTTCTTGGGTGGCTGTTTCCAACACATTTACTGTGCAAGGGCAACTGTGTACACTTCCACAGCAGTAACTGTTCTGGCCTATCACAACAGCTCTTTGTTGCTGACAGCATTTGTCCTTCACACATGGGAAGAAGATTGGTGAGATCTCTGCACCACTTTACAAGCCAGTGCTTGACCAAACTTTCAATTAAGTCAGTAAAAATGTTTACTAGAATTTGGATCAAGCGTAACAGCTGCTGAGGGCAGGAGTTGATTCTAAGGTGAGAACAGATTAGCAATCTTGATTCATAAACAGAATAATTTCAGGCTGCAAGTATGCACAGCCACAGTGCCCTTTCACGTCAGCTTGCCAAGGACCTTCTACCTAACCTAGCAACTGTTACGAAATTTATGATTATGATAGGACAAGTTTCCTAGCATACAGTAGCCAGACACCAGAAGAGGAGATACACTGATGGATTCATAGTCTGTTATTCTTTAATGTATAAAAATACAAAGGGATAATTTTTCTTTGATTATTAATGAAATATCCAACTCATTCATAGCTATTGGAGATTGACATCTGCTTTTGTGAGCTAATATCTTTGAATTATAAATACCCATTATAAAACTGCCTCAGTTCCAAGAGATTCAAATGGGTCAGCCTATATAGCAAATAGGAACTGGCTTCTGACATTCTATAACCTACTGCAGTCATTATAAACTGTGAACCTGGCATTCTCACTGGTTTTGCATACAGAAAATGAGACTAATTGTCCTGTAAATATGCATGAATATATACACTTTCTGAATTTCCATTATGGTGACTCTTGACATTTTAAATTCCTAGAGGAATAAGAATTTCATGGTATTTTTGTCTAGTTTAAAAAAATAATTGCTTTACAGAGTATTTGCAGCACTGTAACTTAAGTATACGTAAAATAACTTCACTGGCATAGACAAATTGACCCAATGCAAACCCCTGCTACTACAGGTTGTCTATTTGTCTGTTTTAAATACCTACTGATTTATGTTTTTAAATACTGTGGGGGGGAATTGAAGTGAAACTCATACTTCTGCAAACATTCTATTTTGCTGAAGCATGAAAGATATTTGCTGTGACGAGGAGTATTAAAATCAACTTCTGGCAAAGTAGACAGGACCAAGTATGACTTCATCATTGACCCATATTTTGAATGCAAGAAAGAAAAACTATTCTGGGCTATTACTGATTTATTTTTTTAAAGCTTTGAAACTCTACCCTTGTGCCTACATTTACATCACTGAAATAAATGAGGTTTACTGAAGTTGGTGGTACGCTATGGCAACACTAACTCCGTTAAAAGGGGTGTATCTGGATCAGCACTTACTGGAATAGTATTGCAGGTGCAAAGCTGTGCCCCAGTGTGCATAAAATACTTTCAGAACACATGTAATATTAGTCCTTTGCAACATGTGCATGGAATCTACCTGTTAAAAAGTACACAGTCTCTTTAGATCTGGGATGAGAATTGCTCTGTTACACTGGTGCAACTGAGGATTCTGTTCGTCAGCTGTTTCCCTATACACTGGTGTCAATGAGAGTATTTTGTCCCTTCGACAAAGGTGTGTTTAATATAAAACCTGAGGATATTGTCTGCAATGGACTTATACTGTTGCTTATCAGACCATCAGAGAAAGAGACCCGTGTTAAAAACATCCACAGAATCAACTTCTCTGGAGCCTTCCCTCTCAAGTCCTATATAGAGGAAATAGTGGACACAAGGCCTAATGGAAGCAGGTTGTTAAAGATCAAGACTGGAACTTACAGCAGGTCCAGTGGGGCCAGCACTGCCATCACTTCCACGAGCACCCTGTCAGCAGAAAACATGGTAAGTAAAAACTGGAAAGAGATTCAAAGATCAAAGAAAGCCACAATAAGCAGCTGTTCATGACTACAAACAGACGGATAGAAAGCCACTTACAGCTGGTCCAGGGGCACCTACTCTTCCTCTCTCACCAGGGAGACCACGAGCACCCTGAAAGAAAAATTAAATTCATTTACACCTGTTCACTAAAGATATATATTTTTTTCTTCTGCTAAGTCACTATACGAAGAAGGGTGCAGTCAGACAATTCTATTCCATATACTCATAGATTATTATATTACAGCATCTAGCTAGCTTGAGTGTCACTGATGGTAACTGGCCAAAACACTGGCTGAGCCATACCTATCAAATTTTTGAAAACAGTACTAGATACTTACAGGTTGTCCTGGGGTACCATTTTCACCAGGGGCACCAGGCTCTCCCTAAGAAAGAAGAAAGTTCACAGGCTTAAATTACTCATAGGATTCCTTGGACAGACAGCACAACACCATCTAAAGAGATACTCAATTGCTGTATTCTACTGTCCTTGTCTTTTGTAGCACTCACACCACCATACAGAATAACAGCATGTCATCTCCTAAGGATGCAGAGACAGTGACTGTCCCTTTATATACTGGAACAGGGCCAGTTGAAATACCTTAGAAGAAGAGGTCCAGAGCAAGTTGTTTCATTTTCCAATTTCTGCTTTCTTTACCCCCTTCCTTTATTCTGTAATATTTACTCTGCAGCACACATCTAAGAGATAAGGCCTGAATAATCAACTAATAATTCAAATCAAATGACAGCTTTATTTAGCTAGAGGAGAAAGATACTTTCTTTTGCCTTTGGTTATGGCTACTAGGTTCCTAACCTGTGCTGTCACATATCTGGAAATACAACAGAAATATCTGAGGTAGATCCTTAAGACCAGTACTATTGATATAAGTGGCAGCCACTAAAATATGATTTATCTCCCTTTAGGACTGAGCGCTCAAGCCCACAGATGGTCTAGACTGGCCTATAATGACAGGATTTGTCCTAGAGCACTGGTACCCTGAACATATCTGAATGCACCTAGTCTTAAATGCTGCAACCTCCTGAAATTTTTGCTTTAATCTTATGAGTATCTTTGATTCATTTTTTTCCAGTCAGATTAGTACTCTTAATAATACCTGTTCCTTTATTTACTTATTTACTTTATCTGCTTTTAATCTCCAACACCAGAGAAGTGCTTGCTATCTCATTACCAAACTTTTTCTGAAGGTTAACAAGTTGCACTGATACGGGAGAATGCTACAATACAATTAATAACCCTATAAACAAGTAGTTCTAAGCTTTTGGAAACAAGCAATAATGAGAATTACTACTTGACCTTTTCACTGTTACAAGTTTTTGAATACAAATCTACCATGAATAAATCAGCAGCATTAATTTTTCCTACAACCCGATTGTGCAGTAGTGTTTAAGAACACTGCTATTAGATACTGAAGTGGAATAGGAGAGATGAAATTAAGAGAGAAGAGTTTGCCAAACATGTTTCTATACCATGTTTAAAAACACTTTCTTAATCCGAGTATTCAAATATGCACTAAACTAAGGAAGGTAAAAAGGAAAAAAGACTGAAGATCAAGCATCCTTAACTCAGAAGAGCACTGCATTTATCCAAAGGTATGGCAGAAAGCCTTAAAATAAAGCAACATATCAGATTTTTCTAGAAAAATGAGATATTCTGATTTCAGTGTGCTTTAGAGAAAAACCCCAACTACATTCTGTAGAAAAGCAGAGAAAGCCAATTATTAGCAGCCCAGTTCTGTGGCTCTTACTTATTTAAAGTAATCTCTCGACTAAGGGCTTCAGAATAAGGCCCCAACATGATTTCTCACGTTGAGGTGCAAGTATTTGTCTTACATGGATCTGTTGACTTCTGTATCATTGCAACTGAGGAATGTTCAATGACAACGTGGAAGATCAATTGGAGAGGACTTCAGATATATTTCCCTAGAAAGAGTTAAAAGCTAAAAATGCACACAACATTTTCAGATTTCATCTTTACCTTAGTGCCGGGAGTACCAGGTTGTCCTTTTTGACCATCCAGACCATTGTGTCCCTATATTGAGTAGAAAAAAAATATTTAGTATGTATTTTCTCAGTAACTGCTACACACAAACTCATAGTCTTAAGAGGTAAATTCTTTCTATACAAGATGATTTTCTAATATAATCTTACATTTTTTTAAAGCATTCTCTTTTGCCAAGAGAAAAACTTCAAAGATATTAAAGCATTTAGAATATATACTCTCAACTTTGAAGAGGTTTCCAGGTGTTCTCAGTATGTTAAAGTGTTGTCAGTTTTAACTATTCAGGTAAAAGGTATGTGTAGACTCACCCTAATTCCCTTAAAGCCAGGCAGACCAGGAGTTCCAGGGAAACCACGAGCACCCTAAAAACACAGAACATGCATGATTGTCTCTCATGTTTTACATTGCATTTAAAAAGAAACAAAAAGCATCAGTCTTTCATTAAAATTAATGAGTAGATTGGGGTCATGATCATTCAAGTGAGGACCCACAATCATTTCAATGAGGATCGCAGTCCACTCCCAAACCTCCCAAGATCAGACCTGTTCAAAGACTAAAAACAATTAACCTGATTTTCCAGTTCTGTATCCCAGAAATTACACAAATTAACCTGTGATAGACAGCTATTTTAAGTTTCTATGCCAAGGTACCTGCTCACCACCTATGTAGCTCCTCATTATGTTACCTGTTACTATTACTTCTGCTTTACTATGGGGGTAAGGAGGTGGGGGACAGGGAACAAAAGAAAGACATAACTACATGATAGCCCTGAAGGTAAGAACTACAACGGAGATATTGAGATTAATCCATATATGCAATATTGATGGATTGTTTATGGGGTGCAATTCAGAAATGTCATTAGGTTTCTTTGCTAAGAGCACTGTTTTATAACAGAAAGTAGATCAATACTTACTTGAGGGCCAGCAACACCCCTCTCACCAGGTCTTCCAGGTTTGCCAGGGTGACCCTAAAAAACGCGGTAAAAATGCACTGAGAAGAAAGCTCATTTTATAAAAGACCATCATATTTTTTTTAATAAGAAAAGACATTATCAAAGCTTCTCCTTTTTGGTAGACAAGAGCTTGTTAGCTTTCCTTTTCCCATTTTCAGAAAGCTAAATAATGTATTTGGAGAGATTTTAGAGTTATCTATTTTTCTGTACATTTCCAACAGACAGCATCTTTTGTACTATTAAATAATTTTCAGGGGCTTATTTGTTCTGATAATAAAGAACAATATAGAAATGATGGCCATTAGAATGTTTAGTTTAACAATAATCTAATGTTAGAGTTGAATCATAACCCTCAAAGAGATTAAAAAGTTTTAATAACAACTTACATCTTCACCAGCCTTTCCTGGAGGACCAGGGGGACCACGAGGACCTTGGGGACCCTGTTAAAAATAGATTGAGTATTACTTCGAGCACCTTTCTTCAGGTAGGTCTCTTCCCTGGTTTCTCAACAGAGCTTGGGCATAGCTGGAGCCTGAACTGAATCAAGGTACTTCCATCCTAATTGCCTTTGTACTTCATGAGTTCCCAATCAGAAGGAGTCTGAATCTGAATGCTCAGCTCCTGTTTCTGTAACAGGATCAAGCAATTCTAACATTCAAGAACAAGCATATGGGTAGGATTAACAGGCCTAAGCATTACAGGCCTATCTTTGCATCTTATTTCTAACGCTAAGTGTCTGTAATGAAACCTGTACTTACTGTTTGACCAGGTTCACCAGGCTCACCGGGAACACCTTGAAAACCAGGAGGACCCTAGAAGAGAATGGAGATTGTTAGTGTTTGAACTGGCTATTTTATAGGTATGTCTAAATCCTACTACTGATTAATACATTGAGTGTACTTACAGGGGGTCCAGATGCTCCAGGTGGGCCTCTAGGTCCCATTAAACCCTATGGAGGAAAAACATTCTTTTTATTTGTTTAAAAATCACTATTTCATAAACTCATCTATAACACCAGTACCTGGCATTCCTAAAATCCTGGTAAAGGTAACAGTTTTCATTGTGCAATGTCCAAACAAAAGTTGAGGAAATTAAGAGATCTGCATAGGCAGTTCAAATACAAACAAATCTGAAGCCAGTGAGATGACTTAAGAATGTACCATTATGGCTGAGAACCTTTTGATTAAGCATCTTATTCTATTCTGCCTCACTAACAAGTGCTTTCACACAGTGGCTTATTCCTCTATGTACCCACTTCTTCCCTGTGCATGAACTTTCAGAGTTTAAAGACAGTCATAACAACACATTAAGAAAGGTTGTGTTTTGGGCAAATGGAAGTGTTACCATGAATTAGGAGGTTCATACGTCATTTTGAAAAGAAATCGATTTCCTCTTACAAATATTGAGCATATATCTATTTCAAATAATGATCTATCTCTAATTATCTTAATTTGCTTGTTTTTGACTTATTTCATTTCACCTCCAAAATAAATCACTAATATACTCTCATTGGCTGATTTTAGAGATTTACATACAACTTGAAAAATTTGGTCAAAAATCACTCCTAAAGGGGATTTTTCCATAGATTAGTGCACTTCCTTCACAGTTATCTTAAGGTTTACTAAGCACGCAAAAAACTTTAAACTGAAATTTAATTTAATCTTCTATTGTCCAAATGGATGTTTCACCAGACATTTCAACAGAAGCTATTATACTTTTACCTGCTTTTAAAATTTCATTGGGAACCCTGTTAGGTTTTTCTCATTGCAAGGGGGCTAACAGTTTTTCAATGGCTTATATACCATCCCAATGAGACTGAATAAATTTTCTCAAGGGAAATAAATGTATATTCATTATAGGCATTAACCTATGGAAGCTAATGCAATCATATTGCTATAACAGTATGCACTAGTTCTAGGAAAAAACAACTGCTACTGGACAGCCTGAATCATATGTGCTGCATAAACCCTGTGAATCTTTTCACAAATTATATT
This sequence comes from Netta rufina, assembly GCF_964035555.1. Taxonomy (NCBI): domain Eukaryota; kingdom Metazoa; phylum Chordata; class Aves; order Anseriformes; family Anatidae; genus Netta; species Netta rufina. The sequence continues at coordinate 25,777,466 of NC_140124.1, read as the reverse complement.
CTATAACTGTTTTTTCCTGCTTTTTTGTCTTCCTAATCTTTCACATTTTCTTTATGGAACCTCGTAGAAGAGATAGAATTTACTGCTTTTGCTGTCAATGGACCCTCACTGAGTCAACAATTGGAGCTTTTAGAAATGGTGACATGCTATATAAATCCTCATCTACATTTTCTAATTTATTGTCAGACACTGAAGGCCAAACTTGATTAAAAATAATCCAGTTTTAATGGATGCCAATGTATTTTCAAAAATTAATCTGATGATATACTACTTTCAGGAACAGAAAAAAGTACTTGACCCAGAATACGACCCAGAATAATCCTTGGCAGTCTTCATCCTGCTGCTCACCCATCAGATGCATTGTCCGTGATGTCAATGCATGCAATGAATTTAACCCATAATCTGCTATCTACATGTACTGAAGAATACCTGCTAACATTAGGAATATTTAGAAATTCATGTAGAGAGGCAGACAACTCCTTAAGTGTCCATTTGAAAATAGTATACTGGGAAAGATTCCTCCTCAGAGTAACTTTGTAGCAGCAAGTGCTAGCTTTCACTTGCTCAGAACCAAATGTAGTGGCCAGTGTTCTGCCAAACCTGTACAATACAAGGATGCCCAAAGGGTTGTCCAGAAGGGTTGTACAGCCATGGGAGATAAAATGGTCACTGACTGGGACTGAGATATTGAGTTACTTTTTAGATCTGTGTCTGCTTTAGAGAGCATCTCTACAATTGATCTCTTTCCTACAATACAAACTTCTTCTGTCTTAACACAGGTAAAGTAATACTGTATCAAAGTAGATGTTCCATATTGGATTACCAGATTCACGAAAATGTTATCAACAGACAGAATTAAAGCACAAGACCTACTTGTGCTATATTCAAGCTGAAGATACAGTCCTAAGACTTATTTCTAGCACTTCACATTGTGCTATATTAAAGGATCAGTTTACAGTCTTACTTGATATATGATCAAAACACAGATTTTAAAACTATGTTTTGAATTAATGCAGCTGGATTAGACTCAAAAGAAAATGTGAAATACATGTTTATGCAAGTTATCAAGTGCTAAATCTTATACTTACCATAGGTCCTGGGCCAAAGTCAGCCGCTTTAGATGGATCATATTGAGCAGCGAAATTCTGTGGGTGACAAAAATTTGAAATTAAAAGCATGAACATTTTTTTCTTTAAAAAGTATTGATAGTTATCATTCTATATGTAACTGTCATCTGACTTGTTACATGATATGTTAAAGCAACATACTTAAAACTCGGTAAACGTGGCCCTGTTACAAATACATTCATATTTGCTTCTTTCCAGAAGGACCCTTTTACACATTGGCCTCCAATGTGTAACAGTACACAGTAGTAAGAAACACAATGCAATTGCCTGAACTGAAAATTAAAGATGTAGACTTGATGCCCACTAAAAATTGAAAACATTCCTGTATCTCTCAAATCATTCTGCTTAATGACAGAAGTTATGCATATTTTTTACCACATTAAGTAAAATTCACGGCCCAGCCCCGACGCACTATTGGATGAGATGGGCCCTTCAGCTTCAAAAATATCTGCAGAGTATGCAGCCTCAAAAACACTGCACTGGATTTCTGACCTTTTATTATATAAAAGTCTTGTAGACAAATACACCTCTTGCTTTGTGGCATATATTTTATCTCTTCACTAAAATGGAAGAGTTCTATACAACACAATCAAAAATCCTTTTCTCGCTTGCTTCTTTAGTCTACTAAAATAATAGAAACTAATAAAAACAGTTTTCTGTTTGCTAATAGGAAAATAAATTATTGCTATACATATTGAGGGCAAGAGTCCATGGCAGATGATTTACTACACTACCTAAAAAAACCACTGTTTAATTTCTTTATGCTCCCAGCCCAAGCTAAAGTCAAAGAGTTAAAATCAGCATTTGACAGGGCATACATGATGGACACTTCTGCAGAAAGTGTGTATGTGACAGTCCACTTGTGTTCTGCAGCATTAATGTGGATAGATGAAAAATTCTAAAGGAAGAGAGGTACTGACGTTTAATTATGGACTTCTAGCTTAAGGGTAGTTTTCCTCAAGCTTATTCCAGTACAGTTGCTTTCTCTTGAACACAACAGCAAACTTGTATTTCTTTTGTCCATCCACTTAACTGTACAGGTTTCATTTAGTTGACTCCTAATCCACATATTATGTTAGCACAAATCTAATGCTAATTAATGGGGTTGATTTGCTCCTCTGCATAAGTCCCTGTTGAATATAGAATCCAAAGTTCCTGAGGAAATCCTAAGGAGTGCTTCACTGGAACTGGGACCACAAATTTCATGCAGACTCTAGTGGTCGGCATGATCTTCTCTTCAGAGTATGCTTCCTCTACTCTCCAGCAGAATGTCAGTGTTTTCCAGCAAATATACATTTAGCCTTTGGATGTCATGAAGCTCAGATTATCAGTTTCAGTAACATAAAATTTGGATGCCTTACTCCGCCAAGACCTGGAGGACCAGGGGGGCCTGGAGGACCTGGTAGACCGTCTTCACCATCTCTGCCTGGTGGACCTGGTGGACCCTACAGGCAAAAGGAGGATTATAACGTGAATATTAGAAGTAACTCATAAAATCTCTAAAGTGATGAATATATTAACAACTGGGAACCTACAGCACATACTGCAGCACTGCTGTACATGCAGTTGCAAAGTATGTCCAACTTCAGAAAACAAGCATAGCCTGAATTTACATTGCCTTGCCACTCCTCAATCAGATACATGCTGTAGTTTCATATTTGGGAAGATTACTAGGGTAATATTGAACTATGCTACCAAAGCACAACCTCCAGATTGAGAAGTTTCATTTCAAGCAACCAAAGCTTGGACATGAACCCCAGGTTACCCATGCAGACCCACACAGCCCAACAGATTCTGTTTGTGAGAGACAAAAAATTTCCCTGACAAGCTGAGGATTGGCAGGTCAGTCTCACTGCTATGAACTAACATAACCAGAAAAAGTCAAAGGCCAGTTTTTAACCAACCTGGATTATCTGCTGCTATAATCAGAAATTTGATGACAATGAAAGAGTATTATTTTCCACAGGTTTTTGGTTCATTTCGGTGCCGCCACTTTGCTATCACTGCCATAACCACTCCAACAACAGCTTGAAGGGACATGTGTTCAGTCCAGAACATTTGCTCTTACATTCTATCATCCCCAATACACAAAGCTGATCGAGGTTTGCCATCACAGTATTTGAGGTGAGGCATTTCATTTGGTCTAAATAAAATTCATAATAAAAAAATCTTAAGGATTCTGAAAGGGACAGGTTTAGGCTTTTTGTCTTCAGGATAAAGCATATATTTTACTTCATTAAACAGATGTAGATACTGGCAGCCTAAAGCAAATATCAACTAAGGATGTGAATTTCAGACTACAACACTATAAAAAGCAGCAGTGATTCAGAAGCAAACCAGAAAAGCAGATAACAATATTAACATTACAATTAAATACAATTTAATTATAACATGATAATTACATTATCATACCAACTGCCTCTATCTACAGTTACATTCAAAATTGCCTTTAACAACACAATGTCCACTTTGACCGATAAGATGTGGATGACAGATGCCTAGCTGCCAAGAGGAGAGCTTTTTCAAGCCACCTTTGTAGGTACAGGTATCGAATGATCCTCTAGTCTACCTTTGTCTATTTGGGTTTGATGTTGACAGCTTATCTTTACACCATCCCGTTCAAAAACTGTCTTTACGTGACAACTTTCTCTTTTGCATTTTTCTGCACTGTGTCCAGTACAAGCAGTCAGAAAAAAAAAAAAGGCTTGCAACCATCATCTGGAGTGCTAGGCTGTTCTCCGAACCAAAATCACATCTGATTAGGTACAATGATCATAAGTAGGTTGGAGTGGTATTGCCAGTGGCAGCATTGGTACATAGAAAACTTGATTTCTTTTTTAACAAAATTGCACCTGTAGAAGCTTGTATGTATAATAATTGGATCTGTCATTAATGCCTACACTGTTGTTTTTTTCCATACTGATTTTCCAACAACTGTTCAAAGACCATAAATAAATATGTGTCAATCTAATTCCTTACCCTTTCTCCCTGTGGCCCTTTGTCTCCTCTGGGGCCCTGCTGGAAGAAAAGAGAACTTAATGAGTTACCATGGAAATTTTCCAGGACAATACAGAGAAAGAGATACATTAAAAATAAGTAGTGTACATGAAAAAAGGGAAAGAGGACTGCATATAGAGGTCCTATACCTATTTTCCATGGTATATTGTTTTTCTTCAATACGCTATTGAAAATAGATTAGTCACTATCATCACTATGTCAGTCAAAGCATCACTGCACAGTCCACAGAAGTACTTACACAGTTTGTTTTATTCTCGTCTGAATAACTTGCTCTAATTTAGCAATAGTGACTTTTAGAAATACAAGGGAATCTATTTAGCCTTTTAGACCAGTATAGATATTAGTGTACAGTTCAACTAATGAAACCTTTCTAAAGGAAATCTTGTGGAACAAGAATCCTTCCTTGAGGCAGTTTTGTTCTTGGTATGCTTAGTTCTGCTCTTGGATAAAGCAGGTTAAAACCAAAATTTGAATTTTCCATGGTGTTAACCTGTTGCACCCACTGTTCTCTCTTTTTTATGTCCTACTTATCTCAGTGAACACTGGAAATAATGATTTAGTCAATATTCTGTCATCCAACATTCCACAAAATATTACTCTACCTGGGAATATTTGATGTCATCTACATTGCCACAAAAGAAAAATGAAAGTGCTTACCCTTCGCCCTGCAGATGCCTGGAAGAGATAAAGCAGAAAATTAAAAAAAGATACAAATTATCCCAATATTTTAAACTAAACTACTGTACAAATTTAGGCTCATCTTCTTACAACTCTGTAATTTACACCAGTACAATATATGTAAGTATACCCTATGCTTTTTAAATTACTAGGAAGGCTAAGAGTTTACTATCAAGTGAAAATATATGCACCTACATAAGAACATTCTATTGAAGACTGTCAATTTTATACTTATTAAAGCCTACAAATATAACATAAATGGAAGTCACACCTGAGTTCTTTCATAATCCTTCTGTGCAACGCAATTTAGCCTGGAAGACTGGCCTTAAAGTATAGTCATCTCCAATCCAAACTGCCAGGTATAACGTCCGAACACCACTGCTCAGTTATTTTCTCCTCATGATCTTTACACCTATGAAGGCAGTCTCTTAAAAAGGCCAGCCCACTTGAGAAATTGGGGTGGGTACATTTCCATGCAGTCCCTTCAGGATTTATTTGGTACCTTGCCATGGCCACCTTGGGAATTAAGGTTAGTAAATATTGCCCTGAAAAGGTAGCCTAGCCCATTAATTGAAGTTGAATATTATATATAAGATGAAAAATAATCATACTGACCTCACTCACATCTGCAGGAAGAAGGGAAAGGAAAAAAAAGAGATAATTAGATTGTTTATTCAGTGGTTTAAAAGGTTGACATTTCAGTATTTTAAATAAGAATGTATTTTTAAAAAGCAAAAAACATTTTCTTAATGCAATTTCGTTCTCTTAATGTGATTATCTTAAACTGTAAGGACTCACAAGTGTGGTCACTATATCTTTCCAAGTCAAAACAGAGTTGCTAATAAAATAAAACAAGTAATTTGGCTGATACATAAAAAAACAAACAAACAAAAAAAAAAAACAAAACAGTTATTTTCTATAAGCCTGTTGTAAATGTGCTTAAAAATATCTCCCTGGAAAGAAATACATGTATTTTCTCATATGTGTGCATGCAATAGATGAATAAAGCCGGGCATGATGACACGTGTCAAGTCACTAATTGGAAGCCACAACTTTAGGTTTTAATATAGATGGCCCCTCGCACTTCTTATGGGGAATGGTTCTCCTCTAATGGACCCATTTCCAAGATGTAAAATGCCATTGTGTAACCAGAATAGATTGAAGCTATTATCCACCAAATAGCAAGAAACTATGTTTCTGTATGTATTCTTAGTAACTGTATGTTACTAAGTATGCTCTTGTTAATCAGATACAGAACTCAACTTTTAAAATCTGTTTTCCAGAGTTCAAGCAGTGAGTGATTTGGTTTTGGCTGAAACTTACCATGGTAAAAAAATGTCTTTCACCACACTTCAGTGCCAACAATCTGACATTTTACTAGCAGGTTGTTGGGTGTGGCGTGCCCGTCCCCCCAAAAAAGTGTCCCTTTGGGGGTGTTTGGTGGCTCTGAATTCAGATGGTTCACACAGTAGGCGGTGTGCGGGACATCACCAAGCTCCAGAACAGAGGGCAGAATACCCTTGGTAATTCAGTATAAGAGTTCAGAAAGCGGCTGCCTGCGGGTGCTGCTGACACAGATGGCTGCGCTGTTATTTGGGGAAAGGGCAGATGCTGTGGGGACGTCGGGCTCCTCGCCCGAGCCTCTCAGCCCCCGCTGCCGGCCCGCAGCTGCCAGCCGAGGGCGCTGCTGCCGCCGCCCGGCACGGGGAGAGGGCAAGGGCCGGGGGCCAGGCCTTAGACGGGGCCCCCCGTGCTCGCCTCGGGCTTCGGAAGCCTCGGGGCCGGCAGCAGGGGGCAGCCGGGGTCCCCCCTCGGCTCTGCTGCCCCGTTCAGCTCAACACGGAGCCTCCCTGCCTGCCGCGGGCCGCCTTCCCCCCTCGTCGGGCGGCTTAAAGCCTGCGGGGAGCCCCGGGGGGGCCGTGCGGTGCCCCCCGTCGGCTCGGGGCGCTCCCCGCTTCGCCTCCAGGGGGCGCGGCGGCGGCGGCCCGAGGGGAGCCGCGGAGGGCGCGGGGGGGGAAGCCGAGACCCCGCTCCCGTCTCGCCGGGGCTTTAAGCATCTGCTCTCCTTTGGATGCTTTTTTTTTTTTTTTTTCTCCATTTTCTTTCCTTTTTTTCTTCTTCCCTTTTCTTTCTTTTTTCTTTTTTTTTTTCTCTTTTTTCTCTCTCTCTTTTTTTTTTTTTTTTTTTTGTTCTGTTTTTGGTGGGGCTCCTTGGGCTAATTTTACCTCCTTGTGCTTTTGCCATCCTTTCCTAACTCTGGAAGGAAAAAACAAAAAAACAAAAAACACCCTAACCAGCCTAGCCCCTGCCCTGGGACGGAGGTGGCACTGTTCTCCGGGGCGCCGAAAGCCCCGCGGGCTGCCGTCGGCGGGGAGCACGGCGGCCACAGAGCGCGGAGAGCCGGCCGGCCAGCCGCCCCCCTGCCACCACCCCGGCCACGAACACGCCGAAAAAGCAACTTACGTTGGCTCGTCGCTAGGCACGAAGTTACTGCGAGCAGCAACACAATCCGCGTATCCACAAAGCTGAGCATGTCTAGACGCTAGACATGCAGACTCCTTGTGCCGCAGAGTCCCCCCCGGTCGGTGGCTAGCTATTCCCTGCGGGACGCAGGCATACAGACCCCGAGAAGTGCTTCCCCGACCTGTGCACACCCCCGCTGCCCGGCACGCTCAGTGACCCCGGCCCCGCTCCGCCCTACTTATACCGCAGGAGGGTCCCGGCGCCGCCAATGGGCGCGGGGCGGGCGCGGGCCCCGCGCGGCTCCCAGGGCCGTCACGTGCCCAGGGGTCGGCGGGGAGGGGGGGGGACAGGCAGGGATGGAGGCAGGGAGGGAGGGCAAAGAGGGAGGGAGGGAGGGAGGGAGGGAGGCGGCCACGCTAAATTGGTTCCATGCTTTGAGGACGTGGACACTTTGAGGCTTTCGGAAGGAAAATCTGACTCGCCGTCTGATTTTTTTATTATTTATTTATATATATATATATACAGTTTTCATGCCGTCCCCCGCCCCTCGCCCTGATTTTTTTTAATCATTATTATTTTTTTTGGGCTGCGCGGCCCCCGGGGGCGCTCCGAGGGCTTTCAAAGCGGGAGCTGTCCAGCACCCTGGGGGTGGGCTACCTGCCGTGCCCCTGCTTGCCCCCCCCTCCGCATCCCCTCGCCCGCAGCGCCACGGCGGAGCCCCCCCCGCCCCCTCGCTCTTCCTCCCTTCCCCGTCTCCGCCGGGTTCCCCCTCCCAGCTTCGCAGCCGCCCCGGCACCGTGCGGGGGTCCCCGTGAGGGGAGCAGCCCGGGGTGCCCCGCAGCCGCTGTCCCCAGGGCTGCCTCGCTTTGGGGGCCGTGGAGCCGGGGCACGGCCGGGGCACGGAGCCCCAGAGCGGCTCTCCGGGGCCGGGGCAGGGAGGGAGGGCTCGCAGCTTGCCACGTCTGCCCCGCAGCGGGCTGCTGCCGTCGGAGGGTGTGGGTGTGTGGGGAGGGGGAAAGGAGGGGGTCTGCCCCGACCGCCCCACAGCGCTCGGGGAGGAAGGGGCGGCTGAGAGGAGCCGCCCGCCTTGCCCCTGGGGGTGAGGGAGCCCCGTCCTCCTTCCCCGGGGGCTGCAGTCACCCGGGGTCGCCCCCCGCCGGCCCCCGCGGCTGAGGGGAGCTGACGTGGTGCCGCCGGCCGGGCCAAGCCGCAGCCAGCCCGCCCGCCCCCGGCCCGCCTCCCCGCCCGGGGGGCTCCTCCGAGCCCCCGCCCCGCTCGCTGAGGGGAGTCCCGGGACGAGGCGAGGGTGATGGGGAGCTGTGAGACGACGGAGCGGGTCCCCTCCGTCGGGGCGGGCTCCGCTTCCCTCCCCCGGCCCCTCGCCCAGCAGGCGGGTCCCACTGCCGGGGCGAAGGGGGCCGCTCTCCCTCGGCCTGGCCTCGGGGAGGTGCCGGGGCGTACCCGGCCCTCCTCTGCAAGCTGCCTCGGTTACAAAGAGCGGGGGGGATCCGCTCGGGGCGTCCGTCTGACGGGCACCCCGCTGGGGTTCTGTTCCGGGGGCGCAGCCCGGGGCCGGGATGAGCCCACGGGGCCCCGGCCGGGCTGAGGTTGCCTCTGGGGACCTGGGTGAAAGCTGCCACGAGTGCTGGTGAAATGGGTGGCAAACGTGGAATTAAACCTGGTCTCGGGCTAAAAAACGGCATCGGCAAAAGGTGGTCCAGCAAAGTGTGTCTGCCCATAAAACGGGAGCCCTACAGATGACAGTACCAACGCTGTAATAAAATTATACCCCGTAAACAGCACATACATATTCTTTCAGATCGTATCATATCCATGGCATCAATTTAAATAGGTTTTGAAACTGAGCTGGGCAGCAAAGTTAACTGCTTCAAAGTTTGTACTGACACAAATCTACAATTGCCCACCGAGCTTCCAACAAGTTGAAATAATGATTGAAATTAGACCCAAAGCGCTGAGGCTGGAGTCCAAGAATGAATGTTTCCTGACACCTCTGCTTCCGGTGAATAGCAGGGTTTTTAAAACTTGTCCCTTGAAATCAATCTTTCGACTCTATAGGAGATTTTCTTCATTTCATCTTCATATTAATTTAGTCTCTGTTGCACTAACAGAACATTCATCATCTGCTTATAATAATATTTAGAGTATTTTGTGATGAAATCTGTTCTAATTGCATATACACAATGTCAGGCAACTATTGCTTGCCTACTTAAATGCATGCTTTCAAGAAATGATAGCCCTTCTCTACCAAAGGATTTCTCTTGGAGGTGCAACACTGTGGATACATATCCTGACCGAACTGAACTAAACCATCATTTCCCTCCCTCCTTCCCCTCAAATTTTACACAGGAAAGACAAGCTCCCAGCCCCTATAAAGAATAATAATTCATTGGTATGGCACTTTTCCCATGACAAAGGGTTTCTGTCAAAACCCCACCATGCTGAAACACCCATAACTGAAATTCTTTAGGACTGGCAGCTTTGACATAACTTTCTTGGATGCATACTTGACCTTCAGAATCTGTGGAGCCCTTGGTCACTTTGTTCACTAGTACACATCCATTGTCTTTTTCCATATTTTTGAAGAAATAATAATCTTTTTGTCTCTACCATCAGCACTGATTCAAACAACACTAAATGAGTTCAGGGTAAGTGACAAGGGCCTATTAAGTTGGGTATTTTTATCATAAATATACTGTCACAGCTTCCATTGTAAAGGTAGGTTGCATTGCTCACCTACTCTGTCTAAGCAAGCAAAAGTCTTCTTACAAAACCTGAGAAAAAATCGAAGTATATATATACTTCATATATATATATATTTTATATATTTTATATATATATATAAAAGTGTGCTCACTGCATTTGGATCTATAGTGTGAACTTGGAGAATATCTTTCCTCAAACTGCAATTACTGCAAATATTTGCTGTCATGCAGGTATCTTTACTAGTACAAGAACTCTAAATTAACAGAAGTAACGTGACAGCTTTTGGAGCCATTAGCATAACTGAAATGATTTGATCAGCCAATTTTAACAAGGACACATCTGAGAACTCATTTTCTCTTTGCATCGTATTCATTTAAAGGAAATATTTCACACAGAAGCCAGTAATGCCTACGGCACAATTTAAACTGAAACCAATGATAATAAAAAAAATAACCTTTGGAAAATTTGCTGTTAAGTCAAGCTTTGAAAGAGATGACTCTCCAGGTGATGTCAAAGCAGATTTATTTCTTGTAATTTCGAACAATTCATTAGAATGCAGACATAAAAATCCAAAAGCTGTAACTGTTTCTAATACACTGGGAAGCATTTGCCTTGCTTACTCCTTTAAAACTTATCATCCATCCATCCATCCATCCATCCATCCATCCATCCATCCATCCATCCATCCATCCATCCAAAGAGTTCAATAGTCTTTGGCCAGTACCATAGTACAAGAACACATGGAGCAATGCTAGAGCTCAGAGAAAGAATCTACATCTTTTTAGGCTCTAGGCAAATCTCATAGCCCAAGGTGGATAGCTGGGTTTAGCATGCTCTCAGAACCCAGTTCTCCTCAGGCTGATATGAATGGGACAGCCAAAGTATTTGTAATTGGTGCAAATAATTATTGATTTCTCTGCATCTATTTCAATGCAAGGCTTCACACATTCAGATAATGGGTACACGCCCAACTATATAGCAAGAAAGCTACACAGGGGAAGTAGTTTCCCAGTGGGACTCCTTTTAGTGGTGGGGATGGTTAAGTGACACCATCTGGCTCTAGTGCAGTGCTCTGGTCTTTCTTTTGTAGGATATATGGAGATATGAGTGCCTATACAAATTAATGCAACACAAAGCTGAACCCTGGATAGATTCTACTTGGTGTCTGCTTTGTAGACATATTAGCTTAATGAGATCTAGCTCAAGTGAAGGTGCTTATGACTCTGTACTTCACATCTTAGCAATGTGCAGACAGTATCTTGCTCTGAATAGCAAGGAGAAAAGAATCTCTGTCAGTGGAGAAAACACAGAAATGGTACAGCACATCCCCCTCCCTGCAATTTGTTGTTTCATGTTGCTTTTTTTATTCCTGACTGCTTAGTTAAAAACAACAACAACAACAATAACAACAACAAAGTAAAACAGTTGTGCTAAATCTTTATAGGAACAGCCAGAGGAGAGATGAGAGAATGCAAAGAACTTCCACCAATTCTCTGCATACTGTGTTGAAGGACCAGGTACACAAAGCCTCTGTGGTCAGGACACCACTCCCTTGTAGGACTAGAGATATACAGAAGTCTAAGAGCATGGCACAGGTACATAAAAAGAGTCTGTACTGGTCCATGGACCAGCATTTAGGAGTCTGTACAGTGTCACTGAAAGGTATGGAAGAGTCATAGCCATTGACTCTTGATACTTCCCAGGTATTCTAAGACAGTTCTTTCAGAATCATCTAAAATGTCTTTTGAGGATAGTCCAGAAAACTGACTTTTAAAGAGAAACAAATAGGTTTTACATTAACAGATATAGCAGCTGCTGCCTTTAGTTGCTGTCCCTGGGGGCTGTGGACACTTGAAATAAATCATCATTCATTGCTCTTAGTGGGAGCAATGGTCATGGATTCTCAAGAAGAAGCTGCTGGTAGGCATGGGGAAGAGAGTTGCAGCTCTGCATTCCATGTGGGAGTGCTGTTAAAGGGGTCAGTAGGAAAATTTAATGGAAAAATTTCCTCAGTTATACTTAAGACAAAAAAAGAGGATTACTCAAGTCTGTTTCACTGAAACTGAGATGTCTAGGTATCCTTCTCAGATGGGATAAACTTCTGCAGTCACAGTCACTGCACTCTCTGAATACTGTCTAATGTAGAATATATATATACATATGTCTTTTTGTTTGTTGCTCCTCAAAGGTTACATATTTAGTAATTGAAGAGGTAAAAAAAAAAAAAAAAAAAAAAAGGATTATTCCACATATTGATAGAAAACCCAGTTTGTCTTTACCATAGCCAAACTTATTTATCAGGCTTAAGCAAATTCAGGACACAAAGACTACTTTTAAAATCATTATCAACTTGATCTATTGCTCTATGACACTGAAGATCATCCAAAAAAGTAACACAATAATAAAATAATAGATTATTTTGCATCTGAAAGTTAAATTTAAAACTATTTTTTTTAGGACCGTTTGGTCTTCACCTCCATTCCATTTAATAAAGTATAAGTCTGCACAGGTATTATAATGAGCCCTACACACTGATTCTGTTCTTCTTCAGATAATAGAAGGGAAATTCCCATTGATTTCAGTAATAGCAGAGCCAGGCCACTATTCACTACAGTTGCAAACCTCACAAGCTTGGAAAATATCACAAGCATCTAAGCCATATCATAAATATTTTGGCATTTTTTGTTTGCTTTAACTATCTTTTGTTGGCCCATTCCATTTGCCAGCATTGGAATTTTGGCGTAAGGCATGAACAATTCTTATCAAAAACAGAAGGCAAAATAAAATCGAGGCAGGTGGTCCATTCAAAATGGTCATTGGCCTCAGTGAATTCTAGTAAAAGCAACCTAAAATAATGCTAAAATAAAGCTTATACCACTGTTAATCAGCACATTGTTGAAATGGAGATCAAATAAGAGAATGTAAAAGTTCTATTGCATCTTTGAGGCATAGCCCTGTAGTGACAGCTACAAAGACCTCAACTTGTGGGGACTTTCAGAATTTCACTTTCATTATAGACAGAGAAAAGAAAAAGAAAATGCAATAAATCGCTTGTAGCAGATGTGTGTGAGACTTCAAATACTTGACAGGCTTGGAAGTGATAAGGTCAAGGACACAGAAGTACACAAATAAAATGAGCACTGGTAAATGTAAGAGAGAGGTATCTGTGGAGTGACTGAGCATAAGCAAACATGATCATGGGCTGTATTTGGTTTTATGAAAATGTATTTGCATAAAAGGTTCTGGATAATATCATATAAAGCTCTAGTTATTACTTGATGTGCTTTTTACAGCAATCAAAATCACACATGCAACATTACAGGAGACTGCCATATAATGGTACTTTGCCTTGAAATTAACTACTGAAAAAGTTCACTGCACAGTTAAGGAAATAAATAATAATAAAAATACAACCAGAACTGTTTATAGCTGGTCAAAAAATAATCAGTCTTTTTGTTGTTTTCAGATTCTGAGTTTCAATGAACATGAATAGATGTTAGTTTTCCGTAGCAGGCAATAAATTCTCACTACAAGAAAGCATACATAACTGATGATTTAAAGGAAAGAAATATGTCTCTGAAGGAAGCACTTCCAAACTGATCCTTCATTATATGGATACCATTTGGTATGCGTGCTGACAGTCTAACATAAGCAGCAGTGCAAGTGAAGGCTTGTTTCAGACAGCGCGCATCACTAAAGCTAGCTTCTGAAGCAGCTAAATTCCCACAGGCAGTGGGTGTAGTTTTCAAAGACAGTTAAATCCCACTTTGAAAGATGAGGAAGCATCCAGATATTAGTAAGACTCAGGAACAAAATTGCCCCGTCAGTCCAGGCTTTTTCTTGACTTTAAAACATTTTACTCCTTGTCATCCCACAGAAAAAAATAAATAAATAAATTATTTTTATTTTAATCCTGCAGAGGCCTGAAATGCTTTCATACCCTACAAAAGCTATGGGCTGATGTCAGTTCTGCTTTTTGTGGGGTTAGAAACACTCATTCCAGAGTAGAGATTCAGGGGAAATCATCGGTGTGCTGATCACTTTCGGATGTCCTTCCCACAGCTTTCTAGTCCCCATTCAATGAAAAAACACAAACAAGATTTCTTGCTGCAGACTAGGAAGAAATCTTAGACCATCTGAATACAAGGGCTGATGGCATATGCTCATGTCACAGCGGCAAATATAAAACCTCTGCAGATGCAATCACTCATGTGAGCCTCATCTGAGCACAGTATCTTGCTACATCCCATCTTTCTTGTATACCACAGTGTTCCCTTTTTTAAGTGGTAGAATCAATGAGTGGCATACAGCACGGCATCTCACCCTACAAGACTTTTTAAAGCTGCTTGTACTTTGTTAAAAGCTTATATAATGCATTAATGGCATCATTCATTGTAATAGCAATGAAAAAAAGAACAAAAAAGAACACAAAACAATCAGGTGGTTCCATGAACCTACCACCAGTTTCATGAAACCTGCAGAATTTTAGTATCTGTTCCAATGTTTCTGACACTATTCAGCACATAATACCTTCTTAGTATTACCTGTCCTTCCTACTAAATAGTGCTAATGGGGAAAGAGTGGTAACTCTCCATTCTCTCTCCTATATGGCTTTCTCCTGCTTGAAATGGTTGTTAATCCTTGGGTTGTTATAGTCATACATAACCTTGTGAGATATAGGCACCCTTTTTGTAACAGTGTACTCAACTCTTTTCACAGGGTGATACCTTCATGTGTGAAAATTTAATAAGATATTTGACACGTTAAGCAATAGATCACCAGACTTACTGAATCTCTTAAAAGGGCAAACTGGCAGTCCTAAAACACTGGGAAATCTTAGTGTATTCACCTCAGGAAGCCAACAGGTTTTGTCATAGGCATGGTGTTGAAAAACTGGCATGGTGGACTTGATGCCATGCTGCCCTGTAGGACAGGTGGTGATGAGTGGGGATAAATCACCAGTGAGCAGTCTGCCCTGCTCTGAGGTGGCCACAGCTAACATACAGAAGAGCATGTGTTGGGAATGCTATGGTGCAAGGCTCAAGGGCATGAGCTGCATGGATTCCCTAAGCAGCCCCTGCATGTTTCCTGGAAAAATTTGGGATTGCAAACTGAGTAGCCTGGATAGCCTCAAGAGATGTGATTCAGCAGCTGCGCAACCTCTCCTGCAGCTGGTCACAGGACTGGGACTACAGGCTGCAATCACATCAGAGATTATCCAAACTGAAAACAAGAATGTTCTCTTAATTTTTTTGTACCCAGAAAAGTCTCATAGCCTTGATGTTTATGCATTATCAGCTGTGAAGACTGTGAGTTTTGTCACAGAACTCATAGTATCTCAGGATTTCCTTAATCAGAAATAGGAAAGAAGTAAGCTTGCTTCTATTTTAACTCCACAGCAAAACTTTGTGGAAACCAAACCCTTCTGCTTGATTAGCAAGGGTTAATTTGCTCATGGTTTAATTTTGCTCATGAGAAATTATCATGGTTCACAAGTTTGACTTAAAAATGGGATGATTTAAAGAACAGTGTAATGTTTCCTCTCGTTCCTATTTGAGGAAACACAGCAGGAAAGAGTTATACAGAAACATAAGACAACCCACTATTAGATATAAAACACACACAGAGAAACAAAAAAATATTTAGTTAGTTAAAAATAGTATGCTTATTTATTCTAGGAGGAGGTTTTGATTGACGTTTGCTGATGGTATCAAGAACAACAATATTTCTTGTCTACTATAGGAGATACGCTGAATTAGGGATAAACTTTATGTAATACATAACTAACAAATCCATCATGTATCAGGTAATGTATTAACTTGTAAGCATACAGAGTGAAAATGTAAGCCATTCTTGTTTAGTATTATGGGATAGAGACCACATGGCCAGATTCATGGGATTAGATTATAGACTTCTCCCCAGTAAACTGACTTTGGATAAGGACACTGAGCTATACTGATCCAGGTCTGATCTGTTGGTACATTCATGAGAATTACAAAAGATGAGTTTGAGTCTTCCTTCCCTTGTGAGCCTCTGTGCCTGCAGCCTCCGTGCACTCAGTGGACTTCTTCCAGTGACAACTAGGGAAGTTGGGGGAAAAGGGAATCGGAGGAGGTCATGGGCAATGCTTCAGGCTTTTACAAGGAAAGTTTGTCCATGAACTAGCATAAAAGATTTGACATCATAATTTGGTGAGCAGCTAGCCTTTCATATTCTACTCCAAAATACAGGGGGAATGTCTGGGAAGAATTAAGACATTGATGTTTTGTTTGGTAAAGAAAAAATCCTGTTGTAAATCTATCCTTTCACTGTTATTCTTAAGTCCATAACATTTAATTTTGCTCTTTCTCTTCTAACTAAGACCTATTTATTTATTTACTTATTTTATCAGGAATAGCATCTCAAGAATAGGGGGAGGAGCATACTTAGACAGACCTCAAACATTCCAAGTTCCAATGAGTTATGGATCAAAAACTTCATAGCAAACTCTAAGAAGTTAAGAAACTGCCAAAATGTGGAGCACCATTCAAGGTATATCACATATTCGGTGTCCAATTCTGTCCTGCAGTTGTCTGTGTTTGTTTTTGTATTGACTGATGGGGGTAGCTCAAAGGTGGTGAGGTGGGAAACCCTTTCTTCCAAGACTGGCAGTGAAGATGCCAGACAAGCATTAACTTGCCTGTGAAAACTATCAGGACACTGAAAGGAGGTAGCACGTAGTTTTCCTTATCTGTTAGAAAACCAGGAATATGTTATAATAAATAACTATCTCTGACTACCTAGTCTAATTTCTTTTTCTAAGACTGATGATTGAAATTATTTTTATTTATAATCTTTACTCCTAATAGCTTAATTGTTTCCCTCCCCAGTCACTTTTCCTGCACCCACAATCCTCCTTCCAACAACACGATTTTCTCAATTCTTTTTTCTCTAGGTAAATATATATCTATATAGGGCTTCTACATTAATTACTGGTTTGTATACAGAATTGCATTTGACAGTTGCAAAGTTACTCATTAAATATGGAAGCATATCAATTTGTACAGGGTTCAGGTACTCAGTTCTTATTTCACCAAAGTAACAATTGCTGCTAAGGTAAGAGCAGGAGAAGAAGCTCACTTATTACAGATCCAGAACTAAATAACAATCGCATTTATGTCTGGGGGAGTCTATCACTGCACACCAGAGAGTTTCATTGGTGCAAGCTCCACACTACTAAAATGACAGGACTTTGGTTCTCATTGTTAACATCCTTGCCAAAATTAGACGGATTAAAGCAATGAGCACCTTTACATTCACTCCCTGCCGTATTAGTTTCCGTTTCTAGTTTTCAACTCATTTTGCTGTTTCACTTTCCACACCTCATCTTAGCAGTTAATCAAATTTTGTTCAGAAATGTGATTAACAATATGCATGATAAACATGTCACATACACCAATATTCAGTTTTCAGGTCTTTAATGTAGCCAAGGGACTCAAACAGATTAGTTAGCTACAGCCCCTGTTTGCTAATTTAAGAGAACTTATAATCTTGTTATTGCAAAGGCCCATTAAGCTTTCAGATAATTTCTTAATTTCATGCAACAAATGGAGTATTTGCAAACAAGTTATGTAAAAAGGCAGCATGATGGTATTGGCCATAAGACCAGCAGTCAAGCATTTAGCTTCATGTGAAGCCACCAATTTACTATTAAACCTCTGGCAATTTACCTCCTGGGTCTTTGTTTCTTACTGTGCATAATGTTTGTAAGAGCCTTCATTTACATGACTTACAGACGTGTAATGCATACTAAGAGTTTCATGCTGGCACAGGTCTTTGAAGATAGGAAGTTCAACAATGGTGCTAAATATTCTTCCTTTAGTCAACCCTACCTTAATTTCAACTGACACAGAAATGTTAATGTTTTGGCTGAGCTCTAATGCTCGTCTGAACCTTTAGTGTTGAGTTTATTCACTCAACTCTAACTGCACCTGGGTATTACCTCTCACCAAGTAACTAATACAAGAAAAATCCTTCAGTCATCACCTGCATACTTCTGTTGGACTGCTTACCATTGCTGCATGTGATCCTTGAATCTAATCTTTAAATCTATTTTTAAGCAGAATATTAGGCCTTATTTATCATGAGTTGGCATAATATGAGTATGGTTGGGAAATGGCATTCTCACTGCCTGAATTCAACTGTGGATATAATTCAGCTTTTCAGCGTTCTTCACACTGGGAAGGTGTGTGCAGAGGGTGTCTGCCCATTAAAATGCCCACTGGAAGACTCTGCCTTGAAGGCCGGCTCTACAGTTGTCAATTCTAAAGAAATTTTAGGGGAAAATTTGTGGCTGATTGTGGTTCTGACAGCCTGAGACACTAGCTTTGAATCACAACAATGGAGCTATGCATGCATATATTTCTTACACATGTTGCTTAATGAGTTGGCCAGAAATAGACTATTTATATTGTCATTTGCAGAAACTTTACCTGTCAAATAAAGCTGTAACAGAACCAAAACAAACAGGAAGCCGTGTCCTTAAACCTTAATTTGAACAGTATGTGTGGTTCCACAGAGCCAGCTAACAACTATTTTGCTGTATGATCATGCTGATCAGAGATTTGCAGAAGCTGATTAGGCAGGCAGAATGCAAACACATCCTGCATTTCAGTGCAGGGATAGAAGACAAAGTGCAGGAAAAAATGCAGAGGGGTTGTGACTGAGATCAGGAGATGGCTTGAGGCAACCTTTTAGGGTTCCAAGTATACCTGCAAATACGTAGATATGATATCAGCTGTTCTTAAATTTAAGTCCTACAGATTACCACCTTTCAAAGAAAGCAGTGCGTTAGCAGCACTCAGAGTTCCTGGGCTTCCCCCACAATGAAGAGGTGTTTCAGGATTTGTCCCATAATTCTTACTTTTTTAGCTGACCTGGTTTCTTGTATCCTTTCTGCCCTGCTCATGAGTGTGTATTAAGCTGGGTGCTGTGTGGGCTCACTCAGGTAGTGCTCAGGTAGCATGGAAAGGGGACAGAGGGAAGGTGAAGAGCTTTGTGAAATGGCTGCCGTTTGTCCTGCACCAAACATCTGCCTCTCTCCTGATGGGCCAGGAGCTGCAGCTGTGTGCCAGCTGTGAGAGAAGCAGGAGCACTGTGCTGTGTGGGAAAGACTGCAGCAAGGCGTGAGAGGAGCTGTGCTAGCAGGCAGCTGGCTTTGGAGGTCATGGATACAAGTGTGGCAGTGAAATGGAAATCACTTTCCACCTGATTTCTGGGTTGGCCTTTATGAGCTGCTCATGCAGCTGGATCATGCAGCTAACAAGTCCTGGATATGAAGTGGCTTGAGGTATTTCACCCTGTGGAGAAGATTCTTCTCCTTCGTTTCTATGAGCTCTTGTGCACCACTGCTATGATCTATTAGAATAGTTTCTTTGCCACACTGTGTGCCCTTTGATAGTACACACCACCCTTTAGCTAAAATAGTCTGTGGTCACTCTAATTAGTAAATGAAACATGGAACCCTATCAGTTTTCACAAGTCTCTCTATACAACACAACCACGAGTGAACTAATTCATATAGGTGCTTTAACAAATGGTCTGGCACTGGCTGAGCAGTGTCTCTGAGCGAGACTCAGAAATCTGTGACAAACAAGAGAAAATGAGTTTACTTTGTCCCTTTTCCCTTAAGGGATAAGGTAAATTGTATTAGTTTGTTTTTTTACAGGAACTGAGTGTGTGCGTGTAGACAATACCATAAATAGTTGATATGCAACCATACCTTAAAATACAAATTTGGTTGTGCCTATGGGTCTATACCTGCTTCCATCTGAAACCGTGTAACTGCGGAGGTTCATTGTGTTCATTATAAGGAGGCCCTACATCTGTTCTTTACGTAACTGTTTGGTAAGTAAATGTATGTTAATCCTAATGAGATTAGGGTTTTGCCGTACTATCAGTACAGGCAATACTTTTTCTGTTACACCACAAATTTTCATTTGGTATTTATACAGAATAGCCAGTCCGTTTTTTTTTTTTTTTTTTTTTTTTTTTTTTTTCTGAAATGGTCAAGGCTACATTTGCATGGACTGATTCCAAAATCTGTTAAAAAAAATGAAAGGAAAAAAAAAAGCTGGAATGGGAAGTGAGAGTTCCGCATAGTTGGTCCCACGTCAAGCTGTGTCTCTCTGAGGCTGCAATCAGGAAATCTAGGAATGAGCCCATGTTCCCTCCTCATGTGTAATGCAACAGCCATCACCCGACATGGTGATTTTGTCTTGTTGGATTGAGCTCCCTCTGCTCAAGACCCCGAGGAGCTGCCTATTTTTTTTTCCTCCAGCAGATTAGGTAGAACAAAACTTTTGACAATTTGCCTAGCATTTGAAAGATTCTAAATCATGACTCAGAATAGACCTAAGGAATGTTTTCCAACCCAAATAGTTTATTTAAGCAAAGTACAGTCTGAGGAATGGGGGCTGGGAGGGAGACGGGACCAGATCAGACATTCTTACAATTTCAGCTGCAGTTTTTTGGGTTATTGGGAGGAGTTATTTTTCTTAACCCTCTCATTTGTACTTGAGCATCTGAATAGCTAAAGGCACAGACAATCTATGCATATTTTTTCTTACTTCAACAAGAAAAGCTATATTTTCATGAAGAGTAAGAGAAGGAGAATAAAGACAGACAAAATGACTGCCATCACTTTTCTTAAAGGGAACAGAAGAGCTTTCCTCATGTACACTAATTTTAATCTGGAGTAACAAGTAAATTCAATTTTTTTCAGTGTCACTAGTCTGAGTAATCAATATTATTTATACCTTCATATATACCTTTGCATTTACTGATGTCTATATTAGTAGATTAATGCTATTAGTAGTAGTAGATTGACTATTTCACATATTCCAACCTATAAACTCTGCAATCACAGCAAACAGGTAACATCTGATCATCTGCATTACTGCCAGCTACCTATATATACGGCAGCCTATACACAGTTGTTTATTGCCACAGTGTTTTGCCCTTCCGTACTTTCTCTCTCCTGTCCTCCACCATTAAAAAAATACCACCCAAAGCAGCCTTGTCTGGCTTTTGTTTCCACTGTGCTCTAGGGAGCTGCTGCAAAACTATTTTGTGGTTTGCCTTGATGCAGTGCAGCTGTTGGGAAGTACAGTACCTCTCCAGCCCTCTGAAAGCTCTGTATAGCTGCAGCTGTTTCCCCCTCCTTCTTTTCACTAAAACTGCTTGCAACTCCCTGCTTTCAGTACTCAGGGAGATCAAGTTCATTCTGATTATGTTCCTTATTCTGGAGTGCAGTAGGAAGGGAGGGGGAGAGGAGCCACTATGAGCCTCTGGCTGTTATACAAAAGTAAGGCGCAGTCATTGTTGACTACAAATAACCATATTTAAGCCACTTTTCTCTTTCATGCAGCCCATCAGAAGAAGAGAAGGGGCATTAATCTTAGATGGAAGTCTCAGCAGAAATGGTCAGCAGTATGCTTTGGTTCACCTGAAAAGCAAAGGGCTTCAAATAAAACAGTGATGAGTTACCTGCTTTGTTAGAACCCATTTTTGATAATGAAACCTTTCTGTTTTCCTGCTCTCTATTTCTCATCAGCGCCATGCAGCATTTCATAGGCAGTTAGCTTGCAGTGTATAAGCGTGGACCCCAAAATTGAAAGCTCAGAGAAAGGCACACCCTTTGGTCAGCATAATGACCATTTACCTTTCAGTGAAATCCATGACTCATTTTTTTTTTTTTTTTTTTTTTTTTTTTTTTAACCAGGCACATTAAAGAACTAAATATATCTATGACACTGAGATATGTATGAAAGGCAGAGCTGGGAAGGACTGGTTGAACCATAGTTTCTATCTGCCTGTGGCATCTAGCAGTCTAGCAGCCCTCTCTCATTTAAACACAATGTCCAGTGAAACTCATTTTAGACTTCAGTGGTAATTCATTCAATTCAATCGCAGTGTGGGCACTGCACATCTTGGACCATATTATCTCTTCTCGTAGTTAAGTGAAACTTCCTGTTGACAGCCAATCTTTTAAAAAATTATTTTATATTCTCTGTATATGTCCCAAAGCTCCCCAACAGATATATTTTCTGCTCCCAAATCCTGATATTTTAGAATATATTTTAAAGCTATCCCACTGGTTGTGTTAATGAAAGACTGCCAGGGCTCCTGGTTTAGGGTGAGATGCTGTGGACTGCACAGTGGAAAGATGGTTTAGGATCTCGGTTGTGATAACACAAGTGACCTTTGGCTCAGTGTCTTCCATCCCTTCCTCATTATGAGATTGATTTAAAAATCATGGCATGTGAAATGCAAGGTGCACACTTGGCATTCCCTACACTCATTCTCTGATTTTTGTGAATATAAATTAGAGCTGAACTTGATTTTGTTCAAATGTAAAGCTTACATGTACATCCACATTTAGTCACCTTACCCCAGGACCTACAGCTAAAGAGAAATACAAAACACTTTTAGAATTTGGATTATATGATGAAAGTGTAAAGTGCCTCTGTGCATGTGCAGTAACAGCAATCAGTCTGACTGAAAAGCAGTGGCAGTTCAGATTAGTTCTGTTCCTATAGCTTGGGGTAGGGTCACTCCCAGAGAGATTGTGTTTCAAGTCTTTAACCTCCCTGACTTGCTGTTCTCAGAAAGTTCTCCCTGTGCCAGTCAGGCATAGCTCATATGAGCTCAACTGATTACAAACGCTTATTTAAAAAAGGTATATATCCCATTTTTGACCACCGCAATCCTCCTGTGTATTTGAAAGAAAAAAAATAACATATACTTCATCTAGCAAAATATCAGAAAAGTGATGATCTTTCTGGAAATCCTGTTGACAAAAATATCAGAAATATGAAAATACCAGGAAAATAACAGAAATTCTCAGGAAAATATGGAAAAATAGGAAAATAGCACTTTTCTAGGGCTGGACATAATTTTACTTCACGAAGACTGGCTTTTAATGCAGCTGAGGATTTATTGCTGAGATATAAGTTTTTGGAAATTGCTTGGAAAATGGAATTGACAGTGCCTCCTCTTTTCACTATATTGCATATTGGATACACTTTTTCCTTTTCATTTCTTATTAATCTGGAATAAATACAGCTGGATTGTAACTGCTGCAAAACAGGCTGAAAAACTCACTAAGACATCAATTTCTAAAGAAGAGCAGGGTCAGAAACACCTGTCCATGGCCAATGGACCTGGTGGTACAGAGTCTTTAAAAGATTGTTCTGGTTTCTATCAGCGTGATCTTGAAGTGATTTGGCAGGCAGTGCCTCAGAAAAAAAGACAGGGAAGTATAAGGAAAGGGGAGAGAAATGAGTAGGAAGTAGTTTTAGGATAAAGTCTACCAATCCTGAAAGGAGTGTGGCAAAGTTTCCTTGAAATTGCTCTGTCGGAGAACCGGAGGCCTGGTTTGGAGAAGTTACTGCTGAGCCACGTTTACTTGTGATTTTAGGAGGGGGCTGGAGAGCAGTAGCGTGCTCTGTTCCAGCCAGCTATCCATGTGGCACCGCTGCTCTTGCTGCAATAGGATT